>NC_134417.1:60320676-62720676 GCF_030867145.1 Opisthocomus hoazin
TGAAAGAAAGAAAGAAAGAAAGAAAGAAAGAAAGAAAGAAAGAAAGAAAGAAAGAAAGAAAGAAAGAAAGAAAGAAAGAAAGAAAGAAAGAAAGAAAGAAAGAAAGAAAGAAAGAAAGAAAGAAAGAAAGAAAGAAAGAAAGAAAGAAAGAAAGAAAGAAAGAAAAGAAAAGCTTTTAAGATATTTTCCTGAATACAGAATTAGCAGTGTCTGGTGCATGGGTGTCAACATTTATCTGAAAATTCCCAGATAATGCTTGTTGGCTGTGTATAAGGTTAATGGGAAGGGAAAAATAGTCCTCTCCGCTTGCTTCCACATCATTTCAGTTTACAAGTGTATCTGCTTACTGGGGATGATAAATGGGTCAAATCCATTTTTTTACTGTTTTGTGCAGAACTTGTTCTTTTGGTTTGAACCCTAATCAGAATCCCAACAGAAAAGTTAATATATGTAAGACTGGCAGTTTGACAATCCGCTTTTTTAGCAAAAGGCAACCTTGCTCCTCTCTCCTAGCCTCTGTTGGCCAACCATATTGAAAGACTTCAGATTGCCTTTGTCCTGCTGCATGCATATTTTCCACGGAATGAAAAGAAACTTCCCCAACCTTCAAACCTATCAAATGTTTAGCATCTGAAGGATATTCATCTTTAGGAGCCAGGCCAAAAAGTCAATAAAAATTTAATTATTTCTGTAGCATATGGGAGCACTTACAAGACCAAAACTGTGATACTCTGTATGGGTATTGGGAAGAAACTCAACAATATACATTCATATTTGCTGTTCAAGACAATGTCCCCACCAAAAGACAACACAAGCCCTTGAAACTGCTATTAATCCTGACAGTTTCTAAAACCAGCATAGGAACAGGTCAGTGATCAAGGGAGTGATTACTTGTACCCCACTTAATGATAGTGGTGTTGAATGTTTATAAGAAGGGAAAAACATTTATTTATTATTTATTTTTATGATAAACAGGAAAAAGAATATTTGTATTGATAAAATTCTTGCCGTCTGAAATGAGTTATCTAGCCTTGTATATGTGGGTATGGGAAGAGAGCAAAAAAATCCCAAATATTTTCCTGAAGAAACAGAAGGGAAATCCTCAATTCTGAAGTTAAAAATAGCTTCAATATATCAATCATTAGCAATGTCAGGCAGAGCAATTCTCCTTGTAGGGCATGATCTAATAGGATCAACTCTGTGGGAGTCCTTCGATTCATTTCTTGGGCAACAGAGCAGGCTACTACTGAGTTATCTTAGTATATCCCAAACTGGGTGTTAGATAAAGGGAAATTCAAACTGACGGAGGTAGGGGGCTGAGGTGGAATAGCCTGAGAAGACCTTTCTGTTATTGTCACATGTGACTGCTTTAGTAAGACTTGCCATCAATCCAGATCTAGGTAGTGACAGTTTTGAACGTGAGAACTGCTGTTTCGGGTGATACGTACCAGAATCTGCTGAAATAGAACCACACATCCATGACATCACTTTCATTTTTTTTAATTAAGAAGAATAACTATATAAGGTACCTCAATAAATACACATTTAAATTACACCTTATTTGTCTGTCTAACCCAAACACATTCAGTTGTTCAAGCACTCAGCCTTTGCTCATTTCCTTTGTTGGTCTCACTAACTCTTTGGTCATCAATCTGTTTTCTCTAGGACAACTTATTCCTGCCTTTATATGTTAAATAAATCTCCTCTTCTTCTGCCTTCCCTTTTTCTTCTATTTCAATGCAGAACAGCACATGAAGCAAAGTTTAAAAAAAAAAAATCCACAGCAGAGCTAGGTTTAGGTCAGATGAGGGTAAAAAATACAGTTTTTGATTTTTTGTCCGAATACACCACCTACTTCTAGTATTCTCAGGTCCTCAATAACAGGTGTTTGAACAGTGAAGCCTATTTAGAAAGGCCATTGGTTACTGCCTGGTTACTAACAGGTTGTCAACTTCCTATTCCAGGGATACTGGTGTAGTTGGAGGTACAGCAACTAGAATATTTTGGCTTTATAGGTGCTCTGTTAGTCTCTTAGGTTTAAAAAAAGAAACCTTTTTTTATTATTCTTTTTTTTTCCCAGGCACTGTTAATCCATTCGTTTCCTCCAACCACAAATTTGCTTGGTGGTAGAATTTAGTTTAAAGAATTTATTGGTTTTAAATTGTGATTTTTTACCTTGTTCTTATACAACTTCACCATTGCAGAGTAACACAAGCATCCTAGATAAATGCCAGTACCATCACTATACCATAAGGTCTTGTATGTTTTATGTTCTATAACGGCAGAGAAAACAGCTAACATCAGCCATGAAAATGAGGCAGTCCAAAGTTTTTCAAAGTTGTGTCCTATACTTCCTGCAGAATATAAGCAAGCTATTACAGATTCATAACACTCACCTACTTCACAGGGTTCTGTTCATTAACCTCTAAATACTCTGAGTATATCAAGTGGAAAATATTACCTAAATACAATATATTTAATTCTTTATTTCAATGTATAGCATTAAATATACACCATATAGTTCAACTGCGTAGAATTACATCTCTCTAGAATACATATACATCTACACTATTGGTTATATTCTCACTGGTGTAATGCATGAAGAAGATTTAAACCAGGCAGTCTTAACAGACGTTCATAGCAGACCAGGGAGAAGAGTGTGACTGATATTCTGAGTATTTGCTTTTGATTCCCCATCATTATAGAATTTGGGTAAACTAGATACGACTACATTAATATTACATTAGCAATAGCAAACATTGCCCCTCAAAATATGCAACATTTGGTTATTTCTTTTCTCTCAAAACAAAATGAAAGCTAGTGAAGTCTGAACGAAGTAGACTCTGTTAAGGGTACCTTTACTGTATTGCTTGTAAAGTAAATATAACCTAATGCTCGGAAGAAAGTATGGATGGTTATGCCTAGATTTTTTATGGGAAGTCAAGCTGCATGCTACGCTTACTGGGTCAAGCACTGACCCTTTTACTCATGTTGAGCAGCATTTCACTCTATAAACTGTCCCTTCAAGGCCAATGGAATCGTTCATGAAGTAAGGAGTTACTCATTGTGAGCTGGGATCCCAGAACGGCCTGTCATAATCCTTGTTTTCAAAAAAGATATTAATATATGCAAGCAATGGTAGGCTTTTGACAAGGAAGAACGTATTTCCAGTGTCAGTGAGGAAAAAGGATTCATGAAATAGAATGTGATTCATTGAATGAGTATTGTACCACATGTTGCCAGTGATAATATGTCTTCCAGTCATAGCATGAAGGGAATAGATTTTGCAAACTGTGATGTAGCAAGGGACACTGCGACATTTTTAACTTCTTTCCAGCAAAAGAAGAATATGGCCAGTCGGTTAGCAACATTGGAGTTAGTTGTCCATGAAATTAATTTTAAATTAAGTGTTCTTTTTTAATTGATTTAGTAATTTCTCTTGGGAAATCTTCAATAATTCAACAAAGTAACATTTATGTAACTTTCTAGACTGGACATTTTGCAGCCTCATCAAATAGAGTGAGTTTGCCTTTTCCAGTGCAGACACAGAACTCACAGCTGTATTAACAGAACATTCCTTTCAAAAGCTGTAGCTGAGAGATATCAGCTGATGTTTATCTGAGACTCCATCCACTTTTTTTTCTGTTTTAAACCTCTTCTTCACATCACCATTGTTAGAGCCAAGAATAGCTGTATTGTGAAGAGAATGATCATAATCTCAAGGCACTGAGCAGTTTTCTTAACTTCTTATATACAGCACATCTTTATTTCATTCTGCTCCAACAGAATGCGTGGGAGAACAGTGCAAACAATCTCTTCCCCCGTTCTTACCTCTCCCTTAATTTGTAGTAACATTTATGGAGTGAGGAGCCTACGGAGTTTCTCCTGAACCTGTCATTGAACTAGTAGCATTCTCTCCTGTATGATCCCAGGACCTATCTTGAAAATGTTAGGAGAAAAACAAGCATATTAATTTTCTGTGTGCAGTGTAACGTTGGTGCATTTGGTCCCTCTGGGCATCAGACAAGGTAAATCATGCATCAGGAAGCCTGTCTTTCCCAAGCTAGAAGCAAACGATTGCTTCTGGAAATCTGTTCTGTGAGTGATGCAGCCCGAGTTCTAAAATGGTGATGAGAACAAAGCTGCTACGAACAATCCTCAATTCATCTGACTGTCAGTACTGCCCAAAGATCTTGTCTCCTGAATAAAAGGCTTGTTTTCTCAACACTTACTCTGTTTACCCAAATATTCCCAAGTAAGGAATCAGACACTTTGCTATTCCCACTAAAAGAACAACTTCCCTGAGGCTACGATGGACCAATGATTGTTTCTTTTCATTGGACAAGCTTGGCTTAGCGACATGAGCACAAGGTTTGCCAAGGCCACTTGCCCCATGTTAGCTAGCCCAGCCTTGGGAACCTGCAGAGAAATGACCCGCTGGCTTTATGTGGGGCATAGGGCGTCAGTGTGAACATCGCTGCTGTAGGACGGACTCCACAGGTCCAGTACTCCTATTGCCTGTGTGGTCATCTGTCCCACAGGAGCCATAACCAGTGCTTTTAAGCTTTGCAGTCAAAACAATTACTGGAGGAGACTGGTCTGGGATAATGAAGATAGCTGTTGTCCAGTCACACAGATTGTGAATTAATAAGTTTACGGATTTTACCTGGCAGTATCAGTCAGCTCTTCACGACTTCTTGTCACTCAACTGTAGTAGCAATTCTACTGCAATTGCAGGCATCAGCTCACCTCTCTTTCTCCTCCATGGGAAAGGTTAAGTAAGAATAGTCAATTACTAGTGGAAATAAACAATTTTTTGATGCAGTATTTTCTTCATTGCTTGACAGTTTGGGACCTCTCTTCACAAGTTGGGGTACGTTTACTACTCAGCCGTTCATTTTTATGGAATTTATAGAAGGGAATGTGGGCGTTCTTTAAAAGTGTTTGCTCATACAGCAGACAAAAAGCTTTTTCTACTGATATGCAGAGACGATGGACACAGGTTGTGTTTATTTGCTACTATGCTTCTTGAAGGTATTAATCATCAGCCTCGCACTGAACTTTCTTTTACTGTATGTAACATCAAAAGAGAGGTTTAAAGCTCTATAACCTTTTCTCAAGAACGCTGCTCTTGAGTATTTCTGTTTCTTGTTTTGCTTTGTGGTCACTAACCACAGGAGAAATTTGTCTCTTTTACATATGCTGGAAATAATTTACTGCCCTTAGAAATATTAAACCACAAGAAACCCCTTACATTAAAGTAACATTAAGGGTCTGCCTAAAACCCACAAAAAGCCAGGAAATGGAGAGTTAAAGCGGAGACTCTGATCTGATACTCCAGCTTTAATTTACCTCGTAGGGTATAGGTACAGATGGTGCCTCCAGTGAGGGAGTGAGTGTTGCTGGGTGGAGTAGTAAGCATTTTCTGTGGAACCTAGATGCAACAGCCTGAGTGAAATACAAATTTACTAAGAGTGAATTTGTGAAGGGTGACCCCTTCTTATACTCAGGTTAATTTAGTAGGACGAATGGCCACACGGAGCCTTTCCATAGCCTCTGCTAACTTCACCTGTATAGCCTTTCGGTTAGCTTTCCTCCATTAGCCTGCTCCACACAGCTTTTGGTCAGGGCTTTCTTCTAACTTTAAACATGTTCTGCTGGGCAAATGATGCTTTGTTGCTTGCAAGCAGATCTCAGCAATCACTTGGTTGGGTTTGCTCTTACCCTTCTCCCTTGTTCTGATTCCACTGTACTTTGTGTGCTTCACAAGTCTTTACCTGTCTGAAACATTGTCCCATCAATAAATGCAACAGAATCTTCTGGACCAGCAACAAAAGACTGAAAGAAAATGATGTTGACAACACCCAGAACACCTATGCACACTGGAATATGTAGAATCAAAAGCAATAATCAAAGCATAGATGTGTAAACCATAAGATTAGGGTCTAGGGAACCATTCAAGTGCCACATGACGAACCCATGGAAGTTAATGCAGGTCAGTGAGAGACAAATCTTAGTTGTCTGAGTGCACATGGGTATTGCTCTTGTCTTTTCTCTCCAGCTAAACACCACTATCAGTGAATAGGAGGTATCTGCACAGGTAGTATCTGTAGACAAGTCCTTAACTTTCTAACAGGACAGATCATCATTCTTAAAAAGGAGGAAAAAATCTAAAGGTCATTTCTCACTTGAGAAATTTTGAACTTCACAAGGCATTTTTTGTCGCTACAGCCTAACTTGACTTCTGGAGTTTGCTGGCACAGGAGGCTGCAGAAACAGACAGTATTAGTAGGTTCAAAAGGATTAGACAAATTTATGGACAACATCTTGGTAAACAGAAACCTAGTGGGTGGTGTACCTCTAAGACATCTAACGCAACAGCTGTGGATGCTGAAGATAAACAAGGCATATGTGTGCCAGACTTACAGTTCTGTTGTCTCTGACTTGAAAAGTGGGCTGGGTGGACCACTGCTCTGTCCCAACAGGACTTTACTAATGTTCTTCTTATTTAACAGTCATAAAAGGTAACAAAGGACAGTTTCCTACTTAACTCTTACTTATTCTTCTAATTATCCTCGTGAAAGACTTTTTCTTTTTGATAGACCAAACCTCAGGCAAAACTACTGAGTAGGAGCTGTCACAGGATTGCTCTGCCTCAGGAGCTGTGCCAGGAGGAAAAGAGCAAATGGCCTGTGCTTCTCTTCTTTTGCTGAAGAAACTCCACCTGGCTCAATCTACTTTGTATTTAGACCTAGGTACAGCACAGCCCTGTCCTGCTACCTATACCAGCTTTGCTTCTCTACCTGCAAACAGATAAGGAGAAGAGGGGAGAGGAAGCAAGAAAGTGGAGCTTTACTTCTTCTCTTTCTTTGCCAGTCAACCAGAGGAAATTGAATCATTTTGGGAACCACTATGGATTGAGACAGCTGTTTCAGCTAAACAGCTTGTCTGGACCTGATAATCAGATAGTGCTGCTCATATTCTTTTTTTTTTCAAGATTATAACCACCAGTTCACTGGAAGGTTCAGATGAATTGGGTAGGTTCATCTAAAGATGATAAGATGGTGTTGGGAGTCTTGAACAGGTACTGAGCTGTAGCCACCTTTCCCTTTCTGTGTTGATAACTGAGAGTGAATTCTGAGCTAGATAGAAACTCACTGGCTTCATTTTTAGTATCAACAACAGCTGTTAAATGACTTCTGTATCTATTTAGGCCTATAACCAGTGAAATCAGGGGCAAAAGTTAGGCTGTGGACACAGTCTAGACCAGTAGAATATTATAACTCTAATATTCTACCCATGGCCTAATTTGCAGTGAAGGATGATTTCATTAATAAAGTGAGAAGTGTGGGAGAATTAGTAGAGAGCTGAAAATTACTAACCAAAATTCCAGTATTTTACAGTGTTTGTCTTGTATAGTGTATTTGTCATTATTCTTCAGCAGCTTATCTGTGACAATCAAGTAGCATGAAGCTTTTTCACCTTAATAGTGCAAATTTGATAGATCTTTGACAAGAATTCCTAGGCTTGTGCCTGCAGACTGGAAGTCACCAGGGCTGAGAGGATTTAGGTGCTGAGATCAGATGAGTTTGGTGCAAGGAGGGTAGCCAGGCTGGAAGAATTTGTAATACCTTATGCCATCAATGACATTACCTCTGTGCTTTCTCAGACTAGGAGGCTGCTCATTGTTACGGTAAAGTTATTCACATTATTAATTTGACACTTACACATTTTGCCACACACTGATAATGGATTGAATATGGTCATACCAATGCTTTCACTCTTCTTCTTGGCATTGTCTTCTGCTGCTTTTTTTTTTTTTAAGTCTTTGAAGAGGCAATAATCCTAAATACAGAGCATGGAAATGATAAACTGCTTGTTGTGACTTTACTTTGAACAAGTTCTCCTGCAGAGTATCATATTTAAGTAAATTGCCATTAAGTACAGCGAGCAACACAATCATTCACATTCAAACAGAACCTTTTGATCATATTCTACAGTGCAATCAAGAATCACATGAGAATTCAAGTACGCACCGACCTCATTCAATGCTAACTAGGTGAGAGAGAAAGGAGGACTAATTGTGGATGTCAACTATTTGGCTGATATATTAGCATATTGGAACTTGCACTAGTTATATGTAATAACTGTATATAATTATAAAAAGTTTGTGTTCACAGTGCTCTGCAAATGTATGGTTACTCACAGCTGAAAGATGATCAGTGTTGTTCTATTTCGGTCCACACACCACACGTATGATCCATGTCCTGTGTTGTGTTCCCCCCCCCAATTTTTCGCAGATCAGAAAAAGATTTGGAGATTTTTATCCACAAGACACATTAAGGTCACCAATTGAGAATGGCTAACTAGTGGGTTAATTGGGGAAACTTAGCGACTCTGTTGAACCTCAGCCAATAATTTAGTTGATAGATTGAAGTAGGGCAAGAGATGTGGAGGTGGAACCTTGGAAGGAATGCATGGCACTGGCAGAGCACTATCTCTGCCCCTATTTACATCACAAATGTGGCAGAAATACAACAAGAGGGCAAGAACTGATGCTGTCTGAAAATATCCATTGATTGAAAAAAATCTGCACATTAGAAAATAAATATTTCTCAGAGACATTAATTTTGAACTCACACACAGGGACAGCCTGCAGTTGTAACCTTGTCCACTGTTAGTGCCACTCATTCACAAATAGCTTTGTACACTCCTCCATTATGTCCCTTCTTCAAGTGCTTTCTCTGAACTCTCTTGGAAGGTAATTCTTTTCCTGCTTCCAAACCCAGTCTCCAACTTGCCTTTTTCAAGTTTGTTTGCTGGAAATCAGCCACCTAACGCTTGTTTCCAAGTGTATTTGGAACTAACAGTTGTGTCTAATGCTCAGAGTAAATCCTTTGTGACTAGATGGTTCTATTTTCCCTACATTTTATTTGGCATCTCCAGTTGTACAGACTATGGATGAAAACCTGAACGAACAGCAGTCACTAGTAGGACTCTCACAGGTGGCAGAATTTGGACAGCATGAGGCATTGATGAATACTCTAGTGCAAGAAAATGTTGAAGAGCTTTATTCTCCCAACTTTTCCTTACTCTTGGATATGGTTTGTGCCAGTGTGTGAACATGTGCTCTGAGCTTCAGCCTGCAGGGGATAGGAAGGCGGCTTCCACGGTCCTGAATCCTACCTAAAAATGAACAGAAAAGAGAGATATCTTTTGTAAAGTACTTGCTTTTCTACTGGGCAGTGAAATAGTTTGAAAAGGAAACTGTCCATTTAAGAAGCCTGGGCTGAAGTGCAGCATCCCCTGAAATCTGCAGGAACAGCCAGTTGTTATGATTTAGTGAATTACCTGAAAGAGACTTATATCTGCCATTGCTTTCCTAACTAGTTCTTTGCTTGTTAGTGTATTTGCTCTGTTTAAAACTCCTCACAGTGGAATATGCCTAGAAAGACAAGTAGTCTTTGCCTGAAAACACCACAAACTTAATATGCCACTTCTCCCTCTTGTTGAAAGAAGGAGAAATTGAAGTGACCCTCCCCTGCTAGCCTGGCTCTTGTTTTCCATCCCTAAATGAGATTGGCCACACTGAGTCCGGGCGTAAAGGGGACAAATTCTCAAAAGTGGTTCCAGGAATCCCTCCTAGCAATGCATAATTTGCTCTGCTTGTGGGGACAGCAGCGGCTCTGCTTTTGCAGAACCTGTATATAATCTTTTTTTAAGATGCCTATAGATCCTTTTACCTTTCGGGAGTGAGAAGCATGGTGCGGAAATATTTTCTAGTAGTTTAAATCACTGTCTCAGCTTGGAGTTCTTCTTGGCTTTGCTTTGCTATGTTTGATATGGTCATTTTAGGGCAGGCAAGGAATGAAGGCGACTGTATTCGTGCCGTCAGATAGACAGTTCTGGCTGCAGCTGAGCTCAGTCACGGACTACCTCCTTCTGTTCGTCCTTTGTCCACTCCCCTCAGTACTTCTCCTATTCTCCTTTGCTTCTTCATCCTCTCACTGTGCTTGGAGGAGGTTAAAAATGACCAGGGTTTAAAAAATTAGTGGATCAAAAGTGTCCAAGTGAATCAATATTTTTTTTAGCAGCCACACCAGAGAGACTATATATGCAACTGTGCAGAAAGATTTTAGGGAGCAATGTTCTCAGGGGAAGGGCAGGAAGAGAAGTTGGGCATAGGCTCAGGAACAGCTGAGGAATACTTGCCTACAGCTTCATTCTTCTTCCCTCTGAGGGTGACAGAACACTGGAACAGGCTGCCCAGGGAGGTTGTGGACTCTCCTTCTCTGGAGATATTCAAGACCTGCCTGGACAAGGTCCTCTACAGCCTACTGTAGGTGACCCTGTTTCAGCAGGAAGGTTGGACTAGATGACCCACAGAGGTCCCTTCCAACCCCGAACATTCTGTGATTCTGTGATTCATTTCCAACCTCTGGTTCAACAGGTTATAGCAGGCACATCACAGCCACACACCGACACTGGATATGTTCCTGTTGACATCAGAGGGAGGAGGAGCTGATCTGTGAATGATGCTGACTTCATATTAAGACCTGTTCTTGAAAGCTAGGGCAAACCAATTGTTTCGCTGGAAATAAATGCAAATGTGAATTTATCGAAGATTTCAAGACTGATTAGTGGTGAAAGCTTGTGAACTAACAAAATGACACGTTTCACATCAGAACTGAGGTGTGGAGATATACAAACACACAGACATATGTATCAATATGACAGCTTACAGAAAAAGAGACATAGCTGTGCTTCATATTTGGTGGCACAGAAGGAGAAAAGGATCTCGAATGTTCTATCTTATTTTTTTGAAATTTTAAATGTTGCCATCCCTGATGTGTCCTTGGCTCCCACTCCTTTACACTTGCATTTGATTTTGAGATTACATACTTTTGAAATTTTATCCACCTTTCATTGATAGTGCTTAGAAGTTTTTAATAATTTTTAGTTAAACCTTTTGTTCCTTCTCTCCAAAATCAAGACAAATTTTTAAACTTTAACTCTATTCTTATCTTTCTGTTGTGGTAAAATTTTTTTTATTTATTCTGAACTGAACTACTTCTTTTATTAGTGAGCATCCCAAGCACTTTGTAATTTTGCTCCCTGCTTTTCCTTACAAGGAGATCAAATTAGAAAATCTAGTCAGCATCAAAAGAGATGCCTAGGAGGATCTATAAAACACCTGAACTGAATAGTTGTCTGGCACATTCAGAGTCTGTCATTTGTAGGTTGGACCAGTGAACCTGGCTTCAAAGATATAACCATAAGATACCTGTCTACAGACTGTCGAAAATCTGTGGCAGAGATCGAAGCCGAACACAGCTCAACGCAGTGTTTGAGACATCACCTCTCTGGAGACAAGATGGTGCAACTTTGACCCCACTTTGCAAAAGGTGGTTTGGATACATGCATGTAGATGTTCTTTAGGTATGCAACAGGCGTTCTTTGTACTGGTGGCCAATCTGTGACACCAACATAGGCGTTTCACAGTTTATAGAGTGGGAAAAAAATATGGGTATGCTAGGGCCAGAGCAGAGGACTTGGTGCATTTTAGGGTGGTAGAAGGCATTGCTGAAAATAGTAGAAAGTTCTGGAACCTCTCCTTCTTCAGCTTGCGGGGGAAAGGGTTCAATGTCCCAAGCCGCCAAGTATTAGATTTTTGTCTTTCTTCGAACTTACTGTTTCAGGAATCCCGTGTTCACTGGTGTTTCTCCAAAAGGGTAAAGCCTTGGATCCTCTGCAGAGCCAGTATTTAGTTGTCTGAAGCTATACAAAAGAATTTTCAAGAAATGAATAAGATTTCTTGACTTTCCTTGCTTTTTTTTGGTTTGGTTTCATCTGGTTTTGGGAACGCTTTCCTTAAGAGTTGTATTTACATTACTGTGGCTTAAAAGCTGAGACATTTGATCATAAACCCTATTCTGAACCTCTGCAGGCATCTTGGATATCAAAGAAATCTTCCCTTCCCTTCCCTTCCCTTCCCTTCCCTTCCCTTCCCTTCCCTTCCCTTCCCTTCCCTTCCCTTCCCTTCCCTTCCCTTCCCTTCCCTTCCCTTCCCTTCCCTTCCCTTCCCTTCCCTTCCCTTCCCTTCCCTTCCCTTCCCTTCCCTTCCCTTCCCTTCCCTTCCCTTCCCTTCCCTTCCCTTCCCTTCCCTTCCCTTCCCTTCCCTTCCCTTCCCCTTTGCCTTGGGTTGCCAAAAGCCCCCTTCATGTTCCATTTAGCCTGTTCACTCTGTGCTGAACATCCTCCTTATAACTTGCCGAAGAGTGGTTATGCGCATCATTTATTTTCCTTTCTTCCTCTAAGTTTTTTCTGGGTTTAGTTTATTTTATTATTGTAACTAACACCTTCTTTTCTTCGGATTTCTCCCAATACTCAAACATTCAAACAGACCCTGAGTAGGTATCAAATGTAAGCACTATGTATTTACTGTGCCTCTGAGATGCACAGGACTCAGAGATGCAAACAGACAACAGCTTTTTGCCTGCTCATTCTACACAGGCACAAGGTAAACCTCCCATTTCACTCCATAGTGAGACCCAGTTTTTCTGGAATACCATTTTCTATTTCTTTCCCTGAGGAAGCTGCAGGATCAAGGCACTAAATGACATAGGCTTTGGGTGACCTCTGCTGCTTTTAGCGTAGTCAGTGTGACTCTCTTCTCTCACCTACCTTAGCCTGAGAAGAAACCAAGAGATAATTTAGTATAAGAGCTTCCTATTACTAATTCCTACCTTTAAATATCTGCAGATCCTACCTCACAACTCGTTGGGTTCACACTAGATTCCACAGTGATTGGAGATGGATGTCAAAACTCTAAGAAAAACAGAAATAATTTCCTAACTCTGGAGCACTGCTGTAATATTCCTAGTCAATGTTCTGCATTATTTTCTTTGTGGCATGGAAAATTTCTTGGAGAGGAAAAAGCCAAGCATGCACTGAAGAGTTCACTTGAAATACTTATCTTGCAAAGCTAGGGTATCACTGGTGGTCAGCTATGCTATTATACCTAAATCTACTGCAGATGAAACTGAGAAAACCTTTTCAATATTATTTTCAGCTAAAGCAGTGACAGAAAATATTATGAATGTAATAAACAGAAAGAGAGGGAAATGCAAGCTTTATACAGCAAGGCAGATTTACATTTTCCTCAGCTCTTTGCCAGCTAACAAAAGTATATCTCTGACTCTGGGGTCCACTTTTATTGGAGGTTGCTGCAGCAACCTCACTTGTGCATCCGTCTAAATCTGGAGGTTGCAATAACCTTCCTTGATATTAGAGATGCTAGAAAGATTCTGGAGGCTCACTTTAAGCAAAGGAATCCCTCAAATGAAACAGGTGTTGAAGATGAATCATTTTACTTGACAGCTTATATCCCTATAGTCCTGACTGGAAAAGCTGTATCTAACTGAAGAATAATAAAATTTTACATTTTTTTTATCATATTATTTTATTGATATCTGTCTTGTAAGACTATTAGTTAATAAATCTTAACATTTTCCTATCGAATGAGGATGCTGTGAGGGAAGATTTTCTCTTTATGTTTAGACAGTGGAAGTCCTGATTAAAACTCTGTTCCTTTCTCTAAAGTTTTAATCTCTTCACTCTATCTCTGACCCTGATACAGGGCCCGTATCCTTGGTCCACTCAGAGCTGCTGCCAATGAGTTAATCTCTTCTCAATACAGTAAATACACACCCAGAGTAGAAGGTCACAATTTCCTTTGACTTTAAAGTCACACTCCAGCTATTCACCAGAAGAAGCTCAGTGGCTCTAAGGCAGACCATCTGAGGAAAGATCATGGTCTCACCCTGTGAGGGTATCCAGTAGGGTATCCAGCAATGAAGGACAAGTGTTTTTCTGAACAACTGAGCATCTCTCACCCACCATGTGAGGAGTCCAGGCACTGAGCTGGGAATACAGGGAAAGCCAAGATGAGTCCTGGTGGAGAAGCTGGATGGACCACCATTACTACTGCTGATTCCTCTCCATCTCTGCATCATGTAACTGATGTGAGGGAGTATTGCCTGAAGCACAAAAAGATGACACAAACAGCCAAGCTGTGTTCAGTCACAGAGAATGGTGTGACGAAGCAGCCATCAAGATCTAACACCTAAATGTGAGCTAGGAATCCATGCATTTAGGAGGGCTGCAAACTTCTCATAGGATTTCTTTCCACAGTCCTGCTGAAGAAGCCAACACTTTTCTAACTAGACAAGGGGTGTGACCTTCCGTGAGATCCCCTCAAAAATTACTTTCATTTGGCCTGTGTCATGAGCCTGGTGACTCTATGTTGTGCGGCAGAGCAGCAAAGGCTTTGATCCACTGCTTGCATGGGAAAGAATTTGTACTTATTGTAGCAATGAAGTTTTCTTGGACCATCCTGAAGGTTTGCTGGGCATAGCTCCTTCCCAGGGGGTTTTCTCTGATGTGAACCAGAAGCATCCCAGCTCTAGCTCTAATAACCTAGTATGTTTTACTTACTTCTGTGCTTTGACTTTTAACACAATCACCTTCTCAGGTCCCAAAGCTGCAGTTGTACCCCTGCTCACTAACTCAAGGAGCAGCTTTAATAAATGAGGTATCCCTGAGGAAGAGCAGATCATACTATTGCCCCCTGGGGTATTTCTAATCTGGAAAAACTTAAAATACCAATTTTGAAGCTCTTTCACTGGATTAGCTTTGTAGGGTGCTGAGACAATATCTCACAGATTCCCTAACTACTGCTACAAGTATCCATGCCTGTTCCATCCCATTGTCAGCTTCAGTGTCCTAGTGAAAAAAAGCACTGTTCGTACAAAAAAACCACAGAAGTACATAAAACAGATTTGTGTAAGTGGGATAGATATAGTGTGGAAACTACAGACTTCATCAGCTATTCACTGTGTTTCTAGGTGTCTTGTATAACTAATATAACTCATGAAATGGACTCAAGACATTATGGCTGACTTTGGAACTTTAATTAATTTTTTTTTTATTTAACTTTAATTTTTTTAAAGATAAAAGACTATTTTCAATTTGTTCTTCCTTTCTTTTGAAGGGGTTGAGGGACATCCAGGGATTCTTCTAAAAGTACAGAGAGCATCGTAATGACTAAATTAAGGCAATTTCTGTCACAGCGAAGTGAAAGTATCAGGAGAAAAGATTGTTCCAGTTTTTGCAAGAAGTAAGGGTCTTTCTGGTGAGATATAGGATAGAGTTTCTCTACGGCTCTTAACTTGCATTTGGAACTAAACTTTGATTGGAGAAGAAATCAAAGAATTGAGGAAAACTTCTTTCCTGTACAACAGAGAGTCCAAAAATTTCAGATGTCTGTGTTGATGTTTAACCTCACAATAACAATATTTTAGTATTTTCAGGGGGAATGGGGGAAGCTGAAGCTAGATGGGGAAATAAGTGGTTTTGACTCTTAAATTTTCATGTGATTCAGATGAAAAAGAACCTGGACAATTTCTCTGTATAATGTAATATCTATTTCTTCCCTTTACCATGTGGCACACATCCCAAGCTATTTAGAAGGTGTGTGAAAGGAGTACAGATAGCGAAGAGAGGTCAAGAAAGGCATCTAAAGGGATGGAAGCTGTCAAATGAACAAATTGCATGTATTTTCCTCAGTGCAGTATGTGTATAGGCTAAGAACAAGAGAAGAAAGAAAATCTTCCAGCATGCTTGGTTTCTCATATCTGACTTCAAAGTCAGATTAAATTCTTGGCCAAATAAAGTACATAAATTCTGGGGCCTGTTCAACGGGAGATAGTGATCCTTTTCAAATTCATAACTCCGTCAGAAAACGATCACTCATGTAATGCACTCCATTTGGTGAAAAACATTCTTTCCAGCTCTACTGAAATAAAGAAAACCTGAAGAGAGAGAGCTAAGCCACATTGTACTAACATGTGTAGATGAAGACATACCAGAAGTGGAACTAACAGCAGCTTCATAGCTCAGGGGTAACATACTAACTAAGGTTGTCTTAATTTGGGTTATCTTTTGGCTAGTGTGTCCTGATGGATTTGCATAAGTAAATTTAAATATTTTGTTGTATTTATTTTGGAAACCCATGTTGAAGACCAATAGTTTCTCTAAAAGGAGTGCATTTTGGGAACTAATGTTTTCATCAGATAAGGTTTTTCTTGGCTAAATCAATGTAACACAATAAGCATAGTCACAACAACTACTGCTACCTAACCTGGTTAGTATAATTGCCTCTGTATTTATTTAATTATTATTGCTACTTTGTGCACTTTTCGTTAATACTAGCAGTGAGAAAAGTCACCACCCTCTTTCCAGGGTCAACAGTCACTTATAAGAACTTAATTAGGTTCTGTGAGTTAGTGTTTGGCACACATTTAAAATGGTTTTCCCCCTGTAGTTACACTCTTAGTTTGACTTTTCTATTGCAATTTTCTTCTAAAAAAATCTATTCTCATTGGGTATCACTTCTATCTGAAAGTAGCCTGAAATGGAAAGTTTTAAAGATGTGTGTGAAATGCAGGTTAGTCAACTCTGCCCTGAAGATAAACCAAAAGTTAGCCGTAGGAAAAGGTATACGAAGAATTCTCACATCTTTCCAGTCAGCTCACACGTGTTCAAGGAACATAAATCCTTTTGTAATTTTGGAATGTTTCACTTCATTGAATAAATGGATTAGAGATTGGGTTAAAAAAAGAAATGCTGAAGTGTGAAGTCATGGCCTCTGTGTTGATGCCTATTTGCAGAAAAGTCCACAGGGACCAGAAGACTGCCATTCTTCACACCTGCCTGCCTCTGAATGGCCTCACGTTTACTTGGTGACATGCTAAACCACCGGGAACACTTGAGCAGAGATCTCTTCGTGGTCTAGACACATTGTGATCACCCCTCAGCTGAAGCTTGCTGCATCTAGCTGCACACCCCAAGAGCGTGACTGGACCCTCCTAGGACTGGTGCATGCAATTACTGAAGTCTAACTTCAGGGAGACTAGGATTTTCCCTGGAGGAAAGTCATCATCAGACTACATTCGGTGGAGATAAAATACTAAATACAGCTAAGAATCAGCTCCCCTATTGTTTCAATTCCATGATGGTACATATATTCATGGCTGTGGTATGTATGGAGCTAGAGACAGACATATAAGGAGCATTATAGAACTCTATGCTCATGTAATTTGACATTTGGATGGGTGGCTAACCTAAATACAGCCATGGTTGTTTGGCAGATATCCATCTAATCTAATTTATCTCAAAACACAATTCTCCTTTTTAAAATGACTTCATTGAAGTAGCATCTTCTGACTCAACAAGCTCATCCTCTGTGGGTTCTTGGTGGCTTAGCTGTTTACTTTAACGACTGAAGTTCATTTTTGTCAATTACAGTCTTGACAGTCCTGCACTCTGAGGAAGAAATGGTTTTGTAGAAGTAGCATTCTGGGAAAATCTCTGCAGCTCAGTGATTTCCAGGTTAGTCACAAGTGATTGGAAACCCTTCCACACACCTTATTACCCCTGCAGGTTCAGCTTTTTTAATGTGAAAACTGAAGCTGTTATTTCTTGCATGTTGATCATACGTAGGAGAAAATCCAATTTAGAACAAAAAAATGTAATAAATTACTTACAGAAGTAAATTATTCACACTCTAGCTCGCTTCAATGACTTTTTTCATTTGAGAAACTGCTGCCCCGGCAGGGATGAAGTGAGCACAATCTAGTCTTTGGCTAAAATACCTACAGAGCTGCATTCTGCTCTGCTCTGAGCATCATGAACAACATCTTAAGCAACGCTCAAAGGAGTGGAGAATGCTGCTCCGTAACTCAAAGGTGTGCTTGCCACAAGTGACAGTGGTAAATATCTTCCGAGTAAAGCTGCTTCAAACCCAAAGAGCAATCATCCCCTTCCTGCAGAACAGTGTAAATTGGTTCAATAATTAGAAAGGACAAAAACAATGATCGGTGTTCTTTTACAGCACAGAACATTTCCCAGAACGTTTCTGTGAGCTACCGTTCTATTAGCCCTGCACTGTCCCCTGACCTCACAGTGTGCTTTGCATTCCCATCTTTATTTTACATTTTGAAAACAATTTCAAATCAATTTCACTTGAGAAATAACACTTAACCAAATGTAATAGGTGAAGTCTGCTCTTTAGCTTTACCGCAATAAATTTCTGAAGCCACCTAAAATACATTTTGGGGCAAAATTGTGCACAGGTATATAAACAAGAAAAAGCAGAAATCTAGCTTATAAGGAAACATTTTATTGTGGAGGGCATGCTCAAATTAGATCAGATGAAGCAAGCAGACAGAAAAGTGGGCCAATAATGATGCTAATAGTGCAACTGAATGTATAATCCAAGCTACAGGATGACAGAAATGGAGAAGGAGACAGATACATATATAGAAATGCAAGCAGCACTGCTGTTTGGGCAGGTTTGTTACATTCCCATGGAGACTCATGTTTCATATGTCAAAAGCCAGTACTCACCCCTCTCCTAAACACATTAAAACCACTTACTTATTACAGACACACATACAAACTGCAAATAAACACCTGTGGAAATAAGTCAAGAATATTAGTATGTCAGTGATAGCTGTCTTCAGTAGTGCGTTTTTGTTTCAATAATAAATCCCTGTGGGAGAGATAGGCATCTTCACAGTTTGGACATTTAAAGTCTGAGTCCTTTGGAGGTCTTATTCACAGCTGATTGTAATAACTAGGGAATTATTTCTATTTCAGTAGGTTTTGGTCAAGCTTCTGACATACTGCATACATAAGCATTAATTCTAACTAAAACTCATGACCATTATTTCTAACTAAATCTTTGCTCCTTTAAAACCAGTTTTCAGGCAAGCTACACCATGGAATGTAATGGAGGTGTTATAGTAAGAACCTCCCAAAACTCATACAAGAGCTAAGAGGTTTCTGTTGGTCATAGTAAAAGCGCTCAAGAACTGCACATATGCAGAGGGATGCTGTGCTTTACCAGTACTGCAGAGGCAGCAGTTAGAGTAAGATCCGTTTTCAGATGCTTTCATTCTGCTCAACTTGGTTGGCTTATCCCATCTGTGTGTTGCCATACACCATTTTGAAGATCGGTTTGCATAGCTGTTTTCTTCCTGTTCCCTATTATTGCTCACGCTATTTTTCACAAGCTTTGAGGCAAATCTCTTTCCTCATTGGCTTTAATTGAATAAACAGAGTTCTTTAAGGAACTGTCTCTCTACCCAAACTTGGAACAAGATACGGGTTGGAAGCTAGAATGATTAGTACCTTCTGCAGCTGCAGAAATGGTAGCGATGGACAAAGATGCTCTGATAGAAACAGAGATTTTTGGAGTCAGGTGCTTTCAACTGCTGTTTCACTGTCTAAGCAAATGTTTGGTTGTTTCTTCTTTTCTGGTGTATATCAAAGCAGAATAACAATGAGAAATAATAACTTCTGCTCCAGGACTCCTTAAGTTGACAGAAGATATTTCTGTGAGCAGATTGTTTTCGTAGGCAAAATATGCAAAAATGAGGTATTTAACTTATATTCACAGGATCTGCTTATTGCTTTAAGCCCCAATTTGCATTAGCTATTATTGCTGCCAGGCTTCTAGAGAGAAAATGCAACTTTCTCCTCATGATTCTTCTAGAGACAGGACTACAGACTAGGAACAAACCACTCCACCTCTGTTCCCACAGAGGTTCTGAGTTGCTGGAGGAATAACTATGAAGCAGCTAACATAGTCATCGACAGTGGAAAAAGAAACATACTCATAAACCCAAAAAAACAGGGCAGCTCTCCTAGTCTCAACGGGTGTTAGCAGGAGGTGGCTCTACAAGGAAGTCAAATGCTTTAGTTTATTGCAAGAAGTCCTTTTAACTTCATGCTAAGCTGGGATGGAGACATGTACCTAACTGAAGCTGCAGGGCTCTACATTTAAAACGATCTCTGATGAAAGGAAACCAAATTCCAAACTCATTGAAGTCAGTGGCAGCATTCCCACTGACTTCAACGGGAACAGGAGGTAGCCCATGGTCATTACAGAATTGCTAGGAAGCTAATTTTATTTAAATCCAGATATGACACACTTCTGTTTGTGATGGCTTCTCGTGGAAGAGATTCCGGTAATAATAAGAGCTGACTTTGGTATTTCCATTCTAGCAAAAGCATTAGCTCGTCTACTTAGCTCAAAATGTGCTTAAGTCATTAAAAAAAACAGGATACCACACCCAGTTTATAAAGCACAGATTCTTAATGAAGCCACTCTTGAAAGAACTCAGACTGATTTTCACAGAGAGTACTGGTTGCTAGAAAGCACAGATGTGAATCTAGCGAGGTTTTTGTCGCAAAATGTATAATATTTAAGAGCCTGAATACAGTAGTTTGTTGTTGCTGTTGTCACACAACTCTGTTGGAGCATTGTTGTTGCTGCTGTCTTTGAAAGATGCATGTAAACAATGGGAAAAGTTTCACAACTTTTAATTAAGATACTTTTGTGAAGATTAAAAGCAGTACAAGTTCAGCACTCAGTGTCTCTGAAAGGATGGACAACCTAGTCCCTTTCTCTTTGCACTGGCAGTAGAAGGCACAGTATGTGATATAGCTTGCCTAGAGCCCCCATTTCAAACTTGCCACCACATAAGCAGCCTAGTGGCAGCCACCCTTCGTGGCAACATGATAAAAAGCCCATAAAAAGTTCAATAGCTAGTAAAACTTTTGAAAAAGTGGGACTTCTTCCTGAAAAGATGTCACAAGGACTTCTACGCAACCCATAGAAACAGCTTCTTTCTAGGCTTCAGAGGGTTTTTTGAGAGCTTTTAAATTTCTCATACATTTCCCCAGCCAAAGTATAGATTAAAGCAATTTCAGTACTGCAATTTGAGGGATGCCATAACATTAAATTACACCCACTTAAATAATTACATCTCTTTAGCTACAAATGATAAAATAAACGTATCATGTTTAGTGTGTGTACTTTGCATGCAGTCACATAGCAGTTTACATGCAGAGCCTTTCCCAAAGTAGCAGAGGGGAAAAAAGCCCTTCTGGAAATCTTTATCATTACACTAACATGTTTGATTGTGGGAAACAATAATTCAAATGAGGCAAAGGTTATGGTAGAAAAATAAATGAAATCAAATGGGAATAAAAGCTATAGCTAGAAGGACAAATTTCAGTCAGTGGACTTTCTTCTCATTTTTAACTTCAATTAATTGTTAAGAGGAATTTTTAAATTATGTCTTCTGTTGGCTTTATGAACGTCTCTTTGCGTACTTGCCCTCTCAGGGTATATAGAGCTAATGCAACTTTTTTTTAGTATCTTTATTTGAGTGGCCTATAACATACACAGCAGAAGTGTGAGATAAGGGAGAAGCAGATGCTGCAGCAGGGAGTAAGAAAGAGAATAATTCTCCAGACAAACCCCCCCCCAACTTCGCAACAGGCAGTGAGGACTCTTCTTCACATTTTATTATTTGGCCCAGGGAAAGGAAAGAATATTAGAATTAGAATTAGTCTCTTAAGAGCTCAGCAGAATGCCATCAGGAATCCCACCTGTTGCTATTGTAATCGACAGCACAGGATCTATTTGTCCCTGGCCCTCCTGAGTGGTTAGTTCATGGAAGATATCAGCTGTAGTAGCCTTTATGGCAGAAACCAGGGTTCTTCTTTCCAGCTTGCTGTCACTCATGGTTTGAGAGTTGCAGCCTGTCCGGAAGGCTTTTATGCTCATCTTCACAAATAATTCTGCTGCTCTCTGGCTGCTCTGTGCCTGGCTGATGCGTAAAATATATTTGAACACATATTGGAAAAGAAAGAGAACACCAGAATGGTGGTAATCATTTGGTCCTTGGGGCCAGTTCACCCCCCTTGCACATAGCAATGCTAGAAATACATTACAGTCTAAATTCAGCTCTGAATTTTGTTCTGAATTCCAGTCGGGCCAAAATCTAGTTTACATATGTATTGATGCTTGCTGCTGAATTTAGGAGGAAAACTTGAGTCCATTTCCTCAAAACTGCCTTTGACTTTTGGCATTCCAGTCTGGAGTAACACCCTGGTTTAGGACCACAGCCCCAGGCAACTGACCCAAATCTACACCATCCACAGGGCCCATTCTGTCAGATATTCTCCAAGAACACCTCGAGGATTATGCCATGCACAAAACCAGCTGGAGTGACATGCTTCTGCCTTTTCTCCTATGTTTAGATCAGCAAGACTTTGAGAAAGGCACAGCTTGGCCCTTGCCTGGAGGGGGTTGACAAAGGAGCCGTGAGGGAACAGAAACCGGGGGCACTGCAAGCAGCTTGAATTTATGTGTTAGTTAAATGCATGATAGTTAAACATCTGTCAGAGGAGTGAGAGAGAGAGCAGGCAGGACTGTGTAGCTCTGCAGTTAGATGCTGCCCCAGGAGACTGGGGTGCAGTCCCACAGCAAGCAGGGTACGGCTGTCAACAGCAGCTGTGAAGCTGACACGACTGTCGGACACAGTCAGCAGCTGACAGGGTGCTGGGGAACATATTTCATCCTGGGAATAACCATACGGCCTTATTTCCAAAACCAAGTGAAAAAACAATAACAACAAAAAAAGCCAAATACTTCCCTTTGTCCCACTTCCCCAAGGTTTTAATCTCATGGGATTAAAAAAAGAAAAGATAAAATGATTTGTTCTGAAGAAAAATGAAAGCAGCATTTGAGAAGCTGATTCTTCTGTTTCCTGAAGTCTGCCCAGCTCTGCTCAATGTCGTGGAGACTGGGGCTCTCTGCGGGAAAGGGAATGACTGGGCAGGAGAAGAAAGGACACGTCTCCCAGATCAGGCAGACCGGGTACAAACATGTCTAAAACAGCCAGCAGCACTTCTTCCCAGGAAAATGGTGGGATGCCCACACCATGGGTGCAGAGGGGAGGGAACGTGTCTCATCACAAAAGCCCTACTTTGGTGGTGCATGAGCAAGGTGACATCCTCTGAAGATAACTGCCGCAAGGATCATAAGGGAGCTCGGGCAGGAGAGGAGCCCAGGAGCTGGCAGCCAGCTGGGCTCAGGCAATGCTGATGCAGCCCAGCAGCTCTGGCAATGCCAGAGGACCCTGCCCACTGGATTGAAGTAGCCAGGCCTTTGGAAGTCTAGCACTGATGCTTTGTGACCAACTATGACATCATCTAAAAGAATGATCTTAAAGAAAATGATATAAATGCTTATAGTATAGTTAATTAATGATTTTATAGAAGGCAACATTGGGTTATAAAAATCTATGTTTTTCAACAGAATTCAGTATCTTTTGTCTGGTGTCCTCAATGCACTTCACAGAGGCTTTCTTTGTGTCACAATATATCGAGAAACAAGGTAAATATTACTATCTTTTTTGACTGGTGAACTACAGAGCAAAGAAACCTTTATCACAAAATTTATGCTTCTCAGCACCAGCAACAGGACATACTGATCCCTTATTTTAACAGTAGTCGGGCGTTGTTTTTACAGGTAGCAATTCCTCAATAATCATCTTTTGTTAGTTACGCTTTTAGGATTGTAACTTCCGTCAGTCTAATGCAATTATATCTATTGTAAAAAAGTGTTTTGGATTTGTATGATTATACAAGCACACACCAGACCTCACACTGGTTTTCTCCTGCTATAAGCCAGAGATACAACAGGTACTAGATACAGATACTATAGGCATGGACACAACTGAAAGCGAAAGCCTGAGGAAAAATAGAATCAGAAAATGTACTGCATGGTCTCAAACCTTATGGTAAGTTTCTTGGGCAGTTGGTCTAGCACCCCTCACATGCACTTTAAATTTGGTCTAAAAGCCTGCAAAGCAAACGGACGTGCTACTGCCAGCACTCCTGCCAGGGTCCCAGCCACTCCAGCTCCATCACCTGTAGGATTGCCTAGCTCCACCTACAATAACTGTCACAGACTGCTGCCAGTAATCTTGGCATTAGCACACTGCTATGGAGAATTATATAGCTATTACTGTACGGAGAAGAAAGGGGAGATCCAGTGTGATCAAAGAGTGTGTTCCCCTCTGTCACTTCTATGTGACTTAGCACCCCCCCTTTAGCAAATGTTGTGCCACTTCTGAATTCAGTCATGGAATTCCACAGCATACAGCGTAGTCTCTCCCAGGAGTATATTTTCCTTTCAATTTCTAGATGAAGTTCTGAAAATTTGTTTCATAAAAACATTACCATAACATGAGGAGTTGAGAGATGTTACATAATTGGGATAATTCGTCCTATCTCCTGCCTTACTTCTGCATTCTTTTTGAACCAAAGAGGGGTAGATGAGATTGGAGCTCAGCAGACACTCATTTGTGAGGGCTTGGTGCATGCAGCCTGTGCCTGTTTTGACCTGTCCATTCGTTGAAGCCCTAAGGTTAATATGGGGCATAAAGACTGGGCTGATGTTTCTTTGGTAATAAGAACCACAACCTTGTGCTTATAAGCGGTAAGAGTATTGAGATAACTTCCTTCCAAATCTCCCGAAACCACATCTGAAATGGTTCTGTTATTATCCCTGACACAAGTGCAGTGTTTATTCACATTTTTGTGTTCTTTGCAATCTATATTCAAATCACAACAGCCAACACATCTAGCAGGGTAAACGAAAAGTCTAGTTCCTCTGTGTGGATTTTTACACAACCCAAACAGTTCTCTCTGTTTTATGAAGGTCATTGAAAAACAAGGCACGAGTAAGAAAAAACACACAAGGAAGCTACAGGATATGATTCATAAAAATCCCATGTCTCCTCTATATGCTCATACAGTTGTCTTTGAAAAAATAAATAAAAGATTTTGTTCTTTAGCAATGTTCCAGTACGTAATGCACATGCCAGAGAACAAGCAAGCTCAAAACAATGAGCTAAAATTAGAAGAGGCAGATTCAGCATCTAAAGTCATAAATACACACACATTTACTTTATAGTGTGAAGGCATCTGGAAGAAATATAGTCACATGGACGGTCCGGGTGCTGGCATTAGGCTGTAGCTCAAGGAGATTCTTCCATCAACTACAAGCTCTTTGTGGATCCTTGAACAACTCTTTTAATCCTATCTGTGAAAAGAGGTAATAACTGGCCTGCTTTTGTGGCTGATGTGAGGATGAAACCCTGGGTGTTTACAAGGATCTTGGATTTTTGTGTTGAGTGTCGCTGAAATAAAACTATTGCTTCAATCCACTCTTTTTTAAAAAGTGCTAAGAATGTAATTCAGTTTGGGTCATTTTGCTATTCAGAGTAAGTCTACTTCCTACGGAAATGGATGAGAAAAAGAGACATGGTGTGCACTAGTACTGACTGTTCATCAGCACTTCGGTATTAATACAAATAATATCTTTCCTGGCATATTTTCTCCTAACCTAAAAAAAAAAAAGAAGTTCTGTGCAGCCAGATACCTGCTAGCCACCATCAATTCTTGGTAGACCTTATCAGCTCAATTGATAAATCATTTACATTCCCATGGGAGACAAGTTCAGCAACACCAAGAGCAGCAAGATCTACATAAGAGTCAGGGGAATCATGACTTGTGACCAGGACCACTCCTTCCATACTGTGCCATCAGCCAGTAATCAAAGAAAAAGTTACTTACACCTACTGCGGAGGAAAGGACAGCAGTCATGAGTACAGACAAATTTTGCCGTTACAAAGAGGATTCAGGAGGAGCTATGTGATACCACTTTGGATTTATAGGGAAGACACAGGCTCTAAAAGGGGCTGCTTGAGCTGTTGTAGGTCATTGAAGATGGAGAGGTTCTTCAGCTTTCAATAATCCTACAAATTCCAAAGATTTCATTGCAAGGCTATAGTACACTGTGATGATACTTTTTATGAAAAAATTTGCTGGACATTTTAAAGGATAACTGGAGTCCACATATTAATTTTTGAAGTTTTTCTGTTCTTCTCACTGTTTACAGTTGTTGTTGAAGCTGTTCTTAAACTACGCGCTCAATTTCCAGTACAAACCCAAAAGCCCACTGCAGGCAGCTGCTCAGAAGGAGCCAGGACTGGTTTCTTCCAGCTAAGGTGACACAGACAGAACTGCTGCATATCAGATCTAGTGACAGACAATACACGTTCGCATTTTGGCTAGCTTCATACATATTCATATAAGATGATTTTGAAGAGAGGAACGAGAGGAATCAATTGGGTTTATTTCCTGAGAATCAGTTGTTATTTTTCCTGCTGTGTTTGGTAGCTAGAACAGGGAATGATCAAATTTATCCCCGCTCATAGACCAAATTAATTATAACAAGACTAGATTAATTGTAGCCTCTATTCTAGATTAACTATAGATGTTCCAATAAGATTCTCAACACTAGATTATCTAAAATACTGAGAAAAATGTTAGACCTTTACTGGTTGTGTTGCCTGATATAGCTGAAGTTGGAGAGCAGGATTTAGGCAAGAGAAGTTGAGAAGAAATTATTACAAATGACCCCAGTTATGTTCATACCCTTTGTTACTGTGTGGAGTCTGATAGAATGACATGTAGTTGATCTGGGACTCTGTCACAGCTAAGATTAGGTCCTGTGAATACGGAAAGTGAACCTGTACCGAGTTGGGGGAACAGAAATATTTGTAATGCATGCTTTTAGTTTGATTGTTTGATTGATGGATATTATGTTTTGATAACATGTAAGAACTTTAGCACAGACTAATGTTTAATTAGATTAGCCAGTAAAAGAGCAATGCATTCAAATGTTATAATGATCTGAATGATGTAAAATGACATTGCTTGTACATAAAATATATCACAAAAGAGGTAATTTGGGATCTTACTAGCATTCCTCTGTTTAATTATTAATAAACTATGAAGACATTAATGTGGCAGTTATAACAGGCTGGGTATTTTTCGGACGTATGTGGACAGAGAAGCACAGCCTAAAGCAGCATACAAGCTAAGAGCAGCAAAGAAGCTATAGTTTGCACAGAATCCTGGACCCTTCCTCAATTTCTAGTAAAGTACACAACTTCATTTTGGGTTTTCACTGAACCTGCTACCTTTTGTAAGTAAGCCCAGAGAAGGATGTAACAAGAATACTGAAACTCTGTTTTCCAAGTCTCCCGGAAAGTAGTGTACCTGGGCTACTGTGATAGCAAAGGGAAAAATAAACCCCTTCTCTGCTGGGGGAAAAAAAATCTCAATAGCATGATGAAACCATAATATTAACATCATCTTCATCTTATTTGGCAGCAAAAAGAGGCAGAAGTAAGGAAGAGCAATGGCCCAATACATACCCATCCAGCTTTTATGACACTATTTACCAGTTCTGACAAGGAGCCATCCAACTCTTGCTATTCCTTTCAAAGCTGCCAGTGGAAAGAAAGATTTTTCCTGAGGAGGAGTATCTCCAAGGGAGGCAGTGAAAAAGCATGAGAGGAGGAATCTGGAAGAATTCACTCCCACCCACCTACAGGAGATTCCTAGAAGCATTGTTAGCTTGAAGGTTTCCAAAAACCCACTCCACTTCTCAAAGGCAGGGTCATTTCTGTGGCAGGTTGATTTTAAAACAGCAATGGTGTCTAGCTGGAACCTCTCACAAGGCTGGAATGTTAGAAGTAGTCCCAGGAGAGAGGGTTTAACGTACAAAATGCAGGTGAGGCAGCCAGAGGGACATGATGAATGCGATTTATCACAGGGCTCTGCAATTTATCACAATGGAATCACAGGAAACAAGCAAAGCAGAGAACTAGATAGATGGGCTGGACAGATTAAGCTCCTCTGGGCATCGAACTTCTTTGAAATATGCCAGGGAAATTACATGTTACACATCCAGATTTTCAAACTTTATTTTATTGATTAGAACGGAGCTATGGGTTTCTGGGGCTGGGGTTCTCTTCACCTGAAAGGAAAAATATGTGTTGTTCTGAAGAATGAAATAAAGCTAAAATTACAGGGTGCTGTTTTGCTTCATTTGGGTTTTAATCCACCTCGGATAGGTGCCAGGAGGTAGGGATTTGCGTGTGCAAATCAAGTGCCTGTACTTCCCAGCTACCCTTCTGCCCGCTCAGCTTTTGGGTTTCAGTGCACGGAGCTCTGCACACAGGAGCGGCTTCAGAGGCCTGAAGCCGTGAGCTGTTCTTGACGACTTGCAAGTGATCAAAGTGTGCTCACAGCAAACACAGTCGCTCCTCGCTCCACTGCTTTCACAGGGTGCCTTTCCCGAAACAGGTCTGTTGTATCAGCGTAACAACTCTGAGTTTTACAGCGGCAGAGCTGGCACGATACCGCGGTCCAGAATATTGCTGCAGTGTGCTGGATATTCCCCACCTCCCACAAAGTAGGGGCCTTACAGCTTTCAAAACAGCGCATGTGCTATTTAAATTGTTTCACTGGGAGGAGAATTATGTGTTCTGCAACGCCTCAGGACAATGAGCCAAAGGAACTATAGAATATGAGCTTGGTGTTAAAGCTGGAGCTCTGCAATGCTCTGCTTTGTGTGGGTTTTAGCCTGCTATGTAACATTACTTTTACATTAACGTTTGTGGTTCTTTTTTTATGCACTCCAGCTTCACCATGCTCCGCCCTTTATATTTTAACAGTCAGATTTGTATGATCCAACCACGGTGGCATGTTCAAAGCTCCACTTCTTTTTAGCACAGATTTAAAAAAAAAAAGGCTATAAAAGAGCTCAGAGTATCGAACAAGCTTACTTCAAATAGCTTTTATTCACACTAGGACAAGACTATAGCCGAAGAATTATACAAAACACAAGACAAAAGGGATTTTAACAACTTGCTTGAAGACTATTTCACACCAACCCAATGCTCGTATATCAATTATCAACAAAGTTTTGGAGCACAATATTACTTAACATTACTTATGGGATACTTTTAGATACAAAAATGTATCAGGAAAATAACAATAATCCACAAGTTCCTTTTACTCTTATGGAAATACTACTACTGACTTTTAAAAATTTTGACCTTTGGGTCAGTCACACTGATGCTTTATCCTTTAGAATATGATCTGCCTGGAAAGACAAATTACAGATACACTTCTAGTGTTCTGAGCAAAAGGATTGGGTTTTATCATAGAAACAGATAGCAACATCAATTTCTCAAGAAAAAAATAGACGTTTCAGCTGTGCATCCCTAGACCAAAAAGTCAGTGTTGTAAAAACTCATGGCAATAAAGTTTGCTTCGAAAACTTTAGTTATGACTTCACCAGGTATTGCTTTATTCTTTCCTACTGCATCCTATCTTGGAATGTTAAGCCAATCAAGAAATTTAAAATAGCAGTAAACTAAGCAGCAAGAGACAGGAGTATGAGCCTGTTCCCATAACATATGACATATACACCCTCCTGAAGCCAACAGAATATATCCACTACTGTCAATGCTCTTTCAGACAGAATTTTCTAGAAGCAGAACTGGTACTTCATACCAGAAACAGGGATGTGTGGCCAAGTACAGGTCTCTATCTGTGTTTTTTTTTTACAGTTTGTGTGTGGCTGAGTGCAAAGTTAAGGTTTCTTCTCTAGCTGCCTCCCGGATCTTACCCAAAGCTTGTTCAAGAAGGGATTTCAGTGTTCTTTGAATCAGGGCATCCTACGGCTCTGCTACTGCAAATGTGCCTCTGGCCAGACAGGCCAGGGGAAGGGGCTCATGTGTGGAGGTCTTAGCACAGAATCACTCTCACAGCACAGCACCAGTGCCACCGGTTTCACGCGTCACTTGCCTTTAGACAATCCGCGCAGGAGCATGTCTTCCTTACAAATTACTGCCCAACTCACAGTGTGCTAACTAACATCCGAACAGTAGTGTCTTTGATGGCACAGAGCAATTTAGGTATTGCTATAAGCTATGCTACTACACTGAACCAGAGAGCGTGGTGCTAGAGGAGGGTGAAGGATTGTGCAGAAGAGATATAATTAATATTTGTTGGAATGTCCTTTTTGGTCTTCGCTCTCTGTGTTATTTGCTAGAGACTAAAACTGAGCTAGTAACAAGATGTCATGGGACAAAAACCTTTTGGATCAAGTGAAAATATTACATTGTTAAAATCAGAATGGGTCCCTTCTGAGGTTAGAGAGGAATGTGAGTTTCACAATTTCTTTTTTTAACAATCAGCAGACAGCCAGCTAAATCGTACTCATAAAATACCACTCCAGTTTGGATCTGTCACAAAAATGAAGCATTTAATTGCTGCTAGAAGTGACAAAGATAAGCTATTCTCATTCCCACACCAAGGGCAGGGGCATCTGTCAGAAAACACAGACCTTATTTTGGTAGGTTTTTGTCTGTTACATGCATGAATTCAATTATAGGTAAAAAACCAATGCATGTGACATGACAAAGTAAAAGTTTGAATGATAATTAAGAATCCAGCCTCCTCCAAACCTGGCATGAAAAGCAGGTAGCAGAAGTTTGATTTAAGAGAAATTCTTTCCCAGCAGGTTTCCCCCCATGTACATACTCTGTTTTACTTCCATATGGAGTCTGTAAAAAAAATAAAGTTCAGTGGTTCACAAAGGTCTATTGTGACCTTTTAAAATAAAACAACAATGCACTGCTACACTTCTGGAAAGGCCACTATCATGGAAAAAAAGTATATTGCAAAGATTTGCTCTATCAGTCGTGTTATGAAGTGTCTGCTGGGGGCTGACGGCTTCTCGGGCAAACGCACAGCACAGATGTCAGGACAGCACACCTGGCTGCTGCTGCCGAGGACAGCGAGGCTCGTGTCTGCATGCGTGTGGCCATGCTTGTGGGACAGAGGGGGCATTTGCCAAAGAATAAATGCTCACCGGGCACCTCCTTGCCCCTGCAAGCTAACAGAAGTTAGTTGCCTCACAGTCGTCAGTGCCTTTGGAAAAGTTCCCTCTAATTCTTCATCCCAGACACACTGCCCCGAAAGTGTCCTGCTGTCTGTCTACACAAATTAGTCAGTCTCTGCATTCTTGTTCTCTACAGGACCTCTGATGTTGGCTGCAGCAAAACCTTTCTAATATTTCATCTCCTGTTATGACTCTCAGCTTTTTAGGGAGGCTGTACTTAGATAAGACACCAACTCAATTATTATGTGCTCTAGAGAGGGATTCATTTTGCCACTTCCATTCACCTGGCAGCATGTCCTTGACTTTTTTGAAAAGTAAAGAAGCAGTTACCTTTGTTTGCATAACAGCTGTTTACATTTTCTTTTTCATTTATGATGTTTGTTTAAGATGATACCTTATTGAATTAATTATCCTAAGATTCACTTGCCTGGAACTAGTTACTTCATTTTAACTGAAAGTAGAATTAGGAAGGTACACAATTAAAAAAGAGATTAATTCTGTCTTCTTTACACTGGCAAAATTCCCATGAACTTTTATTGCTCACTAGGAATTTTGCCTGAAAAAGGATCTTGTAATCAAGCACTTCATTGCTGCAGATTACATTAAAGCCAAACGAGCACATACAGAATTCCTGCACATAAAGTCCAAAAATTAAGTGCAAGACACTCTTAGGTTTTAGCAATTCTGAGATTCATCATTGTTCCCAACCCCAGCCCAGGTAAAAACATTAAGCTGTATAAACATCCTTTTCTTGATATCTTGAGTCATATCCCTCTTCAGTTTTCTGTTTCTACTATGAATTTAAGGACCTAAGAATACAGAAAAAGTATTAAATGACCTAAGAATACAAGAAAAATACAAGACTACAAAAAAAGCCTCACTGAGCTTAATATTTAGTCCCTAACACTAGGGAAGAATACGAACTGAAGCAAGCGTGTTAGTGGTACTTGCTGCTGAAGCTGCTCTCATTCTGGGGGTTGGTGGCTTGAGGACACCTTGATCTGGAGGCAGAGTGCAAATTCCTTCACGATTTCCCTGTGAGGCAGAGATTTGCTGCCAAGGGCAATGGCAGCCCAGGGTGGTAGTGGCATGGGACCACTCCTCAGCTTCACCTGCTCTGTGGAATTGCATGCAGAAACCGCCATTTACCCCCTGTCATTTATGTATTTAGGCCCATTTCCAGAAGTAATCTAAGATCAGATGTGGATATTTTGGCAGCCAGCTTGAAATATCTGGGACTTAATTTTCAGAGGTGTCAATCTCCCTAGCCTGCACTGAGGTCCATGGGATACATGAGACCACGATGTCTCTTCAAAAGCAGCTCCTAAACCTCTGAATTTGGGCATTAGAAATGGAGAAACATGCAATTCATGCGTCTTTCTGAAATTATTGGAATTCGTTGTTGAATCCAGCTAAAACTGGGCATTTTTAAGAGTGTCTCTGTGAATATTTCCCTGGAAGTATGTCTAAAATTGCTGGGAGATATTTTAACTGTAATCCATGGGGAGCTATTGATGGTAATAAAAAATGCTGTGAGAAGAAAACAGCAGCCAGTGAAACTGCCCTCTTGGAAAGCCCAGGTCTGCTTTGAAGGAAGTGTTGATATTCACCATAAGCCTCAATCATTTCCCAGAGGGCTGTACGGTGCCTTGTAATGACATAATCAAAAAGTAATGGTGCTCTGGACTTCAAGGAAAAAAAAAAATGAAAAGCAGGGCCTGATCAGTCTCCCATTGAAATCAAAGAGGATTTTGCTGTTGACTTCAGTGAGAACAGAGTTCTGGACACAATCTGTGTACAGTTTATTTGCACATTTGCTTATCCAAATGATCCTAACTTTAACCAATAGCATGTCTAGATGTCTGTCTGGGAGTACGCTTGTACAGATGCATAAGTGTGAGTTTATAATGTGGTTTAATTCAAATTATTCTGGCATTTCAAAAGCATTTCCAGCTACAAAGGACAGCTTTAGCTGATTTCCACTCCAGAACACAGACTTTCATGGGTAAAGTTTGGAACTCACATTTCAGGCTGCAATTCATAAACAGTTTCATGCAAGCTAAGGACACAAGCAGATTTTGCATTTGGGGGATTAATTTTAAAATGATCTTACTATGCACTCAATTAAAATTTTGTAGCCATTATTTCAAAATGTGAAAACTCTACAAATTACAGAACCCATCATCTCTGGTCCTTCGTTTCCTTGAAGGGAAATTTCTTTGATGACCAAAAGAAAATTGCAGTAAATGGCAAGTAAAATTGCCATCACAAGTCTGCTGAAAATGCAGGATGAACTCCTGATTGCTTTAGTCATGTGAACAACCCCTTCAGAACAGCCCAAAGTCAGGCAAGGTGGCTTACACCAGGAGTTAATTTAGCCTGCTGGGACTCTTTGCATTACTAAAATGAGCATGATTTTGGCTTGTAAATGGGGGGTAGAATTTTATTTCACTTTCTGAGGGGCATACATCCATTTTAGAGTAAGCCTTTCAGAATAAAAGTTTACTTCACATTATAGGAATTGACATTCCTTTTTTAGATTTCCCTTTTCAAAGCATGCCTCAGCTTTCTAACTTGTAGCAGAGAGCTTTTGTATAAGTCATAAAAGTCTTTAAAATTAAAACGCTAATCGTAAACAAACCCAAATGCATAAAAGATACAGTCTGACTGCATAACAAAAGAGAATTATATAATTCTATTTGAGTGAAATCTTTCATCTTTGATTTACAGGTTTGAGTCTGCGTATAACTGAAAACATATTGTTCCATATCTTTCCTATCATGGCCTTCCCCAAAATCTTGTTTTAATTAAGGTTCCTTTCAGATTTCAGAATAAAAAGCATGACAGTCTTCACTTATGGCTTTAATATACCTTGTGACTTTGGAAAATACATAAAAATGAACATCACTTTCTTTTAAAAGCTGAGCGAGATATCATATACTGCAAGTTGAATACTTCAAGGTATCTCCCGGGTTTCATTAGGTGAGAAAGTTGTAAACAAAACAAAAGTTGCTGTAGCAGAGTTTTGTTCATTTGAAGTAGTCTTACATACATGCCCTATCTCTTTCTCTGACAGTAAGGCAACACGTGTAACAGTTTAAGCGTTCATTATCAGCTAAAGGCACAACTCTATGTTACGTTCTCAAACATGGAACTGAACAGCTAAAGTCACATTGCAGGGAGATCTTGCCGCACTTTGGGGATCTGAAACAAAGCCTAAACCATTTGAAGTTTCTTAAGCAACGTCAGTTCTCTCGGTGCAGGACTACATAAAAGAGCCAGCTCCTATTCACATGACGACCTGTAAAAAACACCCCCAACACAGCCTCCACAGAAACACCCGAGCTTCAGATGAGCTGCAGGCAGTTACTGAAGATCACCGCGCTTAGAGTCGGGACGCAGAAGCATTTCAGAACAAACTGAAAACACATTTGAAAAACCATCAATTTTTCAGAGACTACTTGATCTCTGCTGCACATCTGGTGAGAGCTACTGTCAACTACGGAGGGTACAGCACTTTTTTTAAAGACAGAAAATCGCTCGTTTTAGAGAACCGTGAATGGGCTTTTATGATAGAAAAGATTACATGAAATGTGGAGGGATGGTTGGGAAAAGGGAAAAGAAAATAAAGCACCACCAAGCACAGTACTTCAGGGGATTTATAGTACAGTAAGAAGTGCTTTCCCTTTAGCTAAAATGCCTTATTGTAATTTACACACCTTTCGCTTATTCAGCTAAGAACTCATTAAGGGGGTTAAAAAATGGCATGTAAAATAAATTTCTTTTCATTACACAGAGCAAAGAAAACAAATTCTATTAACATTTTAACACAGTATGAAAAAAACTACCCAGTAAAAAGCATCAGAAAGTGATTCATGGAGTTTACCAAGTATTTGGCTGGCTGTTGCAATTCTCGTATCTATAATCTATCATGTAGAATTTTGTAATACTCTATTTCACAATTTATGTTGGTGGGCGGGTTGAACAGCATATAAAAAGCATGCTCTAGGCTCTTTCTCCCAAGCCTGCTTTTCTGTAACTCTAGAATTGTAGCGGTTACATTTAAGGAATCTTTAGGGCCCTTTCAAGTCCATCCAAAGAACAAGTGAAGTTGCTATTCAGAGTTTTGTGCCCAGTGTTTATGTTCCATCTGATCTGTGCCACCCAAGCAGCAGACAAGACATGTCTGAGGGTGCTTTGGGGGGATACACAATGATGTCACCCACAGGAAATATCAGGGAGGACTTGGCACTTCACAAGGCTGGCTCTTCTTCCATGGGCTCGCCAGCAGCTCTGTAAAAATAAACAGGCAATCAGAATACGGCACAAGAGTACACAATGACATTGTAGATTTTCATGCATAATCAAAGCTGATTTTTCAGCGCTCTCTGATGTTTATTTGTGTTATTCAGTTATCCATAAATAGAGTTTCTTTCCTAGGAAGTATAAACAAATGTCAAGTGGAAAAACATTTTAGATCCAAGCAATCACTGCAAATGTTCCTGTTTATATTAAAATATGTCAGAATATTTTATAACTTTTTGTCCAGAAATGTACATGCTTTGTGTCAACAGAGTCAAATAATTTAATGAAAGAAATAGCTGTGATACTTTTATTTTACAAGCTTTTGCAACTAAAAATACATGCATTTATTTTTTTCAAGTGGGCCCGTACCATTAAAGTGAAATAGCTCACTAGTCAAGTAGTTAGCAGTGTTTCTTCTGGGGTTCTTCTTCTGTCCTCTGATTTTTGATTCTGTGCTTTCACAAATGCATTGCCTGCCTGCCTGCCTGCAACTTCTGAGACCAGATTCTGAACTCAACCAGCAGATCACCATCATATAGAAGGTATCTATTAATAATATCCAATCAGATTATACATATATCTTTTATTTGAAAGCCTCTGGGAAATATTCAGCTTAGGCAAGAAGACCTCTTTAATACTTCCAGTAAGAAAACAGTGGGGACATACGTTGAGCTGGCGGAAAGTGTCATGATTTCTTGTATCTGACATGCTACCACACCTGAGGATTATGCTGGCAATTATAAAATGGGAAGCTTCTGGGATCACAGTGACACTTCACTGTTGAAGGGATAAGAGTTTGGTCACAAACCTTTTTTCACCTCAGTCTGGCAGAATACCATATCACAAATGAGCTTAAGATGTCCTTAAAAATAGTCACTTCAAGCAATTTTGAAATGAGGGGAGAGTAAAAAGTAGATGCAAATTAATAAATGAGACATTTACCAGTTAAATCTTGTAAGCCAGTGTAATAACTGGCTTCAGTAAAACACCCCTCAGAAAGTACAAACTCATGAGAACCCATGGAAAATAAAAGTAATTAATGAGGTCTTGCATGGTCTCTGGTAGTTTATTCAGCAAGGAAGCCAGAGAATTTTAAATGAATCTGGAGTTTATTAAAGTCTTTCCCAATGAAGGTTTCAGCAGTGTAACTTTAAATGATTTTATACAGGTTATTCCTTTGCCATTTGAAAGGATCACAGCTAGTACGTTGAAAAATGTCAGATGAATGATATACGAAAAAGAAGATGTTATTCAGACTAATCGCTTTCCAAAGGGTTATTGACCCTAAAAGATTATTAATCTATAAATCTCAAATCTTTTGTTCCTCACCACACGGTGGAGAATGTTTCCTATGTACAGTAACCACTGCAGCTCCCTCATTCCTGAGAGGTGAGGTGAAGCCCTCTTGCATTCCCTCTTTTTCCCCCTCTTGCATTGTTCTGGCTTGCACCAGAGACCACACAGTGACAGCCAGGGTGGGATGGAGCCCAACCTGCTGCTGAGGCCCTCAGGTGTGATAAAGGATCACAGACTGGGTGGGGAATTAGTACTGGTGGAGTATGTTGCTGTTGTGCTGACCACACGCTTCCACTTTCTCCAGCCACTTTTGGAAGACCTGCATGTCCTCTGGCATAATGTGAAAGCGCAATAAGGCCTCATTAAACACTCAGGACCTTATGGGACTTTCTGGAAAGAGGATAATTTGGAAGCAGGTAACAGTTCAGTTTTTAGATTCTGCTGTGAGTAAGGGAGTGAGAAGAAATATTTGTCAGTAGATTTCAACTGGAAGTTGGCAGAATGGGAAGGAGTGGAGCTCTGAAAAACCTCTGGAAGTGAAGGTAGGGGTCTGGGTTATTTATAAGGATCTAGGGAAGCAGTATGTACAACTGTCTGTCCACATGTATTTGGCTTCTAGGGCTGATATTCTCATGACCGTAACACAACTAAGAGATGATCTTATGCAGGGTTTTAGTCCTGGGCAATTTTTCACTGACAAGGATGTATCTGAGTGCCAGGACTGACCTTGAATGCTATATTCTAATATATTCCAACAATATGCCAATATTCTGCATCAGCCAGAGCCTAAGCACCAATACAAATTTTTGTATGCAATTGCCAGATGCAAGGTCCTTTTCAGAAAAGAAGAGGAGGTTAGGGTGTTCTGGTGAATCCAGCTGTTGTCTCTCAGCATGGGTGCTCTCACAGCCTTCTCCAGTCTCCTTTTGAAGATTTATGTGTATGCTTTAACTTCATTTTATTAGTGTCAGAGTATTCACTGGATCTAGCCAACGGCTTATCATTTAAAACACACATTTTTATGGGATAGTGGCTTAGGCCAGAGTTTTGTGTGAGAGTTAGTAAAGTTTTAGGGCCCTTAGTACGGAGAGAAAAACTGTAGTCCCATAACACCGAGCAGTGAATCAATATACATCCATTCTGCCGAAATCAAAAGTTCTCTCAAAAAGTCAAAAAGGGCAGAGTCTGACAGGCCAAATTTATGTTACCTCAGTTATGTCATTGCTAGTTACATCAGTTCAGTCAGTCTTCCTGTAGCTGACAAGAAGCTGGCATAAAAACACAAAACAGGCAAAAATCCCACCCTGTACTGTATGCTCTGACTGGCTCCTCAGAGGTGCAGCTGTGAGCTTGGGTTTGAACTGGACTGATTCCGTGCATTCAGCAGATTCAGAAAGATACCAGCTGGGGCTGTAATGATTGTAGAACCGCAAATGTGATTTTTCATCAAGGCTTCTCTGTGGCGCAGTTAAACTGCAAGTTCCTAGGAGCAGAGCACTCTTGCATTCACTCTGTTTATTTTGGTGTGCCAGTAAGAGTGCTCACCTATAGCTCTCTATATGTGCAACACACACTATAGCAGAATGAAGTAGTCTCTTTGCAGTTAACACTAAACAAAATATTTCAGTTTAAACCTTGCAACAAAACAAACAGATGAGGCAAAAATCCTATCATATGGATAAAATCTGGCAAAACGTGTGACATCTTAAGTATTGTTCTGTAGCAGTTAAGAATAAACGGCAACCATATTATTTATGAGAATATTATTTAAAATAGTTCATATCTACACTTTAAAAAAAAGTTAATATTTAAGAATATAAACCCTGTACACCATCCAAAAAAGTAAAAGTTTCTCTTACCTTATTTTTAAAATTAGGATTACAGAGATTCCTCATAGCTACATCATCACACATATAAAAATAAAAATTCAAGGTATGTTTCCAAGTCACAGAAACTGCTGAACAAAAGATAGGTTTTTCTGGCGTGGCATGGCTGTTTTTTGCCATAATCTGTTCCTAATTTAACTCAGCTGTCTCAAGGAAGATCATTGTAATTGAAAAGTGATCCTCTGGTAGCAGAGAGCTGGGGAAAAAGAGGTACATTTCTATACCATGGAGATGATTCGCGGAGTGTCTGAAGACATCATATAAGAGATCCTGAGTAAGTGTATATCCTAGTAAAAACGGACTTTGTATGGATCAAAGAAAAAGGAACTAAAAGTAAAAACCATCAGAGTTTAAGAGCAGAATAAAATATCTACACGTATACTCTCAAAAGAGGAAGTAATGTCAAAATAAGGAAAATTAAACAGACTATAAACTCTGGCAAGTTAAATCTAAACTCTCAATGAGGCAGGCTAAAGCAGAGTCTGAAGAGCAACATGTTAAAGGAATAAAAACTACTAACAAAAAGATCTTTCAAAATACATCAGAAGAAATGATCAAAGCATGAAAGGAGCATCAAGGAAGGTAGATCGCAAAAGCAAAATTAACTATTTATATCTGTACTCACTAGAGAAGTGTCAGGGAGATTTTATTATTTGCAGATGAACTATCTTAAACTGAATCAGCACTAGAACAAACTGATATGTTAAACATTGCCAAATTGCAAAGAGCAGATGATATTTGTCCACTGAGTTCCAGGGGAACACAATTATGATGTTGCTAAAGAAATAATTATTGAGGGTAGTCTACTGTTTAAGTCAGCATCCACCTAAGAGGTAGAGAAGGTAAGAAATGCAATTGCCCTTTTGGAAACTACAGGAGGTACAGTAAGCCTGTATGGGGAAACTCAAAGCAGCTATAATCAGTGATTGAATTAGTAGGCATTTAGGTAATAGGAATTTGGGTAAGAGTTATGTCTTAACACTTGCAGAGAAAGCAAACCTTACAAATTTATTAGAAGTTTCTGAAGGAAAGGAACGAAGAGGGATAAAGTGATATCTCTGTGCAAAGAAAGTCTTCCAACAATTTTATCCAAATACTCTGAGGAACCTAAGTTATGAGAGAAGGTCCTCTCATAGATTAACAGTCCATCAAAAGTAGGAAACGAATAATAATATTGGTGAATTTTCACCATGGAGGGATTCTCCAGAGCAGCTCAAAAAGACTTGGCAGGCTACCAGTAGATTTAGGTGAGGATGTTTGTTGATGACACCAAATTACCAATACTAGTCAGTTCTAAATCCCATAACACCATTTCTAATTGGAAAAGAAAGTTAACAAACACAAACTAACACACAATAAACAACATAGGGGAGAGGACAGGTTTAACTGTTTATAGACAGTGATGGATATGACTGGGAGCTTGGAGTTAATGGTAGAAGAGCAGAAAGCACCAGAAACAAGAAAAAATCCCCAACATTAAGCTGTTACGTAAATTCACAATGTGCCCAGCACCTGGAGTCCTGTATGCAGTTCTTACTCCATCTCAAAGAAAAGTACAGAAGGCACAGAGAGGGGCAGGAATCATCAGAGGTTAGAAAACATTTTCATCCTAGGCGGTATACAGAGTCTTGAGACAGCTGAAGCCTTTAAAATCAGAAATGGGATGGAGACTAGGAGTAAGAAAAGAGATGCTTTTATTTCTCACAATGCAAGAACTAAGGATTCCCCAGTGAATTTATTGATTAATAAGTTCAGAGCAAAGAAAAAGAAGTGCGATGCCTGATGAGGCTCTGGGATTCATTATCTGAGTGCCTAAGGTGTAAGTCCGTTCGAAAAAAGCTTTGAAAAGTTTTTGTCTGGGTAGGTATGCTGGAATCTTTTACACAGGACGGATCAGATACAGCTGTTGAGATCTACCAATTCACCAGGGCTCTCAAACTCCTCTGCTCCTGATTCTCTTCCTTCTCCACCCACCACCGGCAGACGAGAGGAAGGTGGGCAAGATAAGGCTGCAGACTGACCTGGGGAAGATGTTCTTCAGCTCCTGAGCCTGCCCGTTATTGCACATCCTGTGGGGTATGGCCAGGTAGGTGCAGGTCACTCAGCTCAGTGGAGGTGGGTACACAAATAGTGAAATGTTAAGTGAAGCTTTATGAGATGACACCCAAACACAGCAAGTGACCCTAGATGGTAGCTAGTTGTACCCATGGTCCAACCAGTTGCTGTGGTATATAATACAGTGTATGTAATGTAATGCAAAGTCACTGAAACTGCAACTGGTAGCTCTGTAACACGAAGAGTAATATCTGAAAATTACTCTTTGTTTTCGTTTCCATTTGAGTAAAATCTATGCCTAGCTGAAAGAGGGCCATAAAGTCAAATTCTGATAAATGTCATTCTCAAGCTTTACTGTTTGCTGTAAAAATAGTAAGTACAGGAGATGTCCCTCCACGCCCTTTTATTTTTCCATTTTAAGAAGAAACATACAGAAGCTCCAGTGTATCAGGGATAACACTGTACTGAATATTTTTGTAGCAAGATTTCTAGAGCAGATGTCTAGCTAAAGCAAAATTCTAATCAGCTAAATCTGTATCTTAGATAGGGAATAAGCAGTTATCAAAACACATAAGTTATGGGAGTTAGAAATATTTTATAGGGCATGACTGTTCCTTTAATTGCATCTCTATTTAAATCTGTGTTAGCATCATGCATGTTTTCTTTCCTATCCACAGACTCTTTTTTCTATATCTGTTCTCTTCTGAAGTCTATAATCAAGTTTCAATTCGATCTTAAAATGCAGAGCTGTGCTTTGGTAAAGTAAAACAACAAAAGCATAGCAGCTTTTCACAGTTTTCTTCATTTAGCCTGCCAGAGAAAATCAAATAAAAAAATAATCGGCACTGTCACTTGAAGAAAAGAAAGAAAGAGAGAAGAAAGAAAAATACTTAAGATGGGCTTTAGCCAGGAGCATTTTATCCTTTATTCATCAGTGGCAAATGAGTCAGATATGAGTTGGCCAGGAAAAGAGCTGCTTTACCCAAAATCCGAGTTTAAAGTGAGTCATCTCACTCCAAACACCAATATATCCTCCAACAGAACTGGCAAGAGTTTCCCGCAGAGAAATTCTTGCTGCCGCTCTCTTCATCTGCAGGCCTGACCATCCAAAGCTGAAGTCAACAGGATCTCTACCATCAGTTCATCGAAACAGGGTTAGAGATGCAGCCCAGAATTATCAGCCTGGTTGACCATGGTGGAAAATAAGGGAAAGTAAATCAGCTCCTGGTATAATGAAGGAACCCTTCAGGCTGCCCTGTCAGCCATGGTGTTTTCTGCTCTGATCCTGCCCTACCCGTCACAACCAAGTTTCCCAAACAAACACTCAATGAAAAGGCTTGCAACAGGTCTTCAGAAGGTGGCCCCCATCTACAATGGGAGGAGGAGGGGTACCTCTACAGTGGCCTTTTCTAGAGGGCTTGAGAGCGCAGATGAGTTCTCCTGTCCCTACAGCCCTGTTGTTTGCCATAGAAAGGGTGTGGAGAAGGTTCATTGCATACTTGGTCCTTGATTACAACAAACATAACAGATGTGAAAAAACAAAGTTGGACTTATCACTACATTACTGCAGTTTGTGTTGGTGTGTGCCTATGAAATGTACAGCATGTTTTCAGGAAATGAATGAAATAATACTGGCACGAAACAGAGTGTGCAATGTTGAATCAGTCCCCGGATTTATGATCCTGTGCTGGACTTTCATTCGTGTTCAAAGTGAAGCCGGGTCCTCTCAGGTCTCCCCGCAGCTCAGAGGCCCCTCGAAACCAGACCTTCAGGGTGACCATTTCTTTTTCCATATTTCTCCTTACATTCAGCAGGAACAAACCAAAGAGAATGATGTCCCAAAGCCTCAGAAAACCTAACTATCAATTATGGCCCAATGGGACAGCACTTCTGTTCTCTTGTTGCTTTCTGATGGCAATCTGGCTTCAGGTGACTTCTTTGTGGGTTACGAATGTGGAAACAGATTTAGGAATCCGTGCTGGCATAGGTGTGGTTTTTTTGCGCTGCTGAAAAATCTCTGCAGCACCATAGCAGATATTCAAACAAAGCAATTTTTCCACAGAACAATTCATCATGATGGATTCATCCCTAAAAGAGTTCAGAACTGATGAAGTGTAATGAATCTGGCAGCCACGTGAATTCCACTTGTGTACATTTTAGCACATCCATTTTTTTTCATTTCTTTCAGCTCCACCCTCAAATTCTCTTTTCAGAATGGGTGGAAACTGTCACAGGTTATCAGCAGGTAGGTAATAAATATAGTAATTAAGTGCAGCGTTAGCCAAAGGGCTATTTTGTTAAAACCATGTAAGATCAGCAGTTGCTCTCAATGGCTGTAGTTTTAAGTGAGTGGAGGTGCATAAGAAGTACAATTCTTGGTTATTCTGAGCAATGTAAAAATACACAAAATTAACCACACCTTTTTAAAGACAATTAAAAGCTTTGCTTTGTTTGACTGCATTAGTTCCAATACTTCAACTAAAATTCTGTAAAATTCAGACCTATGTACATGTGAGCAGGCACCCTTCTGTCCTTGGCTAGCAGAAGTGTCTCGTAACTGTCACAAGTTTATATGACAAACCTTCCATTATTTCTTAGCTGAGCACTGATTAGCACTCTCACAAATCCAAAATATGTCTGCCGTTCATCATGGATTCCTCCCTAAGTTTTTATGGATTTATTTGCAATAATACTAGCACAACAATAACCATAACGTATTAAAATATAATTACAATCGGAAAGGTAATTACGCAAACGGTGTGAACTTTACTAGCTAGTTCTGCTCCCTGTGAGTCCCTTTGAGCCATGCCTGTTAACTCATCGACAGACGAGCCCACCCACTGTTGTGAGAGACTTTCCCTCCCAAACGGATTCACAGCTTTTACCACTGCGCTATGCCCCCGGCTGCCTATCAGTTCAGTTCTGATTAACAGAGCCGAGGTGGGAGGCAAAAACTGAATCAGACAAGTAGCTGTCACAATGTAGGAGCCATGGATCTTTCTGGCTGCACTCCCACCACTGTTCTGCCTACCCACAGCTCCCTCCTTTCTCTTCTGTCATTACACAGCTCTGCTCCACAGCCCGCAGGGAGCTGATGAGGCTCCTTATAAGGCTTTTTTCTTCTTTCCTGCTCCCTCTCCTGTTTTCTCTGTGTGATGGAAACCGAATGGTTCCACTGCATATTGGGTCTTCCTCTGTTGGAGAAGACCAGGAAAGTTTGTCCTTAAAATGAATAAATGAGAAACTCGAAGAACATCTGCAGTGGCTTTTCTGAGTCCTAACGACTCATTGAAGAAATATTATTTTGTAGATGACACAGTATTCAGTGGCTATGAGTTTATTTCATCGCTTATTGGCAAAACAACCGACAGCAGTTACTGTATCATTTTCTCAATTTGTGAAATTGTAAGCAGTCTTCATTAATGTAAAAAAGCATCTGGCAATCTGGAAAAAAACAGCATTCTCATTCTTTGCTGGTGTACCTTCAACTTGGTACACAGAAAATGTTGGCCCGGATCCTGGTCAGGATTGCTTTAAGTTTTATACTGGCAATGTTCCATTGCTTCCAGGGAAGTAACTTTTAATACCTGGCTAATATCATTAAATAATGATTTAAGTCCATATTTATGAAATTTATCTGACCGCATGTTAAATGCCTTCCTAGAAAATTAAAACTAAAACAGGTTTGAATATCTTCCAATGAGAAGAATATGGTTGATTACACTTGATCATGTCTATTTTTCCTAATATGGATATTGCACTTTTTATGTAGTACAGGGCATCAGATGTGGGGAGAAAACAAGTTTCTTGTACTAATCATGAACTTTAGCAAAGAATTACATATACCAAAAAAATACCTGCTGGCTTAGAATTACTCTGCTTCCAGCAGCCAAGTGAGAGAACTCTAATCCCGGGATGAAAAATTGCAGGTACTTCAATTAGCCGTTAATTATGAAACCACCCTTAATCTAGCTGTCGTCTTCATCTCGCTTGACTGGAGTGAAAGCCTTGTTCTCTGCGATAATCACACACGCTTACCTGCTGCCTTCCTGAGGGATACACTGCTCGACATCCACTGAAAGAGAGGCCATAGCAGATACTGTTTCTGTCTCCTCCCTCTCTCGTTTCTGAGACTCCGCCAGAGCACAATCCACTGGCACAGAGTATGGCTCCACTGACTTCCAGTACTTGCCTAAGGAAAACACACATAATAATTTATGGGAATTTTAGCTAGCATGGTGGTACAGGCATAGTAATCACTTAGTTCAACACTGGGTGATTATAATTTAAAATCACTGTGGTGTAAGCAGTACAGCTGAAATTTCAGACTGCAGTGAAGAGGTATATTTCCGAACCTAAGAATGCCAAGTTGGAAAGTGCTTTCATTCCAAGGGCTGTGTCACACCCTTCCCCAGAAGGTAATAAACTGGAGGAGTAACACATAGGCTAATGAGCTCATACTGTCAGACAGGCTATTTGCTTTATCTATGCAAGGTGAAGGGAGTTCGGGGCAGGGTTAATACCTAGAAGCTCTAATATGGCAGACAGTTGATGCATATACGGCAAATAGGACTAGAAAAATGAACATTGTTGTACAAAGTGCTCACACAGCACTGTCTTGAAAGGGAAAAAAGTCAGAAATGCCAGCTCGGACTGAAGTGATGTTGCCAGAACAATCAGGTTTGTTAGTCCTGGATGTTCTTTCTCCTCCAACCTCAGGGCGTATACTAGAACAATAATTTATTTAAAACTTTCATATATGAAGTGGCTGTTGCTGGAAAGCCGCCAGATATCATAAGGAATAGAGCTTTCTGGTTTGCTGTGTAAAAACACAGCAGTGGATTAAAAGCATGAGTAGTCTCAGCTTTCTGCCTGCAACAGAAGAGACAGTAGTTTTTCAAGCAACGCAGCCTATAATGGCAGGTGACTCACCATGAACATATAAAATGGTCTGCTACTGCAGTGCTATTAAGAAAAAGAGGTTGATTAGTGGTAACCAGCTGAACAAGTAAGGATTTACATATGTATTTCTTACAGTCGAGCACTCACTAATTGCCAGGTGGATGGCACCTGGAAGTTAGAAGCTTTGGGAAGGCTACAAGCTCTGGACCAGGGCTTATTCAGTCTTTCGCAAGAAGCTTCCAGCAGCTGCTGCAGAGGTTGGTTCAGGGTACTTATCTGGGAATTAGACGGAGGGTTTCAACAGCTGTGAAAGAGAGGGGATCAAGTAAGGGACTTTTCTGAGGGCTAAAAGGAGGACTTTGGCAGCTGGGCAGTGGGGTTGAGTCGAGGTGCTTATCCAGAGGGTAGCTGGAGGCTTTGACAGCTGGGAGGCCAGGCCAGCGGTGGGGCTGCCTGTGCTGCACAAAGACTGCAGAAAACCCCCTCTTTGGTAACACAGCTCCCAATGCAGTTTCAGGCTTTTCGAAAGATGGACTTTTTCCTCCAGTGAGAAAGCACCTGTCAATAAAGCCTGAAAATGTCTTTATTCAAAAACATCATTGCAAAATGAAAGCCCAAGTCAATCTGCAAGAACAACCAGCGAGCATGGCGAACGTGTTTCTTTGAACACTAACAGTGTGCACATTTGAGTAGTTAGCAGAATCTTTAAATAACAGGGAACTTCTGGGGATAAAATATAAAGTGTATTAAGTATCCTACAAAGTTGAGATTAAGTGTTAGGAGGTTGGCTTTGCTCCAAAGGCATGAAAGACGCAGCTAAAAAGTTATGTACATAACAGTAGGCGCTATGATTGGAGCCTGGCAAATTTTACAAAAACAAGACAAAAATATTCTCTATTATTACTGTGCTCAGAGACCATATTCTCTATTCATTAAAAAATACACTAAAAACAAACTAAAAAATTATATGAGCATTCCACAATGTTCTCACAGATCACATGTGCAAAAGTCGGTCTTTGCAATATACACCCAATTCAAACCCTATAATTTATGAGCTAAATGCTCGCAGAGTGGGTGGGGTTTTTGTTGCAGAAACAGATGTGTAAGAAAATCAAATCTGTTGGCATGGGAGTAATACCCCCTCTTGCCTATAAAAGAAATGAACCCATGTTCACTGCTGGAGTTTTCAAGGGCTCTTATTCATAAAATAAAATATTAGCACCCAGCTACCACTGTGTTGCTCTCCTGCAGCAACAATAAAACAGCATCATTGAGGATTGCTACATCGCATTCATTCATTCACACACACAGGCTCGCACACCAGCTGCCCCCTGAATCCTGACTTTCTTGTAACACTAAAACTCAGGGCCAGTTCAAGCTTATTAGTGAGCTCCCTGTGCCCATTTAACTGCCCTTCACTCCCAAATGGTCAGTGATTTTCCTTGTTTCCCTGCATTGAGAATTGTGTTATTAGAGGGGCTTCAGTGATGAAGAGGGAGAGCAGAGTCAGGCCAGAAAGCAGGTGGCGGCACCTACGCTGCAGTGGAGGTTCTTGAAGGGGACTACATGGCAGGTGTTTGAGGTTTATGGGAGGAAATTTTAAAGCAGTCACAATTAGGAATAGCATCCAGGTAGCAGTAGGTACCTGATGCAAAGAGAGCTTCTGATGTTTGTGAAAAGCAATGCTAGTTTTCTCTTTAAAATCAGAAAGCTGTACCTTACAAACACCTGTGGTAAGCACGACAGCTTTGCAAGTTTCTTTTTATAAAGAACATTTGTATGTTGTGCACAAAACATACAGGCCTTGCATGTGTGCTCAACCTGAAGATTTACAGGCAAAGTCTTGTGGAATGGAGGGGCAATCACAGCAAGCAACTGCAAAGAATCTTTGCTAGAAACCCCAGATATGCTGTGGATTGACAATCAAATGAGCTCAAAATGCATCTCACCTAAACTGCTCATACGTCTGAAAATGCCCTATCTACTGTGATATGCTGGAATGTGAAATTCTACCGGTCCTGTTACGTTCATTGAGAAGAACTTGGTGGAGCTCAGGGGAAAGAATGAAGCATACTGCTAGCTTCATTCATACAAAACTTGAAGAGCAATCACGACTTGCAAGAACAAACAATGAAACCAAATCAATCTTCTAGGTATGCTTTGCTTTTCAGCATGAAAATGTGCCTAGTCTCCCTCAAAGATTTGCGGGAGCAGTGATTATTATCAGGAAATAATAAAAGCGAATGTTTTTGTCACTGTTACAAGCATTTGTAATTGCCTTTCACAGATAGATTTGGACATGCTGTACCATGGTTTGCTTGAAAAAAACCAGTTTGGGGGTGGTATTCAAGCTAGTGAACAGGACTGTTTAGAAATAGCATATTACATGGGTGTGGGAACTACTACTTCCAAAAGTATTACATTACCAAAGGAGATGTGGATCACTGTCACAAAATTTATACAAATTCCATTCTACTTAGAAAAAAGTTGTTTCCTCTCATTGTCTAACTAAATATTCTATCGTCAATCTTTTTCCAGCAAACAGAGAGGAGGGACTTTTTTGTCTAAAATATTGCTAACATTCATTCTCAAAGTTGAATCACAGATACGCTGACTCAATATATATGTAAGCAATCATCTAAACAAATCAGACTTTCTCAGTATTTCTCAAGGCGTTACCCCACAGCCTAATGCTTTTCAGCCTGCATAACTCCCTATTATATTCAACATGTACTTGCTTCTCTTAATTACCTCTAAATATGCATTCTCCATAAAGCTGCACTAAACTTCCTCAATGCTCCTTTCCATCCTCCAAGCATGTTCCTTTCTAATACTTGGTGTCTTTCTAGACAAATTGAGATATGGATAACCCTTTAGGTAATAGCTTCAAGAAAAGACAGAATACTGTGTAGAAATAACTCCAAACCCCAAGTAGCCCAAGTTTGGTTTCAGAAGAGCCCACTGGACTGTCGTGACTGTACCAGCCCAGCTCAGACGTAAGCTTGTTCTGAAGTAGCAAAGTTAAGCCACTCTGTAGAGCTCTGATCTATGTTTTTAGATGCACGCTACATATTTGTTTCTAAAATCATTCCTTCTTTCTGAACTGCCATCATTCATGTGTATTTCTGTTAAGACACTATGCCTTTCTGGAGCCAGATTTTTTTTTTTCTTAATTCACCCTTTTTCTTTTCAGATCCATTTTTAAATATGTGTCTTATTTCAAACAGAATTGCATATTCTTTCTTCATATCTGTGGCCTGTGTGCAGCTTTCTGTGCTTATTATCATTTGCAAATCTGCTCTATCTTGCATAGTAGATGAATTTTCCTAACTTGCTGATTCCTTCCAGATCATTAACATGGAATTTTAAGGAAGATACTAACTCACAATCTGCCCTAGGACATACCACCCAGCAAAAATGACTTACTGGAATTTATCGTGTACAGCTGATATACTTAGAGCATTTCCATATCTGGGTGACTACCAGATATGAGGGATGAATTATATATACCTATGATGAGTTTTAATTGTCACTTTACAACTAAAATCAGATTGATAATTACTGCATGATCAATGGATAATGCATGGTGTCCCTTTTAAAAACTGCATTTATTTTATACAGCTTAATCCCAATTATTTGTGATTCATCTAACATGAAGAAAAACATTTGTTCTCCATTTGTTTTTGTTAAGGAGCCAGCAAACAGTAGAAGTCAGGAAGCTCCCACTGCCTCAGTAAATGGCAGAAAGCAGAAGATTAGAGAATTTAAGGGAAAACTGCTCAGTTGGATTAAGGCAACTGATGGCAAAGAGAAAATTTTTGAATGAGACCAGAGTAAATGCCATAAGGCATCTGGGCTAGTAAAGGGTTGGGGTCAGGGCACAGAAGTGAAGCAATCAAGCATTCTCTGCAAGAGAAACAGAATAAAATGGTGTATTTGTTAGCATTTTTCCATGGATCAGTGCCCATTTTGAGCCTTGGAACTTTATCTCAATCTTCTATACATCTCAAAGCAAGTAACTTGTAAAGGGCTGCACAAACAGAATCTGAATAAACTATTTGTTAGGGCTCTAATTTACCTGTCTGTTTCTGCCCCTCACTGACAAACACCTATTTGATCCAAGCTGCTCTGGAATAGAAAGATTTGGGAAATTTCAGGAATCAGAAAGTTCTAAATAATTTCAGTGGGTTAGTTTTTTGGGGCTACATACACAGCAGAAACAAACAGATGTCGAAGCAACAAAAATAAAAGCATATATATATATAAACACACACACTAGACACAGCATGTTGGTTTATACATAAAACATTTGCCTGTTCTTTTCTCTGAAACACTAATTTAATGTCTATGACCTTAATTAATAACAAAAAATACCCCAAACCCACCAACCCACTAACCCAAACTGAGAAACATACTTTGAATTTCAGTGGTCTTTTTTAAAGAAGCTATTGCATTCATATTGGGGATTTGGTGCACAATATCTTCCGGGAGAGGCTCCAGCTGCAAGAATAGAATAGAATAATATAAATTTTCAATAAGCCACAGGGAAGTAAAACAAACTGAAATAATCTAATCCTCAGGAAAAGCTCACCCCAAGAACTGGTTAACATTTTGCTGGTATCAGTTCTAAAAGTATAACCATGATTTTGTTTTCTGTTTTCCAGCCATGTAATTGAATTCCAAGGGGCTTTTCTATTGGCTGCAAGACTAATCTATGGAGTCTCTGAGGCAGGTGCATGTCTGTGTATTATTCATTAAAAAAATGCTAGTTATTTGTGTAATTTTTGTATGTTCCTTACAAACCAAATTCCACTGTGTCTGTATATGCAGCTGGGCACTCCAAACAAAACCTTGCTGAAGCCACATTGGAACCAAAGTGTGTACTCTATTATCTGTATTTTTCTGGTGTTATTACATCTAACCATCTTACACATTTTAAGATTTGTAGGGGAAAAACCATAAAACGCAACTGCTTTTACTAACTTTGCATTAATTTCAAATAAAGTAGTAGATAAAAAATGGTTATGCACATCAGCAGTAAGAGTTCTCTCAGTAAGTTTTTTGTATAGTCAGCTTCATTTTAATTAGTCAGTTTTAATCGTATATTCTTTGAGTAGGGCTGCATCATAGTGAATTAGCAAAAGGAATTTTCAGTTAGTGCACAGTTGGTTTTGCCCTACAACAATGGATAGATATGCCAAGTAAACAGTATTTTGAAATTAATCCACTCGTGCTTTTTTGTCCACCTTCCATACATTTTCTCCTAGAAAAAGAGTGAAAGATTGCTTGGGCTAAATGCGTCTTCTTATGCTGTAATAATGATATTCTCCTCAAACTATGCTTAGAGTCCAGCCAGTTTTTCCGCTTCCCTGCACAGGCTGCTAAGGCTGCTTCCTGTGGAGCCAGGAGTAGCGACGATGTCAGGGTAGACAAGGAAGAGCAATATCAACACCAATCTCTCTTCTCTAAAGCTAAGGAAGTTCAACCTTTGCTGACAGGAGACATCTGTACTGCAGACAAAACTCCTTTTTTATAAATGCCTGGGTCTACTTCAAACTAGGTCAAGTCAAGCCCACCCAAGGAGCTTCCTCTGCGAAGTTAATAGTTCAGTACCCATCATTTGTTGTCCTCTGGGTTGCTACCACTGCATTGCTACCCACCAACTAGATAAAATCAGCTTTGATCCAAGTACACAAAGTGGGAAGCAACTGCAGTGTAGATACTCCCTTAGTGGTGCTATTTTAAGCAAGCTCAGCTCCAAATCCCAGAACTTCTGGGATCTTACCATTATAATCAGCAGTGAATGCCTGTCAGTGATACAGACTTCGCAAATATCAGCAGTCTTTTGGAGTCCTGGTAACTAAAATGAATAGGGCTGTTCATGTCATTGTTTCCTTAGAATCCCATATGGGATTGCAGCTGGAAGATTTCCTTGTGGCTACAAACAATAGCGCTATGCTTTGTTTTCAAATAGCATAAATCACTCCACTCTGGGCAGTGAGCAAGTGTGCAGAGAAGTGCTGGGAGGACCTGACTGGGTCCCAATTCTACTTGGTTACCAAGGAGGCCAAACTGCATATGAAGATTGCTGCTATGTAGTATGTATCATGGATTAGAATGAAGAGAGCAATTACAATAAAAATAATATTTACAGATACATTTTCAATTCTTAAATCACATTCACTTCATGATCTTCATATGTTACCCTATTTGGCAACTCTTGCAGGTACCTGGGGGAAACCACTGTGTTTATGAAAATGCCCACCAACAGATCAAGCTTCACAGATTTTAGAATAATAATCCATATAATAATCTTAATAATCCATACCTCAGGCTATGTAGATAAATAGCACCTGCTTTTATCACCTGTTATTTTTTTTTTTTAAAGCAACCTGTCATTTGGCCAGGAAGAGGACAAAATCCCAAAGTTCTGTTTGGTTGTACTGTGTGCAGGAACACAGAAGGGGAAGCAAAAAGTAGTTTAAGGTTCTCTTTTGACAATTTCCTAATTCTTCAGGCTTTGACAACCAATTCACTCCCCCGAAGTAGGAGAAAATAGCTGCAGGCTAAAACAGTAGGAAGAACAGTCCAAGGTATGGAATTGACAGACTGCAAGATCTAGGAGCTGTGTCTTGCTTTGCCCTTTGAGTACCTTGAGATTTTTTCTGCAGACCTCTTGTACTAATTATTAAGCTGGGAGCAACTTATGTAGACATAGCTAGAGCAGATTTCCTATTAATAGGTAAATATATTGTTGCCTTCTTCAGAGTCGGATTTTTCCTGGAGCTAAAAAATTGTCTTGCTTTTTCCTAATATATCAGACATCTCTTTATTTATCAGTACAGAAATAAATTTTTTAACAAGTAGTCTACATTTTAATATCTAGACATTTCAGATGAATATTTAGAAATGGCATATGTGTTTTTAGAAATCAGGAGAAGTGGATGAATCATTAAAGAAAAGAAGAAAAAGTCAAATGTCTAACAATCATACCAGTCATTAGTCCTTCTGTTAGCTCTATTAACAGATCTGCAGGTGATGTGAGCATATTAGTCATGTTTGATCATTTCCCTACCTCTTTTTTCCACAAAACTTTCATGTTGTAACCCAAGCTTGACTTCTGCTCTGGAGTTGTTCTGCCGCCTCACTCTTAGGGATAGCCAGGCAGAACTTGGATCCTCTTCTATATCAGGGAAAACTTATCAGGCTTCAGAAGTAAGTTCATTACATCATATACCCTCTTTAGCCCAAAGGCAGTACTCTTACAAAAACACTGTAGAAATAAAGCCAGTGGCTTATGGCAGCTATTTCTATACACTTTGAAATGAGACCGTCTGCATTTGAAAGAACGGTTTCTGCTGGCAGCTATTGACAGGTTGGATGCAACTATATAGACATAGGGGTGTTCCTGGAAAATATCAGGAGTTAGACCCAACCGTGAACAAAAGAAATTACGCTACACCTGGCACATATGGCACCATCGACTTCCCTCCTACACTTATTGGCATTCAGATCTTGAAGTCTATCAAATTTGGAGGCTAACAGAAAGGAAGCTGAAAAGAGCACTGGAAATACACTGTCAGGAAAGAAATCTTTCAGAGAAGAACAGCTCAAGTCAGTGCAGAAATAACCAAACCACTGGAGAGACAGTTTGGACCAGACACAAATGGTCACATTTTCAAAGCTTTTATATGGCTAAATTGGGCTTTTGTGCCCGAAGTAGCAGACGAAAGTAGAAACTGTGTCCACTAATCATTTTCAAAGTAGGAAAAACAATGTAAATGGGCAAAAATCACTTGGGTCGCCAAAGTCTGCCAGCAGCGTATCAACAAATGTTTGAAGAAGGAATGGAAATTTCATGTGCCCAGAAGGTGATCTGAAATTGTCCTTGGGAACATGGACAGAATATGAAACTATAGCAGTCTGTACTGAGACTGAGCTAGAAAATCTAGAAATTCTAGAAATATCTGCATTGTTCTTAGCACTGTCCTGTCTTGAAACGCCAAGATATTCTTCAGAGAATCTTGCTGCAGAGTACAGTTCGAGAGAACTGAAAAGTGAGGCAATTGAGGGCATCAGGTAAAGAGCATGGAGGGTCATGACAGAAGCAGAAGAAGGGGAGGGGACAGGCAGGCTCCTCAAGGATTCCTAGGTTGCAGGAGGAAGTACTACAACCTCCCTTTCCCAGACAAACTGTGCAAGAAGCATATCGGCACAAAGACTGGGCCTTGGTGCTCTTAGGGTCGCCTATGATTACAGAGGACTAAGTTCAAAGATCTCACAGGTCCTCTCTGTTCTTATGTTAGTAATCTTCTCAAAGTTTCTGTGTTTTATGGTTATACATAAGCACTTTAAGTAGATATTTTTGTGATGCACTGTTACAACACGGTACACAAACGAGTCAGTTTTCAGTAAGGAATAGGTTCAAAGGCAGAAAGGGTCATTAAGACCTACTAGTCCTTGAAAAACAATGGATGACTTGGAAATATGTAACTTTGGAATCAGAATATTCTCTGTTTCCTTGGCCAAACCACTTCCTGACTAGCACTCCCTGCCTGAGGGACTCTGGTGTCACCATGCTGACTGCTGGCACATACATTGCTTCATTTTCCTACTCCATCTAATTCTCTATTTCTGGGGCAATTTCTGGACTCTGAATTGATGCAAGCAGCAGCTGACAGGTGGCTTAGACTCGAGGTTAATGATTTACTAGTATGAGACTCAGATTAACAATGAGGATGTAAGACTGTGACCAAGTTTACCATGCAATTTAAAATTGATCTCAGGTCATATTCACTTCCATGACTATTTCCATTTTGAAGAGAGAAATGCATACCTGTTCTGGCAATAACCCCTTTTTAACGCAGTCCAGGCCCTCTTGGCAGAGCTCACTGCCTAGCTGGCGAGCTGCCCCAGATTCACACTGAATTCCACAAAGGAGAAAAATGCCAACTTCTCATCATCAGCAGGAAAACTGCAGAGTATGAGCTTTCCACTTAAATTACCATCCCCTCCTAAATGCCAGCTCAACAGATTGCAAGGAAGAAGCACATACTTCACACACTCTGCAAGAAAATTGTCCAGTATAAGTTTTCAAGCATGCTTGGGAGCCAACCAATCACAATGTTTTGTCAAATTCTACTTATGACTGAAATTCAAGCCAGAAGAATATTTACTAGAAGATGTTAAATTTAGTCACTTTGAAATGTTTTTGCACTTAGGGCCAAATTCAGCCTTGGCCGCCAGAGTCAATGAGAGCAGACATGCGTCCTCTCTGTGCCTTTGTTGCAGGGTCCCGCTGGGTAGAGCACACTGTGGACTGCACTTCTCTGTTTCTTTTATGCAAAGAAGAGCATGACCCCATCTGTGACTAATTATCACTTGTTATAGACCACGGCAAAATGCTGTACCACATAGAGCTAAGAGACATTGCCCAAACCTGTGGACAGATCAGAGTGACCATCATGTTAGACTGACTTCTGTGTCCCATGGAAATATCCCACCTGGCTACTTGAAAAGGGATGAGATAAAGGAAGAACTAAATCATTAGATTTTGACTCAATGAGTTTTGTACTTGATGGAATCCTTCCTTATTCTCTTTGGCTGCAGAAGAACCCCCAGCTGAATGCCCTTATGTTGGAAATAAGCTGCAGGATTTAGGATGCTGGATTCAAGGAAAGCTTATCCTTCAGGGATTTTTTAAATTCAGGCATTGCCTCTTCAAAAGTAATGTGGAGGAAAGAAACCAGAACCTATCCTTGCATATATAGAGCAGCCTTACTCACCATCACCTGGCACCAAAATGCATAGCAGAGGTCTTTGTAGCACTGAAGCTGGACAGAAAAAGTAGTGTGGAATTTCCATCCTTCATGAAAAAGGCTTTGGGGAAAAATCTCAATATTCAGCCCAGTTTTCACACACTTTTTGGAATAACATACAGATCTTACCATCTAATGATTTTCTTAATTTAAGTAATATAAAAATCTATATATGATTTTCAGTAATTTAAACTACACAACCAATCTGAGAAAAACTGTAAAACCATTTAAAGAATATCACAATAAATGAAAGAATTTAATTTTAAGCACAAGAGTATATAATAATCTCAGAAATGCTTAAGTTTAAAAGCAATGTCTGTTTTCTAATTATCTGAAATCATAATTCCCTTTGTTTTGACAGCTGCTCTTTAAACGGACAAGTTTTCAAATCCTGTTGAGAAAATTTGGGGATATTTTAAAGCAACTGATGCTCATCCTGCCTTTTTACCTTCCAGAAGGATTTCCATGTTTTCATTTTGGATTTCAAGGGAATCCAGCTGCTTAATCTTTTCTCACCTCTTAGGAAGATTTCCTTCCAAGGAGATAACCTACAGTGCTCCTAATTAGCTCTGCAGATGGCCAAATGGATTTTTCTTAATGTGACATGGAAATTTTCTGCTTGTAAACAGAAGCATGGACAAGAAAACCTGAGATCTTTAAATCTTTTTTGTTTAAAAAGTTTTATATGTAAACTTTCTAATTAATAGTTTGATCTTTATAAAAATTATCCTTACCTTTACCTCTATAATTTCTTTTTTTAGTTTTCTGATCATTTAAGGAGGGATTCATACAACCAAATCAGATTGAGCCATTTCAGATACTATAGGATGTCTTGTCTGATCTCCATTTGCCAGTTAGAAAGGGTGTGGATCTCCTCTAAGTTCTATGATAGATCTGCCAGTCCCGGGCCGATGTCCTGGACACCCTAAGGTTTCTAAAAAGGTACTTTTCTTAGAAAGAAACAATTGACAATAGAAGTACCTCCAGTCAGACAAAATCAACAATTATAGTCCCATTTGTGTTCCTGTCAAAATCTGAAATTATTATTCAAAATTACTTCTGCAAAGTTCAGAAGTATTGACCACACATAGATTGAGCTGATCACTCATTTAAATTCTGAGCTCTTCCGAGAAAAAGAGACCTTTTGAATATTTTTTTTGTTAGTCTTCAAAATCAACAACTGTATGCAGGAATTTCCTGTGCCATGCTCAAATTATTTAAAGAAGATTAACTTGATAGTGTATTCTTTTCCTAGTGGCTCCACTTGCATTTGTTAAGAGTGGAGTAAAAAGTTATCTTGCTAAACAGATGACTTGCTACAGGCCAGATATAACTAAGAGAAAAATGTATCTATTTTGGATGTCAACCTGTTTTCCTTCTTGGTGTTCAGAGACAAATTAAGAAAAGCAAGCATTTCTCACTTGTAAGTTTGATGTTACCTCTACACATCAGACCAGCTCTCCACAAAAGTAGGAAGTTGTAACTTAGTTTCACATATAGTCTTTTTTAAAAATGTTATTCTTTTGGTAATAGAACACACGAAGCAGTGAATTTCTTTATTGACAAGTGCTGGCCAAAAACAACAAAAGAAAAGAAAAAGTTTTCAAAAATCCCTGCAAAATATTTATGAATTCTAATCCTCAGCACATGAATAAATAGATCTGACAAACTGCAGAGTACCTTACAAAGGCCTTTCCCAACCTTTCTAATTTGAGTTCAATTCCATGTGTAGTGTTTAGAAACTAGAGTTCATCTTGCCAATGTTTTCAAACTAGGGTTACACTACATACCATTATTTGTAAGTGAAGAGCAGATAATAAGATATAATTATCCTATTAATCACCTGTAAAGAATTGCATTCAAGGAAGAATGTATCCTCAAATTACAATAATTGGTTTCTTGAGGAAAAACATTTTTTTCCTGTCTTTGGCAGGAACATGTTTGGAGTTTGCTGTGCAAGTTCATGAATATTATGATGAAATCAAGCAGTGTATATGCTATGGGCCATGTGGTGTAGATTGCCATAAATCTGTAGATTTTAACAGATGTGCTGATTTCTAACTGCTAACTAGGTATCAAACTTCCTCATTAGTGTCTGCTCCTCCGCAACACCTTTACTTATTCTTTTAAGCAAACATCAGTGTCTTATGGTAGTATTGATAACAACATCCTCTCTGAAGTATTTTTCTCTTCTTAGCAGCCACAGCATATTTGCTCTTTGAAATTCTGCTGCACTAGACCATTTAATGCATGTCCCTGAAGACAAAGCTCTAAGAGCACATGATGATCTTATTGCACAAGACATTTCAAGATATTAATGGTCAGTTCTTTTACAAGTGAATTGAAAATGGAATCATGGTTATGTTTGTCTTCATTCTCAGTTACCGAATTTTTGTCTCACCTGAATTTTGCAAACAGATAGATTCACAATTTATCTAATTTCCCAATCTCTAGTTACTCTAAAATAAGAGGGAAGAAAGTGTTTATTCCAGTGCACTTATTCCATTCCTTTTTCTCACAATCAGTATTTTTTATTGGATAATGGCTAGTCAGTGACAGCAGAATTAGTAACTGAGTGTGACAGAGTGTTAAAACAAAACAAGGCAGTTTTCATAAATGGGTAGCACCACCAAATGGTCATAAATGGATAGAAGGACCCAGGACCTACACAGAGGAAGACATGTCATCAGCATTGTACCATTTGCATTAGTCCCACAAGGGTGCAGATTTCAGAGAATGGGTTTAGAAGGCTGTGAAAAGCCACTGCTGCCATAAGATACTGCTACCACAGGGAAGATGATGACAGAGAATATCAATGAGAGTGCCCTGGAATGGCAGCCGATCAGAAAGGCAATACTGCATTCCCTGAGATTGTCAAATGTCTCAAGCTAGGTTTTGCAATCTATATTTCAGCACTTAAATAAAAGGACCAAGACTGAGCTGATCATCTATTTCAGTAGTATGTCACAGCACTGAAAAACCCTTCTTATGAGACTTGTCAAAGGACATAATAGATAAAACCTAATGAAAGCTTTTTTTGTGTGTGTGTGTGTGTACTTTACATTTCTGAGAATATTTCTGAAACAGCTATCACTTTATTCATTGCAAGTATAATGTAAAAAATTATTAGCATAAACACGTTTTTCTCAATGGGTCATAAAGATAAAAAGCAAAGGATGAAAAGAACATTTAGAAAATCCTTCTATCCAATATCGTCCAGAAGACACATTACTTCACATATATTCACATAGGTATGAAGTCTTGAAGTGGAAGGGAACTGGCAGACTAGCTTGGAATATGGCATTAATACATTTGATTGAAGACATTATATAGTTATTACCTATTCCCCTGGGGGAAAAAAAGTAACACACTGCACTTGTGCAATGTGGCAAAATTCACAATTTATGGTAAAGACTTTTGCCCTTTGATAAATAATTTTGGCTGCACCTTCAGCAAGCTTATTTTCCTTTTCACCCTGTTTGTGGGAGAAAAGATGTTTTCTAGTGGACAGCAAACCCAATTTTTGCTAAAACGAAATTTTATCTTGTGTTTGGGTACATAAATAGCACGTACTTGTATTTGCTTAGTCTGATAGTTGACTTTAAAAAAATTTAAAATAATATATAGAGTGTTCGATAAATCTTGGACTCTCCATTTAAACCACATACAGATCAACCTGAATCTTTGTCTATAACAAAAAAAAAAAAAATTTGAACTCTTGGACAGTTTTTTATAAATGTTCTTCAGTTTCAAAAGCCTCTGAAATGTGTTCTTTCACACACCAGCTGAAGTGTCAAAATACTGCAAAACATGTGTCTTTGAAATATCTAGTTCCTAAGACTACCAGATACCTTGTAAAAGCCATTTTTTTTCCGTGGTAGTTGGCTGAAAGTTCTGATCCTGATAGATCATATGCACACCAATGACTACCAATGATGTCAAGTCTGGTATTCAGCACAATAGCACTAAAAGCAATTTTGAGGTATTAAATCCTACTCAGAACAGGGAATAATTTAGGCGAATACTAAAGGATTTATAGAATCATCTAATTTAGCCATATTTATCCAAACTAGCTCATCTGAAGTCTGTTCATCTCTAAGACATGTTCAAATTGCATGGTTTTTACACCAAATGAGAAAAGGACTGATGTTATTGTTACTAAAATAAAATAAAAGATAGGAGTTTCAGCAAACTTGGATCATTCTCTCCATCTATTACGATTTATGTTTTACCTCATTTCCTAAAAGGGCGTTTATACAGGCTTCAGATGCATCACAGATGGCAGTAAGGTCATGTCCTCCCTCCAGTGCCAGCACCACACGGCCTTCTGCTAGCTTCAGCAATTGCTTGGTTAGGTGACCAAAACCTAGTATTCAAATACAGTAGTGCAAATAATTAAAGCAGAACAGATATTACTGCATATTTCACATCTGCTGCATGAGGATGTAGAAAGCTCAAGGAATGTTGCACAGGGAGCATGGGATATATTTAGTCCACTATCCTGTTTCTGACTACGGCCCATACCAGATGCTTTAAAGTTGAGTGCATAGAATTTTGTACGAGGCAGATGTGAGATAATGTCCTTCATGTTGAACCCTAATAGATGGAGATTAGTAGAAACATGAGGTCGTCTCTCCTTTTACCATCATTAACCATTATCCCCCCAGATTCTCTTCCTATTTTCATGTCAGTACAACATTTACCCATGTTATTTACAGACACCTGGAATAAGCCTTGTCACTTATGGAATCAATACGACAAATAATATTTGTAGTTGAGCTATGATAATATAATTAAAAGTAATAGTATTTTTCAAATTAAATTTTTATTTACAGATTGATTCTTCGTATGTATTTGGGGTTTGAGTATAATGTATAACCATGGAGTGAAGAATAGTGGAAACATATGTTACCTTTTTTAGCTCTATTTTGAGGTGTTTTTGGAGGCAACACTAACAACAGCATCACTTACTTTGTTTCAAGGTTTTGGTATAAGTTGAAACTGTCCAGAACTTTGTAGATATCTCTACCAGTATCTCTCACTCCTGACCAACAATGTTCCAAGCAATTCTGCACCACAGTCAAAAATGATGGTAGTTCATTTTATGTGATAATCTATAACTACATAAACATTACCACCAAGTTTCCACCTTTGATTCAAGTAAAATTAATTTATTTCAGTTTTAATGACAAGAAAAACATGAAAGAAAAAATCTTTATTTAGACACAAGATTTTGGAGAGAAGTTTTATGGTAGTTTCCTGGGACAGCTATTGTTTTTGATTAATCTCCTCTAAGTGAGTAATGATAAGTAAAGCTTTGAAACTATTGAAGTTAAAATCCTTCACTTCTTGTTCTTAACTTCTGTACTTGGTCTGTTCTGCTTGCTCTACTGATGGTCACTACTCATTCCAGTGCACTTCATAACCTTAAATTAAGCATTTAGAAGGTACCTGCTAAAGCCTGTGGCCCTGTGAAAACAGGAAAATAAATGTCTTTTTATTACGTTCTAGTGAAGAACATAATAAAAAATTAAAAAGTACAGAAATTACAAGCATATTTTCTACAAGAACTTTCCAAGACACAGACTTGAGGCTTGGTCTGGCAAACAAGCAATCACACAATTAGTTCTGTTTACACCTTATGACTTAGTTAATCACTTGCCCATCTGTTTTGAGAGTAGGGACTTTAATTACCAGATTTGGTTTGGCTGTTCAGACAAAAAAGAAGAAAGATTAAAAAAAAAGATCTATTTGCCACTTAATCTATAGATGATCACAGAACACCTGAGGTGTAATAATGTTTCCTTAAGCCACTCCACAATCTTCTATACTGTCTAAGAACTGCAGGTTTGATTTTAGCAAAGTAACTACACTGTGGTTCAAATTACATACAGGGTTAAAAACCAAATAAAATCTTAAACTCTCATTTAACCATAACCTTTCCTCATGAGCCCCATCAGCCCACTTTCCTCTCTACAAAAGACCAAATTTAGACAGGATAATAAAAGAGAAGGAAGGAGTGGAATGAGGATAACCTTTGATCTTTAGCCAATTTCTACTTTCTTTTACCTACAGGATTTATTTCTGCCTGCATGTTACACACGTGATCTTCGGATTCATAAGAAGAGAGTGCCAACAGCGTAAAGTGAGTCGTACATAGAGCATTTAAAGGAAATGAAAAAGAATGAACAGGCGCAGGCTCTCCACATCTACAATTCACCCTCTGGGTCTGTGAGAAATCCAACAGCACTTTTAAGACACTTTTATCCTTCATGTTATACAGCTTCTGTGAAGAAGCGAAAGCCCTACCACTTTTCCCCTGCACATTTTGAAAATTTTGTGTGACCACAAATGTTTCTACTGCCACATCGTAATTTTCTGAGGTATGCGTGGCAGTAGATGTAAAGACTCTCTCAATGCCTTTTTCTTCTTTTAGGCAACTACACATAATATCACTCATAGACATTGTTATAATATTAGTTTGTCTGCTTGCTTTCCTAATGGTTTTCCTAGTGTCAACGTTATGACAATCATCCCTGGCTGAGTCAGGATCCATGCAATGAGCCATACAGAAAGCATCTTTCCCAACAGAGATCACAGCTACAAGACTAAGTGTTGCCAAATCAAATCAACATCATGGGGCTTTTCTTCATTGTAATTACGCTGAGAAAGTAAAGGTGACTTGCTAGAAAGGGAGGAAATAGTTTTAGCCAACAGTACCAACATTGCCTGTGACTGAATGAGTTATGGAAATTCTTAACAAAGAAACTTGGATCCTGTGTTGTTGCAGCAACCTAGGAAAGATATTAGCTTCCTCAAGGAAATCCCCTGGAGTGCAGAAGTAACAAAATGGAAAGAAAGGAATCCCAGTCAAGTAATGGTTTTAAGATGGGCTTAAGTTCATGCCAAATAATTAAGAAAAACAAGAAGAAAATAGTAACAAGCACCATGAAAAGAATCAGCCATGTCCCCTGATATAAGGAGATGAAACATGAATTTGATACTCCACTGACCAGCTCTCAGGTGAGAAAGGAGACAGACAAGAATTTTGAATCCTGGATCTTCCAACTCACGTGAATTCCTAGAAATCAGCAGCAGTTCTTGGCCCTTCTACTGTGCCTGCTAACAAAGGCGCCAGCTGTGATCGTGGCTTTAAAAGCTGGTTTTGGTTTGGATATGCCATATTCTAAAACTGTATGCTTTCGCAGTGGTGCGTAACAGTTATAGATCAGTGGCATTTTATAAAAACAGAAAAGGTTCCATTATGAAATGGAAAGTCGTGTTAAAACATCAGTGCTTGATTTTCAGTCCAACCTAAAGTGGGCATGTCTTCTTTGAGGCTGCAGGTGCCTTTGGGTCATTAGAGTCTGAGTGCTGGTCTCTCTGACAGGCATGTATTAATCAGGGCTTGAAATGGCCCTGGCTGTATCCACAATTATTTGTGTCCATAAACACAAGTAGAAATGTCACACATTAATATTAAAAAAAATAAATAGTATTTTAAAATTACACTTAGAGGGGTATTTCTCAAATTTTCTTGATGTGCTCAGCAAATTTGTACTTCAGAGAAGTAACAGCATATTTTAAGATTAGGCTTGTGCAGTATGCCAGGAAATTGTGAGCATGGTTTTGTGCCAACTATTATTTTCAGAATTTCTGTAATTTAAAAGTACCTATTTCTTTCACAGAACTAATATTCAGACATCCAGGGTAGAATTTGCAAAAGCACTTAATACTCGTTTGCTATGATCCTAGTAAAGACAATGATAAACCTTTGATTTACACAAGAAACAACATGAAAATACTACTAAGTAGTTCTGAAAATCCTACTCAGCAATTGGTTTACATTTTCCTGACAAAAATCCTGTGGGTGCACAATTACACATCTAAGCAAAAAAGACTAGATTAAAATGGAAATCATTATAAAACATGTCATGTGTTGGAGAAATATGCAGTATATAAGCTGTTATCTGCTGACCTTTGAAACAAAAATGTAAACATTTGAAACAAAAATATAATAGGTACCTTTTAATTATACCCTTTCCCCTCCTCCAGTGCTATTAGTGGAGGAGATACAATATTCAGCATTATATATGAAAATATTCTGTTGTGGGAAGGCAGAAAGAGAGAAAATTAATACTGTATTATACTAATGAGCAAGCAGGCAGGCTGTTATTGAAAGACAAAGTGCGCTGATCACTTGAATTACTATCTAAGCAAGTAATTCAGCTTTTGGTGGACTGATGTCCTATGAAGAAAAGCTGAGAGAGTAGGGGTTGTTCAGCCTGGAGTAGAGAAAGCTCCGGTGAGACCTTCTTGCAGCCTTTCAGTACCTAAAAGGGGGCTCATAAGAAAGACAGGGACAAATTTTTTATGGGGATCTGTTGTGACAGGACAAGGGGTAATGGTTTTAAACTAAAAGAGGGGAGATTTAGATGGGATATAAGGATGAGATTTTTTACGATGAGGGTGGTGAAACACTGGAACAGGTTGCCCAGAGAGGCGGTAGCTGCCCCATCCCTGGAAGCATTTAAGGTCAGGTTGGATGGGGCTCTGAACAACTTGGTCTAGTGGTAGATGTCCCTGCTCATTGCAGGGGGTTTGGACTAGACGATGTTTAAAGGTCCCTTCCAACTCAAACTATTCTATGATTCTATGATTCTATGATCTTCCAGTATGACACTAAGAGCCCTAGTGTTTTTCCTTTTGTAACAGACAAGCTCCCTAAGCACTCCTTCTAGTTCTGCTGAACAGCAAGCAATGACATGTGAAGTGTCTGCCTCATTTGACCAAAGCTGCTGGAGCATCTATAATCTACTTGGAATTACTGAAGACCAAAAAAATGTTAAACCCTGTAAACAGACAACCTGGCGTTATCTCAGCTTTCTATTTTTGTTTTTGAGGTATCCTTAGTCTGACAACCTGAAAGTGGCAAACAGGGAACAGGTAAAACCCCTCTTAACCAGGCCATTTCCCCTCCAATGGACTCATCACACAACTGTGTTGTGTATTACAGCTAAATGAAGTGGAGCTAACAAGTCAGAGTTTGTATGTATGGTCTCCCATTTTGAAATAGAAACATTTGAGAACAAAGACAACTTGTGAATGTTATTCTTTTCACATCCTTTCCTCAGCAGACAGGGAAAGGAACCATATGGATGGGGTATACTCCAAGACAGCACTGCAGCACTCCTTGTTTGCATAAAGTCATATATGCAACGCAATTTGCTCGCCAGCAACTGTGCAAACACCCAATTAGTGGGGACTAAACCTGCCTTAGCAGAAGACAGACCCCTTCCTTCTCCCCCGCTGTGCAGAAGGAGAGCAGATGTCTCCTGCACAGTCATTTTTTGGGTGACAGCAGACTGAGGAGAGCAGAACCGTGGCCCTTGCCCTTGCTCAGGGGAGGTGGCTGGTGGAGGAACAAGGATGTGTCAACAACCAAAAGGCTGGAGCAGCTTTGGAGTTATGGAGAAAACCTCAGCTTTCTCAGCAGCAGGGCCCCAACAGCTCTTTTGGCTTCAGCATCTTAAAAGCTACAATCCGACCCTAAATTACAGGCAGAGTTCTGGTGAGCTCCTCTGGCTACTCAGAGCAGCCTTGGAGAGGAATACACACAAAACACAAAAACTCCACAGTCTCTGTCCTGGACCTCCAAGCATGTATTTAACTATTATTTACCATTTAATCATGTCATTACTCTCTAATTTACTTGAGAATGTGTTTTCCTCTCGTTAAAACTGTTGCTATGATCCCTGCCAAAAGTCTACCCACCAGTGTTCTGCACTCCTTCCCTGTGGTTCCTTCGTGACTATTTGATTAATTTTCATTGATATTTTTCCAACAATAGCATCTAAAATTAACTGGGTCAGTTTTTACATAACTTTCTGAGTCATCAGGCTATGTGTCCTAAATAAATATGTCCATACAGAAGTCAAATGATAATTTACCCTTCCAGCACTGGCAGGAGATAGAACATTTTGCAAAGCTTGTGCTCTATGATAAGAAAACATTTTCTTCTCAGGTCCTAATTCAGGACCTTTTATTCAATCAAAATTTAATTTGGATTAAGTCAGAGGTTTGACTCAGTTGGCAGGATGTGGCCCTGAGTGAGGGGGAAAGGGAGATTTTAATGCCAAATACATTCTCAGGAAAAACATTTTCCAAATGGCTGAAATTATGAATGTTAGTGTTGAGGTACCTGAATTTAAATGGTAGAGATCTGGCCTCCAGGCATTAGCTGCTGATTTCTTGCTTTCAATACAGGAGAAGGAAGCTCAGTAACACTTCAAATTACATGTCTAAAGCAAGCATTTAATTTAGATTAAATTAGACAGTAATTGTACTTTAAATAAATACCATTGGTCTCAGAAATACATTTTTTATGGATTAACAATTTATGTAATAGATGTTTTTATTGCATACCTGTTAGTTCTACAGTAATATGTTTTTCATAATTAGCTGCTCTTTAGCTGCTACACTGAACATAACTTACTAAATCTGAACATAACTTACTAAATCTAACTTACTAAAGTACACACTCAAGGATACATAGGATACCTCTTCAAAAGTCATATAATGCAAACCTGTATCACTACAGGAAAAAAAACACCTTGACAATGCTCAGTAGGATGGTCTAGGCATCCTCAACTCACTTGAGATATGTATGTATCCAAGCAGGTCATATAGTCCATTGCATTTGCTTAGTCCTCTGGGAAGGGGGAACTTGTACACATCCACCACACAACGGCAGCACTGACCACCTGGCAAAATGTTCCTCAGAGAAAACACATGGAGGAAGAAGACTCCCCCAAACTCTTCTCCTAACTAACTTATACTAAAAAAAAGGGAAGGGATTTCTTTTGTACCCTGCATTATCAACCAGCAGAGATTCTGCATCCTCCAGGAAAGGTCATAGAGATTTACAAAATAATGCTGATGTTTTCAGAGCTGTTATAATGCTGTTATGTAGATTCAGAACGAAAATATTCAGCAACAGATTTCAGCTGCCAGAGTCAAAGCAGGAACTTTTGGATATTCCCAAAACTGACTGAATGTTTTTAGCCCCATTCTTACTAGCTATTTGCTCAGTGCCTTCCTTTTTTTCTCAATTTCCTCACATTCTCTTCATCTCTACCTCATCTTGCACCTGGGCCAAAAAATAATTTCTCCACTGTCCTGTCACCCCCCATCCCCTCTTTTCTTTATTTTGCTTCCTATTTACTAAATCCTTTACTAAGTAAAGCTGGCCAGGAAGCAAGATTATCTGTCCCACAGTGTTCTTCAATGTTTTTTTCAGGAACATGTAGCTGTTCTGCATCAGAAAGCAGGAGTTGAGAGGGGAAATGTAGAACTGCAAACAGAAAGCTGGCATTTCAGAAATTCAGATTCAGAGCTCTCTGGAAAAGGCTGTTGTTTCATCTGTGTGGTGAGGGCATTCTCCATGGTTTTTTTTTTTTCTTTTTTTTAATTTTTTTTTTCCCTGGGAATTAAAAAACCCTCTAGAGGGATTCTGTGGAGGTAGTCTAATAAGACTGATAATTATCTACTGAAAATCTGTCCCACCTATTGTGAAATCTGCCAAGCTGATAGTGTAAGTGGTAGTACTGTTATCATGACAACTTCTTCCAAATCTGATCAAGTTGCCTGATTTGAACTGATATACAATACATGCATGTGATGTTACAAATTACAGACGATTGTATCTCCAAATCCGAGTCCAGACTCAGTGAGGGGTTGGCTAGAAAACAAGATATCTGACAAAAAAAGATGATTCAAAGTATGAAGAATTTGTTTCTAATCCACGTTGGAATGAAAATCAGATACTACTATTGACTGTCCAAATAAATCAGTAAGCTTGATTAAGTTTGGAGAAGTTTATTATAACGCTACTGCCTATAAAATCAACTTGACATATTTTTAAAATACGTAGGGCAAAGTTTTTGCTGTTATAAATGAGTATAGCTGAAATGTGGGCACTGAGTTACGATTGAAAACAATCTGATGGGAAGATCTAGTCTTATTTCTTTTTTTAACTGATGAAAAGCCAAGTGAGTTAATTTTGAATTGACCCAAGAGACTAACACAAAGGATTTAAAGCCCATCACTCAGAAGCTGAGACCTGACTGCCATTTTCTGAAGATGGTCTACAAAATTTTGCCAAGAAAAGCAACATGGACTAACTGACCTTTCCAACACACACAGTTTCTCAGAGTCTTCAGATTAAGGCTCTCACTTTATTTGCAGTCATTCATTGACCCTGCCACATCAACATATCACATTATATTAAGAGCTAGTTCCTTAGCCAGTGTTCATCGGCATATACCATTAACTCAAAAGACCTGGCATCCAGATGTGGATTATTCATCATTCCAAGACTAGGCACATAGATATAATAACCCTATCATGGATGGGTTCTTGTAGGTGGGTAGACTTGAGGTAAATACTCTATTTCCTGACCAGTTTGGCACCAAGTGTCCTGGTGAACTCGGTATTACTATCAGAGGTCTAGTGCCCCTCAAGATTTGGATCACATTGTTTAATAAACATCATTTTATAACATCAGGGGGGAATAGGCTGTGCATTTCTAAGGGATCACTGTACATCTCAAGTAGTTACTCACTTTGCCTCTGGCCTTGTGCCCATTAACCCCACCTGACATATGCTATAATCACCCAGAAATGCACTGCCTGTCACCACTTATTGAAAAGGTAATGTGTAAAACTCACTAAAGGAAATGGTATTGAAACTAGATTTGGGGTCTGACTTCTAGTCTTCTGATTAATTGCAATTTCCAAGTAAAATACATTGAGCAACTTTCTATTATGCTGTTCTTTTACAAAAACATGTAAGAATAAAGGATGTGATTTCAATCCATACAACAGCCCCTTTGTCCCTTTTCATACTATTAAAAGAACACACAGATGCCTTGAAATGGCAGGTAAAATCCCACAGAGTAAAAGAAAATGTGGCTGCCATTTGAATGACACAGGTGGCTCTATCCAGCTTTCTTCCCGAGTGGAGAAGTCATGTCAGAACCTTGTCATTCATATTATTACACAACAGAATTTGCAAAAGCCTTACACTACTAGGAGGACAAGATAAGGTGGAGGGAATTGTTGGGCCTCAGGTGAAGGCAGGATTGACGCCACTTTGTTCTGCTGCACAGGAGGTGGAAATGTGTAGAAGACGTTCTTACTGGCTGTTTCCGAGAACGAAATATGTGGCCCATGCTCATCACAGATATGTAATTTTTTTTAAAGAATGAGAGGAAAGATGTTCCTGTGTTTTTCTTTTTTTGGTTTTGTAGACATTAGGGTCCGGTTCAGCTGCTGGGTGAACGAGAAGGCTTCATGTACAATATAACTTGTGATCTGGAACAAGTTAATTAGAATAGGAGTGGCCTCTTTATTTCCCCACAAATTTTTCCCCTGGAGCCACATGTGAGAATAAAATATGTTCTTAGAATATTGAATATCTCATCCCTGTCTTTTCAGTCTTCTGTCATGCAGTGCTCAGAAAGAGCCCTTCTGTGAGCTTCTGTAGCCAAGTTGTGAACCATTAATACCGCTTGAGAACTAGTGTTCCAGAAAGTCTCACAGAATTCTTCACTGAGTATTTTTCCATGTTTTCTTAGAGAAACTTAAAACAATGAAATAAGCATGCAGGTGCATTGTAACAAGGTCTGGGTGCAAAAAACCTTCAGGTGGCTGAGCAGTCATGGAGTACTACTTTCTGGGTTTTCTCACAGTGAGGAGTAGAGTCATGCATGAATGACCTGATTCTGCAGGATCTCCAGTCTCCTGTTACCATTGCATGACAGCAGTATTACGGCAAGCTGGAAAACCTAAAATAATTGGTAGTCTTCATCAAGCAACAGAAACATCAAGACAAACAACGGCATTTCTGTGCTACACTCAGACTTAAATCCAGCTAACTAGTGTCAAGGTAATTTGAGGACTCCAGATGTTATTGCAGCTGCAATACTACAGTCATCTTAGTCATTCTCCTTAAAAGTGGGAAGTTCATAACTGGGCAAAAATCATTCACTCAGTCTTAAGGTACTGTTTCTTAAGCAACATCAGTAAGTTCTTCTGCAAGGGAAAACAGTATATTGGCTTTTCTAAATGGAGACACTGAAAATCTACTCCCAGAATATCTACTGTTTCCCCCTCCAGAGCTTGAACAGATAGAAGTGAAATAACCTGCTGTCAGAGCTCAAAGCTTCCTAGTGGCTCCAGAAACTTAACAAACAATGTACACCAAACTGCAACATCAGGATTCCACTTCTTCTTCCTTCTGACAAAGCCAAAGAGCCGCAGCAGCTGAAAGCTTGGGTAAAAATCACCCAAACTTCATAGCAATGCCACTTAGAAACCCTCGACAGCAATGGTGCTTGACTGTCTCACTACAGATAAATGGAGAAGCTCATCAAGGAAAAATATCAAATTCAGAACAGTTGCACTCATCAGAGGATACGGTGGTCACTCTAGCAGAGAAGGATGCACTTTTTAGTCATTCTCAGTTTTGGCTGAAGTGCTGATTTCATTTCACAACAGCAATGGTCATAGACCAAAATTCTAGCATCTTCCCAATGTTTTTACCTGAGTTTTACAGCTGGACATTATTTTAGAGGGAATTAATTAATTAATTAATATTGATTACACATGAGAGAGAAAGATGAAAGAGAACAAAAAATGAGACACGAGAGAACTGGGAAAAGGATAGAAGTGTATGTTGGGTTAATAAAAGAGACATTAAATAAGATGACAAATAATACATTTGTGACTAAAAGAGAATAAAGGCATGCAAACAAAATTACTGGACGACTGAGTAGATGAGCATGAACAAAAATGAATGTGATTATGAAACTAAACATTGCCAAGGAATAAGATTTTCCTATAACCATCAGGAATGGTCAGAAAGTAAAGAGAGCAGAGAAGACTTATGACCTTATTTCTGCAACGGGATGCAGAGCAACTGTGAATACTTATCCAGGTGTATACCTTTGTATCCTTTATATACAGAGAAAGGAGAGGCAGTCCCACAGCTATAATGACATGAAAAGGATTCTTACATTGTCTGCAGTGAACTCTGAATTCCTCAGTGACAGGTTACTAACTCAAACAAGGTCCAGAAAAAGGCAGCTGGCACTGAATTGAAAATACAGTGTGTTTCAGCTGGCGGGTTTGCATGTGTAGGCAAAAATGTCAGTGATAACACTCATAGCAAATTAGGTATATAAATAAGCAGGCATTTGACAATAAGTTGCTCTCCCTGGGAGCAATCACATCACTTGCCATTTATTCAGATATACTACCATATAGTCATAGAGACAAAATCAGAAGTAATCCCATGGCTGCAATGAATTTATATGTCTGGAATGGTGACCAAAATTTGGCCAAGTAAGTGCAAACATTTCTCTTCTTTTAACCATAGTAAAATAAGTTTAGAAATTGTGAATGAAATCCAAGTTAAAGTTCAAATGCATATTTGGAGATCCACATTTCATCAACCAGAACATAGATTTTACAGTGAATGCACAACAGTTTCCTGAACTCATCTGGACTCAACAAGTCAACAGCAGTTGCTCCTTCTAAACTTTAAGCGACTTCTATATTTTACCAGACTACGCCTTATTCTAGTGTGTCATTACACATAAATTCAAACTACCTTTCTGTATATACAAATCCTTGGTGGCAGTGGAAAGGGTGGCTTCTGTCTCCTTCCCAGGTGATGTGTGACTCCATCTCAACCTGTTAATCCCTGGCATATACCTAGCCCAACCTGGCACAGCTCAAAGATGGCCTGGAAGGTTTTCTAACAAAGATCACAAACAAAAAGCGTGGTGGTGGTAGCTACTAATGAAATACATTTCTGTAGTGCTAAAATCTATACAAATCAGAGTAAGACCCAGAAGACACCCAACATGTTTAACCTGCAGAGTGGAAACACATGTGAGTGAGCAGATATGTTTAATCGGAAATTAAGATCAAAGAAACAAGAAATCTAGAGCTCCACTGTGTATCAACCACTTCTAACAACAGAGCTTGTGGTGTTTAAGCTCACTTTTCATTCTAGAAAACAGAATAACAGAAAAAAGGTAGAGGAACATGTATTTAACTCTGTTATTTAGGTTTAGGCAGAAACTTTGAAACTAACATTTATTGCTGGTTTATAGTTATAATCTGATCCCACCCCTCTCTATACTGAGAAAGCAAAGGTCCAGAATAGTAGATGTTAATTTAGTTAACAACTCTATCTTAAAGCATATGCAAAAGGGGTCCATTGTGCAAGCAACCATAAATCTCACTTAGCCTAACTTCAGAGCAATTGACCTTACAACCCAAATAATATTCCTTTGTCCACAGTTTTTATATGCAATTTCTAGATTTACTGTTTCAAAGGAAGAGTGTGTAAACAATTTCAGCTGAGCCTAAAGTGAGCAACTCATTCATCCTACAGCTGGATGAAAGTTTGTGCCAAACTGGAAAACTTGTTCTGGAAAGAGTCTCCATTGATGCTACTTTCAGTGGATCCAGACTCAAATTTTTCATTTATTTATTTTCACATGCCGCTGATATCTTGATTAGGAATGAAATGAGAAGAAAAGAAATGATAAGTTTTAGCAGGTCGTTGGACGGCAGAGAATATAACAGGAAAAGATAATGACACTTTGCCAGCCTGAAAGCATTCCCCTGTCAGTCATCAAATGACTGCTGCAAATAAAAAACTTCTGAGGACTTCTCTAAGAAGAAGGTAGAAGAGAAAACATGCAACATAAATGCAACTTCAGCTTGCTCCCACTCTAACTGCCCAACATCTTAAAGTCTTGGTATTTCTTTTTTTTATAAACAAAATTTCAGGCCACATTTTAAAAGTTCATTATACAAAGCACACATATCACTAGATGACCCACAGAGGTCCCTTCCAACCCCGAACATTCTGTGATTCTGTGATTCTGTGATATGTGTGGCTTCAGTGACATCTATACGGAAACAGTGACAAACCCTTTCCTTGATTAAACATCGTAAAGCCTTTATTAGAAAATTTACTGAAAAGGAAAATGTGTAATCTGTATCAGTAGTGAGCATTAAAAATCTCAAAGTAACTGGCTCCAAGATGATGTGGGAGAGGCAACTTTAGCACTTAGTAAATATCCAAAACTCTGCAATTAACCCTGAGAAGATTTGAAGAACTCTTCGGCTGGCAGGTTTTTTTGGTTAACCACTTCTGGAGAGGTCTGGTACTCTTGAGTCAGCCTCTGGAGGCTCCATTGGCCATCTAAGGGATCAGTGTTTTCAACTCAGACACCAAGGTTGGGTGGTTAAAAGTTGGGGCAGCCCAGAACATCTCAAACTCACTAGGAGGTTATCCCTGTCCTTATATTACATGTAAGTATGGCAAACCTTTCATACATTAATATAACTGATTGAAGTATTAATTACAAATAAATAATTCAGATAGTGTAGCTTTGCTTCATGTTCATAATACTGTCTGTAAACGTATGTTAGTGTTTGCCAGATGCTATGTTCATAAAGTTGTTTGTGAAGTGATCTGTTAGCATTTGCCAAATATATTCAGTTTAGAGGTTCCCTGCACACTGCTTACTTGGACTTCCTAACCTTTATTATCCATTTCCTACTGAATAGGAATAAAATTATACCCTATAGTATCTGCTGTCTTAATGTGTAATTGAAACTTTATATACAACAGAATAGGGATTAATGAAGATAAAGTGATAAGTAGTCAATAAACACTTCTCTTTATCACGCAAATATCCAGGAATCTCAGCAAAGAAACACCACTCCTCAGATTTAAATAAGAACATAGATTAGAGCCTGTGATTACTTGTTACAGGAAATGAAAAAGGAACACAAGCAGGGATGGGATGAATGAGTTTCAAAAGTCAAAGAAATGTTTACTAAAAAGAACAGCATTTGCATTCCTATTTGCTTGGGCCACTTGTCCTTTTTGCAGCCTGATGAAACAAATGAGCCAACACAAATGAAGACGACAGTACAAGAACAGCAAACGGCCGTTGTAAAAGCAAAGGCCAGAGGAAAAGGGACGCCACAAAGGCCCCAATCCTGCAATTTTTTCTGCGAGCGGATTTAACTGGTGTACTATGGCCACTTTTAGAGTCAGACATGCCATTTCACTTAAAGAGACAAAAGAGCATCATGTCCAAAGACAGCAAAGTAAAATGGAATAATAACTTGACCTGTTACGAAGTTCATATTTTGAAAAGAAAATAGTAGAAAACTTGCACAAGTAATTTTTCATGAGAATCTCTTCATTCTTTGACCATTTTCATATGATAAAGCAGGAATGTTATTCTTTCCTTCACAGACATACTGCCTTGTTTTCATTGATTTACCCTAACTATCAAGGAGCCTTTCAGAAAACAGTGGGTAAGCTGAGAATTTATGCAGTCCATATCCATCATCAGACAAATCACTGCAAAGTTTCATTTTCCCCCTCATCTGTCTGACAAAACTGCAAGACAGCCAAATACAGGTGTTCAGATATATTCAGACAACACTCTTTTTTCTTTCTCTCTTTTTAATATAGTATTTTGTCATTTACTCTGGTGAAAACATTATGGTTGGTAAAGTAAAATCAAGTAATAATTCTAATTTTTTTAAAGACTTTAAAGCAATTTTTTGAGAAATATGGGAGTTCAGACAGCACATTTATTTAGTTTCAATTTTTGTGCTGTCATACATCAGCACTGAAGTCCTGATTTAGAACACATGCAGCTTGCCTTTGAAGTTTTGGCTGTTTTGTAACAATGGCAAAAAAATATATAAAGAAATTAAACAGCACCAAAAAAAATCATAAAACAGGGCTTTTGTGCTCTTGATTTATATATTGTTTTTTTATGTTTGTTTAAAAAAAAGCTTTATTCTCAATAATCTTTCATGGGAAGATTTGCTCTGACATACCTTTATTCATCTAAGTCTTTTCTTCTGCACTGACCTTTCTTTCTCCTTCCAATCCCCCCAAGTGTCTGAAGAGTGCTTTCTAATATCATTCCCCTTCAGTAGTAAAATGAATTTATTGAAATTCTGCTGAAAATTGAAAGATGAGAAAATGTGCAGTGATATGGTAGACTGATATTTTTGGATGAAAGCAATAAATATTCCAAGTAAACAGGACCTCCCCGTGAAGGCGTTTTTCTGCTGGTGCTTGCTGGATTCCCCTTCTGGGGGTGCGCATGTGCAGTGGTATACGTGGCCCTTTTGGTCAAGTTACACAACACTGGCATTTTTGAAGGAAGGGCATGAAAGCTGATAGTTGCTGTTCATTTTTGTCCAGTGTGTTGTGATGAATATGAGCCAATGTTATATTTATTTGTTCTGTGCTCAGCTTTTTCCTGTTGTTGTGTCTCCCTTTCAGTTGAAGGATTAAATTGTTGAAACAACAACAAAACCACCACATCTGGCTTTATAGTTTTTTCCTCCACAGGGTCTTCCATTCGCTGGAAAATTATAGTGTGTACTAGTGTCATCTAAAGGTACCAACACCATGTACTGCTAAGACGAGGTTTAATTGCAGTCTACCTTCAAAACATATTGAAAGTAATTTCTAGACAGACCATGTCCTGAAAGGGTCCAGATATTTGAAGCAGAACATTGAAAAAACCCATAATTATTAGTTGTCAGCCCAAATATGCATGTGTATAGTACCAGTCTATACATGTAGAAGGATATATGCAGGACATTTATGATAGCTGATGGAGCTGGAGAAGCAGGGGCTGACAAGGGAGCTGGACTTTGTCTGAGGCATTGCAGAAAGGTTAACGGCAGCGTATCGGGACTTTACTGAGGACCTCCTCACTCACTGTATCTCTTCCCTTACCTTCACCATCTCACATCCATATGCTTCATCTCTGCCCCTCTTCTGAAATACTGCTTACTTTTAACAACGAAATAGTGACAGTTGCATCTGAGGAGAAGGTTCTTTTTGTATTCCAGCTCACTCATGGCTTAGCACAAAATAACAGAACCAATAGAATCTCCTATCACCAACACTGACACTTGAATTTATGTAAAAATATTTTTTCCCAGTGAAGCACAGTGGTAAGCTTATTGCAAAGACATCTCTGAGTTCCACAATATCTCTCTTAAAATCCATATGAAGAACTTTCATTCTATGATTTGATTCTATGAACTTGATTCTATGATTCTAACTTGTGTAAAATTTTGACTGAACACACAAAGTTCTGCAGTGTCTTTTATTTTTATGGAATTCAACTATTGATTTTAGCAATTCGGTCTGTGTTAACAGAAAACTTGCTTATGATTTCAATTAATTTCATATTTAATCCATTAACTTTTTATATCTTGAAGTAAATATGGCTAGATGGGGAAAAAAACCTTTGATTTTAACATTCATCAGGATTCTTGTATCCTACCTTTAGCCAAGGAAAAGTTAGATGTCTTGCCTCTGCTAATCCTTCAGGCTAGTTACTACTTTAGTAGGCATGGTGGTGATGGGTTGATGGTTGAACTTGATTATTTCAGAGGTCTTTTTCAACCTTAATGATTCTATCATTTATCTATCTATCTGTCTTCTACTCAGCAGGGAAAGAGCAATCTCCCCAGGCAGATCTGTTGCACTAGTTTTCAGAAAGGATGAAGGTGTCTTTGGAATTAAACACCTCTCTGTATTGACTGCCATGGACAAATCTGGACTAATTAAGATGTATAATGTTCAGAAAGCCAGAGAGGGTAAGCTCATCTATGGCTCTGAAAGACTGCTTACATCAAGGCAGGTAAAATTTGCTTTCATCTACCAAGGTCATGCTTTGGCATTGTGAACACAGTATGCTCATTGAGAAGCTTCTCAGGTAAATATGAAATCAGAGATGAATGCATTTAGATTAAGCAGACTACGCTTCTGTTAATGCCTCAATAAAAATTACTTTTGCTAGAGATTTTGTAGGTTACAGAGCCCTGCTTTCAAATTATTTTTTTTTATTAAGCAAGTCATAATACTAATATAATCGTACAATATATGTGTATTAATTAAAGAGTTAATAGGAAATTATTTATAAAAATATCTACTATACAATAATACTATCCAATATATTTATAATAATCATTCAAATCTCAAACTAGCAGGGGTATTTTTGCAGAGAAATCATGGAAATGATGTAGAAATTATGGTTGTTCTACTTGTAACATGGAAAAAGTAATATTAGCATGTCGTACTAATAATCTCTTTTAGCTTTAAAGCCTATTCATCCATGAATACCTTGCAGAATATTTCCAGATTCATAAATTTTGAAAATATTTATATGCAGACAGAGGATTTCTATGCCAGATTTGTTCCTGTACTCCCAGTAATAATTCATCAGAGTACAATTCTTCTGACTCAAAATATTTGTTATCATATCATCCCACTTTGCACCTTGATTTCTTTGGTTAAGACATACATCAGCAGATCTTTTAAGCTTTGCTCTGTAACTAACTCAGTCTCTCCTTGCACATTTGCATTCCACTGTCCTTTTCCCTTGAATATATTGGCACTTCTCTGCTAATAACATGATAAAAACTTGGTAAGTGGTATGCACTTACCAGGGTGTCTTTCAGATATCCCAGAAAAAAAAGGACTTTGGCCATTTGTCTAGGTGTTTAGAAGTTAAGCCACCTGGTCAAAAGAATAACTCCAGCTCGGATGGCTGCCATCCAGGCTCACTACACTCACACCTAGGATTTTTCAGGCTGAAACACAGGAAAATGTCCTCCTCCATCATGAATTAATTTGCTGCTCTCCAGCCCTTTCTTTCAGATTAGCAGCTGACATATCTCTAAACAGTGCCACCATAAATATGTACACGCTTCAAACAGGAGACGTTTGAAAGAGGGGAATGGCTGCTTACTTTAGAGAGATAAATTGAAGCCAATGAACATCGAATCTCTAGGGACATGCTCCAAGAATAAAATCTGCACGGATCAATCTCCCAAATGTAGTAAGTGATACAAGTCATTGATCTGAAACTAACACAGAAGGTATAGTTCAGTAACATGGTAGTATAATTACAATAAAATCAACTAGGGAATATTCCTGTAGTAGTGAGAGGCCTTTTCTCAATTTTTTGATTGTATGTTTGTATTTGATGCTCTTCTGAAGCACAGTCTACTAGTTGTGCCTCAGTTTTCTTAAAAGTTAAGGAAACATTCAGATCAAACCAATATATTTCCCAGATGTGCTGTCTTTCACCAGAGTTTCAATAAAATAAAAAACAGGTACAGAGCAAGGACAGTATTATCCATGGACTAAATTAGACAGCCGAGTCAGGATGACAAGAAGGATGGTCAGATTTTGAAGAAAAAAGCAGGCTATTCAAGATGCAATGTTTGACATCTTCTTTATGAAAGTCTGATTCTCAGTAGTCAGCCAAAGCCAAAAGACTGCTTTTGTCTTTTGGATGAAAATCTAGAACAGTGCTGACTATTTGCTCAATCAAATATATCTTCCTAGCTTCTGCTTGAAGCATATGTCCTACATTGGAATAGCAGATATTTTCTACTTTCTCTCTTGAAAATACTGTGTTTTATTGTGACAAGTCCTGATGGTCATTGCACACCTTGCTACAGGTGGATATATAAGTAAAGTGGTTATGCTACACGTACCCTTGTTAGAAGATGGCCAGTTCCATTAAAATCAATTACAAAATTCTTTTTTGAATGCAATGAAACACAATAAAAAATCAAACCAATCATCTATAAGTCCTTTCAAAAATTCTATGCAAAAAATGAAAATTAGCAGTGTCTTTCTTACTTTTCCTTTCTTTTTTAACCATGAAATGCAGATTGCAGTAGGGAAACGCTTAATTGATCTGAATGGAAGACACTCTTCTTATTTTATGTTCTAAAATTTCTTTTTCTTTTCTTCTTTTCTTTTCTTTTCTTTTCTTTTCTTTTCTTTTCTTTTCTTTTCTTTTCTTTTCTTTTCTTTTCTTTTCTTTTCTTTTCTTTTCTTTTCTTTTCTTTTCTTTTCTTTTCTTTTCTTTTCTTTTCTTTTCTTTTCTTTTCTTTTCTTTTCTTTTCTTTTCCCAACTTTTCTACATCTGTGTTAAAGTATTAAATTTAATCAGGCAGTTTTAAATTGCCATTCTTTTTTGAAAGCACTGCATAAAAACTTATCTTCATCAAGTACTGCTGGGAGTCCAGCACCACATAACTAATCAAAGAATTCAGTAGCTTCATGTCCATGTCCTCAAGTTCAAAGGGGACAAAGACATCCTGTCTGGTGTTTCATTTCACTGAAGCTATTAAAGTTGCATAGACCCCCTTAAGTGTTTTTTAAGTAATCTTCTCTATTCCCTATCAGTAACATAAACCATTATTAAAAACAGTGCCAGTTGAGATGATGATTTTCAAATTTGTAATGTGATTTGGAAAATAACCCTGGTGATTCTCAATGAAGTGGGAGGACTGAAACTCCTGGTGGGTACAAACATTTCAGAACTACTACTTTTTTCCACATCCCTTGAAGATCTTGGCTTAGTAACTCTGTTCAACTTTTGTGACCTCAATATTTTTCCTCAAAAGGCATACTGGGAAATTCCCAGAGGTGTGCACTGTGTGTGGGAATGTATACACCCAAAAAGGGTCAAAAGAAAAAAATTCCATGGTTCAGAACACATGCACTGTCTTCATGTATATTCTACAAAGCTACAGTTGATGCAGTTGACACCACTAGAAAAATAAAGTTTTGTTCAGAAGGTCATATAAACATCACAATTTTTTTGATAACTCCTTTGATGTAGCATATTTCTTAATTAAATTACAAGTTTTGAAATAACATCTTATCACTTGATCAATAGATTTTCCTTACTGTTTTTCCCAGGGCTTGATGAGAGTTTAAGAAGGTTACTTACTCAAATATTTGGGTGAATAAAAAATTACTTTTAACCTGTTTATGCTGACTTCTGAAGTTTCAACAATGCTAGGTTCTGTTTTACCACTTTTACTTCTGTGCTCAGATGCTTTGAAATACTGGACATAAATATGCAACCATTTTAAAGATGATTACACAAAATTTCTTGACATTCCTGATAAATTTGTTAGTTCACAGAGCAGTCATGTTCAAACATGCTTTTACTACAAAGCTGTTCCTCCAATGTAGGAACCACAAAAGATGCTTCCTGTACTTGGAAGGAACTATAACTTTCAACTGAAGATTAAGGATTTCTTTGCAATAGTAATTTCTGAGACTGCAGATATTGGCTTTTTAAATATAAATAAAATAGATACAGATAACAACAATTGCATTTGACTTGTTACTAGTCAATACCCTTTTTCTACAAAAAAACAAATTCAAGATATTATTGTTCATTTTTTCCATTTTTTTTAGAAATCACACATTTTTAACAGAAATAAATAGAAATGCCTTTTGTCTTTTAGTTAAAAAAGAATTAAATTTGTATAAAGATTTTCAAACTAAGACATATTGTGAAGATATATTAAATTTTTAATTGACATCTGTATGTATCTTGTTTTCTAAATTGATCATTTCTTTTGGCAGCATAAAATTACTATGCAAAAAAATTGTAAGTTATCCATTGCAAACTTGGAACATTACTTAAAAATAAGAATAAGATGCAGAAAAATATAAACAATATGCCTAAAGTGAAATTATAAGTGAAAACATCAATTATGTGGCAATACATGTGAGTGATCGTCTTTCCATAGAAGACAATCACTGAATTCGTATTTGACATTAAGTAATCACATTAGGAAAATAATTATGGAGCTAGCACATTTAAAATCCAGACATTTTATTGAAGGATACGTTCCACTATTAAATGTAACTGTTTTGTTTCATTTTACTTTTAGAGATTACTAATCCATTTTAAGTAAGTAAACAACAGACTTAGAAACAAGCCCTCACAACCAAACTGCACCTAAATGGACACAATGCCAGATGCTGAAAAGGTTTTGGTCACCATGTACCTAGAGAACCAGACTTTGTTACAGAGAGGAATCTAGGGAAAAGCGATAAGACTATGGATCAGAGGAAACAAGTATTGAATTCACAGAATCACAGAATCACAGAATCACAGAATCACAGAATGTTAGGGCTTGGAAGGGACCTCTATGGGTCATCTAGTCCAACCTTCCTGCTGAAGCAGGGTCACCTACAGCAGGCTGTAGAGGACCTTGTCCAGGCAGGTCTTAAATATCTCCAGAGAAGGAGACTCCACAACCTCCCTGGGCAGCCTGTTCCAGTGCTCCATCACCCGCAGAGGGAAGAAGTTCTTCATGTTCAGACGGAATACCTGCTAATATTTACTATCATAAACAGAAAGCAAGAGTAACTGAATTTTGATTAACTAGCAGTATTTTATTGTTCTGGATACATACTTGTTTTTTAGTTTCTTCTTCCAAAGAAGAAGAGCTTCCAAGACCTGTCCCTTGGTCCGTTTTAGTGTATTTGAAGCACAATCAATGATGGGCATGATAGAGGGGATTGTAAGAAACCTGAAACTATAACAAAAAAGCCTTAATATTTTCTAGTTTTTGGTAGTCTTTAGTACTGTAACTTGTATTTCTGCATGCATAGTGATGTAACCATGTAACTGTTACACTAATCCCTGTTTTCTCATTAAGGAATGTAGTGGAAGGACATGGGAACAAGCTATCACTTAGTCGTTAGACAAAATAATCAAGTCAAACAAAAGTGGTCTTTGTTCTCAGCAAATAATTGGGATAATTGTGGGATAAAAGAGACTCCTCAATAATTCTACTCCAGACAGTTCGGCCTAGGGAGGGCAAATGCGCCAAGCTACAGAGATAAGGAGTCACCAAGAGAGCAACAAGACTAGAGCCAAACAACCTGAAGGACATGATATACGTGATCCTGGAACTGAGTTTGTGCAGAAACAAATGTCAATCAGTGAACAGCGTGATGAAGAGGATGGGCCTTCATCTTGAGACCCCCAAAGACCACCCAAAGATGCTAACAGACATGCGTGAAAGATATTTACATATGCTAATTAGTTCCTAGAAATATAATGAATATTTACATGTGTGATTGTATTTAACCTGAAGCAACAGGATGTCTGGTGCGCACGTTTGGAGGAGAAATCCCTCGTGTGCCCAGCGCCGCAATAAAGCATACCTGCTTAACAGTATACATTGTACTGTTAGGTTCTTCCTACCGGATCTTCGAATCAGGGAGAAAAGAAGAAATCTGAAGTAAATAAACTACTACTAAATGCATTTCAAATGGACTTTTTTACAGCAGAACTACTCTTTTTTTCTTTCCAAGTTAATTCTGTAAAACTTCAGGAAATATTTTAATAACAGCTTTCTTAAGTGAATATGTTTTTGAAGAGTTTTTAACATGTGGTTTTGTACCGTATTAATACTTACAGTGCAAGGTCTGTCCCTGTAAACTTTACTTATTTTAGTAAATCTTCATCAGGTTGGTGGAGTGGTCTCAATCAACAGGACTGCTCAAAGTGAGTAAAAGCTTCTGGGATTAGGATTGACATTCTTGCATTTCCAGCAATTTTATGGCAATTGGTTGGTATAAGCAAGAACAGTTTCCGTAAAAAAATCTACCACCACCACCCCCCAAAACAACAAACAAAGGTAATTAAAATGCTGATAAAAAAGGTAAGGTTTTTTTTTCAGATGTACCAATGTTGGCAACTTGCAGCACTTTATTGTAGATTTCAAGGTATTAAGTGTTTGCATTAAAGCTGACATAATCAGGAGAGTGCATTGAATAAAGAAATCGCTGCGGGGAAAATCTGAAAATATGAAGGAAGTGTGCACTGGGAACTCCACAACAAAAAGAATTCTGGGTAGTACTTTAATAACTCTGACAATATTTTTGAGGTCTGAAGCAGTGGTTTTTAACTTCTAGAACTGGTAGTACTGATATTCTATCTGAACAACTATTTGAGGTGTAAGCATTCTATGTGGTGCTGCCTAATATGTGACTATTTTAAACCACTGCTATGAATGGGTGTTTTGAGTTTAATCACATGGGTAAGCACTCGTTTCCTTTTACTGACAAATAATTAACATACCTCTTTTCATTGAGCCAATAGTACCTTGAACTTCATTTTTAAAACTTTCTTTTATATGTTTACTTGTGTAAAAAACCCAACACAACAGCAACTGAAAAAATTCCCTGGGATCAAAGATAAAAATACCAAGAAAATCTCTTCAGATCGGTGAAGAATTGCTGGTACCGATACCAGTGAGATCTGAAGTGTACTTGATACTGGGATAGTGTGAAAAAGATGAGCTTGCAGACCAAAAAAACAGATGGCCCCTTATCACCCCATGGGGCTAAACACACAAGAGCAAACTTCAGAGACGCCTTACCTTTACCCTGTCTGTCCCTATCAGGAGAGACTGTTATATTAAGGGTTATTGCCTCTCCAGCCCTCCCTGTGATCAGCTTTTGAAGTCCATGGCCAAGAGGCCAGTGTGAGAATATCACCCCAGATAAGAGGTGTTTACCCTGTGAAATATTCAGGACAGGAATCCATGGACCCTGTGATAGTTCAGCAGGGAACCACAAACTCCAGCTAATATCTTCTAATCCCCTGTTGGTTTGAGAACTACCCACCATAAAAAGCATAGCTGACTGTTTATTTGCGCAGGCAAGAGATAACATCTTAAAGTTACAGTCTGCCTTAAGTAGTAGGGATGTGAAGCCCAAAGAAATGAACCATCCAAGCTCACAATCAAAATTGTGTGTGCTCCCTTCTGCTCTGCCTAATGAGATGTAAACATTTTGGCTGGTGTCTCTTTTGAAAGATATTAATCAAATATATTGGTTAGGAATCACAAAGGATAGTCTGGTCTGCAAATTACATTGTCTTCTTTTATAGCATTCTGAAGCTGTGAACAATATGTTAAAAATTTTCCCATGGCGCAACCAAGTAAATACTTGTGGCTCATTTCTTTTTATTACAGAGAATAGTTAAATTCTAAGACATAAATCATGCTCTTCTGCTAAAGGCTTTACAAATTCCCAAAGACAAGCCTAATTCCCAACGCAGTGATGCTATAAAAGATCAGACACTCTGTTATGGAGAAATCCACATTTGGAGATGTCCTTCAACAATTTTCTCTCAGAGCCCAATCCTGTGAAAGGCACATGCAAGTTGCTGAACACTGCGTCAAGCTCCATTTGTTTCAAAATGGCCCTAAAAATTTATATTTAATTTGCTGTATTTAAAATGTATTCTGACACGTTTAATACTGCCTAAGCAAAAAAAAAATACTTTTTCCTTTTCTTTCTTCTACTAAATGACAGTCTTTTGGTTTCAATAAGGAAAAATATTTAATAAGTTTAAATTTCAAAACTGAGAGAAGATGCCACCAATTTTACCTTTTTTGCTCACATCATTTATTGTCATTAGCCAAAGTCGCTAGTGTAGCATGAAAGAAAAAATAACAAGAGGTAGTTGAAGAGATGAGGGAATAAAACTGAAAAGGGAAAACAATTAACGGTTCTGTAAATCTTCTTTTTTTCCATTGTAACCTATCCTCTGCCCTGTCGCCAGCGACTACCCTAAATCAAGGAACTGGCACCTGATGCATCCTGCAGTTGGATCGGCACTGTATATCTGGAACATAGTATACAGGTGGTTTATCACTTGCATGACTTACTTAACCAACCAGCAGACACATCTTCCTGTCTGTGGGACAGGAGCACGAGTGGAAAATGGAAATCTCTCCTGGCTGATTTACAGAAAGAAAAGCTAAGTGAAAGAGCAGGTCACATCAGCGCTTATTTATTAGTATTTCTAATTGTTCTCACTTCGTGCTTAGGTAGACCCTTTTTGCAAGACACACCAAATAACCAGACTGTCATTGAAAACACTGGGAAACAACAAACTCAGTGCTAAGGTTTATGAATCCTTCATACGTGTTTTAAATACGTATTCAGTTAGATGTGTGCCCCAGATTCTGGAGACTAGGATTTCCCTGGCCTCAGTAAATGACGTGAATCATTCACTGATTTGTTTCTCTTGGTTCATATCCACAGTCCAAGCCATTGACACATGCTTACTTGACAGCATGTGAAGGCATTCCTCAACCCAACATTAGAATTGTCCTTTCATGTTTTTTTTTTTTTTTTCTGTATTTCTCCAAGCATTAATCCCTTCTTTAAAAGGAAATCTGAAAAAAAAAATAAAAAGAACTTGTTGTCTTATACCTTCACCTTTGCCTTTTACTATGCTATGTCCTAGAGAGGATGCTAATTTTACACAGTGAATTCCAGTCCCCGCTCAATTTCCACAGAGGCCAATAGACTACTCTTCCTCACAGAACAGGATTTCTGGAATTTTCTACATTTCACATTCATGAATGTAAATGTAGTGTAAATGTCAATAATGTACCTTATCCTGGAGTCACTGGAAAATAATTCACTGATATTTGCAGTGCAAGAGGGAATTTAAGGAGTACAAATTCAGGAGTAAATGCAGCATAATCTGACTTGGGAGGCTGGGCAATCCAACGGCCATGCCCAAGCCATAGGAGATACCATGGCAACCACTGCTGTGGGCTAGGAGGAAAAAAAAATCAAAACACTCTCCTTCTCCCAGTAAATCCTGTGAAAATACTCTTGTATGACAGTAGGTCACCAATGAACTTGTCATCTATTTTGATGCCTTTTGTGTTGTAATAATCAACCATTCAAGAAATCACCCTAGAGATAACACAAACCTTGCTTTCCAAAGTGAAAAACTGGAAACAAAATCTTGATGTTATGTTTTACTGCTGCCAGTCACTCTGTACCCTGTAGTTTCCAAGAGACAAAAGAAAGAAAAGGAAAATTTCTAATATGAATCAGGAGACTTCTCCATGAAAAACTACATGAACCATCATTGCGGCACCCTACCTCCAAAGCTTTTAGCTCTGAGACAAATACTCAAGATCTATCCTGCTGGACAGCCATCTTATCACCTCCAGTACCACAAAGATAACCAATTTATGTTAACCGAAATCAAATCTCTGAACTCAGAATTCAGAAAAGAAGGCAGCTGTGGCAACTGAGTTCATTTAACAGCTTTCTGCTACCAAAAGGTATCCTACTCCATCTCTCATTTCTCCACTGCCCCTGCCCTGCTTCGACTATCTCTGGCACACATTGGTCCCTCCATAATCTGATTCAACTTCATAGCCCAACAGAAATTTCTCTGCTTTTTTGATGGATCATTTTTCTGATGGGTTGATGATTTAATGCTGCTTGTGTTTACAGAGAGATCTGACAAGAAACAGAGCCTGTGCGAGGTAAGTAATGGAAAATTCAGAAGCAGAAGGGGCATGCAACCACCCTTTTCTATGGCAACAAGCTGTCGCAGCAGCTCACACCATCTACTGGAACTGCATTGTGCAGCAGTTAGTGCCAGACTTTCCAAGATCATAGTTTCATGTGGTGATAGTAGACTTTCTTGCTTGTGAAGGCAAGAAATTAGACATGGTATCATAAAAGCCTTATCTTGTTATAGCACTGTATATTGCATTCAGAAACCTTGTTATTAAAAATCATTAATCCCTGCAGGAAGCTGGAACAAAAATGTGAAGGGCAAAGCAAAAACCAATAGGACAGGAACCCGTATTCAACTTGTTTGCTCTTACTTGTGTTCTGAGAAGTACCAATTCCAGCCATGAGAAGAGATTTGTCAAGGGAAGATCTGTAGGCTGTATGTAAGTGAGCAGCCCTTTTTGCACATTAATTTCTACCACTTTGACTGATTTATCCCTTAGAAATGAACTGTTTAGAGCATTAATTGTTTCCTCTACTGAGATTAATCAGACAGATTGTGCACGGTTACAGTGAAGCCCTAGCTACTGAGGGCTCATGGGGAGGGAAAATGTTCATATCTTCAGCACTATTTTCATTGGTCCTGCTTGAACCGAGTGTATCACAGCATGATGCAGCTTTTGATAAGTTAAGGGAGTTATTGCAATTTTCTCAAATAAAAACTTTATGAGTTGCAAATCAGTTTAGTTACAGTCAGTTATACTCCAGACACCGGATCAACCTTGCGTCACAAATTTGGCATAACTGTAGACAGGTATCCAAACTAACAAAATATAGTTTACTCTTTAAATGCCTGCAGTGGTATCTTTTCCTACTGCTAATTGCTGATCTTATTTTGCACTCTGGTGTCAAATAGCATCTTTGGAATAAGAGAGTAAAACAACAGGAAAACTCCAGTAAATCATCATAGCCCTTAAAAACCACAGTGATTCAGGAACATAAGTACCCTTATTATCATTCTTGCTTGACGCTTCTCTATTTACTTTATTCTTTTTATGGAATGGTCATCATTTAGTGAGCAATTATGTACAATATTTACTTGAACACTAAAGTGATCTCAGTGGCTTTAATGCAAGCATTATTGTAAGGAATGCTCTATAAAACAAAGAGAAAGTACTTCACCTCAGGATAATGTTACAGGGAGAACATCAGTCAGCAGAGCTAAATTTAAAAACAGTGCTCTTACAAGATCTTTGCAAGAAGTTGCAAATTTATGATCAGATCTGGCAGTTCTTTTTCAGGCCTGTTCACTGTACAGAATTCAAATGGTGTGCTAATACAACACATTTTAGCAGAGGCTGTAAAAATTAGCTATAAAATAAAGCACAGAACGTATCAGCTCTATCTTGAGTAGTTCCACCTAAGCATCATCCGTATAAGACGGAAGAGTAGATTCATAGTCTTCAGGCACATCTCCTTACTATTGTAAATATAAAACTCCTTTATTCCATTTATTTCTTCCCCATTATTTTTCTTATACTTTTTTGTCAATACCATTTTTACTACTGCAGTACAAAAAGTGTATTTGATACAGTATTTTTTCATAATACGTAATGTATTGTGCTGCTGTTTCCTCTTGTACTTTATTGAAAAAATAAAGTAATTTCTAGTAATAAAAAGGAGATATTAGGCTAGTCAGGAACTGAGGCATGTTTTCCTCTTATCTGATTATAGTTTACAGTAAAATTTAAGCACCTTTATTGTCCCTGATCTAAACAAAGGGATTCCAATGACATCAATAGTTACTTTGCACAAGAGAGTTGTGCATGAGCGAGCTCCCGCTGCTGCACCCACCTTCACCATACAGCTCAGGAAACCAATTTAACCAAGCAACATGGACAGAGCTATGCTAATACTAAAGAAGGACTTGACAATATGAAAGATATTCTCATATTTCAGCAATGAAGGTAAGCTTGAGTCATAAGGGAGGGGCTATAGAAAGTAAAATCTGAGAAACGTTGCTTGAATATCCCTGAAAATCTGAGCCAGACGCTACCAGAAGTAGCTCCTGAGCAGGAGTTGGCATGTATAACTGGTGCAAGACCTTGGGCCAATAGGACTACAAGAAAGGCTTAACATGCTGTGTGCCTCATTTTCTTTGGTTTGCTTTTCAATGCTAAACTTCGTGCAGTTATCATAGCACAATGACACAGGCAAGGCAGAGTATGTGAGTGGACATAATATCTATATAAAAAAAAAAGTATATTTGAAAAAGAAACTCCTTTTCAGACACAGCTCCTTTTTTTGGGAAGACCGTTTTCGGGACAAAGTGGCTGTGCATTCAAAAGTATATCTAGTATTTCTAATTATGCTAGGTAGTCTTATAAACAGTGTTGTCAATAAAGCTTGCCTTTTCTTACTAAGATATTAGGAATATGGCTGCTACCAAAGGCCTGAGAGCATCCTGGCAGCACAAAATTCTGCCTTAGGCCACCAGTCCTCTGAAGTCATTGAAGCCCATTTTTTTTCTTAACAGAATACAAAATCCATCACAAAGTTTATGCACATGGGTTTAGTGTGTGTTTCAAGAAGTGTACCTAGGTATATACAGTCACCTTTGAAATGGTGGCACTTGATTGAAAGAGAGGATTGGAACAAAGGATAAAAAGAGCCAACACAAAGAAAAATGTGCCTGTGAAATCCTCAAAGTTGGGGTTGAAACACACTTTGTAGTTCATGCTCATTCTCAATTCTGCATTGCACCAAACAAAATCTGTTTTGGGACCAGGTAAAACTTAGTTTAATATTCATTAGTTTCATGAAAACTTTTCTCCTCAAAAAATCAACAGACAAGAACAAATTGCAAAGGCAGATGGAGAAAAAAGATTTACTTAGGGAAAGTGATTTGAAAAGTGCAATAAGAAAGGAAAAACTCAAACTTTTCTTCCGATCCTTTTTAACCCTGTCTCTTTTTTTCAGTGGAAAAAGACCATCAGTAATTTTGTTCCTTAATGGGACTTGAGATAAATTAGGCAAGCGAGATATCTTTGCATTGGATCATCAATGATCTGAGTTGGTCTACATCCTTCTAGAGGAGCTGAGGGTCATGTCACCGTGAGAAATCCTGATGTGCACATCAGACCCACGCACTTAAAACCAACTGCAAAAATGTATATGACTATTTTGTTGCTGATGTGTTTATTTACTAGTCAGAAATGGCAATTCCTCAGTAAATCAGACTGTATGTCAATATAGCAAAAAAATCAAAATACTGGGTCAAAGCAGGTTATAATTTACACCTCAAAAACTGTGTAGATTTAGCAGACTAATTTTATCAGTATCTGGTTACTCCAAGGCTGTAATTAGTCCCATCTGTTATCTTCATCTTATGGTTTTTACTTTATGACTTGGAAATGCTGATTGGTTATCGCATTTCCCTTTTTTCTCTTTGACTGTACTCTGCAGCAAAGACATAAATAATTCCTTATCAAGAATCTAGTGTCTCCCTAACTCTCTTTAACAGTAAGGTTAGTAGCTAAGGACCCATCTTCTCTCCTTTGATGAAAATCTCTTCCTAATTTATATGTGTAAGGTTTGTATTGGGCCATAAAAATCAGAAAATTAAATGTATTATGTGTCCCTGCTCATGGCAGGGGGGGTTGGAACCAGATGATCTTTAAGGTCCCTTCCAACCCTTACCATTCTATGACTCTATGACTCTACACAAAGTGTTAATAATTATTAAAGAATATTTACAGGTTAAACATTACTTTGCATTTACTTGTTTTGGGCATAATTTCTAATTATTGAAAACCAATTATACTAATAATTTGCATGAATATCTATTTTTAGTCTTCAATATGAATAGTTCTCTTTGGACTTTATGTCTTTTTAAGACTGTTCATTTTTCTACACACCACATATAGTATGCCATGTTCTAAAATGATATGGTGGAATGTGAAGAATTATGTTTTGGGGAAATAATAAATTCCTTTGACTCTGTACAAAAAGCTTTATTCATCCCTCAGGTGCATGATCGTTATCTGGGTCTATCTTGGCTTTTCCCTTAATTTAAACAAGAGCCACCTAGTGTACAACACCTTTTTTTTCTTACAGGTACATGTGCAACTTTTAGATGTGTGGCCTCATATTAAAAAATGTGCTAACTTTTCACGTGTACTAAGATTTCAAATATACTAAGATTTTCATGAATGAAAATTAACACTGATTCCGGTATCGAAGTTTTTCTTTGCTGTCCGGGTGAAATTCATTCCAACCTGAGAAGATGAATCTTCTTGAATTTCTGGTTAAGTTGTTGAAGCTCCTGTGCCAGAACACCACATATGTCAAAGAATCTTATTGGAGCCTCATGAATGCACGCTTTCTCAGCTGCTAAATACAAATAATTGGACAATGCTTCTCACGAAAATGTCTATTTTGATACCAGTTGGAAACTCATCTCCCTGTCACATAAGCTCATGGAATGGTACCTCTGACCAGGAACCATAGTTATGGAAAAAAATAGTGAGAAAAGCTCTTACAAAGGGCTTTTTCATGCACAAATTTTTACTAAAAATCATAATACACAGATAAGTGTTACTCAAAGATGCATACAGGCTGCTGTGTTTCTTTGCTCTCTACTGCAACCACTGCATTAACCTGAAAAGCTGTGCTAAAAGTCAATATGCCTTACTTGCAGCCACAGGGATGTTCCCTTTCCATTAGCACCTGTGTAAGTGTCGTTGGGTAGGCCCTTGCGCTGCCCTCTGCATTCTCACTTTCCACAGCATGCCACTATGGACAGTCACCTAGCTGTCCATCTATCCTTTCATCCTCAGTATTTAGGGGAGCCATCAGGTTTCATTGACTTCTCCAGACTTTTCACAAGACATTTGTCATTAGCAGCAGAGATTCACATTTACTAACTACTTAGTGTTACTACAGTATTTCTTGAAATATACTGAAGCAAAGTATACATACTGAAGAAAATTATTCACAGCATTGCATTAGGAAAATATTTTGTGTGGTCTCATGGAAAGTGATTTATACACAGAGATGTTACAGTGCACATTACTGTACAGAGCATTACTACTTTACCTAGCCTTGCTTAACATCCCAGGCCCAGAATCAGTTTGTTCTCGATATCCTCTGTAGCTCGTGACATTGGAGGGCTATATATGCGCCACCTCAGACAAACCTGTCTTTCAGAAACTATTAGATCTCTGCCATGAGCACACATTTTGGAGGACTGAAATGGACATCCAAACATTGAGACCCAACAGAGTAGTCTTTAAGAAAACTTTGGCCTTCATGAACACTGATGTAATTCAGGATTAATGCCATCAAGCTGAAAAGATTACAATAACAAAAGAGCAATGTGAGACTGGACTTAGGCCTCCAAAGTCTAAAATCTCCACTATATATTTAAAGAGAAATAACTTACCAAGCATTTGGAAAACAGGGCCTATTGAAAAGAATGAAAACTCTAAAATGTTATTTGAACGCCAGAAAAGTAATACTTTAAGAAGCCAAGACAAAAATGCCAAGATGAACAGAAAGGAATGAGACAGAAATGCTAACGTTCATTTCCACCCTGTCTGCAAGCTGGGCAAGACCCTTAGCTCCACAGGCATCTCTGGGTATTAACTGACAGTTTCTGCCCACAGTGACATGGGTGCCATCTCACATTTAGAGATATGGACGTAAGTGGACTTAGAATAAGGTTCCTAAGTAGAAAAAAAGCAATGCAGAAACATATGCCTTATGATACCTACATTTAGCTGTGACTTTGTACCCGCCCAGGGGAGGGTCATGGCCTTCCACGGCATCGAATCCTGCTGACACCAGGACAATCTCTGGATCAAACTCACTGGCAGCTGGCATAATCACAGTCCTGTAGAGTGAAAAAACGCAACTTGTTAAAAATTAAAAGAACTTCTAACTTCATGATGTAAATTGCCACAATTACAAAAATCCACTGCACAACATTTTCTTTTAATTAAACAAATCTTCATGGCAGCTGTACAAAACCAAACAAAGTACAAGGCTTCAATTAATTTCTTTCTATAGTCATTCTTTTTTCTTTTCTGCGATTGAGGAAAAAAAAAATGCAGGTACATGTGAAAGCCTCTAATATTACACACACATCTGTACCTGTTTTATCCTGCTGCCTGTAAAAAGCTGCCTCTTCCAGGGAAGTGACTAATGCTTTACAGAGAGCACTCAAAGCCTGAGTGGAAACCCGGACTGCCCCAGTTAGTGCGAACTTGGTGTAAATTTGAACTATAAATTTCTTTTGGGAAAATGTTTGCTTTCCAAACTTTTTTTTCTTCTTAACATTTTTAAATGTTTGTCGAGGTGGGGGGTGACTCTAGCAAAGGAAAAACATGAAATTCCCTTAATCAAATCCAGACTTTGTTGTCAAGCCTTTCCAAGGTCAAGCATAATAGGAATGTGACAACCACAAACTAGTGACAGCAACCCCTGCTGGTGTCGGAAAGATAATTCAGCCCTTCACAGTCACAAAGATTCCACTTTTTTAACCCCTACCTTGACAAACTTTCATGGAGATATTTTGTCACTTTGCTTTTGCTCTTCTTCAAACTCAAAGCATTAAAGATGTTTTGAAGGAGAAGACAAAATCCTGCATTCCACCCTTGCAGACAACTTCTTTCAGGCTGACTTTCCAAAGGGAAGGCATCAGGATGGCTTTTACACTAGTGTGACAAATGCTGAGCCTGTAATGACTGTGCTAATTCAGGGGGACATCACCAATATTAAAAGGCAAATACACTAATGAATGTCATATTCCAAATATATTAACGCAGGGAAATCCCAATTGTTCTATACTGGTCAAAATCTGAAGATCAGTTTTACCCATGCGTAATACTATTTGCTTTAGTTCAATATTTATTTATTTATTATTTAATCAACTTAGGCCAAAGAGTTCATGTTTTTGTTGAAAGATTAAGGTTTTCTGTAGGAAAAATAAGCATATTAATAATATTTTAACAACTCTTTAGGTTTTCCTTTAGTTTAATTATTGATCTGTGTTTTATAAAGTTTATTTTGTTCTGATTTCCTTGATGGTAGTTTTAATACCAGGAAAGTGGGTTTTTAACTTGTTAGTCAGAGAAAAAGAGAATTCAGACTAAGTAAAAGGTCTTTGTGAGCACATCTAGCATTTCATTGAACATCGTTTTACATTAGGAAGAAAAGGATAGAGGCAATTTCATTTTTCTGGTGATTTTGCTGAAATTGCACCATGAATGTTTGCAGGCAAAGTGATAGAGTGTGTGGAATATTCCTTTTTTTACATGTCATTAGTAGGCCTCTGCTGAGGTATGGATTCCAGTATGAAGTGTTGCACTTCAAGAAGGACTTAGAACAACTTGAGAGAAAAAAAGGAAAGAAAAAGATTCTTTAAAAAGTGACCTACATGGATAAAATGATAGAATTGCAATTCTTTGATAAGAGAGTAAACGTGGTAAAGTCTATAAATATGTACATTGTTGTTACAAGGGGAAAGAAATAACGTGTTCTGCATTTCCATTGTGGATAGGACATGAAGTAGCTGCAGCAGCAAAGCTGCAGTTCAGGAAATGGAAAATGGTTTTTACTGGTAAGGATAGACAATCTTTTAAATAAAATGCTTAAGAAAACTGAAGAGTCTCCATCTCTTTGAGCATTTTATAACAGGTAAAACAAATATCCACCAAGTTTGCTACAGGTTCAAGCTGACATGGCCTTGAGGCAGGAGGTCAGACTACTTCTCTTCTAGGTCTTTTTCTTATAGCTCCATGATGTATAACTATATAACACAGAAAGTACACATATGAATAATCACAGTAGACACTGCAGTGACTGAACATTTTTGCAGGCTAATCTCCACAAATTTAGGGAACAATATCAGGAATAAAGATCTCCTATGCAACTACATCTTATCTTTCTTATGTACATACCTTCTGATACTCTAATTATATGTTCATTGTCTGAAGCAACACATACTTCCCAAACTTCCCCATGTCTGCAACACACGTACTACTGTTATAGTTTGGCCTGTGGCTAGCAAAAAAAGGGCCACGTGGTCGCTCTATCGCCCCTCCCCCACAGGGGTGGGGAGGAGAATGGAAAGAAAATGGCAAAAACTCATGGGTCGGGAGAAGAGCAATTTAACAGAACAGCAAATGAAGAAAACAGTAACAACAATAACATTGATAAGGAGAATATACAAAACAAAACAGTGAAATGGACAGAGTAGCTCTCACCGTCTGGTGCTCTGTGCGCCCTGGAGCCGCGACCAACTTCCCTTCCCCCTCCTGCCCCCAGAACCCAGCATGACGGCACATGGCCTCCAATACTCTGTTTTGTTTGGCCAGTTTGGGTCAGCCTGCCTGGCTGTGTCCCCTCCTGGCTTCTTGTGAAAATCATTTCTGTCCTGGCTGAACCCAGGACATTATCCGCCCCTTATTCTATACCATCTACTTCATGCCCTGGTGACCCATTTTCCAGTTAATCACCACCACTTTTCCTGTCTTTAATACACACAAACAGATATCATTCCCTTAGTCTATGGATCATCCCTCTAAAATATCCATTGAGTTCATTCAATTCACCACATTGGGCTCTGTCTGTCATAACAGTCTTCCATGGCAGGAGAGGTGATGTGTGGTGATGGGCGGTCGCTTGCTGCATCCGGAGCTTGCGGCCGATGTATCTGGTGCTGCCCGTGCCCACTGTCTGCAGGTTGAACATGTCGATCTTGATGAAGTTGCTGGGTGCCAGTTGTTGAAGCCAGGTCCAGTCCCATGACCGCTGTGCTTTGCTAGGTTTCATCAAAGTCCATCCTTCATTAGTTTGGGTGATTCTGACTGTAATATCCTTGATATAACATATAACAACTATAGTAGTGATAACTGACACTGACAGGATCTTTTAGCAGTTAACGTCATAAAATTTCATTTATTGACTCTTCTCGTCCAAAATCAAATCCCCATGAGGTACACTTCGGACTTCCCCATTCTTTCACACCAGCCACCATGTGCACCCAGGTCCCTGAGCAAAAGCAATCCCACAGACAGGTTTACGTTTGCCTGAGGCGGGACTAATCCAGACTGTCTTCCCTAACATATTCCTCATGTGCACAAAGGGACTTGATCCCCTTCTACAGGACGTAGAAGTTTTGATTGGGCAGGGCCAGCCCGGTTGGTGGATCCTCTGGTCTTAACCAGCCAGGTGGCCTTTGCTAAATGAGTATCCCAGTTTTTGAAAGTCCCACTCCCCCTTGCACTCAGAGTGGTTTTTAGCAGTCCATTGTACTGTTCAGTTTTTCCAGAGGTTGGTGCATGGTAGGGCATGTGATACACCCACTCAATACCATGTTCTTTGGTCCAGGTGTCTATGAGACTGTTATGAAAGTGAGTCCCGTTGTTCGACTCAATTCTTTCGGGAGTGCCATGTCACCAAAGGTCTTGCTTTTCAAGGCCCAGGATGGTATTTGAGGTCATCAACAAGCATGTGGAGGAAAAGAAGGTTATCAGGAGTAGTCAGCATGGATTCACCAAGGGGAAATCATGCCTGACCAATCTGATAGCTTTCTACAATGACATGACTAGCTGGGTAGATGAAGGGAGAGCCGTGGATGTGTCTACCTCGACTTCAGCAAAGCTTTCGACACAGTCTCCCATAATATCCTCCTAGGGAAGCTCAGGAAGTATGGGCTGGATGAGTGGTCGGTGAAGTGGATTGAGAACTGGCTGAATGGCAGAACTCAGAGGGTTGTCGTCAGCGGCGCCGAGTCTAGTTGGAGGCTGGTAACTAGTGGTGTCCCCCAGGGGTCAGTACTGGGCCCAGCCTTGTTTAACTTCTTCATCAACGACCTGGATGAAGAGTTTGCTGATGACACGAAACTGGGAGGTGTGGTAGATACACCAGAAGGCTGTGCTGCCATTCAGCGTGACCTGGACAGGTTGGAAAGTTGGGCAGAGAGGAACCTGATGAGGTTCAACAAAGGCAAATGCAGGGTCCTGCACCTGGGGAGGAACAACCCCATGCACCAGTACAGGCTTGGAGCGGACCTACTGGAGAGCAGCTCTGCAGAGAGGGACCTGGGTGTCCTGGTGGACGACAGGTTAACCATGAGCCAGCAGTGTGCCCTGGTTGCCAAGAAGGCCAGTGGGATCCTGGGGTGCATCAAGAAGAGTGTGGCCAGCAGGTCGAGGGAGGTTCTCCTTCCCCTCTACACTGCCCTGGTGAGGCCTCATCTGGAGTACTGTGTCCAGTTCTGGGCTCCCCAGTTCAAGAAAGATGAAGAGCTACTGGAGAGAGTCCAGCGGAGGGCTACGAGGATGGTGAGGGGACTGGAGCATCTCTCCTACGAGGAGAGGCTGAGGGAGCTGGGCTTGTTCAGCCTGAAGAAGAGAAGGCTGCGAGGGGACCTAATATATACTTACAAATATCTGAAGGGTGGGTGTCAGGAGGATGGGGCCAAGCTCTTTTCAATGGTGCCCAGCGACAGGACAAGGGGCAATGGGCACAAACCGAAGCACAGGAAGTTCCGTCTGAACATGAGGAAGAATTTCTTCCCTCTGAGGGTGACGGAGTACTGGAATAGGCTGCCCAGGGAGGATGTGGAGTCTCCTTCTCTGGAGATATTCAAGACCCGCCTGGACAAGGCCCTGTGCAGCCTGCTGTAGGTGACCCTGCTTTGGCAGGAGGGTTGGACTAGATGACCCACAGAGGTCCCTTCCAACCCCTACCATTCGGTGATTCTGTGATTCTGTATTCCAGGTGGTGGCATGGGGCACAGGGTTGGTTTCCGGCCGTCCAGTGTTTGTCTCCACCATTGTGTGCACATAGCATTTGCCATGGTGGGTTTGTGGCAGTGCAATACAGTCAGTCTACCAAGCCTCCCCATATTGATATTTTAGCCATCGTCCTCCATACCACTGATGCTTTACCCGCTTGGCTTGCTTGATTACAGCGCATGTTTCACATTCATGGATAACCTGTGCGATGGTGTCCAGGGTCAAGTCCACCCCTTGTTCATGAGCCCATCTGCATGTTGCTTCTCTTCCTTGATGGCCTGAGGTGTTATGGGCCCATCGAGCTTTAAATAGTTCACCCTTGTGTTGCCAGTCCAGATCCACCTGAGCCACTTCAATCTTGGCAGCGTGGTCCACCTGCTGGTTGTTTTGATGTTCCTCAGTGGCCCGACTCTTAGGGATGTGGGCGTCCACGTGACGCACTTTTACAACCAACTGCTCCAGGCAGGCAGCAATATCTTGCCACAATGGGGCAGCCCAGATGGGTTTGCCTCTGTGCTGAGACAGTTGTTCTTCTTCCATTGCTGCAGCCACTCCCACAATGCATTGGCCACCATCCATGAGTCGGTGTAAAGATAAGGCACTGGCCACTTCTCTCGACTGGCAATGTCTAAAGCCAGCTGGATGGCTTTCAACTCTGCAAACTGGCTCGACTCGCTTTCTCCTTGAGCAGTTTCCACGACTTGTTATGTAGGAGTCTATACAGCAGCCTTCCACCTCTGCTGCTTCCCCACAATATGTCAGGAGCCATCCGTGAACAGGGCATACTGCTTCTCGTTTTCTGGCAGTTTATTATACAGTGGGGCCTCTTCAGCATGCATCATCTCCTCTGGCCATACTCCGAAGTCTCTGCCTTCTGGCCAGTCCATGATGACTTCCAGAATTCCTGGGCGACTGGGGTTTCCCTTTCGGGCCCGCTGTGTGATCAGTGCAACCCACTTACTCCACGTAGCATCGGTGGCATGATGTGTAGAGGGGACCCTCATTTTGAACATCCAGCCCAGGACTGGCAATCGTGGTGCTAGGAGGAGCTGTGCTTCAGTGCCAACCACTTCTGAAGCAGCTCAAATGCCTTCATATGCTGCCAGAATCTCTTTTTCAGTGGGAGTATAGCGAGCCTCAGATCCTTTGTATCTCCGGCTCCAAAATCCTGGGGGTCGACCTCAAGTGTCCCCTGGTTCCTTCTGCCAGAGACTCCAAGTTGGGGAATTCTCCCCAGCTGTGGTATAGAGCATATTCTTAACATCTTGTCCTGACCAGACTGGACCAAGGGCTACAACATGAAGTATTTCCCATTCAATTTGTTCAAATGCTTGTCGTTGCTCAGGGCCCCATTAAAAATCGTTCTTCTTCCGGGTCATGTGGTAGAGAGGGCTTACAATCTGGCTGTAATTTGGGATGTGCATCCTCCAGAAACCCACGACACCTAAGAAGGCTTGTGCTTCCTTTTTTCTGGTTGGTGGAGACATAGCTGCTATTTTGTTGATGACACCCATTGGGATTTGATGGTGCCCTTCCTGCCATTTTATTCCTAAGAACTGGATCTCTTGCGCAGGTCCCTTGACTTTACTTCATTAAACGTTGAAACTGGCTTTGAGAAAGATCTGAACTATTTTCTTCCCTTTCTCAAAAACTTCCACTCCTGTGTCACCCCATACAATGGTATCATCGATGTACTGTAGGTGTTCACAGCTGTTCTGGAGCTTCACCCTTGTCCAGTACAGTCTGGATTAGTCCATGGCAAATGGTGGGACTGTGTTTCTACTCCTGGGGCAGTCCATTCCAGGTGTACTGGATGCCCCTCCAGGTGAAAGCAAACTGTGGCCTGCACTCTGCTGCCAAAGGGATGGAGAAGAATGCATCAGCAACGTCAGTGGTGGCATACCACTTGGCTGCCTTTGACTCCAGCTGATATTGAAGTTCTAGCATGTCTGGCATGGCAGCACTCAGTGGTGGTGTGACTTCATTCAGGCCACGGTAGTCTATTGTCAGTCTCCACTCTCCAGCAGATTTTCTCACTGGCCATATGGGACTATTAAAGAGTGAGTGAGTTTTGCTGATCACTCCTTAACTCTCCAGTTGAAGGATCAGCTGATGAATGGGGATAAGGGAGTCTCAGCTAGTGCGATATTGTCGCTGGTGCACCATTGTGGTAGCAACTGGAACCTCTTCTTCAGCCCTCAGCAATCCCACAATGGAAGGATCCTCCGAGAGACCAGGCAAAATAGACAGCTGTTTAATTTCTTCCATCTCCAAAGTAGCTACACCAAAAGCCCACCGATACCATCTTGGGTCCTCGAAATACCCTCTCCTGAGATAGTCTATACCAAGGATGCACGGAGCCTCGGGGCCAGTCACAATGGGGTGCTTCTGCCACTCCTTGCCAGTGAGGTTCACTTCAGCCTCCAATAAAATCAGCTCTTGAGATCTCTCTGTCATTCCAGAAATGCAAATGGACTCTGACCCTTTGTAATCTGATTGCATTAAAGTACACTGTGCACCAGTGTCCACTAATGTCAGCACATGGTCCTCAATACCCTGTTCTGTTTGGCCAGTTTTGGTCATCCGGCCTGGCTGTATCCCCACCTGGCTTCTTGTGAAAATTAACCCTGTCCTAGCTGAACCCAGGACAGGCATGGATCCTGATTAGTGATGAGGACGGTGGCTGATATACAACCTTGATCAGTCCCCATAACACCACATATCTTATACACTGAAAGAATGAGGGATCCTATGGAGCACCCTCCCCATCTGCAGCCACTTGAGCTTTTGCTCTCCTCCTCACCATTCACACTTCCTCAAATTCAAGTCAGGCTCTGTTTTTCATTTCTTCATGTTAAACAAAGTGGCAACACCATGGAGTACAGCATAGACAATTCTCAAGAGTCAGAGGATGGAAGTGCAGACAGAAGCTCTGAAACTCAAGTTGCTGAGCACTAATGAACCTAACCAGGCTAACACACGAGGAGATTTTTGAGAGTCTTAGAGCATGGAACCTTGGGAAAATCTACCACACTTCTACCACATTTCAAGACCTTGCTCATAAGTCTAAAGATGTCAGCACATGTTTTTTTATAACTTGGGCAAAACAATGCGTTTGACCCTTAATCTCATTCTTAGAAGCAGCAAAAAATGTTTAGGCACAGTTTCTTCAAATTTTTTGTCAAATAAATATTTCACATGAAAACTGCCAGCCACCCTGGGTAACATCAGTAAAACTATATAAATACTGAAAGCAAGGCCTTTCAACACAAAGCAGCAGGAATAGCTATTAACACAATCTTTAATAGTACTGAACATGAAATAGTAGCATATTCATAAATCTCTACAGAAATAATATATAGGAATCTTAGATAATAGTCGGAGGTGGTATTTAGAAATCACTGTCCTGCTACTGCTTTTGGTATTACCTGAACTCACATGACTAAAATAAGACCTAAGAGATTTTTTCTGAAAGAAAGAATTTTTTCTTTTAAAAGTGTACATAATGTCTGTTAAATTTCACAAGAAGAATAGCACACCACTTTTTGCTATAGTACTGTCTCACTAATTATGACAGAACATTTCTGCTGCTACTCTGCATACTCTGTAAGGGAAGAGCTTATCCATCTTACACTGTTCTTGATTTAACACTGAACAGAAAGTCTAAGGACTTTTCTTTGAAAAAGACTTCATGGAAAATGTAATCTGTTTGCTAGGACAGCAAGCTTGACTCTTCTCTAAAACATCTCAGGGTGTCTGTAGTGCTTGCTACAGCAGTCAAGACTATTTGGTCTTTCAAAAAGATGACAGCCGCAAATCTCTCAGTTGCAGAGAGGACCATGTAGACATCTAGTTCCTAAATCTCTAATCCAGTCTTCCCTTGCATTAACCACTAGGCATTTAAGGTCTCTTCTCTTTTGAATAACTACAGTGAGATCTCTGCTCAGAGAACAACGGCTTAATGTCTGGAAAACATCATAGCATTTTGTTTTGGACTTTGTGTAGGTAGGAACTTTCCAACGTTTTCTTGCCTTAGCAGGAACTCCTTTGTGGCACAAAACACATGTGTAAATTCCTTCACAAAAGCAGCATTATGAAGTCCTACAAGGAATCATACACATACATTTTAAAATATGAACTACATTTCAACAGGACACAAACAAAAATTTTCTGGCATTTGCCACATCTCTGGCTTCAGCACCTTCATTATCCCTGAATAACTGTCTTTAGAAAGATGTTTTGAGGTTTGCAGCTGTAAAAAAAGCCTACACAAAGCACTAGATTCCATCCCCTTTTTCTTACCTAAAAGCACAGTGAAGTTCACTTCTCCCTCAAAAACAGGCTTTCCTACCTCAGGAGAGTGAGGGCAGTTGGACAGGTGTGGATAGTTAGGGCTTGGCAGTCGGAAGATGTCGCGCTGTACGGAAAGGTAGGCCCCCCCCCTCCTCTCCGGATAGCCAATAGCGTTTAGCCTATGACGTAAGCAGACGGAAGTGACGCTGTAAACCTAAGCTATATAATGCTGTGCTATTTATCAATAAACACCATTTCGCCGTCCACCACATTGGTGTCTGCGAGCTGATGGCCAGAGCGGCCTGGGGGTGGTAGCCGTGCCGTTCCTGAACCAGGTCTCCACGCCAACGAAGGCAACAGACAGGCAGGGACAGCTCCTGACCCTTCACTGTCTCTTCAGAGTAGAGACTCATCAGATCCTGTATCTTCCTCCTTTCCCACCTCATCTACACTCCAGAGAGCACAGCAAGGTGTAAGAAAGGGAAATCATCCATCAACTGCCTCCTCAGGAACTCCACAACCATAGAACTTCCCTTCTCAATTGCCTACAAGCAGAATCCTCTGAATCAGGCCATAACAGAAAATATGCTCTTTTTCTAAAGCACAAAACTAGCACTGGACATACATATTTGTGTTAACCTTCCCAAATTCCTCAGACCAACCCTATGCTTAGAAGTCAGGCTGCAGCTGGCAGGATTTGTTACGGTGCGAAGGGTCAAAACTCTGCTCATCAGAAATCCTTTACAAGGGTGCATGGGCAGACTGCACTCAGACCAAGGTAGTAACAGTTATCTTACCCGCAGCAGGAGTAAGAAATATGATTTGGCTTCTGGCCATAGGTCACCAGACAGGTATGGACTGGGGACCAGCAGACCGCCAGCTTCCTGCTTGAAGCCAGCTGGGCTACAGGGGTTATCAGCAAACAGAAGGTAATGCTAGGATCCTTCTCTGACGAAATGAGCAGTTTTAGTCAGAAGAGAAGTGAATTTTATTCTTCCACTATGACTCACACTCTCCTCTACTCCCTTCTCCAAAGAAAACAAAACACATAAAAGAGATATTTATATTCTGTGATCCTGAATCATATAGAAGCATTAATATTTTGAATACCGTATTCACCTAATGATGACAGCAGAGTTACAGGGGCATCTTGCCTGGCTGACTGTTTCTTTCTCTTCTCTCACATTTTCTTTAATAAACATGTCAAAGCCTGAAAGCTTGAGCAACTAGATCACAGGAGTTATTTATCCATACTAAACCTTGCAGTTGCAAAGAAACTGTGTCCTCCAGACCAAGGCAGTGCAGATCCTCCTGTAAGTCTGATGGTACTGGGAACAGAGCATGTGTCTGGGAAGGCGAAAAGATTCATTTTTGTCCCACTAAGGAGATTTCCCCAGAGAATTCATATGTTCCATTTGGTTATGCTCCTGTCTGCAGAGAAGCCAAGGGATGGCTTCCAGTTGGGTGTAGTCCTAGAGAAAACATCAGGCTTGTGATGCTTCCCTCCCCACCAATCTGAACATCAGATGCAAGACATTAAAGAGATTCTACCAAGGGACTCTGTTCCTTTTATTCTTCCATTCTATTTTTGTACATTGAAAGCATATGGTTAGGATGCTCCCAAACATTTGTTCTCCCAGAAAAGATTGCAGAGAAGTACCCTACCCAGAAATGACTCTGCAAGTACCATCATACAGAGCTGGAAATCTCCAAAGAAAGTTAAGCTGATGCAAATAGCTACAATTCTTTTGCTGTGTTGGTAATTTAGAAAGGAAGCAAGCAGGAATACGAGCACAGGACAGTAATTTATGTAACGGAGAAAAAAAATCCACTCTGTTCTAAAACTGCAGATTGGAATGTCTTAGTAACATAAATTATTTGCTCTTTCCCTAAAATCCTCCAGTGTTTTTACTCAGTGATCTCCAAGTACTTTCAGAAAACTAATAAGTGGAAAGGCTTATATCTTCAGCTGGTATAAATCAGTGTAGCTGTTTCTGATTGCATAGTCCTCTAAAGCAAGCATGTCTTGTCCCCACTTCACAGACGAATCAGCCAAAACTAAATGTGAGTAAAAGACTTGAGTAAATTACTTGGTTGTCCCTGGAAAAATCTTGAAAGAAAATGTGGAAGACTTTAAGTACACAACTACATCTAGCAGAAAACATTATAAAAGTAGTTACTTATTCAGTTATACCAGACCCGTATGTTGCAAGAAATATATATATATATGCATTAGTGCTATTGGAGTGGGGGTTTTGCCACTAAATGGAGACCCAGTCTCTTGCTTGAAAGAATGTAGGTCTACCTACAGTTTCTCAGTTTCACATCCAGCAAATAAAATATTGTTCCAAAAAATCACTATGCTGTCCTAGCTTAAAATTACACAACCTTATGTATGTTGTTGAATGCACCCTGATACCAATAGATCAGAAAGTATTTAAAAGATTGCCACAACAGGTATGTGGAACTTATGGTATCTATTATTTTTATGTGCTGTTTGCACATATGTTCTAATGTAACACAATATCGAGTAATGTCTATCCTCACAGAAAGCTACATAGCGTTTCTGTACATCTGCTGGACAAAGGTTTTTTTCTCCATATTAATGAAGTTTACGCTAGTGTCTCTTACAAAAATTTTGGTTTACCTTCATGACATTTCTTTATGCCAGTTCTATTGATACCCCAAGTTCACCAAGGTGAAACCTGAGAACTTTCCTCTGAAACTGCTTGCTGACTGTCATCTGACCATCAGCTTTGTCCTGGAATTATCCTCCAAGGTATGTCTAAATTCTGCAGATTGAATCTGTACTAGTTTCTAAGTTATATCCTTTATACAAGTTTTATCTTTATAGCCTTTATTTTTATATCTTTTCTTTTATCCTTATAGGCATTCTTTTTATATCTTTTTAATAATTTTATTTCTTCTCTATTTTTTATAAGCACAGGCAATATCTCTGTCCTTATTTTTGGTTTACTGTTACCTTATTTGATTTCTGGAGATACAAAATATATTTTTTCTTTTATTCTTCAAGGGGGGAAACGTACCACATCAATACAAAATCTTCACTACTGTAAATCAGTCATTTCACTGGGATTTATACATGGTATTAAATTTAAGCACATACCAAAGTGTTTAAAGGGTCAAGGTCTTCCATGGATGCACCCCTGTTAGTAATTTCAAATGTTATAATTGTAGGAGTATCGAAGTGCCACTGAATGAAAAGTTTTAGAAGCACCAACAGCTTTGCTGCTTTTTTTTTTTTTTTTGGCTTTTGAAGATATTTTCAGAGCCTAAGGCTATTATTTGTGGGTTCCTTATAAAATGAATAATTATTCTGGCATCCTGCATGCAAGTTTCCTGAATTCTGTTACAGCGGGAATTGCAACATCTTAAGCACTCAAAAAGCAGAAGAATTGAATCTGCTGATCCTGCCATTTTTATTATTATTTAGAAAGGTGGTTTCAATGTAATTATAAGGACTCTGCTACCTTTGATGTACAGTATGTCCCAGTCAGAGTCTCTGAACTAGCACAAAAAAGAACAAAAATAAGAAAAAATTAACAAACAGGAACTGTATGAGAAAAATATTACTTTGCGGTTTTCAGAATTCACTTAAAAATAATAATATAGTCAAATAAAACCATCTAACTTCTAGAAACATGGGCAAATGCACATACGTACAATGCACATTCATAAATTCAAAATTTGCTCTTATTAGGTAAAGGGATTGGCTAAAAATTACAGTGAGTAATCTTGCTCAGTGGCTATGGGAATAAATATCCTTCAAATGTATGTATGTTGAAGAAAGAGGCTACCTTGGAAGGTTCAAAGACTTCCAGCTGTCCAGTAGGCAAATATAAAGCCTATAGAAATATTGGCCAGATAGCACACACAATGGAAGCATATCTCCTTGCAGTTTTACCCTGAAAAGTGCCTAGGTAGAAAAATCTGCATTTCTACTAAACGTTCCTCTGTCTGTTTAGAGTCATTTGTGAAGCACTGGTAGGATGAAAGAAAAATTTACTATCTTTTTACCTTTTATTTATTTCTCAGATCTCAAATAAAGCTGGTTGGTACCATGTCATCTTGTGCAACATATATAAAACTTGTTTACTAAGTTCCGGCTGGTAGCTAAAGGACTGATGTGGCTTCGAAGAGCTATACAACTGAAAATGATATATGAGAAGGAGGAAACAGAGGTTTAATTTGCAAAGATGGGGCTTAAAATAAAATACAGCACCACTTCAAATAACATCACCAACACTGAGAAAGTTAAATGCAATAAATATGGTATCTCACCATTTTAAGTCAATTTTTTTTCTAGATCAAAGCCATTCTAACATGTATGCGAAATGATACTAACACATGCATATACTCTGACAAATTTTACCCTCAAATATTATTTAAGATAGCACTTAGCTTTCATGGTATAACATGTTCCTATCAGAAAAATCAATTTGGTGCCCATTTCTTGTTATTACTTTATTTTATGAGGGGGAAATAAAAGTAAAATTTTAGAAGTTTTTCTGCCATAAATATAATAATCATATTTATGTGTATTTTCAGTTTTCTGTTTCAAAATTTGCATGGCTGCTTAGAAAATATATTACACTTCTATCAAGCCTGTGTACACTACAGTATTTTCTATAAGAATATAACTATCAATACTGCCCTTCTATGAAGTCATTTCTTTCAACAGTATTTTATCATAAAAGTCAGTGGACTTGGCCTAAAATGTTCATATAATAAACTAATAATACTTCTGAAACTGTTCACTGCTCCCAGTAAATCTTCCTACATAGTAACAAGATTGATCTTAAGAAGACAAAAGTGTTATAAGATCAGAAATATCTAAATATAAAGGTAAAAACTTGTAAATGTGTTGCATTTATGAAGTTCATAAAATGATAAAATGGTATCCCCTCTGAGGAATTTCGTATGTCTGTCAAAAAACATATTGTTTTGAGTGTATTCAACATTTCAGTGCATGTTTAGAGTACTTGACACTTTTAAAGTAACTTAGCAATCTAAGTACAGAATCACACAATCACAGAATCACAGAATGGTAGGGCTTGGAAGGGACCTCTGTGGGTCATCTAGTCCAACCCCCCTGCCGAAGCAGGGTCACCTACAGCAGGCTGCACAGGACCTTGTCCAGGCGGGTCTTGAATATCTCCAGAGAAGGAGACTCCACAACCTCCCTGGCAGCCTATTCCAGTACTCCGTCACCCTCAGAGGGAAGAAATTCTTCCTCATGTTCAGACGGAACTTCCTGTGCTTCGGTTTGTGCCCATTGCCCCTTGTCCTGTCGCTGGGCACCATTGAAAAGAGCTTGGCCCCATCCTCCTGACACCCACCCTTCAGATATTTATAAGCGTTTATTAGGTCCCCTCGCAGCCTTCTCTTCTTCAGGCTGAACAAGCCCAGCTCCCTCAGCCTCTCCTCGTAGGAGAGATGCTCCAGTCCCCTCACCATCCTCGTAGCCCTCCGCTGGACTCTCTCCAGTAGCTCTTCATCTTTCTTGAACTGGGGAGCCCAGAACTGGACACAGTACTCCAGATGAGGCCTCACCAGGGCAGTGTAGAGGGGAAGGAGAACCTCCCTCGACCTGCTGGCCACACTCTTCTTGATGCACCCCAGGATCCCACTGGCCTTCTTGGCAGCCAGGGCACACTGCTGGCTCATGGTTAACCTGTCGTCCACCAGGACACCCAGGTCCCTCTCTGCAGAGCTGCTCTCCAGTAGGTCTGTCCCAAGCCTGTACTGGTGCATGGGGTTGTTCCTCCCCAGGTGCAGAACCCTGCATTTGCCTTTGTTGAACCTCATCAGGTTCCTCTCTGCCCAACTTTTCAGCCTGTCCAGGTCACGCTGAATGGCAGCACAGCCTTCCGGTGTGTCTATCACACCTCCCAGTTTGGTGTCATCAGCAAACTTGCTGAGGGTACATTCTAACTCTTCATCCAGGTCGTTGATGAAGAAGTTAAACAAGGCTGGGCCCAGTACTGACCCCTGGGGGACACCACTTGTTATCAGCCTCCAACTAGACTCAGCGCCGCTGACGACAACCCTCTGAGTTCTGCCATTCAGCCAGTTCTCAATCCACCTCACCGACCACTCATCCAGCCCACACTTCCTGAGCTTCCCTAGGAGGATATTATGGGAGACTGTGTCGAAAGCCTTGCTGAAGTCGAGGTAGACAACATCCACGGCTCTCCCTTTGTCCACCCAGCTAGTCATGTCATTGTAGAAAGCTATTAGATTGGTCAGGCATGATTTCCCCTTGGTGAATCCATGCTGAATACTCCTGATAACCTTCTTTTCTTCCACTTGCTTGATGATGGCCTCCAGGATAAGCTGCTCCATCACCTTTCCCGGGATGGAGGTGAGGCTGACCGGCCTGTAGTTCCCTGGGTCCTCCTTCTTGCCCTTTTTGAAGATTGGAGTGACACTGGCCTTTCCCCAGTCCTCAGGCACCTCTCCTGTCCTCCAGGACCTCTCAAAGATGATGGAGAGTGTCTCAGCAATGACATCCGCCAGCTCTCTCAGAACTCGTGGGTGCATTCCATCAGGGCCCATGGATTTGTGGACGTCCAGATCGCTTAAGCGATCCCTCACACAGTCCTCCTCGACCAAGAGAAAGTCGTCCTCTTTGTAGGCTTCTTCTCTTACCTCCGGGGCCTGGGATTCCTGAGGGCCAGTCTTAGCACTGAAGACTGAAGAAAAGAAGGCATTCAGTAGCTCTGCCTTCTCCGCATCCCCCATCACCAGGACACCCGCCTCATTCAGCAGCGGCCCCACATTGTCCCTAGCCTTCCTTTTGCTGCTGATGTAGTTGAAGAAGCCCTTCTTGTTGTTTTTGACATCCCTTGCCAGCTTCAATTCCAGGTGGGCCTTGGCCTTCCTCGTCGCATCCCTGCATGCTCTGACCACGTTCCTGTACTCTTCCCAAGTGGCCTGCCCCTCTTTCCACATTCCATGGACCTTTCTCTTCCACCTGATCTCCGCTAGAAGCTCCTTGTTTAACCATGCAGGTCTCCTGCCTCCTTTGCTCGATTTCTTTCTCAGGGGGATGCGTTGCTCTTGAGCATGGAGGAAGTGTCGTTTAAAGAGCGACCAGCACTCATGGACCCCCCTGACTTCGAGAGCCCTGTCCCACGGGATTCCTCCCAGTAGCTCCTTGAAGAGGGCAAAGTCAGCCCTCCTGAGGTCCAAGGTTTTGATCCTGCTTATTGCCCTGCTTCCTCCACGCAGGATCCTGAACTCGACCATTTCATGGTCACTGCAGCCGAGTCTACCTCCGACCTTCACATCCTCCACCAGTCCCTCCTTGTTTGTTAACACGAGGTCCAGCAGCGCGCCTTTCCTTGTTGGTTCCTCCACCACTTGCATCAGAAAGTTATCATCGATGCTCTGTAGGAACCTCCTGGATTGCGCCTGCCTAGCTGTATGGTCTTCCCAGCTGATGTACAGTACAAGAGAAAGGAGAGCGCAGTATCTATTCTACTTACACTCCACTTGAATGAGGGAATTGGGGAAAAGAAGGAAATCATAGAATCATAGAATGGTTTGAGTTGGAAGGAACCTTAAAGACCACCTAGTTCCAACCACCACTGCCATGGGCAGGGACACCTTCCACTAGACCAGGTTTCTCAAAGCCCCGTCCAACCTGGTCTTGAACACTTCCGGCTTGGTTGGGGCTTTGAGTATAGAAAATGATAGTGTTCTGAATAAATTAAAAAGAGAAGAGGTCTCTGGAGTATAAAGTTTGTCTCTATGTCCAAAATCTACCCTCCTTCTTTGGGAAAAAACTTCAGAAAAGCTTTCCTCTTTGGGCATGTAGCATACAATTTGACAAACAGCAGGAATGAGGAAAATACACTACCTAAAATTTACTGCTATTGATTGTACAACAGCTCAGTTTGCAATGTTAACTATCTACTTATGTCACCACCGAAGTGATTGCTAGAGAAGTTTAAAGTAATTTTCAGTTCTTGCAGAAGTAAGAAGTGGGGAAGAAGGGAGGGTAAATCTTATTAAAAAGTGCCTGGGAAGATGAATTGGATGAGTTGCATTTTTCATGGGAGCAATAAGTGGAGTGGAAAAAAGACACAGAAATCCCTTGGAAAAAATACTTTTATCACTAAATTTGCTAAATTTCTGAAAAGTGCGTTTTGCCCAGAAGATTATTTTTTTCTTTCCTTTTAAATGAAAAGAAAACAAACATTTTCTAGAAATAAAATTATTCATCAAGGTCACGGCCATTTGCAGAAGCACAATTTTCCACACGCTGTATTCATCAACATGGTTGTGAATACATAGTACATGATGTCTTACTTTTTTTTTCTCAGAGGTCTCTACATATTCTCTCTTGCAAATGCTTTCTTGCTTTGTTATATAATTCCTTCCTTATGCTCTTAACTACTTTTAAAGGTATTCTTTGTATGTGTGTTTTTTTTATCTTACCGTTAAACAGAAATTTCACAAGTTATTATATAATTTCACTCTTATTATATACTATGTAGTCACTATTCCCTTGAAGTAATACTTTTCAGAAAATTGTTCATATGGCTGATCTTATTTTTCAGCTCTAAAGAGTCACTCTTCAGGAGGCAAGGTAGAGGCATATGTCACTTCCTCTTGTTTTTTGGTGAGGAACAGCATATACTGGTAGAAAATGAACATATGGACATTTTCTTACACCGAAACCACACGAACCAACAGGAAGTGTCTCTGATCTCAAGCAGGAAGATATTGATGGTACAGGTAGCAACAGTCTCCAACACTTCTGTATTAGTAAATACAGGCCTATTTGTTTGTCTCATGCTTGGCAGAACCTTGTCATTGGAATTGGGGCCATTTTAGACCATCCCACTACTCTAGCATGTATTTAAGCAGACCAGCTGGGCTTCATTCTGATAACCAAAAATACAGCATCCTTCATGTAACAAGGTTTTATGCAGTACAGAAGCTTCAAGTGTTCTCACTTTACCTAAATTGAATGCCGCTTAATGGAACCCATAATGATATCATTTTAGTGGGGGTTTAGAGGAAATATTTACAGATAATATAAGGTCACCCAGAAAAGAACTTTTCAGTCCCTGCCCTTCCCATCCTTCTCTGCAAAAATCTTGTGAGAAAGAGAGAAGATATTTGTGGGAGCAGGGGCAATGCTCACACTAAAGCACTAATCCCTAGGTACCACATAGTGGTAGAAGCTACAACTTTATCTGGTGCAGTTTCAACTACTGTTTGGTTAGAAATGTGATCTGGTGCTGGCTCTGGGTAGTTTGGAGGAATCCTGTCTCTTTTATATTATCCTATCCCCTCTCTTCCCTTACACTCATTTTGCTCAACAAAATAGAGGAAATATGATAAACTCCAAAGACAGGGAAAACTGGATGTCAGTGCTTGCATATAAACTGTATTGAGTGTGACTAGGACTCAACTCACAAAGAAAGGTACCAGATTTGTTCGGGGAGTAACATCAGGTAGGCTAATGTTTTAATGTATGAAACACTCCTGCAAGAGAGTTACACCTATAACTTAAAGACAGAAATCAAAGAAAGGACTAGAGGGAAAAAAGACTTAGGGAAACATGAAGCCAAAACTGATATGTTGAGGACAATAGGAATTTTGTTTCTGATTTCAGTAGTATGAAAAAAATAGGGCTTTAGAGCTAAAATTCAAAGGGAAGCATTTTCATATAGGAAAGAACTTTAAATATTAAGGGATCAATGTCACAAATAGGAAGTTTAATAAAATATGAAAGTAGCAAAGGATTCTTCACTAACACAATATCTGAAACAAAACCCAAGATGGTCAAGAGATATTGTCTCAGCTTCAGAGAAATTTAAATAATAACAAAAAAGGATATGTATTCCCATCCACAGACACGATAAAGGAAACAAAAAGTTTTTCTTAAGCACATCTAGAAGGAGAAGAAAAAAAGGAAAACCAAAGAGCTCTGAAAAAATAGGGATTGAAGGCAACACTGCAGGATTCAGGAATAACAGGACTCCTGCATAAAAGTTTCTCCGCTATTTTTTTAATAAGGAAGGAATAGTGAAGAGCAAAGTACTTGAAATCTCAGCCTGAGAAACAACACATGAAAATGCAGATATACTGCAATGGGATTTAATATTTTACTTAAGCTTCCATTGACTTCATGGAGCCAACATTTCTCCTAATAGATTTTGTCTGACGTCTGCAAATGAAATGTAGAAAGTCTTGTGGTCCTAGATCAATCATAACTCCTTCAGTGGTGCACAATGAAGAAGCCTTTTATTTGTGCCAGGCATTTCACAGCAGAAAGGCAATTCCACTCACCCCAAGAGGGTCATACTGATACAATGCTAATCCATTTGCCAGTAAAACCACTTACACAAACTCTTCATGTTTCCAGGACCCTTGAAGTAGGTCAGAGGGAAAATCAAGGTGAAGTCTGGGATTTAGCAGAAGAGCATCTAAAAATCACATTTTGACATTTCTGAATATGTCTTTCCCCCATGAACTTGTGTCTCTGCACTTCTATTGCAAAACTGAACTGCTCACACCTCTTTTAATCATTTTTGGATCCTATTTGGAGTGATAAATTGGATAGTCTCCTCAACACCATGAAATAAAAGAAACTTTTTCTACCATATGTTACAGTAATAAAAGAGAAAGCTGTTTCCCATTATTGGCTGGTCCATCCTCATGGAGTCAGTTTCCTTGGAAACTGAGATTGATTGTAATTTCAAGAAAGTGTAAGAATGAACTGCATCACATAATTCCTTTTTCAATGTCTGATTCAATTTACAATGTTGAAACTAGCAACAAAAACATCTCTAAGCATGATTTCCACTTCTAGCTTTATTTTTGTTGCACTTATCTCTCAGAATGACAGTCATAATAATATAACGACTTAGATTGTATACATCAGTACAATAACTGAAGTTTCAGAAAACATTGTAATAAATGTAAGTCAAAAGTACATTCAAATCAACTTCATTAAAAAAACTCTTGTTCTTCCACATTTGATATCCACATGACACAATATCTAACTATCACGTAATTCATATTCTTCACTCTGTCCAAAGACTTCAACTTTTATTGAAGCCAAAATGTATTTGATAAAACATTCATTTTCCAAGTATTTCACAGGCTCCTTCAGGAGTTCATAATAATTTCTGTCCTAAGGATTTTTCTTTAATCAGCTTTAGTGTGCTTACTGCAAGTAAGTTACCATTTATTTATTAAATCCTTTTTCTTTTAAAATTCCTTACTTAAAACTGCCAACAGAGCTTGTAAACTGTGCAAAGGACTCCCTCAAAAGCAGCACTTTTCATGCTGTTATCTTTGGATTACGAACAGTCCCCAAAACTCTGAAAAGATCTTTTTGCTTTGAGTTCTTCAATTCCAGTTGCCAACCTACAAAAACAAGGAATTTTGCACCAGCTGAGATATTTGGTGCACTCTTCCCATCTACTCTTCGTGAAAATTACTCTTCTAACATAAAATTGCCAAACCTATCATAAGAAGTTGTGCAATTACAGTGAATAGGAGGAAGTTTTTATCATTGCTAATACATGGGAGGAGATCCAATAGATTTTTAAGTTGTGGCCCCTCTGAGAAAGGTTAGAAGACTCTTGGCACCTAAGCAAACAGAATTTGTCAGCCCTTCAGTAAGAACAGCTAAGGAAAAAATTACTTATTAAAATCTGTATCCTTTGTGTTGTTTTTCTGTAAGATAGTTCAGTCTTTGGAAGAAAAAAACAGAACCCTGAATTAGTATAATGTTAAGCATAACTATAGAAGGGCTGTCTGCCTAGCCATCTAAGTTGATTTTGCAGTCCTAATTCCAACACATTCTGACTTTTTGAATTCATAAGAAATTAATGAAGTAGTATTTAAAATTTGATTTTTCTTCTAATTTATTTGGCAATTCATGTGTTTGTCGTTTTTTATCCAGATCTACAAACTTGACAGGCGTTGCTAATCAAGTAGTTTGCAATGAATTTTCTTATCTAGTGACAAATAAAGTATTTATATTTTTATATTATTTGTCCAGTATAGCTTTAAAAAGACATGGCAGTAGCACAAATATAATTTTAAATTTGATGTAATATCCTTTAAATAGTGAACTAATTTATTGTTTTATTTTATACCTCTAATTCTAGTAAAAATCTGAGCTTTTAGATTGTAAATCTTGAAATTTAATTTCAGTTTGAAACAGCAACTGATGTCCTGACACTGGGAATCCTGACAACCTGTCAGTCCAAGAGGAAACCCACAGTCAGGAAGGAAATAGTTATCTTTGAAGTGACTTGACTGTGGAACAAGAACTAGTAGTCTTGCTTGCTATGACACAAAGCAAGCCAGCTTTCCCACCACATCACTGCACTGCTTTCTTCACCAAAAAGCAACGATAGAGATGAGAAGTATCAAAGAACAGAGAGTACTTAAAAGTAAGATGATCCTGCCAAGGCTGATATTTCCATCTTTCCTCTGGCTCTACTCCATTCTTTTCAAATTCCATTGAATCACAAAAGGAAAACTCTGACCTGATCACGGAAAATAATAATTAAAAAAACCCCCAAAACTCAGTGACTAAATCAACAAATGAGAAGTATTCTAGTCTGTAATCTAAGAACTCCTTTTAGCAGGGTTGCTAACTATTGGTGAATACAGCTCAAGAATGGATTAAAGAAGCTGCTGCAATTCTAGAATACTATGTATTTCCATAACTCTTGCAGATATCGTACAGATTAAAAATCATTCGAAACTGAAAACGGCGTATGCTCTTTCAACGGCTACAGGGTACATATGTATCTTCCAATTTTGCTCTATTTCTAATTGCAAATTAAGTCAAATAGTGATACGTGGTTTCTTCAGTTGTGCTCTCTTTAACAATTCCTACATTCTCCTTCCATAAGTTAAAAAATTCAATTAGAATTTTTTAATTCACAATCCCATATAAATGCAAATAATTATTTATTATTAACAGATTTAAGGTTATTATTAAATGAGGCTAATGTGAGAAAAAATAGTGTCCTAAGTCATGCATAAAAACCCATGGGTTTTTTTTGTCTTGTTATCTATGCATTCAATTTTAGGTTCTGCACAGCTTTTAAAGGAAGTATATATTAGCAAAGAACAGATCTCAAGGGGTTTGAAGTTTGGTTCACATAAACTTGTAAATGTTTCAATGTTTATTTCAATCTTATCTATGCAAGGTCACCAGTACTATCAGAATGTCTTGTCATAGAATCTCTGTTTCTAATTCCAGAATGAAAAGATTCACAAAGTTTTGCCTTAACCTTTTTAAAATCCTTTTAGAGATTTGTTTTATTTGGAAGTTGGACTGAGGGTGTAAGTTTTTTGGACCTGAAAACTTTAACTTCTTTTGTTATTTATTTATTTTTTAAGACAGTCCTGGATGTCTTCACTGACTTAAGCATCTTACTTCTCTGAATGTTATCTAAGGTCATTGTGCTTTTATTTCTGGAAGCATTAATTTCTACAGGACCCATTTGTACTTTTCATAGAAAATTGTAACTCCCTAGTGTCCTACCTGTGCACAGGTCAGCACAACGTCACGGTATGTACTTCTCTAATCTCTGTAGGGAAACTGTAAACATTTTGTTGTTGCAATTTATTCTATCTGTTGAAGAACATTCAGAAATGTGTTCCTTGTAAAGTTAGTACAATGCATTTAATAATGATGTTGTGATACAAGCAAAACCTTAAATATCTCAAATTAAAAAAAAAAAAAGGATAGACCTGCTTTTTAAACATTTCAGGGTCAGAACCCAAATAAATGTAGTATTCTACCACTGAAAATGATTAAAAAAAGTTCCAGCTTGAAACTATTTTTTTTCTTTCTTAATAAAGAACAACTCTTCATAAACATTCAAAACCATAGAGTAAAGTACTGACCTTCCAGAAGTGTGCATATGGTCTCACTCCCAGGGCTTTTGCTAGTTTCTCATGTTTGTGCACTTTACCTTGTGATCTCTCCACTGCCTTCCCCTGTGACAGAAGTCTAGAGACGCAACACCAAAGGGACTTAGACAAGGTCCTCGCCTCAGCATCAGGTCCACCACTGAAAGGGTGTGTTGGTGCAAAATTCACAGAATTACCCACACATTTCCATGTCTCAGACTTGAGAACACTGACTCGGCACTAAACTGAACTACCAGCTTCAGTGAAGTCCAGCTGTGCTATGTGTCCCTTTTCCTTGGCACAGCTCCCAGTTAACAGTAAAAGGTACTTCCTCCAAGTAAACACCCCTGAAGCAGTAAAGCCCTATTTATCTTCTGAGACTTGCCATCTCTGTCCTTGTCCCAGCAGAGATCTGTATTGGTTAAAGTTTTCATTCCTCCAGCTACGCTTTTCTCCTCATGCTGTCCAAAGGAGAGAGACTTCTACAATTTTTCAGAGGTTATAAATGAGATTTAGAGAGGTAGCTGGCATGTTGCCTTAATTACAGAGTTCCTATCTCTTTTCTATGGTTGTGAAAACTGTGAAAGGTTTGAAACAGAGACTGGAGAAAGGATCATCCCTCTGTTGACAGCATTGTTCTCCAATGAATGGCAACAAGGGAAGTGACATAAAAAGTTGGCTGGTTTGGATTTTATCATATAAAAGTAGTAGTGTTATTCCATGTCATTCCACACTCCATGAGATATTGTACTCCTTTTTAAAGATTATGAGAATTTTTAAAGCTGAGGTGCTAATGTGGAGCCCTCTCAGAGTACGGGTTGCTACTGAAAAAGGTAACCAGTCCACACTGTCAGAGAGGCTCTATTCTGAAAGCTAGCATCTGTGCCACAGCCAAAGCAGTATTTATCTTTCAGTGAAATGCTGGAGTCATGAACCTGAGTGATTTGGAGCTGCTCTACTTATAAGAAGATATTCAAGACAGCATTTTTGGAAGGCAGCCACTGGAGTGTACTGTATTACAGAATAAATCACACAGAAGAGATGCTCCCTGTTAAGTTGGAGATACTTTTAGAAAAGATCATCTACAGAAACCATCACATTTATGTGACTATTTCTACCTTTGTTAGTGACACAAGCTTATTTCATACACACTGTAAGATCCCAGATGAGTTCCTTCCAGATTTCACACAGATCACAATACCACAGTGTCTTAAATCTAGTGGAGAGGTCTCATTTTTCATAGTACTATGAAGTACAATTAAGGCATGATCTTCCTCTGACAGATCTGAAATGATCTCCATCTCAGCTCCTTAGGGAGTGTGTTGAAATTTAGCCATTTAAAAGATCTCTAGCCAATGTTTCAACTGCTATGAACTCTCGTAAATATTATCAGCTCTAAATTTCTGGAAAGGGTCACTGTTGAGAGGTAGTCCCTTCAGGAGTATAGAGTACAACCTGACTAACGTACAACCTCATCCCATGTTATTGGTCTCATGTATTTTGTTCTAAGCACAGATAAAAATATTGGCTATGGAAGGTACAGTACAAGGATATAACAAAAAGTGTAAAGCCGAAGTGGCAAACCTCGCAGTTACTTCATCAGTAAACTGAAGTGGATACGTTGCCTAGGGATGTGACTACAATACACACTGCAGCAAGAAGCAAAGAAATGAGTCAGCCTGGATACTGAAATACTTTTGCTAGAGGGACTTGGTTTTGTACAGTCTATTTTATATTGCTAAGAAAAGGTAATTTACCTCGGTGCATTATATTAGCCCCTTTAAAGCTTCTTCCAGCCTGAAAGATTAGTTTGAGACAGACATAAACTACTTGCAGTGTGTGTGTTTGTGTTTTGACTCTGTGCGGTAAAGACAAAATCAATTAGCATGGGTGGTCTGAATTCTTCAGACATTTCACAGGTAGCTTAAAGCTGGATTGAAAATGTCTACACTTTGTTTGCAGGTATAGAAATATAGGCTTACTCTGAGACACTGACATAGAACAATATCCCTAACCATATATGGACGAAATCAAGGTTAACTGAATTTTCCCAGAAGTATGTAAATAACCATTATCTAGAACAGAGATGAATTTAATAAAGAATGGCATCCAAATCCAGATGCAGACACCTAACCGTATACCGTAGGAGTCTATATGTGAGCTGAGGGTCTGAACTGCAATGAAATTTCATGAAGACAGAGGATTTACTTCAGTTACCATCAGCTTTGGGGATGTCAGGGGCCACCTGCTGACTCTCCAAAAGAGCACAGTCTCTCACAAATCCTGGGTTATGGCTCTCAGCCACAGCAGAAAAACTCAGCTCCTCCAGTGCACCTCATGTGTCACTGGATTTGTGTGTTTTTGAGAAGTGAATCAAGGTCCTAGTCGCTACAGGCAGTGAAGTCTAGGAAGTTGTTCAACCAACCAATGTATATTCCTGCCTAAGGGTGAAACACACAGCTCTCGATTTGGCTGACTGTGTCACCCAGAGCTCCACAACGGGAACTGAGACACCTGGCTCACATGCAGACAACTACATTGCAGGGACATGGCTGGATTTCTGAATATGACTCTGAGTTCACCTCTGTTTGTACACTAGTTTTTAACCATAACCTAGAGTGAAATAAGATGCCAAAAATCACAGCTTCTCCAACATTATTGAGTAAATCATGCTAAAAGCTCCAGCAGAGAAACCATTCCAGGAAGCCTTCCGTTAACACTTTTGTCCATTCAGTCTGAAGGTACTGGGGCAGAGAAGGTTTCCCGGGTAGAGAGCAGAGGAACTCAAGCTTCTTTTTGCAAATATAAAGTCATCTTTTTTCATGTTCAAAGCAGAAATGACATAAGGAAGAGAATCACACCTGTATAATTAAGTTTTTCAACTAAGAACTGAAAACATATGGCTGCTTTCCACATTTTCCTTTAGGGTACTAATACAAATTGTTTCTACACAGAAGACTGAACTTTCTGTTTCCTCTCAATGGTTTGGGCATTGCTGTTTTTCATTTCAAAAATCATAGTCTGATCTGCACAGCTAATACTGTCCTAATAACATGTAATTATAATTATCTGGATTTAACCAAGAATAACTGTATTCATAAGCAATGTGGGTAATACAGGACTTGGCACTTTGTTAATTCCACAGTCCTTACACAATCTAATACGCCGCAAATAGTATAGGACTGCAGTTACACAATAGCTTCCATTAAATAAAAAATCACTTGTTTTTTAATTTAAAATGTGTGACTTATTAGTCCATTTTTAAAGACATCTAAGATAAGATTGACTGCAAATCCAAAATAATGCTTCGTGTTAGAATAGAATTTCACTAAATGTACTAAAAATGTTTTAAGCACAATTATAAAGAGAATACAATAGGATGTCTTTCAAATTTTTAAAGAAGCACAGAATCTGTGTGTATTTTCCTGTGTTTTAGTACAGGAATATCAATCACTGTAGTTATTTTGGAATACTGTACATATGAATTAAATTAAGGAAACAGAGCTATTAGGAGAAAATATGCAACTAAAAGCGCTCCCTGTTTTTTCTTAATTCTAAATCTGACCTTGTTAACAAGCAGGTGCAAGACTTCACACTACAACCAAGAACAAAAAAGAAGCGTTCTTTTCTCCAAATCGTATTAACTCCCATTTGTTTGATGTGATATTCAGCAATATTTCCTTTTATTCTTTTCAAGATTATTGTAGTCACGGAAAAAAAAGTATAATGCTTTGATCTCCCACATCACTCAGCAATAATCTACAAGAACATAGCACATGCTATGATATGAGAAATGTATCCCAGCTGAATTCCTCAGTCAAAAGAACTACACACCTATGGCATCCTCTGTGAAAACTCTCTGCAGTGAATTATTCCCACTGTTGTCACTAAGTACAGCAATGAAGAGTCACAGCCAAAAAGCCACATGTATATACTTAAGGTAGGTAATGTCCTTATTAACTCTTTCTCTATTCTTTACCAGGGTAAAGGATGCCTGAAAGCAGTCTATAATTACATAAACAGGTAAAGCATCCAGCTTCCAGTTAAATGTTCTTTATGACATTTGTCTTCCAGTTACCCTCTTGTTATGAAAGAGTGTAAGAAAACATGTAATGAACACCAGAATGCAGTGCTGGCAAAACATATGTCATGGTCACAGCACCTAAAAGTGACTTATTGAACCCAAGTGGTTCAATTTACCTCTTCTTTACACACTCTAAAATGATGTAAAGGAAAAATAATGAAAAGAAGAATCCAAATCTACCTTCAACTGTTAACAGGAGAGCAGATGGATTTTCTACCAAAAATTTTAACAGGACAGAAGACAGATACATAAAAAGATGACATCTAATGGTCGTTTTTTTAGATCTGTCATTTTAAAGATTCAGGAGTTTCGTAGAATTAGTGAAAGTAATGAAGCCCAGCATTTATTCTTGGCTCAACCATTGATTTACTGTGTGGTTTCTGTAGCGTTTTGAAAATACACAACACAACACCATTACATCAGATAATGGCTACTTTATGGATATTTTTGTTAGAATTCCTTTTACTAAATTGCAGATTTAACATATAATTGTAAGTAAGGTGGAAATTATGAAACTGTGTAGCCATCAGCTCCCCACATAAGAAATGACCCACTTTAGTAAGAAGCACTGTACTACCTTAAAAACATTGTTGCAAACCTTGGAAATAAGTGGCTTAAGCATCCAGGGAATTTTCTCCTGCAATAAAATGCTTCCTCCGTCACTATCCCCTGCTTGACTTACACCACCCAACTAAGCTTAACTTTATAAAGTTTGTAGACAGATGTACAAAGGTCAGATTAAACCACCAGTAGATTTTAAAACCCTGTTCCTTCTATTGAAGAGATCTTTAGGCATATGTGCAAGGTATTAATTAAATCACTAATAGATTATATAACCTCACTTCTCCTAGTCAATAAATCTTTGCCAAAGTACTGTAATATTACTATATCATCATATGTATGCTCCTCCAAATCACATTAGCCTCTACAAAATGTGAATGTAGCTGAAAGTGCAGTCATACAAGGATTCTGATTTACAACATTGATAGCCCAGACTACCTCTTAGGAAGCACGGTATCAAAAAGGATGTTGGTGTCTTGTTATTTAGTTATAAAAAATGAGCGCAGACATAATCTTCTGATTAATAAGAGCAGAACATCTGTCCACCTGGAAATATTGCTCATAGGAACTCTCACACTCTCACGCTATGACACCTACACCACTATTTTCTCACAAAATAACCTTTTGTAGTAGAAGGGAAATCATTTTTTTCTGATAATTGTAATGAATTATGATGATTTCAAAAGATATTTTCTCAGCTCAGAAAGAGATTCATTAGTGCTAATAAATTACACTTCAAGATATAACCAGCTCCCTGTGATGCTGGCTATGAGTTTAACAGGTTAAAATTTCACAAGATGTTGATAAAAATATTAAAACCTGCTGCTTCTCTTAAAGCGTACAACCAATTTGTCGTTCTACTAACATAAAACATGTTAAAATGACAGGCCATATGAAAGGGAAGAAAAACAAGAAGCCTTCAGGCTTCCTAAATAGGAGTCGTTTGTGTTAAAAAATGTTCAGCTATACATACATAAAATTTGCATTATAGCATATGTATTATTTGTAAAATAACATAAGGTGGAACTATCTCAAATTACAGAAGCTGCCCTTGTGAAACAGTGTTGCCCTAAGGAAAGGGCTGAATACTCTGCAAAATGTGTCTTTGTGACATTTCCCATTTTTGTGAAGGAATCCAAGACACTTTCAAGCTTTTACGAAAAACAGGAACATTAGGTCCATGAATAAAAAAACACAAAGAAAATAGAAAACAAAATAAAATGCTCACAAAGCAGGCAGCAACAGAACTGATTTTTCAGTCCTTTCTAATTTTCCTCCTGAGCTGGTAGCAAAATGTTTGTGTATTTTGATCTGAACTTCACAGTTTTGGTCACAACGGGAAGTAATATTCATCAGTATTTCTTTTATTACGTGATAGTGTTGGTAATATGGGACCTGGCCCAAACTGGCCAAGATTATACACTTTCATTAATCTCAGGAGGTCCAATACTACAAACATAAATGCACATATGTAACTTTACTCAGGCCAGTAGCCTGATTGACTTAATGAGTTAACATGTGAATATATTCAACCACAAGTCTAAGCATTTGCAGGACCAGCAGCAGTCTTCCAAGCGACCTCGGCGGCCCCAGACACTGGATCCTGAAGCCTGAGAGACGTCTCTCCTGATATAGTGTCTGAAACCTCATTCATGCACACAAGTTCAGATTCTTTTTTTTCCAGCAGCACCACCAGCTGGAGCAGCTGAACAGATTACGCCCAAACTCTGAAAGTACTTATCCTGAAGAGAGTAACTCAAACTAACATTGCTAAAATACCTCAATTGTTGCTTGCCCTGACAGTATTTCATAGGAGCCTTTCTTTTTTTGGAGAGCACGTTATAAGTTACCCTCCAGATATCAGGCTGGCTGTAAGGAGTTGGTTCTGCAGGGTGTCAGGTCTGCAAACACACCATAGGGGTTTCCTCACTTATTCCCACTTCAAAGTAGCATTAAGAACAATTTCTCTTTATTACAGATTTTAACTAGATTTCTTTCCCCTGTGATGATTAATTAGGCGTTTGTTACAATTTGCCTTCTTTCCACCTCTAAGAATAAATGTCCCCCTCTGCTAATCAGACACAAACAAAATGTTTTGAAAAGTAATCACTTGCTAAAAAAAAAAAAATGGAAATTGGGCTTCTGTGTTGTGAGGAATGTATGCACATAGCACAGTGAAATTTAACACGGGTAAATGATCTGACTACCTCAAAGTGAAGTTTTTGCCTTCCTACAGTGGCCTTTCACCCTGCCCTTTCCTCCAATCTGAGGAGAGCTGATGTTGATGGAACATATAATGGCTCCTTTCCTGTGTAGTAAAGTCAGCAATAAAGCTCAGTAATTAAGGTGACCGGGGAGGCCCAGCCCAGCAGGCTAGTGGTGTGGCGAACACTTTCAGAACTTCAAACAATATCAAAGTCACTGAAAAACGGGCCTAGTTCAGGACTGGTTTGAATTAAGCCTCACTTCCACACGCACTTTTCAAATCCAAGCTCAAACAAGAAAGCCAAGGCCTTCTGGATTTCATTAGAGCCAATTATCTTATCTGTTTCATCTCAGGCCTGACCCTAAGGCTGGCAAACAGCTATTCAGTGCATTTGTGTGGTTGTTTGAGAAAGCCTCCAGCCAGCCAATGGCCTGAGGAACTGCTAATTAAAACACAGTTGCCCCCTGCCTCCAGTGATTAAATATTTTCAAGCTTTTGTAAATAATTTTTCCATTCTTTGCCCCAAGCCTCAGAGGTCCAATACATGTAGTAATTTATTTGTCAAAGAGTATGGCTGGAAATAAAGCTGTAATAGAAACTTAGGAAACTCTTGTATCTTGCTTAACTTCTGCAAGTGACGTTCTACAAGCTTGCAAAACATGCATACAGTTTCTTATGTAATTAAGCCTTAATAACCTTATTATATTTGAAGTGATGCAGTTTACAATAGGCCCTACATTTTGTTGATAATCGTCATGTTTCCTCCGATGTCAACAAGACACATGCTCGTGGGCTTAAGGAGATCATAGACACTGCAGAAGTGATACCAAGCCATATCTGTGCACCTGAGGTGAGTGGACAGAGGATGGATCACACTTCCAACGCCCATTTGGGGAAGGAGTCCATCCTACCAGCAGAATACCCATATGTCTCAGCTGACAAAGAACAGTTCAAGAATACAGGCCTGTGTCACCATGCCCCAGATAAATTCTGGGCATTCAAATTTGCATAAAAGACAAAGAACTCCACGTCTTTCATCTGGGCTAGAGGACTCAATCCCTCCATCTCCCTCTTCCAAGCCCTGGGAAGACAATCTTCTTTTCACTAGAACAGGGGAGCTAATTCTAACCTGGTTCTAGCCATGGTCCATCCAGTTCACCAGCTTGTGTGACCCCATGTCTCACATGCAGCCACTGTCACCATTATTGGGGGGGTGTACCTCTCATGCAATATGATGGGGAGAGGAACAAATTACATCTCCCAAATCAACCTTTTAACTCCTTATATCTTATTGTTATCCTTAAGAATAACAAACAAATTTAGTTCAGTACAATGGAGGTACTGTCATGAACCAGAACCCCATTGCATTAGACACTGCAAATAAGGAATAAAAAGATGGTTCCTGTCTATATACTCTATGGGGACTTGGGGAACTTCAGGCAGAAACTGTACAAGCTAGAAAATTAGAAGTAATCTTAACAGTATAGGAATTTAACTACTGTCCAGCTTTGTGGAACACAATATAGCAAAACAGAAATGTAATAAAAAATTCCAAGGAGGCTAATGAAGTAGTTTCATACGTGTTTATGAGAATACCCTACAAGTACGAATATTATCATCAGAAAAAGCAGAAAACCTGTACCTGGTATCACGATCTGGAAAATTAAATTCTTAGAAGCATTCTGAGAATAACATTGCAATAAGAAACAAAATGGCGAAGCTTACAAACCACTGTAGCTGGCTGGAATGGTAGTATATTCTGTATGTCACAGACATGCTATAGAAAGAATTTGCAAAAGTTAGACATTGCTGGGTTGTGACTTCCAACAGAGAAGGTCGAAGGTAACAGAAGAATTTGTCTGAGTGACAGAGAGAAAGATGGTTTTGCCTACCGAATGTAGCTGTAGGAATGGCTTGGGGGTAAAAGTTTGATAAGATTGAGCTTCAACTAAAAGCAGATTTCCTCAATTAGTGCATCACAAAGTTACTAAAGATTTTCATGATGCACAGTGAAGACATACTTAGAACAGAGAAGTAAATGGCTGACAAACAATAACTGAATATTCATTGTGAATGAACTGTCCTCCAGACAACACAAAGAAGTAGAAGGGACCAAGACCAAAAGCAGAATGCCATGGAATCACTGAAGAAAGCTCAAAGAGGAAAATGTTTATTCTTCCAAAAGACAAGTTAAAGGATTTACTTGAAATATTGGGTGGAGGCCAGGGACTACCAAGCATGGAAGCCAAGGAAGCACGAATTTTCAAGATAACTATCTTTAGAGTCAATAAAAGTGGGTGACACACGGGCTAAGGAAAATGAGGGTGAAATATAGACTCTGGGCTTTGGACTAGGAGTGGTTTGTGCTAAGAAGGGTTTCAGAGGAAAGGAAGGCTGAGACGATATTTTGTAAAAGGTCTAGAACCAAAGGACAGACAGCAATCTGTACACTCAGTGGTCTTGGGAATAGAGAGAGAGAAAGAAAACAGGATGATAGAGCGCTCAACAACACTTCTTGTTTTCAATGAATTGTGATTATATCAAGAGGGACAAGAGCCTCTTGTGAGAGGAATGAGAGGTTAAATAGATGAACAAGGGAAGAGAAAATCTTATGTCCCAAGTAGATAGGAAGACGAAAAAGAATGAGACCCTGGTGCCAAGCAAAAGAGTTTGAGAAGAACAGATAAGGAGCAACTTCATGATCTAAGGCATAGGACAGAGCTGTGGGAGCAAAAGGGGAGTTAGGGCTGCTGTGAAGCATTTGGTGACTGTTACTAACTCTGTATTTCTTTTGCTGGCTTTGCTTGCAGTTTATATCAAGAATTATACTGAAAAAGATGGGAAACCTTTTGAAATACTTTTCTTTCTAGAATAAAATGAGGTAAATGAGCAGATAGTACATTGTCATTATCCGAGGGAATATCAGTTTCCATAGAGAGTTCATCAAATGGCAGTGAAGCAGACATCGATAAAGAATGAGGAGTGAGCAGTCCCTGTGACACAGCAATTGATGAACTTGCAGAGGTTGAAGAACAATGCTTCCTTAACCTGTAAACATCTTGATTGGAGAGGTAGAAGGAATGGATTGGATATGGAGGTAAATAGCCCCACCCTCCCATCAGCCTAATACTGCAGGATTAGAACTAACTTTTCTGAGAAATGTGCTCTTTTACTAAAATGTAATCTTTTTGTACATGTGCATCACTTTAATACTGTTCAGAGGGAGACTTCTTTTAAGACTGAGGAGAAAAAACAATACTCTGCAGTAAAGACACTAACTTCAGATGTGATGAGGTCATGTTCAAGTCTCTGATTTGTAAGAATGGAGGACAAGAAATTGTGTTCAGTTGTTCAGAGATGGGATTTTTCACTTAAGGTTTTTTTGCTTCCTAGAGTGATGTCCTCACCATGAGGCTAGGGAAGAACATTGTCAAGAAAGGGTTTGAAACACACACTTAGTTGTTTTCTTGGAAACTTTCAAATACTTTTGGCTTTGTTCCAGTGTAGAAGAAAATCACATGTCAAAACCACGGACAGTTGCTACTTACTGGAACTGCTGTCTTTAGTCATCTCAGCTTAGTAATGCACAATCTGCACAGGAGGAAGAAAGCAGCAGAGACCACTGAATTTACTGACAGAGTAAAGAACCAAATAAGTTGCGTCTTCCCTTCAGCGATCCACCTTATAGCGTCTGATAGGCACATACACTCCTATGCATGACATAGGAGAAATGCATCCCAGACATAGCTGTTTTCAATCTCATTTATACTGCATTGTAATTTGCTTGGATTCATTTTTCATGAATTTTTAATAAATTAATATTTTGTGTAACTTTAACACCTCATATAAATATGATTAGAATGCTGGTGGTAGTTAAACATATGAATCAGCTAATGAAATACTTCAAAAGCATATTTTGTTTCAAGGCATAAGAACTCATGAAAGTGCTTGTATATAATCTTAAAGATTTGATTGCTTAATTAGGTTAAATGTAGTTACAACATCTAAGACCAACTTCTGCCACATTTACCCGATGAAGAGCCTCTGCTTTCACAAACTCTTTTAAAAATGACTTTTGCAAGAAGCTACTATTTTGTCTCGTAACACTACATCTTAGACATGAATTATGCTGGTGTGCAGAACTGAGACCTGTATTACCTAATGACACAAATTATCAACTTAATTCTAAACCCAGACCCTAGCATATGTGATCACAGGACAAAGAAAGACCCCACATTGCATGAAAAAATATATGCCAAACATGGTAAGTCATTGTGTGACAGCATTTTTCTTCTACTGCCTGTAAGGAACAGTTAATGTCTAGGAGTTTGAAGTCTGACGGATTCCCTTACACTGGATAACAACTTATTTTCCAAGAAGCTGCATTGATTTAATGGGATTACTGGTGGCCCAGGCAGTGCTGCTAATACCACATAATCATGAGTCATAGACCTCCCTGAACTTTCTCATTAGATATCTATTTTTGAGACATTTATGTTTTCATAGTTTCAAACATCTCTCTGCAAGAATAAAAGCTGACCTTAAAAAATAACAAAATACTCAGAGCTGGGGTTCCAACAACATCCAGTAACAAGAAACCTCATAAGATCTAGCAGCACTGAGTACAGTACTATTCAGCCTAATTCAGGATTTCAAAATCTGACCCTTGCCAGATTCTTCTATTTTTCTTCAGAATTACTGGAGCTTTATTTGCTAGAATATATTTTCTACTAAAAAAGACTTGTTCTTTTCATTCAGTTACTTTATAAGCAAAGCGTAGCACAGGTACGCTAAATCATTAGAATTAAAAAATATCTTCAAGGAGTTATTGGTGCAAAAGCATCAGAACATCTATAAGCACAAACATGCCCTGGAGATACCCACACAAACTTACACTGAGACGCAGGTGCGTGAGCACACATAGGACCTCACAATTCTTCTTTGCAATCCTGCTTATGTTTGAAAGGAGCGAAATACAGGCTCCCATTTCTTTTTCTTCTTTATGTATTAAAAGAAGAATAGTGGAGGTCTCATTAGCTAAGCTGGCTACAGAAAGCATGAATAAGAACTATGTAGCTGAAAGGCCTCTGCTTCTGCTGCTCTTGAAACAACACTTCAGTCTGACTCTGGATAATGGGCTTTTAATAAAAATATCCACCAAAGGAAAACAATTAAACAATACATAAAGCACCAGGGTGCAATCTAGTGGTTCTGTTACAGTCTGGAGCTGTTCCAGCAGAGAACATGTGGATATTTTTTACAGGCTACAGTGTAGTTCTCAAAAGTTATTATAAAGCAACAAAATTTAAACTGGGGCTGGACATCTACACAATCGTTCAGTGTTGCTGTAAGACTTTTAATTCAGACTTGAAATTTATCTGCGTCTAAATTCTACCAAATATTTTGATTTAAAAGATTAAAGTATCTTCTGTACTCTTGCTGCTGTTTAAATTCTTCCAGGATGTTTCTGGTGATATTTCTCACCTTTCCATCAAAGTATTTGACAATATGGAAATTCTTTATCCATATACCCCTTTTCTTTCACTTTTCTGGCTTGACAAAAATCAGAAAATGGTTATATTGGAAAGGAGCTCAGGTACTTTCCAGTACTTTGAAAGTACAGACCGCGCACGGCTTAGGGTTTTAATCAAATAGTTCTTAACCTGAAACACGTAAACCTGACACATGCCATATTTTATTATCCTTTCTCCTCCACCCCCTACTCTGCCATGTCAATAAAAGAAACTGTGCATCTGTAGAAAAGTAATCTGACACTAATTAATTTTTGTAATGAAAGGTTTCATTTCTGTAGTTCCAGTGAATGAAAGGAGCATCACACCCAGTTTTTAAAATCCTAGTATAGTAAAGATGAAAATTGAGTGTAATTTGGTGAGAAGAATTTAGATTATCCAAATAAAAATAAACAAGCAGGAAGAACAAGAAGTTGTAGGTTACAAAACAGTGTTGCCAATTTTAGTTTTACGTGAACTTTGAAGTATAACAAAAGGTCGAAAAGCTGTTTATACCACTGTTTCAAATGCTTTTAACTCTACTTCTCCATTTCCTTAGGACTCTGTCTCTATCCCCATGACACTAAGCATCTGAATGCTCAGAACATTTTTCAGGAAAGAAGAAAAAAGCATGAAAATTTGCCATCATTACAAAAACCCCGCCATCACACTCAAAAAAATATTCAAAAGCCACAAATCCTCAGGACTATTGAGTATTTACATATGAAACTTATACTCTAAGCAGATTTGAAAAATATTATCCCAAGCAAACTTCTACTTTCTCCAAAATTCTTCAGAAAGAACTGCTCAGGTGCTCTAAAGTTATCTTTTTTTAGCTGTTTGGTGTAGCTTTCTTTGAATTCTCCTAAGACATTTTCTATAGCAGAAGGGAAAAGAAAGAGATCTCTGGTTGAAATGCTCATCTTTTAAAGACACTTGGAAGAAGTGGACAAAATCAGAAATGAAAAACGATTGAAACTGTAACTTATGGCTCTGCAGAAAGCAGGGGGTGACTGAAAGTAAACTGTATGTATCCATACAGAAATCTTCGTATAGAATATCCTAGAGCTTCCATGGCTGTGTTCTATTCAGCTGCATTTTTCTTCAAAAAAGCAGTGCTATGCACATGACAATGCAGAAGGATTGCAGATAATTAGCACTAATAATGTCTGTCTGCTTTTGGGTAAATTAATATCTGTCTCTCATACATATGACTCTGAGGTTTTGCCCTCCTCTTTACACAGTGAAATGATGAACACATTGCTATCAGCAAATAGAGAAGACATAATAATTTTACCAGTTATTGCAGAGCAAAATATTGAGAAATAAATAATTTATTTCTGTTAGTAAAGATAAACATGGCTTTTTGCTAGTCTGAGGTTATTGTCAATGAAGTTCACTGGTAACACAATAGATTAAAGTTCTGTAGATGTTAGTTCTGTCTATTTCTAGTTATTTTATTGACTCATGAGTCTGAGCAGCTAACTTGGCTTTTTTATTTTCTCTCCCACACTTTTGTCTTTCTCTCTCATCACATTTGAATTGGAAACCAAGTTTTGCCATATTTTTTAGACCCAGTCTAGCATAACACAACCTCAGAAGCAGCCTCTGGATATTACAGCCACAAAAAATAATAGCATGAAGTTATGGGTATTTAGAATTCTTGTTTAAAAGAAATTTTTTTCTCAACAGTTATTCTTGGTGGAATTCATTAGACATTGTCACAATATACCTTTGTTCTCATTGTAAGTAGTTAGGTACAGGTAGGAAAAACATCAATTTTTGTCTCCTATGTTCTTTTGCTATGTTCATCAGAAACCAAGGTTTCTACTCAGCCAGAGACTTATTCAATATAGCAGAACAGTGATGTCCAAGAAAGCCATAATAATATTCAAAATAATATAAATCGATGGTTCGCCCTCATGTGGTGCATTTAGCTCATTTCTAGAGAACAGAATTTCAGAAAAAAGCAATTAAAATGATTTGGCAAGTGGATACATTTCTAAATGAAAAGAGATTGAAAAGACCAGAAATATTGTATTTTGAGAGAAGAAAAATAGGAAAAGACAAAACACAGATAAAGCAAATGCATTTAAAATAATAGATATGGATAGGCAAGAAGGTGCACTTCATCTACACACTGTACATGAACAAATGGACACTTAATGAAAGTGGACGACTAGTGAGTTGAGCTAAAACAAAGGATTTTTGTTTGTCAGGCGCACGCATATTTAAGACCACGAAACTCAATACCAACAGGATATACAAAACTTATTAAAGTTCTTATCTCCAATTCCCTAATGAACGAAAGGTTATAAAACTAAAATTTACAGGAAAATTAGACTAATTTATACAAATATAAACTATATATGTATACTTATATGAAAAGCATAAAGAAAACATAGCAATATTTTCTCTGAGTGTTCTTTTTAGGCTTTATATATGAAGTTGTAACTTAAAAAGTAAAAAAGACTCAGTCAGTACCTATCCTGAAACAGAGTTAATAAGGAGAATATATTTGAAAAACAACAAAAATATATAGTTTTTCATTTGAAATGTCAAAATGAAATGTCGTCAGATCAGGAAATAAAAAAATAAGACACACAAAATTAAAAGGTTGTTATACATCAGTGCAATCTCTCAAATCACCTTAACTATGCCCTGTAAGGCCACATGACAGCAATGAATATTTCTTAATATTTTTGATCAGAGATTAGAATACAGAGAGTTTGAAACTTTTATATTTTCTCCCAAAACAAGCATTTGGAACTGTAAGACAGGGTGAAGATTTTCTACACACCTTCATTTTCTTTTATTTTCATACTTTAACATATGTGGTTTCAGTATGATTTTAATTCTGAATTCTCTTTTGTTTAAAATTATTATTATGGGGTAATTATAAATTTTGTGCTGTATTTTAAATTAAATTGTGGATATAGTTCATCCTTAACTCTGCCTTAATGTTGCCTATGTCTTTTGAATTTGCTTTCCTTCTTAAATTGAAAGCATACATGTGACTGCTAAAAATTGAACTCAAAGATAATATTATCATGAGCTATTTCTAATCATTCCAAGAAACACACACACGTTTCATTTTATGTAAGCTTTTATAGCCAGGTTCATTGATATGCTGTGGCTGTTTTATGCTACTCTGGAGTAGAGTAAAGCAGCCAGAGTGTACTGGCTGGTTAAGCTAAATTTACAGCTCCTTTGTTGAATAAAGTAGTTCAAAGCAGTTGGAAGGCACACCCCAGTTTCCTTCTGTCTCTTGCTTCTCCCTCACTCTTCTGAACACTCACATTTGTTTCCACTACCTCCTGCATCTTCTATAGTCTGCTGTGTGGAAACACATCCCTCCTGTCCTCTGTAATCTCCAAGTACATACATGTACATCTGTGCATGTACAACACAGACTTGAGCCTCTGTCTGCTGCCTTCTTTACTGAGCACATCTGGCATAATGTGGAGCTTGTGAAAATAATTATTTGAACATTAGTAGTTGACCATTGCTCTTATTTTTTCTATAACAAAGAGAGTGGATTACATCCTCGTAAACTTGAGTTTAGAATCATCCTCTTAGAAAACAGCCACAATTTTCTGTTGCTTTCAAAGAGATTAAAGCAAATTTAACCTGAATAGGTGGAAGTAAATGATGAAAACTCTCTAGAGGCAAAGATACATCAAGCCTTGAGAATAATGGAAAAGAGCTGTGCTTTTTTGTTATCGTAGGGGAAAAGAGAAGATGCCTGCCCTTTAGAAAAAGGGCTCTCTTTCAAGAATTTTTAGCTAGGTCAGTTGTTTAACTATGAAAAACATCCATCAAACAAAACCTTTCTGGCAAAGTTAAAGGGTATGGTGATTTGATTACTGCACTTCTCTCTCATACATTTTCTATTACCTCCTTGTAGTTAACACAAGCAAACTTATTTTCTTAGTAGAAATGGAAAAGAAATGGAAGGGAAAACATATTCTTTTATACATGAAAGATCAGTCCATCTTCAAACTAGCTGCAGTCATTTAAACTTGATTTTGCACTAGAAAGAGTTCAAAAATGCAATGAAGACTCTTCCTGTAGCACTGAAACCAAAAATGGCAGACACAAACCAGTGCCATGATTTTTCCTGTTTCCCACTGGAGTCCCACCGGAGCCACTCACTCAGCATGCCTTTGAAGTGATTATTCTGTGTTACGTCTCTAACTCATCTTCAAATTCTCTGCATTTTTACATATGAAAGTTGCTTTTTCATGAAGAAATAGAAATATTTTCTTGGACAGTTTGAAGGAAGAGTGAATTGGAGTCTCATTCACTCCCAAAAAGATTTACTTAAAATAGATTTATCTAGTGATTTATGCAGTGGAAAATGACTAATATTCAGCTACCTGCATGTATATATGTGTGTATGTGTGTAAATGCTTGTACTGTTCTACAAATAGATTCTAGCCTAAGAACAATACACCTGATGTCAAATACGTCATCATATTTAATAATTGATTATGGGCAAAACTCTTGAGGCTGAAAAAAGCCTTGGTCTCTGGTTCCGTGGATATTAACATTCAGAAGGATCTCTGCTGTGAAATTTGACAGTCAATCAAGCAGTAACAAGCTACCTAGTGTCGTTGTTGCTGATACTTCAAATATGTTCTTGGTGCAATTCTAGGAAGCAACTAGGGGTCTGCTGGTGAAAAAGTGAAGGTTATGTGTCCTCCCCAGGGAGCTTTAGATGATTTCGACTCAAATTTCTCAGTTCTTAAGAACTCAAAGGATTAGGCTCCCAAGGCAGTCAGAATGCAGGACTCCTCGCCTTCTCTCCAAACAGGCTCCACCTGTCTGCAAAATTGTTCACACCTTGGTTATTTCGGAGAGGACCTTCACCAACACCCTCTCCCACCTTCGCTGGAGATTGAATACTTTGTAACCTCTCTGTCTACTGGGGAGTGGAATGAAGAGAAAACCTCTCCATTTTGTCCCTTATTTTTCTCTCATAATTGAGGAAGTCCAACATTTTCACCAGCCCTTAGTTAGGATATCCTCTGTAATTGTCTCTAAAATCAATTTATTAAAAAAAAAACATCAAGCCCATTTTCCTATCTAAAAAACTCACTGTTTATTTTCTTAAAAACTGACCTGTTGCAGGTCGAAACTCCAGAACAACAGCTGACTTGTTGGGTTTTTTTAACAACATTGCTATGATTTTCTCCAACGCTGTACTTTCCTTTCTGTCTATGGCTAAAGGACTGAACTGTGGATCTCTCTTTCCTGACTACTATCTCACAATTCTGTCCTGGCCAAACTGAGAGCACAGGCTACATCATATGTGATATTTTGGACAACAGCAGGCATAGATTCTGGCTCACAGATTAATTGCCTCTTTACTAGGAGTTGTCAATTTACCTACCATTCAGACCAGATCCACAGAACATAGCTACCTGGTCTATCCTATGTAATTTACAGATTTTTATATTCCCCCTTCAAAGCTCCATGCACTTTGTTTCATTGATCCCCACTCAAAACTGTCATACCAGTCATACCAAATCCATAGGAATGAGCACGACAGAAGGCACAAAGACTGTGGCCAGACAAAAAGCGGCTGAGGGTGTAGAGAAACATTTCCTGTCATTGCTACTCTTTTGGAGAGAAGGAAAACAGCATACCTATTGTAGTTAGTCAACAGCATCATATTCCCCCCCCCAAAAAAAAGGCAATTAGTCGTTTAAGATAACGTTGAACCTTCACATTAATCACTACATTGATCACGAGATTAAATGGATGCATTTAAAATAGCAGAATTAAATTTTGCACCATCAGCATTTCTTTTAAGGGCAATCCTAAACTTTACTTTGAATTTATCTACATTAAAAAAAATCTATAATTAAGCACCTATTTTAGTGGTATGTCTGCAAATTTTTAGTCAGTGTGTAGTAGCTTACATGAATTCTATTTTCCTGAATAGCGCTGCTTTGCTTGGGCACAGAGATTGATATTCCCTCTAACTGAAGCAGAGCAATAGGTAAAGTAGCAATATTAGCCATTCCAAACTACTTACCAGTGTACCTTAAACTAGAACTGCATCATATGTATTTGAAAAGGTATGGTTAAGCCTAGATATTTGCTGTTGGGATAGCAGAGGTACCAATTATGGTTGCAGTCTCAGTTATGTGAGTCTGTTCAACAAGCTGGGACCACCCTTCTCTGCAGCATTAGATGGCCGCTTTACCTATATCACTATTGGGACAGGTTGGATCCAAACCAAGAATTTCAGGGTGATCATACCAGATATATTACAATCAGACACTAATACCACCGATTTGAACCATCCAGTCTCCTAATTTCCTTAAAATATCGTCAAAGAGTAAGACATCTTGGACAGAGCTTGAGGCAATAGTGAGGTGCAGAAAAATTAGAGGTTGCCACTGACTAATTGTTTAGTCTCTTTTATAATACAGGCAAAAGTTGTAAACGAAATTAAAACCTTTCCCACAGTAACAGGGTTATATTGTAATGTGTAAGGCTATGTCTGTGTCTAGGCTTAGATTTTTAATTCAGGTGTGCTGGCTGTCAGATCTTCTGCATATTATTTCATGGGCACAGGAGTGCTTCAGAAACAAAAAAACAAACAAATTAGTTTTAAGCATTTTGTAATATAATTTCAATAGAATATAGTCAAAAGTTATATAAGGTAAATGCAATACTTCAAACTAGAAGTCTTGAAAGTGATTGGAGATACACTCAGTTGTCTCATTGCCTTTCTCACATATCAGTTTCCACTAAATGAAACCTCTTTTCAAACATGTAGCATTTGCCCAATCTTGAGACGTGAGTGCCCACTAAACCCTTCCACTGGACTACTTTACAATGAAAGGAAATGATGTATGTAAGACAGGACTACTGAAAGTCTAAAAGAATGTGTTTTAGACTGGTTTTATCTCCTCTGGTGGCATGAAAATAAGACTAAAGATTATGATGCATCACCTATGAAAGAATAAAATTTCATTTAGAACGAGCTATTAAAAGCAAAGAGAAGTACAGCATGCAACATTTTCTAGCACTCCTACGGAGATATTTCACAATTATTTACTTTCAACCTAACAACACTTTACTGCAATTCATAGAATATCCAATCGGTCAAATCTGTGAGCATCATTATGGGACTTCTAAGTGAATGAGGAACGCTGGATTCGGACCGTAGTTCATACTGATTTCTATCTGCTCTACCTGCATGTAATAGCCATCAACATCAACACGCACAGCAATTTTTTTCTGCCTGGTATAAATGCTTACATTTAAATTTTGTACGTAGAGAAGTGAGCAAGCTTAAAGTCCTTGGCATGATATAGTAATGATAAAATGACATACCGATTAAATCAATAGACTTTTTTTTTGGTCGATTCTGAGAGGATGATCACAACAATTAAATTATCCATTTTTATTATTTACAAAGCTTTTGTATACTGGGATACCAGGATTGAGTTAGTTCACCATGGGTCATTCTCCTGTCTTTCAAGATTACATTAGCTCTTACTCATGTGCTTATGTTCTACCACCAGTTTTCATAACTTTGAAAGAAAAAGGTACCAACCTGAATGCTGTGAGATACTCAACATCACCCATAGGAGGATCCAAGCCACCTGTCCAAGCAATATTTATGTTATACCCTTCACCAGGGCCACTTCCAACCTGAAAAACAGGAATAAAGTGGCAAAAGGAGTGAAGAGGAGGAAAAAGGAGCAGGAACAGAGAGAGGGAAATGAAAAAAAAAAAAGAAAAAATTCTCAAGTGTGCTTTAGAAACAAACATCAAACAACATGTCAGATCAGCCCAGTCTTGTTTGACAAGGACTGCTCTGGGTTATGCACTTGTTCTCCACTGGTCTCCGGCTCCCAGTGGACAATTTGGTAATCTGGTGTAATTTAAAGAACCAGAGAAGGACAAGAAAATTAGGGGTAATCATGCAACGCAATTACCTGAAAGATACAAATAAAAATGGGGCTCTGAAGAAATAAACCTAACCTCATTTGGGGCTCCACTGCCGGGGAAGAAGTTGCCTTCATCATAGCGATGGAGGGAAACATACAGGATGCTGGGGTCAGCATAAAAGGCCTGCTGTGTACCGTTGCCATGGTGAACATCCTAAAGGAGAAAGAAAACAGATGACAAATGTAATAATGTCCAACTCAGTGTAAAGAGCTCAGTTCTGCTTTCTTTTACCCTCTCTCTCTCTCTCTCTGTTTCTCTCCTTCTCCCTTGCCCTCCTTTTGTCTTTGCCTTTCCCCCTCCCTTCACCACCCCATACTTCCTGAACTTTCAGGCAAATTACTCTTTAATGCACTCATTTTTTAAACTGGCTTCTAAAAATCAGGAAACCATAGCGAGCGTGCCCTGGAGACTCCAGATGAGCAGTCATTGAGAAATCCCAGTCCTTTTGTACAATTAGATATTTATACACCGGCTCTTTGTACTCCTTGCCTCAGTGATGGAATCTAGCATCCTGTTTTATGGAGGAATTTTATGACTTATTAACTGCCAACAGTTCATAACCCCTCAGGCTTAATTAACTAGCCTCATTGGCCTCTGAAGAAAGACTAATGTTTAAACTACAAACTAGTATTTTGCAGAAGGATCTATGGTTTACAGAGCTTTTTCACAATTCTTGACAGAACACTAAACATAAGTGTATTCATTGATTTGCCAAGTTCTACTATTGAGGTCAAAGGCTCTGCGACCAGCTGAGTAAATTGGCTTTCTTAAAACATTCATTTCAGTTAGCAGTCCCTCAGCAGTTAGATCCACATCAAAAGAGATGCCAGATGCAGAAAGGGCTTCATACTTCATTTTTGCAAAATCATGACGGCAACAGTTGAAGACATAGGAATATGATCTCATTAGCTATTAAATCGTCTGGCAGATAGGATGGTGCCTTCCACAGTCAAGGAACGACCTTGGCCAGTCTCCCTATTTCAATTATATAAAGCCAGTGGAAAGAAATTCTGTCAGTAAATAAAATACTGAAAAAGACACACTGACAGTATATCTATATAACAAAGGCTGGTGATGTGGACTTTTCCTCTTGTTTAGTTTTGTTTTCACAGTTCCACTATTGTACTGTGTGGTTAGACACACAACAAATTTTACAGGTGAAAATGGAAATTCCGCTTGCCTTTCAGTAAAAGAAAACTGTGCCTTGTTTGTAAGTTTCTCCACTGGCATTTGTCAGAAGCTGAAAAGTTATAGATATCATTGATCCTCCTCCTTTAACCCATCTGTTTGAAATTTCTGATTTAAAGAAAGAATTCAGAAGGAGGACAAAGTACGCTGAATGGCAACACTAAGACCCAGACAGACTGTATTTATTTTACAAACACTATGAGGTCTGAACCAAATTTAGTAGCAGAGAAACAACAGTCACATTTTCCTCAGGATGCCTAGACTCCAGGAAGGTTCAGGTTAGTCATACATTGCCAATGGCACAGAAAGCACTGTCCTTTGCTTGCACTCTTTGCCAGCTGGTGTAGTCCATGACTTTCACCCACATTGTTCAGGACTCTCTGCTTGATGGAGTCCTACTTGTACTGCATTGTGCTTGACTTGGACCTCCTCTGGGACCTCTGTGGGGTAGTATTATAATGGTTACTTTTCTTTTCTCAGTTGAAAGTACCTGAAACCTGAGGATGAAGTTACAGCCCAACTGTGACTTAATGCCAGGGTTAATGTAACATATGTTGGAGGTGCAAGTGAGCACATACTGGTGTGAGGGTATTTGAGGTTTGAAGGCTCTGAGTGGCAAATGAAGCAAAATCTGGCACACAGACTAATCCCAGAACCCCATCAAGTTTTCAACTGTTACGTAATTAATTGGTTTACTCCAAAACAGACCGAGATCATGCTAACTTCTATGCAAGTATGGATGCTCTTGGAACGAGGGTTGCAGCAACAACAACATGAGAAGTTATGTTCGCCATATGGATATATCCGCAGAGACTATGACTAAAACCATAATAGGACTTCATTTTGTGATTTTAATTAGTCTTTCTTTTTGATGCATATCTGGGGCTTTAGATATATTCTTGCTGTAACAGTTTTCAAATGAGAAGAATAAAATAATAAATGGACATACAGAGCTCTTCTTTTTTAATTCAAATGTGAAAGCTAGCTTTCTTGTCTAAACTTTAACTACACCAAGGTTTATTCTGTTTTGAAGAGCAGTAACTTCTCTGGTTAGACAAAGGAATGCGTTGTTTAAGATTGTGGATGTTACCATATGGGAAATGTGTTCACATTCTGCCCTTACCAGCTCAAATGTATTCAGGGTATATAAGGTAGTTCAAAACTGAGATTTATTCAAATGGTGGAATGAAGAAAGAAAAGCTGATAGACAAGTCTTATATTTTAGTGTAGAAAAAAATGAATGAAAGATTAAAAATTAAAAAGTTAAGCATTTATATATGAACACATGTAGCAGCTATGAAGACTACACTCAATGTGTAACAATTTGAGTACAGTTTAGTGTGTGGGATTGAATATTACTTTTTAACATTTACATTGTCGTAACATGTATAGCTGCCAACCAGCATGGGGTCTTGCTGTGCTAGTCACTATCAAAAAAACAGCCTTAAATGTTAATTTCAAGTCTAACATTTGCAATTCAATTCTTTCCTTCAGATGCCAAAAACTCTCTGTTGGTGGATATAAAGACATCACTGTTAACATGGATTGTGATTTCCCATAGTTTGCATACACAAGAAATTTTCCACGTGAATTTTTGTACATCATTGCACTGACCACAGACCAGACTAGGGACAGGATTGCAACTGCTCCAGGAATGAAGTAATCTGTGTCAGCCATATATTTCTCGCTTTTCACCAGCTGAGTTATTCTGGCCAATGGGATAGACTCAGAGAAAGGCTGAGCATTCCCTGTCTGCTTTCCTGGGTAAGGATAGGCAGCTTCACAGGTAATCATTTGCACAGGTAAGGATTTGCACATTTAACCTTGCCTTGCAACATTGAAGCTGAATTCTGAAGTGCTTATTGGCTGAGTAGGTCAAAAGGAAGTGATATCTTTTCCCAACAAGGTGAATATGACACAGTCAAAAAGACTTATTCACAAAATGCAAACTTTGAATAGGTTTTTATTATTGACAAACAATAATAAGCATAGAGTTCACTTTTGGCCAGCATTTACAGTGGCAAAATTCAATGGACTGTAAGATTCAAATCAGCAAAGAGATACAACATACAGTGGAAGTGAATTTTTCAAAAATACCGGTTTCTTGCAATTTATAATTATGTTCCTAAGTGATAGTAGGACACTCTGAGAAATATCTAACCTACTCATATACTCCTTCTACCACTCATTATTTACTTGCCATTCCTTCTCCCACACTCCCCCTTTCTCTGCTTCTCTTCAACAGCCAGTACGCATGTTTAACTGAACAAAAGTGCTAGATGGTAAGGCCATGACTTCACAATAAGATTTAATTATGAGTGCAGATATGAACAAGATTTAGACTATTAAGCCCTGCACTTCAAAAACCCTTTAACATATTTTGTCTTTAAATCTTTTATCACCTGCAAAAAATAATTAAGTGCAGATGTAACAGGTTAGGTTTTGATGCCAGGGTTCATTTCCTGTCTATGCTTTGTCAGACACCCTATTACACCTCCTCATGAACTGTAGGAAAACAAAAATGGTGCTCATAAATCAGCATTCAACTTTCCTTGGGCTGTGCATTGGGCTGATCCTTTAAGTGCAAGGCAGAGCTCCAATTCATTATTCATAAAAATAATATAATCAACATACCAAATGTCATCTGCATTTAAATAATCCATTTGTTAAACTTATTAAGTATTATGTAAGAATGCCTTCTATTAAAATACAAGACTAATCCAATGAAGTGGATTTTTAATCACGTAGCTTTCCTTCAGGGAACCATCAAAAGCTGTCATACATGACTAGAAAACTTCTTAGAGGGAATGACCTGTTGATTTCTTTAATAATATCGAAGTTACATAACAAGTCGAATCATTGCTAGCTGGGGGAAGTGGCCAATTTTATTACCAAAGCAACAACATTCTTTAAAGTACATCTGACTACTTAAAGATTGTATTCTGTAGGGAAAAGTAAACGGGTTCTATAGGGTTATTTTAACGGTGGAAGTATCAATTCATTTAAGGACCATAAAAGTTGCCCTGATCTGTGCCTTCTTCTCATTAAATTGCAGTTAACACCATTAAAGTGAAACATAGATGTTTATGGCTTCAGTACTGCCATCCTGGCTTTAATGAGTTCCCAAAATCAGAGGAAATGCACACCTTTATTACTTGTAGGTATTAAAAGCAGGAAAGTCTGACATAGACATACAAATTCATTATCTTTTATCTAGATGCACTGAAAGTGTGATGCTTGCCAAGAATACATACCAGATCTACAATCAATATCTTGCCTATATTTAGCTTGTCTCTCAAGTATTTGGCAGTAATTGCAATCGAATTAAAAAAGCAGAACCCCCTGTGGAAAAGAGAAGAACAGAAATAAGAAGGCAAATCAGTCAGCAAAACAACTATAAATAATGTTCAGAGCATTTTAAAAATGCTATATGATCTTTGAGGCCATAAATCTGCTTCTGGGAGTACCTAGAAAGCCTTTTCAGTCATCTGCTAACAATTACAGTTCTTCAGAGACATGCACAATGCAGGTGATTGCCAGTAACCTTAGTGCTCCAAGATGGGCAATATTCCCTGGTACTTACATGGCTGTTGATTCTTCAGCATGATGGCCTGGGGGCCTTACAACAGCAAAGCCGTTCTGTAAGAACAAGATAGGTTTTCAATTATCAGCTTAAAAAAATACTTGACTCGGTGCAAAACAGAGCAGCAGGCAGAATGGACTGAAATCTATTACAGTCTCTTGAGCACATTTTCTGTCCAATCACCCTTTCATAGTACTGCCAGAAATAATATATTTGAGAACGGTGGCATATATAAATACACACGTGCACATACTTACACACACAGAGTATGATCTAAAGAGGAGGAAAAAGGCAGGATGAGAATGCTGTTGTTGTCAATTCTGCTGTCTAGAATTCACATTTAAAAGGAAGCAGAGACCATTGATCCATTCTTCATCTAAACTGATGTAATCTTGCATTGCTCCAGCTTGAGATGCTTCAAAATAAAAGTCACTTAAGGTACATATTTTATATGATTAGTCTGTAGTGACCCTACCTTCTGTATGGACTAAATGATAAATTCAGACACATACACACACGTGTAATTCCTAACGGTAGAAAAAGGATGACAATGAATATCCCATATTTCTGCAAACCATAAATTAAACTTGGGAACCTGCCACTCTTGCAAGTCTAATAGATTCCCTAAAGTCAATTTTTAACACACTTTCTGGAACTGTATATAGATTTCATGAAGTACTGCACTAGGATCAGTGATGATCAAGCAATTTTTTTCCTCTAGAGTCACTGAAGATAAAAGAAAAATGAAATTTCCCTCCTTCCAGTGTGGGTAAGGTAAAGGGAAAATGTAAAGTACTGGGAAGGTAGCTCTGTTCAGAAAACCAGATTATGTACTCAAGAACCTGTGTCTCATAACGGTGTATATCATATCAAGTTTCCCTTACAACATTCAGACTCAGGAGGAACACCATTGCATCATCAAATTTACACTTTATTTCCACTACTCAAGACAGTTAGTCTCTTCTATTCAGCTATACATTTGACATCAAATTAATTACAATTAACACATACATAAAAATAAGGAATTATAATCTGTGCATGAGTATGTCAGCCAAACTTCAAGCAGCCTTGCACAAAATATCACAAATATATGTATGGCTGCAAGACCAACCAAGCATTGTATTTTCAGAAAGGAGGGGACAAAAAGAAAAAGGATGGAATGTTTCTATATTTTAATAATCATTAGTCCAGTTTGATATACTAAATCTAGTTAAATGTCAATAGTTTAGCCTTTACTCATCTGAAACTTACATCACTAAACTTTGACACACAGGAGTGTAAATAAGGAGGAACAACATGGCAATTAATAGAGTTACATTGGTGCCTGTGAAATCTGTGGATTTACAACCCTGTGAATGTGTGTGTCTGTGCACCTGTGCAATTGTCTACCTATGTTGTTTCACTGACATTAGTTTATAAACAAATTCTGGCAGGCTATCTCATATAATTTGCTGCTAAAGGTAATCCAAGCAGCTGTGAAGTTTTGTGGAGCATTGCCAAAGTTCTATCAGACTACAGCAAACTTAAACTACAACGCAAACAGAGTACATATGTAAGAGGGGTTCTTCTGGCCATCATTTAAAGAATCTGGGGAATTTGACACCATGCTTTATTTTGCAGTAAATGCAGTAAATGTGCATATTTAAAAAAATAAAATAAAAAAAATAAAGAAATAACAAATTTATACATTCATATTTAGGCAGGCATTCCTGGAGGTGGAATATAAATTGCTTATAGATCAAACACCCCATAAAAAAAAGGCCTTATAGACTTCACTAATGTTCAGAACCAAACCAGCTTTCTACTCTTAGCTAAAACTCTCTTCCTTACCCTTCTGAGGGTTTTTTAACATTTCCTTTTCATGCAAAATATGACTCAGAGAAGAATTCTGTGACGAATTCTCTCATAGTGTTTATGAAAAAAAAATGTGCATGTTGAGAAATGTACAGACTATGAATGAAAGAATACTCAGAGAAGAGGGTATTACTAGAGAGAGTATCATGATACCCACATTTTGTTCTCTCAATATTTGCAAGAACTTGGAAAAAGCCCATGCAAGTCTTACAGCTGCCCATGCTCAGATCAGAGGTCATTATTATCTAACTTTATCAGTATTCCCAAGAGATCAATATAATTAAGATGATTATCTCTAGGAGGATTTCATGGGGCAATATAGAGACAAAAAAAATCAACACTGCTGTTTTTGACAACATGACAGTTACAGTATAGGCTTTTCTTTTCTGTTCCTCTACTCTGATAAGCTCTGATAAGCTCCGTTTTCCTATAGCTAGCTAATTTCTGCTATTAGAGCTTAAGTTAACTATTACAGTTCTCCTTGAGCATGTAGGACATTCACATCAGTGTTGTGGCCATTTTTTATATGTTATTACATTTGAAGAAGTTCAGTATTCACATGGGAAATTATCTTCTTTAAAATACAATGCCAAATGTTATATTGATGATAAAGCACATAATATAATCAAATTTTACCAAACACTGAAAATTGGTAACCACGCAGTATTAACAGCAACTTCTGTGCAATTGATAAAACACTTCATTTCTCCTGCTTTCAAACTTTGTATGAGCACAGTGTATATTAGCACAACGGAACATGAATTAATTTATTTAGGCAATATTTAAATACCAGACAGTGAGCTCAGAACAGTAGACAGAAAGGGAAAAATCTGCTTTAAAGATAGAAAGACTAACACAGAGCAATATGTTGAAAATGAAGCCAACACACATATATTCAAAGCATTTTTGTACAGAGCCTTATTTATACTAGGATACAGACACCTTTATGTGTAGACAGAACATTAAACTGACTGACAGACATGAACATTAGGAAAAGGATTCATGTCTGTGCCATTATATGATTACCTCTAGTTAAATTTGAGGATAAAGAGTAAAGACTGAATAGAAACATTCTAAAATCTGTGCATATTTGTACAACGAACAAAAAGAAGTCTGCCCAAACTCAATCTACAAAGATGATCCGTGGCAGACAGATCCACTAAGTTGCACCATTACTAAAAACTAAGGAAAAAAGTTAGTCTTTTTCCACAGTAAGCTAAGAATCCTCTTCTTTCATGACTTCAAATAGGTAGTTGGATGCTTGTTTTCAAAAGAAAAGAGGCGCACAACCACTGTGGCCTTCTTGTCTTTGGTGGTACAGTTGATTCCTTTCTGTAGTGCGCTGGGTTAGCGCGTTGGGCTACATCATGCTCGGACATCTATTATACCTCTGCCTGACCCTTTCCAAGATAAGCATTCATGACAATACCATAACACAGGTGGTTAACCCAGGGCATGGGACTCACCGTCTACAGCAGAGTTCCACTGGTGCTTCTATGACACAAGGAGGTAAAACTAGACGTTGGCAATTTTTCCCTAGAGCAATACATGGTGACTGTGACAAGGTATAAATCACTCTTCCCTTTGCTTGGCAGTGAGGACTTTGCTCTGCCTGGATTCTGAGTGGACTAAAAGCAACCCCGTCAGTCTGACACTGCAGACAAGCTGAGAAGCCTTGGTAAGAAGCGGTGCATACTAACTTCAGCCTGGTACTACTCTAGTAAAATCCTCTGGCTTTTTGTTGACACCAAGAAAAGCCTGTGCCATGCAAGAAATAGCAATGAACCCCAGCAGGCGCTCCAAGAGCACGTACTGAAGCAATAGAAGACTCCGGTTCAACTCCTTCTTGAACATGGGGATGAATTTTTAAATGTACTTCCCATACCTGTTTGCATGATTAGATTCTGTGGTCCATAAAGTAGATACTGAGACACACCTTTTCAGTCTAAGTGGGTTTTCTAAGAATAGGTTTAAAGTCTTGGTCTTCCTCAGTTCTTATTCAACTAATGAATCTTTAATTATTTCCTGCAGAACAGCAGTCCTTCAACATAGGACAAAACACACCACTGAATCTCAAATTTAAGAGTTTAAAAATTGATTCCTTCCAACTGAAAAGATAAGAAATTGAAGGTCTCCTTGTGTTTTAAGCTGTAAGCCCCTGTATGAAAGAGCCATGCCATCTATCCCAACTATTCAAGAGGCAATAGGCACAAACTGAAACAGCGGAGGCTCCATTTAAATGTAAGAAAATGCTCTTTTACTGTGAGAATGATCGAGCAATAGAACAGGTTCCTAAGAAATGTTGGGGAACCTCCATCCCTGGAGATATACAAAAGCCATGTGGACATAGATCTAGGCAACCAGCTTTAGGTTTCCCTACTTGAGGCCCTCCTGAGGTCACTTCCAACCTCAACTGTTCTGTGATTCTATTCAGAAGTACATAACCTTTGAAAACAGGCTTTCAGGAAAATGGGTGTAATCCCTAGTGATGAGCAAATTTCTTGGCAGAACTTCGTCCCGTGCACTAGCTAACTGCAGCTGCACACTTTGTTAAGGACATATTTCTTGGGAACCTCTGTGTATTTCATATGGAGACCAGGTACCTAATCCAGGGTCTGCATTCCACACTTGAAGCTCATCATCCTCCTGAAGTCAGGGGTTAAAGTTTCTATATTATTTAAATTTAAGAGATGCTCCTTACAGTGTATCTGATGGGGTGTAACCCCTGAAGTGGCCTTAGTGCCATCTTTAACTCTGCTATCTCTGGCTTAGTTAACTCCTACAATAAAAAACATCAGGGCTGCTTTAAGTCTTGGTTGCCTACAACAATCCCCTCGCAACGGGTACCCAGAAGAAGACAACAATATTCCTACCAGTGTCATTTATGCTGTAGCATGATGCTAGGCTATGCCATCCAGCAGGGAGGGTAAGCATAAAAGTGTGTGGCCTATGGCTGAGGCAATCCTCAGGTACTTGTTTAGGTCAGTTTTACAAGCCATTCATACTGCCAGAGCAGGAGCCAGAATCTGGCCCTGGGGGTCTACAAATGCAGTGAATAAGAACCCATGACTTAACAAAGCAGTATTAGCAGCATGTAGATTTGCCAAGAAAACAGTAATTGACGTGAGGGAATACCATTTTGTCTTGCAGAGGAAGATAGTAGAGGCCAAGAACACAGAAATGGACATTAAACATTTAACTCTGTGATGGAAACAAAGAGTTCCCTTTCCTGCTTTCCTGAAGGTTTTAGAAGATAGCAACAAAAAATATACACGAAAAGTTGGTGCTTGCAGGAGAAATTCTATACAACTGTGATGGCCTGTTTAGACACAACTAGTGTTAACTCTGTTAGGACAGAAAGCAGACAAAGAGTTTCAAGAACAGAGTGGTCACGGAGATAAGCTACGTACCACAAATATAATTAAAGTACTGCTATGTGAAATAATAACAGTCATTCAGCTATAAATATAACCATAATTGCTGGGATAAAGTATCTAAGAGATGGTTCCATACAAAATTTAGTAATTTTGTAACTTTGTAAAAACGAACAGTACAAACTACTGTCTAAAAGACTTCATTGGTAACTTTGATTGATGGCTTTTATCAATCATCTTTAAGACTAGCAAAATAAGCATTCCTTTGTTGCTGTTTCTGACACACTATGCACTGTTGGAAATGCTGTGCCTGGGCATGGAAAGAATGTTTCTTTTTGTCACTGCCACACATTGCTCAGAATTTTTTTTAAGACAGAGGGAGAGTGTTATAGGGCAGTGGGTGAGATGGGGAGGTAGTAACAAGGGTAGGGCAGAGCGTGTAGGAGGAGTACTGTCCAGAGGCACTTGAGCACAGAACACTTCCCAGGAAAGGAGATTTTTGTAGGTAACCAGAGGAGCTGTGTGGGGTTTGGTGTTGTTCAGATGGGCATGGAAATTTGCTGGCCTGAAGCTTTACTGGAGGGAAGACACGGTGGGACTAGGGAGATATTTGGTTTCAGCTCTTTTTATTTATTACGGCTTTAGAAAGATAATTCTTCTTAGCTTTTGTTTTAAGAAAACATAACAGTAGAACTGTGAAAGATGGCTGAGTGATTTTTACACAGAATACTTTTAAGAATAGAAAACTAAGAGCTTGGAAGGGGAGACGGGGTTGCTAATGCTCTTTCTGCTTATTCACTAGATATTAGTACAATCTACTGTATGATTATTCCTCCATAGCCCTGTGTGACAAAAGCCTTGAGAACAGCAATAACCAAGCTCATTTGGAATGGAGTTTCCAGTTCAATACAAGTTATCCACAGATTATATACAAAGACACCAGTGTAGCAATGATGAAACGCAGGAGGTTTATTTTGGTATCGATTCAACCTGACATATCAGAAAGAACCATCCCAGGAACGTATCAGATTCTGGTTTGGAGGAAACTCATTTCAATTGCTTTCATTCTGTTACATGACCCCTAACTACCAACAGGGCAAGTCTACACGTACGTATGACAAGGCAGAGAAAGGGCTTGTGCTTCACTTGATTCAGCTGAAGTGGATGTTCAAGACTGTCTCATCAGACCACATTTTTAACTTGAGTGCCTTTTTTCTTGAGTGTTCTTTTGTAAAAATGCTTCTTAATTCATACAAACTTTTTAAAAAATACGGAACAACCATACAAATCCCACTATCTCTTCTTAGTTTATTGTGTAGGACTCTTCTGTTTCAAATTAAAAATATCTGGCACTAATGTGTTTCCACTGCAGAAAAGACTGCTGCCATCACCAATATTGACATATTTGAAGGGTATGCAAAGTAAACTAGAGAGTAATCCTTATTATGGGTACTGTACTTAAAATATTTAATTTCAGCTTATAATATTGCTGAATGGGGTCATCTGAGGTTGAAGAAGACCGTTTCAGAAATGTTCCTTTGGATTTTCAGTAGTTCCACGGTCTGCTCTGACACTGAGTTGCCCATTATAATGGTAAGTCATCTCCCATTGCAAAAAGAGGTTCTTTATATGTATACTCTTTTTAAATTATATTGTCCATGGGTACAATTTTTTTCCTGTCAGTCAATTGTGAGATATTAAGGGACTGCCAGAGAAATGTACAATTTGTTGTCAGAAAAGAAGTTAAGATACTTTTAATGTTCACAAAACAGCACACAATAAAACAACCATTACAAGAACAAATAACATTTGGAAGGACATTATTCAACAAAGTATAATTATTGCAAAATTATCATACTAACATAATCAACTACCTGAATTCCAACTTCTTTAAAGTTGCATTAATCATTTAATAAAGACCTAATATATGGCAACAAAAAAGGTGGCATCATCAGTATGAATAATTTTCTTAACAAAATGGAAATATTAGCAACTTAAACGCTTTCAGGAAAAAAAAAATTGGCAAGCTGAATCCTAAAGGTGAGATTCTCTGCAGGCTATAGGAGCTATAAATGAAATCAGAAACTCAAGAGAGACCACAGGTATAGAAATCCTGCTCTATTTTCCTGTAAAACTCGTATAATGCGGGGTTTGAATGACCTCTGTACTGGTCCAGTTCGGCATCAGGAGGGAAGTTCTTGCTGCGCAGGATGGCCGGGTGCAGGCAAGGGGAGAGCATCTTTGTGGTTAGCTGCCTGTGAGCGAAGTAGCACACTGGCAGGGAGGGGAGGTGAACTGAGCTGAGCGTCAGAGTCGATGCAAGGGAAGAAGCCGAGCTAGGCTGGGAACTAATTGGGAAGGCAGGGCAGGACAGCACCTCCCAGTGTCACCAAGCCATTAGACCATGCTCTCCTGAAATCTGCTTCGTTATTACAGAACGGTGACTGGGACACCGTGAGTGTCATTTGCAACATGCTTGCAGCACATCTCCATTTTCCTGTGGCAATGCAAAAGAGGAAGGAGATCCTTAGGAGACACTTCCAGGAAATACATGCTCTCTGCAGATGCAGATCTTTTAGGCCACTCTTTCTGAAAGTGCAGTCATTAGGCAGAGGCTAGAGACAATGATTTCCATGTTCACGAAACATGAAAACTACATGAAATACTACATGAAAGAAATCACATGCAGGGCACTACGTCTTTCTTCCCCAGGCCCCAAGGCGTATATCATAAGACTTCTCTTATCTATTAGAGTTATTTATTGGATCTAGCTAATGACTACGGTGGAATTCTATTCACCCTTTTCCACATACTCTTCTAAAGACCTGCGGTCGGCCAGCAGATTATTAAGAGCCATCTACATAAATCTGTTGGGGAAATGAGAAAGGAACAAATGTAGATACAGAAAAACAGCTAGACAGGACAGCTGTGGCACTGATTCCATATAAGTATCTCATCATGCATCAGCAGGTTTTCTAAAGCATAAAGAGCTCAAAAAAGGGTGATCCTCATGCAATATTCAGGGTCCTCTCCTACCATAATATTGCCAAGATGACATTCACCATGTATGTAACTAAATTAATGAAAAAAGGAAAAGCATAGCATTTGACTCAGTAGAACATCACTTTTATCATAGTGTATATTTCAGTGGTGTGATTCTTTATTCTCTGTTAAATGTTGTTTCAAAAGTATATCAAAACTATCTCAATGAGTGTTCATTATGTTATTAAACAAATGCCCAAAGTCCTTAATTTCTATTGTTTGACATAATGAAACAAAAAACATCCAGACTAAGACTCCCCAGAGAAGGGAGAATTTGTCCTGATTTAAAAAAAAAACTACTGCACAGTAATATACTATTACAGCTGCAGTAAAGTTTCAGTAAAACCTATTGTCTGACATCCTTAGCACTGTCATATCGATGTTTTCCCCATTAGTCAAGGAGATCAAAGAAATCTGATGTCTCACAAGGGGTCTGAACTGCAATGAAGAGAACTCTTAACTCCTGGTCAGTTTCTGAACACTGTCCAAATCAGATGAACAAAATGTTGCTGTTCTCAGATGAGACCTGTGTGAAATGGGACTGGTAATCTCAGGAAATTCAGAATGAAGTAAAGAACCTTTTGCCTTGCGTATGAGTTTGACTCATGCCCAGCTCTGTAGTGAATCTCTCAATTGTTCTGCAGACTTTCATAATTTATTTTGCAATCTCAACCCTTTTCTTAGCAGCACACACCTATAGTTCAAAGCTATTGCTATCAGTCTATGCAACAGCAAGCGATATCAGTAGAGACAATGGAATAAGCATAGAAATTGAACTGTCCTGTCCTTCCTGCAATGGACTTTAAACATCAGATGCCAGTCAATACAGGGCAGCTTATGTTTGCTAGCTTCTACACTCTAGCTAGGCAGTGAAGACTTTTATCTTCAGTATTGCAAATAATTGGGTTTTTTAATTAATTGAACACATGTCCATAAAAAACCTATTATATTCATTTTAATTTTATGAAAACCATGTTAGACTTTAAAAAAACATATATATTGATTCATCAAGCTGTAAGAAATAAGTGGGCTGCTCATACTCCATTACATCAATATATTTGATAATTCTCAAGTCAGAAAAGCACTTGTTAAATGAATTACTTCAGTTTCTCATTTCTGAGGATTCTTGTGTCAGATTTTGTCTATGCTAGATAGGTCTACGCTGAGGTTATTCTAATGTCGCCATAGCTGTTCTAGAAAAAGGTATCTGTGATTGTCCAGTGCAGTGGTTATATAATCCATTGCCTCCTCTGCTGCAATCTGGAGCACTGCTCTGTGGCAAGTCCCTGCTGTATCGTAAATCTGCCACTGTGAACTTCAGGACATGCAGATCTTCTCAGGGAACTGTGGGATTTCAGAACAAACCAGTGTGTCCTGTATCATAATATTTTTTCTTAAGATGACATCAGACTGACAGTGCACTGTATGATAGCAACCCACAGTGGTAAACTTCCAGGGAAAAATTACAGCGTGTTTCTCTGCTGCTCTCATCTTGCTGTTTACATGTTGCAGAGCTGTTATAGCTTACACACGTCTCTTGAAAGGCATTTTTTCGTCATCCAAAGATTCTGAAGCTGCAGCAGATCATTCCAGATTCCCGTCGGAGTTTAATCATCCCACTCAGTGCTCACAGTACAGGCCCCAAATGTTTGCTTCACACACATATTTGCTCAATGAATGCACATGGAAGTGCTCAGCTTCACTTCCTTCCCCTCAGATCTTCACAAGCAGACTACAGAATTGTCATTTTCCCTATACTAGAAACAGCTGATCAATGCAACATGTATGTTTCTAGATGAAAATGGCAGGAAGACAGAAAAGCAACACGTAATTTCATAAAGGTAGATTGGAACATACAGATCTGTGGAGCTAAAATCTCAGAGCTACCTAAAATCTCACCCTGTTCACCATGTAGAAAATTCCAGAATACACTGCAAAAATCTCACTAATAACATTTACCATATGAGGGCACTGGGAGCAACTTGCCAGCAAAACCCAGGTTTTGGATGCAGTGGATGCAGTGACAAAGCAAACATGGGAGGACTCCACCAAAACAGCTAAGGTCAGGATCGGTGCATTTCCAGAACTTCTGCTAGTATGCTTTTATTCTGTTAGTCAGGCCTTAATAACCTTTCCATAACCTTAAATCATAAATACCACATGCAGATTGTTAGTTCATACAGTTGGCATGGTGGTATGTAAGTCACTGGGCTTCATGCTGGAAGTGTAGAAGCAGGTTAGATAAACACCTATGAGGAATGGCGTGAATATTCCCGAGTCGCTTTCACAGCAAATTCTTTTCGTCCCTATTTTCTTGATCTTTTGGTGTAAACCAACCACATGGCATGTCTATTGAATAACTACATTTCCCATGTTTCAACTGGAGGTTGCATGAGACTGCTTCATTTCTCTGCACTGTAGGCAAAGATTCTATTTCGGATCAACAAGAATCATACAGTAAACTACAAACTGGTACTAAATTTAAAATATTTGTTTACAAACTGTTGCAATGCCAGTAGCAACTAAGGTCTCATAGTGGCTGTTTGATTCTTTTTAGCTATCCATCACACACGTAAACAACCAAGAGCATTCAAACCACGGAAAAACACCACAAGTGTACAGAGGTAAGTGGTAAAGATTCTGAAGCAGACCCTGCTCATTTCAACTGCATGCAGGACATCTCATTATTCTTACCAAAACTTTCTTTTATATTGCCTTAGTGACCAACGTATGTCGTACAGTTGCCAAAGGTAAAAATTACCTAAAAATTCCTGCTTCACTTTCATTAGTTGGGTGGGAATGATGCACATTGAGTTGTGTATTGAATCCTACTCTGCCCAAAATGCTTGATGAGGATGAAGTACCCATCAGAAAGTATGTACAACAGGATCTTATATGATGCACCCCGTCCTTGATCTGAGAGTTCAAAACATGTACCTGACTAATGATTTTAGTGTCTCAATATGAAAGTTGGGTCAGAGCTATAGAACTGCATTTCACCTGACCATGCTGTCATTTATGTACTTATATATTCTACATCTATGTATATACACACATAAACATGTGCACCGCTCCCCATATATGTAGCTCATGTATTTTGATTGAAATTAGACAGATATTATTCTCAGTTTCAGATACATTTATGAATTTTAAAAACATCACACAATGCTAATTCTAAAATATTTATTTCTAATTTGATTCTTGAAACAGGACTGAATCCATTAGTATTCGGACTGGAAAGTGAATAAACAGTTTCATTAAGGAGACATGCTAGCTCCAACAACGTTTACTGGGGCAAGCCTGCACTCTGGCTGCATATGGCATACCTTTAAATAGGGCTGTTAAAATACCAAATGAAATGTCAAAGTCCGTCAGGTCTGGAGCATTTATAAATTGTTTAGACTGCGGATCATTTGGGTTTTGTACATCATGCCTCGCAGATCGTGTGGCATGGAGGTAGGAAAGGGAAGGGGACCAGAGAGAAGAGCGCGGGGGTGGAAAGCCACCTCCTGGGTCATCGCTCTCCTCACCAGCCACCTCCCTCTTCCCCCTAGCCTGCAGGCCCCCTCTTGCTGGCCCTCTCTCTGAGTGGTATGCTGGGGCTACGCACGTGACTAAACCACCACATTAAAAAGAAATAATAATTTAAACAATGCCTTCCAAAAGCAGTGCCACGGCCACTTGCCAGAGATGTGCACACGATGAGTGACGTCACCTCGGACTGTAGCACCCTGCGCTGTCATGCCCACTGCTGCTTCAGCCTATCCACACAAGGCCGTCCCGAGGAGGCCTCCAAGAGCCGCCTGGGCTGCCACACCTTCGTGGCCGTCCTCCCAGCCTTCGTGGCTGTCCTCCAGGCCTTTGTGGCCGTCCTCCCGGCCCTCCTCCCGTCACCCTCCCCTGAGCGGAGCGGTTGAACAACGCCTCCCTTCAGCCCCCCCCCTCCACTGCCCCGGCTCTCCCACCCACGGCGCGGCCCGGACCTCACCTTCAGCTCCCGGGAGGCCACGCGGGCCGCCAGCTCGATGACACAGCCCACCGCCATGCGTGCCGCCCCGGCCGAGTGCAGCTCGTTCCAAACGGTGTCACTGTCCACCTGAGCAAACAGCCGGCCCCGGGAGGAAGGCAGGGGAGAGAGGGAGAGGGGGAGGGAAAAGGAGAGCATGAGAGAAAACAAACCCGTGAGGGAGGGCTGGCAGCGTGACAGCCCGTGTACAATAACATCAGTCTTCCGTCCTGGACAGCTGAAAGGCCTTCTGGACATGGCTTTGCTTATGCTTTTTCTCTGCACGGGCTTCTCCAATGGAAACACATTCCTGTCATGCCTCGCTGCCATTCCCTGTTTAGATTTCTCATTACAAACAGTGTTACGTCGGCCGGGCCAGGCCTGCTCGCCGGCTGCCAGACGCCGTGCGCTGGGCCCTCACACCGGTGGGGGACGGGGACCTGCCAGCGCTGGGACACAGTGTCCGGCAGGGACGGCCGCCACTGGCTTCAGCAGGAGTAACCCAGGCCATCAAAACTCACCAGTGGCTCCAGCCATTACCCCTTTTTTAAAAAACAACAACAGCAGTAAACACTCGTCTTTCCTACTCAGGCAGAAGTCATTTTTAAGTGACTGCAATCAGAACAATTCTCTATCTCCAGTTTTGACAAATTTATAAGTTTTGGCTGAAAGGCTTTAGGCCCCACTTTGTAACAGATGAATGTGGTTATTTAAAGCAGAGAAAATTATCTTTTGCGCCTTCTAAATGAGCAAGTGTGACACATAAAACATTATATGCATATTATGTAAAATAGAAGGACAAAATATTGTCAAGATCAAGATAAAATATTGTAAAGGAAATATTATAAAGGTGGCTAGGCAGCACTGCTCTACAGCTTCAATCGGTATGCTAAAATTTTTCTTTTCAAATCAATTTTTAGTCACTATTTATTTGCAGAAACGTACTGAAAAAATATAGGTGAAATGTGGTATAGCCCTCATATGATATTATACCAAGCAGACATTATGGTGTGAAATAGTCTGAAAAAGTCATCCAAAAACACAGCCAGACTTCCTTGATGCTCCATGGGAAGTGCATGTAATTGTATCACACCGTACAAATATATCATGAAAAGAAAAACATTTAGGGATAGACAAAATACTGTGGCAGATGCTATTTGGATAACTTCCAAGCACATTGGGATGTGTTTTCAGTTTGAACCAGAAGCTTCTGTTCCTAATTTCTTTAAAAAAAAAAGAAAGAAAAAAAGAAGGAAAGAAAGAAAGAAATCAAGTAATTGAAAATGGATGCAACTGCTACGCGACTCTGGAGGTTCTGAGGAATTTCTCTGATTAGCCATTTGAAACAGAAAGAAGCTTGATCTTCTCTACACCTGTCAAACGTCTTCACCATTACTGTTACAATAATATTATATTTCAAGCTACTTAAGTGATCTTAGTTTTCAGTATACTAGACCTGAGTTTTCTATCGTTTTGATCAGTTTTGTGTGCATGCAGCAGAACTAATGAAAATAGTTCGTATTCACAGCAGACCTGACAAAGAAGACTGGATTTTTCTTGCAAAGTTCAGAATAACTGTAATAACAGCACACTGTGTTTTTATCTGAGAAACTCAAAATGTTGTACAAACACAATTAAGCATCATCAGCTTGATATGGGATGATTTATTATATTTGTTTTACAGATTGGTAGCTTGAGATTTAAATAAATTTATTAGCCTTCCTAAAGATGCACCCAAATCTATAGGTAACTAAGAAAGTTACAACAACAAATAAGAAAGAAACCAAATAGTTAAAAAATAATGGCATATTTAACATTAGGCAGACCTTCAGGTTCTCTCTCTATTGCTTTAAAGCAGCTGTGAAGCAATTTCCATTTTTAAAACAAATAAGGAGATAAATAAGTAGAGGTCATTGGTTAAATCAATTTAATCAAACTATAATAAAGTTTGAAAAATACCGTGCAGTAATTTAAATAAAGAAGTATCAACAAGAGGGCTGGGAGGGAGTACTTTCTTACCATTTTTATGGCTAGCAAATTAAGGTTAACATGAAGGAGTGGCTGATGAAAATGATTCAATGGCAGCTGCTCAGTATAGCAGGGCCCAAGCAGGAGCCTGCATCCTCAGAGGGACTATGATTCATTTCCAGGAAGGCCGATTAAGTTAAAGTTGTAACCACAGCTTGAGAGTACCCACCCTTCAAGACAGTTGTCTGCTCTGATACATGAGACGGCAGTCTCTCCAACGACTGAACTCTGAGTATTGGCCAGGATATGGCATTTATCATTTTCTGCTTTCAGTGGAGTGTAAGGAAACTGAACTGGGACAATAAGACCAAATATCTCCCACTGAAAAATTTCCCTCAGACCACTTGAACGACTGCTACCTAATTTTACCTGGACTGGAAGTGAAAATGGGCAATCGGGAAATAAAACAGCATTTCCTCAGAAATTTTCAAAAGTGACCACCTAAACGTACACAGGAAATTCAGGATATTTTAGCTGATGTCATGGGCATGGTACACGTAACAAATAGTAAACTCTCAAAGACAAGGGTAGCCAACTGAAGCTGTATATCTTAGTGTACAATTATTATAACAAAAGAAAATTAACATAAATTTATGAATAATTACCCTGAAAAGGTACAGTATTATAAACTTAGATGTCAAATTCTATTTAATGTTCATGCAAAATTAAGACTGAATTTCCAAGGAATATCTCATGAAGTACAACCTAGAAAAACTTCCATCACACAACCAATGCTTTAGCTTTAACTAGTGGAAAATGCCAACTCACTTCATTTTATGTATCTATTAGTGCTGTGTATTGCCATAAATGTTTCAGGTGTTTAAACAGAGATTTTCTTTTAGTATTACTAAATGTTTACTTTGTAAATTGCTTTTGAAATACAGTGATATAAATGGCAAATCCATCAAAATTACAGCTACTAGCTGGCCCAGTTGTCATGCTGTATATGAAATGCAGTGATGTAAAATCCTACTAGATATGCTTTTCTTTATTCCTGTGAGATGAAAAGGTTGGATTTTATACAATTAAAGGGAATAGGATTAGACACTGTGGTTTCTGGTTCTAGTTCATGTATATATCACATGTATCTGACAGTCTATCTGGATGCTAAGTATGCATGAATTTGTGAAAAATGTGATGCTTTCTGAATCACAGTCTATGAAAAAGTCAGATGACATTTTATAAAAGGTTATTTTTTTTTCTGCAAGCGCTTTGGAGCAGCCAACGAAATCAGTAAAACTCTATCTTCATTAGGAATTTTTTTTTTTAAATGTTAAACAAATTTTACAGAAAATACAGCATTTTTAGCTTAGTTCTAACACAGAATCTTAGCCCTTTTTTGTCTGCTTAACTATATGTATTATTTTCATTTGTAAGTAAGACCTTTAAAAAAATCATCAGGGTAGGAAAATATTCTGAATGTCTACCAAATGAAAAAGAACATTTTTTTAAAGCATCAAAATGTCAGTGTTAAACTGTGAGTATACTGCACATTTCGTTATCAAAAATCCTATCACTGCTGCAGGTCTTCAAAGGACGATTGTGCATGATAGCGCCAAAAGCCAGAAAACACAAGCCTTATCTGAACACTGACTTTCTAACACACATATGGATTTACTTCACCCTGAGTTTCCTGAATGAGCACTGTTGTTTTGTAGGCTTTTTCAAGCACATCTAGTATAGCTCAATCATTGGCATGTGTAGCAAAGCTAATACTCCGTAAAGCTACAGATGATAGAAATTAAGCTACCTGTCCCTGAAGTGGATGTGGAAGCATTGAAGAGGAAGGGAATGACTTAAGTGAAAAGAAATGTAGGTAACTCTTCCTGACTGAGTGCAACTGATGTTTCCAGTGCTGTGTGCAGAAATTCCCTGCTTTGCACTACAAAAAGAACTTGGTATGAATGCTTCCTGAAACAAATATCTATGTGACAACTTGACTTTCACAAGACTTTGAGCATACTGAAAACAAGCAAAGAAACAAGAAGCCTCACAGCAGACACATTTCAGCAGACAGAAACCTTGTACGGTAACCCCTCATGGCTGGAATATTTCATATTAAGGAAGACTATGAAGTTTGAAAGCTGCCGACTCCTTATACCGTGCTCAGGTTGTGGCACATGTAGGTGAGGTTGGAGAGGAAGGATACGGAAATAATCTGACGGAGAGATTATTTACTTAAAGGCCTTTCTGAAATCACCACAGTGGCTGAAACTGGAAACATTACTTGTCCTGCTGTTTACATTTATCTGGAACCTACCTCAGAGAGGCAAAAAAGTTGCATGAATAATAATTCTAAAGCATTTTTTAAAGATATTTATAACTACCTTTTGTTTTACCTGTCCCTTCCTCTGTTAAAGAACCTTTTTTCTCCTCATCCTCTGTTTCAGTCCTCCTTCCTCTGGAAGTCTCCTGGGATCTACCTAATGATCACTGGATCACAGTTCTACTGACCAGAGATGCTGCTTACAGTCCGACACACCCATTTTTCCACACACTGCATGGTGTATGCATCTGTGTGAGTTATTTTGCTCTCTTAAATAATTATTCCAAACTATTGGATGGATTCTGACAAAGCATCCTGGAGCTTGCCCTCTCTCTCTCTCTCGCACACACACACACACAATTTGTGTTTTAACAGCTTCCACAGTGGAGTTCTGATTTCACTCCTAAAAGGAATTAAAAATATACTGAATTGCTCAGCCTGCTCTGCACAACTTTTGCCATCATAAAAATAAAAACCAGACCTCCTAGAGTTACCACATGTCCCTACCAGAGATACTCTACTTATTCTCTTAGAATAGTTCAAAAAATTCATTCTGTCATCTGCTGTTCACAGAAATTTTGACCTGTGATGAACCTTTGATAGCAGTGATTGTATTCTATCTGTCCAATATCCTGGACAACAAGCTAAAACGTACCAGTTCTTTACAGTAGTTTAAAAGGATTCTTTGGTCTTCCTTTAAAAAGCAGAGGTTGATCTCAACTATTCTTGGATGCAAGTGAATGCAGTACGCATTTCAGATAAATACATGTCAACACAAATCTGGAAAAACTGCTACATTCAAAACAACACTGCCCTTTGATATGAGTAGTTGTAAAACTGAGAAGTAAATAAAATCTAGTCAGTTAACAACGGTGTAGCTGTATGCAGTAAAGAAACTGATTAAGAAATCTGTGAGAAATAATATAGGAGAGTACAGACTCAGTGATACTGCAATTTAATAAAACTTGTGTTTTGCAGACCAAATTGCTGTGCTTTAGATTTAAAAGTGTCCAGAGTCTGTCACTCTTCCACTTATGCCAGAGCAAATGTTTCCATCACTGGGTTTTTATAGTTCTCTGGCATGAAAATAGAAATTAAATATTTTCCTGAAATGTTGCAACCTCTAAAAATTGTGTGTGGCATTTTGCTATCACTTCCTGCAAGGAGTCTGTCATTCTTGGAGACAGTTGGTGCCAACAAATGCTAGTGCATACATTTGTAATACTTTGCTCCTCACCGTAGGCAGTGCAGCTGCCCAGGTGCCACAATCATAGCTCTCACCTCCCGCTCCTACAGATGTCCTGGTGATCATTCATCACCTACATGATTTCCACTAAGAAGCAAAAGGTCCTCAGCGTGCTTCTCAGCTGCTGTTTCATCTCACCATGACTAAAGAAGTGAAGGTGTGCACATCATCTCCAAGGAACAACCTCTAATGAATGGCCTGTCAGCCATGTCTCTCGTTAAGGAATAAAAGAGAAAAAGTTTGCATGGCTGACGTCCCTTCCATAAATCCCACTTACAGGAAGCAAGTAAAAGCAGGTTACTTTGGGAAAAATACGTAAACTGAGCTGCCTTTATTTAGGCTGCTATTTTACAGCTGTATCAGAGATTTGTTCTGTCAAAGTCATTTCCAGCTGCTTTAATCTAAAATGTATGCCATAAAGACTACCCAGAATATCAGCTTTTCATACTTTCTTGCCTTCCAGTGTGGTTTACAAATAAATTGTCAAGGGGATGTGATGTTTAGGCTCCAGTGGGATGAATAGTTCAAAGAATCTTCACAAATAATTGCTTAAACAAAAAGCATGGAATTCACTTGAAATTGCATTGTCTTCTCTATCGTGTTTGAATAATTCCAGTAGGAGAACTTATCAGCAATAATATTCATGGACATGGACTTCTAAAAAGAATTTTGGAGGCTATTAAGTGTGACACCAAAAGCCTCTTTCAGAGCAAAAACAAGGAATGTGGATAGTACATGTACCCACTCTATGTAGAATATTTAATATTTTTCAGTTTTACCTGCCAGTAGTGATCTAACTTGTAAAGCTATTATAAATCAAAGCTAATTTTCAGAAAATACTCAGCTAAAAAGTTCCAAGTAAAAATTAATTATTTAATGCCTAGCAGAGTTACTGATGGTGGTAGTCAGCTACTGATAAAAGTGTAGTACCCTACTTCTGTACAAATGGAATTCATCTGCAGGTTTGTAAAAAAGCAAGTAAATATGTGAGGTCTGTACTGAAAAACGAATAGCTTTGTATTCAAAATGAGAATCAGAAAAGAATCAGGCTAAGTCAAGATAAAGCCTGAATAGAATAATATCTTCAGAAGAAATAGTTTGATTCAGTTACTCTTTTAAACTAACTTTTATGACAGGCATTCAGAATCTCTGGCTCTCATAAAGCATACATTAAACACCCTAAAGATCTCAAAACCGGAATGAAATAGTGATGTGTGAATCATTGGTAGGGGTAATGGAGGGAGGACAGCATGGATTAGATGTGGATTAGAACTTGTTTTAAGAAAAAACTCATAAATAAAACACTTATGCCTAGATTCAAGTCTCAGATATGTGGCATATATCACCAGATGCTTGTAAAATTGTTACTACACTTTCAGAGCTAGCCATGAGTACTCTATTAATTTAACTCGACATTTGTTTTAGTGTTTAATGGATTAGTGTGTGAAAATGCTTGTGCAAATGCCTTCTTATGTTTGATCATGCAGTCTCCAGGAGTTCATGGGCAAATAGACACAACAACGTGTAGTTGATTGCAATGCACACACTTAGAGAAAATACAAATTTTATGTGCAGAATTCAAGCCTTATTTTTTAAAAGTTTGATCACTTGCTGCTGAACACATTTTAGCAATACACTACATTTCAGCTTTCATCTTGGATGTAGATGATCTTGATGTTAGGGGCCATGGAGCTATTCTAGAGCCTGGTGTTTATTCAGACTAGCAACACATGAACATTTCTTCTCATAGAGCTTTTCTGTCCATCTTGAGGGCTAAATTCTATTGATAAACACATGATGAGTTTTTAAAGTGAAAATGTGAATTCTGCCTTAGTTACAGAATTCACATCAAATCCATATGTGTGTGTATCTGATGAAGTCTGGGGAGAGTGGATAGTATTAGTCAATTGTACATGATACTATTCCACTATTTACATTTAACATGTATATACATAAAATGTTTCATATTCTGGCAAATAAGAAGCCTTCTTTGCATAATGCTGACCTTCAGCATTACGATAGTTTCTAGGAAATGCAGAAAATCAGGTAAGACCTTTAATAGTTTTTCTTTATGGTAGCTCATTAACTTCACAATAATTTTCTGTTTTCCATGCACTATATCTTTGTTTACAATTTGAATCTGGTCTAGTACCAAGGAAAAAGGGTCCTCTATTAAAAAGGGCCAAAAAAAATTATCTGACAGACCAAACTCTGAATTTGGTGAGTTGGCAGATTACCACCCCGGAGCATCTATTCTTGCCTGCTGCAAGTTGAAGCAGTCTGGGACTATTCTAAAATATTCTGTTCTGTCTGCAACAGTGCCAAGGAACTATGTGTCTCAATCGAACAGTTTCACCTCTCACTGGTCTGAACATCAAGCTTTGTGGTGGATGGCACAGGGCCACCTCAGTGCCGTGAAAAGACAAGAATGGGACAAAATATCTACCTTTTGTGTGAAGAGATATTTTCCTTTTTTTGTGGCCAAGGTAGTGACGTGCTAAATGGAGCATCCCATCCCTGCCCAGAGACAAGACACCGTTGCACTTTCCAGATCCAGAGATGAAGTCTCTGTACCTCAGTAAAGGAGGAATACCTATTTCCTGCTCTGATCATCCAGATTCATGCTATCTATCACACTTGTTAACTTTTTTTTTCTAAACTGAATGTGCCTAAAGTTAGGAACCTCATTGCTTGAAGTCCCTGTCAATAAAGAAACCAACCCCCTCCAGTCAGTTCTGACCTTAGGTGGACTGACTCCTGCTCCAGTGATGCACATGGCTCTCTAATGATTAGAATCAAGGGTGGTCAGGGCAGTTTCAGTAATTTGTCTAAAATTAGGTACGTGAACCTGGATAACTGAGTTTTCAGAGAATTGTTGTTGTTCTGAACTGAAAATAAGTAAATGTGCAGTTTTTTCTCTCATTTCCCTATTTCTTCTTTAGTTCGCCTGCTCAAAGAAGCTGTGAGCTTATCACAGAATCATTAAGGTTGGAAATTATCTCTAAGATCATCAAGTCCAACTTTCCAGCTAGAAAGCCAACAATTCTCTGTGCACGAGAGCTTAGCTAAAATGTAATACCAGTTGGTCAATTCCTACAAAACATAGTCCACTAAAACAGCTAGCTTCCATGAGTGGTCAGGACTGATGGGGTATGCCACCAAGAAAGTGCATTCAGCAGAGCAGCTGTGAGTACATTACACCTTCGTTCCCTCATCCTGTGGACAGCCTAATTAGGTTTGTCTGGAACTGCACTAAGGGACTGAGCATGCAGACCCTTGAATACTCTAGGACGACAAACCTCCAGCCCTCGCTCTGGTCCCATCCCCACTGGCCTTAAATTGTGCCTTGGGGTGGTACTAGAATGACCTTTTCGACCACATATCTTGATGACTTCTGTGGAAAATATCACACATTCAACGTTATGTTACTGTGGGTCCTAAACAGTCATGCAAAACATATCAATCAAAGTATAGTGTGCCTGTGAAGTTGTTTCAATTAAATCTTGGAATTTCTTTAGGGATGGTGTAGCTGCCAGAAAGGCCTAGGAGGTAAACAAGTCTTTCATTCCCAGAAGTCTCCTGCAATCTGCTCCAGAATGTTATAACTGGCAAATTCCAGTGGTTAATAAGGCCATTCAGGCAAGGAGTTTAAATTGATTGGTGAATATATTGGCAGCATGCTATATTAATTATTTCACAATGGAAGACATCATAGGAATAACAGATTGCTTTCCTGAAAGCAGGAACCAGACATATTTTCAGTTGAACTTATGCAAAGACTATACCTGTTTTGGTACAGCTTAGGACATAGAAGCAGGCCACAAGTCAATTGTAACACCTGTGTGGAGGTGATGTTGAATTTGAGTGCCCAGACCGTGGGCAGTCTGATTTCTTTACAGCCCGATTTGCATGCATGCATGTAAGGAGAGACCCTTAAGCAGCCTGGAGCCTAAAACCTGTTACAAGGAGACAGTGCCATTGCCAATACTTTATTAATTTTTACACTATTGTACCATGGTGATAAAACCAAGTTGGTACCATTAGCTCTTATACAAATAACTGGGATGAAGAATTACAATGTGTATAGGCTGAAAATCCTTCCTGGGCCCAGACTGAGGATATCAAGGGAAGAAACAGAAGATCTGAGAAGCAGCAGAAAACAATTTGCTGCCTGGATGATTTACTAAAGTTGTATACTAGTGAAATCTTGCCTTTCTTATTGCTTTTCTTCCTGTGTGGTCAGGACAAAAAGTAGTACTGTTTAGCTACCACGGCAAGGAATGCCAGGAAGAAAATGAACACTCAGAAAATTTGAATATTTTGTAAGTTTTGTGAAAATGTAGAGAGATTTTATAGCTTTATACTCTGTTCAGCTCACTAAATATTTATCCTGCAGAAGTCTGATTTCTTGCAGGGTGATGTTCTCCCCCAGCTCCTCCTCTTGTAATTTAAAGGTCTGACTTTACACATTACAGGTTTGGAGCAGTGTCTTTTGAGGGTGGGGGCAGAGCAGGGGGAATTGGATAACTGCCCAATTTCATATGATAAAAGTGAAATTCTCTGCTGTCTGCAGGACAATCCCCAGGGAATAACGTATGAAACCCAAACTTAAATAAAATCATATCCTGTTTGCAAACATCATATTCCCTTTGCTTCTCAGTAATCTGGACTCATAAACCCCAGCACAGCTTGAGAGCCCATTCCTCATCTAAACAAATGCCATAAGCCCCTTTATACTTTTACAACCATGTCAGAAAATAATATTGACTGCCAATAGTGATGTGATTGGAGTTGCCTCCTCTGAGCCATAAAAGAAGCAGTCTGTTATCAATTTCTCTAAATGCATCAAGGGAATTATGGGTTGGTTCAGTTCCAAGTTATAAATGACAATTCAAAAGCCGCAGAAGTGTTTGAAGCTGGGAGCCGATGATGACATTATCATAAAAGCCTGCTCTTCTTAGCTTTTGTGGGTTTTTTTGCCTATCAACTAGACAAAAAAATATGGCTGAGAAATGACTTCAAGATTTCTTCACACAGCAGCAGGTCAAACAGGCAGGAAAACAATCACTATTTTTAGTGACAGACTGAAGCAAGGACATGAAACTTACTTCCATTAAAAGTTGATTTCTGCTTCTCTTGTCATTTTCACAGCACAACAGAAGGGAAAATAATGCAATAGATGGATGCATTGATCAAATGATCACTTATAGATCTAGTGGCTGTTTACAGATGAAAAATTGTGGAACAGTCTGATAATCTGCAGAACCAAAAAGTAATTTGTGATTATGCTCCCCATTTGGCCACTTCACCTGCAATCTACCCACCTCTCCTGGAAAACTTTTCACATTCCAAACCGCTGACCAACTGCAAGAAACCATCACTTGTTATTAAAACTGCTGGCCATAGATCTGCTAGTCTCTCTCTAACACAAGGAATTTCATCCCCCCAAGTATTACAATTCTTTAACAACAGTTGGTTTTGGAACAGCATTAAGCTTGAAAAAAAAATGAAAAACACTACTGCAAGAAGGATGTCTCATACTTCAGCTGATGTTATACTGCTGACCCTGGATAGTCCTCTGATAAAAAATTAACCATCGTTGAAACAAAATCTGTTGTGTGCAAATTTAGGAGACTAGATTTAGACAAATTTTTTCTCCTTCTCTGCGAGACCCATTCAGTTTTGCGGTCAGTATAAAACAACTTTGTGCTCTTAGATAAGAGAGCTAATTATTACTTACATAGTTTCTTATAAAACTATGAAGTTTATTGTTTGATTTCTTCTGAAAGCCTAAGATATACCAAGCCAAATTTGCCAGTGACCCTAAGATAAACAGTCCCAATAACTATTTGAAATAAGATTCATATGGATGAAAAATGTTTGCAAAATCAGTAAGCAGTAGCTTTACGTGCATTTTGAATTGGTACAAAAGATTTAGAGCCATGATGGAACAGGATCAGAAAATATTAGTTATGGACACTGCCTCTCATTTGCTTTTCAAAATTCTTGAAAAAACATTCTTTTACTGTAGCTGTAAGTAACTTCCAGAGAGGAAGATTGATGATCTTGACTGCAGTTTGTCAGTGCTGTTAGAACAGAGATAAAACCAAAATCAGTAATATAGCAGAGTTCAGGGTTACAGAGGTTAGTTGGACCTTTGTTTGTGAACAACGCAAGCCATCCCAAACTCATGCCAGCATAGTCTTTATCGCGGCTAAGCTGACTATGTCTTCAGTGCCTTTGCAGTCCTAGGTTCCAGTCCTTGCTTCAAGAGCAGTTTCCATTTTGTCCAGTGATTCTTTCACATGAAATATATAAGCTGTTTGTGGAGTAGGGGCTCAGAGCTATGACTTCACATTATATATACATGTATGATAGGTAGATCATAGCCTTAGATACATCGGTTTGATCCCACTTCTGCTCTGTCTTACTGGCCCAATGTTCTTTCCAACAGTGGCACAGCTTCAGTGAGTGGTGTGAGGGACCCCGACCAGAAACAATCTATGATCTCCTCAGTGCTAACAACATCTGCTAAGAGATGGGGACTCTGATATTAAATGCAGCCTGGCAGTGGAGAGAAATGAGCCTAGGTTTCCCATTCCCTGTGTGAGTAGTCTAACCACTAATCTATTTAGTAATAGAAGAGCTGCATAATAGCAGCCAGCAAGGTCCCGATATGGTTAGAAGACAATAGAATCAAAGAGGTCTGAAAACCATCATTCAGGAGGCATCCATAAAGTCTCCTGCAAGAACAGAAGTATTTTTTTGTTAATACTTTCTTACTATATTCTTTAGCAAACAAATAAGCAAGCAAGCAAGAAAATAAATGAGAACAAACATTCTAAAAATTAATTATTTCATCCTTCCTGAAAATCTTCGCCTGAAGTACTCTTACTGCTTGATATTGATTACTTCTTTATAATCCTCAATGAAGTTGAAAGCTACTAAGTAGCAATGTTTCCTCTTTCTTACTACCATCATTTTTGAAAGCAAACTTAAGAATTCCTTTCCACACTGTTTGAAGCAGCTCTGTTTCCCAGAGCTCATCTTAGCCAGTAGACAGCTAAATATCATTGAAAGAGAGCTCCTAATCTGATTATTTACCTTGAAAAAGGTCATAACCCATTCTTTTAAAAGAACCCCACAGCAAGCCTGACAATAATAATATGTAGAAAGGAAAACCAACTAGAAAAAAAATAAATAACAGATCAATTTCTACAACATGTTCTTTAATCCAATCTCCATGATTTTAAATAAGAAATAAAGCAAACAGACTTTAAAAAGTCTAGATAAATTGAAGTACTTAAAAAAAAAGAAGTTATACTGAGCATTTCTGACTTGCATTAGCTTTAGAATGGACAACATACTTTCATTAGTAGAAGGCTGTCAAAGCACAACTCTATTAAAATTTTTTTAATACCACAATAACTTGTTTCATAGAAAAATCTTATACTTTAATTTTCAAAGCATACCATAGCCTATTTACTTTCCAAAACACTCAAAAATTTTGTCGAGAAATTTTACATCAGCTTCTATTTACCCAGAAGCTTGAACAACATTCTTTCTCAACTTTATTCATGTCATTCAACCTTCTCTGAACTTCTTAACAGCTTCAATAACAGTGTGAAAATATACCTTTTTTAATACAGAAATGGGTGCATATGCATGTGTGTGCACAGATGTGCACAGAGGAGTGCACAGAGGTGCATGTGGACATGCATGTCTACATGTCAATGTGTAGTGTTAGCTGTTCCACATACAAAAATGACCCCAACTTTCAAAATTAGTTAGTCACGAAGTTCCAAATTTTAGGCAGAATCCTCAGCATGCTTAGTCCACTGCAGAGGAGCTGGAATGACTACCACTGCCTGATTCTTTGTTCCTTAACTTATGGTTCAGAAATCCTCAAAAATTACTAAATACTGAAAGCTAAAATGGAATTTTTCTTTTCCATGTGTTAAAACCTTACAAAATGAGTATTTCTTCTGTCAAGTATCTCATAACAAAACCCCCCACTATAAACAAGACTAGTATGGTATGGAATTTATCCTTTGTGAAGGATAAAAGTAAATAAAACCTTGGAAGGTTGCACTGGAAGTTGACCTCAAGAAATTGTGGCTTTATTCCTGCATACTCAGAAACAATGAAAGGGAACTAAAATATATATGCATCATCCAGCCACCCTATCTATATCTAGCAATATCATAATTTCACTTGAATATTGCTGACATCAGTAAACAATGGACCCAGATGGACCAAAAGTGTAGAATAATTCTGTGTGAAAAAGCCGTGTATGTGAAAAATTATTTCTCCCTCGTATGATCTTCACTAGAATTTAATAGGAGCATGATATCAACCTCAGTAGAAATTCTCCATTCTATATGTAATTCAATAATTTAGATTAATTCTTTTACCTAGTGTTGTAACACATTTTTTTTCTGCAGATTTTTGTCTGCTGTGTCCTAATACTTGCAAGCTTGCATTTCAGAATTAATCCATTTCAAAACAGGTCATAAAAATGCTCAAATAATTTATTAATTTAATAACACCCAAGTTACTAGCTAGCAGCTAGTGAGAACTTCTCATGCTAAATGTTATCTTTGGTAATTTTGTTTGTCCTTTCTGAGAAATGTGAAGCTATATTTGCTTTTCAACAGTACACAAATTAGCATCTCCAAAGCTCATTTCTGCTATAACAATTGCACTCGTGTTACTTTCCTCAAAAATAGAGCTCATGTAAAAACCCCAAAGTGTGACAACTAAGAAATGAGCACATTCTCACAAAATATATTCCTGTCTAACTGTTCCATATGCTTATTGTAATGTACTGTCTTCTGTGTCTTTGAAAACATAGTATGATAATGGCTCAGGTTTCATCTCTACATTTTTTATCATCTTCTGAAGACTTTGAACTGCTAATGCAATAGTGCTTAAGAATTCATGAATGAATACACATCTTGCATGCTGTCCTTCTTGCAAAGAAACAAACATCTACTTACCCCAAGTCCCCCACAAGGCAATAAGGAAAAGAGTTTTTGAGACACGCTTCCTACATATTAAAGAAAAAAAGAAACAATAAGCATCATTTATCAAAAAGTCATTTAAATACTGGAACAGTAATCACTCTTTACCATAATTCAGATTTCAGTATCACACAATGAAAATGCCATCTATTAGAATAAAAAATATTAATAGTACTTGGAAGCAAATCAGCTATGGGACATTTAAGGTACTCTTTTGCAACAGTGAGAAATCTTAAGATTGGTAAGCAGCAGTTTCAAAGGAGTATAATGATGGAATCTCCACAGAAAGTCACTCTGAACTAGGGCGACTAGACATCACGATATTTGTAGCTGATAAGCTGCTTGGCTAAGCCAGTCAGCTTCTTCTACAGCCAGAGGAGTGAGGTAGGCACCTGTACCCAGTCCAGATGACTGATGGGACGAATATACTTGAGAAATGCCTGTTTCTTTTCACTGACAACATCGGGAACCTCATGAAGCTTACATGAAACTGATGACTAATTTCTTATCTTCAACTCCCAAAAAACGTTTCTCCTTTGAAAATCACAGTCTTAGTCTTCCTATCTATGCAAAATGCTGTTCTCTTCATTTACATACCATCAATGAATAGGTTAATATTTTTAAAACATAGAATGAAATACTACTTTTTTTCAGTACTACTCTGTAAATACATTCTAATAAAGGGAACGAAGACTTAATAGCCTTTAGAATCTAATTTCAAGCTTAGTCTGCTCTATACATTAGATAATGGTATAGGGTTTATCTTAATATTTATACTCACTTTTATTCACTCTTGTTTTCTTTTTTTGTGCCACTAAACTCACTGTGTCTCTGGATAAGGACAATATGAAAACTGGGTAAGGATCTCAGGATTTGATGCAGTTCCTACCCCAGTATGTAATCTGATCCTAAGGCAGCTGTGGAAGAGAACATATGCTTTTCCCCGTGCTGGATCACAGAAGTGGCTTTGTAACTTTGCCATCTGGAGTAAGCCTTAGATAGTGAGTTGCTCAAGTTACCTAGAGGAGCCATCCATTGTTATGGGAGGGGCGAACGCTGCAGTTACTCATTTTTAGCAGGTGCCAATGAAATGCATAAAGACAATTATAAGCCTTCATCTTTGAAGTACGAGAGACCAGACTGCAAGGTCTGAGATGGAGAAAGTGCTTTACACTTTGAGTAAAATCCAAGATGCATTTTCAGCTGACGAGAGGCCTTTGATCAGTTTGCACAGTGTGCAAGAGGAGCCAAACAAAACCTCCTGTGGAGCTACCAGGGGAAATGCAGGTGCAGCAGCTATGCAGAGTATTCTCATACTGTGAGTCCTAATGGCCCCAGACGTGCAAGGAAATGTTGGCTGCAGAAGACTGTCAGAGTAGAAATACAGGAGGATTTTCCAGATCTCTTGCTAAGCAGATCCAGGGACCAATGTGAACAGCAATTTTTCACTTTTTACTGCGGGGAAGATCAAAAAGTCTTGAACAGATAAGTAAAAAATTAATGATGTTGAAGTGTCAGAAGACACTAATGGAAACATAAGATGTAATTTGAGATAAAAGAAGGCATTTTTAAAATACTGAATGACTAGAAATTTTTTCTTAAATTCCATTGCAGAATTGGGATGTAAGAGAGAACAGATGAATTCTCGCTTATCTCACTGCAGCTGGGCACATTGTGCATAGTAAACACTATCAAAAGCAACAAACACAAAGTAAAAACAGAAAAGCAGATGTTGAGGAAGGACACTAAAATCAATCAACAGACAGTACTAAAACGGAGGGAAGCAAGCACGAAACCTTTTCATTGTATCAAGAAATTTGCCAGGCTACTGACTTCTTATTGCACAGTAGTCAAAAAAAAGCAGATAACAGAATCTGCAGAAAAAGAAAAGCACTGAGAATTCATGAAAATAACAGTGGGGAAAGATTCTGCTAAGAGAGAGTGGGACCATCACTTAGCTAGCCTCACCAAAAGAAGAGAGCTCACAACACTTTTTTTCCATAAATGAAATTCAGTAACAAAAAAGCAAACCCTGAAAATGAATCTAGATGAGAATTTCCCGTGATGTTTGGAGTTGATGCCCTGGCAGAACTTGGTAAATAGCAGTGATTTTCCAGTAAGACCCTTCCACACCCTAGGATACCTCCAGAATAATAATAAAAAAGATAATGTGATGCTTCAAGTAAGATAGAAGACAAATTTTAAATACTGATACTTCTATTGGCTTTGCATCAGGACAGAGTATGCAGTCACCAGCAAGTCACTTTAGACAAGATTCAGCACAATTTTCTGAGAGAGCTGGAAAATTTATCCAAATTTTGCATTCTAAAATTTCAACCCACAAAGTCAATAGAAGCTAGTTAGCCAAATTAGGTGCTGAGGCACCCATCATTGACTGAGCTCAGGGCCTCTACAGGAGTCAAGGAAGCTTCTTAGGAGACTGGTAATAGAGTACTGAGAGTCCGATGAGCAGAAGTGATGGGCAAGAACTCTTTCAAAAAAGTCAAAAACCAAAAAAGTATGTTCACTTGCAAAAAGGCACAGTTTGAGAAACTTGATTGTTTTCAGTATCATCCCTCAAGGATGAAGCCGTTTCTGCTAAATGGTCATTTTTTCACTGGCTTGAAACTGCAATTGCACAGATGCTCTGTGAATGCGTCTTTCAGATGTACTTTGAGTACAGGCTCACTGTCAGGGACGTGTTGACAGTGTATTTCTCCCTTTTACAAAATTGTAACCGTTGGAAACTTGATTTTTAGAAACACTTTCTTAGTTTTGATGGAGAGGGAAGAAGCAAACAAATTCATAAGACCTGTTTGATAACTCTTCTGTCCTGATCTTATTCAAAGAAGTTTGAAAGGTTGTCTTCTGTCACATGAATCAGTAATGTGATGTGACACACAGTCTGCATGTTAGTTTCCTTTATGTCAAGACAATGTAATGCAACGTAACATGTTGCTTAACACACCACACTGAAACATGATCGGCCAACAGCTTAACTATGAAGTAGTGCAGAAGTTGAAGTGATCATTTGCAATAGCTGCATTTGTAGGTCCTAATGCAGGGAAAATAAAGCCAAATTCATAATCTGAAAGCATTAAGAATATGTGAACTATCACTGTGTTCATCATTCTCACTGATTTCAGTAGCTCACAGCTAGTTTGCTTTGCAGTCTTTCAGAACAGTTTTGTTCCTGTACAGGGACACTGAAATCAGCATTTATTGACAAGTAGCTCATTTCTAGCCCAAGCTGTACTTAAATTTCATTCCTTTGAGTGTTTGTTTTCTGTCTGAAAGATACAGAATCTGCTTGTTAGCGAAAAAAAAAAAAAAAAGAAAGAGACCTTCAGACTATGCAGATGTACTCTCTGAACAGGGACAGGGAACAAACAATTTTCTGGAGCACAACTGGAGAACAAATGGTACCTCTGTCTTTTTGGTTGGCTGGAAGAGGAAGAAAAGGTATGAGTAGGTCCCCCTTTTCATTAGGATGCAAAGCCATAACTTGATGGAACAATTTCTATAGAAAAATAATGCACTTTCATTGAAATAGAAATGTTTTATGAAACGATGCGGTTACTGGTGACATTTTTGATGAGAAACATTTCCTTTAGATTTTTCTTCTTTGCTACACATCATTTTGAATTTCTATACTATATCAAGATGTTCATTTTAATGTCAGAATTGGTTAGGTTCAACCTCACTGAACTGGGGACAATGAAGGTGGAACAGTCGAGTTTTGGAAAAATGTAAGAGACGATTAAGTCCCTTTATACAAGAGTCTGGAAGCTCAAATGATTAGAGCTTCCAGCCAAAAAACAGGTACATGCAAAAGCATGTGGGAAGAGTGTTTCACTGACTGTTGTCTTGGTAAAAGGCCATGTGAGAAGCAGCAAGAAAACATCCTAGAAACAGACAGAAAAAGGCAATAAACCAAGGATACAGTCAGAATACATGCTAGGAGTTTGATTCTGATATAAACTCAGAGTAAATGTTCTGGACTGCCAAGTGAAAACGGCAGAGTGTCAGGTAGAGAATCGTGGGAAAAGATATCGTTTTCTGAGGTTGGGTAAACAAAGGTTTTGGCATTCTCTATACATAGGCAGAAACACAGTGAGAATACCTGGGTCCATTCGTTTTTTCACCTTGTAGCTGCAACTACACGCTGCATCCTATATGGTGGTCAACCACTGAGATCCAAAATGGGAACAATATTATATATCAATGTATGTTGTATCAAATAATGTAAAAATTAAAATGAAATTAATTGAAACCAAGAAAATTTAAATGAAATGCTTAACTCTATCAAAATGGAACATTTTGACAATGTTGATGAACTCAAATCAAAATGTATCCAAATTTTCATTTGGCAGGAATTTAGAGGTTTTTCTTGGGAACACTTTTTTTTTCTTCTTCTAAAGGTGGGATTTCCTACCTTGGAAATTCAAGCTCCTGAGAATCTATGATACTATAAGTATTTTTGTTTTGATGTTGCCTTGGCTAAGAAGATGTATAAACTTACATCACGTGATCAAGACAATTTTATTTACTCTTTACGGCTCGCTGAAGCAACAGTCTGCCTTAAAGAAGAAACCTTTAGCATTAAATTCCAAAGCTAAATAATTGCTATGTATTACTAAAACTGTGGCAGCAATTTCTTTTGATGGCTAGTATTGTTTTTGTTTGGGTTGGGTTTTATTATATTTAGCGAAAGCTCCACATCTTAGAGTAAATGTTATAAAAATAGCTGAGAATTAGTGTTGCATCCACTGTGCTGGGACATAAAAGGCAGGATTTCACTCACAGATAATTTTCAAAATGCACTACTTTTTTTTGTGTGTTTTCTTTCACATTCTCTGAAGCAGGTCTGACAAGTAGATCTACTTCGTGCTACACTCATGGCATAGCTCAGTTTAAGACTACTTTTCTATTATAAAAAGCATACATTAAGCATTGGCTGTGCATAAAGATATTTAATGTCAAAATTCTGTCAGTTTTCTGCTATCCTGTAAGTCCATAGGTCTACTTAATATTTTAATGTGCTTCCCCCCCCCCCCGGTTATTCAGGAAGATATTATATCCTGCATAACGGGAGGGCATCAAAATAAGGTTCTCTTATTAACAAGACTTAGGCATGGTATCTGCACTCAGTGTGGCTGAAATAATTGAAATAAAGCAAATGAGAACAGCAAATAATCTTTTCTGACAAGCAAGTGTATCTCAAACTCCTGTTTTCAAATCAAAGAACACAAGGAGACAGAAGATCAACAGTGTCCAAAATTGCCTTTGACCTCCGGTGGAGAACGAATTACAGTAAAGGGTTAACACTTTGCTGGTTTTAAAAACGAATGAGGAGAAACTTCTACTGCTGCTTTCCAGCCTGTGCATTTTGCTAATCTGTATTTGGCTTCCATTGTAACATTCTCCTTCCACATAGAAATGCATTTGGAAAAAGTGAATTTTTGTCACACTGCTTGCCAAGTATTTTAAGCTGACACCAGCTATGACTAATGACAGTGCTGGAATGTGCTGTTCTCAGTAGAATAGAGGCCTGTACAGACCTAGGAGTTTCCTGGGGTCCAGCTTCTGTCTGTTCAGGGGGCTGGTGCCATACAGCAGTGAATGATGTTCAGAGTGAACCAGCTGTATTTCCTCCAGACTGGCTTTTCGACCTCGAATTCGCTGAAAGAAAACAGCAGAGGCCTACAATATTCCACTGACAATATTTAGGGAGGGAAAAAAAAAAAAAGTAAAGGTCCAAAATAACATTCAGTATGATTAATAATGGGTTGAAATTGCATCATGCAGGAATGTGACACTGATTTGTTTATTAAAGTAATGCTATATGAAAAACAAATGCGTGTGTGGTTTTTCACAAATGCTTCACTTAAGTCTTAACAGAATTAATACAAGATTTCACACACAAGAAAAGACTCTGCCTCTTTTCTACATTATATTAAGAGATACAGACCAAAAGGTGAAATATTCCTCAAGAAAAAAAGCTGACTAGAAAAATTCTAGTTTAAAGAGCAAAAAACTTATTCGCACCTGTAAGGTGCAGATGTGTTCTGAATGAGAATTAATGTTTTTTGCATTGCTAGTAAAGCTTGTGATTTACGCTGCTAGGAAGAACATGATCACAGTGAGGAGATCCAGGGAGAAGAAAAAATTAAAGTTTAAATGCTTTAAAAATATATTTCTATATCTTTATTTTTTTAATGTATGTTTAATATCCCAGGATCATTTTTGCTGTTACAAATACTCACTCACTTATTTGCTTACATTTTTGTAAGTGGAGTTTGTCTCTGTTTCTCCAGCCTGTAGTCTCCACACTTAAATCAGTGTTAAAAAATCTTTGATGTCTTTCTATAAATCCAATGAGATTTAATCAGTTTAGGAAGAAAGGAAGATAGGAAAAAAAGAAGAAAGGATTAAAACTAACACTTTCTTATTCAGCAGATCTCTTCCTTGTATGTATTTTGGAGTTACAGATTGTCATAAAAATGTTTACTTGTCTGTTTGTGCTAGTGGATCACAGCATTTACAGACACTGCAACATGAAGCAGATTTTGTTCAGGTTGGGGCATAATAAACAGCACTGTCAACAAAGTTCTGGTCCCAAGATCATCTTTCTTGAAGATATTGGATAATGCAGAGAGAAAACAGCCCATTTTTAAGATCTTGAACTCTGTTTGCAGAGCTGGTCCTTACAAACACCTGGGGCAAAACCTTCATCGACTTAGACTGTGGATCCATTCGACTATTAAGATCTATAGTTAAACAGGTACAGAAGTTATCTAAATAGACCATCCTATTTTTAATAGACTGATTAACCTGTTACAGAAATAACACTCAGTTCTAGTTTTCTTAGAGGTTAAGTTGTAATTCTGATCTTCATCACCTATTCATGGACATCAGAAGGCACCAATCTCTTCACTAGGAGAAGAAAGCTATATTATAAATATGAAAGAGAATGTGCACTGCGGAAGAAAGGAGCTGCTTAGGGGGGGTCAGCAGAATCATGCACAATTTATATTGAGTCAAACAGTGGCAATTTTCCTCTGACTAATCAGGAAAAATGTCCTAAGACTTAGATCTAGATGACTGCGGAACCAGCTCCCACTCAGGTAAATGGTGGAAGCCCTGTTTCTTGCCGTGTCCAAAATTTGACTGGACACAGCAGTGGAAAAAACATTTTGGGGAATGATCCAAGAACTAAATGACTTAATAAACCCTTTTTCATCCCTAATTTCTTCAAGCCTCTCCCAGTCTTACATGAGAATTTGTAGCAGTGCACTCACATCCTTTTAACACACAGTTGCCCAATCAAAATCAGCACATTATGTTACTTCATGGAGTCAGTAAACTCTGTAATGGTTCTTCTGGGTCAGATAAAATGTTTTTCTTCACAGGTGAGGTGACTGGTAACATTTATTTGTTCATCCATTCTCATTAAGTTCTGTATTTCTAATAAGCTGCTTTAAAATCTATATACCCAATTCTCCACAGCATAACTGGGAAGAGAGGCTGGCTTTTAGGACAGCTAAAACAAATGCATAAGAAAAGTTAAGAGGTATTTTATGAAGGTCACTTCAAAGAACGCTGAGTAAAATACTCAATCTCTGGTCATATATTTTCTACAATTTATACAAAAACTCTTTAAAAGATGTTTAAAAGAGTTAATTGCCTGGCTCTCTTTAAAGTGCTGTTAAATGCCATATCCCTTTAACCATAAAAAGATCCACAGTCAGCCGTTATTCCTACAAAAGGGAGCTCTGTGATATCCTATGGAATACACAGATTTTCACTAACAGAGTAGGGTCTGCAAGTGGCCTCCCTGAAAAGTTTTGCCAAGGACATACTTATTACCCAACATTGCCAGCAGATTGTTTAGGGCAGAAACAGGTTGTGCAGAAAGAGGTTCAGTGCAGAAATCAAATAACACTGAACAGAACCCCCCACCCAGGCTGCTCCCAGCAGTGGGGTCCTTGGGGCACAGCCAGCAGCTGAGCTGCCAGGGCAGGCACAGCCCAGAGATGCTCTTTCTCCACGGCTTCTCCAGCTCTAACCTTGAGCATCGGCAAGAACATTTACACAGTAAATGGCAGCAGGAAAGGGAAGGGTAAACAGTGTACATGTCTGTGCTGTTTCTGCATTCTCACCTCCTCTGCCTCCTCATTTACTGTTCCTTTCACCCCACTCTTGCACTATGTCTGCCTGTCAAGCAATTTTAAATAACATTGAAATTTCGGCTATCTAAGGCTCTACGCAGAGGAAAAAATAATTTATATTAAAAATTGCCTGTAGTAATTGCTAGGTACAGTTCTTCTGACACAATGAACTCAGGATTTAGCAGATCTACAAAAGCATGTCATAAATCCGTTGCCAGAATCTGGGATCATGTAACTTCGGTTATGCAAAGCAACGGTTTGTGGCTCTCACTGGCATGAGTTATCAGACAGCATAACATATGCACTTGTATAGGCTTACACATACACTTTTATCCACATCTTATTTATTTTAAAGTGTCTTTCTTAATTTTCATTGGTCATGGTAGTATCAAAAGTCTAAAATATAGTAGAATGTAGAAAATTGGCATAAAGCCAATGAAAAAGGAGGAATAGCACATGAGAACTTACGACCAGTATTTCTTTCATTCAGGGGGATCTGAATACTATATCCATACATCTACTCCATGCTTAGTAGAAGGCAAGTCATCCTGTACTAATGTGCTTGACAATTTGTGTGTTGGCTTTCTCCTCTGACATATGCAGTTCCCTCATCAACAGAGATATTTACACATCTCAAGACAGCATAATCCTGCACCTGAGTGCTTAAAAAAATCAGTGTAGAACTAGAAAGTTATTCTGCCCACAATGGGAAAATGCTTTCACCTTTCATAGAATTTAAGGTCGAAGAGGACTGCCTAGACTGGTCTTCTGTTTAAAATAGACCATTAACGTTTCTCACAGATAACCTCTATTTACCTGAAGATTTTGGTTAGACTTTCAGCAGACTAAACTCTTGCACAGTCAGAGATTCGAAAAGACAAAGGTTACGCTGCCTGTTTCTCTCTACTAAACTAACAGGAATTGTTGACATAGCTTAAGCAATATTTCTCACTCAGGTCTCTCAGTGTAAGGTGTCCACTGCCTTTAGTGCAGCTATCTGTACAAACATAGTGTCTCTGAAATTACCTAGGCTATCTAGTTTGTAAACAAGGTCTTCAGAGTATTTTATGCTTTTCTGAGATTTCTCATAGGTGTTAAGTTCTCTCTTGCTTTTAAAAATACACATCAATAATACAGATCTTTTGCCGGTCAGTACACCGACATCACTTGCTCCCTCTCCACTATATAAGAATTGCAAGCATATCTCTGACATGCATGCACCCACATAGAGATGCAGTTATTCTCTTCGTATGTTTTGGTCTTCCAGTGCCTAACCTGAATATCCTTCAGTGTCTTCATGGACAAATTTTCTTGTATTATGGAATTTCTTCATATATTCCTGTCTGTGTGATCTGGCAGACTCAAAAGTTTTCAAATCTTCAAATTTTTCCCTTCTCTCCCCTTCGGTCTATGAAATGTGGACAGCAGGAGGTGTAAGATATCTCCCTAATCCAGAAAACCATCAAAATTCAGATCAAATTCCAGGCGGAAAAGAAAAATGTTGCTGGATCACGGTCCCTACAGGAAGTAGAGGTGGAGGCACAAAATGGGACCATGTCTACATTCTTCTTTTCTTTCCTAAAACTGTGCTGATCATTGTAGCCTAATGTCAGTCATGTGTGCATAAATTATGGCCCCAAAGGAGTTATGTAAATACTTCCTCTCCCTAGAACAAGTAGAAAGCAGACACCTTTACCAAAATATAATTCAGGGGGGGGGGGGTTGGGGGTTTTTTTGTGGGTTTTTTTTGGTTTTTTTTTTTTGTCCAACAGATAGGGCAACTATGCATTGCTCTTCAGCAAGAGAAAATTGCAAAAAAAGGTAATGGATGTTTTTATGCCAGTCTTTGCACTTTCAGCTGTCCTATGCTGGTGCTGCATTTGATAACTCTGTGTTCTATATCTGTCAGCCTTTACCAAATACAGAATAGGTATTTCAGCAAACATACACAAAACTTTTAATCTAATGCAAAAATATTGAACCTGAATTTTATTTTCCCAATACATATATGCCAGGACCATTTAAAATTCCACTGTAGGGGGAAATTACTCTGCTCTCTTGCCCTGGGCTCCATCAGGGACTGGTCTCAAATCCCACTCTGTAGGGCTGGCCATGATCTGAATGTGCTTCTCTTTTGTCTTGGGGAAGCCGATGGAGGAAGTAATCTATCTTTTTGGAAGAGTAATGTGATTAAAAAAAATTCTGAAAGCTAGAATTAGTTTCTCAATTTAGCAAAAATCCTCTAAAGTGTTGTTTAAATAACTCTAGAGCTCAAATATCTATGGCTAGAAAGACAAAATACAGTCTTTAGAAGCAAACCCTTTTGGCTGTGTTCACAGCAGTAAATTAAACAGTGCCAGGAAACATTCCCAGGCAGAGGAATGCGATCATCAGTACTATTGAATTGCTAAAGTGATCCTTCACACCATTTTGGCTGAGCAGCAACTTGCACTCTCCCAAACAACTCCCAGACACGGTTTGGTCACTGGCATGGGCCAGGGAGCATTCCTGGTAGTGTGAACATGGGCCTTTCCATGCCAGTTGGCCACAGTGGTGGAGAACAGTCCCAGGCACATTTTATCTGGTAGTGAAGGTACAGATTTGTGTACCCCAACCAAACCTTGTTATGATTTTACCAAGTCATATTTTTAATATACTATGGGGCAATATGAAAAATATATATAGGTAATAGATTAAGTCTAGATTAATCTATCTATATAAATCTATTAACTGCAGCAAGCATAGTGCCAGTCCAGTATATATGATCTCCATCATCCCATGCCCAGGTAGAGATGATGATTCTCTGTGCACCTGGCCAGCCATCTCTCCAGGGCCATAGACCTGAGCTGCGTGAGAGGGGTTAATCCACAGCACATGATTTAGGAACCATATTTTGCTCCTTACTATAGGTAACAAAGATTGTATAGATATAGATCATTAATTTATGTGAGAGTTTCTTGTTAGATTAAGAAAATAGGGAGGGGTCCCCTGGCACAAGCCGGTGGCTGAGTGTACATACCTCAGCTAACTCTGACTGAACTAGCTTTGATCCTGAAACTCCTCATCAGACAGAGTGGGACTGCAGCCATCTTGTGGGACTACTGTTTCCACAAAAGCAAAAAAAGAAGGTTCACAGTTACTGCAGAGAATTTCCGAAGTGGCTATTGCAGGTTGCTGTTCCTAAGTCACGCTTTTGACTTGGTGCATGAGGCAGTGTACATGGCAAAACCTGACCAGTGATCTCCCCGCATCTCCTCACTCCTGCTGACAGAAACTAAAGGAGATAATATTGAGAAATTATATTGAGAAATACTAATGTCCATGAGGGGATATTCGGAAGTCAGTAAAAGAGACAATGCAGTTGCCCATGTTGTTTTGGCTCCGCATCCTCAGTGTGGTATATTCCAGAATGCAGCTTAATGGTGGCCTATTATTTCTTGAATAATGCAATAACCTCTCCTTTAGTGGCATGAGTCATATATTCAGCTGAATAACTTTTCTATAGAATCGAAGAACCAATTAAGCAAATCATCACATCCTTCCTTATTTTGAAAAGAGAGCAGATTTAAGGACGTGTTCAATGTCAAGCAAGTTCTAAAGAAATCAGTGAAGGAAACAACAGATTGTATCATCAAATATAACCCTGTCTTTAGCTACATAAGAAGATCAAGATAAACACCAGATCTATGCACCAACTTCACACTAAGGTTCCTCAAAGTCTTCTCATCGGTTCACTTTTTGACAGCATTTTTCACATTCCAGCCTCATTTCAAGGCACACTATGGGAGCCAAAATTAATTGAATACCATTCAACATGAAGTGACTTATTTCCTCTCTGCCCACTCACAGGATTATGCAAGACCCAGTAGGCTATATTTCAGTTTTCAAAATTTCAGAATTGTAAGTGGAAAATTTAAATCCTCCAGGAAACTATTGGGCTGCATGCACCTCAGACAAATCTATACCATTTTACCAATGTACACCTTCTCCAGATTCATAAAATTTACTGTTCTGTTTACTACAGAAGAAAGCAACACATGGCAGTGCATTGCATTTTACTTTTTTTCTCCCATTTTGTCTTTTCTTTATAATATGCGTCCTGAGTCAACAAGGTAACTAGGCCTTCATTTAGCAAAGCACTCAGCTGTGTCTTTAACTTACTCCTTAAGTATGTGATCCCACCAGTGAAACCATTCGCATGATATGTGGCCTTAAGGGCCTTGCTGAAAGAAAGTCTTCTTCAAAAAATTATCCAAGCTAAAAAAAATTAGCCTGTTAGAGTGCTGTCATCTCGTTAGATGAGCATGTACAACAAATCCATTTACAATGCTTGCAGTATCTCACCATCCAGTACGCTAGGCTACCTGCAGAAAATCTTCAGTTCAAGAAAGATGAAGAGCTACTGGAGAGAGTCCAGCGGAGGGCTACAAGGATGGTGAGGGGACTGGAGCATCTCCCCTACGAGGAGAGGTTGAGGGAACTGGGCTTGTTCAGCCTGAAGAAGAGAAGGCTGCGAGGGGACCTTATAAATGCCTACAAATATCTGAAGGGTGGGTGTCAGGAGGATGGGGCCAAGCTCTTTTCAGTGGTGCCCAGTGACAGGACAAGGGGCAATGGGCACAAACTGAGGCACAGGAAGTTCCGTCTGAACATGAGGAGGAACTTCTTCCCTCTGAGGGTGACGGAGCACTGGAACAGGCTGCCCAGGGAGGTTGTTGAGTCTCCTTCTCTGGAGATATTCAAGACCCGCCTGGACAAGATCCTGTGCAGCCTACTGTAGGTGACCCTGCTTCGGCAGGGGGTTTGGACTAGATGACCCCCAGAGGTCCCTTCCAACCCCTACTATTCTGTGATTCTGTGATTCTGTGATTCATGGACAGTCACTAATAGCTAATCAAAGGGACTTATTGTAGCAGTTCCTTTGGGTTTGTAAAAACCTAAGTATGTATAGAAAAGTAATAAAAAATACCAGAGTATAAGAGCCCTGGCAGTTTTGGGATCCTGCAAAACCTAAGCAAACTGGTGTTGAACTTTGTTAACTTGTGCCGCAATGCAGTAAGCGCCCTTCATTGCCACAGGTTTCTGCAGAATTTGACAGTACTGCACAACTCCTAAGAAGCAGTGAATGCTAGGAAAAGGCTGTTTTTCAGTAACCCGAGTTATATATGAACCTCAGAGGCTGTATTTGATTTAAGCATGATGCTTTAATATGCAATTTTATGAGGGAAATTAAAGCAAAAGAAAGTTCCATAGTTGCTCTGATGATGTCTAGAAGATTGCTCTTGAATGTGTTCGTTCTTGACCTGGTACCCATTGTACTCCAGGCAAATGAAAATGCTTATGAAAATAGACTTTACAGCCTGAAATATGACAAGATGCAATGTGCTTATGGAGTGATACAAACTACATTTAAAAAAGCAGTTCTATATGCTACTACAGAGTAAAATCGTTAGCTGCTTGAAAAAAATCAAGAACTGCGCTATTGAAAGGACTGCTCTTGCCGTTTGACTACTGACTGTCTACCTTCCTGTATCAAGGTGAGGAACACAGTTCTGTCTGGATTTTATGTTCTGATGCATGTGGATAAATGACTTTCATTGTGCAAATACTTTGTTTTCTGATTGAGAAGTGTGCTTTCTTAAAATGCACCATTTTAACATTGTCAGTTCAGTCCAAATAACTCTTAAGACAAATCACTATTATTACAGAAGTTAGAGAGATTTAGGACTTAATAAATTTGCCATTTACTTTAACAAGTCAAGTATCTGGTCTTTAGTTCTCATTACCTCACACTTGTTTAGCAACCCAGTTTCTTGCAGCCTTGACCAGATGCTTTGGATCCTTCCAGCATGTTCAGGGTGATTAGCATAGTTGCCACACATACACTGGTGCTTCAGCATCAGGCTGTCATACACAACGCCTTCAGCACAAAGACAGCACAATAAGAAACAGTAAGTAAAACAAATGCATTATACTCTCTGTGTCATGCATACTATAGCACAACGGGATCTTATTTGTCAGTAAGAGCAAGATGAAAATTCTGGATATTAATTCGTCCTTATTCTGGGAGACTGAATTTTTAATTAAAATATACATCTTGTGATATTGATAAGGTACAAATTAGTTCTGAAGAAATTATACTAATAAGCACAGTGAACTATAAAGAAGAAAGGAAATCAAGTGGTGTCTTGTTAAAGCTTTTCATGCCTATTATTGAATCACTTATTTTCTGTTTCTCTAGTGAGTAAGGTGAGTTAAGGCTGCTAATCAAGCTATATATAACATGAAAAGGCAATATATTCATAGCAGAGTAAGGAAAATCATTCAGAAAAACCTTTTAAAATAAATTCTTAAATGGCAATGCCACTCTGTATTTGTACTGCTTAACTAATATTATATTGATTCCAGATCTCAAAGCATATCAGATGAAAATTTTAGAGAGTTGCAGCAGCAGCAGCAAGGGTCCTTTTTCATTAAAACAAGAAGTTACATCCACTACTCAGTTAGGACCAAATCCTGTTGTTAGACTGCAATGCAAAGTTCCTTTTGAATTTTCTATGCTCATTTATCAAAGGACAGAACAACTTTATATGGAACAGCTATCAATATCACTGTGCTCTGTAGCTGTGTGTTGGGAGCAAAAGAGAAATTTTAGTGAGTAGGCTCGAGATAAACTCCATTTTCAAGGCTTTCAAATCAAGTCTGAAACCCTGAAAAATGATTTTATTTACCTACTTGTTGTTAGCATTTCCCCCAGAAAAGTCTGGAACAAAAAATATTTTCCTTACCCCTGTGAACCATTTTCATTTGGGAAACATCTGGATTTTTCTTCCCCTTACAGTTGAAAGAGACTCATATTAACAAATTCTCCAGGCTGCAAAACTTGGCATTCAAAATCTCTTTCTTATTGCCACCACTACTGGGGATGCCAACACAGTTCTGGGAAAACTGTGTTAGCCTGCTACTGAAAAGTCAGCCAGTGAAGAAAACAAAAAAATTAAAGTCCAGATTCAACAACATGCTCAATACTACCCTTATTCAGCATAGTTCTTGAATGGATATTGAAATTTAATAAAATTTTTAAAAACTCTACTGAATAAGACTCTGTATACATTGTAGGCAAAGCAAAGTTAAGGTTCTGAGATAATTTAGTTAGAAGCCGGCCAGAAATTATGCTGCTCTGGAAATATTTATGCTGCCATATTTCTTAGCTCATGCACTTTAGAACTGATCCTTTGGGAGCTTGCTATTTAAGCAAAAATGATAATACAACAATAAAATTAGGCACAAGGAGAATGCAACAATAATATCTGTGTGCATTATGGCTAAGTTGATGCTAAATGATTAGCTAACAAAAAAAAATATTTCATGAGCAACAAATTATTGTATTTACTTTCTTGGATTCTCTTACTTTAAAGAAAAAAAATAGAAGCGGTGAAAATCTGGAGCTAATAAACTAAGGCAGCTTAAAATCTTTGCTATTATTCTCGAAGCGGTTAATAATTTCCTTTCTCTGAAGCTATTTTCACTGCAGCATTTATAAACTTTGCTTCTCTATCATCCGGTCTCGTAAGTTATTTAAAATGGCAAGTATGCACACAAATAAGAGCGTGCTCACATACCTTGTTTTCCTTTTCTTGGCACCCAAAGTTTCAAATTCTAGTCTGTAGCATACCCAGACTGTACAGGTTACCATTACATAAAAAACCATTTATTCCCATCCCCCTGCCCAACAGAGAAGATGTTTAGATGCTAAATGCACATGCATGAGGACTTTCAGAAACTCTTAGGCAGAGTAGGCAGTTATAGCCAATGCATTTGAATGGAAACAGTTGTTACATGTTAACAAAATTTGCTGAAAGTTGAAAGTATCTCCTGCCTGCCACGCTTTCAATGAGTGTTTTATTCTAATTATCAATGCTCCCTACAGGCTTAGGTTTGCATAGTCCAAACTGGAGTTAACAGAAATTTAATAAATACATTTTACTGTGTTTTTACTATTATACAGAATCCAGATGTTATATAATAATGACACTTCTTGATGACTTTTATCAGGGTTGCAGCTAAACAGTGGTTTTGAAGTGAAATGCTAACACTGCGTATTCAGGATGCCTCCTCTGGTTGACATAGATATAAACATCCCTTTCTTAGTACATTAGTATTTTTCCCAAAATGAAATATATCTAAAAATGTAATCTTACTGTATGTGAATTATTTTGTCTGAATCAAAAATCAGTGTAATAGGATCAGGTCAGTATTGCATGACAGAAGCACCTCCTCCAAACTTTTAAATACTAAGGTCTTCATACCACTGAGTATAAAATTTATTTCTAGCAGGACTAATTGACTTAAGAAAACACTGAAATATATGTTTTCATTTATTGCAAGCATCTAAATTGATTTAGGATGTGCAAGTAATTCAGATGTGTGGCTGCTGGTCGTACAGCACATGTGCTTGGTACAATACCACAAAGCAGCAGCAGAGCTTACTGCTAAAAATAGCCTGTAGGACTTCCCTGACAGGATTCAGCCAACAATCTCCCCACCCTCACAAAAAAAGAGAGAGGGAGACAACTGTTTTCAATTGCAGACTGTTGTGAAATATTAATAAAAGATGGTTATTCTGTCTCTCCAGAACAAATGCCTACAGCCAGATTCTGCTCTCAGATTCCTTGTGTAAATCTGAGCAGCTCCACTGAGACTGGTGGATTTATTCTGGATTTACACCAATATTACTGAGGTCAGAATGTGGCCCCGATGACAGACTGCACCATTGAACCATATAATGATAGAGGACACAGGATAAAAGAAACGGAATTTGCATTAAGTGAGAAAAAAACAAGATCTTCCTGCTGAGGACTCCCTGCCACTCTTTCCTTTTCAAAACACTTTGTTTGGGTCTGCTTCTTTTAATATTTTAAACTGAGGGGAGAGCAGGAGACCTAAAAATTTTTGGCTAGCATCATGCTTTGAAGAAGGTGAAATGCCCTGGAGAACAGCAGTACTAATCAGAAAGGCCAAGGGAAGAATATCTAATAAATTATTGAGAATAAAAATATGAACTAAATAATGCCATATATTCTGTAAACCATCTAAAGGAATACCAAGTAGATTTTATATTTTTTTCCATCTTTAACTCATTAACTTGTGCATATACTGCATATATATTGCATAGCTCTCTCACAGCCATCACCATTCTGATTCCCTTCAGATATTTGGCTAAGAGCATTTTCTCTCATGACTCACAAAAATATAGGCTCTTTTTTAATTCACATGTAATATTCTGCTGCAACAGTTTTCCTTCTACCTTTATTCTCTTCCAGGAACACATTTTCTTTAAATAGGAAAAAAAAAAAAAACCAGTAAGAAATAATTCAAGACAGGGAGGATGTTTCATGTTCATTTCTAAAGTCTGAATTTTACCTCACTTCATGCTGTATTAGAATTTGCTCCCTTTCCACCCACCCATTCCTTCCTTCCATGCTGTTAAAAATGGTAGCGTTGCAACTGTGGACAATGGCTGGCTGCATCTTGTGTTCTCTAAGGGAGCAAACCACAGAACCACAGGACAGCTCAGCTTGGCAGGGACCTCCAGAGGTCTGCAGTCCAACCCTGTGCTCACAGAAGGGCAGCCTTGTGACCAGACCAGGTTGCTCAGGGCTTTCATCCCAAAGGATTTTGGAAAGGCTGTATAAGAACAAATTAAAAATGGTTCTGGGTTTCTTTCTTTCTGTGGTCCAATGAATAAATGCTAGGGCACCATCCAGACCCAGGGAATACTACGCACAAGTAAAGCCATGCTATAACATACCATACCATACCATACCATACAATACCATACCATACTATACCATGACATATGTTAATAATACACATATCAATCTTGTTATTCACAGAAACTGTATCAGAACTGTTGATGTTTCAAAGAGTCTGTTCATTGTCACTCCAAAGGTGTTAATCTCATAATAGAGATATTTGCCCTATTTTCAACGCACTCAGAAACTGCAGTGACAAAGGTTATATATGCAAGTCTGTAAGCCTAGAGACATGTCCGGTAAAGGGATTTCTTCAAGCAGAAAGGAAAGGCTTCATTGTGAATGCAGAGGTGTGTGCTATATTGGACCTCCTAACTGGTCGATCAGCCACAGGGTATGGCTGTTAGCATATATGAAGCTTGGAGGCGGCTAAAGCACTGCACTGTGTCTTCAGCCAGTAGCTAGAGGAGATTAAAGAGGTGAAGGTACAGAGCAGAAGTGGACAAGCAGAAGCATAAAGTTGTAGCACACCCTGACTCCGCATATGCGCTGTTTGTATTTCCATAGCAGAACCCATCAGGCTTCCTTGTGTCAGATCTCAAGCCCTTTACACCTGGTATGTCCCATTTCCCGACACCATCTCCATTCAGTGTTTGTCCTCCATAATTTCATTCCTTCTCTTATTCTTCCATCTCAGCTTCGTGTTTTCTTTCTTGATCAGTTCCACTGATGCCACAAGTCCCCAGATATACATAACCCCTTGATCCTAGTCCTCTTTCTGGGGACTTGTAAAGGAAATTGTCATTAAACTTTAGCAACGAGACTGAAACAGCCGAATTCACATTTGTAACTCCATTCATCCTTTCCAGTGGGACTGTGGATTTTTGAACAAGACATTGATGCCTATGCACAGTGAGCTCACTTTCAGTGTGCTCTGTGAATCTTTTACAATGAGTTTACCATGTTTTGGGGTCTCTGTGAACCACAGTTTAAAAAAAAATGGCCTGATTTAATAATTCTCTTTATGCACAGCTGGTCTTTCAGCAGAAACTCAGGGAAAGTGAATTCCCATGTTTCCTTCTGTACAACCCAAATGTTGGTTACCCAACAAGTGAATTTCTTAAATTGACAGTGTATTTACAGAAGAAGAAATTATGTCTTTCATCTTTGAATGTCATCTTGCATCCATTCACCCACTTGCAGTGCTTTAAGAATATCTATTTTTCTTTTGCAGTTTTTTTATTTAAAATACTAACTTTTTGTTTTCCAAGTTCACTTTCTAATGGGAAATATGGGAGAGCATGCTGTCTCACACAGTCATATACAGTGTCTGCTAAGGACTCCGTCCTACACCAATCCATGGTCACAGCCTGAAGAGCTGTAAGCTTTCAGAGCATGGCAATTTTTGTGAAGGAATTAATACTTCTGGCAGAAACCTGAATAAACAATTATCTCCAAGTATTCATTTCCCCTTTCTTGTGCACCGAGTAAGTCAATCTTCACTTCTAACCGTGCTGTAATGTTATATTGAGATTCAGGCTCTTAAAATGATGGACTGTCTTGCAAGGATAGATTATCCATAATAAGAAATGGGGTTTCTGTGGTTATTTTTGCGGGTTCTAATCACTCTGCTTTGGACAGCCCAGGCCATAGCAATAGAAGATGCTCCTTGAGTGACTGGACTGCCCAGGGCCTGACCATAAAATCTTCCTTTGTAGATTCCACACAACTGCTGAAAGACACCAAAGTTGTAGCCAACATCACCTTTTACTCATGGCTACAGCTTTGCTCTTTCTGTAGGGAAAGCAACCTTGTAGCGTAGACTGACTTGTGAAATGAAGACATTGAGAATTATATTGCAGCTTTCCTACTTACTGGTGGTCTTTCTGCAATTTATTGGTGGTCTCTCTACAAAACAGGCAACAAGAACACAGAGAAAAGTACCAGAGGATAGAGAAATGAAAGAAAAACTATAAATTACTTAAAGGCACCAAAAATGCACCTGTTGCTAAATTGCTAGAGCCAGTCAATGATAATAATTTATGACTGTGTGAATATTAACCCTGTGATTTATCAGCTGCACTAGTTGACTTGATGCCAGTACAGCATCATAAAAACAAGGAACAGTAAGGCTAAAACTGAATGCATTGCTGCAGGAGGTATTTGAGGCATTTAAATCTGTTGATCCTACATGAACAAACGCATTTGCCCTGCCTATTAAAAGCAGTCTTTAGGGAATCCTACCAGTCGTGTAGACATGCTGGCTGGGCTGGTCCACGTCTGGGTGAGGTAATGTGGAATCAGCAGGGGAAGATGGGGTCCTGGACACTGGCCGATGTTTATCTAATCCCACCATGCCAACTGTAGCCATCTGAGCCTGGTATACTTGCAACTGGTGGACACGCTGATGTGCCAGGAACTCCTGTTTCCAAGAAAACAGCACAGTAGAAAGAAATGTGAGATGGGATCAAGTACGACACTGAGGGAAACATGTCAACAAATTAAGTTCATTAGGTCAGGGCTGTAATAAACAGTGTGGAGAAAAAAAACCCCAACAACTCGCACCTAAGACCTAGTCAATAAATCCATTCAACAGATGTTTTCACACTGACAGTGTGGGCTGCTGACTTTGCTGGAGAGTAGGTGATGGCAGGCAACCTGTCAGTTCCCCCTGACAGAGGAAAAGATGTCTTCGCATGCAGAGGCTTATAAAAGACAAAGGTTTTCCTAATATAATGAATATATAATATGATGTTAGAATATGCATTTTGTGACCCTGCACAAATAAAAATAAAATCTTCCTATAGTACTGAAAGCAAAGAGTGGTGTCCTTACTACTCAGTACCAAATTTGCTGAGCAACTGTGAGTCAAGTTTCTACAGAGGGCTCAGTTGCCAGAGTGTCCTGGAAAACAGGAAAAGTTTGAACATAGGTTTTCACAAATCACTTAGAAATTTGGGAATTGTTACATGAGGTCCCACTTGGGGAGCTTTTTTTGTCAAGGAAGATTTCCTCCTCTGTTTTGTTTGTCAGTAGATGGTGACTCTTGCTGACATGACAAAGGCTGAAACCCTGCTGAAGTCGGTAGAAACCTTGGCATTCACTCGCTCCACAGAGCAGGATTGCTTTGCAAGCCCTTTTGCTTTCTGGTGGTTTTTTTTTTGTGTGTGTGTGTGTGTATAGTCCTATAACCTCAACAGAAAGTGAGTGGCAAAGAAAGATTTCCAAACCACTTTGCAATATAAATTCGGTTGAAATTCACATTTCTGTCTTAGAACTGCCAGGCTTCGGTATATATATATGCAGATATATATGGTATATACATGGCTTTTTTTTTTTTTTTTCAATTAAACCCTGTAACAATTAGCAGTGCTGTATGCTGTTGCTTGGGACAGCAGCTCAGAGACCTAGCCTGGCCAAGGAGGGATTGCTGGGTGCTCGGAGAGGTGAAGCTGAGTTCAGGCTGTGTGGGAGGGCAGGTGGGAGCACCCAGGAGTACCCCAGCCCCTCGTGTGCTGCAAAATGAATCCACAGCTAATGGGAAGTGAGAATGTCTACGCTGCATGTAAAAAAAAAGAGACCTTTATGAAACCGACTGCTCATCAGTAACAGCTAAAATGAGAACAAATGTTTTAAAAGGCAGCCTTAAAACCCACATTAATATCTAGGGTCACCACTATAGGTCACCACATAAGGTCATGGGAAGGGTAAATCACCTGGGACCTTGTCATGAGTGACTAAATAAAGAAAGAAAATATGAGTAAGCAAAAATAGATTTTACAAGAGGTGTCTTGGTTTGGGGTCATTGAACCATTTTACTTTCTTTGACTACAGTCCTCAACTTTTCCTATTGCTTTTTTAATGTATGATGACAGGTTGGTGTTATATATTCCAGGAAATATCTTGAGGTATCTGAAGAGGTCTGTGTATCCCTTTTCCTTATGAACATAACATAACATAACATAACATAACATAACATAACATAAGATTCAGGAATTCTTTCCTGAAATGCCTAAGTGCCTTGCTTTTACTTAGTTTCACGTATTTTAATTGTGATAAATTTTCAGAGGAGATATTTTTTGTGCTCCTAGGCATACACATCTTTTCTAATCTTTGCTGGGAGTGTGCATGATTGGAGAGAAGTGAAGAACACATGGACCCTATTGTGTTGAATATTTTACCTATGGAGAAGAGAATTAGATAAACTCCTTTGTGAGGATTTAGTGTTCATTTTTCTCAATGAATTCTCCTTCTCTGGAGATATTCAAGACCCACCTGGACAAGGTCCTGTGCAGCCTGCTCTAGGTGACCCTGCTTTGGCAGGGGGGTTGGACTAGATGACCCACAGAGGTCCCTGCCAACCCCTAACATTTTGTGATTCTGTGATTCTGTAATGCTGGCTTAATGTTCAATAAAGGAGGATCAGGAGGTATTTTGCTGTCTGTGGCACGATTGCTCCCTGCATCCTAGGTCAAGTGGTGACAGCAGCACTGTGTCTGATGCAAGTGTATTCACCTTCTCCTGCCTACTCTTCCAAAGCGTGAGAGCTAGCCAAGTAGTTTGGAAGAAGCCAAACTCCTACCTGCAGGAGCCTTTCTTCACACAGAGCTTTACTGCCATACATGTAATCAGCTGCATGGTTATTATTTCTGCTGCTCTACCCAGTCTCATAGCTAACTAAATAGCTGATGTCTGTGTAGCTCTTCGATCAAGGGGATTTTTGATACTATCAGTGTTCACACTAACAAATTATAATTCATTAACTGAGTTCACTTTTTAAATAATTATTAGAGTACAGAAGACAATAGGGTTTGTTGCATATTGGAATGCTCTTCAAGCTAGTGAGGGTGCATCAGTGTATTCTGGCAGTCTGCATTAAACAGTATTATTTAAATACACTTCTTAAGGACATCTTGGAAATTCAGTGATTAGTGAGGGGGGATTCATACTGTGCAAAAATGTTTCTGTTTGGACTTTTCCCAGTGCTAGTAGACTCTGAGCTCTAAAGACCTTGTCTGTCTTTCTTTTTTTCAGACTTGAACTTAACTTGTGAAATACCTACACAATCTTTTTCAGTGAAGCAGTAGGTTTGCCATTCAAACAATATCTAAAACCTAATCTATCCAGATCTCACCTGAAAAAATCAAATTAAGTGTTTTTTGGTTTTTGTTTTTTATGGTGTTTTGAAGAAGGTAAAAAGCTAAGTCTGGAACACCACAAAAAGTAGATAATTCAGGAAGATGCTCTTACCTTTGCACATAAGAAGATTAACTGTTTCTGTCTATGTAACCAATAGAAAGAACACTGTTTTTCAGGCATATGAACAAATCAAGGTATTTTTTTAATGGTAATCAACCTGTGTGAACATCACCTAAAAGCCAGACGGCCATATGTTTCAGCAATTTTCAAAGACCAAGAAGAGAGCCTGATCTTGCTCTCCTGTTATTTCCTGCTAAAGTCTGCTTTGTTTATATCATTCTTCCCTCCTCAAATGAAACCAGACACGTACCTGGAATTTGACACATGTTTATCAGCATAATCAATCTAGGGAAGGAGAAAAACTTGTGGATGGTTGGATGGAAAGCTGCATGACACCTGTTTTAATTTCTGGAGGTCACAGAAAACTGTTTCCCTGTGAAAACCTTTTAAAATTTGTCAGAAGTGCAGTACTTTGTCTCACAAGGCTTACACTAAGGCTTGCTTACATCCTCTGGTGAGTTCCAGTTCCTTTAGTTGTAATTTTAAAAACTCTAGGCATCAGCAAAGTTTGGACTTGTTCAGGTTTTAGCCAAAGTTTTAGGCTAACTTCCTGATTAGGTTTCATTTTGCAGACAACAGGCACTCATGAAGTACATACATTTTTTCCAGCCACCTACATATTTATGCTGTGAGCATTTGGAATACTCTTTATCACACAGGCAAGTGGATTAATGCAATGAGTAATGTGGATAATCAACACACTTCTCTGGCTCCCCAAAAGCCCACCTGGCCTCTGGAAGGGATTAAAGCAACACAATGAATTCATCTTCAGGTTTTATGTGCTACAGCACTGCACACACATGTCCGTCTCTCCAGCAATATGACAAAAGCAGTATTTGCACATCTGCAGGGTTAGTGATTTGTGTGAATATATTTGGAGCATTTCTTAGGTAACGCGAGCCCTGCCTGCCCGGCATGGAGCCTGCTAGTTCCAGGTGTCTGAGATTAGTTCATTAGGAGAGGCAGGCAATTAGGGCCTCTGCCAGAGCGAATGGAGGGCTACTCATCATCTTCCCCAGAAACCAGTTCAGGCTCTCAGTAATTATTTTGAGAAGGATTTTTAGAGTCAGTATCTATGAGAAGATGACCCTTTTGAGGGCATGGGAGGTAAATATTTGTTATTCTCCTAGTATTACTGCAAGGTTTGTTGTTTAGGTGGAGCTGGAATTGATTTAGTTTGGTGTGAATACTTCTTTCATGTAGATGTGTGATTTGTGTATTTTGGGGCTTAATGTTTTGTATATTCTGAGGATTGTAATGAGAGCTACTTCCTTCTTTCTACTGCCTGTGACAACTGGTGATGCACAAGTGTATTCAGCTGGATTGTTAGATGGTCTGTGTTGGATGATAAAGCATAGCTGAATTGTCTATGAATTATTGCTCCTTCGAGCCGTTATGCTTTGTGCAGAGAAAAAATATGAGGGGTTCACTCATAAAATTCTTTCTTGCCTCTCAACAGTCTGCTTTTTAATTTAGTTTGATATGTTTATATTTAATCACAGCTAAACAAATCCCAAGATTTGTATGTCGGTGTCATAATCCTAAGTATGTATGGGTATATGCACACCTCTCTTCAGGGTTTATGCTATGGCTTTTTTTCATTGTGGTAAAAATTTTTTTTCTCTGAAGAAATTCAAAATTTGCTATTTGTAATAGCAAGATTACTGCTTATCGTCTCTCATACATTTGTGGCTAGGTTTATAGCCCTCTGTTGTTGTGCCTCTACTGCATTCTGCCGAAGTATGAAATGTGTGCTAATGCCTATTAACTGTTAAAAATCATTCATATATCGCCCATCCTCCTCTCCTCTTCCCTCTCCCAAAGACCTTCAGTACTACTAACCTTAGAATGTTTTTCCTCTCTAAGTATTTTTTGGCGGTCTGTTCTCTGGTTAATTTTTTCCTACCATTTCCACATTGCTTTCTGAAAATCACCCAAAGGACCAATTATTACTGAGGAGGAAAAATACATATGTGCTGCAGGAAGTTTTGCCTTACGTGAGGATGAAAACACAACCTTCTCGGCAGGCAGACCTGCTGTCTTCCAAGTACTTCCTGCGAAGCATATTTCTGATTCCTACTCTGCTGCCTTGTCTCACCCTGGAGCTCCTCATGGAGCCCCTACTCTGCAGACTCTGCTAGCCCCCTGTAGTAGCATGGGAAGAGAGAAATTTCAGGTCCTACCACTTGTCTTCCCCACCACCCTCCTCGACCTCCTACCTTCCCAGTGCAGTTGAAGCTGAAGGCATCCAAGGGGTGTCGGGGCCAGACAGTGGCTGCACCCAGAAAAATGGCCTCTGCTTGCAGCAAACGGACCTCAAACATAGAATCATTAAGGCTGGAAAAGACCTCTAAGATTATCAAGTCCAACCATCAACCAAGTCCTGCTTTTAGGTGCCCATCATGGCACTCTTGGCCCAAACCAAGATAGTATCATCCAAAGTCTGATTTGGTAAAAAATTCTCAGTCCCCGGGAACTTCTCACACAGTTCAGATGTAGCTAGTTAACAGTGCTTCAGAAATCATGGACCTAATGAAAACAGTAATGGGATTGATCTTGGTCATCCCCAGAAGTGACCACGGGGGTCGAGGATCAAAGAGAGCAATGAATTCCGAAACAAGGAGTATTGGGACAAAAGGACCACTTTTGACCTAGGAATTTTACAGACTACTGCTCTGCCTGCTCTCAAACAAAACCATAACTAGTTGTCCTCAGGAAATGAGCAAAAATAGGCCATGACATCTTCTGGAAATGCTTGCATGGATAAATGTGAAAGGGTAGGAATGACTTATCTCTGTCAATCTAAACCTAAAATAGAAATTCGACTGATGTATCTCTGAAAATGAATATGTTCAGAGGTTGTCTTTTAAATTGCTCTGTCACTTTGGATTTCTTGGTCATGTGTTTTCTCTACGAATGCTGTTTTTGACAAAACCACATGTAAAGCCACAAACTTCCATGGTCATCACTTTCAGCAAAATTGAAAAATAATCAGTATCACCATCTGAAACATAGGCAGCCACAAATTCAGAATCAGCATTTTTATGAAAAGTAAATAAATAATAAGTATGGATACAGACACATAGAATGAATAGGTAGAAATGAGTTTACAGCAAGCAAAAACAGATGAGAAGAAAGAGGGCAGCTAGCCTTGAGGTATCTGGTTGTGTCAGGTCACGTATTATCAGGGTGTTTATAAAATTTGGTTTTCTCTTTCTGTAGTTCAAGTAACACGGTGTTGACTGAAACATGGATAAGCAGAAATGAAGTCTTATCAACTGAGTGTCGGATACTTGTACAGAACAGTGGAATGAAAGCCATACCCCAGAACTGCCTAGAGTCCTAGGCAGAGAAGGCTCTCCGTGGGCAGAAGGTTGCTGCATACACAAAACAGACCTGTGGCCTCTGCCCTCCGCCCTGCCTTTGCCTTCTGGAGAACTATGGGCAGGCTTATCCCAGCCAATGCCAAGGTAGGGTTTAGTACTGGGGAGGCCCTACTGCAGTGACCACCTAGGGCTTGGCCACCACCCTCGACCAGCTGGATAGGCTCTGAACCGGCTGCTGCAGAGGTCTCTGCCCCTCTCCTGCCACTGTTCCCTTCTAGGGCAGGAGCAGCTTTCGGATGGCAAAAATTGATTAAAATGACAAAATTTTTTGTCTAGTGGGCCAAGGAATAGGGGAAGAACAAAGACTAGTAACTAGTGACAAGAGTGTGCTCCTTTGTCAAGTCATGTAGGGGATAACATATTCCTTGTCTTGGGTTGCATGACCAAATCTGTGGGTCAGTGCTGGCATCACACCCCTTGCCTCTGGTTGTAGGACATAACAGCAGGGTCAGGACCCTATCTCTTACCACTACTGTTGCACAGGGAGGTGGGTGGATTGCTAACCTTCAGTTTCAAAGGGAGAGATGGTAAAAGTTACCTCCCTTGGATGGGAAGTTTCCAAAAATCTGAGTATCTAATGAGAGTCAACCTGAAAAGAGCCATCGTGGTCCAACATAGGTGAGGAATCAAGATGGCCACATGGGTTGAGAAGTTTTCAGCTATCTTTGTGAAGAAATATGAGCCAGGCAGTCATTAAGTTGAAGCCTGGTGTAATTAAGAAGAAAGGACTGATGCGAAATGATGTCTGGGAATGACAGTGAGGAGGGTCCTACAGATGGACCACTTTCTACTGGAGGGGAATTCCAAAAGTCCAGCTGAGCTGCTGGTTTCACTCCCAGTTCCCACTCCTGTGAGACCTGCCCTCTCCACTCCTGATATTGGCAGGTATTCGACTGCTGTCACTTCTGCTAAAGTGCTGACTCTGCGGTGTGCACAGCACGCGTCCAAAGAAAATATGGTACCTCTCAAAAGCTTGCACTCCTGGCTAAATCCCTTCCTCACTTTCTGACTCTCCCTGAGATGTAATACAAACATACAAATAATCGGGTGTACAACAAAGGGGAGAAAGGGACCATCTGAATATCTTTTGCATTGTTTGTTTGTTTGTTTTTTTTTTTTAGGAAAAAACTTTGTAGAGTATTCTTGTTAGTTTATTACTCTTACTAGAAATACCACAAGACTTTCCTGAAGTCATCTGGTGCTTTCCAAAAAAAGAATACAGAGAAGTGCAGAAATGAATACCAATGAGAAAATACAGTTCTCCACATGTCTTGCCCTAACTTTGAGTATTAATAGGTATTTGTTCCTTTTACTTCAATGTGAAGAATAAATAGGCTTTATAATAGCATTTAATGGTTACAACCTCCTAATCCTAGCAGCTTTCCAGCAGTCTTTCAGTTCATCTGTTAGTTGGCCAAAGATAATTAGTGAAAAATCACCTGTCCCACTGTTTCATTGTTCCGGGAAATGTCACCCAACTCTTCAACAGTATTGGCAAATTAGTTTGGTGTTACTTTATGCAGATAATTTCAACCACTTCCATTTCTCTGCTGTTCATTGTAACTATTTTTCTTAGCAGACTTGCATGGTTTCTTTTTAAGCGAAGAGTCGTTTGGCCTTCACCCAGAGAAATAGTAGTCTCTAGGTTAAATTCAGCAGCAGCCCTGCTGAAGATCTATGTTTTCTGCGTACTTCAACAGATTCTGCTTTGGTTTTATAGGCAATTCTGTTGAGTTCAGTATTTATTGTACAATTAATGGAAATTACTTGGGTCTGACATAAAAAGAAAACCTTAGAAGACCCTGCTTTTCAATGTAGAGTCCATGCACACTAACACATCAGTGTGTACGCATAAAATCATGAGGGTGTGCAGAAGCCTTCTGCAGATGCCTTCTCTCTTGTGTGAAAGTATATGAGGTCAGAACAGGGAGCATTAATGGACCATACAGTCAGTAAATACAAGAGTGGTAACGAAGGTGCTTCACCAACACTGTTCTCTCTCTACAGATCACCTCCATAGATCACTGTGTCTAACACACACACTCATGCGCGTTTGTGTGTGTGTATTGCCATTGTCTGCATCGGAGCTCTTCTGCACAAACCGTCCGTTTCTGCTGCCACCGGTGTGATAGCAGAGTTGTAACCTGATGGATACCAGGTTCCAGTCCTTTGCTGGAGGACCTCTCCCCCTCTGAAGATTTCAGAGATACATATTACCAAGTCTCACACCTTACTTCAGTGCGGTTAAAATGTCGGCTTCCTTTCTCCCAAATATTTGTAGTAGGAGTTACACAGTTTCTTGAAAAAATACGTATGTACATATATACATTTGCAAATATCACAACATAGTTTAAAAATATTTCTCTCTACAGTGCTCAGCTCTTCACTTTGTTAATTTTGACACACAGAGAAATAGTAATATACAGTGAAATGGTGATATAATTTGAGACTCTACAAAAGATAGGATTTAAATATAGGAAGGATGCTGTGGATGGGGAAAAAAAAGAGAAACTATCACAAATAAATCTTTTCAGATCTATTCTATATGCTTATAGAGTGTTCCATATATTTGCAGAACACTATTTATAGAATAAATATATTTCTGCAGCAAACAAGTTCAGCTTGTTATACTTCTTTTTTTTTAATTTTATTTGGCAAAAGATCAAATTATTTGTAATATGAACAAAATTGAACTGAACCCCTAAAGATTACTTTTAAGTATTACTTGGAACCAGGGACTTGCCTGCTATATGCTTCTCAGCATAGGATTTGCTGCTTTTAACATGTGGGAGAACTGCCAGAATGAGCAAATTGAAAATGAAGTGGAAAACCCTTATGTTTGCTGATTTAGGAACAACTAGAGGGTTAAAAAGAAACATGGAAAATAGTATGTGCCAGTACAGCACTAACTGTGTAATGCAGACTGCAAAATAAAATCTCAAATTTTTCATTCCTTGAGCAAATTTGGCCCTCAAAATGCAAAGTACAGTTCAGAAGAAACCATAATACTTGTTATGTTTCATGAGAAAGATGAATGAATTTATCTGAAATTGCTTCATTGCAACACATTTTGAATGTCTCCCCTAAAAATGTGAAATAGGGGCTAGATTGTTGTCACAAGAAGGATGTGGAAGACTGGCTAGGACTAAAAGGGAGAAGAGAGAGGGAACAGTATTACAAAATGCAAACGATTGAATATCATAAGCTCCAACCCTTCCTCTTCTCACCCTCTCTCTTCTTTATGATAATGCTCTCCATTTTCTTTCCATTTATAAAATTTGAAAGCTATTTTGCTTGTATGTTCAACTATCTTCCAGTCCTTTCTTGGCTTATTCTTTTCCCAACAAAAGCTGAGTCTTCCATGTATTCACATTTTCAGAATCCTCAAGTATCATAAGATACTACAACAATTAAAAGAAACTGAAACAATAAGAAGTAAAAAAAAATATTAACTGGGGAGGAGAATTGGGGGCAATAAGAGCACTTGTCCCAGTATAGCACTTCTGTTCATTGATTTGATGACACTATATAAGGATCTTATCACTGCATTAGCCAAGAGGATATTTTTCTCTGTCTAGAAGAGATCTCTATCCAAAGTCCATGGGACCTGATGGGGTGCACCCACAGGTCCTGAGGGAGCTGGCAGATGAAGTTGCTAAGCTGCTATCCATCATATTTGAGAAGTCATGGCAGTGTGGCAAAGCTCCCACTGACTGGAAAAGGGAAAACCTAATGGTAAAAAGGAAGACCCGGGGAACTACAGGTTAGTCAGTCTCACCTCTGTGCCTGGCAAAATCATGGAGCAGATCCTCCTGGAAACTATTCTCAGGAACATGCAAAACGAGGAGGTAATTGGTGACCGCCAACATGGCTTCACTAAGGGCAAATCATGCCTAACCAATTTGGTGGCCTCCTATGATGGGGTTAATGCATTGGTGGATAAGGGAAGAGCAACTGATGTTATCTACCTGTACTTGAGCAAATCATTTGACACTGTCCCACTTGACATTCTTGTCTCTAAACTAGAAAGAAATGGATTTGATGGATGGACCGCTCAGTGGATAAGGAATTGACTGGATGGTCGCACATGGATTGGGGCAGTCCCAAGCACAAATAGAGGCTGGGCGGAGAAGGGATTGAGAGCAGCCCTGAGGAGAATGACTTGGGGGGGCGGGCTGATGAGAAGCTCAATGTGATCTGGCAGTGTGCTCTCACAGCCCAGAAGGCCAACCATACCTTGGGCTGCATCAAGAGAAGCGTGACCAGCAGGTTGAGGGAGGTGATTCTGCCCCTCTGCTCTGCTCTGGTGAGACCCCACTTGGAGTCCTGTGTCCAGCTCTGGAGCCCTCAGCACAGGAAACACATAGACATGTTGGAGTGGGTCCAGAAGCGGGCTACAAAAATGATCAGAGGGCTGGAACACCTCTCCTATGTGGAAAGGCTGAGAGAGTTGGGCTTGTTCAGCCTGGAGAAGAGAAGGCTGCAGGGAGACCTGATAGCAGCCTTCCAGTACCTGAAAGGGGCCTACAAGAGAGCTGAAGAAGGACTTCTGACAAGGGCCTGTAGTGATAGGACAAGGAGTGTAATGGCTTCAAACTAAAAGAGGGTAGATTTAGATTAGACATAAGAAGGAAATTCTTTACTATGATGGTGGTGAGGCACTGGAACAGGTTGCCCAGAGTAGTTGTGGATGTCCCCTCCCTGGAAATGTTTAAGGCCAGGCTGGATGGGGCTTTAGGCAACCTAGTGTAGTGGAAGGTGTCCCTGCCCATGGCGGGGGGGTTGGAACTAGATGATCTTTAAGGTCCCTTCCAACCCAAACTGTTCTATGAGTCTATACATACACAGGAGTAACTTACAGGAAAAGATGTCTGCATGATTAAGAGACCAAAGGACACAAAATCAGAGACCAAAGACTAGTTTATATTCGTCACCTGGGCTCTGTTACTCCTTGCTATGATCCATGTCCTTCCTGAAACAACAATCTTGGGAATATTAATTAAAGTTTTCAAAGCTGCCTAAATATATGACAAAAATAACTTTACACTTCAGAAAATGGCTATTTTTTCAAAGGATGGCTGCTTAGTATGCAGAGTCACTATCTCTTTGTTTTGAAGGCCAGCTGAGATAGTGGTGTCTCAACTTGTTTACTGGGGAAGGCAGCCCTGGAGATCAGCTCCATTGCTGGTGCGGTCCCTTAAAGCACCGCCCTGAACATAGCCCAGTGGCACCCTGGGAGGGAATCCACATGCTGGAGATGGTCTTGGAGCTGGTGGCTGAGCAGGAAGACCACAAGCAGTTGGGAAGGGGCAGATGAGCCAGCAGGGAAGCGCAAATCCAGCGTCCCAAGGGCTGTTCGGGTGCAGTCAAAGAGCAGAGGGCTTCCTGTAATTCTCAAAAGAAAGGACCCGACAGTCAGTGGAGAAGGTAATCTTCTCCAATAATAAGTTATAATTTATAACACATTGTAGGTCTGTTTTGGGGCTAGCCTGGATTATTTATCCAGATCTAAGTCCTGATAGACTAGAGAGAAACCAAGAAATTTATTCTGGGTTTTCACTGAGATATCTGAGAGAAGGGTTTGGCACTTCAACAGCTGCTTCTTAAAGCAATACCCACAAAGAAGAGAGACCGTCTTCTTCCAGCCACACAACACTTGGAAAAAATATATACTGGAAAATATTGAACCAAATCAATAGCCACAACTTTAACAACATCCAGTGAAGCCTGGGAGGAGGGAGAGGGGGAATCCTGAGAACCAGTCAAAGCACAATGTTGATTCTAATTGTTGTATTTAGCTGGCCTTGTCTTGTGACAAGTCTGTTATTCTGCAGATTTCCTACCTGCCACCTTCCATGGGAGGATTTTACAAAGTGAAGTTATGCAGGCAATTCCCTTTGCTTCTTACCTCTTTATTCCTAATTATGTTGGTCCTGTGTTCACTCAACATAACATTATAGCTGTCCCCAAATGCTCTAGATTTGAGGCTTGTGACAAATGAAATCTTTTAGGGCTTGGATTTTTTTTTTTATGTGTTGCAGAAGTGTAGCTGCTAACATGCTGAAAACAAGGCTGTGCTTGCTTATTGTCTGACAATGGATTACTAGTTTTTAAAACTTTTCATGGGCATAATTTCTTAGATGTTCTTTTTGCTAGGAATGTCTTCTTTCTTCCTCTGTAATAAATTTTATGTGTATGATACATATATAGCCCTTGCTTGATGCTGTCCTGTTAAAGGCTATCATGAAAATAATCTGTAATTCATCTGCTAGAGAGTGTTTTTGCGTGGAGAAATCAAGGTGTAGAAATTATGAATCCGAAGTGAACAGGGATTAGAAATCCTCATTTCTAGGTCCTTCCTTTAACCATTGCATCAGTAATATTGCATTACATCAATAATATTCTCCACTTCTGGCTGGTTTACTTATGAAATAATGCAGCTCTGTGGCTTTCAGTAGTTCTTATCACAACGGATAGTAGCAGGGGTAGAGTCAGAAGTCGTTTTGTTTGTGCTGGATTTGGAACAGGGTAGAAGAAAAGTTAGAGCAATGGGCACTATAAAACATCACAGGTTTTAGGCACTGCACAGGCAAATTAAAGCACCCCCACTCTATAGCTTTAAGATGGCTGCAAAAGGGGTCTGGGCAGAGTGAGTGCGTATAGGAGGGCTGATCATCCCTGTGACCCACACAGAGCTGTTGTGGTGAAGGGGCCCCAGAAACTTCTCTATTGTGTCTTTGGGGTCATTGTTGTGCTTAGTCTTGTTGGGAATATCCAGTCTGTTTCCTTTCCAGTCTGTGGAAGGATTAAACCTACTCAGAGAAACCAGGAGGAAAGCAGGTCCCATAACATGGTATGTAGTGTACACATGGTGCCATAGCCAGCCATCAGGGCTACCACGGGTCCCAAGAGTGTGCTGACAGCACTCCAAGGCAGGCATTACCAAAGCACTCCCGAGAGCTGGCACCCCACATCCATGCCACTGCCATCAGGGTTGGCCTGCAACACCTGCTGGCCACAGGGGAACTTTTGAAAAAGAACGGATGTTGTCAAACATATCTTAGAGCCTTGGTGGGGCTGCGAAGGTGGGCTGAGAGCTTTGGGGCTGGGTTCAAAGCATTGGGTCCCACCAGCCCTGCAAAGTGTGTCCCTGTTGGAACTCTATGAGCCAGGATGCATTTGAAAGTTTTTCTTTTTTTCCCAGAACCACAGGGGGTTAAACCCAATCTGATTGCAATATCAACAGATAAGCTAAAACATGGCCGATTTAGCCCTGAGCCCAACCAGAAAGCTAACACTATCCAGAGGCCCAGGTGCAGGCAACGAGCTTCTTGGACCCTTCCCTCTCTCCTTTTCCCAATCCTCCTCTGTCTATGGGTATTGGGGTTTCTTTTTGCTACTCTCAGTAGACAAATCTAATTAAAGCAATTAAAAACTTAGTAGTGACATTCAGAAAGGTGAAAAATATGTGAGATTGTGACCGAGCTTCTGACTTTTTTAGTGATAATTTTAGAAATCTCCTTGGCTTTATCATAAAAGTTCAGATTCACACATCCAAGTGGCTCTTTGGACATTGAAATGTACTATACACATGGAAATAATTTAATTCAGAAGAATCTGACTGCTGCTACCTGGCCCTTTTTTTGCTTATTTTTAGTCAGTCTATAGAGAATTTAGAAGCCTATTACTATACAGTTAGAAATAATAGACAGGATTGTTCTTCAGTTTTCCTCATGTGCGTTGAGGCATCAATCTAAGCTATGTCCAGGCTTTTTTTTATCTCTTATTTTTTTAACCTGGATTTAAGCCCTGATGATTGTTGCTTTCATACAGCAACATCCTTCAGTGTTGTAACACAGTACATCCTATGGATTACATCCTAAAGAATTTCTGGGTGTTTATTCTTTTTGGGGGCAGGGATCATGAATTTGCAACTCTTCTAGTGAATTTTATATAAACTTGTTAATTAGCTGGACAACTCTCCCGATTTTAGATACATCCAGTAATCGGTCCTGATACAAAACCCCAGATAATGCTTTGAGAATTTGGGCACAGTGTGACTTCAGATGGAAGCATCTGCTACCTCATCTAATCTATAGTGTATTTGTATGTGTGACAGTCAATGGTTACTGAGCTTTGTTTCAGAGCTGGCCTTATTTTGGGGTAATATCTGTAATACCTGGAGATTCAACATATTATTTCAGTACAAAAAGTGTTATATGAAATTACCCAAGTTAATAAGGCCAAATTCTTTTGAAAATGAAGTTTTGTTACTCATGTAACGATCACTAAGAGCAAAAGTCATCTTGTTACAGTCGAATTAACACACTCCAACTTCACATGTCAGAAAGAAAAACACACTGTGCCAATTTGAGTACCTGCCACCTGAAGGCTCTGAGATTTTAGGCCCATTGAATCTTAATCAAAAAGACCTGGGGAACACCTGAGACAAAAGCTAGTTGGCAAATTCATCCCTGCTGTCATTAGGCATTTATTTGTGCCCACGTAACCTGGCCAAGAGAGGGAATACAGGCTGTGGGTGCTGTTGTAGGCAATGCATTCCCATGGAGGAAGCTTGGGGCGACTACTGTGTGTACTTTGTGCCTAAACCAGAGGTGTGAGTTCTCTCACCTAATCTTTATATTTTAATGAGAAAGGAGGGAGTGAGAAGCCCTGAGCAGGGGGCCATGGCTGGCTCCCTCCGGCTGTGAAATGTTTGTGTCCCTGGTGTCTGTCTTCTCACCAGGGGTAGAACGGGTGGAAGGGCCTCTCCTTTTCATTTAAGAAAGGGTTACAGGGCCATGCTGCCGAAAGAGCTGCACCAGGGGCTGAAAGCCCTGAGAGAGGTTTGGGTCAAGTTAGGTTGCTTTGGGAGGGTTTGGATCTCTGAAGATGTTTTGTTTTCATTCCTTGAATTAAAATTTAATTTAAGTAATTGAAATACATAATCCATCTCTGAGGAATGCTGTCTTAATCTTGTCTCTCAGAAGAAAAAGCAGGATTTTCAAATTTTATCTGTTACTGATCAGCTGTATGAGCTTACGCCAGTCCTCTAACCCCTTTGAGCCTTTGTGTCACCTTATCTCATCCTGGCTTTATCTACCCTTACTATGGAGATTTCAAGCAGTTTGTCCTTTGCAACGTGACAGTTCAGTGCTCAACACTAAGGATGCTTGACTGCAGCTGTGGAGCTAAGTTAGTAATACACTTTAAAATAATGAAAAACCATCTTGAAAATCCTCTTGCTTACCTCCCCCACCCCTGAAAAATAAAAAGGAAAGAGCCAGGAGTTTCATTTAGTGTGTTTCAGCATAGTAATTACCCATATAGGTCCAATTACATCTCATATTAAAAAAAAAGTAGAAGCAAATATAAGGAACTGTAACAAAATGACAAAAAGCGAGAGAAGAAAAGTTAGATGGGAGCAGGGTGGAGAGAACAAGAATCCAGCGTTAATAGAGACAAATAACAAATAACTGAAACTCTGAATCCAGGCACCAACGTTTTCATCACCTGGAAACGGTCAGAGCATCACCACTGTGATTTTTGGACATTCATACAGTACGAGGTTCTGTTGAGTGAGCCCTGATTCCCTAGGTCCCCCTGCAATGATTACTTCTTTAAAAGCTTTTAAACTTCAGACTTCACCTTTGTTGTAATATGAAGACTTTTGAAATCTGTGGTTATTTTGGACAATTTTCATTTTCTGGTCTATTCTATTACAAAACAGTCTACGCCCTATTTATTCTATGTCTCCCAAAAACCCACAGTAATTAATTGCTGTAGCGCATGGTTGTGGTGGCCCAATGGCCGGACACGATCAGCTGAGAAAGCAGGGCTGGTTGTGCACCAACTGCGGCACCCGCCCACCACTGACCACAGTAACCTTTTTGGGAAAAGTCACTTCCATCAGCCGGGCCACTACAGGGCAGTGGCCGCAAGGCAGCAAAACACCGCTTGGAATAATTCTTTGCAGATGCCAGGAACCGGAAGTTTCAGGGAGAAAAATGAAAGCCATTCAGTCTTCCAGTGACACAAGCCTTTGATATCACAAAGTCATTTGGACAGAGAGCTCCGAGGTCAAGAAGGCACGTAAAGATTGGTGATTATTGAAATACTATATCAGCAAAGTGTGGCAAGCTATTAAAAGAAACTGTAGCTTTTATGATTGTGTTGCTGGAGCTTCCCCAGGGCTATTTGCATTTGATATTGAGTTAAGCATAACTTATTTAGTCCCAGCATTCCAGAAAACATTTTGATGTCAGCTACTGAAGGAAAGTAAACACATGGAGGAGGAAACACTACTGATCCCAAACAGATAAAAATATTGTAATTTAATTCTGTGAACCCATGCATGTTAGAGCATTAAGAAAGAGGAATTTTTAAAAGGTTGATTGGACTTAAAAGACTTGGTTGATAGAGGTATTTAGTCACTGTGCAGCTGGGGGAGGGAGGATGGACAAACAGAAATGATTTATCACCCAGAGTATATGCTACGCCCCGACAAAGCATGAATGCAGTTTTCTGTAGACAACATTTTCATCTAGAGCAGATTTTATGCACATGTGTGATTCTCATCTAATGCTGTGGACTTGTGTGTATGTTGGGCCAAACTATTTGCTTAGCTGGGCTCTTTGCCCAGTGGATGTTCTGATGGTTGGTGACAGGGATTTTCCTGCCCTGTAGTAAGCCATTAGAAGTCTTTGGGACTGTAATTTAGGAATAGCTCTATTGGTCTGGATTTTTGGTCACTAAGTGAAGAGTTCAAAATCTGATTTAGAGGCTGATAATATCTGCACAGATACTATCTCACAGCTCAGTAGCTCCAGTGCAGGAGTCATGCTTATTTATTTCTGTAAGAAGCTGCCAGTAAATCCATTGGGGAATTCTGCTCATGGGTTCTCTGTGCCCTCAGAATAACACTGCAGACCTGAGGAAATTGCAGGTATAAATGTAAGATCAGGTGTGGTTTTCTTTGATTTGCCAGAAATTACTGCTTTTCTCAGAGTGAGGAAGTGGGAGAGCTGAAACCTCAAAGTCAAGTACGGCTCAGCCCCCATAACACAGGGGAGACACCTCAGCAACAGCTCCTTGCAGAGGGTTTTTCCATGCCGTCTTGACTGTGCTTGGATTCTTAGATTTTTTTTTTTGTTTCTTTAAAGGTGTTTTTAGGTGGGAGGTTAGCACTTAATAGGTTTGTTTAAGTACTGCAGAATAAAGGGTCAAGGATTATAGCAGAACTAGCATAATGTTACAGCTACTATCACTATGCAGATGTTATCTGTCCAGAGATACCATCCAAGATGCTATCCATACTTCCTGCTGCCTTGCTCTGACCAGGTCTATTAATGTCACTTTTTCTGGACCTAGGCAAGATGCCAGCCCTTCCATTTCCTTTTATCTCAACAGAAGACAAGGTATATAAGATTGTGAAGACCAGACTTTGGTGCTTCTCTTGGTTAGCGTAGTTTACAGTTCAGTGACCTCATATTGCTGATAAAGTTTTTCACTCAAAATGTGGAATTCTACATTTCTGTGTTCTGAATAAGAAAGATTTTCAGCATGAGATGTAGAGGAAGAAAACTTCCTCGCCATCCTCTCCTTGCTATGCAATTTTTGTCCTAACATTTTCACTGCAAAGACATTATTCATTACCACAGGAATATCCCAGCTCTGCAGGTTACATATTAATGACCAGTTCTCCCAGACAGAGGATCATATTTCATTTAGAATTGCAAATGTTATGTCTGCTAGTTACCAAACACACCACATAGGATTTAGCAACTAAGACTTTATTTGCATGTTCTCTGTCTAAAACCATACTAGTTAATACAAAGATTTCCCACAGATGTTTGGGTTTTTTTACCTTAATTACTCAGCCTTACATACTTGTCCTAATTCCTGACATGTTTAATAAGATTATTCTGGATTCTAAATTCTCTACTTCGTAATTTGTAAGTTACCACTTCATTGCACTTTTAGACTGTCTTTAACAACTATTAGTCTTTTACTCAGGAATAAAACTACTGCATTTTGCATGTTGTGAAGACAGATTTGAAGCTTTTTGGGACCCATAACTAAAAAAAAAAATAAAAGGCTTGTGTTGTTGACTACTTGTCTTGAGGAGAATAATCCGTGGCTTAAAAAAAATAAAGGATAAATGTGCTTTACCTAGAAGCCAGACAGAAAAAAAAATACATTAATTTAGTAGAAGAACCTAAGTTTGAAGGACTAGATGAAGCCAAGTCAGATTTAAGAAGATCAGAACATAAATGCCTTACTGCATCAGGCCAGTCTATTGTGCCCAGTACTGCCTCAGACAATAGGAGATGTCATTTGGTGCGAGCACATGAGCATGCCTACTCTCTGCAATTCATTCCCCTTGTACTCTCTCTGCATCCAGAATTTTCACATTATGGATGCTAGAGGTACATCCCTGCCTCTTTCCTTTAACCTCTGCTTATGACCATGTTGTCCACGTATTTGTCTAATCGTATTTGGAACTGCTGGCTCTATAATCTCCTGTGGCAACAAATTCCAGAGTTTCACTACTCATGGTGCAAAGAAAGAGAAGTCTTGCCTGTTTTAAACTGATCTTCTCATAATTTTAGCAAAAGCTCCCAAATCTGATACAGCAGGATTTGGCAAACACGAGTTCTTCATCCAGTTTGCCTGCTGCTCTTACGATTTTCTAAATGTCTCTCTGGGGGAAGGTATTCTGTAGCAGAATTAGAGATGTTCACCCAGGAGAGTCCATGCACTTTTTCTGCCTTCCAGGGGTGATAATGTGGCCCTGCTTTTCAGCTGTACAAATCACCTTTCTGCTCAGCATTGTTGAAAAGGCTGTTTTAATTGATGTTTGTACCACAGCTGGCCTGGTGGGTGACACGCGGAGCGGAGTGAGGACACTGCCGGCTCCTGCCAGGCTCCCTCCCGGCCCCAGAGTGCCCCAAATCTGCCCCCTGTTCTCCAGGCCAAGCAGAGTCTGGCAGCCAGCCAGGGAAATCTTCTTATGTAGGTGATACTCACTAGGGGAGCATTTGAGGGGTGCATTTTAGTTTTATTTAAAAGCTCTGGTTTCTACTGCCATGGATTTACATGTATAAAAGCCCCACATGTAACACATAGTGATATAGGAGCTTTCCAAATGTTTTCTCAACACTTCTGCTTCTACTCTCCATACTCTTCATTTTGTCTTTCTCTTCTTCCCTCTTCTTTCCACTGGAAGAGGATGATGTCTCTTTGCACAAGACATTAGTGTGTCTGCGCCAGTGTTTGCAAGCAGTATGCAGTAAAACTTTTTAACTGTGATGCAATTCAGTCAAGAAATAACAGACAAAACCCAAAGGCTGAGACCAGCACCAGAGCTAGAGGTTTGATATTAAATACATTGCCACTTTTTCTTTCTAATATTTTCAAGTAGGAAATAAATCTCCTTTCTGTTGAAAGATAGTTCTGCCTTTGAAGATAGAATAACGTTTACATAAATGTTAAGGTCTTCTTTAATGTAGCTTTCATTATCTCCTGTGTTCCTCCTGTCTCTGAAAGACCAAGTGACTGATGTCAAGATCAAGGGAGTCAATCAATGTAGATACACTCCAGGACCCAGATAGGATATAAATCACCCTTACTCCTAACCACAGTAGACACCTAACTGAAGGACAGTTTACATATTCGCTGTCCTTGCGGGGGAGGCTAAATTTCCCAGTCACTTACCTCACGGGAACCCCTCATTCATTAACCAATTGGGGTGCTTAGTATCACCTATCAAATAGGCTAATCAAAGTTTGAGAGAAACCAGCTCTTGACCATTTCTTGCCCTTTGAGCACTCCAGGGCCACCTCTCGCCCCTAGACTTTTATCTAATTAAAGTTAAAGAGGGGAAAATTAATCCATGGAAGAAAATGAGATAACAGCCACCGTAGCAGACCATCCTAGATTCTGGTTTGGCTTTCATCTATTGCTACCTGACAATTAACTCTTCAGCGACACAGGAACCCCATTTTATGGGGGAGCAGGATCTGTCCCTTCACACAACAATGGATGTTATGTCTTCATCTTTCCCCACTCTATGTTGCAGTTCCTCTACTTGTAATGGGTGTGGGTGAATTAAAAAGGTCATCCTTTACTCTCCTTCTCTCAAGCTTGACTTAGTGCTGTTTTCACTTGCAGAATACAAAAGTGAAAACTGTAATTTATTACAGTACTAGCAATTCAAGATGTTTTGCTTGGATCCTGTGCTTGCAATTGGTTACCAACATTCCAGCCTTTCTTGCTTTTGTTGGCTACTAGTTTCTAACCCTCAATTTCATTCTCTAAATCTGTGTTTAAAAAGACATTTCACAGCACGGGGTTGTGGGATTTTTTACCTTGGAAAAAAATTGTGGAGTGTCCCCTTTGTAGATTCACTGCAAATTTTTTTGTACTATTTGTGTTTGGTGTTCTTTTGTTTTAAATTCTTTCCTTTTTCTTGAACCATCTGATTATAATACTTCTGAAGCCCAAAGGATCTTCCTTTATGATCACTTGAATTTTTCAACAGCTGAAACTTCGGCACTGTGAATATCAGAAATAAGTTATCTCTGGCAACACTGCAGTCGTTAGCTGCACAGTGAATGGAGAGACTTACATTTTATGGGGCGCCTGGGAGCCCTGGGCTGAGGCCGTGCAGCAGCGAGCCCAGCTCCTCCGGCAACACCTGCCAGCAGTGAGTCTGGGTGCGTGGGGCAGCTCCGACACGCCGCCCTCGCCGGCATTTTGGGTTGTGGTGCACCGAGCGAGCAACAGCGACAAAGTTGAGTTTTCTTTTCCAAAATACTCTGATAAATTGAAGGCTGGATTTGTATTTCTAGCATCTTTAGCAGGAAGCGTTGGATTATGAAGTCTGTGGGACAGGCACATATGGCCAAAATTAGAAGTGCTGAGGAAATCCCACTTCTAATCTACAGTGTCTCAGTGTTGTACCTTGCACCTTGAGGCACTCCAAGGTGGGTAAGTCAAAGTCACCCCACTTGGACTCCTTTCTAGAGAACGAGGACAGGAGTAATTATTACATATTTACACTACTTTGAAATGGGCACTGTTACTAGTTTGGGTTTTGGTGGTGTGTTATTTTGTTGTATTTTTTCTTTAAGCCTACAAAGCCCATGTGTATCTATAGCACCATAGCCAGCAGTAGATATTAAATATCTTACAAGACTAACTTCAATATTGTCAGTACGCAGTTGCTAGCACTTAATAATGGGCATTCTGTAACATAGTTAATTACTTGCAAATGGAAGTTGTGAAAGATAGTAGGGTTCAAACCTTTCCATTTAAATGGAAAAGAAGCCCCAAGCAAGCTTCCAAAGCTCTTCCAAACTTTGGGAAAATTTTAGTCCATATCAATGTCTGAACTAATATCTGACCTTTCCTTTAGCTACCCGAACTAATCCATCAGACCTACAATTTAGAACTATGACCTGCAGCTGTTTGGTTGTGGAAGGGACATTGGTAGGATTTTAAAGAGGGTGAAGTGAGGCAGTGAAAATGAGATGTGGTAATCCCCCTGTATTAAAAGGTATTTGGCACAGGGTGGGAAGGAGCTGGGACTTCTGCTTGCTCCCCCCTCCCAGGCAGCAGTTGGGGGACAGAGGCGCTTCCTGGGCTCCTGCCTGCTCCGTGCCCCGCATGGAGGCAGGCAGCAGTGAGGTGTCTGCCCTGTCCCTCCCACAGCCCCACTGCCAGCACAGGGAGCTCACGAGCACCCAGTTAAACTCAGATATCAATTAATACCAGCTGCTTTGCTCTGCAGGGTGGACAGGACCTGCTAGAAACTGGAAAATCTGTAATCAGGGAAATATGCTAGAGAGAACAATTCTGCACTGGTAGGGTGATAAGCTGCAAGTTGTAACAGGTCTTTTCCATCTCTAATTTTTGCATATTTAATTTATATAGGGCACTGAAAACTTAAATTGTAGCAAACTTTGGTCACTATCCACAAGAGACAGATTTGATCCAGTGACCCAAAGGCGAAAGGTTCTGTATTCCATTAGCAACCCCCTACAAATGCAGTCCCTCACTGAGGTTTTTATATCTATAACTACATACAATTAACCTTTACAAGTTACGTGGTAACATTTTCAGTCTCCTAATTCTGAGTCATTTCATAAGCAAAGAGAAACTCGAGTTTGTCTTAGAGATAAAAACAGAACTTCTTCAACATTTCATTGTTAGATATTTAGGAATACAATTATTTTTGAAAGAAGGGGAGAAGGAAAGCAGGTTGGATTGTGACTCAGTGTGTTTTGGAGTGTCTAAAAGGCATTGCCCTAGGACAACACATTAGTCACCACTCCTGCACTTTTCCCACCCTCTCCTGTGACTGACTGCAAGAAAAAAAATCTTCTCTCCCCCTTAATGGCAATTTAACATCTTCTAGTCTATTACCCACTGGAATGTCCCTTGGAATTCCACCCAGGATCCAGAAGTTAAGATAGTCTTGATCTTCATACTAGTGAAACTTGTAAGCAGGATGAAAGTATTTCTGTACATATTTTTTGAGCATGCACAAAAATGTATACAGGCTAAGAAGACATAATGCTATTTAATTTCTATTAAAGGAAAAAATGTGGAAATAACCAAAAATAAGCTACATAAAATAGCAGTTGGAGGTCAGTATTCATGTCAGAGGTGGTCTTGTTCTATTATTTTTCCTTTTTTCCTTTACCTACAAGCCAAACACCACTAAGCCAGAAACCACCAACCAGTACGGTCTCACAGTAACAAGATATTAATAGCCCATGGAAAAATCAACATATAATTTTATATTATGGTACTTACTACAGTCCCTGGTTTGGGCTTTTTTTTTTTTTTTGTTCTGACTTAACTGTAACATGAAAAAAGGCAGTGGAGTGACATGCAAAAATAAGTGCTCTTTTTATTTTGTAATATATTCAAAATATTGTTGGTAATTTATTACAGAAAGCTAGGAATTTTACATACAAATTCTAGTGTTGTTGCTTCTTTTTTGAACAAACCTATCATCCTTTAACACACAGAGAAGTATATAATAATCCTTAGAGTCTATGAAATGACTTTGAGATTGTGACACATCTCGTACCTCCTGAGGGGGCTGTCTGTGGGCCTGCGGTCTCCACAATTTCTTATATAGGCCCATGAGCTCTTTGCTGTTGTTGGTGGTTTTGCATACATAAGTAAACACACAGATATTTTCATTAGATACCAGAGAACACACTTGCATTGCTTGCATGGACCTTTGAGGAAGCGGCCCACATACTTACAGGCAAGTAGGCATCTTCAAAATAGCTTCCGGAGCACTTTTGGTGGTTTTACTTAAACTGACTTCACAGAATTTCGTATACTTTGTAATAGCCAAAGACTTGAACGGGGTTGAAGCATGTCTAATGCTTAATTTGTCCTTCATTTCTGCGTGTGATTTGTTGTTCCCTGCCACGTATTTTACCGTTGTTCCTTCTTGCACAGATTTCCTTTGGCGTCAATGAATTGGAATCGCCTATTGCTACATTTCCTAATGCTTTTTGTATCTCCTAATCCTCATATGTGGGCCCCAATTTCTTTTTTTCTTTTAAAATTATATTGGTCAATGTCTTGATGTCAAAATGCCAAATTCAGCACCAATAAAGGAATTTTCTGGTTAACAACTGGAAAAGGCCTTAATCCGCATTTGACTAACTGGGTCTCCCTGAATGCAAACAGCTTTGCAAACTTTCAGTCTGTGTCTTTCAGCCATTGCCTCTTGGAAGGACTGAAGCTGGTTCCAAAGGGCAAAGTTCTTCCCTGATTTCAGGAGTATTAAAATAGCAGGAAAAAAAACATCAAGCAAAAGAGAAAGAATAGAGAGACAGCTCCTCCAAAAACTCTCCCTCCAGCAATAAAAAGTGAGCTTGAAAGGAAGAATCCACTCAGCAGATGGGATTTAGAGGACAAGAAGTTATACGTATAACACCATTCTCCCAGGCCCGCCAAAAGCTGCTCTCAGCATGCAAAGGTAAAGCTTTAGGTCAGAGCAGAAATGTCAGAACTTTTAAAGAATTCTGGGTACTCCAAATGATGCCGTGGAGCCTGAGGTAAGGGGAACGCTGACTGGGGCTGAATTGCAGGCTTGCTCCTGGGGTTCCTTGGGTCTTAAGGATGCTTTGCTGCTGTTTGTATTCTGATTCTAAGCCGAGATTAGACACTTGGGAAAACAGTGTGTTAATCTACTCCACAGTGACTCGCACTGGTCACCAGACTGGACTGAAGTTCTGCTGAAAAGCTTTAAAACTAGGCAACAATATTGGAAGCAGAGCCAAACCAGCAGTGTTATTTCTAAGGCTGTGGGCTCCGTTCCAAAACTACTGTCTCCTTTACTCAAGCAGCTTAGTCTTCAAAAGAGGTCCATTTAATACTAAAAGTTACCATTATTTGGGGGTCAGTAAATCTTTTAAGTGATAAACCACAAAGTGCCCCATGAATTGATCTACTTCATGTTGTCATGGAGTTTGTCATCTTCTTTTTTTCCACATACCCAAGTATTTCATTCTGCTTTCTTCTCTAAACTTGGAGGATTTGTGTTTCTCCCTCTCCCAAGATAGTTATCGTTGGCCAGTGCATCAAACAACTTCTTCTAGTGAACTCCAGCCACAGAACAAATATACTACCTACCAAACCAAAGGCGCCCCTCTTCAAATCACAGTCTCATTTGGCAGCCAGGTCCTCTCATACCATTATACACGGAGCAAACTATAAATCTTTTGCCTTGGACACTGCTCACTGCCTCAAGCGCGTAAAACTAGCTATTACAACAATTTAAGTAAAATGATCAACTGCTAGAAAGGGACTGTGCTGTAGGTGTAACACATTTCAGAGATAGCTTCATAGAGCTCCATCTTTTATTCTTCAAAATTCAACAGCTTCCCTCTAGCAAACTTGAAGCCCTTTCTTTTTTTGTATCTGCTGATGTCTTTTTTGGTTTTTTTTGGTTGTGTTTTTTTTGTTTGTTTGTTTGGTTGGTTTTTTTGTCCCTTGCTTTTCTTCTTTTTTGCTTTGTTGTTTGTTTTTGGTTCTTTTTTTTTGGTTTGTTTTTTTTCTTTCTTTGCCTGTGTGGTCTATTGCATTCCTTGTGAGCTCACAAACATACCTTACCATTTGCAGGAACCATCACCACAAATGATCCTGTGTAAGGAAGAACCTCACCATTGATGCCTTATGTAAAATGTAGATTTGAAAAAGCCAGATGAAATTCAGATGTATCGAGATGAAAATCTTACTGCATTGTCATAGGACTTTACTACTGTATGGTTTTGTCTTCAGTTTAGCTTAAAAGGATTTCTGGATGCTGTTGAAGATGTGGGGAAGCAGTAACTCCTAACAACTCCTCAGTGTAAACTGCCTGAAGAGATGTACATAGAAAGGTTCTTATTTGCAAATATGGTGTTTTGTCAATGGTGTATTACTGCTATTTTGTAGGGACTATGGACTTACACTGCTGTAATTTGGAAGAATTTGGTTGTGAATGGGATAGACTTTGTCTGTAAATACAACTCCCAAACTCCACCAGAACTACAGGAAACATTACATTAACTGAACTGTCACACAAATACAGCAAAGCTGACACTATTAAGGCAGTGTAATTTCTTGAAGTCCTGCAAATCAGCAAGTGAGCCTGTATCTCCTTTGACAAACTTGACACAATGAAAATAGCTTGTTAGCAGAAATACCTTGCTCGCTTATCTAGGTGGACACTATATTGGCTTCATATTACATCACTGCAAAACTTTACTATGCTGTAGTAGCAGCTCTTTGCATTAAAACAGAAAAAATAATGCTAAAACACCAGGTTGCAATTGAATGTGAAATGTAAACAAAGCAGAGCATCGTGTCGAGGCACGGCGGCTCACCCTCCCTGCTTGCGGGTTCCCTCTGACAGCAGTACGGAGGTACCTGGCCAAAGTGATAGAGGGTAAGCATTTACCCGACCCGTACTGCCATGCTTACGGGGGATCAGGATTAAAACAGGTGCAAAATGAAGAAGATATTAAATATTTCAAATCTAGATTACTAAACCAAAAAGCGATTCTTACTTTTGCTTTGACCACGGGTAGTACATTGTCACACTAGTGGGTGATAGGCAGATTTTAAAGACGTGTTTTAGTATGGCCATTTGAAATACTCTTTAAAAGAAGTATATCATACAATGTACGTACTACAATTATAGCACATATAGAGCAAATGTATTCTAAATCATTGAGACAAATCTTAGCACGATACTTGCTGACATGGGCATAAATAAAAATGTACCTGAAGGTGTTATTACTCCACTTTCATATCCTCACCCCCCTGTGCATGCAATTTAGTAGCACAAAAGTAACTTCAGAGGAGATGTTTTTCAAGTAATCTGGAGCTTCTGGATTTCTGAAAATCAGGCTTCTAAAACGTGGGATTCTTTCCACACGTCCTTCTGGAAAGTTCATTCTTCCTAATTTAAAAACCACCGCAGCAGCAGCAGCAGCCTTATGGGTATGCAGGATAGCCCTTCTGTGTGTCTCTCCTCCTCACAGTTTGTCATTTTTGGACTTGAATAGCGCAGCCTGCTCTTGCCTGACTCCTCAGCATGATTTTTTTCCCTATGCCCAGCCTTTCCAGAATCACACCACAGAAGCCAATATAGTATTCCTTTTTCTGTGGGGTGGGGGAGGTAGGGGGCAAGGGGAATGTTCTCCACAAACTCCACCCTAGTAAGTTTTTCTTGGAGTTCCTCAGGTTTCTTTTAAGTAGAGCTGTCGTCAACGCTTGCTAAGTTACAACACCCTAAAGACTTGGCCAGTGAGTTATAATACACGTTTTCTATAAGTCATGCAAAGACACACGCATGCTGCTTGTAACGCTTACGTCTACCTTCATGCACACACCTAAATACCTACAGGTATATACACAAAATACAAAATGCATCAAAATGTACAGTGGTGAAGGCAATTCTTGTGCAATGCTCTTTTTGAAATTCTTTGGTCAAGAAGCATGTAACTATATGAACTGGTATAAGGGAAGATGGGAGCGTATATGCACACCTGTTAAGTAAGTGGTAAGTAGTGTCATCTAGTGGTTAGCTCAAAGCTAAATGGGACAGGAGCTGTAATTCAGTATATAGTAACAAAATTTTTCATTCTTGCATTGCTGCACTGTGCAACTTAGAGGTAATAATTTTTATTTCTTTGTATCTCATTGATTCAGCTAGAAAACAGAGGGGAAAGTTGGAGAACCACACACTGAAATATCCGAAATCTGTAAAATGTGCTCAGATGAACACTTTCCTTTTTTGCATCCTATCCCATCCAATATGTCCCTCTGATGGCACAGACCTCCGGAAAGCATATTCATAGACCTTCTGCCCACCTTCTTCTATACCGGGTAGCTTGAAAACTACTGTTGCAGGACACTGTCACACTTCCATATAGAAAAGCATATTAATTTACTGTTGAAACTTATCGTAACTGAAGTTCATTCAGTTTCCATAAATGACAGAATAGACAAGTCTTTCTAAGTGTAGTAATTCTTTAGAAGATGGAACTAATTTCATTAAAACCTGGTTCTTATTCTTTCCTCTTCTGACAACATGACCGTTAGAAATTATGTTATCATATAGTCTAAAGTACTCTTTACTATCACTTCTGAATACAGGAAAACATGGCCTTGAGCACTTGATTTCAAGTGAAGGAAGTGGTGGTGTTAAGCACATACTTAAAGCTAAGTGTGTGATTAATTTCTCTGTAGATTTGGGGTTTATAATGTGAATGAATTACTGTAATCTGCCTATCTGCTCTTAAATTTTTCTCTGAAGACTTAAAGCTGTAATTTGCAGGTATTTCTTATATGAAATTCACTGTACGGTGTTAACATAAAAGCTAACTTATTCCTGGATGCAACATTATTGGTATGATTATTTGCTTTGGAATAGTAATTAGTTTCATCCATTTTAGTTTTATCTGTTAAAATTACAGAAACTAAAATCAGCGGAAACGGCTGAATGAAGGGCTAACCATATTAGAACGGAGCAGTTACAAACAGGACTTTTCCAGCTGTCCTTGCTAACAGGCAACTCTAAAATAACAGCAATACGTGGATTAAGTTTCTGCTAACAAAGCTGATTTCTGACCAGAAGGCTAGAGTATTCTTTTTCATCTATTAAGCCCCGAAAGTGACAGTTCTTCTTCATATCCCTAATATTTCCTTTTCAGCTCACCAAGGCCAAAATGTCGTCTTCTCTTGTAAAACAAAAAATCAAAGCCAAATGGTTAAAATGCAAAGTTTTGGTTAAACAAACAGTCAGTATTTCGGTGGTTTTATCTGCAGCCTGCAGAGCAACTAAACAAAGCCAAGATATTGTCCATCTCTTTGACAGACAAAGAGCCTCAGAGGTCCAGAATGACATGCCCGGGGCTGGCACGTGATTAGAGTAATTAAATTAAATAGCAGGAAACATGTTTTCCATATGCCATTGCCTGGCCACACACAAACTGTAACAGTAAATCTTTTATATTACATCAGTTCAGGGAAATGTATAACCATTTTAAAAATGCGTGATGCCCACAAAAATAAAGGGAATATAGTAGCACACTCGCCAGGCTCCCTGGCTTTGGTCATTGGCCTGAAATGCCAAACAAGTTAATTCCTTATTTATTTATTTTTAAAGCTGCAGCTCAAAATGCCCTGAGCATGTGACCATTCAGGAAGCATTACTGAGTTTGCACTGGATGGTAGTGCTGACACTCTGCTTCAGAGGAAAAAAATAAAATCCTTGTAGTAAAGTCAAGAGAAACACCTTGGGTATCTTACAAACTGAGATCCTAACATATTTCTGTCAGTCTTTTGCAATAGTCAGGCCCTCCAAACATGTATTAAATAGGAATTTCTGTTTCAATTCTGTTCTCCACAGCAAAATGAACTCAAATTACTTTGTCTTCTTGACCAGTTGTTAGAAAACACAGCAGGATTATCCATGCCATAATACAGTCAGAATTACTTGTCAGTGGGATCGTCGGTCATCCTTGAATTTACTTGTCAGTGCACTATTAAGATCAACTAGAACACTTGCTAATCTATTTCTGACTCATCTTTCAGTGGTTGATGATGCCAATTTAAATCACTAGTATTTCTGTTTTGGTATGTCTTTGTACAATAGGGAAAAGATTGAAAATCAGTTTGGAAGGAATTGTTAGTCAGTGAGGTCACTGATTTAAATGTCCAGTCCTTGAGATTTTTAGATGACATACAGGAACATTTCCTATAAATGATAAATTCTGAAGACTGCAAAATGCTCTTAACATGGAGAGAGTTAAGTATTTGGGGAAAACCATCCCAGCACATGAAAACCTATCCATGAAAGTAAGTTAAAAACGTATCTCACTGTTTTCTGGTAAAACATACACTGGATAATTTCATAAGCATTTTAGATATTCCATCATCACTTTATCTCCTTGACCCAGAATAGTCTGTTAAGAAACAACAGAAACTTCAGTGCTCCTGACTTCAGGTCCAGCACTGAAGTACAGTACTAAGTTTGATAATAATTGAACAAAATCAAAGTACAAGCTTCCAGCTGGAAAAATAAACATCAATTTATCTTTAAAGTAGTCTAACAAAGCTGATAGAACATTGATATTCTTGGCTCATTATTTAGCAGTCATAATATTTCTCAAGCTGTTGAAGTGAGATTCAAGATGTAGTCTGTATGGAGAATGACTTTTTCCTTCCACTCCATTGAATATTTTCTTTGCTAACTAATGTCCATTGATCAGGAAAACTTGTGTTTAACAGCAAGTCTAAAACAGAGGAGACAACAACGTCAGGAAAGTAAAAATAATTCATGTTGGTAGTAGCTGATAGAGGTTTTTTTTTAACAACGTTTCTTTAACTGTCTGAACTCTTCTATTCACTGAACGGATCAGTGCATTTCGACTTAAATTGTTCAGCCTGACCTTTCTATAGAATAGTTTAAAAAGATCAGTTAGAAAGGAAAAGCAGTTAATCCCTTGCCACCATCTTGTCTTCTGAGAACCAAGACAATAGAGAAGGTTCAGGCAGAAATGTGAAGCCTCTGGCTGAAGTAACGTTGTCATCCTCAGGAGGGGACGGAGCTGCTCTCCAAGCCTGGGAGGGCTCTCAAGCCTAACTGCAAGGTGCGCTGTAAGACATTTTACGGCTGGTGCTTTGCCTCCTCTGCCTCCCCTCACCATCACATCCCACAGCAGTGCCGGAGCGAGGACGACAGCTCTCCGTCTGCTCGCCCTGCTCCCCAGCTGGCCTTGGCCTCCAGCCGCTGTCCCTTCCCTGCCAGGAGCCAAGCCCACCACGGGGTGGCCAGCTGCGTGTGAAGCAGCAGTACCTGAAGGCTCACAGCCCTTCCCAAGGGAATCTCTTATGCCTTCTGTTTGCCAGAAATGGGGCAAATCTAGCGAGCTTGGCAAAGGAGCAGGTACACCAGGGACGCTCACATGATGGCCACGGGAGGGAGAAGAGGCTGTGGAAGCTTCTGGTGAGGAGTTCTTTGCTGAAGGGGAGAAACACTGTGGTGGCTTTGGGCATAATTGCTCTTCTGATTTTGCAAAATCTGTTCTCGGAAAGCACCTCAGCCTTTCACCTTCTGGTGCTGCTCCAGCATTACCCATTTCAGGGACACAAGCTACGTGCTGTGCGGAGCCTCCATCCCTGTGAACCACCGCAGCCACTTCAGCGACACAGTGGAGATTTAGCCTATAGAGAGAACTTGGTAGCATTTCTTTGCTATTGTAATGCTGTCGTGTACTTAGACCTATGAAAGCACATGAAATGCAGCCCAGTGGCTTCTGCCAGTGCTAAAAAAAGTAATTCAGTTTTGGCCCCGGTGATGCCCTTGGTGAATTACTCAGACCAAAGGACTTTGACAGTTTTGTTTTTCCTGTTCTTGTCCCTATTCCTTGTTCCAAACACCTGCAGTAAGCCCTGAGGACCTCCACCAGCACAGCACCTCTCAGAAGCTATGCAACACGGGGATCGCGTACAGCAGCAGTAGTGAGCGGCAGCTCTCCATTGCTGATGCAACAGCACTGTGCTGGTGATCTGCGGAGAAGGCAATTGCTGAGGAGTGGGTCTGTTTTTCATAGGGGTCAAGCTGTGAGACAGTTATTTCCTAGCTGCTTCTTTTGCACAGAGCATCTCAGCTGTGTGGTCAGCTGCAGGGCTACAGTCTCCTGGTTTTGTTAGGCCTGAACTGTTGGTTCCATGGATGAAGTTTGTAACACAGAAGAGAAAAAATATGTAGATATTGGTCCTTCTTGACATAATTTACTGTTGCATTTACAGGATTGTGCAGGTTTAATGTAACTAACCTCAGGGGGATTGTCCCCTCCCTTTCTGACTTGCCAAATCCTCCTTCATTTCTAAACCCCCTCACCTAAAAAGTCTTTTTTTTTTTTTCCCTCCTTTTCAATACTTAGCATTCATACTAAAACAGAGGAAAGAAAAAATAGAAAATACCAGCACTACACGAATAATAACTTGCTGTGCATCAAACATTTACTGCCCTGTCTTGTGATTTCCTTAGCTGAAGTAATCAGGCAGAAGAGCAGGTAGACACAGTAGAGCTGATCCTGGTAAGAAGATGTAAAGAACTTCCAAAAATTTTTCTTTTCTAATACACCTAACCCACTCTGAGTACCTGTCTGTAAGTTAATATTCAGCCTTTGGCAATGACACTAAATACGCAGCTGGCAGTGACAGTAAGAAAGAGAACCAAAAACTGAATTCCTTCTGTCATTGACAATTTCACAGCTTCCTTTCAGGCTTAAATGCTCCACTTCACTACGACCTCTAGGACAGGGTGACAAAATCTACGAAGGGTAAATTGTGAAACTGCCGCTCTGTGGTGACCATCTGCAGCTCACTTTTATGACAGCAGCTTCACAAACACTGTGGGTATGGCGTCCCACCAGACTGAACCCACTGCCTCTTCTCTGACTGTGTGCTTCATGTCAACCGATTTCATGGCCTGAAAGCATCTTGGTGGTCAATGGCCATGGGAACCACTTGCCAGTGAAACCGGGCAAGGCTTGAGAGTGCAGCTACTGGATTGCTCACAGAGCTGGACCCAGATGGAGCTGGGAACGAGCATGGGCTTCACTGTGCCAGCTGTGAAACTCCTCCTGGTCAGCTCATCCCTGATGGAGCTTCTTACCAAATTACAGATTCTTGCATGGAAGCAGAACTTCAAAATGAAACCGAGTTCAGGTGCTGTGAGTCTTTTTCTTTCATTAAAAGCTGCAGGGAAAGGGCCAGTGAGGTGAAAGAAAGGATTACTTCTTCTACAGGAGGGTCCAAGCTACTATAATAGTGACATATAATAGTATCTAACTTGAAAGCAGCTGTTTGAAATCCAGCTTCTCGCAGAGCACTGGGGAAAATGCACAGCCTTCTTGGTTAGTGCATTATCCAGCAACATGGATAAGTAACAGTCCTCACGCTCAGTCTCAATTTCTTGCTGCAGGAATGAATGTTGCTCCTGTCCCTTTTTTGCTTGCTGGTCCTGTGCTGCCTGTCTTTGTGTTCTCAGAGCCTGCCTGAGAAGGGATGGAGACTCTCATGAAAAAACTTATTCCCACAGAACGAAGGATAATGCTGCAGGTATTTCAGCTGAAACACTGGCATCCTTAGTGAGGCCCAACCAGCAGAAATGGCCAAATCAGACCTACTGAAGACAGGTGTCCCTGGGCTGAGCTTGTGATGATGGCAGCTGTATTCAGCACTGCCATTTTCATTTTTCTGTCAGAAACACTATCAGAGTAGCTTTGAAGCTCTCTGTACAAAGTCAGTAGCTTCAGAAAACTGAAATCTATGCAGAAACTAATGGGAAAATGTGATGAAAGACCTGTAAAAGTTTAGATAAATGGTGATAACCAGAAGTTCTAGACAGCAAGGAAGAAGTCAAGGGATGTGCTTGTTGGGCTTGGGAGCTTTTGATGACCGAAGGTAAGGTGTCCAAATGGATCAAAATGGGTGAGAAATGAGGGAAACCTGGTCATCGCCTGTCCCTAAGCTGAGTGACAGAGACATGCTCTCTGATGTGCAGTAACTCTTCAACTTGTATTTTCAGTAAAGGAAGATCTAGGAGAGCAAGACTCTGGTCAGCTCTGGTCTCCAGAAGCAGCTGCTCCAGAAGCAGCTGGTCTCGGTTGCTATCCCTCTGCGCACAGGGGGAGAGCATTTCCCAACAGTGTGTCTGCCCTGGGCTTCATCTGCGTCTCTTTGATAGCAGATCTGCTTTAAAAATCTGCAAGCTACCACCTAAAAACTACCATGGTGTCCTTCTTGATGGGAGCAAAAGAAAAAGACTAAGCAAAGAGCTGGAGACTGAATCTGCCACGCTTCACTAGCTGCTCCACAGAGAACCTAAGCAAAGCCTTCTTAAGCCCTTGCCATCGCCGCCTTGCTGCAGTCTCATAGCTATAATTTGCACAAGACCCTTTGCTGAGGAAATGCAGGCAGTATGAAGCGAAAGAGCTCCTTGGTCTCCTGGGGATTGAAAGGTCACGGGCCAGAACATGAGAGGAGACAGATTATGCCCTGCTTTCTGCATTACAGCACCTATGTCTCAAAGGCATTCAGGCTGAGCTGCTCTTCCAGGGCATTAAACAACAGACCTTTATGAAGGTTTAGCCAGCAGTACACTGTGGTGTGATTTTTTTCAGCCTCATATAGTAAGGGAAGGAGGAAAATGAAAACTTATGTGTGTGTGTGTGTGTGTGTGTGTGTGTGTGTGTACATGTGTCTGACAGAGAGACATTCAGAGGTCAAAACAGAATTCTTCCAAAAATTAAGCGTTTAAGGCAGCAGCTTTCCAAGAACACATAATACTCTTCAACGACAATAATAATAAAAGCCTGTGCTGTCCGATACAGGAAATGATAAATTGCCCAATGGTATGAAAGTAGAATCATCTGACTGTCAAAATGTGAAGCGGTAATTATTGGGAACTGGATTTACAGACTTCCGAGTCATGCCAGTCATGTACCCCTGATGAAGGAATTCTGCCCAGTGTTGCCCCAGCGGTCTCCTTACATGGCGCTTTCTCTGAAAAAAGGGACTGGTAACAAAAGTACTGAGGTGCTACACAGTAAGTATCTGAAGGAGGAAAAGCAACCTAAAAAATCTTGGAAGAAAAAATAGAAGCGGTATCAACATTATTCTGTGCAGGTACCAGTGAAATGAAATAATTTTGTCATGTTGCAATGCCACATGGTCGGTCAGACAACTCAGTTCCTGACTTACGTGATAAAGTAAGTCTTATTGCCTTCTGTAACTGAAAATTTACAATAGGAGACACCAACAAAAATAGAAATCTCCTTGGCAATCATTAAGAAAGTAGATTTGGTACTTTCTGAAAAAAGGGATCATTTTCAAATCCAATTGGGAAACAATAATTATTTGTAATTATTCTCATTATTATGCACTTTTGCATAGAATTGGCACTAAAAAAAAGAATTATTTTTCCTGTAGCATAATTTTTAAAGACCATGGTTAGACACTTTAATAGAGATGCACATGCCCTTAAGAGATGACAGAAAGCTGGCTAAATATTCAGATGGTGCATCCCCTCACACAGCCGAACAAAAAATTTTCACAAAACAAATCCAACTATGCAGGCCTCTTCCCCCTCGCTCCATGCAGACAGTCTATGGCTCAGGTCTGATCTCAGAAATCACAGTGCCAGTTTGCATTATGGAGGGGTTGTACTGGGACCGTGCACTTAGAGACTTGAGGAAGGGCAGAAAGGCACAAGGTCAGGGCCTCTCTTGCTGGCTGCATAGTTAAAGGAGACAACTAAGGTAGCCTACAAAACAAAAAAAAAAGGTCAATCGAGCTAGTATACATAAGACTGTGGCTGCAACCTCATTTACGAGGGAGAAGAGGCGGTGGAAGGTTTATGTGGAGGTCTGACATCATTGTTCAAAACTTACATTTCCATCTACCCTGCCCTTCACAGCATTTCTCAAGGCCAAAAATATTGTAATGTGCTACCACCTTGGAAGGACCAAGTGTGCCAAGGGGTACTTGTAACAGCGTATCTTCCAACCACCCGCCCTTGTATTTCAGGGCTGCGTACTGTTAAGAGTCAATACAGTTACTTCAAGGCAGCTACGGAAAGTAAAGTAAAACAAATGCAACAAAGGCTCCACAGCCAGATTCAAAACATCTCATTTAATCAGCTAGTTAAGGCACTGAATCACTTACAAGTAGATGGTCTGGCAAAACAATTCTAAGGAATAAGGCCCCCGTGTAGTCATCAGAGAAAATTAGACTTTGCTGCATGATTTTAAAGTCCTACTCTAGCACCCCTTTAACTCTCAGCAGCTGACAAACTAACCTGGAGGGGGGGGGTGGTGGTGGTGTCTCCAGTAGCTGGGCACAGGTAGGCAGGGAGGTTACCCTGTATGGATGGGCTAGATGAGTTACGGGACCGGAATCACAATAAGCAGAAGGAGTGTGACAGCGAACAGGGACCAGACACCAGGCAGCGCCTGAAGGATGCTGCCTCCCAGTCCTGTCTGTGTGCGTGAGTGAGCGGCCAAGAAACCCAGCTTTGCCACCGGCTATGCAGTTTGGGCTGATTGTATTTTTTGCCTTTAAGTTTAAATCCAAATTAGGCTGAATTAGAAGAGAAAAAACACAAATGCAAAGCACAAAGTCCACCGAATGCAAAGTACTGTGTCTACCAAATAGAGTGGTAAAACTCCACAAAAATCACTGGGATTATTGCTCTAGTGCAGAGAAGATAATTTTATCCAGGCTGCTCTTCTTCTGTTTGCCCAAACAGCAACTCCGTGTATGATGTTCTAAGCTATATTCTTCCACTGAGAAATGAGGCACAGCAGCCCTGCTACCACCCAGATGATGGGAACTGCATAAGGAAATCAGAAACTAAACAAATAAATGAAAAGCAAACAAACATTTCCTAACTGGATAAGTAGGACGTGCTGCTAGTGGGACAGAATACAATAAGGAAATTAACTTGGCTTAGCTAATTTTGGCTGCAAATTGTGAAGTGTTCATAAGGGGGAGAAATAAGTAAACATTTTTAGATTGGTGCTTGGGACTAATGTTCATAGATTTTTACCTCAGAATGCCAGTGAAGATAAAAACAGGGTAGAATTGGCTTAAGTAACATGGAGCAAGTCTTAGCGATCCCAGTGATAATGAAGATGGCATGAAGACAGTGCACAAATGAATGGCTGAATAGGAAGGATGAGTGGTGGTAGTGTCCGGAGTGCTCCTGCTTTGCTGAGGCATTCAGCTTTTAATCCTGTTTTCTTAATGCCAGAAGATGAAAACAGGTTAACGTTACTGTATCTACATTCCAGTAATGTGTGCCTGTCTTGGGTATGTAAGTGTTATGAAGCATTTTCCCTCATTTAGTAGTAATTACTTCTAAATTGGCGGCTATATAGACTTTAATTTTTGGACAACAGGACAGAATAAGTATCTGTTGTTCAAAAAAAAAAAAGAGGTGTACATGATTCCTGGAAAAAGATAAGGCCAGTGAAATGTATTAAATTATGATTATTTTCTTCATTAGTGGTGCTTTGATGCACGGTAAACAAATAATTTAGAAAAAATCTAGGTGTAGCCTCCAAAACAGGGATATTGTAAATTGAAAACATTTATGGCTGCTCTTCTAATTCCAACATGAATATTTAAACAAAAGGCATCTCAATTAAACCCCTGTTGAAAGCGTGATTTACTTATAGACACGAGATTTTAAATACATAATAAACAATAGGGCAAGCAGTATAGTGTTCTACTGTTAATGCTAGTTTTAAGCTAAAACTTGAATTTTTATCTAATTTTTTGGTGTGTATTACTGACGAAACATTACTTTGCTATGATATCAGTGAAAATAATTGAATTTGATTTATGGAAATATTTATTCTTACATACTTATGTTGTTGAAAGCATTTGATTTTAGTTAAACTTACACCAGAATCAAACCTGTTAAGAGCCTTTTCAATTTCAATGAACAGTCTGAAGAGATAGAATGCAGCCATCTTCTGAATTCCTTAGGCAGTAATAATTCATGCACTGTAGCAACAGGGACCGTTAGGCAGTACAAACTACTTCTCTCTGTAGATGTGACGTGAAGTTCAGGAAATGTCACAATGCATTTAACATCTTCAAGGAAGTGTTTAGGTGTTTCTGCAAGTAGGACTTCACTGTCTCACGCAATTGCTTTAAAGTCTGCAAAGTTCATGGATTCCCTCCTCCCAACACCTTTACAGCTGGACTCTGGTTTTGCTATGCTCTTGAGGTCAGTATGAGCTCAATTTCAGATCTAAGGTTCTAGGCAGGTTTTAGAAATGGCATGGAAATTATTTCAGTTTATCTGAATTTCAGATAATTAGGAGCCAAGAAACTGGGATTCACCTTTGTCTTTCCTATATGGTACAATGTATGATCACATGGTCAAGACAGATGCCACGATGAGAAAACGAGCATGCATCAGTACTATTCCACATTGACTAAAACTTATAATGGCTGATGTAGGATAAAACACGAGACTAAAAAAAGACTTTGTGTAATTATTGTAAATATAGTGTAATAAAAACCTCGCTTCTGAAAGTTTGAGTTGTTTCAACAATGTGTAGCAAGCATACTTGGCTATACAAAGCAAAAGCACAACTAAGTTCTCAAATTTACACAAAGTCAGATATCTGAAAGGGGATCTTTTAAAAAAAAACTTTATTTGAGAAAGGAAGAGACTTATATCAGAAGGCAAAAAAAGGGAACATACAAACAGAATATATTTACAACACAAAACAAGAGATCACCTCTAAGGGTGTAAATTATAATAAATACAGTAGATTTAAAATGTAAGAGACAATAATCAAATAGAAATGTGGTTGTTTAAACCCAGTTTTCCTTTTCACTGGTTCAAGGTATTTTCTCTATTTGACTTTTATCCAAATTTGAACGATTCTGAAATTAAAGTCGACTACTGTATTGGGGTTTCTCATCTGAATGACATTATAAAAATATCTTTTGTCTTTTGTGAATACATGTCTTTGAAGCGATATTGTACAAAAGTCTTCTCAATCACAAGTTTCTCCCCAAAGAAAATGTATTTTAAAAGATGCACTATCCCTTTTTGTTGAGGCTGAAGTTAGATTTCAAAGAAAATAAAAATCATACAGAACGGGAAAAACATATAATTTCTTTTTTATATGCTTCATTTCTTGAATGCGAATGTGATTTTTTTTAATCCACAATGGAGGAAGATTTCTGTTCAAATATGAAGCACACATAACAATCACCTGTGCTTAATAAATCTTTCCTATCTAAGAAGGCCTTTCGTATTAACAGCAACTATTTAGTATTTAGTCATTTGTTTGGAGACCTAGGAAAAAGGATAATGTATCTTTAGAAGTTGCAACATTTTATCAGAGATTCAATATATTAGAACATAATGTAAACAACACATGCTACTAACATCTTTCAGAACAATTTCTATATTTGGCAAAACAGCTATCTCTTTTGAAACAAGATACTGCACCTTAAACTACCTCAGCTTTAGAAATATAAATATTTTTAATAGAAAAAAAAACCTGACAAGGATTCCAGGTCAGTTTGGGATTATCCATATTAAAGGGGATCTTAATACAATGAATCTTTAACTAGCTTAACAAAAGTAAACCTATAAAACAAGGTAAACATATCAAAAGGGAATACGAAGGAAATGTTTCACTGGAAAGCTTCCTTAACAATTTCCCTACTCGCTTTGTTATTTTCTTTGACAATAAATCAATTCATAGAGTGCCTTTAAAAACAGAGGGAGCGCTGCCCAGTCCCCCCCCACCCCGCATTCCTCAGCACATGAATCACTTGGGCTTCCTGTTTCCACAAGGCATTTCCTGCCCCCCCCCCCTCTCAAAATCACTTTTCTGCAGGAGAACAGCGGGGACCTGACAAAGTGGAGACTTTAAATAAACAGGGCCTTGCACTGTGCCCAGCCCGCTCTGCCTGATCTCACGGCAAGGCGAAGGGACGCTGCGCGTCGGCTGCGCGCACGCGCTGCGCGTCTCCGTTTGGGCGAAATGCTCGCCCACGATCTGCAGTTTCCATTCGCCAAAGCAGCATTTTACGCACAGTTGTTGTAGTATTTGTCCGTGAGACCTCGCGGTAAAGGTTACGCGGCATTATATGATTAGACTTTATTTAAAAAGAAACAAACAGGTGACTGGATATCGGCTGGTAATGAGAACAGTTCTGTGCTTTTCTTGTGATATCCTAATAACTGGTTGGAACCTAGTGCGGCGATTTGCTTCTCGCCAGTACTTGCATCTGCTTCATTTAAGGATGTCTCTGTGGACAGTATCATCGGATAAGACAGAACGAAAAATTAACTAAGCAGTGCAAAAAAAGAAAACAATCCAATTTTTAAACAGTGCCTTGCCTTGCCTTTTTACATCCACCTTGTCTTCTTCTCGCAATTATACTTTATACACCAGCCTGGGACCACTCATATAGCAGTCAGTACCTGTCTACCAGGGAAAAAATACCCTAACGTTAACAGTGTTCAAGACCACAGTATGATACAGTATATACAGGTAGCTGAAAGCAAAAGCCAGAGGATTCAAAAATCAGAGAAGAAGAATGTCTCATCAATCAGGTCTGGAAACTAATTCCAGTAATTGCTGATCTCAACAAGCTAGGTGATACGTGTTCTCTTTCACTAGAACTAAGCGATGTAATGTAATCCTGGGCTAATACAAAGCCTATCAGCTATTACGCAAAGATTTATGTAGAATAATTGACTGCAACAGGTATTTTCTCAATTAGTGGCCGTAAGGATGAGCTTCACTATGTTTTCAGGCGTTCATACAACACTTCTGCCTTTGTTAGCTTCTTTGAACAGTAAATCAGGATTTGCTAGATCAGTGAATCAAAACACAATCGCTTATCAAAGCCTAGAAAAAGCACGTGATGTTCAGATAATCACCTTAATTACAAACCCTGGAGCTAGATCTTTGCCTATTACCTGTTGCATAAAAGCAGCTTGCTCCCCAGATTCCATTTGCTGGGTTTGAACATCCTCATCGCTGTCTGGCGGCTCCTCCTTGACTTTCACAGCCCCCGCCTGCGGTCCTATTCTGTCATCCGCACCAGCACCGCTGCTCGCGGCCCTAACACTGGCAGCGCCGGCGGGAGCTCGCTCCTCCTGCATCGAGTGGTCGCCGGGAAGCTCTTCCTCGGCTTCCTCCAGCTGACTGCCAGGCTGCTTGAGCTGCTCAATGGACTTCGAGAGCATCTGCAAAGAGAAGGGGGGGAACAGTTACTGACTCCCTTTCCCGACGCCAAGACCAAGAAGGGCTAGACTTGTGGCAACAAAATTAAAGCTTCCGCAGCAAACGCAGGTAGCTATGCATTGCTAAATTATTAATGTACAGGGAAAAAACATCCACAGTTCCTAAGCAAAAGGTTACTTGTTATTTTGCAGGAGAAAATACCATCTATGTAGACTGCGCTATACAGTAATACTAAAGTAAAAGGAAGGCAGAATAACGAAAACATTACACATCTGTTACAGCTGGTAATCAAGAGAAATTAGTCTCCCTTCATACTCTTCAAACATAAAAGCAGAAATTTAATTATATTACAGATCATTTTTCACAACACAAAGCAACAAAAGAACTCTAAGAAGTAAGAAAACTATTAATCTGGTTAATATTTTGCTACAAGTAAATTAGGGAATATTCACACAAGCTTCTCTATCAATTAAAGTATCAAGGCACTAAACGTCCGCAAAGGAGCGGTGACAAAGCGCTGCTGTCAGACACCTCTCCTGTGGCACAATGTGACTGCAACCCTGTCTGTGCGTGACTGGCAAGACTTCAGCTTTTTTCGTGCACGGTACCGGCACCCCTGCTTCAGCAGTGACGATAGGACACAGCCACCCAGACAACACTGGTTTTACTCCATCAGCTGCTATTGTTAACCTTTGCTGAGGTGCCAGATACCTCAGTGTTACAATCAAGTACTGTTTACGTTTTACTATTTAAGATGCAGCAAATGTATTCCAAAACAGTCCAAATGTAATCCAAAAAGCCAAAACTGAAAAAAATCCCCACTTTGTTGAAAGGCATGCAGATCAGACATGTGACTAGGTATCTGCAGGGTCAAGTGAGTAATTATCATTTATTCAACTGGCCCACTTGATTTCAAGCAAATACTGATTTGTATCACCAAGGCCAAATACACCGAGAGGGCAAAAAAACCCCACCTTTTTCCATTGCTCTTACATACGTTCCTCTTCCCATCTGCCTCCTCTCCCGACTACCAAGTCTTTCAAACCGAGTTTTAGCTGGTGCTATACGCTGAGTTACTGGATGGCTTCAGTACAGCTACTTCTGTCACAAACCGCTGACTCTCTAGTTTCATTCTGCTTGCTAATGCACACAGAAAAATGCCACCCTAGTGAAGGGCAGGGTTGTCATGTAAACTACGTCAAGAAGCTACAGCTGGATTCAGGAACTCCCTCAAAGTCAACGAGAAGAGTTGAAAGATCTGTTTGTGCAGTTCCAGTTGATGCTCCGATGCATGCGCCTCACATCAGTGCACCAACAAATTCCACAGTGGAAGTCTACAGGTTTGGTCACAGCAAACCTTCATTTTTGGGGAGTAATGGGAGTTTAATGCCTAACTAGAAAGAAACAAACAACGAAATCCCCTTTCATTACTGTAGTAACTGGCAAATCACAACACGTGTAGCCTGCATGCTGCAGGTGGCATGCTCTAAACTGGGGAATCCTACTGCAGCTAATGCAGACTGTTTCCCTTGATTAAACAGCATCTGGAAAATTTCTCAGATCAAACCCATAAATCTTTTCCAGTTGTTTCTCAGGGGATGACGCTGACGAAGAAGGCACTGAAGCTCACTGCCTGTATGCAGCTCGGCTACACTCCTCACTGTCGCTTAGTTAAACATCCGTGGGCGAGCCCTCTGCACTCCTCAAGAAAGAAAAGAAAGGCAGGTCTGGCTGCTTGGCTGGCTGCTAGCAAGCAAATACAAGCTGGAACATCTGTGTGACAGATAATCATAGACAGCTACAAGAGTCATTGATGCCGATCCATCTTTAAACCATTCCTTGTGCCAGTTACTTGACATCAGGTGGGTTATTCTGGAGGGGAAGCCAAGAGAAAATGAGTGCATGTCCACAGCAAAGTTAAGACACATATTTAGCTCATTACTGCTCTCCTTTCTTTCATGCTCTTTCACTTTTATGTCAGGCTCTTTCTTCTTCATGCTGCTGTATGGCACAGATCTGCTGCTGAGCTTTCTGAGGCAATGCACAACGGCCTGCAGTGTATCATCTATAAGTGGAACACCTTCAAAAAGTTTTTGCATGTAATCAGTGGAGTGATACAAGCACGCGTAAGGAGACCAGCGTGGTATTTGTGCGCGTTTCAATTTGCAGTGTTCCTGTTTTGGGGCCTGCTCCCACACCACGGAAGTCAGCAGGTGATTTTCTCCAGACTTCGGCGACAGGAAGAGCTAAACAAAATAAATTACCTAAAACTCTGTGAAATTAAAGTTTTTCTATATTTACACAGTACATTTTACAAAGTGCATTCATATCATCATTTTTACTGCAAGATCTGATTAAAAAAATCCTTTACACTGTGACTTTAACTAAGCCTCAGGCAAGGGGCTACGTAGCACCACAGTCTTGTCCTCTCATGTGATGGAGCATGATAAATGTGAGTGGATGGCATGGGAGGGTGACATGACTCACCATCTGAAAACCACTCCTGCTGCTCAGTCTGCTAAGCTGCAGCTGACTGCTTTCTCTGTATCACCACCACGCTTTCATATTTGTTTAAGAGGCTTTTCAAGGCAGCTTGGCCCTGTCTTATTGCAGTAATTACGTTAGCAGCATTACCAGGAGACTGTTCAGTTCTCCTAAGTTAGCAACATCTTATTTTACATTATATCTCCTGGTACTACCGCGGAAAATTATGTATCTGGAAACATGCAAAGACATCAGTTTAGAGTCAATATTTCTATCTTATCTATCTAAAGCTGGATTACATAGTAGAAAATCAGTCCTGCATGAAACAGTGCTCAAGTCCTTTCACTGTGCAGCTGGATACTCCTGCTTACACTTAATGTTCCAATCTTTCACTTTAAATCCTCACTTACCATTTTTTTCTGAGTTTATCCACAGGTACACACGGAGGACCTTCTCATTTTAAAGTGTATTTTTGATTTTGAAAAAGTGATTGCTTAATCTGAGTTTTAAAAAGACTACATTTAAAAATAATAATAAAACTATGATTTATTTCACTGACAAATTAGAGTTGTACAGATTGGTCTTTTTTAACCAGTACACTTTACTGTTATCACTATTCCAACTAAAGAAGTCACTCAAAAAAATGATTTCATGCTAATGTAACCTATATTTTTTTTTCCTTTTATTTTCAGGAAATTAAACTGTAAGGGATATGCATGAGCCAAAGTAAATAGTGGCAGCAGAAGAGGAACTGTTTATAGACATCAACTCTATTGCATAACTGCTAGAATCCAACCAAAAAGACATCAAACCCAATTTAACCTGCTTGCTCGTACAGAAAAATGCAAGATTAAATATAAATAACCTGGACATCAGAACAGACCATTTTACAGGTCCTTCAGTCACAGCCCTTGCCTTAATTTCTCCTATGTAATGATAACCTCTTGTAAAATACAATCTTTTAAATAAAATGTCTTTACAAGGAGACCAAGCACAAAATCCTGCAACAGCCACCCCATACATTTCCTTCCTTAATTAACTCTTCATTTTAAATACATGGCATCTGTTTCTAAGAACTCATGTATACACTTATGGAACACGCTTTTTCTCCTTCTCTCCCATGGCTGTCAGATTACTTTGGCCAGCTATGTATGTTGTTAGCTGTACTGAAGCAACTTGGCACCTGCCTACTGTTGTCTCTGTTACTCATGTAGTACAGTGTTTCTAAGGGATGTATTTATCTTTCAAAATCATTCTTCTCATTATGGCTTAAACATTAGTTCTCAATAAAGGAGAATATGCTCTGGGCATTTTTCAGTTCAAACACAGTCAACTGTTGCTATAGTTTTGTCCAAATAATCCCCTGCTATATGAAAAATATGAAAGATGAAATGTGCTACCTCTCACCTTCAGAAGATGCTAGTCAGATGCGTAAGCTGGAAAGCCAAAACCTCAGTTGTAATATGTTTAATGAAACTAGATTCATTTACTCCAGCTTCTGTATTTCACTAAATATCATTCAGAAAAGTGAATGATTAATCTGGTGTCAGCTGTACCTTTTCAATATTCCTACTGACAACAAATAATCTTCCTATTTTTTCCATCAACAAATCAACAGAAAATTCCATATTATTTTTCATTTTTTATTAACAGACATTGGTTGATTATGATCACCATCCAAAGCACTAACAAATTTTCATTTCCTATGTATTTTTTGTTATGGATTTTTTACCTCATAGTCTTGCCTGGTCAGTGGTTCCCTATACAAAGGTGCTTTAAACCAATTAACATCCTGCAATGAAAACTGAAATTAGGTACTCCTTATCTAAGCTTTAACATTATCCATACTGCTCCCACGCTTTACTGTACACACCCACTGCCCCATTATTTTAACCTTTACTACTCCAGTATAGAGGAAGATTTTACCATTGAAAACAAACTGCCAAAATGCTATGAATACATTATTTTAAGAACACATCTAGAGTTCCCAGACTGATCAAATAAAATTTTGGTCCCAGTGAAGACAGTGCTAGTTTAGCTTCAGTGAAGGCAGGCCTTTATTAATCATAAGTGACAAAAATAACCTTTAAAGACAGAGGGCTTTGTTCACATACTTTTCACATTATGATTTCTGGGTTTTTCTTGAATGCAGACCTATGCTACGGGCTTTGCACCTACATTAGTTTCATCAAAATCACCCTTTTTTCTGCAAGTGGCAGGGTCAAAGCCTTCTAGATACAGAGGTATGCAAATAACAACAAGATTTTAAGGTTTTTATTGTAGTAGCGGTCTTTTGGTACCCAAATACAAGAATTTTAACTGAGGGTTTCAGACTTTGGACTCCTTTTATTGAGCAGAATGAAGATCTGCAATGGTGATCAAAGGGCCTTATGAGGAAATAAGCTGTCATTTGAACAGAAGTATATTAAAGCTGACAATGGCAAAGCCGATCTTCCCTAAGACAAGCGGAGTTCAAGTTACTTCACATTCATTATTATTTTTTTCCCCAGAAAGCTGGGACAAGGGTTTCTACCTGCTTTTGGAGAGGACATCAACATTTGCAGAATGTTTTCAGAAGGCCAGCGTACTAGATCCCGCAGGTCTAAGTGTCCGACTTCAGTGGAGACGTATACACTTTCCCGCATCAAAAGTCTGGCATCTGACAGCTGACCAGAAATAATCCATAGGAGATCTTCTCTTTGTTACTAAGGACAGAGGCACACCTCTTGGCAATGATTTGTTTCTTTTCAGAATGGAAATGATCCAGGGGAATTCTTTACCTCTGACCCATGTTAGATTTTGCTTGTTATCACCCTCGCAGCAGCACTGGTTTGCTGCTGAAGTATACTCAGTTCTCTCAAAGAAAAGAAATGGCTTTTTAATACAAGATAAATACAAGATCAATGGGGTGGGGAGAAATTTGCTCTCTTCCTCTTTTTTTTGTTACAGCAAGATTCACCTATACGTCTGCCAAAAAGATCTGACCAAGACCAGTTTTCAGGAAGTGCTGACACATGCCACATCATCTCAGTTCAGGGCAAACATTCAAATACTAGGTTTAGTTTAAATATATTAAAGCCTTAAGTACTTGAAGTCCAAAACACAAGCTAAAAAGGAAATAGAAATGGAAAAGAAAAAGAAGGTATTAACTTGGTCTAAGCTCTTGATCATTTCATAGCCTTGTCAGCTTAAAATGGTTCTGGTCTTTCTCGTGAAAACTTTTAAGAGAATGTTTGAGTATCCCTTATTAAAAAAACCCTACATTTTTCATGACTGAAAAGGAGGGAATTATACCTCTGTGCAGATTTCATTATACAGCCTATGAACAGTAGAGTAAGGGACAGAACAATGGAAAATAACAAGTGTATGTATTCACTTGATACATGCCCAGACTTGTTCTAAGAAATTAGAAGATATTGGGTTGCTTTGCTACATGGTCTCAAATATCTACTGTTTTGAGGGTCAAGTAACTCTGCTTGGCAGAGTTTGACTGTAAAGCCATGCAAATCATATAATGAACAAATAACTTCAACTGAAAATAGAGGCAAGTTTTAAGATTGAACAAAGTATATTCCACCATGCTAGCAGAGTTCTAAAACCTTATGCAGGCACAGGTGTTCAATCTGAACCTTTAAGTTAAAGGGTTAAAGAATACAGTTTTAAATTCAGTACTTAAAAGCCACTCCCTGATTTGATCTTTTTGTACTCTCTTGTCTATGGGCTACCCTTAAATTCCAGTTTTTAAAAACCATGCTTATTCTTTTAAGTATGTAAGAAAGCCCCCTAACTTTCTGTACACTTGCAGAGCACAGATCCATGATTAAAGCACTGAGATTTTTCAGTACTATTCATCAGAATGGATCTTCTAAGAACAGTGCTGTAGAAGAACCTAGATGCCGCAGACTGTAAAGTCTGATAAACCACCCGCATCCTCAGATAACCCATTGCTTCTGTGGCTGCAGCACGATCCTACTCCTCCTTAGGTGTTTGCTGCTCTGGTGAGTTGCTGCGCTCCTGATGAAGGCTAGCTGCTCTGGGAGCAGGGATAAAAGAGACTGAGAAGCTACTGGGGCAACTGAAGTAGGTAATGGATGAAAGGCAGTAAAAGGTCCTAGGATAACCTTAAATTCCTACTAACTGCACATGTGTATAGCGTACACTGTAGAGAATAAAAGCTATGTTAACTAGATTTTAAAAGAAGGAATTGTTTTGTCTCTTTATCACAAATAACCATCTGAGAATGAAGAGAATACCATGTATTTCAAGTACGAGAGGGAGTCTCCTCAACAAATACTTTCATTGTAGTTTAACTCAGAAAAAAAATGTTGCTGAAACAAGCATTATCTCAAACCAACTGCAGTCTTTTTACTGCCTTATCCAGCCTAGCTGTTGTGAAGTGCAATGCATTCCTAGCCCTGTGTGACTAGGAATATGTTTATGCGACCCAAGTTTAATTTTCACATTCAGGACAAATGTACCTATATGCCACAGCACGTATCCTCAAATGCTATGGCAGAACTTATGTCAATAACCATATGATCGAACAAAAATATGTCAGTGGGGTGCTTTGGTTTGTAAGGAATGGATGAACTACAGTTTGTAGTTAATATCCACAAACAGCACAAAGACTCAGTACTTCACCGGTAAAAATTCTTTTCTTTCAGACAATTGAGGGCAGGTGAAATATTTTCAAAACCTGAGGCTACAAGATATACATATGCCATCTTGATTAAACATATGGAATGCATACTCAAAGAAAAGCCAACTGGAGTCCTAGTTGAGTAATCAAAACACCCAAGCTGAGAGGGGTTAACCTGCAAGGATCAGCTCTGAACTTTGAAGTTTTCTGGTCTTCATTTTTCCTAATTAAGACAAGATTTAATAACCACACCACTGTACAAACTATGTACTTAAACTCTAAGTTTGTTTCTAATTTTGTTGGGAATTCTTAGTAGATTCCAAAGAATCAGTACCCCCTGGGAAGCTCACCCAGTAAGGTGGATTGATTTTTTTTCCTTTTCTCTTAGGTACAAGGGCTGAATGCCCACTTTTCATCTTCTCTTCTTTGACGTTGCCTCTTAGGTATTTTTATTAAGTAACCCTCAAACAAAAGAAGACAACTAAAAATGCATGATTAATATCTTTGAATTACTAGAGAAGCTCCAGCAAACAACTTCTGGAAAGCTATGTAGTAAGTGCAGAAAATGTTCTCTAGATAAAAGCATTTTAATTGTGTGCATATCTTTATTTTAGAGCACGGAACAGCATCACATCTGTTGTAGAAGCATTAGCTCCTGATAAATCTATTAGATTCTGCTGCTCTTTGTTTATTAATCGATGGTCTCTTTTCTTCTTTCTCTGCAGAGTAACACCTTGTTCTGAGGGGGGGGGGGGAAGAGGGACACAATTCAACTCTGTATCTGATGTTAGCAATAGCATATTCTTCTCTTTCTCCTTATATGGTCATTTTATATCGCCTCACAGATAACAAACTTTCATGTTCCGAACTGATTTACAGACAAAAAGTTGGTTTGATAGAAGCTGATTAAAAATCTCTCCATATGTTTAACAAGTTTCTTACACAGAAAAGATAAATTTAATCAGCTGATTGAGTTTAAATGAGTTATATATTTATTCCACATACTAGTCCACAATAAGAAAGCATAAAATACAATTCAGAGGCAGCTGAATGGAATGTTGCTGAAGCTCAAAAGTGCACATTAAAAAGCTGAATAGAAATCTAGTAATCTTTAAGGCATCCTTACCGCTCAACAGGAAACCATCTGTAATTTTAACCTGCAAGATGCTTTGAACGTTATTTTCTTGAACTGTATTCTCACTGACGTCGAGTCACATTACCTTTGTACCATATTTCAGAAGCTAAAAATGAAGTTCTATATAAATGTATACATCAGCTATGCATAAATACGATACTCGTGCAAGAACCTGTCTACTGTCCACAACCACATGGCACCAAGATCTAAATTCTGTGTTAGTTCTCAACCTTTACATGTATTGGAAATTCCCTACTTCTGGAACTCACCTTATTCACGTGGATCTGCTGCTGGTACTGTTTCTGTTTCTCCAAAAATTGTTGATGTTGCTGCTGGATGACCAGCTGGGCCAGAGTACTCTGAGGAAGAGGAGCTGACTGGGTTCGGTTCAGTGGCCTGTGGCGAGGCAGTTTGTGGGCAGCTCTTATGCCAGGTGACACTCTCTCCTTTGCTGCTAAAGGAGACTGTGGATGAAGAGGAACCGCTCCTGCAAAACAGGGACATTTCACTCCCGTGTGAAGAACAACAAACTAATAGCTCTAATCGGAGAGAAAGCTTTCAGCACGAAGAGGGGTGTATATTGCAGAACTCTGCATCAGCACTGATGTGGTGGGACGTGTACCACGTGCCTCACCACGCTGGGAAGTTCAGCAGCTACAAAAGAACGTGATGAAGTAATTGTTTTCTCTTTTCTGTAATCACTGAATTCTTCCAGGCTAACAGGCTGGAGCAGAATCACTAAAGGAAACAAAAGATGCTGTCCTTTTTTCTCCCACCCTTACACTTTTCCCAACGGTTAGCATGTACGGTATCTGTATTACCACACTTAGTTTAATGGTAATACAAATGTCATTAAAAACAGCTTAAATTATTATTGTGTTGAAGTCTTGACCATTACCAGTCACAAGAAGTTTTTGTTGTCTCATTTGTTCTTTCAGTAACAGATGCTGCAAGAGAGCTTGGTGGCTGCTATTTGGCTTTCCCTCCAAAGCAACGTGAGGATGAGCTGAGGACGGAGGAATGTTCCCCCCATACTGTCCAGCCAAGGCCACTCCTTGTCTGAGCGACTGGGTCTCCCCCTTCTGCTTTTCTTTGAATGACGATGAAGCCTGTCAAAGAACAACAGCACTGGTAACTTCTTTGCATAGACCTGGCCATTTATATCCCCGCTCGATTAGATGGTCTTATGTCATACTTTTTAAATACAGACAGATGGAAAGGTTAACAACCCTATCTTACACTTTGACTGTGAGATGAAAAGGGAGGAAGAACATGCCAGTTAAATTGAACACTGTGAGAAACTAAGTAATGAAACCACTCAAAAAAAATCAGTAATAAAAGCCAAAGCATAAGGAACTACTAGTTAGAACATTATTAATGAAAAGACAGGACTTATCCTTAAAATTCCTACAGACCTTCCCACAGCCTCCTGCACAGGAAAACACGGGATCAGAGGAAATAGTTTCCACTGAGTTTGGAATAGACAAAGCTTGGTTTTCCACATAACTTTCCATCAGACAGCAAGCCAATCAGCAAAACAAAATAATTACCTGTAGTAGTGGGAAGCTATTACTTTTCCTGGAGCACTCCCTGACTCCCTGAAGGACAGCACAAATATAAGTTTTACCCTTTGCAAAGTAAATTTATATAGTTAAACTCTCATCTATAGATTCATCAAGAGCTATTGTACGTGTGTGGCATTTTGAAGTGCCCTTATAGATTGCACAGTTATTGATTTAAAGCTGTTGGAAGTTTTGGCCCTTCAGCATTGCAAATGTACTTTCTATTTCTCTGTTCCTGTCTAGTTTAAAAAAAAAAATTTTCTTAAAACAGCAGTTAAAGTAGAATAACAATTTTTACAGCAAGAATAATAACCTAACAGAAATAAGCATGTTGAGGCTTGCAGATAATCAATTCTGTTATGTCAAGGCAAAACCAGTATCTCCGATAATCTAATTTCCAACCAAGGTTTTCACTAGTATTTTTTGGGTGTATGCTTACTTCACACTCTGCTATCACCCTTTCCTGAAAAACAAACACTAAAATAAACTTTACATTCAATTTGCAACTGCTTATTCTGGTAACAGAAATAAAAATCACTTGCATAAATCAATCCCTTTGTTTTTTCTAATGCCAAAAGTAATATTTGGTGCTAGCTGGCCACATCAAAAGCTCATATGATTTGAGTGAGAAAATTAAACATATTTTCATTTACATTTTAATGTCATAAAGTTACTTTGAAGCTAGTTACATTTTTTTGTGAAATAGCTAAGAAATTTTTGATATCGTCTGGAAAAGTAAGCACTACTTTTCACGATCAGTTCAATTTTTCCATCCCTTAAAAACAATAATTTGCTTATAAATATCTCATGAAAGGCTTCTAGAGAACTGATTTAAAGCTTACACAATTTTCTTTGTGAAGTTTTATACCTGATGTTAAAATGTTGGATTGCAGCAATATATTATTGGTGAGAACAGTAAATGTACTGAAAAAGCCATAAAATAACATGAAACTTTAAATTGAATCTACATCTAGCACTGGAATTAAGTAGTGCTTACTACAAACCATAGTGGATTGTATAGATTTATCTTTTTTTAACACCACGGAAAGCTGTGCTTACACCCCTATTATTTTTATGGAAACTACCAATTCACGTTCTAAGAAATTTAAATTGCTAAAATTTCTTCAGAATTTATACACTGTTGTATAGAACCACCATATAACTTATCTCCGTATTTTTACATCTTTTGCTGGAAATCAGAAGAGGTAAGTTTTGACCTGTGGCAAAATTTTCAGGTATTTTACTGAGCCTCAGATTTCACCTCTGGGTTACTGTAACTTTGACCAAGTGATGATAACTTAGACCAAGTGATGAGATCTAAAGATCCTCATCCATCAGCATGGATTTCCATACATACATTTCATATATTAATATAACACTTAGCTCTAAATAAAGGTGATTGCTGCAGACTGAACAAAGGGCATATTCATATAACTTGGCATTAAAATATTAAGCGTTGTTCACATCTCACCGATTTTATTCATCTGATTGATAGCACACTCCTCAAATAACAAACTTAGCTGCAGGAATACCAGATTCTTCCCCTACTATGCTCCAGCCCAGCTTAGGTTGCTACTGGAATCGCATAAAAAATTTCACTCACCAGGTAGGGGTGATCATATAATTTGACTTTCATATTAATGATCTCCTCATATACTTCTCACCATGTCTGAAATCTGTTATCCGATTTGCAGACATAAATGCAATGCATGTGGCCCATACTTAGCTAAGCTCCACATTAGCAGTTGTTTATTTTCAATTAAGAATGATTATTGCTTTCAAGTTGTGCCCTTAAATGTTCAGACGCTGCCCAATGCAAAGAAAGATCTGGTTCCTACTCTGAATTGCTTATGTTCCAAAATGCTAAAAAAAAAAAAAAAAGAATAGGCAGAAAGCAGGTTTTCTGGATGTAAAAACAGACAGGAAGGCTTGAGACTGGTCACTTACACTGATTTGAGGTTGTACTGCTGGAAGCCCCAAGGTAATGTTGGGCAGAGATGGAGATGTGTACAGAATCAAAAAGTTCACTGATTCATCCTGTATCAAAGGGCGTTGCTGTGAAACCAGATGCTGGAATAAAGGGGAAAACAACAGAAGTATAATCTCCAAGCTTTTTATCTTGGTTACTTCATCCTTGTTCTCCCGCTACATTGAAAGTCAGTTAATGTATCATGCATTGGTTTGCATCCCATTGGGGTTCCAGATAAGGAAAAGTACTGTCCCTGTGAAATAGATGTTGATATTTCTTTTCTTAAGAAAACAACTGATACATGTCTGGGATTATTCCTGGGTTAGTAAATCAAATTCCCATGCAAAACCGAAATCTTGAGGATTCCTGGACCATCTCTTCTCATCAACTCAACATCAGTTCTTCTCATCAACTGCACTTTCACTACCAGAAACTCAGTTAGAACTTAGCCAATGAATTAAGGAGTACCTCTAGCTGAAATAAAGGTGTCATGAATATGGATATATTAGACCTTTACTTTACTGAGGTTATTACAATGTGTGTTGCAAGGTATGAAATGTGGTTTCTACCTAGTCCATGTATTTTCTTACCCAGATTGTGATATGGGGATGTTTCAGGCACATTATTTACTTCCATTGATATGGGAATTTTGCGTAGAAAGCACGCAGACTGCAACATCTGCCTTCAAAAAAAAAAAAGTACCATCTCTCTCTATGTATGCATATATACAAAACCAGCATCCTATCATTTTCTGATGGTGGGATACCCCTCACTGCCTTCCTAATTCCCCTCAGGTTAAAATCTTTAACACATCTTTTGAAGCCTTGTAATACAATTTTCCAGGATACGGAATTGCTGATATATTTTTAATTACTGTCAAGTAAAACCAGACATTCTACAAAGATCACCCTCTGCCTTTCCATTCTAGATTCATTGGGAAGAAACATAAAAAGTTACATTACCACAACAGGAATCTTTTTGAAGCCTTTGCCTCTCTGCTTTAACAGTCATGTTTTTCAACATGTGGTCTAGTATAGTTGCTTGAATTACATTTTCTGTTTAACTCTTGCTTCCCTCCCAGAACTTTAACACAATAAGAGCTACAAAGGTCTTATTAGACTTAGGAACTCTGGCATGATATGGTCCCCAAGGGAACAACATCCTTGAAAAAGAATACCCTGTGTAACAGTATGACACAGTGACTGCTTTCTTCCCAAACAAAAAGCATATGGGACTCCAATAATAGACCACCTCCAAGAGGGATACTGCACACTCGGGCTTTGACTAAAGTAAATATAATAACTTGTCAAGCATGTTGTGGAGAGCTGTAGATTTTCCCCTGGACAAACCTGGAATATCAATTAACTCTGTAAAATACTTTCTGCTAATACAATGCAACTTCAGACCATCAATGAAAAGTGGTTAAGCGCAAAAACACAGGATGTTATTCCAAAACATAACCTTCCTCATAAAGTTTGTTTGGAGATACGACCTATCACTAAGACAATAACAGCAGAAGTCTATCTCTGCAATTTTCTTTTGGTACCCAGGGAATGTCAACAGATAGCATACAAAACAAAGAAGCTCCACTTGTATATTACATTAATTCCTGGCTAACAGTGTCTTGCCTTGACAATATCCACCTTTGACCATGAATAAAACCAAGTATGTCAAGATTAGGGAGATATTATTGAGGGAGACTACAAAGATTTAACTGAAAACGGACACTGTAGCAGTTCTAATTGCTTCCTAGAATATAATCAAAGTTGTAGCAACCACAGCATCTATACAGAGCCACTTCAGAAATGCACATTTCATTTTTGGTTTTCAGTATGCCACTATTACTTTCTAAGAGTTGAAGTAACAAACATAACAGTGACCAGGTGTCCAGCAGTAAAGCACATTCCCATATTAAGGACAGGCATGATTGTTTCATGAGGCTGAATCAATCACGTTATGTACCACAGGAGTTTAATTTTGAAAACAGTAATTTATTAATAAGAACATTTCCATCCAATTTTTCATACTGCTAATAATCAGTAATTTTTATTTGGGGAGGTAACTGATTTTTAAAAATATATTCAGTTGATGTTAGCCTAAGTGTCAGTTAAACCTCATGTCCCAAAGTAAGTTTAGTAGCCCACCTGCATAGATTAGGGTCCTGCATATGCTGAGGCACAAATGCATGACCCCAGCTGTGGCTTCTCTTTTTACATAGTTGACCGTATCTCAAAATGGTGGCACCTACTGGAGTTGCCACTAGTGTCATCTGGCAGCACAACGGCTAAGCCATGGTCCTCCTCCTACAGCAGGCTTGATGGTTTGGATTGGCACCTAAATTACCTCAAAAAGCAACCGCCCTGCTTGCTCTTTTATGTACTTACTCACCGGGTCCATGGATCCTGCCTCCTGATGCCTAAAATACCCTACCAACAGAGTTACCCTCTTTCTTAAAACAGACTACAATAACTAAATGTAACAGTACATGACGATCACCAAGTAACTATAACTAGTTCTTATACTTCTGTTTTGGTACTGAGACCTGCTGAGAAGCAGGAACACCTACGTCATCTGTGCGTGTTTATATGCACATTAGAAGGAGAAGAGGAAACGGTCTGGCTTTAGTAGTTTTAAATTGTGAAGCTACAGTAAGGTTGTCAAAGCTTTGAATATTCACAATTACATTCTTATTTCTTAAGGCTTTTGGAGTGGGTTTTTTGCTAATTAATTAGACTCTCTTCACATACCCTTGAAGCAAAACTCACCAGCTGGTCAGAAACCTACACATTTTGCCAACAGCCACTTGCAAAGAGCACCTCAAAGAGCTGAGTATTAGAAACACAGTGCTATGGGGTTGCACAAATCAAGTATGTGTTTAGCTGCCATGCATGTCATATACGTCTCCTGTACAACCAGGCAATATTCCAGGAAATGCTGCTCTTGCAAAGCACAAAAGAAAGAGAAGGAAAATGATCTGAAGCCTGCTTACACCAACTGGAAACTTTCCATTGCATTCAACGGCTTTTGACCAGGCTGTGGATGCCTAATATTAATCACTGCACAAGACTAAGGCAGGTTGTCCCTCTGAACTCAAGGGATGTGCTGCCCATGGGCTCAATCCTGCATACGTTTCTCATGCAAGTAAGATTCAGCCCCGGCACAGCAGGTGACCTGAAAGTGTATGTCATGCTACCAGAGACAAATAGCTACTGCGGTGAACCTTGATGATACTGGAGACAACTGGGCCTAACAAAAACAGCATTTTATTTATAAGGTGCAATTAAAATCCTGAGTGTAACTTCCAAGTTTCATATAATGAGACTAGTGTTTTAAGAAATGGTACTGAAAGTATCATTAAGGGAAGTGTGATAGTAAAAGATTATCTGCAAAAATGTAGCATTTGCAGTGCACCTTTGTTCATTCAGAAAAATGTAAATACCTACCCACCAGACTGTCTGCTCCGGAGGGTAAACCACTTAAAAGTCTCACTATTCAAATGGATATGGCAAAAATACTCTAAAAATCAGTTTCATTACCGATAATGCTCTAATTCTGTTTATGCACTAGAGTGTAATCATTTACAGTATTGACTCATGTTTTACTGGTGAATGGCTCTCTGTCATAGCAACCTGTTTTCCCCCATCAAAAAGTGTTTTATTTGCTGCCATGAAACTGCGGCTATCCACCCACTCAGATATGAGCACAACACTTACTGCAAATGTCACAACAACCATTATGAAACAACAGCAATGTGAGTCATGCGGGATTACAGCAAAACAAGTGATATTTTGGTTGATTTTGGAACACTTATCCTATTATTAGAAACTTCTGTACTTTGTGTATGTGATGAAAAATTGATTAGATACATAGCCTTCGAGAGCTGGCAGCTAACGCTAAACTAGAAAAGAGATACACAGCGGTTTGGTTGCTGTTAAACTACCAAAGAAAATCCCACTGAAATCACAATGCACTGAAGTTGAGATTTATGGAAAAATGTTTCAGCCCACAGGACCACAGTATTAACAGTCAAGTAACCAGAGAGGTAAAGAAATCCCCATCTGGATCCAGAAATGGAAGTCAGTAGTTTCAGCTTCTTAGCACACTTCCAGTGAGCTAAGTGACCAACTCCAGCACGCAGAGTCCAACTTCTAAAGGAACTTTTTAGGCTCATTTGGGCATCTGTGATGGGTATGGCGGGGCTACAACTTCTGACGTCTGGCACAGTAAAGGCAAATGACATGCAATGTGGTGTTCTATTAATAAACAGAATATAACTCTGCTGGTTCTTGCTACTACCTTTCCAAATCTCCCCAGAGAGAGACTGCCAGCCTGACCACATTGTATGCATGTGTAATGGTGGTTCAACACTGTGAGCTAGTGTCCAGAAACTGTAACATGCAAAGTACCAAGCACCGTATATCAGTCTGTGAGACTGTTCCCTTTGCATTTTGTAGTATCCTCAAGTCAATACAAGATCCATTTGGACAAGATTTCCTGTTCAATACAGCACTAACATCCACATATTACAATCTTTCATCTAAAACATTCCCAATATTGAAACGTAGCATTTAATTCTACTGAACTAGGATCTGATCTAATCCTAATGATGGATCTTACTCTGCATCATTTAAATTTCTTTGCAATCACATACAGAGGGGCTATGAGGCAAGACCACATGTTAGCCATCAATGCAATTTTTTTTCCTTTTTGGTTACGGGCCAGAGAGAGGCTACTAATCAGTGTGCAGAGGTCACCCACCTGCCCCCTGGATCATAGTTCACACACACAATTAATTCATTATGGGGAAAAGTCACTGCTGGAGGTTGAACTGCCCATTCCAGGTTTTTTTGAGGTGCATGTCCTGCCACTGACCTGGAGAAATAGCTCCATTAGCTGAAACTCTGTTAAACCACATTTTCTTATGCAATTTTTCTTACATGAACAGTATAAACCAACAATTCATAGAAAACTTCCAGACCAGGAATTGCTGTAAGTACAGGCACTGGATACAGAATATTGTGGAATCTGAATCTCTCTTAGTTGCATTGGTTTGTTGTCCTTTTGCAATATTGCCACCGAAAGCATGGCTTAGGCACGTCATCTGTGCTAAATGAGGTTCATCACAACTGATTTACCATCTGCATTCCTGTTGTTATAGGCACGTACGTACGAAACGGAGTAAGGAGTAGTTAAGACTCCTTCCGTGTACAATCTCACTTTACAAAACAAGTATCCAAGACTCCTGGCATGTCAGTTATGTTGGTAAGTACTGCCCTGTTAAGAGAACTGAGGTACAGTAAAATAAATGGCAGATGTAAAAAAGGATTTAGTCACCTAACTCCTGTACCGTAATTAAACAGATCTACTTCAGCAGCCATCTGAACTCGTAAGTGTTAGAGTCACCAATGCCTGAATCACTCATTTACATGTCAAAGATCATCAGCGTTCAGCACTGTGCACCTCTTCAGGTTATCACAGAAGGTAATATTCTGCAACACAGAGGCTTCCAAGTTCCTTCCATAGCTCCCTCCCACTCTTCCAGTAGCATTACTGCTGCTTTTGTTTGGACTTTTGTTACCACAGAGTCTCCTGAACATGCATTTCATATATGAAGATGTATCTCATATATGACATACTCTGACGTCAGCCTGCAGTGGCCTGGTATTCCTAACAATTAGATCTTCTGCAACCACTCTGCTTGTCAGTATGATCAAATTGAAGTTTCAAATCTCTCCAGTCTAGAAATTTGAGGAATTATTACCCATTAAAGAGAAAGAATTTTACCTCAGCTTGAATGCTACTTGGCAAAACTGAGGTTTCATTCTCCGTTACACTGCTGGTTGGACCATTGCTTGGGGAACTGGGACCTGATCCAGGGGAGCTGCTACTGACTGAGGATTCTGAAAAACAGATTAAGCATACGTGAATTTCACACTGGAACGGAACACATCATCTTGATTAATTGTATACTTTTTATGGCACAGGGTTTTTTTGCTGTTGAAAAGTATCTATCAGATATGCTGTCTACTCATGTCAAAGATTTTTAATTCATCCTCCATTTCTTTTCATTATCTTTTTGCAGTGCTAACAAGGAAAGATACTCATGGTCTTTCCCCTTCTGATTCATCTGCTTCACAAAGGAAGAATTTACTATTTTTTTTTCCCACAAGGATAGTACAATACTCAGTATCAGGCAGAGGTACAGACATAGAACTTGTAATGAGTAAAAAGAAAAGAAAGTCTTCTCTTTTAAATTGCAAAAAGTCCTGCCTCTGTAAGAGATCAAAATGACGGAGATAGCAGGCTTGCAAAGGTCATGATAACATGTCATCAATTCACGAGGCCTACTGCCATCTCCCTTCTGTTTAGAGGGGATGAGCCCGTTGCGGGCTAATCATTATATACACAAGTAATATACACCACTTTCACTACCTCTTTGGCACAAATTTGAAGAAGTATTTACACCATACAAAAATCTTAAAATAGCATTTGAAAGGCTGTATGTTATCTTGATTTAAAATTTCCTGAGTTCCGTCTAAGATAAAGGGGAAGAGGATGATCTCATTGTGTGTTGTTGTATAGAGTTATACTAATCCTACAACAATACACCTTACATTTATGCAATGGAAACAGTTAACAAGATTAAAGATGGAAGAGCGCAGCATTAGTAGAGGTAAGCCTGTTTCATGTGACAGCTTTCAAAATAAAGAACTCAAGAAGTTAAAGTAATTAATATCTAAATGTGGCAGTAACTATTCTACGGTCACTTCTTTGCTGCTTCACTCTTTCTGTCTAAGTTCACAGGCAAAAATACATCCTCACTTTGAAATTACCAGGAGATTTCCAAGCTGTTTCTTGGAACAGCTCTGTTGCTCTCTCCTACTAGAACTGTCTTCGATTTAATGAAGTGAATCCGTACCCAGCCATGCTAACTGGCCATGTAAAGTTCTTGCATCAGATTCTCACCAGTTTTCATACAAGAGCAGAAACATAAACTCATTCTTTTTTCTCTTTTTTTTTTTTTTTTTTTTAATTACAGTAGCACTTTTTGTATAAATAGGCATTTAAATGTAGGGCTACTTTCAGTTAAAAGGAGAAAAAGGCTTCAGCCAGAAATGTTTGATCAGGGAAGTTTCGACTACGAAATGTGTAAAATGTCATACAGCTGACATTAATAATTATAATATGTCATACAGCTGATATTAATAATTATAATAGCAATCTGTAAGCCTCTGAATTATTCAGAGCTAGGAAGATAACACATTTATTTTCAGGTTTCTGCTCTTTCATTGGCTGCAGAAGAAAATTCCTGGGATAAGTATTTCACTTTATACCTTACCTGTGAGCTTGCAAAATATAAAGAAATCGGCTAAAACTACGGAAGTGGAGATCAAGAATCTCATAAGAGCTTCATCAAATGCAAACAATAAATTAGCTGTAAAAAATTCCAATTTGGAAATTATTTACAGGGAAATTACCTTATTTAGTTACTTTCATACTTACATTCACATCCGAGTCCCAGTTTTACACATGACATACTGTGAAAATTTGTCACAAGAATTGCATGTGTGAGGACACTGACATGAATTTTCATGTTGTGTTATATATCCATCTTGGTGTGACATAATTCTGATATACCGAGCGAATTCAGATACAAGTGTGACAGACTAGTAACAGTTGGTTGCATCAATGTATGGCCTGGTTGTAACATCACTTGAAAAAACCATGAAGTTATCAAATATTGATGCAAAGTCAAAGCAAGAAACATGAGATTGAGGCCAAATATTGTACATGCTTTTTTTTCTATCATAGCAACAGATAAGGCCTTAGCAGCATACTAATCCTAATGACTAAAAATGAGAAGATTTTAGGCTGTTTGGGAACTCAGGTGCAATTCTGCAGAATAATTAATGTGACAAAATATACCACTCTGCAATACCACACATGTGAAAGAAAGCCTTAGCACTTCTTCAGTTCAAGACCAGCAAAAATATTGAAAACAAATACTACTTGATGACAAATTTTTACTTTGCTTTTTTTCTGCTTTTATATGCATAATTATCTGTTTTTACATGCTAAAAGTTCCCTTTCAATTACTAAGAATACTTACGAGCTGCTATGACCAACAACATGCCCCTGAATATTTAAATGTTTCAACCCTTTCTTCTCAAAAAATAGCTTAGTGAGCCCATATACCAAAACCAACTGATCTTGACATTTTCAAACAAGAGAAACCAGAGGGACAGGGCCAGACACAAGACTCCAAAATGTCCCTGATTAACCTAAGTAATACCAGATAGGTGTTTTTGCGTTTGCTATTAGCATCTGCATTTTCCATGGGGGATGGGAAGTGGGAGATGCAAGACCCAAAATCTTGTCCACGTACAGAAGACACAAATTAAGGGAGGAGACTATTCTTGTTTTCTCCTTTGATGTCCCTTGCCACCAACAGTCTTCCACTTATTTGTTCTTGTACTTGCTGTTGTAAAGTACAGGTTTCCAAGTTGGTTTGAAAGTATGGCTTTCAAATTGACAATGACTTCTTAGTTAAGCGGTAGAAAGCTGTAGATTACAAGCTATTTATACACAACCACTTATTCAGTATGGTTTTCTTAGCAGCAGCAGAAAAAAAAAGACAAGTTTTTTGTTTAGCAGTTTTAATTCCAAAATACCACCACTATTCTGTGAGCAGTCACAGCTGATACAGAATTTCTCCATGCTTAATTACCTGTCACCTCGAAGAGTCGCTTCTTGAATGAACTGACAACATTTCCATCCTTCCTCCTGAGTAAAGGACTGCTTCTCCTTTCTGTCACCTTTTGTTTTAACCGTGACCGTACCTTCAAATTGGGCTCTGAAGCTGGAAATGAAGAGAAGAAAACAAACGATTACAAATCAAATTACTGCTTTGTGTCAGACACTGCTGACATTCCCTGGAGGACCTCATATGATCCAAGGAAGGCTTGGATGCAGAGATTTTACTGCCCATCCTCCCCAGCCATCCTGCTGCTCCTCATATAACTCCATTTAAATTGGAGACTAGGAAAGAGAGGAAGAGAGCTGAAAAGCTTCAGATCCCAGTATTATTCATCCTATTTCAGCTCTAAAGTTACACATTAATTATTTTTAATATCATAAGTACTAATAAGAGATGAATGCAACTTTTATTCTACGTCATTTTTATCTCTCTTGTAGGTGAAAATTTGGATGGAAACACAGCTTGGAACTTGGAACCTTATAACTGGATTATGGTCTGATGACAGAAATAGAGAGAAGCCTCCACTGGTGCCTTTTGATTTCTCTCAGAAATATAAATTATGACAAGCCTTGCTGGCAGAACATTTCTTGGTCAGCAATTTTAGGCCCAGAACTTCAATGTTTTCTGAGTAACACACCAAACAACTAATTTATGACAGTGTCCTAAGAACATTCACACAGAAAAATATATGCTCTGAAATGAAGAAGTAGGATTGATTCCCAGAAAACCTAGGATTATATTTAATGCACCTTGGGCAAATTCCACCTTTGTTTCCTAAATGGACACGGTCTTTTCGTACGAAGGCCAGAGACAAAGCTCTGGTGTGCTTTTTATTCTGTGATATATTTAGCGTGATAAAATGTTTCAGGGACTCATTTATCTGTGCTTCTAAGTAAACCCTCCATCAAACAGACTGCTAAGAGCTAGTGAAAGATAATTGTGGAACAGAATTTGTTTATATTTCCCTTTCTGGAACCGAGGCTTGGCTAAGCAACATCTCAAAATAGAGAGGGCTGGAAACAGGGATCAGTTCTCTCTCCTGTGCACAGACCTAAGCCCAGCCCCAAAGAAGGAGCAAGAGTTAGCAGAAAAACAAAAGAAATGAAATCTTCATTCAATTCAGCATTATACCATTTGTCACTTGCAGCAGGAACTCAATCCTTACACTTCTAATTCCAGTCCCTGCCCAGCACGTCATACCGCACATATTTTTGCTGCTGTCCCACTTGTTCCCTCGGGAATGGGGACGTTAGAGATGCTCATGTGAGAGCAGTGGGGCTGCCCCTCCGCCAGAGCACTGCTGCAACCCGCAGCGCACTGGACTTCCTCACCTCCCACATCGCTCCTGTCCAGCGCTCCCCTCTGAGTGCCCTGTGCCTTGGGTGTATTTCAGACCAAGATACACAGGTGAGCAAAACACTGGAAACCTTTCATAACAACAGTATGAACAAGAAATTTCCTTTTTATCAGTTACTATCATTATTAAGACCAATGGTTCTGGTGATGGAGCACAGCTGATTTGTTTGCTGTCAAAGATACCATTCGCTATGAAACCGAAAATATAACAATGGGCCAAGATTACACTGAATACTTTCACCACAGGTACAATGACATTTGGAAGAAAAGGTGCTCTCTCCTTTTCCACTTACGGTTATTTTAATCTATACTACTCCATACTCTTAAAATTTAGGAGAATATTTCCACACCCATGACAGACTAATGTACTACAAATCCTCTGCAACGCTCACTGGAGAAATGCTCCACATCTATACAAATGTTTCATGCTCAGTCATTGCCTTTCTATTTTTACCACATTCCCATCATATTCTGCATCTGAATCAATCCTAGAAGCAGAGAAAGCAGACTTTAATATCAATCTCTGAATTTATGAGCCATCTGAGAAGACAGCCCTTGCGTGAAAGACGAAGATCATTTTAAAATGGAAATAACCAATTTCAAAATGAAAAGGCATGGAGAAGAGTGGATTTTAAATTATAAAATAAACCTCTCCCGATAAAAAACAAAGCCAAGGCTTGAAGAGCGTTCGCTTCAAACACTGGCTTTCTTGAACATCTCCCATGAGACACTGCCAGCTCCTAACATGGTACCAGCTAGGACTCGATCGCTGACAATATGAATACTGGGTTCAGTGCACTAAACATATAAATTTAACTAGTTTGAGGATGTCTGCTACAATGGAAAAATGCAGAACTGGGAAGTGGTTTCTTAGTAATCATCTGTGGCTGAGGCATCGACTTGGTGTGTGACTCTACAGGTCACTGTACCATTCTGCCCCACCAAACCTGAAGAAGAATTGTTGTTGAATGCAACTGGGATGGATCACAACAGCAATCCTATGCACTTCAGTGCACTCCTACATGAAGACAGTAATAACATACATGGCAAAATGAAGCATTTTAAGCTTCAAAGACAGAGCTGTGGATTAAAATCATAAATGTGTATACATACATATACGCACAGACTGCCCCAAAGCACATATATGAGATTATTTAGAAATTATTTTAACCTTTTAAACTCTGAAATGCAAACACGAGAGCAAAAAGTGAAAATAAATTTTTTAAACTTTTTTTTTAAATCAAATCGTTGCCCTAGTATTTGCAAGGGGATGATGCTTGAAATAACTGTTTTGCATTAGCCATCCCTGTAAGTATTTCCGCTGCGCATTATTAGCACCTTTTCTTAGCTTAATTAATCCACTGCCAAGGTTGACTATGTTCATCACCCAAAGGCATTCTCCAGAAGTGTCACATGGGGAGCCAGTGCCAAATAAGTTCTCAGGCTAAAGCTTTACTCACCAGCTTGCTGCAGAGTAGCCTCCTCACGCAGATACAAGCCCCCAAGAATTAACCTTTTTTTGCTCCATTAATACCATAAACACATTGAAAAGACCGTCATACAGTCTATTACTTAATGCAGTGATTCAATCATAAACCAAGACACTGACTCAGCAAGATAATTAATGCACAGAGCTAACTTTCTGTACACCAAGCATCCCACTGGGGTCCAGGACTGAAAACTAGATGAATTCTACCCCATACAGGGTATGTCCTGTATTTCACCTTCCTGAGGAAACAGGGCCTCTCTAAAGCACTGGAGGTCCTGAATGAGGTGGGGTTTGCTGGGTTAGATCATATAGTGATATGGGGTGAATCATCTGACCAAGAAGCCAGAAAGCCAGAGACAAGAGAAAAACAAGCAGGTGGCTGGGAGTGGGGCAGATGAGGAAAACAGGACTGCATGTTTTCATGGCAGCAGGCTGTGAGGTTGGGCTATTCATCTAAAATCCTGCTAAGAACCAGTACTCATCTGATATTGGTCTAACTGGTCACCATTAGCCTAGCCTCTGCTCTGAAAATCTTTGCACTTCTACTACATTTAGCACCTCAGAATAACTAATAATCGTTTCCCACTTGGAGAAAGGGAAAATATATTATTTGAGAGTGTTTTGCTGCAAAGAAAACAAAAAGACACAGCTATTTTCTCTAAAGGTCATCAAAGCCCACGTCATTGATCTCTATGGGAATCAGCTGATACCCATTTGAGCGATTCACTCGAGTGGACTTCAGGAAAGACTAGCCGGAAAATTATTTTGTTTATGGAACTCTGCAGAATAATGTGGAACAATGAGATGTTGCACTCATATGGCTTGTTCGGTCTCATCGCTATTACCTGGCTTATTCTCTTTTTAGCACTGGTAATAATGAACTGGTATTACTCTTTCAATGATTAAGTGGGAAACAGGTATGAAAGATACAGAAAGTATTAGTTTAAATAACAACAGAAGATACCACAGGCAACCCAAAGACTGGTTACCTAACTCCTTGGCATGATTTTTAACTGCCTCTACAGAACTGAGAACTTTGGTTCTAAGTGAAGAAGAAAGGCAGTGTCTCAGTGATTTTTCTCATCTTTTATGGCAGCTTCATAGAGCGGGAAGAAGTAAGTAATTGTACTGTTAAAAATGGAAAATATCCAGGCTTCTATATAGGAACACATTAATTTCATCACAACAACCATCATTGCTCAGGTGAAAGTAAGCCATTGTCTCCTGAGAAACATGATACTGAAACGGAAGTGTGAGAGATGACAATGATTTGGTGAAGTCATTATGTCTTATACTCCACTTTGCTTAATATTAGCAATTTGCAGATACTAGCATTAAAGAATATAGCCTGCAGCCAGATTGCTCCCAAATGAGCTGAGGTTTTTTTGACAAGGCTTTGCTTCACTGTTTCTTTTTATTAAACACACAGAGATATTTAAGAAGAAGGGATAAAAGTCCTTTCTGCGCATGGGGAGAGGACACATATATGAAGGGAACGTAGAAGATACTAATGTACTACTTTCTGATGATTCCTGGAACACAGTACTGCTTTTGTATCAGAAGAACGTGTGCCAACCTCAGATCAGCATTTAATGAACCCAGGCAGGAAACGGGGGATGGGAGAGGGTGCAGAGCGAGCAGGTCCTCATCTCGAGGCTAAAGTCACACATAGGAAACCTGAAGAACAGAAAGTGAGCTTTTGTCCAGATTTCGAAAGGCTCTAAGTGAAAGCATTTCCTTTTCCTCACTGGCAGGCTGGCTTAGAAAAGCTGTGGGGCAGTCGAGGTAACGATGCTAAATTTGGCTACAAAGATTCCAACGACAGCATGAGCAACAGCAGCAAAATTCACATCTTACTTGAGCATGATAAATTGCTCCCTACTGCCCAGGCACCAGCTGTTATCATGAAGATCATTTTGAGACAATAACTTGGACTTCTGTATTGTATTTAAGTCGACTGAAACAATTAAGAAACAAAGACTTTGTGATCTTGAAATAAATCTTCACTGGTATTCTCTACTTCTTTCGCTGTCATTTTTTTAAGCTGTGAAGGGTCATATATTATATTGGTTTGAATAGATTCTATGCTGTACTTCATGCAGGAGTTACTATTTTTTCCTGCTTTACATCCAACAAGTATCAATCAAGGAATACATAGTCATGGAATCTTTCTTTTTTTCACAGCACACAAGTTGTTATTTTTTATACTATTGCACTAGAGACCCATGCACAGATAAGCATTATGTGATTTACAACACAACCATGACAGGCCATGCCTGAGATAGCTTAAAGTCTAAGTTATAGGACAAAAGGATGATGTATGGGCATAGACCAACAGAGTTACAAGAGAAAATAATGAGATGGTATTAGTTAGCATGATGGTGGTATTGCTAGCATACCAGTGGCTTATCATTTGTCCATTTTTTTCCTGGCACTGTGGCAATTTTCAAGAAGACACTGAATGTGGATAATGAGATGATTTTGGTGGATAATGAGATAACTTTGAGATCTCTGTCATGATTTCACTTCAAGCAGGAGGAGCAGAATGGGAGAAAACATACTCTGAAGAGACCCCTATTTCGGTGGGTGCACTGCATAGCATGACAGGTTCCCAGTACATGCTGTGGGCTCCCAGTCGCCATGGTAATATACATGAGTAACAAAGCAGCCTGCCTGTCTATGCCATGCCAGGACCTGGTGATCAAGGAAAAAGTCAAATTCCGCCTCACTACTGCACTAACAAAAATCGCCAAAAGAGGCATACGTAAGGTTCCTAAGAAGCTAATCTGAGGGTAATGGGCTAGGAAGAAATTTCCCAGTTTCCTCCTCAGGGATGTAGGTAGAAGAAGAGGCAGAAGACACTCCTGTGCACCATCAGACAGGACAAATGAGGAGGTAGCTCTTCCTCATCAGAACTATGAAAGCAACCAAAGCCAGACAGAAAGGCAGAGAACACAGGTCAGGTACAAAAACGGTTTCCAGCTTCCTCAGCTGCTTTGTGGAGAGCTGTGAATTACTTTGTCCTTCTGAGAGACCCAATGGTCTCACAGCCTTTCATCTGCGTGGTTCTTGCAGACATGTAAATAGTCTCTGCTCTGCACGGAGTTTCTGACTTCTGCTCTGGCTTCCTGTAGGCAGCCACAGACTGTTTCAGCCACCTTCACATAGCTGAATATATTAGGCATTGGCAAGATGAGCAGTGACTTTTTGTTTTCATACATGACTGACTGACATTTGCTGTAGAAGGCCACGTCCTAATAAAAGACAATACTAGACAATGAACACGTGGGACATTCTCCTGGCTGACAGACTGAGAGACACCAGCATGTAGTACAATTCAGCTCTAGGTTCAATAACCTTCCAAATTCTGGTAATTTAAAATGCTGTTTCTGAAAGAGTTTTAAATTGGATTCCTAAGACTGAAAGCTATTTACACATGCCCTCTAAAGCTCTTCCAAGAACTACACGGCCCTGACCGCTGGGTGGTCTCAACAAGGCGGGAGCACCAGATACAGGATGGAGACACTTTGTTTTTCTGGCTTGCATCACTTAATGTGTTTTCAGCATATATCAAAACTGTTTCTTGCACAACCATTCGCTTTAAGGGGAGTGCTGGTCATATGTGAAACCCTTTAGTCCTCTGCTTTATTTTACTTTTGTAAAAGGTAGATGCTTTATTTATTCAGACGAAGTTAAATAGCCATTCCCTAAATAAAAAAAACAGGTTTAGTGAAACACATGGTAAAACAGCTAATTAGATTAAAGGGGATCTCGCAGCCCTTCAGCTCTCTTCAGGCTAAGGAAGCCAATTTAACAAGATTAGCAAAATTCGTTGATTTCCTAAAGAAGGTTCAGAAATAAAATATTCCCTGAAGCTGTTTTAAATATCTAACTTTTCCTTGTTATTCATGGTAATCTGTATGAAATATAAAATTCTGGTTTATTATCCATGCAAACAAGTGATATCTTTCTAAGAATGACTGACTGACTGAGATGTAGGAATTAGCGTACTGCTTGCATTTAGCCAGAATTAGAGCTCTTCATATTTTTCGTGAAAAGCTGATGAGTGTGATATATTTCCTGTTGATATTTTTCTGCATGTAACCTGTGAGGCAAAAGAACCAGTCTCTTGATAGAATTCTTAGTAATTTCCATTCCTTAGCACAGAAACAGCACCTCCTTCCATTTGCACCAGCCGGGCTATACAGCGGTTTCAAGGAGGCCATGGTTTCACTGGGCCTCTTGAGTCCTCATTACATGTCAAGTCTGCTGAAACCATGGCATATTATAGCTATGTCAGGTCCATCTTAATCTTCTTCCGTGTAAACTAATACTCTTTTCAATACTAAACAGAGGATTAAAAAGCAAATATTGTCTTGAAACACAGAATAAAAGAACAAGGATATTTTAAAACTAATTCTCATCTTCCCTGCCCATCTTCAAATTCTACTATTTTTTTGCACTTTCATAGCACTTCTGGGAGCCAAATTGCATCTGAGTTCTCAGGAGGTGTGGAGGAGAAAGAAGAAGGTGAAACAGGCCATTTAATAGAGCGCATCCCTCATTTGAACAGTAATAACCACATTTAGATACACATGACTGGCAGTCCTTCTGGTTAGGTCTCCACTTGTTATTCTCTCCCCCACTTCTGACCATATACACCTGTTGGTTCTAGCTGGGAAGAAGCAGTGGGAATACAATACCATACTTCCCGCAAATACAGCGAATCCCACTCTTCAGCCTAAATCCTCCAACATTCATTGAATCACTGATTTTGCACAAGAAAAAATACTTTCTTCATTGAAGAAGTGCCGGTGATAATCCCCTGCCCCAAAAGTCGAGGCTTTTGACCCCTAGATAGAGGATTAATTTTTTATAGAATAATCATGTTCATGACTATGTTGTTCCCCAAGCCCCATAGAAGAAGGAATTAGTTAATAGGGTGACTAAATCCCACAGATTTTAACCTAGGAAAATATCCAGCAGTAATAAGTCATTGATGGCAGGCAAAAAGTATAATCTAATATTCCACCAACCTTGAGCAACTCATGATGAACCACCATCACCTTCTCACCCCAGTTTAATGGGGCATCAGTGTCATCAGTAGATGAGAGCTGGGCAGGTCTAGATTGCTGAAGCGTTAGAGTTGTCCAAAGGCAACACAGTACAGGATGCCAAGAAAACAAAAGCAACCAAAATGTAGTGTATTTTGCTTTCCTAGCAGAGGAGAGCTATGGGCCAAATTCAGCTCAGGAGTAGGAAGGCACTTCAGCTCCACTGAACATAAATGCAGGTAAAATTGGCCCACAAATTGTTTGGACTTTCAAAATATGTTTGTCTAACTTCTGTAGGCAAGGTTGACTTTGTGAAAGGATCTCTCCATGTTAAGGGAAGTGAGGAGAAAAACCCCACCTGTTTAAAGTCTTAATTAGACAATGACACTGCACCTTCACAATGAAACTGAACTAAAACAAGTTTACTTTTCGATAGGTTCTTCATGCTCTGGGATATAATTCCAGTCCCCTACAACTTAATTCGCTAAATATACAATGCAACCTTCCATCTGGTAGAGTAATTTAACAGGAATAATTGTGCACCACCATAACTCAACGAGACACTGAGGAAAACCATTGAAATGCTATTTCCTTTCCTTTGGAAGAGAATTATGTACAATTTCAGCATGCTTTGCATTTCTAACAGTTAAAGCCAACAGGGAGGTATCACTCTCATTTATATTACTTTCCCATGAGAAAATCAAAAGCAAAGTACAAAGCTTATGCCGTTGTTCATGAATGGCTCAGTAATACTTACTTGGCTTTAGCCAGAACATGTTATTTGGCAGCTAAAACCCTTAATTAAGAGTTGTGGGTTTGAACAGATTTTTCAGTGAAACTATGTTTTGCAGGAGTTTGGAGAAGTGCAATCTTTACTAACCAACGTCTTCTATTTTGGATGATCTGATACCATGTGATTTCCACTTTTCACTTCTCTGTCCATTTCTGTCTTTTTGCCATCTTTTAGATGTTCTTGTTTACTTTTCTAAAAGTTTTTAACTGTCCCTGCCCTAGATACAGTGGAAGAAAAATCCTAGTCTCACTGAAATCAAACAGGACAGTTTCTACTGACTTCAAAGAGCCTCAGATTTTATATGCAATATTTTGTAACTTATTTATCCAGAGGGAATAGACTTTGAAATGCCCATTAAAACCATTCCACTTCATTTTCAATGGCCATTATGGTCTTAAAATGCTTTTGATTTTAGGATTGCTCCCTGTTCCTTATTTAATTTAAGCTGTTTCCTTTAAGTTCAAAAGTTGAAAAGGTGTCTAGTACCTGATTACCTGCTTATCAAAAAGTTACGCAAGCTACTTGTTAAAGCTAATCTATAAAACATTTCTCAAAACATACACAGTTTGTGTAAGAAAACCTTTACGTAACCACACGAAGCAGAACTTTGTAATTCAGTTTTGGCTGCGCACTGGGCAGTAAAAGAAGAACTAAGACAGTATTTAGACAAAGACTATATCATTAGTCTAGCCATCAAGAAGGTTCAGTATCTAGCACAGCAGAGTAATTACTGGAAAGACAGAACGTGATGCATATACAAGTAGTGGGATTTTTGCTAAAACAGAAATACAGTGAAAAAGCCTTATCTAGGTCATCTTGAAACTAAGTAAGAATCACCCACGCATAACACCTTTGCTTCCTGCAATTAAAAGTAAGCGTTAAATAAAATATATTAGAGGAACAATCTTGCACTGATGGGAAGACTATGATGGTCTTTACGTGAATCACCCCAGTGATGACTCCTGTTCAACCCTGGTGCAGGCCCTGGCAGCTTTCATGATACCAAAGCACACCTACACAAGTTCTTTTCTCTCTGACATTGTCACTAAGCCTACCCTAGCGTTCATTGTATTTAGTTTTAAGCTATGTCAAAAAATTTCCCCTCTAACTCAAGCTAAACTAGAGTGGTAGCGCACCCCTCCTTGCCCCCAGCTGAGGAGGCTGCAGAACCCTGATGGACCCAGGACAACTGTGGTCCAGCACAGTAGCTACGACAGTATTACATCTCCTTAAGGCTGCTGGTTCCTGGGGGCTGAACTCTGTTCTGGCCCATTCATTACATGAATCCTGAAGAAACTGTTAGCAACAGTTTGCTTCAGATTCCCTCTTCAGCTGCAAATGGAAGTTTCTTCTCTTTCTAAAACCTCTTGCAACTAATGATGCCCTCTCAAGTTATTCACAGTGAATTTAGGAAGGCTAAAAGAGACTGCTGATTAATGGGAAGCGAAGTCAAGAAAAGAGGGGCTGGGAGTCAGGATACTTTTTTTTCCCTCCCTCACTTTGTGATAAGCACCGGTGATTTCAATTGGGCCCATCACCTAGTCCAAATCTGTCAAGACTGTTCATTAACCTGGGAAAAGCAGGACTCTAAGAGGCAGGAATGTTTAGCATCGCTGAAAAATGGGATAAAATGAAGAGAACCATATCATGATTGCCTTGTTTCCCTGCTTCAGTAAACAAAGTGCCTCTCCCATTTATTGTGCTAACTCATAAACTCAGAGAAAAATAATGCTTCTCTCTACTGAGCTTGACTTCTTCCTTTTGGCAGACATGGTAATTGAGGGTTTGTGATCCTATAAGCCTTTTTTTTTATTGAAGACCAAAAGAACTCCAGCTTTTTCATATTCTGTTACTTCACAGGAGAGTGTTTTCCTAGTAAATGTGAACAGAAATGCAATTTGGTGGCACGAAAGGGAAAGGGAGAAAAACTTTCACACACTAAATGTTTTCTTCTCAGTTTCAGCTGCTCCAGTAAATTACTGAGTCACCAAACACAGAAAGAATAATGGTAAGGAAATCTTTCACTTAATTTCTTTTTTGAAAAAAAATAGATCTGCTGAGTTCTCAATCAGGAATCTTTCACTCTCATTACACAAGAGCTATGCTGTTATTCTACTGCCTAATCAGGTTAACTTAATAAGGTTTTTACAAAGTGATCTTCATGACTGGGTAGCACAACCTTCTTCCTCTCTTTCATCACAATATTAAACAATCCTTCATCTCTTCTTTTTTCCTGTATGAAATCACATAAATTCCCTCCTGCAAGCAAGAATCTTGTACTATTTGCTATTTAAAAAATCCCATGCTATATTTACACTAAGCATGCTTCCAATTTTTGGAAAGCGAGCTACAAACATCTTCTCAAACCGTACTATTGTGAGTAATCTTCAGACCCCTAAGCAAAATGTAAGTTGTAAGCTTACAACTCCATCGGCAAGGAAAGATTCAACTCACATACAACCCAAATAAATGGAAATACTGATTGACATTCCCATTCTGCCACGATTGTGCTAAACTCAGGAAAGAAAGAACAGTTTATACTTGATATGACGATGTCCCCAGGAATTTCTTCCAACAAAAGCCAAAACATGTGGCAAAATGCAGAAATTCCATGTACAGCAATATTTTTAAAAAGCATGCAGCTTTGGTTAGAGAGCTAACCTTTATTGGGAGTTTACTGGCTTTTGCTGGTTTGCATCAACACTAGCAAACAGAAAATGAAATGTTAATGATTGAAGAAAATGCAAATGTTTTGGCCGTTTGCCAGAATTTCTGCACTTATTTTGACAAGGTGAAAAAAACCCAAAACACTTTCTTTGGAAAGATCTTCTACCCTACGAAACCCATGTTGTTTGCTACGTTTTTGTTAGTCTTACAGTAACTTCATCAAGCAGACAATATTTTCCCAGATAGACAGACATAGAATTATGGAGATCAACAATCAAGAGTTTCCCATATTAAATGATCAAGTCTTCAGAAGTGCACAGCTCCCATCAGAGCTCTTACAACAGTCAGTATGAATTTCAAAAGTGTTCAGTAATACAAAGGAATATTCAAACCTCTCCGGGTAATTTAGATGCATTAGTCTCATTGAAAGTTAATGAGCCATGTGCTGCTCAGGCTTTTGGCTGCTCTGCAGAAAACACACGTTACGACCGGTATCCATGGTGAAAGTCATAGGCATTTTTAAAATTTGATCTTATGCTGTTTAGGCTAAATTCTGCTCTTAGCTACAGATGTGTAGCTTCTTACGGCATATTTATCTGTCCAATGAAGCAATAGTTCCCCTTGCTCTGCTCTTTTGAAAGTCTGTCAACACAGAGCATCTGAATGCAGCTGTGCAAAGAGCTGCGTATCCTGGCCTCTAGCCCCTAGGACAGTCCCAATCCTCCACGCAGCCATGCTGTGTGAAGCCTACTGCTGACAAGCGCTGCTGCATCTCATACAGAAAGGAATAACCCACATGGCTAAGAGAGTTATTGAGTAACCACAGTCAGTGCACTAGGACATTAACTCTCGCACCTAACCATAAACAGAGATAGAGCAAGACTCTTAAGTCTTTCCCTATTTATCAATGCAACCCATCATTCTAGATGCTCGAAGTAAAAGTTGCAGAGAGTATTTTCCTCTTTACCATAGTCTCTCTGAAGTAATTTTTAAAAGATTAATAAGGAGATGCCAATTCAGGACTAATTAAGCAAAGGTTAAATAGATTACTGAAGAAGAAAGTGAGCAAGCAAGACTCATGATTTACAGTGCCTGTGTGACAGTCGGTGTTCCCTTAGCACTGAAAAACACATTAGGATGTCAGGAGAGAATCATTCAGCTTTGCTGCCCATTAAATCTGATCTTAGAGTAACTAATTCACTCACAATTAACTTCCAAGAGCATTACATTGAGGTTAGAGAAGAGACAGATACCTCCATATTTCATATTATGAATATGGAAAATAAAATGGAGAAGCAAACAAAGCTGTGGTTGAAACCCACAACAGGTATTTCTTTCTTAAGTCTGAAAGGAATGTGAGGTCTGCTTCCCTATGAATTGCTGACTTCATGCAGGTTCAGCACCACAGAGGGTTTACCAGGAGCCAGTGGCAATAAGCGTTCATAGCCTAAAGGAAAGGAAAAGAGGTTCACCCCTCATGGCAAAGGTCAGATTTCCACAGGCTTATGGCCTGTCCATATACATGAGTGTTCATGGGGACATCTTTGTCTAGTAAGGTCCCTTGAGGGTGACATAGGCTCCATGATGTCCCCTCTGCCTGGAGGATGGCCCTAAAACCACCCAGATCAGTTTAGGGTCATTTGACTTGTGTCGATCTGGTTCCTGTTGCTTTTACCCTCAACCTGATGAACAATCATTAGAACCTTTGGGGGGATGTTGCTGAAGGCTGGAAGTAAACAACTCTAGTATACAGAGAGGCTGGACGTGTAAACAGGATGTTTAACAGTTGCAGTTTTCATGAACATGGAGAGCTATCACATATACTCTCTTCCTAACATACAACGTGCCGTACACGTAATTTTTATTTGTTTATCAGAACCACTATGTAAATGTCACAGAAATGGTTATGCTGATGATTATATTAGTATTTGTCTATTTATTCTGTAGATATCTTTTCAGAGAGCCATCATGTCCTTTGTGCAATTTTGGAAATGATGCATTGCATGCCCAAATATTTGGAATAACATATAGAAAACATCTGGATTTAATTGTATTACAGTCCTCTTATGCAGACAATGGGAATTGAATTAAGGAATATTTTGAAACCCCCACAGAGATAAAAAAGTATTAGCAGCTGCACGAGAACTTTACTGTTACAATGTTTAAAAATGTTTTGTTTTACAGATCAACAGTCTGACACATCATAAATATCAATCATAACATTTAAGATACATAAACACGGAAGAAAAATTAAAACTTGCATTTCAAAAACATGTAGATGAATTCATAGCATTTAGAAGATGTAGAGTGTATCCTTTTGTTTAAAAAATGAAAACATATATTCTGTTGGCACAGAAAATGTATGCTGTACAGTGGCATTAAGCAGGGAACCACATAAGGGCTTATTGTGACTGAATAGCCTGAACAAGATTTTATAGAATCTTGTTCTACTGCCACCATATTGTACAAAGAGTAATTCAGCTAGAATAAATTAGCATTTTGCTTTTCATGCTTTCATTCCTTTTAAAATATTTGGGGATATAATATGAGCTTAGAGAGTCTGCCTCAAAGTATTAGATACAGACTGGATTTTCTTTCTGAATGTAGGCTGGTTCCAAATGCCACTTCTTTTCAAGTCAGTACCAGTTTTGCAGTTAGTTTTCAGTCTCCCAGTGGCTAAATCACATTCAAAGGCTCTTAGCACAGTAGGGGGTCAAACTTTCTCTCTGAATGTAACTATATCACTCAACAGCAGACTCATGCAATAAGCAATCTAATGTTTTCTTTTCTTTTTTTTCCCCCTTTCCTCTTAGTGTCTCCCTGCATTCCTGGATACCGGTCACTGCACCAAGGACCTGAGGCAACAGCCACATGGACTCCACCACCATGCTTCCAGCTTTCCTTATGGTGCAGAAAAAGTCAAGTCTACAGTTCACCTGCTGTCAAGACAAAAGGTGTAGTTGCTAAAGTCTCTATAAAACATTCTGAAATGTTCAAACGAACATTTTCTTGTAGAATATTACACATTCATATGCGTAAAAAGCATACACAAATGTATGCATATGTATGCATGCATGTGCATATATGCATACAAACTTTGACAACCAATGACACAAAATATAACATTAATCCAATTCCTCTTCTTTCCATTAATTGCCTTCAACTTGTCCTGAAAAACTTTGTCTAAAGGCAGCATACCATCTGAAGACAGATACTGTATCTACCATGCAAGAGAGAGCGACCTATTAAACCCAGAAGTAATACTGAGACAAAGAAAATCATGCCATAAAAGATCCATGAAATCACAGTCTGTTTAGAAACTAAATTTATCAAGACTGAAGCTTGCACTCGCTGTTAGCATGGGGAAACACCGTCTCTTGGTACCATGTGGTCAGTCCGACCTCAGAAAGATGTAGTCAGGATCTTTGAACTTACCCATAGTACCATCCCGAACAGGCTTTGTGGATTATGATACATGCCTTGCCGATGGACAGCTGGGTTAAAATAAAGGGTGAGAGAATTGCTGGGCAAGGGGCTCAAATAAACTATGCTAACTCACCCGTTTTACGAAGTGGAAAGTCATCCTTGGCATCCTGCGCTCCTGGTAAAGTGTATTTGTAGGGTGGCGAGGCCCCGCTCAGGGGTGGAGAGCTTTGATCCAGTGAGGTATGGTGGGCAGCCCTGCAGCAGACACGGAGAGGTCACAAATTAGCAGTCACTGAGGTGACCAGCAGTAACTACCGACACATGTTGTACACATGTCTCAGCTGTGTTTATGTTCTTGTTCGCCTAAGTGTGCACAAACCACAGGCTCATGTAACCAATTTCACTTTTCCAGTAAGTTATGGAAGTCCTTGGGATTCCCAAGAACGCACTTTTTGCACTCATTATAAAAGTCACATAGGATAAGAGTCATGTTGACCTACAGACAGGATCTGTCACCAGTCTGGGGAACTGACCATTTTAGATTGTTGCATTTTAATATGAACCAGCTGAGGCACAGCAAAAGCCATTTAATTCTTGTTTATCATGTACAAAGAGATGTACATTGATCCAGCCTCTTCTATCAAAATGTGGGGGATTTTCAGGGCAGGGGGGGCTTGCATAAAACTAACCAGAAATACTGAGTTGCATTTAAGTTCAGTTTGTAAGCTTTGTGAGCACACCACTCTGCAGCACATAGCACTCACACCAGCAGAGAAGATCCAAGCTGAAGGGTGCTTTCTGACAACTGCTGGATGAAAGAACTAGTGTGGGCAGATCTTTCTGAACACGGAAACTGCAAATTGCAAAGAAATTGCATCATTTGGCCCAAAGACAGGGTTTGTGGGGTTTTTTTTGTTTGGTTGGTTGATTTTTCTATTTAGGGGGAAAGAGAGGGAAAGGAGGGAAACTTTCAAACTTTGTGTTTATTGAAACGTAATTTTACTTGGCCTTTTACAGAGTGTCTCCCCATCTTTCCAGTGTAGTGTGGTTAATCAATAATACGTCTCTGTCAGAAGGGGCACTACCATGAGAGGAAGTATGACTTTCCCTAGCAGAAGGAGAGCTTCTCATTCTCAACCATCGGAAGACTCAGAACTAAACTGGGATTATTAGTCCAGAAATCTTAAACACTCGAGAGAATTTAACATGTTATTTGAAAAAAAAAAATTAAGTACTGTATCTCCACCAGAAACAATGTAACTATATATTAAATCATGTTAGCACAATGCTCTGATTACCTCAGAATGGAAACTCCAAGGGCAGGCCTTCAGTAATTTATTTTTTTTTAAAGAGCAAGTACAAGATGGAAATCTAGTGTACCATACTCATTTCTGTTTGTCCTATTGAAGGTCAGTTTGGGCATAACATTGAAGTCTTTCAGAAATGCAGTCAGAGTTCATTTTGCTGGATTGACTTATGTGTCTGTTGTTACAGGGAAGTTAAAACGGAATTAATTAGTACAAAAAAAAAGGGGGGGGATAAGACCTGTAAACTCTTAAAATGTTAATAAGCCCATCACAGGACTCAGCAAAATCACTTGTTTCAATGGTCTAACCAGATTCCTATCACGACCAAGGCATCACACGAATATGCAGCTTTGGATACTAAAATCTAGAATTTGAGTAAGAAAAGCTAAATAACCACCATCCTTCTCAAAATCCTTTTGAGTTACACCATTCAAGTAACTCCACTGGAAAGAATCATCTCTTCAAGAAGAAACGAGTTTTATGAATCATTCAATATCCAGGTAAATCAAACACAATGTTGTGCTAACTGCAAACATTGAAGAGATTTGGAAAAATGACAGGTATAGCTGTAAAATTTGTGACAGCATCAACAGATGAAGCAGCTGAAATAAAAAGTCTGTACAAATTTCTGACAGCATCTTGTTCTGCATAGCTCTCATCTCATCACTCAACACCAAGAACTCTTCAGTTCAACCAGACGACATATTACACTTTTGGCTTTCGCCAACTTCTTGGCTGAACTTCTGTCCTGTTCTAGAGGTAGACTCTTAATACCACTGCTGGAGAAGCATTCTGGCAAGTTTTAACAGATATCATGACGAGGCAAGGAAACAGCTTAATCGTGAACATACGTGTACCAGAGCTTGGGGTGACGGCTCATGGAATGGTTCTTCCCATTTGCTGGAGAGTCTTTTGTTGCCGATTTACTCAACAGGAACTCTTGAAGTTTCTGTTTCACTTCTGTACTGGCCACTGCCCCTAAGACACACAGAATTAAGCATATCTTATCTTTACTCAAAAAAATGGCATTTTTAAAGCAAACAAAAACCAAAACAGAAAAAAGAGCCTGTGTCTTTCTGCTGGAAGTGTTGTAAACTATAAAAAATACTGGTGGAAATCAGTCAAAATGAGATAACATTTGGATTAAATATTTGTCTGTAGAAGAGTGAAGTTGGCCATAACCCAGAAATCCAGTGAAGTCATAAGGAATATTTCAACAGTACGTGAGGCCATTTATCCCAGGCCAGATGTATCTATGGAATTTAAATTATTTCCTAAAAATTCCCAAATAAAAAACCAAGGATAGAACTAAAAAGATAGCAACAAAAGGTCACTTTGAGTTTGCGGTAAAGAATGTTTTTTCTTTCAGTAACGTAATAGCAATTGCACAGCAGAACTGCCCTCTGAACACTGACTTGGCTATGAGCAGAACACCACAGAAAGAGCCAGCAGTGAGCCTTTTTATTCAAGCCACTTAACAGTCTGTACCTGTGATGTCTGGAAGACAGACCACAGTCTAAGACATGAGTCTTAGTTGACAACTCTACTCTTACGACACAAAACCAACAGAAAGACCAAAATGCCAGGAAGACACAGTGCTTTTTGGCCTCTCTTGGTGACCAGCTTAATACAGTACAAGAAGCAGGTCATGTCAATGTCAGGTTAAACCACAACTCCTACTTGCAGCATGGAACATGTTTCTTTACTCACAGTCATCATACTCTTCATAAAAAAAGCACAAAAAAGAAAAAAAAAGTTCTCTCAGTTTTCCATAAACAGTGACAAAAAAGGAAAGAAAACCGTTTCTTTGAAAGTCGCAGCACTAAGGCATACTGATGCTCTACGTGTCTGGTTACCCAACCCTGACACCGCACAGCTAGCTGGTGAGCATGTCCCCCTGCGACCCAGTTCCTATAAAATGCCTCTACTACCCCTCAGCTTCAGACCCCTAACTCCCCTCCCCGCACCTTCCTTCCCTCATCTGGTCATTAAATAGATCAGCAGCAGCAGCAAACACTGGGGCTGGGCCCAGAGGGTCACAAGTGCTGCCTGACTGGCTGCTACATACTGAACAGCCACCCAGTAAGCCACACTGAGAAGGGAACCACTGAGTTCACATCGCTGCTCTTCCTTTGGTGGGAGCACTAACAAAGCCCAACTGTTTATACGGAGGCTGATTTTTCACACCACTTACAGGAATCTTTCATTCCTGCAGTTTCTGCCACCCTCCCACTGCTGGGTCAATAGGCTGGTGATGCCTTCATGGATTCCTCGGTCACAAAAGTACTGGAAGCACCACGGACACCTTAATATTTAAACCTTACAATATGGTACACCTACAACTGTCGAACTGATGCATTTTTCCACCTAATAAAAAACAAGCAGGAGCATAATGTAAAGCTCTTTTCTGCTTCGGTCTCTGTCAGTTAATTCTTGTGGTCATTTAGCAGGGCAAGTAACAATATCTGCTTGTGCAGTTTCATTATGAATACCTTCACAGTGTACTTCAACCTGACTTTTAAACTGACCTCACAAAGGAGAATTATTTGTATCTGTCTCCCTCTAGTGAGCACCAAATTCCCGCAGTATCCTTGATATCTGTCATTTGCCTTAAAGCTATACATGAGCTAGAAATAACTCTTGGTTGGGCCTCATGAAATGGCATCAACAGCAAACACAAGGCAGTTCAAAAAAGTACTAGCAAAAGTATTCAGATGTCTCAGCCAAAGATATTCTTAAAATTTCGCTGTATTTTCAATCTTGAAACAATGCTCAAATTAGTTAACCTGCAAGTAATTTGATTTTTTGCTGTTTTGTAGTGCTTTTCGTATTGGGAAATAAGCTCTTCAGAAAGAAGTTCTCAAGTGAAGCTTTAGGCTTTCATATTCCCTCCTTTCATATAAAAGGAGCCAGATTCTTGAGACACATAGACACAGGTCTGTCAAAACATGCTTTCCTACTGCCCTTGAAGCCTGCACACAAACCAGCAATATGTTTCTGTGGGTGCAGCCCTGCCTTTCTGCATGCACAGCCTCGACTTCTCCAGTTGCGTATTTCGCACAGTAATTGGCTTGCTTCAGGTTCCTGTTCATCATCCATTTCGGCTGGGAGAATCAAGGGGGAACAGATTAATTTCTTATTTGGATTCATGGTACATGGGCTCTTACTTTCTCGGCCTCTTTCTTTGCCTCGGAGGGGAGGAAGCTGCTGTTCCCTGCGATGCCTCTCCAGCTCCTGCTCTTGTCTCTGCTGCTCCAGTTTCTGCTCTTTTTCAAGGAGTTCTTGCTGTTGTTTAATGGCTAGGAGTTCCTGTTGTAACTTGCACAGAACAAAAATACGTGAGAAAGTGCAGTTTGCACTGTTTTCTAGGTCAGCCCTGGCTAAACAACCCTTTGAATAACTGAGTATTGGTGCTTGCTTTTGTGCTTACAACTTCTTTTCATCTCTTAACTGACTTTCCCCAGTCGTTTAAGCAGAATAGTGCATTCTTGGCTGTCACTAAAATGAACTCTAACATCAGGTAACAGCCTGCTGCTCTGGTTTTATTTTTTTCTCTTTTGGAAAAAATGCCTGGAAACGGCACAGGGTTTGTTGCCAGCGCATCACCCAACCCTGGCTGCTGTGCTCCGCTGCAGTTGTCAGCTCCATTGGGCGGAAGCTTAGCACAGTAGCATAATGGCAAGTAGACCAGAAGGAAAAAACGAAAAGAAAGGCAAGATCATAAATTCCCGGTCAAAATCCATTATAGCAATCCTACCATAGTGCATGTAATCACATAGATCATTTTATTTTTACACTATATGAGGCAGCTCAGAGAAGAGTGAAAACACAACACACTGAGGCCCTGCCTCTGTTTTACAAATGCAAATTATGCACTAGCCTATCAGTTTGATTTGTGGGCACAAATTAAAACAGTAGCCCAAAAAAAGCAGTATTTTAATATACTCAAAACTGCACATACAGCAAAGATAGCCATATTGAAGTCTGGCTGAAAATCCAGCCTTGTAAAAGAGGTAGTTTGATTTTCTGTGGATGCAGCGGCCTCATGAGCTTGATGATTCTCATAGTACTGCCTTGGTCTGCTGTGAGCAACTTGCTGGTAGGTACCAGCAGTTTTGCTTGAAAAGGCTTTAATTACCCAATACAGAGAAATAAGCATTCAAACACCATCCCCCAGTCACAGTGAACCTTTCAAGCATGTTCCCTTTTCATGTCTGCCTAAGCATACTCAGTTTGCAGATAAAGTGAGGGATAAATGAAAAAAGTTGCTACCTTTATGTGCTCCTGGAGCTGGGCCTGATGCTGGCGGGTCAGGTTTTCATGCTGTTTCTGAAACTCTGCAATCAGCAGTTGTTTCTGAATTTGCTGCTGCTGCTGGATCAGAAGTAGTTCCTGCTGTAGCTGCTTTTCACGCATAATTGGGTCCACCATGGGAACCATCATCCTGAGATCAGTTCGCAAGTCTAATGGCGAGATAGGCTCTAATCCCACGGGAACCTCTGACTTTACATCCACTGTGGGAAGAAAACAACAAAATGTGAATATATTAAATATAACTGGAGAAGGAGAATAGAGATCATTCCTACTGGGGAAAAGACCAATTTCATTCAAAGACTGTTTCAATGTACAGGTCTAACAACACATTAATGCAATCTATGCTGTATGCAAACTTCAGGAATTCCTACTAGCAACTGGAGAATTTACAAATTATTTTATCACTTGCTTTCCATTCTCTGCAAAAATATTCCCAGATTAATATTCTGCTAAATAGACTAACAAGCAATCCAGTTCTGAAACCATGTCACAGCCTAACAGAGCAACGTTCAGTGAGAATCTCCTGGGCACTATTAATACTTCACTATAAACACTCAGGGCTGTTCTTCAGCGTAAGATGAAGGCCCTCCAGTTCTCACTGCATTGCAAAAGATTTTCCAAAGCTAGCGTGTAGATTTTCTGAGGATGGTGTTACACATGAACAGTTATCCAGTGCTACACAGCTACTGCATGTAAATATACCCAGCAAACACATAGGAATAACACATACAAAATTACAGGAAAATAATTTGACACACAAAATGAGAAGTTTTAACATAGCTTTTTGAGAAGTGACCACCATGCTTGGAGTGGATTAGACATAACACACTATATATGGCTTGTAAGAAAACGAAAACCTCTTGAATTATTCGTTTGCTGTAGCAATGGTATATATTGTTAATTCAGCATTAAAGTACTTAATGAAAAATCCTGTGTTTTTCTATATTCTTATAGAAATGAAAGGGACTAAAAAGTAGCAGAAGAGAGAGATTTGATGATTTTCACTACAATATTTGTAAAGCTCAGGTTTTCACATTAAGTGAAGAGACAGAGTCTAACTTTATTTCAGAAGAACAAAAACCTAACAAGCAACATTTCTACAACAGAAAAAAAAAAGCAGCTGAGGGTCTTTGTTAAAGCTCAGCAGTTCTGATTCCATCCACGAGAGGACAGTGGAACACAAACACATTCACTCCTGTTCCTACTGCTCCACTGTCTTCACAGGAAAATGAGATTATTAACTGAAAATAAACATGCTGTCGGAAGTGACTAGGGAAAAAGATTTTAAGCATATCTTCTCCTTTTGCTCTGCTACAGCTGTATTTGTTTTCAAGGAGAAAACCAAAATGAAACAGAAATATTCTAGCAAGCAGGAGCAGTAAAATTGAAGTATGAAAAGCTGAAACTGCAGCATATGTAGAGAACTGAATTCTAACTGTACAACTAAATCTATTAGTAAAAAGTTTTGTAAAAAGAAGAGATGAGGCACCAAATCTCTTCTACTGATGGTATTCTTTTCTTCTCAAAATTGTGGAAATGTACAATTTTCTGGGGCTTTTTTTTTTTTTTTTTAAATCCTAGTAACTGTGATTGTAAATTTCAGAGCATAATTTGCCTTCTTAACCCGCTATCTCAACAGAATGATTGTGTCCAAGTGCTTACTTTTGTTCTGAGACTAATCACTAAATTATAAAAAATCACCTTTAACTTACAAAAACTACTCTTGATTACAAATAATTGCCACAGACCAAGAGAGACGGACAGGCAGCCCCCCAGCCTTTCATCCCATTTATTCAGCAGCAATCCACATTCCATTTGTCTAGACTAAATATAGCCGCGTTTATACAAGAAATCAATAGTGCTTGCAGAGAGCAGAGTAAAGACATGAATATTTCATCAAACTCGGAGAGAAATGGCAATCAGCAAACTGACAGCAAACCGTGTAGGCTGACTGGCCCTCCAGATAAGTCTCCGGTACTTGGACAATGGCTCATTGCCTGCAAGTCACAATCTTATCATCAGCGCTCTTCTATTTTTAACTTTAATTGCATTGTAGGTGACAAAGGCTTATCATGTTTAAAGTGGACAGATGGATTTTCTTACATCTTCTGTGACAGGATAATAAGCCTTACTAGGAGCAATAATAGTAACCAGAGCTTGGCAAACCCTGCAGGGTTTGGTTCACAATAGTGTTTGCAAACCGAGCACTGCAGTTTATTCTGCAGATATTGGATACAAATCAACCCTCACAGCTCTGCCCGGCAATTCAGGCTGATTATACTTCTGATCTCTGACGAGCATCCCGCTTCTTCATTTTCAGGGCTCTTCTCATGAGGGGAGGCCTCCAGATTTCTCCAACAATGGAAAATTCCTTCCACTGTTCAGAAAAAGTACAACTGAAATCAGGTTCAGTTTAATAAGATACACATTTCCAAGAATTTTTGCACACTCAAATAATAAATCTAGCACTGGAATATCTACTTCATCAAGTTCAGCTTTACCTCACCGCTCAACCTGGAGGAAAACAAACATTGAGGTAGTTCTAGAGACTTGAATCAACACATACTGTTTCATGTCACTTAAATGCCATCATTTACTGACAAATAGAGACAAGCGTTTATTTCCTGGCATAAATATTACTAACTGTAAGGTTACGACCGATACTACTACTAACGGCTGACATTGCGAATACTAACTTCTGGGGGTAATTACTGTCTTAAAACTGTAACGGCTAATAGTTAGCTGGGTAAAAGTCAACCTCATCAACGAAATTATTCCAAACAAGTAACTATAAAATGACCAATCAAACGGAATGGTTTGCTACTGTCTGTTAGGCGGTCCTAATGCCACAGGCCATCTACATTTTCCTTGTTAACAGCTGGCAAGAAAGAGACAAAGGAGCCCCATGGAGCTACATCGGTGTGAAAAATGTGTAATGGAGCAGAGAATCAGGAGCAGGGTCTCTAAAAGCTTTGACTTTTAGCCGAAGCATCTTCCCCTCTGCAACCCCAACGCAATTTTAAGTCTCAAAAGAGCAAAGGTGATGCAGGATGTTTATTCTCATCAGGACTTTTAAAGGTTTGTTTTTTTTTCACCCCCTCTACACAGATACATGTATTTTTCAGGTAGAAAAGCAATGTCCTAATCAGTGCCCTCAACTTCCAAACATCATGAGAAGCAGTGGGATGCAGGACTTTAACAACAGGATTCATCAAGGTATTAGCCAAAGAAGGAAAAGGATGGATCATGAAAGAAAATATCAGTCAGAGCTTGATAAAGGCTAACTTTACTTTATGCAGCCTTGTTTTGCTGCATTTCCATTTTCACCAATGGAGCGAGGCTGTAGCCGGCACGATTCAGAGTGGGACCCTGCCCACAAACTCTCGACTGCGGTCTGGAGCAAATCCTTCCCAACAGCTCTGCCAACTACAGAGCAACCCTGGGATTCCTCTCTAAGGTTAAATAAAGACAAACTCTCTGAGCTCATGGCAGCTGCGGTGAATACAACAGTAGGCTGCAGAATATTAACTAAAAACGTTACTGAAAGCTTGGTGATTCCAGGAAATATGCCAGAATTTGAGTAGAAAAATATTTAATTTTCAGCTACAACATACCACAAAAGGCATATGTATTTATTTTTCCTATAAATACTCGATTGCCTTTATCTTGAAACAGAACAACAAAAACAGTCTCAGAAGAGCATCCATATCAATTATATTCCATAGATGGCACTTCCCGCAGTGCTTTTGACATTCTGTGCAAAGAAAATAGGATACTTGCAAAACGGCATGCTTGTTGAGTAGATTTAGATGCTTGGAGCATTTGTAAAAAGAGGCACAAAAGAGCTTCTTTTAACCCTGAGGCTTTGCTTTCTGAAACCATTCCTTAAAATGGGAATCACTTCAAAAATCAAAGTCTTTCACTAAGAGATGGCATTTCAAGCTTTGTTTCTCATGACTAGTTTCAATTTCACAAGTGCTACAGGAAAACAAACCAGCCCACTTTCTTACCATTTTACCCCCTCCCCTTCTTACCCCCTCCCAAGAGAGGTAATCTTTTTCTGTTGGCAGTTACCCTTCTTGGCAGACATCTATGCCATCCTTAAACATAGGAACTTAAACAAGGTATGCTGCCATCAGCTGAACAGTTGCCATTCTTTATTTGAGAGACAATGAAGAAGAATTCTAGTAGACTTGCTTACCAGGACTTCTCATCTAGTACATTTATGATCCTTAGGTTAGAAGAACCATGTGAATTTGCTGGGACTGCAGGGATTCAAGCTAACCTTTCCCCCAGAGAAATTTCTTGGTTACGCAAGGCTGGAGAAATGAACAGGACACGAAGCCAGAGAGGCTCTTTCTCCTGCCCTGGTCATCCAAGGCAGTCTTTTACTTGAGAAGCAGTTAAGGTTTATGAAATGAGCAAGGAGGACTACAAAAGTTGGAATGCTAAATTTAAAAAAACATGTGACAAGAGACAGATGACAAGCTCCTCCAACTAGCAATTTCAGGATTAGGCAATAAAAGCATATTCCTGAAAACTCACCAAACCAAGTAAAGTTTAGAAGAATCATTGTGCCGAGAAATGGCCCTTACCCCAGACATCACCTTGGTGAAGTATTACAAAGAAAAGAGGGAATGGGAGAGCTGTTTACACTAGTGGTACTCTTTTGAGCTCTGCTTTACAAACCAGAGCCAACCTAAAGTTATTACTACCTTGTACAGCGCTTTTCGTAGTTTTCATATGCTTTTCATAAAATGAAAACAAACCAGAACAGTTTTGCACATTTTAGTGTAAAAGAAACTGCCTCCATTTGGCCTCTTCATTCAAAGAAAGTGAAAATCCTTCCTTTTTGCAGGATTAGCCACCAGTCAGTCATGACATAATCAGAGCATTAAGGAATTTACAGAAAATAGCTCTATACGATGGAAAGAGTGGAAGACCCCTCCTCCCCAAGATAATACCTTAAATTTACTCTCCAATTTAAACCTAGAATTCTCCAGATTTACGTGCTACCTCATTCAGGACTTGAAAGGCACTGATACCTGAAAAGTCATAACAGTGTCTTTGAACATACCAAAGAGGAAAAGACTGCAAAAATTAAATACCATAGGAAGCTGAAAGTTCCAGGAATCAGGAACAGACTTTGGCAGGCAGGTGAGAAAGAAGTAACTGGCAGGAGGATGGGGTAGGAAAAGACTGGCCAGGCAATGAGACACGAGCAGTCGACCAGAGATGAAGCACAGGGAAAAGAGTTAAAACCCCTGAGCTTTCTGCGCCGAGAAGCGGCGTTACAGGAGCATTGCTCAGGCTGTAATCTAAGAGCAGCCCTGGCACACTGATAAGGCAGCAGCGCTTGGCCTCACCGCCAGTGTAAATAAAGAGCTGAAAGAGCAGCAATGTGTCTGCTGCGAGGATGCTGGGAAATTAAGCGAGCAACGGGGTTTTGAATAGCCGTGACTAAAGAGGATGGAGTCTGGCATGAAAATTACTACATCAATTGTTCAATGTTCAAACTTGCAGAAAAATGCCCTAATCTGGAGCCCGCTCTCCACATGAGAGGCAACTCGTGGCTTTCAGGGGCAAGACCTGCGTGGCAGACCACAGGAGCTAGGAGATGAAATTTTCAGAATGACTACTGACATCAGAAGTACAAGTCAGATGACCAATAAACTGCGAAAGGCTAGGTTGCCTCCCATGGGATGCTTTTATCATGGTGGCTAAAATCTTATACCTTATTTCTCAGCTGGCATAATCTGTCATTCCTCTGTTAACTCCAATATAGGCAAAGCTTCTTTATGCCACCTGAGAAGCTTGATGCAAAATCTCTCTCACGAGTATAGGGGTGAAAGAAGACAGCCTTGATAGCATCTCATTTTAACATGGGGACAAAAGCATCCAGATTTAGGATGACACATAAATTTTTTTTTTCAATATTTAAAACCAGCAGAAGTTTTTCTTCACTCTCACAATTACATTAAAGGATGCATCCAAGCTGAAAAAAGCGTCACTTAGCTTTCACTGCGTGTTATTAAATATTTTTGATTAATTATACATCCTGGACCATAGTCTGCATTTTGGTTGTCACAGGCAAGGAAAGCAGAAAGAAGACAGCAAATGCAAATGAAAGATTTTTTTCAAAGGCAACATGATGGCTTTTTACGGGAGTTAAGTACTTGACTGCAATTTGTACTTTTAAAATTTCCTTGCTTGGAAAGGAAAAAGCACAAGAAATTAAGACGCATTTCAGATCAGACAAAATACTTTCCAGTTATTTTCTTGGATTATCCTTTAAGAGTCAGCAATTATTTTAAACAGTACTACCACTGAATTAGAAGTATAAGTGAACTGTCAAACCTGATGAAGCACTAAATTAAGTTTATAGTATTAAGAAGTGTAATAAATTAGACTAGAAATGTATTCCCCTTTGTTCTATAAAAGGGATCTCATCATGATTATACCTTTTCCCTGTTTCTTTTAAGTGTTTGCATACATGTCATAATGAGAAGTAAAATAAATGCAAACAGCGATCTGGGCTTTGATTTACCATTCTCTTATTTCCCCAGGGCCTGGAAAGCAAGCTCAAACAACCACAAACTTCTAAAATATCAGCAAGAGGCCTTGAAATACCAACACTGAAGCTACAGCTAGCTGGCGTTTGTAAAAAATCAAAGGCTTTATTATATCGATTTACTAAAATCAGATTCCTTCTCTGCAAATAGACTTTTGAGTCAGTCATAACAAACACAAACACAAATGTCATCTAATCTATTATAGCCATTAAGTTTTTGAATGTTACAGTGTTCACTGTTTCTTCTCTACTGAATACACAAGCAAAAGTTACGAGCCTGCCAGAGTTCACGCAAATATCAGGCCAACCACCTCTGTCACAGGACTCAAGGCAAATGCGCCCAGTAAATCACATCAGAATGGGAAACACTTTTAAACTCAAACTTGGGATAATCTGTTATCAAGATATCCAAGCTGAGCTATATTTGCGTTTCTGAGTTACTTGATTTGTATTTCAGCTAGGAGAACTCTTACACACGCATCCTCCGCACCCATCAGCACACAGGCTTATTGTCACTTCCTAGAAAATGCCCTTTTGATATAAGGGATCCGAATACCCTAAATTCTGGATACTACTGCTGCAGGCAAGATAAAACCAGGACAATGGTAAGTGCACATATAGTTAAAAAAGTAGAATTTCTATGTAACCTTCTTCTCAATTCCAAAGTCTGTGACACACACAGGGATAATTTATCAGTGTTGTTTATGCTGTTGATACCTGGTATCAGGATGGCCTACTATAATGTGCCCATCCCACGGCATGCATGCACAAAAAATGACAGGGAAGTGTGTAAAATAGCATTCTTCTGGCTGTGTATCTTCTGTGCACGGATCAGTACCGCTGTCAGCCAGATCACACTGAAGATGCTAAAGAAGGTTTGATTTGGTGGCAGCACCACTTAGCGGCTGCAGAACTAAGCAGGTACAATGTCTCCAACTCAGCAGGTGCCAGCTTATCACTATCTGCTGGTCACTTCATCAAAGCCTTAAAAATAATTCAATAAAATGAAAGCACGTGTGATCTAAATTTGCGTGTGTGCACTTGCATAGATACGCAATTCCTGCATCATGCTAAGAAAAAGCAAAGAGCAGACATGACACAACAGATTCCTCTCACCTCCCTTTTTAAAAAAGGTATAATGATAGATGCTACATACACATGAGAAAGGCAATATGCTTTTAACTGTGTCAGTATTATTATACATTAAAAAACAGCGTGCAAAGTCCTCCATGACGCTAGGGATGACTGAAAGGGCACTACGAGGGTCTCTAGAGACCTGCTATTGTCTTTGGCTCACTCCCCATCCAGGGACAATACGAGGCTGCTACAAGTGGTATCAAATACCTCCAGAACATAGGAATTTCACTTAGTTCTCCTTCGTAGCTTCTCCACCTGTGAATGCTACAGGGATGTTGGTGGCAATGTCAAGTTTACATTTGCTCAATAGTTCCCAACTGTGGGGATATCGCTATTTTAATCTCAAGTGGATGACACGGAGAAAGAGGAGAGCGCAAAAAGCTCTTCCTTGGAGTGAAGATACCAAAGGCAAAACAGCTACCATCTGGGCATGCCAGCAGGTATATCCTGAAGTATCACAGGGAAGCATGCTCCAGGCAGATTAGACAGTGGGTGGAGGTTTGCTGAATAAGTATCCCCAAATAGCTTTGCTATTTCAGGGGTGTGACAGCCAGTGCTTCAAATGAAACCCTTGGAAGGCAAGATACAGCACAAATCTTTCAAGGAACTGTTGGCAACTTTGTATTTTTGGGAAAAAGATGACTGACCCCAAAAATGGATTGAAAAGAGTATCTTCCATTTCCTAGTTTTTTATTTTTGTAGCTGTATGTGCTCCCCAAGATGCTACAATATCTAGGGTTTTCTTTTTTCTTCTTTATTACTACATAGCAAAAACTATCGTGCACATGTAACTTACGTCTCTATTCTACCCAGGAAATCAAGAAAGACCTTCTATTATTCCAATGTTTTTAATAAATATTTATGGAACGTCCTGATCCTTGACAAGCATGGGGCTAAAATGATTTTGATCCCAAGCACAGAAAAAGGGAGGACTGAACTGAAATTTCTCACAGAGGAGGGGAACAATCCAACAGAAGGATAATAATACCTTTTAAAGAATCTTTCTAGTGAGCAAGTAAATGAGATGCCAGTCAGAGACTGGCAACACAATACTAACTACTGTGTTAGCTCAGAAACAAAACTCTTATGAATCCTATGCAAAATTAATAAATGCAGATGTTTATTAGCAAAGATGTATGTGTATTATGTATTTTTTCCTATTCTGCTCCCCTTTGTACCACATTGCCTCGGACTACCGCATACTCAGGGGAGTCTGTCCTCCTCTGCTCACACAAAACATCTAGTATATCTGCACAGTGACTGACATAAATGAATAAATAATACGAGGTCACTGGCTTTCCATTTTTCACAAGTACACCTGTTGGATTACTGATACCTAGAATCAGAAGAGATTACAGCATGCATAGAGAAAACAGTATGGCTAAGGCAGGGAAAATGAAAGGAAAAGATAAGGTCTTGATGATGATGCAAAGGAAAGGAAAGAAGGCAAATTTTATTAGACTGCAGAATTGAATTAAGAGTGGCAGACTGTGAAAAGGGACAAACAATGGCAATACAGCCGATGGGAATATTATGCAGTCAAGCCCCAAAGTTGGATGGATAACGGTGTCATCCATCTGCAGAGCAGATGGGCTGCTCCAAAGAAAGTAAGGAGTTTCTGATGAAGATCCCTCTCAGGCTGATGAAAGGGTTGTGACAGTTTTAAAGGTCTTGATTTAATCTATTTTCTGCTGCAGACAGAGTACGTCTTTCAAGGAACAACCTTAACTACCATGCAGATGGCCTCATTTCCATTACTGAGATATTACATAAGGCAGGCACTTCAGTAAAAGAGATCACATAAAACACACAAAAAGCATTATTAACTCACAAGCAAGGAGATGCCAGTCTTCCATGATGCCTTCTTACATTTTTGTCTCATTATGTGAAGACAGTTGTGGTTTTATACCGTATAGATCCAAACCATAATAATTTGCAGTAAGTAATGACAAAAAGTGTCTCTCTCATATTCTGCCATTTGGGATTTGGGGGAATTACTCAAAAAAAGAAGACAGATATCTCAAGTTCACAGCTGTAATCCAAATATCGCAGAACTCTTCCATTTTATAACAAAAAGGATGTCTTGGCAAAGGCAAACTTTTAGATGTTTACTTCTAAATTCAAACAATGTTCTTGAGCTGAAAAAAATCCCAAGCAAGGTATATGACATCTTGTCCCTATAATTCTGTGACATACTTAGCATCACCACTATTACATTACTCATCTAAATTCCTCCTTTCCTATTTTTTCCCTTTTCACCACAGCAAATGATTTCAATCCTACTGTGTCCACATCTGCATTTACTTTATTTTGACTATCTACTTTGATTCCTTGAAAACACATGCTGTAAATATCTGCCTGAAATTCAAAAGATTGCAGATAGCAAAAGCAATTTACCACTAGCATTGCACCCTGTATGACAGAAAGAAAAGCTCTTGCTATTTTTTTGTAATAATGTAACACTAAACTTCAAAAATCTTATCTGTAATTTGTGCTCTCCAGACGCAAGGGACCTCTGGGAGGACCTAAAGGACCTCTGGGAGGCTCCTCCAGAATGCACCAACAGGACTTCGACCACCAGAGGGAGCGAGTCTGGGCTCTCAGGCCAGCTAAAAACCAGAAAGAGCAGAAACAGCCCCCAGAAGGGAAGAAACCACTAACAAATACCGTAGTTTGTATCCAGACACATGTGGATACCAAACATAAGGAAAACAAAGCTTGCATGGGATTCTATTCATTGAGACAAGAAAATCACCTTTTTTGCTTTACGTGTTCATTAACAAAAATCCTATTAATATACTTTTGCTGCACAATTTCAGACTAGTAAGATTTTTAAGGAATCAAAAAATAATTGATATAATCAGAACTGTATTAATCTTTCTATCCAACTTACTACTCTTCTTTTGTTGAGTTCACTACCATACTCAGTAAGTCTGTTTCAGACATGCTGACTCAACTCAAAACTGTCAGCAGCTACAGCAGGTTTTCTTCAGTTTATTTATGATTTAGTCATTTAATCGGCAGGTAGAGTTACAGACTTATGATGGTTAGTATAGGAAAGAAACCGACATTTCTGCTCACTCTGCCAAACATTTGCAATTTTTCAGCGTTGGAAAAACAAACTATAGGAATTATTAAGATGATGGCAACTTTCTCAGTACGTTAGCTGGAGAAATTTTCCATTATTATAATTGTAAATAAATACTGAAAAATGGTTTTGCCTTCTGTAATATTGCCAAAACTAATGAAATGAAACATTTCAAAGAAATTCATCTGTTATGTCAAAAGAAACAACAGCCATCAAAAAATTCTACACAATTCTGGTGTCACTTAGCAAGCACAGTTCAGAAAACTGGAAGTCCAAAATTATTGCCCATTTTTGGTTTTCTGCATTTCAGTAGGTCCATTTCTTATTAGTGGGTTGGTTCTTTCTCTCCATCTCAATTCACCTGACACGCAGAAAGTCAGCCAAGCCACTGGGCATTTCTTCAGTCTCAAAGGAGAGATTGTTAAGCAAGCTTTTCCAGAAATTAAATTTCCTATTTAGAAGTCTACAGAAATCAGTGGGAACTCCTCTCAAAATTTAAACTCAAGTTTTAGAAATCTGCAGATCAGACCTGGAACACGCACACTAGACTGACTGCTTGAATGGACTCAAGCACTCAAAATTACTCTTCAGGAAACTCTTTGGGTCCTTTGAGAATCTCAGACTAATTGTTTAAGTAAACCCTAGTCATATTGAAACCCTCACCCCCCACTTAACACATTAATCATTCAGAGTAGAAGTTTCCTCTCATCAGACCTCAGATGAACAAATCTTAGCACACTGCAATAAGAAGCACGTTTAGTCCTGTTGACTGAGGTTTTGAACCTGGCTAGAAATGTCATTACAAACTAAAATTCTGCAATACAAGAGGCAAAATGAAAGTATGTGCTCAGTTTCTGCACTTTAAACAGAACTTCTTGTGACCAAAGAGATAGCTTTAGCAATATGCTATGGAATTATTGCATCAGGCATTGCATATTAAGGACTGGGAGAAGGCGGCAGCACAACTAATTTAAGGTTTGCCATGAAAGGCTGTAATACTGATTTTAAGGCAAAGCACTGAGACAACTTGGTACTGTACAGAAGTCATTAATATGTTCACTTTAAGAAGAGGCAAACTGGAATGGAGCCTGAAACCTCCTCATCAACGCACTGCAGAATGCTGGGTCCCGAGAGTTTCAGCTGAGCTTCTTAGTTGCAGTAGCAGCATCCCTTACTAGGTTTTTCTGCTCAGTATAAATTGCTTGCTTTCTCAGAATTTAAATATTCTTCCTGGCTACAATTTTGAGTTTTCCTCTTTCTTACTTAAAGTATTTCAAAAGCTACCAGAAAGTGATTTTCAATAGGTTTAGTTTACTGAAAATATTATAATGAAGTATATTAAAAGAAATAAGAACAAAGTGCAAATCATTTCTGATGTGTCCATAAAGTACAGCTTCACTTTCTATGGCTTTTTGTATTTATGCCATGCACATTTTTATTTCTCAGAGTTATGCTGCTAAGAAACAGGAATTTATTTTGGCTAATGAGGTTATTTACACAAATTTTTAGATATGCTTGTGTTTGGTTTTCTTCCCTTTATCAGGATGCCATACTGAATATCTGAACTGAAATTTCTACACTTTTATGGATTTCCCTGTAGCCAACCTTGGCCCAGCTCTCTCTGCTGACTGTAAAGTTTAATTAATTAAATCAACGCTGAGATCATGGTAGTATATCCATAAAGCATATTTCACGCAATGTCTTAGGAACTGAAGGTGATGAATATACCACATGAAGCTGAATTCCCCCTACTTACCAACATAAAACACCATTTCCTAGAGCTACCACAAAAATCTACACAACGACTACCTACTCGTTGTTGTAGGTAGCAGAAGGCAGAGGAATAACAGGGTCTGGACATAGCATAAACATGGAAAGAATTACCAAGAGTCAGTCTACCTGAAGGAAAGGAGGTCTGGAATTACAGACAATGGAGATGTCATTGATTTCACTCATGCAGGTTGCTTGGAGAGGTGGTAGATGCCCCATCCCTGGAAACATTCAAGGTCAGGTTGGATGAGGCCCTGAGCTACCTGATCTAGTTGAAGATGTCTCTGCTCATTGCAGGGGGGTTGGGCTAGATGACCTCTAAAGGACCCTTCCAACCCAAACTATTCTACAATTCTATGATTCCAAGTACGTGAGTACCATTCCGTCAATTGAGAGCTATACACCTGATGAAATACTACAAAGCAAAGCTGATACTTGGTATTATTGCCTTTCCCTTTCTACACAACTCCAGAGTCCCAACGTGACAAGCTGACTAGCTCTTAGTTCAGAAAGAGCTAGCTTATCCACCCATAAAATTTCATTTCATTTCCAATCACACCTACATCTGCCAGAGAAAAAAAGAAAAATGAAATTGATAGTCGACACACATGCAAAAGGGCTTCTCAAGCATTCACCTTAAATGCCTTGTAAATGCAGGTAAAAGGCATGGATCACCTTCCATGCCATAGATGATAAAAAACTAGCATACGATCTTTCTAAAAAAATGGTAAATTACCAAATGTCACTCTTCACTATACTCTTAATTCATCCATTTTCAGAACTTGCACCATCTTTTAAAGAGCTTGCTTCACCTCGTCTTAGAGGACATTCTGATAAAAAGGAGACTAGTTGCAGACTGGGATGAAGTTGCTGAGATCTCATCACTAATTACAAGGATGCTGACTTCAGACAGTGCCATGCTATATTTCTCACCCATCTCTAAAAAGGTATGGAAATCAAATGCCATAAAGCTGTATGACTCAGGGTCACATGGCTGAACAACTGTAGATCCTGCACTCCTTGGAACAAGGAGACCAAGGATTCTTTGTTAGTCAACGATGACATATTTATATATGGCTATATGTCATATATGATACAATTTTGTGCAAATACATTTATAACAACTGCATGCTATTGTGGCATAAGGTGAAGATCTCACCTACACTACTGGCTGGGATCACCCTTCCTCTTGACAGGGGCAAACTATTACAGCGAAGAGTTAACAAGGAAATCATTAGCGATCATTTGAAATTTCTTTTTTTGAATTATCTGACATAATTTTTGCTGCCACACACTTGAAATTTAGCTTACTGAAAAGTGTGATTTTTGACTGGAAATTATGTCTGACAACAGGATAGTCAGCTTTTGATTCCCATCTGGCAGCCAAAGGACAAAACATACATATCCAGATATACAGTTTAATACCACAAAAAAATGAAATAAAAACCACAATCAATAATCTTCATACCATCTGCCACTCAAACCCTCAGTAAACCTCATTGAAACAGCACCTTACGACTTTCATCCAATGATGGCCTCTCACAACCATCTGAAGACACACACAAAATCTTGTCAATCACTCAGAAATCTGGCTAAAGGCCCCAAACTTCCAGAACTGAGAGAAAATCCTGCAGCTCAATACACAGTTATCTGCTACAGTCCAAATGTCCAAAGAAAGCACCTGTGCACAAACTACACAAAAGACAAATGGTTGCCCAGATGGAACTACTCCAGAGCACGGCAGGTAGAGAAACTAGTGCTCACTTCAATTATTTCTGAGCTCTCAGAGTGACATTAACCCTCTTCAGAGCTATCTTCTGCCTCTGCAGCATGGACCTACTGGTCATCTTTCCCTCCAATGAAGGAGGGAAACTAGATGGAAAAGCACCCACTAAACTTCCCAGCCCTTTAAATAAAACTCTCTGCTGAGACCTTACAGGACATGTTTTCCCCATGTATGTGTTCAGTTCCATTTGCTTCCGAGTTCAAAACTCTGCTACTGCAATGAGATTATCCCAATCATGTCAGGCAGGCTCCTACGACACAAGCTTCAATGCAGTGCCCACCCAGGCTTAAAACTCTGCTGGCTTTTCCAATTTTGATATCGAGCTGGTGGATACACTCAAATAGCTACCTTCTGCAACCTCCCATCTGCAGAAACTGCCATCGTGAATTTCCCCATTACCATTACGGCAAAGAGAGAGAAAAAGTAACTTACTTGTAAAGCAAAAGCCATTCTGACCTGAGAAGTATGTCTTTTTCTGAAATAAACGTTCCTCGGTTCTAAGAATTTGCACAATTCACTTCCTTTATTCTTCCTTGACAATGTCTATTTAGAAGAGACCTATTTATTCCTCAGCACTTTGCACAGTTCCTGTTTCTAAATGAGAATCATATTAACAAAGGGTAGAAAGACACAAACATGTCTCAAGAAAGCAAGACTGATTTCTATAATGTACGTACAATGTTGTTTCCACAGGGGCAAAAAAAACCCCAAAACCTTCAAAGGTGGGCATTGATGCAGTTAGTCATCCAAGACCTACTGATCCTACCATGAACTCGCCAAAAAGGAGAGAAGAAAGTAGAAAGGTCTTTAAAAAGAAAACTAGTAATTTTAGATAATTGTATTACACTATAAACAGTTTCCAATTTACTGTTCATAAATAAATGTCAAAACTGACCTTATTCCAAGAAACAGATCTGCAACTATTTCATGATAAATGATTGTCCCTTCACCTATTATTGTCACATTGGATTACAAGCACTTCTTCCTTCCTGCAATACAGTGGACTCCACGTTAAAGTAATTTCAAGATGATGTATTATACTTTCAAAAAAAATCCAGCAGTGAAGAGAATCCACTTCCCACAAATTCACTCCATGCATAGTTATGACTCTCATCTCATTATTTTTCTGCTCAAACTAAACCACCTATGTCCTATTTCAGACTGCAATACTTTCAGCAAAAAAAGTTCAAATACATATAAGCCTTCAGAAAGAAACAGAGGACCAGAGCACAGACAGCAAGAAGTGCAAAGGAATCGCAGCAACCCCCCCCCCCCCCCAGCCCAAACAACCATATTTAAGGACATTATGTAGTGACACTCCGATTTTTTTGTGCATTTTGAACAGATACTGTGTTTTGCTCCCTTCCTACGCTCTTTGTAAGCTCTTCACCACCACCTCCAGGTACTACCCTTTGCTATGTATGGGTATTACTCTTGACTATGTAACATTCGCTGGTACCTCCTCCCGCTGAGAAACTTCACTGGTGGGTTCATTGAACCAGTGGTGTATGTTGGCAAGGGCACACAGAGCTGTTTTCATCCCTTCCCTGTGGTTTCCTTTTCCACAGCAGGCTACCCAGTATTCCAAGGCACAGTCTGAACCAGTATAAACTTCCTGCTAAATGACTGCGGTTCCAGTCCTCAGCCCGACCTTGGACACCAGTGACTGACCACAGTCTCCTGAGTACAGAAGGATCAACATGCCACTGGAGTTGGTGAGTAAAATGATTAATGCATCAAAATACCTGTCTTTGCAAGCACAGTATGTTCTTAACCGTTTTCTTAGGCTTTTTGGAATCTGTAACTTCCACTGCCATAAAAGAATACAATAAAAACACAAACCCATGAAGGTTTCTTCTCAAAACACTTTTTTTGCCATAACATAAACTCCACTGTGTCTCTGTATGCCATTAAAACAAGCAATCTACCTGCAAGTAATATCAATTGAAAAGTATCCTTAAAAGTGAAATGCTTGAAATTGTTACATTTATATTTCTGTTTTATATATATACATATAGTTTTATATTCATGTTAATTTTAATACTTTTTCTTTGATTTTACTACTAAAACATGCCACAAATGCACACGATTCAGTTAAAAGCTGCAGAAGCACGGGGGTCCGTTATCATAAAACTATCAAGCTAAAAAGCAAGAGCATCTAAGAAAAAGGTAACATCACCTTTATTTGAAGTTTACATTTGAACTTTTTATATATATAAAGACAGCTGGATTAAGAAACGGATGCTGTAAGGCCATGCGAAGAGCTGCAAAACAAAGAACCATTTAATCATATTAGAATAGAATATCTCTTCTATAACATTCCAGTTAATGGTTAGTATGGAAAGCTAAAGAAAAACGGCTCCAATATAATCATTATTTCTACATCCAAAAAGAGCTTCCAATGACACCTCAGGGAGCTGAGCTGCTCCACGCTGCGCGTAAGCGGCACATGTCCTCTCCCTGCAGTTCCTGTCAGCCCTCCCAAGCAGGGTGCAGACCCTAACAGATCTGCTGTCATAAGCCTCTCCCCAGAGAAAAGTAAGAGCTCCCTGCTCCTGTTTATGAAAGGAGGTGAGACACTGGCTGAAGTCATTCTTGAGTATGAGTGGCGTGAGTGTTAATGACAGTCACGTGAGATATGCCCGGCGATAGCCCCGACTGCCTTAACAAACCAACATGTATTATCATACATAGCATAGGAAGTTCCAGCTGAACATGAGGAAGAACTTCTTCACCCTGAGGGTGACGGAGCACTGGAACAGGCTGCCCAGAGAGGCTGTGGATTCTCCTTCTCTGGAGGTATTCAAGACCCGCCTGGACAAGGTCTTGTGCAGCCTGCTCTAGGTGACCCTGCTTCGGCAAGGGGGTTGGACTAGATGACCCACAGAGGTCCCTTCCAACCCCGACCATTCTGTGATTCTGTGATCAGAGCCCATAAGAAGCGAGTGTGAGCGCTGTGTAACAAGCAGGAGCTGTGTAAGCAGTGAGTGCAAGGAATTACTTCTGTAGAGATGAATGTGAATCCTACATCCCACACTCAGCTAGTAAAACATAATCCTGTATTTAATACAATTAAGCCAATTAACACCATATGAACACTATTATAAAACTTGTCGAGTTGGGTAGCCTCGTGCCTTGGGAACCGCCTTCAGTCAGCAATGATAAAACCACTCTCACATTAGGCAGAACTCTCACAGCAGAGGACCACTACTTGAGATCAAAAAATAGCCCATGACAACCGATGCTGACAACTCCCAATAGCCACTTCCCAGCCATTTCAGTGACCGCTCTTGCAGCCTGGGAAAGACAGAGCCACCAATATGAAGCTAACAGTCTCTAGCTACTTTCAGTCTCAGTAGAGAAAACCATCTGGCAAGAAATCTCAGCCAGTCAGCCACGGGGCTGTTAAACTGCTCTGCTGAGGCTGGCTGCCACTGGGGCTGTGTACGAAGGGCAATGGGGCGCGGAGTGGGGTCTGCACAGATGTTTTTGCCTCACTGCTAGACAAACCTCTGCTCCCTCACTGAAAATACCAATTTCCCTTTTGTACCCTCTTTTCTGCCATTCCACGCTGGATGAGTCGGCGCAGTATGTAGCAGGAACAGTCAGGTAAAGACAGAGCAGTGGCAGTCAGGCCCTTGGTCTTCCTAAAACTCTGGTTGGGGTCCTCTCCCAGCGTGTTCCTGCTTATAGCTGGCTTTATGGCACCAGCACACATGGTAAAACAGGGGAATAACCAAAATAACTTCTTCTCTTGTGATTATTAAGGGGCACATAGCAGAAGCAGTTCCCATAAGTGAGCTGGAGAAGAAGGGACAGAGCATGAGAACTTCCCAGAATTCATTAAGAGAGGATAAAGGAAAATGACTACAAACTGCTGGTGTAAGGCTGATGGCTCTAATAAACAACTGCACTATGGCAGACTTTGAAGTTCGGGTAAACTGGACTGAAATAATCCATGTCTACTAACTGTTTATCAATACTGATGTGCCAGTTGCCACTATCCTTCTGATGTGATAGTTACACATCCTAAAGGACAATGAGTTTATAAGTCTTCAGCCTAAAATGTAAATAGGGATCACAAGTAAACACCTATTGTTTTCACTTGAAATTCCTACAGATTTTGCTCACACCTTTTGGCCTACTTCAGCTGGCTGTTAACCAACCAGAGTGCTCACCAGTACAACACTTGTCTTTGTCCAACAGCCATTTCACACTGTTTTGCTGATCTGTGATTCTACTGTGAGAAGCATATTTTCACAAGGCAGGTCATTTCTTCGGAAAGAAAAGCTTACATGGGTGAAAAGGCACTGAGGGAAGTCATGCGTTCAACCCCATCTCACGTAAAAATGGGGCTGGGCTTCAGGCAAACAGATGTACGAATGTCTGCAATTTTTTATAGCATTTACAGAGATAAAAGGCATTTGAAAGAAAATCTGTGCCTTTTGTGTTAATTCCTAACCTTTCACCTCCCCCCTTTGACCCACTCTCTCAGCAAAGAGTCCTGCTTAGCGTCAGTCTGCCAATCCTTTCCAGGCTATGGCAGTCCCCTGGAAGAAACTCAGCTCTGCAGGTTCAGCAAGGAGGTCTGGCGTACAGCGCATGGCTGTGCCGGGGCCTCTTTCCTGCCCCCTCCCTCTCTGCATAGACAGAGCAATGGCAGCGACAAATCTCCTGGCAGATACCGTATTTATTCACACCGAGAGTGCAACTTTCCTCATATGGATGTTTTGCAGCCTCTGTCTCACATGGGCATATATATTTGTCCAAATACAAACTAATGACTGATTGAAAACACTGGAAATTTCCCTGCTACATCTCAGTATTTGGATTGATAAAAATTTGCAGCCTCTGGAAACAATCTTATGAAATGTCTGTCTGGGTTTTGAACAGCACCTTTCATTTACTGATTTAATCTATTTATGTGATATTTCAGCAGTTTTTGTGACTACTGCACAATTCTTTACTCAGAAATGCTACAGTGCAGTCTTATATATATGCAAGTCTTCTCTCGTGCCAGTTTCTGTTCCAAAAACCACCATATGATTTGCTTTTCAGACCATATTAATTAATCCCTCATTGGATTAAACTGCTATGGTTTGTTATTTGTTATGCTGTTACAAACAGCTCGGTCTTAGTAACTTCGGTGTAGTTTGTGTGCAACTTAATATCACCTCCATTACAAAACCCTTTTAAAGCTTAAAAAATGGCCTGTAATCTGAATGTCCTGTTGCATGGCATGTTTAATTTATAAGCACTTTCATCTTTAGACGATATTTTCCCACCACATATTTGTTTGCAGTGCAAACTACAGATAACAGAGCAGTCAGCTCTACTGTGAAAGTAAAGATACAGAGCAGATATCATTTGCTCAGACAGGTATGCAAAAGACAGTAGAAGCTATGTACAATTCAGAGCACAACAGCTCTTTGTGGATAAATGATGAAAGATACGATTTCTTCCACTGAGTAGTAAATATGCATGACAAATAGCTGTACCACTGTTTACTTTAGGAATATACCACAAAATGGGGAGAGCTACACGGCTGTTATCTGCACTTCTGTTACTGACCATTTCAGCAGTGTTTCTGTAAATCTTGCACAGAAGCAGCTATAAAGACAAAGATTTAAAAACAGGTCACAGGCATTAGGAGCAGATTATACTGTACAGGTGGGAAACAATGATTTCTGGCACAAGTACAGATTATGGCTGTGTTCAACATGTGGGAAGTCTCCATCAGTACAAATCAGCTGCCACCAGTGCTGAATGAACTCACATAATTGCAGAGCACAGCATGGATCTTTTACACAGCTCTATGGCCTTCTGTAAGATATTTCTATATCTCAAGGGAGTCAAAAGTCAGAAAACGGAAAAATTTTTAATGTGGGTTGTGTGAACAGTCCCGTGATGTGTGCCTATAATAAAGTAAGACTGCATATTCCTGATTGTTGCTGGTATTGCGTGAGAGACTACAGAGAAATACACAGAAAAGAGAGACTCACCATTCCTAGAAAACACTGTCACAGCTAGGACAATTCAGGTATAACAATGCCTCTAAGGCTCATTTTCCCAGGGAAACCCTGTTTATGAATGGTAAAGAGCACACTATGGTTGCTCCTGAGAACTCTAGCTGCACAGCTCTTCCTCATCTGTCTGGAGTGGGATGGGCACCAGATGGCCACCACATTATCCAGCAAAGAATCCTAACTGCTTTCCCAACAGGCACAAAATAAGGACCATTCTGGCTGCCAGCCTCCTCCCGAGATGCATCTTTTGGGCACATCAGTCTTCTGTCCTTGTCTTGCCAGTTATCTTTAAATGAAACATAAGAAAGGACAGCATGTCCCCAAATCAAAACTAAGAAAGTAGTCACATTCTTGCACATTTCTTACAGGTGACACTTTCTTTAATACTTGAATAAAATCTTACCATCTTAGAAAGTTCAATATATTTACTATCAAGGAAAATATGATATATTTCAAACACTTGCTTCTCAGCCATATAGTTTCAAAACAGCAGTTTTTCCTTTGCAGTTGGCAACTTCTTCCTCCTGCTTTTGCTTTCTGTCCTGCCCAGAAGGCAGAAAGCAAGGGAGAAGAGTGGAAAACCTGTCCAAACAGCACTTGTCACCATTGTAATACGTCCAGTGTGAGCATTCACAGACAGATTGACAGAGGAGAAACTGAAGCTCAAATTAGGACTCAAAGTGTAACATAACTTAATTCCTCTCTGTTTTTTTGTCAGGAACAAAATACAGAGACAATATGCAGAACATCAGGAAATTAGTGGTTTGTGGAAAACTAGATCTCACACAGACTTCTAAGTCCACATTGCTAATGAACAGCTGAAATCAGTTGCTGTACCTAAAAATCCATACACATTCACAGAAAGATCCCCATTAGACACATCTCTTAAAGGAGTAAAAAGCTTTCCCCCGTGGCTTTCAGCCACTGGCCAGGATGCCATGGCCACTTCTTCAGCAGGAAACCATGCAGTGGAATGCAGAAACTATAAGTATTACCAGAGATCAATTGCCAGTTGAAAACTGTTGCAGAGACCATCTATTACTTCAGAAATGTTTGTTCATTCATACAGAATCCAACTGATGCGCTTTAAAGGCCTCTTTCTCAACAGAATTCTTAGACATCTGTAATAATTCCATTTAATGCAATATATTGGCTTTTTTGGCTATTGCTACTACGTACTCAACTCTGCTAATCATCTTAACATTTTATTTCATAAGAATTGAACTGGTCTACAGAATTTAAGAGAAAATGTTAACTACATAGATGTGTATTTAAATATAATTCAGTTATTAAATTAGATTTTAAATTGGCACTAACTTCAAGTAGACACTCAAGAACAGGAAAAAGTCATTTTATGGCTGTTAGTCTACATCAAACACTGAATCACAAACGCTTGTTTTTTCCAAAGGGCTTTTTCCTCTCATCTGTTCTGCACATTCCACCACATTCCCTGCACTCAGCTTCTAATTCTCAGTTCCCGGTTTATCCTGTCAGGTTTTTCTCTTTCCTACCCAGGGAAAGCAGGAGGAGTAACTGAGCACAGGAATGACAGATGTCCTTTTGGTACTTGGATTCAGGTTCAGATTTGGCCTACAACAGCCAAGAAATGGAACAGCTGAGTTCTGAAATGGAGCACATTCACTGCAGATGAACTCGTCAGATTATCTATACACTTCTCCAAGTTTTATCACACGGAAACTGTGGTTTTATCAAAGGCGTTCTATTGGCCATTTGTCTACTAAAATGAGTAAATAAAATACATTTTTCTAGTATGACAGTACTTTTCCCTGAAATGCCAAATTCCAAAACTTTTGCTCCTGAATGTGTACACCCCACGCTCTTAAAGATCAACAGAAAATTTAATGTGAGCACTGCCTTTGAGCCACAGCAGCAAAACAGGTAAGGTGACTTGCGACAGGCACAAGACTTGCTGGACATGCCTTGTTGCAAGGTCAGCAAACCTGCAGCCGAGCAGCCGTAAAGCAGTTATTCAGCCTCAGGAGCCCAACACCCGTGACACTACATGCAAAACCCCACTAGTGACCACGTAGACCTGGCAATAGACTTTCTGTGTTGCTTCTTTCTGGTTTTGTTACCTATGTCTGAAATTTATCAGAAACCCAGACAAAACTCATCGTCTTTGAAAAGTTACTCACCCTCAAAAACTTCAGCTGCAAAGGAAAAGTCTGGTAAGATCTACCACTACCAGCCTTGTGTACTATAGGCAGAAGCACAGGTAACCCATCCACCAACAATGAATTTAGAAATTTGGGGGAAAATTCTGACTACACTGAAGTGAATATAAAATCTCACATGTACTTCAGCAAGCACGAATATTACACACACTTTTAAGATGTGATTTTTCAGATATATCTCATTTTCCATGGCCCCCTCTTCTTCTGATGGAAGTCAATTACAAAACTTTCCTTCTACGTTAACAGTCAAATGGAGGAATAATTTCAAAATTCAAGATGGAAGGTGATTTGCCACTGAGACAGAGCTCCGTGAGCTATGAGTAATTACTTCATACAATTACAAGCCTTAAAATTTCCAGTGTGCTTAATTGTATTGAAACAGAATGCAAACAAGACTTTACTTCCTTTCTCTTTTTTTAAATAAGACAACGGATTTTAATTTTTTTTTAGTTTCATGAACTAAAATTAAAAGGCAAAATGTTAAAGCCCAGGAAAACCTTTATAGGTTTATTTATTATTCCCCTGACAATGTAATGTCACCAGCCTCTAGTAGTTACTTATCATAATTTATTTAGCTCCATTCTCATCTCTAGTTTGTACTAGTCCTAAATGGTGGGAGTGAGCTGCTGTAAATGAGTCTTTGACTAAGCAGATGATCTGAAATCAAGGAACAGCGTACAAGAACTTGGAAGGCTCAGAATAACTGAGCAGAGAATATAATTCAGATGTCACACTTATTGCAGTTTGGCAAGGATGCTGTTTAGAAAACTCACACTTCATCGAATTCAGTGAAATCCCTTCACCGGGGGAAATGAATTGTGTAGTAGGGCGAGATGAGAACACCCAAGAAGTATATATGAGGGTTTTTTCAGAATTTGGCAATTGTTATATGGAGGTAGATGTGCTTAATCTAGACAAAAATCTGATTTGCATGATACCTGAAAGTGTCGTGAAATATACATTAATTTATTCCTTTGGGCAAATCTTTGACATTGGTTAAAAAAAAATATTGCTGTGTGATACACAGAAATACAATCCAACATGTTTAAAATTTCAACATATATTCTCCCTTAATCTTATAATTTATTTTGGAACTAATTTAGAATGGAATTAAATCCTTCAAAGATCCTCAGCTGAAAAGCTAAGGCTTTTTTCCTAAAGTAAACATTAACCCCAGAAAAAATACAGAGGAGATGGATTCTATTGGTAACACAATTGAAGCAACACTGCTCGTAAGAAATATTTATAGGATCTCTGTGGATATAACAGCTGATACAGGGCATTAAGATACAAAATGTCCCTCGGGGGTCAGTACTGGGCCCAGTCTTGTTTAACTTCTTCATCAACGACCTGGATGAAGAGTTAGAATGTACCCTCAGCAAGTTTGCTGATGACACCAAACTGGGAGGTGTGGTAGATACACCAGAAGGCTGTGCTGCCATTCAGCGTGACCTGGATAGGCTGGAAAGCTGGGCAGAGAGGAACCTGATGAGGTTCAACAAGGGCAAGTGCAGGGTCCTGCACCTGGGGAGGAACAACCTCATGCACCAGTACAGGCTTGGGGTGGACCTGCTGGAGAGCAGCCCTGCGGAGAGGGACCTGGGTGTCCTGGTGGACAACAGGTTAACCATGAGCCAGCAGTGTGCCCTGGCTGCCAAGAAAGCCAATGGGATCCTGGGGTGCATCAAGAAGAGTGTGGCCAGCAGGACAAGAGATGTTCTCCTTCCCCTCTACACTGCCCTGGTGAGGCCTCATCTAGAGTACTGTGTCACAAACTGAGGCACAGGAAGTTCCACCTGAACATGAGGAGGAACTTCTTCACCCTGAGGGTGACGGAGCACTGGAACAGGCTGCCCAGGGAGGTTGTGGAGTCTCCTTCTCTGGAGATATTCAAGACCCGCCTGGACAAGATCCTGTGCAGCCTACTGTAGGTGACCCTGCTTCGGCAGGGGGGTTGGACTAGATGACCCACAGAGGTCCCTTCCAACCCCTACTATACTGTGATTCTGTGAAAATCTCACGCGTTACCTTTTCTCTAAGAATGAAACGTTTGGCAATGTATGATGCCAAAGTTCTCATTCTTTTTAGTGAGAATTTAGCTGGTATGTATCTTTGCAATTAGCCCCTATCAGATGAAACTTCAAAGTTCACAGCATAAGTGCTTTTCATCGCAAACTGTTGACAGTAAGAGGTTGCATTTTCAGCACATACGGGTAATCTCCTCCTACTTCTCAGGAAAGTCCTGCATTTTTGAAAAACAGACATCTAGAGAAAACCAGAATTTGGGAGAAGTCCTTTGTTCTTAAATCCAGTAAAATTCTCTGAAGATTATTGTTTTAGTAAGAATGAATAAGCATCTTCTGCAGACAAAATTTATTGGGGGAGTTTACCTACCAAGGAGACAGAAAATGTTAGTTTGCCTTCGTGATACTATGCTTGGAATACACTCCCAAGATTTGTCCTAAGCAAAATTATTTTAAATGTAGTCATATTAACCCGTTTTAATAGAAATTGTAAGTGTTTTACCTTTTCTGATAGAGAGTTAATTTGATCTTGGCTCGTTCTTCCCTGGAGTGAAACCCTACCTTACTCAGTTACTGAATACACAGAAAATTTACTGCATATTTATCATGTGTCTGAACTAATGACATCAGTGAATATCTGGTTGCCTAGAGCCAGATGACAGGGTATCTCCACTGACTGAAATGGAAACTTTGCCAATTTGTGACATCTTTAACATTTTCCTAGATAAAGCAAAACAAACTGGAATCCACAATCCCTCCACTTTCTGGCACTATTAAATGGATTGTGAAATCACTAGTGGTGGTGCGTGATTTCCTAACAATACGAAACAAATTCAATACTTGAGCACTACAGTCTCCTTTTTCACGTTGACTATATGCCAGCCTTTCTGCTGCTTCATGAATCAAGAGTTCTCCTTGTTCTCTGGACCTTCTGGAGTATAGTGACCAAGGAAAATAAACCTTTGTTTGTCTTCCATATCCACATTAACCACCAGCAAATGCCATTAAATCACGAAAAATTGATTCTGCCACATTCTTACGAAAGCTAGGTGACAGTCCCAACACCGCTATACTTAGTACACTAAGTATTAATGCTGCTTGAAGCCAAGAGACCTTGTTTTAATATCACTCTTGATATGAAAAGGGACAGTCCCTCAGGGTCTCAAATTTGGAGATGCTTTCAAGGGGATTTTGAAAAGTCACTGAAAAGTCAAACCCAGCCAAAGTGCAAAAGGTGGTTCTACTGGTTCTCTGCACATATTCTCTGCACTTTCTGAGTAGGATACTTCATTAAGTCTCCTCACATCTGCTGGCTATGGGGAGTAAATAACTGTGCATTTACACAGGATAGGCAGACTGATTGCTAAAACGAAGACTGTGTAAATAATGCAGTTGGGGTGAGGATTCCATCCTTGCAGTCTCATGGATGCATATCCCAGTGATTTAATTCCTCAGGAATTTGGCCTTGTAAATTAGTGCATCCTAAGATGATCAAATCCAGTGTATAGAGAAAGGTAATGAACTTTCACACTTCTTGCTGATTCTAGATATTCCAACAATGACAAAATATGTCAGCTACTCCTTTCATTCATTTTCTTATTTCTTTTACTTGGAGCTCGATCGTTAATTCCCTCCACTGTCACATTAGAGCTTGAAGCCCTGTGGTAGTTGAGAGAGGCAAGGAACATGGTATCTCCCATGTTCTTTGCCAGCCTCCCTTCAAAGTCACCCGAGTCTGTCTGCAGAAGGTAAATAGTAAGTAAATCACCATGCTCATTGAATTCTTTTATGTTAATTACTTTTATGTCAAATTCTTTTAGCTCAAACTTTTATGTGCCAACTGTACATTCTGGATTTTCTTCCAAGGACATTGCAAAGTCATTTCACAAAGATCAATATCAAGGACAATGTATTTTGATTGGCATCAACAACCAGGTTAAATTCAAACTGGTGCTCTAGAGATGAAGATCTCAAGATTATCACCAATCCCTTGAGCTAACCGTTCATTCCTCTAAAATGAACTTGCTAATTTTGCCTAAAACTCATTTGCATTGCTCACTTCCCCACTGTTTCCAGCAGAGTGCTTTACATTACAAGCAACCTCTTCGACAGACATTCCTCCTGCATGTCTTATTGACTAGACAGCACACCTGTATAAATTCAAGTCTTTGTATTAGCTGTGATCTTAAAAGTGCTGACTGGTAGAGATCCCATTGCTTTCCTTTGAGAGTGCTATGTGCAGGGTATCTCTTTAACTTCTATTTAGCCTCCTTTCTTTTAAGCTATGTAGGCCGTTCATATCCTTTGTACTACAAATAGAACAGATACAGTTAATTGAAGGCATCCCTGCTGCTGAATTTAGCCTGCTAGTCTGGTAGCTTGGAACTTCAGAGGAAGTTCCTATAACACAGAATGAAAGGCTACTTTAATTTCCTCTGACCCTGTTACAGGACAAAACTTTTTGATAGAAAGGATTTTTTTGATACAATAGGAAGAAGTAGTTTCACCCTGCCAGCAATACGCTTCTAGTGCTCACATCAAGCAGAAGCTGCATACCCTACTGGTATGCAAACACCAGCATACAGGGGTCCTGTCAGGATACAAAAACTAGTAGAAAAAGTTTGATTCTCCAAAGTGAGACTTTTAACTCACTCGCAGCAACAGGTTTTAAAAACATCTAGTCATTTAAGAAAGACCTCAGATGCCCCGTGTCAGGTGTCAGCAGCTATTGGCCATCCAGGTACTTTTGACAAACCTAAGTTCCTTCTTGCGCAAGTTCCTACTTGCCTAAACAATTTTGAAATGCGGATCTTAAGTAATGGAGAAACTGCAGAGTTGAAGTGCTATTTTATCTAAGTAAGATCAGCTGTCCACTCACCTATACATCTCCAGGAGGAATTCCTCTAACCTTCCATTTCCACAGGGATTGTTAAAAGGTGGTATAGGTACAGTTGTTCGGTGGGTGCTCAGATTACAGTGGAAAGATGCAAGCGCAACCCTAGTTCTGAAACTGGAAAAATGTCAGAGGTTTCTTTGCTTCTGCTCCACTTATGTTTAGTTATTATTTACCAGATTGAACTACACTATCATATACGCTGTGTTCTTTCTTGGTGAAACAGGAGTTAGTGCTAGTAAACCTGCTAGTATACATAACTGATTAAATAACTTAAAAAGCTGTAGAAGCAGAATAAATTTACCTTACGAAGCTTGATACTACTCTTCTTGAAAAGTGAACTTTAATACTACTTTTAAGTACTTCAATATGGCTTTAAGTAGGAGGGGATTAAGAAGCCTGTGATTCTGATAACACTGTTTCCATTTTAAACTCTACCCTATTTAGAATTTCCATTGCTGTAATGTTTTGCTCTTAAATAAGACTGAGTTTGGAGGTCTTGACCTCATTTTCTCAATTGCTTTTGCTAATTTAACAGAAAAGGTTTTGAGGTTGGGACTGGAAATACCTAGCTGTTTTATGATTCTGGATTATTTTCTTTTGCTCCTATCATTTAATATGGTCATGTTTCTGGAAATATTTTTTTTTCAGGTCATTAATCTGTAAAGTGTAGTGGTGGCTTTCAGTAATTGGGGGATACTACGGGAAAAATTATAAATGACCAAGTTGTTTCACTTAGAAATACGCTTGCTCTAAATGACCATTAATTACTTCCCACAGACATTTCCTAAGAATTATACATATACAACATCTGTATGGGGGAGTCTGAGTAAGGTTGATGAATCTGAGCTGATTTATTGAAACAGACCTCAAAAAGGTTTTATCCTAAACACTGCAGGGTCTTTTCCAATGCAAGCTTGCCTCTGCAGTGGCAAGTGGTGGAAATTTTTGAGAGAAAAGGGGAAAACCAACCACCTACAGCACATCACAAGCAAACGACAGCAGAGCAGTCCCCATGCACTATACGCTCTTTTCCTCTTGGTACCACACAAAGCTGGGGCCCGGTTCAAGGACTTCAGAAAAATCAGTCTCAACAGCTATCCCACTGCACCCAGCAACGTGCAGAGGAGGGGGCTCTGATTAAGGGCTTTAAAGCAAAGCCCTTAATTTCAGAGGAAATATATATATACATATATATTTCAGTGAGTTCTTCTTTCTTTCTGGATAACCAGATACACGTAGCTGCATAACACCGTGAATGCCAGCTGGGGAAATTTTCTGTCTGCTGCCCCTGGCACCACAGAGTCAGCTTCAGACATCTTGGGCTGAGGGAAGCTGGCCCCAGAAACCCACCAAAGTCAAGCCAACCAAGGCACTCCAGAAAATTTCCAACTGTGCCATGACGCCAGGGTGCAGTGGGGGTGGGTATGTTTTGTTTAATGAGGGCTGAATATTAGTCACGTCTTTGCACGTTGTTCAACACTGTGGATAATGTTGATAAAACAGCATGATTACTGCACTAAAAGGACATTTAGAGAAAAGTTAGCACAGATGGGGTGAAATTATAAGTATGTTGTCTGGACATCTGTGTCATTTACACAGAAGAACTTAAAATGAGTGATAATTATCCACATTTAGTGGAGCAAATAAGGAAAGCTTATCACTATGTAAATAATACAGTATGTCTTTGGTCCCCCTCCAGCAACACTATACAGGCAACAAACCTTTAGACTTACACTGGATACTCTCTGATTCTTATATAGGCACAAAGTAGAACTGCCTTTCTCCCATGGTGAATCTATAAGAAGGATAGTATCAACTGACCAGTTCATTGGCTTCTCCATATTACATACACTCATTTATAACCTCAACATGCTAAACAACAAAGCCTTTAAATATCACTAGTAATTTATAAAGATTTACTAAAATTATAGCGTGCAAAAAGAAAGTCCAGAGAAGAGCTGAAGGATCTTTAATAACATTAGCTAACCTAAACTGTCTTCTTTCCAAATCACACATTGTTTTTCAGTTCACTAGTGGTGCTCTCAAATCTGCATTTTTTATGAGGATGGCCATGTTTTCTTCTGGTGTTATTTACTCTCCTGAAGTGTTTTCTGCTGCTGTAAAGTTAGATAATACTCAGAAGATGATAGCAAGACTTCCCTAGGACTTTCAAATTACTGTCTGTCATAGATTGGTTTTGAATGTACTTTCCGTCACAAGCATTTTATTTATCCTTTAGGGTGATGTATTCTTTGAGCACAATTGTTTATTTCAGAAACGGCAATAAGAAAAACGAGAGGTGGAGTCCATTTCAAACATAGCACTCTCCCGTGAGACATAAGTTTTCCTATGGATGCTGTGTGGTATCCATTATATTTAAAATGGCTTGTTCTCCTTTAACTGGATTCCAGATGATTATTTTTCCAAAAACAAAGGTTTTCTGTGTTCTTAAAATAATTAGGCCTGATTACAAATCAAATTATCCAGTTTCAAAGGGTTGTTTCCCTCTCTGAAATGCCCATTACAGACAGACTACAAATGACTAAGCCTTGTGTCATCCTGTGGCTTTATTAGGAGAATGTTCTAAGTCCTTCACTTTCTCTGTAATCAGAACTATAATTTCTTCAGGTTATTTTAAGACCAAGCTACAGCTAAAGCAGGAAACTCAATTTTATTCTGAGCTCCAGACATGTCGACACAGCAAAGCAGGGCTCCAGTTTTATGGGCTATCTTCTTACATAAAGCCTAACACTGGTATTAAATTCAAGTTCTCTACGAGATCCACCATGCTGACTACTATCCGATAGCTCTCTATTCGTGGAATGAAGAGTGGCACAAATGTTTGTTTTGATAATCTGTTTATAAGCTACCCTTGTAGAAACAATATAGGCTCAGTATGGCCGCTTCCTTCTCCCTCTCGTTCATTTTTAAATGAATAAGGAAAACAATCCCGTACCCAAATGAAAGAGATGAGATAACAAAACAGCAGAGATATGCCCTCAAACTACCTAGCAGCAAATTCAGAGCATGTGTTTCCATTCAGCTCTTCAGCTTTGTTAGTAGCATTTGTTTTAGTAAAATTCCACTAAGTTACAGAACTAATTCTACGGAGGCAGACTATTTACTTCTAATTCTGCTAAGACACTTAATCATGATGTAAGCTGTTATAGTATAAAGAAGGTGCAATCACCATTCACAACTATCTATCTTTAAACTGTAAAACACAGCTAACAAAAGCTTTAAGAAGATATACAATGAACTTTAGAAAACTAACGTGTGATGAAATGTAAAAGCAAATTAGCAGCGACACTGCAGCCATGAGGTTTTCTTGAGGCTGTGGAAAAAATAGAACATGGTTAGTACTCCACTACTTTTCAACAGCCTAAAGTGGGCCTCAGAACTAAAATGTCATCTCACATTTGATTTTGTATTGCCAGGATATAACTTAATTAACTCTTTTTTGCCAGTTTTCTATTTGTAACTCAGTAGAATATCATTCCTGCTTTACTTTAATGTTTCCTCATCCTCAAAAGAGCTTGAGATTGCTCACAGTATTAACCAGTTACCTCCATCTACACCATGTTACTTTCCACACTGTTCCCCTCTCTCCACTCCCCCTTTCTCACTTTTCCCCACTAGTGAAACCTGTCTCCCAGCTCTTGTTCCATCTTTTTACCTTCAATATCTTTCACGCTCCCTTTCCCTTCTGCACCGTGTACCAAGAAGTACACAAAAAGGAACTGATGCCAACAAAAGAACTGCTTACTGCTACGGGAATAAAACACTGCTCTGAAACAAGGCTTCCCAGCAAGAATCCACCCACCCTTTTTTCCTGCCTTTCTATCTAGCTTTCACACCTGTGGCTTATCACCACTGGGAGAAATAACATAGTCCAAATTTATTATTACTTCTATTACTATTACTATTGTGGTTATTTATGTAGTTATTATTACTATTATTAAATAGCTGCATATTCCTAAAGCTTTATAAACTAATAACTAGATTACAGCCCTGGCGAGAGTCATCTGAATGTGAAAGCGAGAGAAAGAACAAAATGGAGCTTCCTTTTCTCCATGTCACTTGCCCTTCCTTTGCAGCTCAGAAGCTGAAGGTATCATAAGGAATCATCACTGAAGTTCACGTTACAAACTCAAATCGGTGCTGACATTTGAAATACTTCCTTTACAACCACAAAAATCAGGGACTTAACAAAATGAAAAATACCAATTCTAATAAAATGAGGTAACAAGAAGGTATGAATGTATTCCCCAAGTCATGAATGATTCCAACTCCAGCTTACAAAAAGGATCTAGATCAGTACAATGGCTTTACTTTAAAAGAGTAGCATGGTCCACAAATGAAGCTGAGCTATGTAAGGCTACCAGATATCCTACAAAAGACAGTCCAAGTGGCAGGAAGACACATTAGTACACAGACTGCAAAATTGCTTATTTGTGTAATCAAGTTAGATGTAGATTTACACATTATATTGATTCCAGGCTTGTGATATGGAATAGCCATTCTTATGTCACTCCTGCTATGGGAATCCCTGTGTCAATGCGAGTATTTTCAGGACGAGCAAGTGCAAAGAGCGAGCCAAGGCTCTTTCACATATCAGCAAAGGATATACTTTGCTAATTAGAGGCCTTATTTTCACTACATTTGGTTAATGCTTTTTGTAGGTAAGCGCAGAATTTAAAAGGGTGAATTTAATCGGGTAACTTTACTGCATGGCTCATTTTAATTCAGAAAGCAAAGCAGCTCTGAACAGTGACCACAACAGAGAAACTGTGGCTATAAAGCAAATGGATTTGTCATCCCTGACCCGTGCATTACCAATAACAAACTCTTCACTGAGCCTCCACTGACTCAAGTCCGTTCAAACGAGTATATTCCTGGCTCTAGGTAAGCCATGTATAAGCCCCAAGCTTTGATGTTCTGCATGAGAAGATAATTGCTGAAGGCAATAAGGAATTGGTCAGTTCTGCTTCCTAGAGAGAAACTAAGACGACAGAGCAGAAGTATTTAAAAAGAAACAGCTCAGCAAAATCAGGATGCACCTCTCTTTAATACATTAACATTTATACGTGCAAGACTAGATGTACTCAGTGTTTTGGCTGTGAGAAAGCCTGATCTCACCACAGCGCTCAGGGAGAGAAGCACATCAAGGTGTCAGCTTGGCGCGTTCGGGAGGAGCACTGAAGCACTCTGAGTTCCTCCACTCGGCCTCGCTGTAAAAGTGACTACAGGGCATCAGAGGAAGATCTCGAGAGGGTCCAACTTCCACTAATTAGGGATTCTAAGTACAAATGGTATCTACATCTTTATAACGCAGACAACTGCCAACTAATTTACTAAAGAAGAAAAAGAATCTCCTACCTGTCAGAACTGCTCATATATTGGACCACTGTTCCTCACTATGAGTGACCTGAACCGCGTATGGTTACGAACACAATCAGGCTCACACTGAAAACCAAGCTGACTAACTTGAGAGAAGCTGACAGTAAATCATTTCCTCATAATTGTTTGGAAGTTTTCACCAAAGACTCCCAGACATTACAGCTTCCTCCTCCTCCTCTCCTCCCTTCCTCAGCCATCCCACTTCAGCATTACCCTGCTCATTACAGGTCTGTCCAGGCGGTTACTGGAGTCAGCTGGCAAGATATTCCACTTACGCTGCTGCTTTTCCTTCTTGTCCTAAGTTAAGAAGCCACCAAGAAGTGCCACTGAGAGACTGGAATTCTGTAATTCGCAGGTTCTTGTAGAAAGATTAAGAGATACTGGAAAGGACAGTGTTTGTCATCCTCAGGCAGCAGGTTTGGAACAAGCCTGTGGTCATTGTAATCAAAGTGCAAAGTGTTCCCCAAAGTGCATACCATAGTAAATGCTTTCTCTCCTTTATACAAACTCTGGGTGTGCCCTAGAAGAAGTGTTTAATTTATAACCACCTGCAAAAGTAGCTTAATTCTGATATAGCCTGAGTTCCCAATTTTGAGATCTTCATAAGCATGAAGAACACTTTTTAGGTGATTTTACTGTTATTGCTAGCTAATTATGGATTCAAAGGTAAAATATCCATAGACATTTTGATAATATATCCAGTTAATCTAAAACAATTGAAAACATGCCAATGAATACAGATGGATACTATTTGTTTCCAGGATTCTTCTGAAATCGTAACACCGAGTCAGCAAAATAACAGTTGCATGTTGTAGAAAAGCCACTGGAAACAAAGAAGAATCACTAAAGATAGTTCACAAGAACTGACAGCACTTCTTAGAAATACCGTATTATGCGCTTACTTCACATCAGTCACTCACTCTCAGCAATTCTTACCTAAATAGGCTTTAGCAAAATCCAAACCAATGATATATTGGAAGAAAATGTTATGACTCTGTGAAATCATATACAACATTTTCACGAAGCAGGGCAGAAGGCTTGGTTAATTATTCCTTGCCTGTAGTGAAGCTCACTTCACCCAGATAAATCATCTTTTGTCTCACAAAAATGTTTGGCTTTTTAAAGATGAATAACATGAATTAAACATTTTTTTTATATTAACTATGTTAATAGAATTCTATTCAGACTGCAACATTAAGCACCCAAACTCTGGCTTAAATAACAGTACTATATATATTAAGGCTGCTGACACCTCAAGCCCTTATCTTCTTAATGAGGGCACCATGAATTCATACATATTTGGTATATTGGTATTTTAAATGCTCTGTGCTTTAGTTCCTATCCATAACACAGCAACAACAACCTCCCACGTTTTACAAAAGGTGTTATGTGAATATATTAATATTTAGAAAAGCTGCAAAAGGTGAGCTTATGAAGAAATTAACCAATTTTGCATACTGAGTAGGGTAGAAATGGGGCTAAGTTAATAATGCCTGCAGCCAGGTATGGAACAATGAAGTTATAGAAACATTTTCATCTTTCATCCACTCTAGACACAGATAAGGCAGAAGTGCTATAGGAAGAAAATGTGATGTAATTACATAGTTCGAACTCCTATTGGCTTCTTGCACTTTTGTCCCTCTCAGGTTTTCCATTCACTCTTTGCCGCTTCCACCCAAGCTGCCCCTGGCTCTAACCGTTCACCCAGTCCCACCCTTCCCCGCCTCCTCAGTAGTCCTCAACCAGACCCAGTCTCCTTGGCCGACCAGTTGATTCCCTCCCCAGGCAGAGTTTTCTTTTCTCCCCTAATCTCCCTTACACTTCCAGTTTCCAACTGGCCTTTCGTCAAAGTCTACTCCCCACCACGCTTGGTGGTGGAGGCAGAGGGGTCTGCAAGAGAGCTGAGAACAGAACAGGCTCCTGCCTTCAATTCAGGCACCTGGAGTTGGACCAGGGCTGCTTTCAGCTGCCCTGCCTTGAATAACAAGACTGCTAAAAAGAACAAGATTAGCAACATGCTAATTGAAGACAGAACACCTTGACATTTTATCAGCAGCACAATAGTAAAACTTGATCTGCAATTTAAATTTGGCCAACAAAAATAGATTTGCACAGAGAAAGTGAAAAGTCGCCTTTCAGCCACAAATATCGCATGCCAAGCTCCTGATCTAAAGCACAGAAAGCACCAGAGTTTCGTGCTCTAGAATAAGGCAGACTGATGGAAATTTTCAAGGACAAAATAGGTTATTTTTGTCTAGCTCATTTCTCAAAAATGGCTGAAATGTTTTGGCCAAAAAGCAACGGGGGAAAAAAAAGCAGTCACATATTGAAAGACAGTTGACTGGCACCTTCATAAGCCTCACAAATATTTAGCGTCATTTCCTTCAAAACTGTAAATGTGTTAGCACATCACACTAGTGTGAAAGTCTCAGAGATAAACCTGTTTACATGTAAGCCTCACCATTTTTGACCACTGCTACAATGACTATTCTGTTCTAATCTGGTACAAAAATGTGGCTTTAACAGAAAATACATTGATAAACTGAACTGTAAGAATGAAAAAGTTACTCATTATGAAAGAGAAGACTTACTAGTTCTTTCCTGTTAACAGACTGTTAAATATAAAGGGTAACAGATACAACTTACAGGACTTCATAATTATTCGATCTTGCTATCCTGAAATGCATTTCCCCTTGGCTGTTGAAAAGCTGAGATAACACAATTCCAGGTAACTGACAGTTAGTCTATCCAATTTAAGACCTCATATAAACTTGTGAGTCCTGTTGTTTCCTGCACACTCAAATAAATTTACCTACAAGTTCTCTGTAAGCATGAAAGCAGAAATTCATGTCTCCTCCCACCAGAGGTACTTCCTCAAAATATTTGCTTCTGCTTTAAGGAATGTAATTTTTAAAAAGCACTTTCAAAGGCTGCATGAACAACCAACCAAGTTTGCAATGCCACTGGAAAAAGTCCTTAGTAATTTGGAGTCTTGAATACTTAAGATCACACAAAACTCCATCTGCTGAGTCAAAGATATGGTGACAATTACTATGACAGCAGAAAGTATAGGATTTCATCATTTTACCATAGCAATTGTAAGCACTCTTAGATAGTACTTACTAGAAAATGATTATACAATCTTTTAACTTCACCTAACTCTTAATATTTTTTTATGACCTGACATTCTCAGAATCTGTCAACAAAAGATTTCCTGTATGATTGATTTATGGAGTGAGGTCCAGGTACAATACATACTATTTCAGACTGATAAAGAATTTATGGGTCTCTAAACATCAGAGCTTTAAACACATGGTACTTGCCTTCTTGGATACGAACCAGAATATTCAACAGCCTGCAGGAGAAAGTCCACACAGTGTTAAATAGGCATAACATATTATTTTATTTGTAACTTTATTTATTGAGAATTTATTTCCAGATTTAGAAAACTGAATGGCCCTTTCCCCACAATGACCTCTGTGCACATCCTGGGGCTCTCACCAATGGCCTGATCGCAGTGCAGTAATAAAAAAGGACAACAGCTTTCAGTTACCTCTCTGCTCACTTACGGCAAAGTGGCTTCAGCCGTAGGGAGCTCAGCGTAGCCTAACTGCCTATATAATTTTCTCACTTTTCAGGCAGCAACAGCGGCAGTGTAGGCACAGGTGCCAGAAGAAATGCGTTAGAATATGTAATTTTGCAGAGGCTTTGGGCTCAGCTGTGCACAGCAGCCCTGGGGCCTCTGTTCTAAAGATAAAATATTTCCTGAAAGACTGAAGAACATCAGTGTGTGATTTTGTTCCTTCTATAATAAGTAAGAATAATACTTAATTTCATGCTTCCCCTTTCAAGTTCGCAAAAGTATGTAAGCGTTCACACATGCACATTTGCTTTGGCCTAAGTACAAGCAAATGAAATTTTTCATCAGAGGATAACTTTTTTTCTGAGTATTTTTCCATATACAAAGACAGGCGATAGAAAGAAAACGCCAGCTTAATCCTAGACTTTACCAGCTGGCAGCAGACATAGCTTCAGTTCATTTATTTTGGAATAGCAATACATTTTTAGATTTTTGGACAAGATGGCTGTCTATTCATATCACTGTGAATAATTGATCAACATTTTGCACTATTTAGGAGACAAAGTCACAACACGAAGTGGACAGGAACTGGCACCCACCGACCACACAGACAGTTTTTCTATACGTTTCACCAAACAAGCAAACATGTCCTAAGGAATACTGCGAGAAAGTGACTGTTACCAGCATAACTGAGACCTGTTCCTATTTTGTGATATATTACCCAAGTAATTTGAATTAATTCTAAAATCTGCATAGACAAAACGCTTTTTTCTTTTTTCAAATTAAAAATTATTTTCTGAAGTCTTTGGATTTTCTTGTTTAGTGATTTCTCCCCTCACAAGGACAAGCTTCACCACACCAAGGGAGAGGCCAAGCATTCCAAAGGTGTTATGATTATATCCATAGCTTTGCATAAATTGAGAAAGAGCAAGGGGAAAATGCCAATAGAAACAAAAATGAAGAAAAAAGTTGACTTGCTCTTCTTTAACTTGGGGAAAGGTCGATATGAAACAAAGATACTGTCAGTCAAGAAGGTGAAATAAATAAAATGATAAGGACTTTTACAGTGTAAGACAGATGCCTCTTGGCAGAAAAATATATTAAAATATTTATGGACAGCTCATTCAAAATATAACAAACATTAAATAGTGAAATGTGCCACTATGCCTGCCAAATAACTAGACTTTTAATCTTAGTGCCATTTTCACTCATTGGAAATCTGATGGGCTGCAGATTGTTTTTTTAATTCTTTGATCTAAAAAGTCAAGGTAAACATGCAAATGCCAGTTTAATAATCTTGAGAAATTAACAGCTATTTTTTCTTAATTAAATTTAGTGAATTCTAATTTTCAGCACATCCCAAGGTTCTTTATTCTTTTAATGCATAGGGGTCTTGTAACTAACGTAAACATATCTTACACATCTAAGACATCCTTCAGACCAAAGAATCCCAAGCCAGTGAGATTATAAATACTTTCACCTTATTTCCCTCATGATGAGAGGAGTACATTTGTGTGTACACAACCACTGTGTAGCTACTATGATATCCCAATACCCTTGAGATTTTCTGCCAGTATAAAGCAGTGCAATTCTAGGTAGTCCAAGAAGAGGCATCACCAAGCTCTGCTGTATACTGTATGGGTCACTCCCAAAAGAAACCCACGAGAAACACCTTTTATGGCACATGAGATACAACCTTCCCAGCTTAGAGAAAAAGAGACTCACAGGTGACAGAAGCAAAGATCATGGCAAGCCCTATGAAGAAGAGAAGTCAAGATATACTACGCTTTACACAGGCTGCAAACATACAGCTCTACACTAAAGGTTTCGTATGTTATACCAGATCTCTCATTTCCTAGCAGTCTAATCTCTTAAAGGCTAGAGCTTTCCCAAAGCAGATTTGTTTCATGTGAGTGACACTATCAGCACCAAGAAAATTGTCAGTATTTGGACACCAACGTGTAAGATCTGAAGACCATGGAGTGAAATGAGGAAAATTGCTCCAGGAGGTAGCCAGTGTCTGGTCCACAGAGATGACAGGCCGTTACTGCTGATTGCCAAGGCTACAATCACCACACTCTTAAAACCTTATCTCAAATCCAGGAGGATCAGAGGTATCCAGTCTACCTAAAAGCATGGTACCACCAGAGCCACCCGGCACACGGGGCATTCTTTGCTCCAAAGAGCAGCCGCTGAGTGAGAAGATCTTCTTCCAGTGTTGCCATCTGGCTGAAGAGGAAACTTGGTTTTGAGTGCGGCCAAGAAGCGATGACAAAAAGAGGTGGTGAGTATAAAATCAAATTCCTACCACTGCTGCCCTCTGCCATACAGGATTTTCATTTTTTCTCTATTATCCACATGAAATAATTCTATCAACTATTTTATTAAGACAGAGATTTTTGAAAGCTGAGAAAATTAACAGCTAAGAGGTATAGGGAAAAGACAGGGAAAAGAGCTAAGTATTAACTAAATGGCTGAGAGACTAAAGGCCCATATTCTGAGCCATTGTACAGCGGATCCAATCCAATACTGGTTAAAAATCTCAGGTGTTCCCAAAAGCCTCTAATTCAAGGGCAGACCCTGCCTGATTTAACAGCAATGGAGATGTCTGACGGTGCTAACAGCTCAAACATTTAAGGCTACTAAGCATGAAATCTTTGGCAGAAATGAGCAGAAATATTTCTCTCCTTGTATAAATACACATACACATACTTCTTGAAGCTATGCAAGCCTAACACTTCTACATGATTTGATCAATGCTAACTCAAACAGTATTTACTATGGATACTGTTGATAACAACTGAAGTCATAAGTAAGTTCCTCTAAACTATTACTGCCTAATGGATTACATATTAGACAAGCAAAGACAAAACCAGTTGTCACACTACTTTCATATTGCAACATTTGCACTGTCATATTGCAATATTTTGTCATATTGCTTTCATGACATAAAAAGCCCATGAGTACTGGAAAAGTCATATATTCGCCGAATGATCAAGTAAGTGGCATGTCACTTCTAAAGGTCCAAATATATCTGTGCAGTTTTGCATCTTCACTCCATTGATTTCTCCCCTTCTCTCATGCGCACTCAAACATATTTGACACCACTCTCAAAGAACTCTGGTCTTTTAACCCCTCCCTGTTGCTCTTGCTGGCATGGTGGGCCAAGACTTCTCTTAGTTGGGTTACAGTGAAAGCATCTTGTCTAGAAATTTTAAATTGCAAAATAAAATTTCTGCTGTTAGGAAGTCCCCCAGACACACTGAACTAAAGGAGGAGCAAATCTACAAATTTTTCATGGTCTTCACTTCTGAAAAACATCTGTAGGATGCACTGAAGGGCACTCGGGAGATGGAGGCAGGACTGGGAGCATAGCAAGCAATACGGCCGGGACCTGCACACCCTGTGGCCACGGGCAGGACGCCTTTGGGATGGAGCATCCTCCCCACCGAGCTTCAGAGCAGACCTTGACCCGCAGAAGCCTTTGGGAACCAAGCTCCTACCACAGTTAACAGCTGCCGGGTACCTATGTGCATTTTGGACTCTAATCCCAGAAAAGTGGGAAGCCAGACGTACAGTCAGGCAGAACGGCTCCGTTAGCCAGTTCACACACTGGGGCTGCACAACGCTGCAAAGCAAAGCAAAACATGTACCTAGACTAGAACCATATTGTTTGAGAGGTCTGCAGCTGGGGGCAATGGGATGGTTACAACACTCCAATTCATTCTGGGATTCATGCCCTTTCTACTCCCTTCTCCTTCTGTTATGGCCATATCGGGGTTCATTTTGAAGCAGGCCAGCATCCAGTCTGCACAGGTCGTTTCATTCTAGTGAAGCCAGTAGTACCCAGGAAATGGCCAGTGTTCTGACATCATCATATATCATGCAACACAACCTATTTTGCTTACCAGCAACCTAAGGTTACGGTGTTCAAAAGCCACCATCTCCGCTAGGGACTGATGAGAATAGAGGAGTTCTGTCTTCTCACCAGAACAAGTAATTGCAGAAGATTCCACCACTTGGATTAAAAAAATATGACTTTATAATCCCACTATCACTATTATTGCCTAATAATGTTATTTTTCACCCTGAATTTGGTTAAACCTGTGCAATAATCTTGGACAGAATGTTGTATCTATGTAGTCTTCATGGGAAATTAATGCATACCATCAAATGTGGTCACTATAAAATATAACAGGTAAGAAAATAATAAAAAAAAAGTGTTACTAAGTCTCGTCCTATGAATTTTGTAACACAGTTCCATCTACAAGTAATTTTAACCTGTAACCAAATAGCTGTAGTTGGTGCTTTAGGTACTGCTTCAGCTTCCTACCTTAGTTATTTATGTCTCTGCCCTCCACAGCTCTTACTGCTAGAAAAAAGTTCTAACATCTAACCTAAACTTTTCTTTCCTTTGCTTCAGGTTATTATTCCATGCTTCACCATCTTTTGAGAACAAATAATTCCCTTCCTTCATTTATATTGTTACCTTGAAGTTATTTATAGCCTGTGCCCATGTCCCTCGAGCTCTCTCTGTTGTAGACTATAAATATAGCTCCCTTAATCCCTCTTCATATGTTTTATCCTCTAGTATTTATATCAGATCTGTAATCTTTATATTTTCATTTTAAACTCTTTGGACCACAACTACAGACAGTACTGTAAATGAGTAGTGAAGCAAAAATACTTTGTTCATTTTAAATATGATCTGCTTACACTGATATAATTGTGAACACGCTAGTCAAGGTTGAAATGCTTAAGCTACCGTAATTGCTTTAATCTCCTGATTTTTTTAAAACAAGTTGTTTTAAATTTAAAATTTCTAATGTTTTGTCTGAGTCTACAGATTAAACTTACAAAAGATTTAGCAAAAATTATTTTAGCCAAACGAGAGCCATGTATGTAATTTTAAAAGAAAGGGAAAGAGATATTATTTCCCCATATGTTCTCTCAGAAACTATATCCTTCATTAACAGCCACAAATCAGCCAATTTTTGTTTAAATTAGACTTATTTTAATCTCACAGACATTTAGGGAACAAATCAACTTTGATGCAAACTGACTTTCTAGGATGCAGTTATGAGCTTTGAATTGTAACTGCATGAATGTTTTGAGACACAAAAGCATAACGAATTCTTTCAAGGGGTTAAAAAATGGTGACTAAAAAAGGGTCTGGATTTCAGTGGGGCTGTGACACTTGGTACTGGTTAAGGATCTGGTCCACAGATTTGCAAAATGTCCTTCACAAGGTGTCTTACTGGAGTTTGTATTCTGCTCCGGCCTTCACGTGAAGTTACAACTCTATCGTTGATCAGAAACAGTTTTAAAGATAAGAAGCAGAAGTGAAATAAATATTCTTTCTGAATTTAAGAAAAGGTTGATAGTGCAGTAAGGCAGCAGTAATTGCTATTTTAATAGCAGTCTGGAAAGAAGAATAATGGAAAAAAGATTGATTGGGTTAAAACCACAGAGGAAACAAATCTCTTCAGGATATTTCATGGAAGGCTCTGAGAAATGCCAGAGGTCCTCGTAAAGCTTTTTGATTGGGAAACAAAATAGAAGAGTTCACTCATTTTTTATATGTGCATGGTAATTTCTATTAGGAGGAATGGGTGGAATATACCTTATTGTGCTTCATTAACCTTAATATAACCTTAAAACCAGATGGCTGTCATTGCAGACAGCTCAGTGACAACATGTGGTCAATGTACAGCATGATTCGAAAATGAAAACAGGAAGTACACAAAGCAGGATAAAAGTAAGTTTTCATATTCATCAACGAGGCTTTGTCATCAGGAATACTTCAGTTCAGTCATGCTATCTCAAAGGGAGCCATGTCAGAAACAGGAAGAGGCTAATTGGATTTAAGATGATTAAGAGCTTGGAAAGACTTCCATGAGTACAAAGAGTCTGATTTTCATTTGCACTACTACGCTTTTTTCACATGGAACACATACTATTTATATCCACCTAAGCATCCATCCATCTATACTGGAAAAGAAAAACCATATTATAAATGAGAATTATTTGCATAACTATGGGCCTTCTGGGGAGTGCAAGTAAGGGTTATATAACAACAAAGTAGATTTAGTGCAGAAATGTAAGATTAATCTATACATTGTTTCTCTTTCACAGAAAGCAACTACTGTCTTCTGCATAGACTTTCTAATTGCATTCTTAATCACAAAGATGAAACATCTGAACAATGTTATCTAAGGAGAAAGCTGAGTTTTCCTCTTTCTACTGAGGGTTTGGACAATTAGTCAAACACCAAGCTGTTACAGCTGGACACAACACAGTATTTCCTACATAAATGTTACGAACTAATGCTTCTGGTTCTCCATTCTGTCCCCCTGGGGACACGGTCTGTGGCTGTCCCCAGCTCAGATGTACAGACCTTCTCTCCTTTCAGACCTGGCATCTTCTGCTAGGGGTGTTACTGCGGAGAGCACAGTTGTTTTGAAGGGTTCTGATCCAAAAAATGTCTGCATTTCATGTTGCCAGGCTCAGCACAGCCCAGTGCCAAACACGAGAGTCAAACTGTGCCTTCAACTTGAAACTGCACTAAGAAATCAACTGCAACAACCACAACAACTGTATGGCCCTTTTGACTTGCATTTGCTAGCATGTCAGATCAGTTCCAGTTATTTTCTGGTTTTGATTTACATAGGTACCAGTATCAAACGCTTCCCTAAGTAGCAACCAGGGAACAGCATCACAGAAAAGAATATTTTCCTCCTATAACTTGAATTCTACTTATTTCCAGGTTATCTAGAAAGGATAAGGGTATACCAGAGCTTCTTAGGTTACAAAAATAAGGAAGGATAGGAGGGATTACAGTGGGAGAATGTCTGGCAAAACATTTTCTCCACAAAGAGAGGATTAAAAACAGTATGAAGCAGAAATTGCATGCAAGAGCCACGAAGGCTCTCCTGGAGCAGACTCTTCACGTGGCATCACACCAGAGCTGATCTGGTCTGGGGGTGCAGACGGCCACTGCTTCCAGTATGTTCAATTTTGGTGCACATTGCTGAAGCCGACACCGATACTGTTTTCTACTTAATACAAAACAACGTACACTGGTAGGGCAATTTACTTTCATACTAACGGACCAAATGTGCCCTAAGGATGATGTAAGGCAATTATTGACAGCTTCACAAGGACAGTATTAGCATAAATTCTGCTTCACAGTAAAGCACTATGTAGTTAACTAGAGTTTAACAAAGTGCTAATTGGGTGTGAAATTTTAGACTCCGTTCTTTAAATGTCGAGAGCAGCAATGGATGTATTCTCCTGACATGGAAGATTTCCCAGGCAGCAGCCTGACGTGTACTTGGGGCTGCTGTATGCCATAGCTAAACAGCAAGAAAAAGAAATGGTTGTGCCTCCCTTCCCAGCTCGTTGCCCCCCGACCCCAAGGGTGATGCCCTCCTTCCCCACACCGCAGCACGCACCTGCAGCAGCACGGCAGGCATGTTTTAACCAGGGTCAGGTGTTTGCTCCATCAGTCCCAGTAGACACATGAGTATCTGTGTCAGTTCAAGGGCTGTGACTGTTCAGCAGAGGAATGAGAGCCCAGGACCAGCGAGAGGATGGGATCACTACTCTCCCTTCCCTGCAATGGCAGCTGCCATCTCTACGGCTACATACTAAGACCTTACAGCTATAAAACCGAATACATAGTATTCACAGATAACAAACAAAAAAAAAAAAAGAGGAAAAAGAAGAAAATTAAGAAAGTAATATTCCAGATTTCTACACTCACTCCTTTCTTTCTGAATCTACAGGACAACACTAAAGTCTATTTGGCTGCTAAATGTTTTATAACATTTTTCAGGACTTGATTTAGCAGGCATGGTGGTGTTGGATTGACAGTTGGACTTGACGGTCTTAGAGGTCTTTTCCAACCTTAATGATTCTAAGATAACCTGCCCTGCACCTGGAGCTCCTAGTCATTACCAGAACAGACCTAGCAATAGTATTCCCTAGAGGGAATAATAAAAACAGGTCCTTAAAAATGAGTCCTGAGGTCTCTGGGAATAAAGGTCTGCTGCTGTAGACCTCTGGGTATCTGCAGCTGAAGAACAGCAGACAGACGGTGAGGTCTATGGCTGCGCATCCACCCCCTGTGGGCTGCTAGGCCTGCTGGAGAAGGAAAATCACTTTGCTTTAGGCACTCATCCAAGCTTACCTGAACTAACTTGTGAAACCCAGGGTTCCTTAAATTTTTGGCAGGTTTTAATATAGCCATACCAAAATGTCCTCAGTGAGGGGGGACGGAGTGAGACTGGTGGAAAGTGTATGCATATAGATCTTCTGTAACTGTATATGCATACCAGTGACAAGTATATATGCATGACCAGTGACCAGAGAGAAGCATTCATTCTTACATGAGGTATGAGAATTTTAGCCCAAGGGTATTATTTTCCAAATATTCCCATTTCTAACCATTTATTTTCTAAACAAAGTAGCTGTGTCAGTATTAGTATCCTTAAGCCATAGCATCACCATTACTTCATTCAGCTGTATTAGCATTACTTCTTTATTTCTTTGCCTATAGCCCTTTCATGTTGTCATTTGTAATCTTCCTTCTTTCCCCAGTAAGATCTCCAGCTGCCCCATTATCAATCCGTACACACTGGCACAAGAGGAAAAAAAAAAATATCCCAGAAAATAAGCACAGAGCTCAGAAAACTGCCTATTAGGCCAAGCAGAAAATAGAAAATAGGGATGCTGCAGATGGCACAGTGATGGGAACTTATGGCAAAGCTCTGGTGAGTTTGCTCTGCAGGTTCTCCAGGAAAGCCGAGCTACTTTTGGGGGGGAAGTTTGGGGTGGTGAGATGCTGCAGAACTTGTAGTGTGTGCATAAACAGATTCAGTGCCCTACACCTCTCCCTCTCCCAAACAAATTACTCATTCTCAGACAAAAAAATAGAAAAATAGTCTGTACAATGTGAGGGAAATCCTTGAACACTAGCTTACTATGTGATTACAAGAGTAACACAGTCCTGAGTTGTTTCCAACAACTTTCGTTGATTCTAAAATATTCCTACTTCCCCATGTATACTTCATTATGGATTTGGAGGTTTTTTTGGCAGAAACTTCTCTCGTCTCAGTTGAAATTGATTGTTTTCATAACTGTTTTCACCTATATTTTTCCTCTGTTCATGGACAGTTAGAACTGTACTTCAAACTCCCCTGGTTTCCACCTCCCACATAGTTCTCTTGCATCTTCAGTGCCTTCCTCACCCTCTCTCATAACAGCATTTTAACATAGGAAGCGCTTGTATAGCTCATCTCTGCGCTACTACTCCAGTTATAAAATTCTCACGTATTTACTTCAAATCTCTTTGCCTCCTGCCAGTCCTTCCCTCATACTCCTTGAAGAAACACAGGTAAGACTTATTACTTCCTACGGAATTCTTTCAACAACTATTGCCAATTCTTAAAAGAAACAATAGTGTAAAACTTTCTTCTTCTTCTGAAACAGATCCTGTAAGGAAAACAGTGACAGCAAATAAATGGATGCCAACTTTCTGACGTGTGCGTGGGAATGAGTGGGTCTGTCTTTGGAGCCTGGAACCGTTTTGAGCATATGCATGACACAGGCTGGTGAGCATCTCCCGGACTCCCGAGGTACAGCGCTCTCCTGAATTTAGGTCCCACTAGATTTCAGCAGCTGCTGTGCAAGGATTTTTACGATGAGCATTTTGAGGCATCTAAGTACTTTTTATGTAGTCCTTTAACAATATGTATCTACATGTCAAAGTAGGTATGTTAATATAAAGACTCATACTGATGATTTTCCTTTTGCTATTTCTTACACCATTCTGTGCCTCATACTACTACTCAGGTCAGCATGAAATCTCAGAAAATCTAAGTATTCTATTTTATATTTCTTGGTGATATTGTAATATGTGTAGTCTTTCATTCATTTTAAAACTTCAAGATCATATTCAAATGTGAGTATCAAAAACTTGAACAGTCCAGGAGTTTTACTCCTTTTGTATCCATAGGAAAAAGACTTCACAAGGCTTAGGAAAAATACATGTTTTTCAATAGGGTTGATCTAGAGATCAAACAAGTAGATGAAGAGAAATAAGAACTTACTGTCTCTGCAGAAAAGGAGCTGTGAACAGGTAAATAAAAGGCCATCACTAAAATTTTCCTAAAACAGAAGTAGCAAACACCAAAAAGAGTCTTTATATAAGATTAGGCACTAACAGACTGTTTTCTCTTCTCACTCTCATACTGTTACTGTGCAACACCAACAAGGTGGTGCCCTTGGGCACCGAGAAAGAAAAAGGAAACTTGGATTAAGAACAAAACAATTGGGGGAAATTATTAAATTAACATTAAGCTTCCTCGTTATTCCATTCCAGACTTCACTGAAATTGAATAGCTGCGGTTCCTCCCTGTGGCATGCATGCCTTCAACCACAGCGATCATGAAAGAGAACAATCGCCTTTGACTGTAAAAACATGCTTTATATATTTGGCACTTTCAAAGAATTCATTCCGCTCCTTCTCTTGTCTCCCTTTGATGATACTCAGTGCCATTACTAGAAGAAAACATGTTATCATTAGGACAGAGCATCCTGCACTTCAAACACATTCATCCACAAAGGGCTTGAATTCTTGGAGCTCTCGTCGTGTTTGTACACTCCAAAAGCCGGGAGGAGTTTACAACCGGGAGACACAAACCAAACAAAACAGATGTGTTGCCTATGCTGAGATTATGCTAAATGCCTAAGTACCTTTACAGTCATGCACAGAACTGCCAGCCTGTCAAAAAGAAACTAGCTGCTTATTATATAACGGGACACTGAAACCAGCACCGTATCATTCCACCATGCAAAGGCTTCCACTGATTTTGCGAGCCTTTTTACACCGGTAACACTTTAAAGTAGAACAAACCGGGTGCCCCCTGATTACACCCACAATGTGCATGAAGATAAAAACATGCCGTTTATTTGGAAGAGAAAGGTAAAAATGAAAAGATGGAGTTCATTAGATAATTATAATCCATTAATATTTCACTATTTTATAAATTGCCAGCTTCCTGAGGAACAACTACAGTCAGCAGCTGCTGACACCCAGCTGAAGATCAGCCCCTTCACTATTTCTGCTGCTCTTTACTAAACTGTCACTAAAAGCTTGCCCCTAGTTAAACACATGGAAGCACAAAGATCCCAAAGAACTTCGTCAGGGGAGAACGTGCCTCACTGTGTTTTTGAATGACAACTCTGCTTTAGGATTCCAGTTTTTCTAGTGAGCAGGAATGTTTGTGAAGCAGCCATAAAGAATGGTTTGCTAAAAATGTGTCAATTTGCTGAAGCTTCCTGTTATGCCTGTGAAAAGCACCTAGAAGGCTAACTGCACAGCAGACATCACTTTTACGCACCAGAACTAGAGGGGTCCATTTTGGAGGAGCTGTGTGCATCTGTGACATGTTCACACTCAACCTGGAGCTTGATGGTGCCAGCCCCTAAAAATAGCACCTGGATATCCTTGTTCTCATCAGCAACCACAACCTCGTCTTCTCCGCCGTTCGGTGCATCGATCCGGCACCCCGCTCCCTCCTCCAGAAGAGACAGGAGCGGTGGTACCCTGAGGTACCTCGTTTTAGCAGAAGTGGGGGAGATAAATAGGATGTTTGCATCTGCTGCAAGCACACATTTTAAACAATATCCCTGCCCCTCAGCAGGCAGTTATCATGTTGTTTTGGCAGCAGGAAGGAATCTGTGGTTTTTCTTGAATGTTTCTCTTCTTTATTTAAACTACCAGAAATAAAGCAAAAATGACAGAATGCTCTGTCTATAAATAATCATTCCGGTGTACAGTTATATTAGGAGGTAACTCAGATGGCATGATAACGCCTAACAGGCTAATCTTAGACCTGTAATGCCATAAGATGAAAATAACTAGGCTAAGAATAACTGACCCAGAGGAGTCAGCCTGTTAAAGAGTTCCACAGAACAGGGCATTTTAGATTTTCATGTGTTTAACAATAATATCTGCCATTTAGTTTCTCTACAATATTTTGGATTGTACCCACCACACAAAAACCCCACCCACAACAGCAGTTGGGAAAGGTTAAAATGCAACAACACTTGAAACCTCCCTCATCATCTGTTACCAAAACCTGAAATTAATGTGTATATACACATATGTTTGCAGGCTATCTATCTGTTCTGCCTTCTCACAGCTTCTGCTTTCTCTGCAAAGACTGTGTAGAGAAAGGAGTCGGGCAGTCGGTACAGAAACAGAGGTCTGATTAAAGCTCTGGTAGTAGGAAGAGTTACAAGTGTTCCTCATATCCAACCCAAGCCTTAGTGAACTAAATGGATTCTATACATAGTTTTACAGGAGGGCAGACTCCGGCTGAAACCACGTGCATTTGAGTGCAGTGCAAACCAACAGGTGTTATAAAGCTGAACAGCTAAAATAATGAATGGCTGGAGTAAAAAGCTCTTTTCCAATAAAGTGATTTAGCTCAACACACCAAAGGGAGGGGAGCTAGTGCCCTAGCACCAGTACTAGCAAACCTCTGTTATTAAGTGCAGTGTTTAATGGTATCAGGAAAGACTCTCAAAGAGGTTTTGAACTTATGTTCTGCATTCCTTTTTATTTCCTTTTCAGCTTTTTCAGCTTGCTATCCTTGTCAATCTTGTACTTTGAAATTCTTATTCCAGGCTTATCCCAAAACCTATAAATTTATCTTCCGATAGAAAGCTAGACTATCAGGTAATCACGTGGCTCCAGAAGCTGGGACTTAAATAACAAAAAAAAAAAAAAAAACCAAAAGAAAGAAAAAGCAATGTCCCATCATTAGAGGACACATGCAGTTAGCAACACTGGTCTGTACACAATGTCTTCTCAGAAACGTAAAACAGAAAAAGCAGCTTCATTCCATTTTACCACATTTTTATTCAACTGAATTGGTAACCAATGTCTTGTCCAGCATACATGATCGGGCAGAGCCTCTACTCAAAACCAGTGAGATTTTAACTACGCACGACCTGCAGGTCTGTATTGCGTGTGTCTTCTCATTGTATTAATTGTTAAGGTTAATACCTTACTCTTCCACAACAATTAATTCAAATACTTCCCCTACTACTATGAAGCACTAGATTTTTTTCCACCTAGCCTTTACGACAGGCACTGAAACAGCCTCTCTGGCTGTTATCCAGAACTTTCCTGAACTGTATCTTCACACTCATTTTTTTTCATTACTCCGAAGAGAATCACAAAGTAAAAGCTCAGCATATCTATCCTCGCTTTCTCTGAAGAGTTATTGCCTGAGACAACACATATACAACATCCTGTAGCTGTAAGAAGTCTACGTTACCTGATTCAGATATGCAAATATCTCAAGTTTTTCATGAATATCAGAGCAAACCTTTACATGAGTTTGCTTTCTGAAAACTCCACAGGAACAGTTGAGCAGGTGAAAGTTTTGTTTGGTCACAAAAAATAGGAAAGCAAACAAGGTCCCTTCCAACCCCTGACATTCTGTGATTCTGTGAATTTTCCCTGAAGGCAATATACATGCATGTGTAGAAACAGGTATATGTGGTCACGCAGCCACATGACAGATACAACATATGAGATAATTTTTGTACATCGGGGTTTAGTGAGGGAAGACAGCTCATGAGGACCTGTCAACACACGTACAACACGATGTGTGTGGCATTGATTCTACCGTTTATATTCAAGTGACACAGCCTGAATTTCCCGACTGGAGCATTGGATAAAATACTGCGACTACACTCACTACATTTGTGAAATTGCAGGTGTATTGCAAACCTGTAGGTAGATCAAATCAATCAAATTAATCATTCTGAATCATTATATTCCTTTTAGAATAGTTTTGCTCTACAGATTCCTGAGCATGACAGGTATAGTTTTCTGTGTTTCACAGAAGGGTTACCTGATGTAAGCAGGATTGCGTAACTTGCTCAGGTCACCTGTCAACTCAGAGACAAGCCAAGGCTTTAAACTCAAGATCTCCTTGAACTCTTGATTTTTCAGCACAACAGCTTTGGGCAGGAAGCAGAGGATGCCTTATCCAATAAAAGCCAAGGTGGAATTTAGGCAGGCCAGTACAAGGCTGTACGTCAAAACATAGCCAGTGAAGCAAACATAGCAACGTACCCTTTGGAAAAACAGCAAACTGTATTAAATCACCAGATGTTAACTAACTGGCCATTACTTCTTAAAGTCCCATATCTACAGATACCATAGCTGGGTAGGTTCTTTCTTCTCCTTCACACAACTGACATCTATCTGAGTAATGTAGCCCCGCATCAGTTATTTATTGACTACATTTTAATGAGCGTTCTTGGCATGGACTGTGCTGCACCAGATGCTTTTTTTCAAGGATTTAGTGTTTATTACTTGCATTGTGGTAAGGTAAGAGGCCAGCTGAATGCTAGGGTCCACTGTGGCATTGTGCACACATGGAAGTTGAGACTTTTTGGATAAAATAAAAGCAACAACATAGTTAAATAGTAATTCCAGCTAAATAAGAGGCTTTAGACTCCAGATCTAATTTTTAAATCGTGAAACTAAAATAATTATGGTATCAAATAAGAATACATAATTTTCTTAAAAAAAGATGCACAGCACTCACTGCTGCATTTTACAGCAGCAGTACCATATGGGAGAATCTAGTTCAGTCTTCTCAAGACAGCTGAAATTGCTCTCTGCAGTAAGGTGTAGGTGTCTGCAAATCACACAGCTTCTTGAGTCAGTGCCGATCTAGATTGCTCCATTCATAATTAGACTTTTGATTGGTACCTATCCAGATCATCTCATTCATAGTATGATTTACAAGCAGGGATGGAGACAGACAGGCAAAGCAGTAACTGAGGGAACACCAGAACTGCTTCACATGACAGAAGTATTTCCTATGCCTGCTACTGTCAGAAATCCCTTAGTTTGCTTTGCAAATACATATCCATAGGTCATTAAATCTGTCCTCTTTGGGGATGGCTCCAGCCCATTTTAAAATCAGAGTTGCATAATACATGCCCGTTGCATCTGGAAACTAGCAAACCTAAAAATCCATTGAGTGTTTAAGTAGTGCTTCCTTCAAAGACTTAAAAAATACCAAGGGTGCAGAGTGTAAACATTCAGGGATCTGCTCTTTTCTTAAATACGTGCAACTTTTCAACCTGAGCAGAAGTCACATACCTGTAAATGAAGACAACTTTAAAGTAAAGACAACCCGATAAGCAAAATTCAAAGGACTGCCTCTAGCTGCTGCAAACACTAGAGCACATCATCATACCCTGGCTTTTTCTTTCTCCCCTATATGCAGCACAGGGGGAGACAATACCTGAAAAGTTACCAGGCCTGATCCTGAACTCAAGGGAATGGAAGGTAATCGACAGCAGCACCAGGCTTTGTGGTTTCATGTGACATGAATTAAACCGCAGACTATGTACAACGCCAACTACTTGCAGTGTAGTTGTGTAATTTAAAGGCCAACAGAAACACTCAGGAATATTTTGTGTCCTACAGAACATATATTTAAACATCTATTACCTGGATAATGTTCTTGACTAAGTTGTTTTGGGTTTTTTTTAAAGTCTAAAATCCCCCTCTATTCTACCTGGTACTACAGGCGAAATTGTATATGTTATATGGGCCTAATGTAATCTCAGATAAAAATCAACTGTTACATGATATTCTTGTCTCCAGTGAAGAAAAGCAGAGCTATAAACTTACAGAAAATTACCTCCCTTTCTTGTGTTTCAAATGAGAAAATTGCTATTACTCAGGCAACATTAGTTGACAGTTACAAGGTAGCATAGTGAGCTAAAAAAACAGATTTTCACTTGTGCACAGCTAACTTCAACTTGACATAGTATTAAAAAAAAACAACAGGAGCGAGGGGAAGCAGTCAGTCTTATCTCTGTGACCAATGCAAAATCACTGGACACCTGCTGAGCTGTTCGGGGAAAACCAAAGAAAAGCAGTAATTCTTGAACAAGAGGTTGACACTGGAGATGGCTTTGCAGAAGTATAACACTTTCAGAGAAACTTCTGCTTTTACCCACAGTCTTTGCTAGAGCTTCATTGTTCATATTTTTAAACTAGTCTTTAATCTGATTTCTGTCCTTGACAAAGGAACTATAACTGGTGATCAACATCTCTTCTAAGAAGTTCAAGAAATAGTACATTCTTTGAGAGAGCCAAAAAGAAACAAACCAACTCAGCAGCTTTATAAAGGAATAGAAAAATTTCCAATCTTAAACATTGCCCGTTGGAATTCTCCATTCCCCCTAGGTATTCTCATTATTTTAACCTGTACATAACAGCTTATAAAACTCCTCCCCTCCTTCAGTCTATAATCATTATGAGGTAGCCTTGGCTTTCTGTATCGAAAAACACTAATCCTGAGTTTAAGACATACTTGAGTCTTTTCTAACAGGAAAGATACTACCATTTGACATAATCTCTCTCAATTTATTGTCATATCTGAAACTAGAAGTCTGCTCTAAAATTGTATGTAAGAAAGAAACACAAGCAAATCTTTAAGTTCTTTTTCTATGAAGCAGGAAAAGAAACAGTTTTTTTGAAAACAAACAAACATGGGCTCAACAGGTGTACCAAAACAGGCAATACACGAAGACAGCTGTGGTTTACACAGATAATTAAACTTCAAAACTGAGAAGCAGTGCCAAGTTTTGTGAAAAAAAACCAAGGAAAATCAAAAAAGAAACAGAAAAAGAGAAAAAAGGGGGTTAACTAAGACTAAAATACATGTAAACAATTCACCCTGCATTCTACATATAGGTCCTGTATAAAGCCAACTTTACGAAAAACAAAGTCAGAAACCTAGGCTTGAAAAGATATAAAACAGACAACATTGTGTCTCAAAAGCCAGAGTTTCAGTTCAACAAATACAGAACTGTAATTCACAGAGTTTAAGAGAGAATGGATGAGAGTAACCTGAAATTTTGACTTTTTTAGCCTGTCTAAATTGCCATTGTATCTGAATGGCAACAATTCTTCCAACTTAATTAATCCTCAGCACATCATTTGCAGATCTCAAACATAGCTAGCAAGGAAATTACAAAATTGAAGGGTAGCTTCAAATACATGAGGAAATGTCCAGTTTTCTTTCAGAGCAGCTTTGAAATACTTTCATTAAGAAACACATCCAATTTACATCTCAGTGAGTCATTACATAGGACTACTATTGCCAGGTTCCCAAATATTTTTAAGTAACAAAATAAGCCATGCATATTAACAACATTTTAAAGTAACACTGTAATTAAAAGAGAAAGGGATTAGTATTAAACTCCCTTTGTATAAGAACAGGAGAAAAGGAAACCCCCAGAAAGACTAAATCCTGTTTACAACAGATGTATGACCAGAATTGCCTATGAGGGGCTCTGACTGCAGGCTCCTGACAAGGGCTGTCTGAGGAAGCCTCTCGCTGTTAATAAGCCTGTACCACGAGCCCCAATTTGCAAGCACACAACAAAACAACCAAGGAATCCCAAACTAGATTTTGGCTGTAAGCATTTTCCTCCAGCTGCAAAGCAGCAGACTGAAGGAGACAAACTCCCCGAAAAACAAGCAGCTGCTATTTAACATCCCGCCATAATTATTTAATAATAACATATATAAAGCCCACAAAAATAAAGTCACTTCTTTAGAGAAAGGGCGTTTTCTTTCGTGCGAGGCTGTATTTTCCCGGTCAGGCACTGAAGTGTGAGGTACGGAGCTGTCTCTTACCTGAGCTGATCATACTGTGTGTTCTTTGCTGAGCCAAGAGCTGTTCACGTCCAGAAACCCCATCTGAGGAAAAACACGATTCACTCTCGTAAATTGTCTGCAGCATATTCCAACTGGTCTGCACTTCAGCTACACGAGAGATTCATCGCTGCACTTGCACAGGGGCGTCAGGCACGACCCTCTGCGGTCCTACCTCCTCCAGCGAGGGCTGTAAGATAATACGCTTCGCCAATTAGCAATGTGTAAGCATTTGCACAAGTATGTCTATCGGGAGAGGGGAAAAGCCCCAGATCCACTCTCAGCAGCCCGCGCCTGCTGGAGCGGGGCCATGGGCGCGCGGGGGGCTCTGTGCCGCCGAGTTTGAGCAGTTGCGTTCGGGCAGCCAACGGCAGGTGGAAGAAGAAATAAATAAATATCTCTGCGCTCCGGGCTTGCTGGCAGGGCGGGGACGGGGGGGGGAACACAGCCTCTTACAGACCATCAAACCAAACAAGCCACCTTTCCAGGGGCCGGGAGCCCCCCAGGGTTTAGTCTGAATTACCCCAGCCGGGACCAGTGCTGCCGTCCCCGCGCCCCTCTCCTCTCCCCGGCCGGCTCTCCCTCGGCCGGGCGGCTGGGCGAAGTTGGCGGGAGCAGCACCGATAACTCATTTGCATTTGAATCGACACCCGCGCGGCCCAGCGGCGGCAGAAATAGAACAATGGCCGGCCTGAGCCAAAAATAGGTCAAGCATGGCCGGGTGATTGGAGCCTGCATTAATGCGTTTAAAAATACCACGGCAAACACAGCTGTCCAGTCTCTGTCTTTCAAACCGCCGCCGTCCTCCCTCCACCGCTCGGCCTTGAGCGTGATTAACCCCTTCCCGCTGCCCAGCCCGACCCGGTGGGGAGAAGCCGGGGAGGGAGGGAGGAAGGCAAGGCAGGGAGCAGGGAGCGGGACAGAAGCGCTCCTCGCCGGGGACTCGCGCCCCTCCCCCTCCTTGCCCTCCCCTGAGGAGCGTTTTGCGAAAAGCGAGCAAAACGCCACGGCCTCTGTATCGGTCCCAAAATAACGCCGGGAGGTTTTGCTGGCGATGTGGTTTCTGCCTCGCCCACGCGCAGCCATCCTGCTGTTCTATTTTTGCTGCCCGTTTCTCTGGCTACGCCGCAGTTGGCTTTGGCGAGGGAGCCGGGCTGCTGCCTGCTCCCTGCAGCACCCGTGGCCGCCTCCGGAGAGGCGATTTCTGAAGCTAATCGGACCAGGGGGGAGCAGATGCTCACGAGGGACCGGGTTTTGTGCGTGCAGTTATAAGCAGCCTTTCCATATTTAGCATGCTTGATACAATTCTTATAGTAAGTCACCAGTTGTGGCACAGCATGTTAGGCACGCTCACCGACTATGAGTGCAGTTGACTTGCTAAAATTTGGAGAGGGGCTGAGCAGCTCACACTTATTTTTAGAAGCATTAGGCAATTTGCGTGGCGTCTTTCACACGATGATGTGGTTTCAGCAGAGCAGCGTCTGCCAGTGTATCAGACAAGAGCACCACGCTCATCTGCATCGCGGCAGGTTTCACGCATGCTACGTGAAGTTTATTTTTCATAATGGTATTTCAAAAGTTGCGTATCTTCTTTGCTGATTCATATACCTGCATGTAGGTAAGTTTCATTTCACTGTTACAGATGGTACTTCACCTCTCTGGGTCCTGCTCTGCCCTATAGCACTTGTTACACAGGTGACCAAAGCCTGTCACTCCCTACCTATACGACAGAGCAGCTTGACCACTCACCTACCAAAATTACAAGCCCCTTTCCACGTCCCTGCCTAGGGGAGCAACAACGGCCACAGGGACGAGATTCCTCACTGTAAACAAGAAGCCAATACAGAGATTGTCTTGGAGCTTTCTAGAAATCCACCAAATTCTCAACCATCTCTGGTATTTTTTGCTCCTGAAGTCACAAGAATCTCTCCAATATTTGAGGCTGGGTTCTGCCTTTTGGATAAGGATCGCCTGTCTGCTCTTCAACTAACACGACAGATCACAGCCAAGGGCAATTTGTTGTTTTTTAATTTCTCACAATTGTGTTACCATAGAAAAGATTCACAATAACAAAGTACTGTGATACTCCTGTGGATACTGGCTGGCACCTGGGAGGTCTGTGGCTCACGTCTCCTCCACCATCCAAAACCTTTGCTTCCTCCATGTGCCACATGACCTGGTCCTGCTGACAGCTGGGATCTGTCCCCCAGACAGACGGAGACCACAGTGGCTGACGATGGGGTTTTCCTCACAGGATCCTCCAGTTAGCACCTATCGCTGCTCGACAGCCCCTCTCCTTGCCTTATCCCTTCCCTCCCTGCAGGTCTCCCCGGAGCATCCTCCCGGGGAAGGGGGAAAGCGTAGCATACAGCCTGTCCCCAGCTCTGCCCAGGGGCACAGACACGGGCAGTGGCAGCACAGCGATGGGCAGGGTGCTGCAGTGCAAGACAGGGGATGGACATCACACGTAGCATCGGACTACTGACAGCTGACAAGCTGGCACTGTGAACATTTTTCTCTTGAAAATAAAAATATCCCCAATGCTTTGTGGGAAATGCATGGCACTTTGACGGTGCAGGGCAGAAGATGCTTAACACGAGTTCAAGGGGGATCACCAATAGAAGCAGAAATCTTCTCTAATGCAGAAAAAGCTTTTTATAGCCAGAAGTAAACAAAAAAGTGGAATTGCTTATGCCCTTGAGCCAACCAGAACATGACCCTGTTTAGTGATTCAGTGCCTCAAAATAATCAAGTCTCGTATTACAGGGGAACACTGGAGGAATCAGTTAAAAACAGGTCAGAACATGGAAAACGCTGGAGTGTGGGATCCTGGTATTAGGTACCCATACGTGTTTTTAACTTCTTATATACGCAGCTGCATTTTTAAAGATAGCATTCACAGCTCTAACTGACTTCATGTACTTCAGCAACTAAATAAAAGCAAACTATTTTCAAGAGTAGAAAATGTACATTCAGATATTTAGCTGCAAGCGTTCTTAATTTTGGCGTACGTATTTTAAACTGACAGACACACAAACTATCTTATGTTAGCTAATTCACAGACCATAACTACAGCATTGTGCTTTATATTTTAGATTATATATAAAAATTATACCAAAATATTTTACTTACAAAGTCAGCCACCTCAAAGGTAGGGCTTTTACAGCCTGAATTCTTCTGACTTGCTTCGATGTATTATGGGCCTACATTGGTACATGCTTAGCTTTAAACACGTGTGTAAATCCATTCCTTCTCAGCATAATATTTAAGCACATGCTCAAATTCTATTGATCACAATAGAATTTAAGCACATAGTTAAACACTTTGCTGAGTCAGCCCAGCCTTTAACTGTATGATCACACGAGTTTAAATAGCTCCTTTAGAGTCCCACAGGGGAAGGATAAAGGGTTCATATCTGAAGAAAATCTGGTTTTTATTTTTAAAGCTATGAATGTTATAAGGTGACATTTTCATACAGGAACATGAGGGGTTTTGTTCTGTTTTTTCACAAGCATTTCCTAAACTTGGAGAACTTTAATGACACTGGAGGTAAGAGTAAACCTCTGTTGAAATGATTTAGCGCCGCTGAGGTGACACTAAACACAATCAGCAACTTTATACAAAATGTAAGGCATGTTAGTAGCACTAACATCTCATTACAGGAGTTTCACAATGCGTGTCTCTTATTTGCCTTCTGAGTTGCTAAAAACAAATAAACATACGGAAATTAAATCTGGAAACAGCATTACTGCAACATTAAGACTGAGAAATTAAGCACTCAAGTTAGAAAGAGCTAAGATTTCAACTGCATTATTAACTCTGCAACGTTATAATTAAGTAGCACTTTTCTTACTTTCCTGGTTAAGTACAAACAGTATATCACTGTTTGTTTTTAGCATATCCCATTTCTCACTCACGTTATTTTGGAGTATAGCTTTCATTAATATTAATAGCTCAGTTTCAAGTTTTGCAGTTTTCTTACTTGTAAGTGAATTCTTGCACAGATTCTTCTGCCATATTGCTCAATTGTATCATATAAATGCTACACACAAAATTAAATAGAGAAGTTCCCTAGCTTCTAGTTGTATGCTTAAATTAGGATACTGCAGTCTTCTATAAGAAGTGTCCCATTCAACCTTCCTTCAGCCCCTTTTTCATTTGGCAAGTATTCTGTACAAAAGGACTAAGTAATATCACGTATCAATATCCAACAATGCATAAACAAATGGGAGATAAATTAAGGTTGCATGGGTAATATTAAATCTGGCCTTTTTCAGTACTCAAGTTTTGAATTCTAATCTCTGCAGCCTAAAGAACTCCTATTTTTTGTATATCTGATCACCGGGATCAAAAACAGAACAAAATTAACTATTGCATAGAACAGATGTTTCTGTAGCCACAGTTCATTAGATACCATTAGTACCATGTGAAACCCAAACATCCAGCGTAAATTACTACAGCTTATGCTAGAGGATTAAGTAGGTTAACAAACAGCAGAGGACTATTACCACACAGAAGCAGATGGTTTGGGAGCAGAAAGAAATCAAGGAAGATGCTCAAGCGGTCAAGTTCTGCTTCCTCCTGGAATTTAGGGACTGTATTCCAAATCCCTGGGGGAGTAAAAGTGAATCCCTTAATCCATGTGCTCCGCCTGGGAAGATGTAGTGCGGGAATGTGTCTGATTAGATTTCTGCGTAGCAAGCCTCTGGCGTCACCTGTGCAGGAATACATGTTGCTTTTTCTTTGCAGTACCATGAAGCCACGGGATAGGCGTTTTTCAAGTGAGGACAAAACTGCGATTCTATATGTGCTTAAGCTCAATTCAAGCTTCAAAGGAAGTTTCTGGGACAAAGAAAGACGTATCTGTAGCTGTAGTGGATTTTGTGACAAACAATGGTAGAATAAAACTTTACAAAGTTTTGAGGATAACGAGCACTACACTAGATAAATGTATGGGTGTCTGCCATCTCACATATAACAATACAGAGAGCCTTGAATCTTTCTCATGCAAATTAGCTCAGGGTTTTTGGAACTAGCTGATGACTTATCACTTCTTTTTTCTCTTAAAATATGCCTTTCCATTCACATAAACAAGTCTACTAGAAATTAAGTCGTAGATTCAGAACAACACCTCAACAATACACGCTTGATTATAAGCACAGGGCTAAAATTAAGCATATGCTTAAGGGCTTCATAAATTCAAAGGTTCTTTCCTGAATCACAAAGCTCAAATAATATAAAAAAGAACCACAGAGAGCTACCAGATAAATAATATTTAGGCTAGGAAATACACAATTCAATTATTCTGCTGACACAGTTGTTTATCAGGTTGGAACTAAAATCTCCGCATTTTGTGGCAACGCTGAGGTAAATTGAACACAAACAATACAGGCCATGTAGCCAAAAGCAATGTCAGATACTGACAAATAAATGCCTCCGACCAGCAAAGCACTTCGCCCCTTTTATGCCATTAAGGAGGAAAGTACGAGCAATATGAGATTTGCCAGGTCTTCCATGTTGATGCCCAGCTTTCTCAGAGAGACATGAGTCCGTATGCGCACTGTGCCTGCCATGTCCAGCTGCACTAGACACACCTGGATGGACATACGTAAAGCAACCTTAGAGCACATAACTTATGGCAGCTTGCAATACATTACCTGTGACAGCTTCCAATACATTCAGCGTACTTGAGGCACTTCAAGCTTGTTGCACCTCTACTGAGCAGATAGTCTGTACCTCCACACAGCGTTTTGCACAGGATTTCCTGATGCTGGGTAGTCTAGCAGGTCAGATCAACTCACCTGGACACTGAGAGTTCCTGGATGACAGTCTACCAAGTCCCTATGGCTGGAAAACCAAGAGGAACACCATTTCTAGTTTGAAATCTACGCCTGGATTTAAGTGCTTTTTTGGATTTAAGCCAAGAAATGTAGGCCACACTTGCTGTCTGGTGAACAGTACTGTGAAAAGCAAGGGCTATGCAAAGGATTTAGGATCACAGCAGAAGACAGCCAACTAAATATGAGCTCCTAGGATTACACCGGGACCAGAAAGGCGACTAAAATCCTTGGATATATAAACAAGGTTATATTGAGTAACAGTAGTGAGGTGATATGCATACACCAAAGAGAATATTCTTGGGATACTGTAACTTGTTCCAGTATAGATACCTGGAAGAGAGTGCTGAAAGACTGAGGATAGATAGACATAACACAAGCATAAAATAGGTTTGGAAAACCACTGGAAATTGGAAACTTGAAGACCTCAGATACTAAGTTTACTGAAGAGGTTCAGGGGTGGCTTGGCACTATAGATACACAGGGCAAGATGTCCAGTGGTGTAGTAAAATGCTCTTTATTTCAAGAAACAAGCTTTAAGAAAAATCCATCCACCAGAAAAATTCAACCAGAAGTGGGCATCCATTTAAAACATATTTTAACCACTGCAGCACCTTACAACTAAGCTTTACATCAATAGTGGCCGCATCTCTGGAAAGAAAGCTCCAACATTTCTATAGGCAAACGTGAGACAGGCTTTGTTCTAGGACTCTGAGTTAGACAGGTGAGATCTGGAGATCATGGGGGTACCACCAAAGCTACTAAGAATTAGGAATAACTATTGCTTAACGGATAGGAATAAGAAGAACTACATAGAATAATTATTCCTATCTTATAAATAGTTTTCTTCTTTTAAATCACTCTCTCCTGAAAAGCAGAGATGTGGCTTTTTTCATCCAAAATATGTTTATTTTCCTATGATACTTGTCAATTTTTACAAGAGTAGCACAATGGAGTGCGCTGTAAACATCTCAGAAAAAAAGTTTTTGTGAAAAAAACCCCCACCACCCAGTGTTTGCTTTGTTTTGCTCTTCAAAGCTGCCCTCTTAAGTCAAACAATTAGATGTTCAAAGTGGTGTCTTTCTAAATCCAGGCTTGGAGTCATGGAGGGGCGAAGTGGCTTTACATAACATGCTACAACCACACTATAAAGCTATAGTAGCTTTATAGTAGATAGATACCCGTGTAGATTGGGACAACAATTGCTCCGTTAAATTCTGAAGCAAGTAAGACTTTTTAAGACTTATAACCTTTGCCAAGAAAAGATATTTCATGTGAAGCACTAAAAAGGGCCCTCTTCAGCGTGCAGCCCAGTGAAGGGGCCTGAGATGCCAGGCCCAGCGCTGGGCTGTGGGCACTCGCCAGCCTCTGCCGCCGTGCTGCCTGCTGGCATCTCATTCCCCTCCCAGCCCCTCCACCCCTCCCTGGGGAGCATTCAAGCACATGGAGAATCAGCGTTACGTGCACAAACATGCCTCGGAGAGCAGTCACAAATTGACCGCTGCTGTGCTATGAAAAGGTCACATCTCACGCTGGTCAATAACGTTGTTACGAAACCACGCTAAACCCTCCTGGTTAGCTGGACCAGGACAGCAGCCAGGCTCAGTACCAGTCCTCTCCTGTTTTTTTCAAAACGTTACAGTGAACCTAAATCTAGTTTTCATCTAACTTTTTTTCTCGTCTTGAGCTCTGATAAGGAACAGCTCTGCAAACCAAAATATTATCGATACACCAGCTTGGGAGCTGTTTCTACTGTGCCAGTGAAACTAGGGCAATGCTAGGCAATGCTAAAAAGATGGAACTGTCACTTCAGTGGGTGAACTGTAATTATTTTCCCTGACTTCAGCAGAACCAGGATTTCTCCTGAGGAGCAATATGATCTTAATTTTCCTGATGGAAGCAAGAAATTTATAGACTGCAAAAGAGAAAAAAAATCAAAATACAATCGAAAGCAAAGTTACAAGACATTTCAACAAAGTATAACCTCTGCCTTTAGCTAAGTAAACTACCTTAAAAATCTTAATGCAGCCACCTACAGTAACTGAAAATACCTTTACGACATATGACAATACTGCCAAAATGTGTCACAGATTTGAATTCTGTAAATACAGGCATCCAACTGGTATTCCTAAGGCCAGAATCAGCCCCAGGAAGGCTTTGATCCATACTTCAAGTTCGTTTAGCCAGATCGCGCAACCTTCAGTTTGCTAGGCAGTCTGTCCCAGAGAAGCGATGAAACAAACGGAGAGGGAGGCTACAGCGAGTGCCCAGCAAAGGCACTGCTCAGCAGGCAGATGCGGGCAGCTGCAGGTGCTGCTTCCACGCATCTCTCATCTGCCCCATCTCTGGCTCTCGGCAGCAAGAGGCAAGTGCTCAAGCTCTCTAGGACAAAGGGACGAGGCTGGCCCCAAGCCCCACAGTTTTCTGGAAAGAGAACTGTACACAAAAGAACTGCCAAATTGTTCTGAGCCTCAAATCATCAAGCAACGGCTAAACAAACGCACAGGACAGAACTGATAATTTGCATTGAAAAGATGGGGACCAGGAAGAACACACACTGCATCCATGTTCAGACAACATTCCCATTCTCATCACCTCTATTCACGTATATAATGACCAGAGGGCTGGAACTCCTCTCCTAGAAGGACAGGCTGAGAGAGTTGGGGTTGTTCAGCCTGGAGCAGAGAAAGCTCCAGTAAGACCTTGTTGCAGCCTTTCAGTACCTAAAACGGGGCTCATAAGAAAGACGGGGACAAACTTTTTAGCAGGGCCTGCTGCGATAGGACAAGAGGTAATGGTTTCAACGTAAAAGAGGGTAGATTTAGACCAGATACAAGGAAGAAATTTTTTATGATGGGGGTGGTGAAGCACTGGAACAGGTTGCCCAGAGAGCTAGTGAAGGCCCCATCCCTGGAAACATTCAAGGTCAGGTTGGATTTGGATGGGGCTCTGAGCAACCTGGTCCAGTGGAAGATGTCCCTGTTCACTGCAGGAGGGTTGGGCTAGATGACCTTGAAAGGTCCCTTCCAACCCAAAGCATTCTATGATTCTATGACCTGCAAAGAGTCTGGGAGCGGACAGCTCTTATATTCACTTCAATCCAAAGAGTTGCTGGGAAAGCGCAGTCCAAAAATGAAGTAATAACTGAAAAATAACTCACAAATGCTGGCAACCCGAGGCCACAAGCAGAGATGACAGACTATTTTAGATGAGCTTAAGCTTCTGAGCAGTCAAAACGTAGAATCAAACTTGAGCTCAGGGCCTGCTCTAAAAATAGCATAAGTCTATGGCAGTCATCTACGCATTTCACATTCTGTCGATTGGTAGATAAGGGAAAAGGACAGCAGATAGGTGACAACCAGAAGAAAACCAAAACCTTTCAGTCAGTGAATCAGAGATTGTAAACCACCACAGGTCAGGTCTCATGTAAGTCATCACTCATAGATGGACCGGCCTGTTACGATTGCAGTTCGTTTCCTGCCCCTTTCCCTGCTTGTTAAAGCAGTCACCAATAGACTGCTAACATTTCCCTGAGGTCAGGAATATTTTTTTTTTCGTTCTAAATCTGAAATTAATGCAATTAAAGTGCTATCATTAGTCTATGAAAAACTGAATGTGTTTTCAGGAGCCCACAAAATAATGCTGTAGACAGGCTAAGTGGCAGCTTTGGCTAAAAGTACCCAGCAACAGCAGCTGGACTGCTGTTCAAGGTAACAGGTATCACCCGTGAACTCTGTCCACAGGAATGAACAAATAAATCACAACCTATCTTATCTTAAACCTTAATTGTACTCTCCATGTCCTCTCCTTACCTCTGCCAGAAATCCAGCAAAAAAAGAAAGCTAAAAAGGTGGAGACAGAAAACTTGGACAACTAAAAAGTGCACATACAGTTCACAAATGGTTTATCTGCCAAGCTTTCTATGTCTCAGAAGACATAGGAAGATAACTAACACTATGAGCCTGGTTTTGTGTCATCTGATAAAGGGGTGCAGTAAAATTGGGCACTGCCTTAACTAAAAATAGATGTACTGTAATAATAAGGCTGAAACAACCCCACATAAGTAAATTACCGGTGTGATGAAACAGCCTTAAGTTTGGTCAAGCTTAATTTTTTCTTTTTAATTGTCAGTAAGAATACTTCTAAAAATAGCATCCTCATGCTTTACAATATTAATTTGATCACCATTCTAAACAAATGCTTTTCTTCATTTTTGGACACAAATGTGACAACCTTACATTTATGGAGCAATTTATCTGAAGTAACACAGCAGAGCTGGTTTTATTTAGATAACTTCAAAGAAAATGCTACTGTAAGCTATCTAATCACAGCATTCTCTTTCGATCAGTATTTACAGGCATACAAAGTGTATTTCTCTTACACACCTTATATGTCTAAGTCCCATGTGTATATGTGTGTGTATAAAAATATAAACAGATAAACAATGCACTTTCAGCTACTGGTGTCACACACCACAGTTGAAATATTAAAGTGCACATACATTGACACAAACAAAAAATTAAAGCTGAAAGGTACATAAGCGTCTAGCTTAAAACATGTGACGATCAAGTATTTTATTGACATGGGGCCTAAATCATTACACTCACTTTTGCTCATTTAGTGTCCTCTCAGAAGCAGCAGAAAGCCTCCAGCGATTCAGAGACGCACTATGCTATTCTGGGACCCATCAGAAAATTAATGACTTGAGAAGTTGAGCAACTAACTATATTTGCAAGGGGAAATCTCCAAGGCATACCTACCAACAAGAATTTCAGGCTAGAAATACACTAGGATGGTTGCCAACAGAAATATTTCATCAGTCAGTCTTTTCCAGTACTGTGGCTCCCATTTCATTTTTTGCCAAGTTATTTAGCACTGCAGACACCAGCAACCAACAAGTTTGGTAACTGCTTTCATTTCTCACACTCTTTTTCTGGAACTCAGCTGTTTTGTGATACTTTGTCCTCTGATCCAAGGACCACAAGCTTGTCATGGGATGTTTTGGGAGTTTGTGCGCACTGTTGTGGTGTGAGGAGAGAAAGAAGGTATAGAGATGGACAGTCAGTAGACCCTTAGTGGTTACACATCCCCTACAGCGTGACCAGAAGCTGTGGAGTGGTAACTCCTTCAGCCACTGGCATCGTGAAGTACTGCGTTTCTAGGCAGTACATGAATCCAAGAGCAGCTGTTTCTCCAGCGCAAATGTTCTTATCTAGGATATGTGTCCTAAATAAGACTGTGTCCTAAATGAAACCATGTGTACTAAACAACACATTTATGGAACACCTAAATCCAACCAGCTACTGCAGCAGTCTCGGCACGGCTGCACTGCTGATGAGGAGAATGATGGTTGCCTGGATGGGATGCAGGGGATTCTCTGGCAACATTATGTTAAGAGTTCCCTATGTGCTCCTGCTCCTCTCCTGCCCTTGTCCAGCATGGCAAGGTTTTACGTGTATTTATTCATTCATTCTAAAGGAAACCAGACCAGTTTTCCAATGCAGGCCAAAAAGCACAAGCAACAAAAGCAAGACCCTAAAAGCACAAACAAGAAAAGCAAGACCTTTTTATCATCACCTGGTCCTCTGCCTCATCAAACCACAAGCACAGTGACAGGAGTTCAAAGTACTCCTGACAGTGCTACACTACCCCCGAAATCTATTCACCAGTGGCATGACAGGGATTCAAGAGGACTTGCATCTTGAAAAGATTAACAACTCACAGAAAATCTATAGGGCCAAGCCAACATATGTAATCAACATAACTGACTACCCAAACTAGCCAACATCATCTAAAGACACACAAAAAGTCAACAGCAGATTTATTTAGACACTAAGAGGAAAAAAAAGTCTTAGAACTCCATAAGCAAAGGTTTTATTAAAAACTCAAGTTTCTAACAATTTTTATTCATCATGGTATAGATCTAAATTGAATTATTTAAATAAACAATTAAGGTCCTCTTTGGAAATAACAGTATTCTTCGATTAGTTTCTATACAGTGCAAACTGCATTTTTTGATGTTGCAGAAAATGGAATATTGGGTTAAGTAACTTCTACAAGACTTCAGCTGATGCCTTTATTTTTCATGTAACTTCAGACTAAATTTAGGCTACCTTAAGACTTAGATTAGCTAACAGACTCTGTTTCCTCCACATCTTTCAATGCTTCTGTGCAAAACTCCGCCACCAGTGCGTAATTTTCCTGTCCTAGAGGAGGCAGCGATCGGAGCGCGCCATTTCTGCACTGAGAGGGCAAAGGGACGTTTCCAGCTCTGCTGGCGTCACAGCAGAGGCTGATAAACAATCCATACCATTTGGCCACCCCATTTGATAAGCTTTACATTTATTTTTATCGTCTGCGCAAGAGAACTAAGATGATGAGAACTAATTTTCTCATCGTTACAATTAATAACACAGTTTTCAAATTTTTATTTTGGAGAAAAGATATGATAATGTCCTATCTGATCTGAAAGAGGACTGAATCCTTACCCTCTTGGAAAGTACAGCGTCATTAAATGATTTCACACACAGCAGAGGAAACTGGCCTGAGCATGTCTCGTGCCATTCACTGTCATGCGGAGCCAATAATCTATTTCTGACTTGAATGGATGGCCTGTTCCCATATTTGACAAGGTAACATGCGTCTCTCTACCTGAAGCTATGTAATTCTTCACTGGCAGAAAGTGAGACTGGCAGCAGTCTTAGTCTGGCAGTACTAAGAAGGAAATTTGCATTTCATTCACATACAGGAAGGAAAAACCTGTTAGACACATACAAAACCCCAGTGGATTTTGTTTGTTTGTTTGTTTTCCTTATAGCTTTCCACTTTTCCTGTGGTAACACTGAAAATGATCATGTGAAGATTTTTACATCCATATATTCATCATATATTTCTGAAAAGTGCCCGTGAGGGATGGTTAATGAATGTACAAAAAAAAAACCAAAACAAAACACCCATGGTCTAGCCGGTTGTTAGGGCACTCAGGATTTAGCACTCTTGAGCTGAAGTCGCCGATCACAGACTTCCAGTGATCAGCAACACCATGACACTCTGTGTTCCAGGTCCCCATCTGTCAAACAGGAATAAACAGCAGTACATTTCACATTGCTATTTAGAGGACAAGTACTTTCAGGGTGCTCAAACATCACGGTAGTGGAGAACATACGCTTTATTTAGGCCAAAACATTTTTGCCAAACTACTACTACGGCGCACAGTCAGTTAGGAAATGGTAATCTGCGTCCTTCCACAGGGAATCGGCAAGGCTCTGATCACCATCCATGACTGTCAATGCTTTTTAAAGCCTGTATTATATCAGATAGCTGATTATTACCAAAATAAAATTGCATGTAATTTCCCCAAACTGAAACAGTAGCTGTTTTTTCCTCAAAAGTTAGACAAGCACAAAAAGCCTTGCTTTCTTTCACATTTCAAAAATTTTTGGTTTTTAACTGTGTTCCCTTAACTTGTCCTTCTCTTCAGAACATTTTATATACTTCTGTAAACAGAATACTACCACTTGCAAAAAAACACAGCTAAAAAAAGTTTCTTATGTCTCTCTGTAGGTTCCCAGGCTTACAACGCGGAGATATTTCCATTCACAAGCAGAAACAAGACAGCTTAGCAGCAGTTGTGGCAAGCAGTGAATCTCACTCATGTAGACACTAAATGCTTGGTGTTAAAGACAAAAATTGTCTATTTTAGCTCAAGATAATGCATTAAAAAAAACCCCTAGAAACCAAAGACACCTTTGGGCAAACATTTCTGTCTTTAAATCTGTTGTAAGTTGATGTATTAATGAGATCAACTGAAGGACTTTTTTATTCCTTCAGCTGAAGCTGTGGTCATACACACCTGCTCCCTTTATTTCATCTTCAGCACAGACCTGGCATGGTGAGTCAGTTTTTGGTCTATTTTTGGCATGAGGATATTTGAACAATGATTGACCATGATAAACTGCCTCTGCTCTAGTCAACACTGGACTAGCCAGTCCTCTTTATACCTCTCCCATGAGTCTGGAAACCTCACTTGCAAACAGAGGTAAATGTTTCTGTAGGAATTTCTTTTTAAAACTGACCAGAACAGTCTTTGTATTGTTGTGGGGCCTGTGTTTATATAAATGTCATCCTTTCCTTCTGCATTTACTGTTCCCACCGAAAAGGATGGTATTTTCCAAGAGAAAATTACTAACCGATGACCATTTTTTTTCTATGTCTTTCCTTTCTTGCTGTTAGTGTCTCCTCAGTTATTGCAGACACACAACTGTCTGTCCCACTCTCCTCCTTTAACTCCACCTTTCATTCACGACTGAAATGTTGACTGCCTCCGTGGCTCACTCACAAAAATCTCAGACACAACACACTTCCAAGGTTTCTCCCATGCTAGTCCCTTGTTTGTGAAAAAGTCTCCAAATGCTTGGCTCTTCTTCCACTATCTGGCTTAAAACTCTCCTCCTTAGGGCAATACAAGGAATCAAGCTCCTTTTCCCAGAAAACCACTGATGTTACCAGGCAATATTATTCTTTTCTTCCATACCTGAATAGGTATGAAGATTATAGATACAGCCATGATATTTCCATCCAGACTGAACAAATTATTTGGAAGAGGCATCACTGTGGTGATGAAGAACATAAAGTGCCCCCTCCATCAGATAAAAGAAGAGGTTGTGGCTTTGTACTGTAATTGTACTACCATTGACACTGCTACTTTTCTGTTCTTCCAGGGCGTGGGAGACCCTCCACAGACTCGTCATCTGCCTGCTTCTGCAAGAAAAGCTCTTCCACTGACCTGCTACCAGCTACGAAAACACCCTGCAATCATTAGAAGTCATATTTATTCCAAATCCATTAATTCAGACTTCATTTCACACGGTTTTAACTGCCATAATCTCTGCTGAATGTTGAACTCAAAAAGCAAATGCAAAACAGTCCACATCCACAAAGAACAGCTCACGTCAAACACGATCAGGTCTCCCATTCATTTTGTGCATAAATAAATGCTCCTCTCTCTTACTGTTTTCTCTCTTATGTTTGCTTTCTACAATTTCTACAAAGAGTGCTCCACAGTCTCTTCTCCCAGAAGCTTCTGATCGCTAATTCTCTGTTTTAACGTTCTTCTGTCTATATTTATCACTCTGTTTCACAACTTAAGTCTCTTACTCTTTGATCCTTTAATAGACATTGTACCCTACAATTTCTTTATTCTAATTCACAACCTGAACATTGTTCATCAAATACAATTCAGAATGTGTTCCTTACCACTTGTTTTCTTATTGTACTTGCATACTTTCATCTTTTCTCCATCTACAGAGATGCTGCAGAAATTGTTTTCTCAGCTACTGAAATTCTTCCTTCAAGTCCACAAATTCAAAGAAAACTTCAAACACAGCCAATTTTGTCACATCTCATTCCATTTTTTGGAGAGGACAATGGTGGTTATAGCATTCAGAAATCATTCCACATGATGTTTTAAGTTCCATTGCTGCTAACATTGTATCTCTTTCCTCCTGGAAATGTCTAGTTCCTTAAAAGCCAACGAAAGGGGAGAGACCTCTCCTGTTTTGCCACCTATTCAAATAACAGAGGCAACTCTTGACTTTAACATTATTGGTGCGATACCAATGGATAGACAACTGAAAGGGGAAGCATCCAAAAAGCATCATTTTCCTTTAACTATCATCATGTCAAAACTGATGCAAGGACACTGACAACATACTATGAGGTTTGTATACTTAATATTCATCACTTGCAGTCATCTCTCCTGATCTAGTTTTATCCTTTGTTATATGGAAAACAGGGAGGTACAAAGCCCTATGTTTGGCCAACATGAAACAAAGGTAGGCTTTTTGTTCCATGAGAGAAAACATTGTTTTCTCACAGTGCACAGAAAGGGAGTTGCATCCTGAATCGAAATGGAGGAGGAGTGGGGAGGTGGTTGCAGAAGAGGGATAGTTACTATGCGACTTGGAAGCCTGCTAGAAAAACAAACACGGAAAAATGGCAGTTTGGGAAAAACCACACTGTTTATCAGTCTGAGACTGACCAAGATACAATGACTTAAAAGCGTATGTTCAATGTCACTAAAAAGGACAAGCTTACAAAGCATACAGTAAAGCTTTGAGAATATGTCTAGGATCTATAAAAAAAAAAAATTAGAGAAACCCCAATTTCTAGTATTTCTGCAGCTCTCTATGGATACTTTCCTATGCCTGGCTTAAAACATGCTCCAGGCATGATGATCATTGTAGGTCCTTTAGAGCTGAACTATTGCTTCCCTTCCCTTCTTCTTCCCTTTTCTTCTTACTTCCTCCTTTCCCTACCAGTACATACTGAGGAAATCTCTGATGTCATTTCTTCCTAGCCCTGCACTAGCAGAAGGCATTGAATACCCATAACCCTGTCCCAGCCTAGGCATTGGCTCTGTCACATTGTGGGAAGGAGGCACTGATCTTCTGATGGTTGTGAGAGCTATGGATGTTCTCAAGAAAACTGGACCATCTGCACGAATTTGCAAAAAGCAAGTGTGAAGTGCAGTTTTTGAAAGTCTTCTGTGTTTAACTGGGTTTCCATAGGATGGCAAAACCCCAAATCTCTGACACTAGCAAGGCTCAAAGATCAAGTCCTCAGTCTGAACCAGGATGTGTTCCTCAACTAAATGGTTGCAGATCTTTTTAAGGTGAGCAATACCTAGTCATTTCCATGTGGATTTTTTTTTTTCTCCTTGTACAGATTTTTAGAAATGCCTGATCCATTTCCCTTGGAAAAACATGCTAAAACAAAAGAGTCTGAGAACAACAGCACTCCATCAGAGAGGAGGTTCATCTGGCCCAACAGTCTGTCTCCAAAGTGGCCAAGCATCAATATCTAAAGGAGAGCACAGGGGCAGTGCAAGTTTACGTCTGTCACGGTCCTGGGGGTGCTCACAGGCCTCAGTGGCTGGGACCAGCCTCCCCTGGGCCTCCACCCATGCCGTCTCCAGCCAGTGGCCCAGGGGACATGGTGTCTCAGCTCAGCTGGGGGCTTTGGTCCCTGCCCGAGACATGTTGTAGGTGTGCCCATATTAGTCCCTGCCTCCTGGATGGGCCCGGGACCTGCACTGCAGGGGGCTGTTCTCCTGGGTGGACCACCTGCACCTAGGTCAGAGCTTGTCAGGCACAACTCTAGGTATAACATGGCATAACTAATTCTATTCCATTCTACTCCCTACGCTCACCATGAGTCAAATAACAATGAAACTGTTGTTTGCCAGAAATGCCAGGGTTTTTTCATCTCCCAAAACACTTTCAAGGACACATAACACAAAGGTTACAAGTGGAAACAGGGCATTATTTTTATTTGCATTTTTCTGAATCTGTTTCAGAGCCAATGCTCACAAGCATCAACACAATGAGCATGTGTAGCCAGGAGCAGGCTGATGCACTCTTCAATTTAGCTTGAAAAAACAGGAATAGCATCAGGAATACAGGCCAAGTAATCCCTGTTTCCTGAAGAATGAGAACGTGAAGAATGAGGATCAGGACCAACCACACACAAAAGAAGATGAAAAAGAAGACGAAGATAACGAAGAGGAAGAAGCGGTAGTACCGGGGGTATTTTCCAAAGTACAACACGTAGTGATAACAAACACACTTTGTCTTCCAAAGCTTGCCCGCCACGGTGCTTCTTGGCCAGTGATGCATGAAAAGCGCTCTCATGCCTGCCCTGTGCTTGCATTGCACGCAGGCAGAGCTGGAAAGTGATGGTGCAGCAAGCCTGAAGCCCTTCCAAGCACAGGCTGTTTTGCACAAGTAAGAACCCCTGGGGAAGTGGAGCCAAGGAAGAGCAGAGCCGGATGCTGCTACAAGCTTGCAATGGGCAAGAGAGCCCAAGAGAGCCAGGGCACGAGCGGTGCCTTGGTGGTGCAAGAGCCGCAGGCACGAACCGAGCCAAAAGGGCCCAGAGGAGCCCTGGCAAGGGGCCGTGCTCACAGAAGAAGCAGCAACCCCCGGGAGTCCAGAAAGTTTTTCTCCCCCTGGATGCAGGGCACAAGGGCCACTTTCGTGGAGCAGGAGCAGCGGGCACCTGGCCAAAATGGCCCAAAGGAGCCCTGGCAAGGGACCGTGCTCAGTGCTGCAGAGGAAGGCAAAAAACCCCCGGGGACACTTGCTAGCCCACCTTGGAGGAAAAAAAAGCCTTCCTTCCCCCAGCTACAGAGCACGAGAGGCCATCTTCATGGTGCAGGCGCAGCAGGCAGTAACCCAGCCAAAATGGACCAGAGGAGCTCTGACAAGAGGCCATGATCAATGCTGCAGAGGAAGGCAAAAAACCCCCGGAGACCAGTGCCAATCTGCCCCTGGGGAAAATTCCTTCTTGATCCCAGATCTGGCAATCAGCTATTCGCTGAGCATGGGAGCAAGACCTGCCTCCTGGTCCCACAGGCTGGTCATGCCTCCGTGGAGACGCTAACGCTGCCCATCCCCTTCCCTCCCTCAACCTGGAGCCATCTCAGGGGTGTTTGAGAGTGGCCAAACGCCCCCGGCCTGATTGACCTTGGGGGCAAGAATCCTTCCTGCACCTGGCGGGACACCAGTGGGTGCTCCAAAGCACTGGGACCCCTCGCAACATCCCTGCATCCCATTTTCTTACGGCTGCTGCCTCTGGCTCCACAGGGGATGAGGACAGCAAGCTCTGCAGTGTTCCACAAGAAGGCACTCCCTTGGTCTTGCCACTGCTGTCCAGCTGGAAAGGCCTGACAACCTCTGGAACCTCCAGCGGTTGGTGGATCTTCCCATCTCCTGAGGGGCTTGCGTCTGTTCCCCGAAGGCTGAAGCAGGATTTCCATCCATCAGACAGGTTTTGAAGGTGACCCCGCCACAATCTGGCCTTACAATGAAGAACCTCCAGCAGCCTCGTCCAGCCTCTGGTCTTCCTCCCTGAGCCTGCAACAAGTAATTCCGCGAGCTTCTCAAGGACTTCCTCTCAGATGTCTTCGGGCTGTCCTCAGGCCAGCTCTGACAGTGGGACGAGGGATGATGCTCCCTTTTATCCTGCCCCAGGACATTGCAGCTGCTGCATTGCCGGGCAGTGGCACTGTAACATGGCGGTGATGGGCCCCCCCATGCACAGCCCTGCCCACCGCCCCTCGCCCAGCATCCCTTGGAGGAAGGCCTCTGGGGTGCTGCACCCAGGAGGCCCAGGGGGCTGTCCCTGCCCTTGGTGGCCATGCACCGTGGCCTGTTGCTGGGCATCCCTAACGACTTCTCTGCCACTTGGCTCCCAAGGACAAACCTCGTGCTGTTACTCTTCTCTCAGGCCATGGCAGAAACCAACCCTGCAGCCCAGAGACCACCCTTATCAGCTGTCCCCTCTTTGCACCACAGCAAACATCCATGAGGCTCTGCAGCGAGGAGGGGGACTTGATCTGGCTGGACACAAACCCTTTTCCTGGGGCATAAGAGGGGTGGTTTCAGCAGCCAAAGCCCGAAGGAAAGCCAAAGTGTAACCAGATCCATAGTTTGTGATGGATGGCGCCAACAGACCACCAACAGACTGCCACAGCAATAAGACAGGCTTTGAAAAACGGTTACACTGGAGTGGTGGAAAGCTTGGTCATTATCAGGCTTAGAACACTTGGTTCCACACCCAAAGCACAGCCAGGCAAAGGACAACTCTTCCAAACTGTAAAAATAGCCCATTGCTGCTATGGCCATCACATCACCTTGTCCCACATAAGCCAAGCTGTGCAGTTCCTCTCTGTTCGTTTCGCCAGTTCAGCATATCTTCTGACCATCACCAGGACAGCATCTGCAAATTCACTACTACCCTTTCACTAGTCCTCCCTCTCCCCTTGGTCTGCATCATGCTGTGCAGACCACATACATTTCACAGAATCACAGAATCACAGAATAATAGGGGTTGGAAGGGACCTCTGTGGGTCATCTAGTCCAACCCTCCTGCTGAAGCAGGGTCACCTACAGCAAGCTGCACAGGACCTTGTCCAGGCAGGTCTTGAATATCTCCAGAGAAGGAGACTCAACAACCTCCCTGGGCAGCCTGTTCCAGTGCTCCGTCACCCTCAGAGGGAAGAAGTTCTTCCTCATGTTCAGACGGAACTTCCTGTGCCTCAGTTTGTGCCCATTGCCCCTTGTCCTGTCACTGGGCACCACTGAAAAGAGCTTGGCCCCATCCTCCTGACACCCACCCTTCAGATATTTGTAAGCATTTCAATTATAGGCTCCCTGCTTTGACAGCCTAATCTGATAAGGATCTACTAAATCCTTACATTTTCATTTTTCAAAGTGTGTTCTTACAGGGGAGGCCCTTCACATTCTTTAAGAACAATGCACACGGATGGTGCTACAGAAACAATAGGAGACTTTACTTTGAAGCACCTTACAGTCTTGGGCTTACATTCACATAAGACTGAACAAAGCTTACAAAATTAACCATCTAAGCCTCTGTAAGACTAGCACTAGTCCTTCTTTATTAGCTGAATATAATATCATCAAGCATTATGTTAAACAGTAGAAAGTTAAGATTCTCAAAAGGAAGACACAGCAGTAGCACATAAATTTTAAGAAAAGCTCATCTGAGTGACTCAGTCTGTTTCCACGATAAAACACACTTTCTGGAAGCAACAATAACAAAAGAGAGTGAGGTCTATCATTCTACCAAGACATTCAACCCTGGTGTTTACAGGTGCCTTATACCAACTAAGCAAAAAATAGCAAAGAAATGACTAGGTTATATTAAAAGAAAAGCATAAAATAACCACTGTGAGCTAATGTTAGAGGTATGCAATGACCTAGGTTAGGTCACACCTACATGATGTTACTGTCTTCAGTTCTGACATCTCTTTTATGAGCTCTACAAATACGCTAGTAGAGCTGTTGAGAAGAGCATCAGCAGTAAACATTGCCTCAAGCCAGGTATCCCCTTGTTTTCCATATTTGATAAATTTTAATAAATATTATATCAATTTTCCACTCCATCTTTATTTTAAGAAAATCCTGACAGTTTAGTTGAAAAAATTATTGGATCACTTGATATTTTCTTACTTATACAAGAGTGAGTAGACTGTCATCCAGCAAAATCAGGTCCTCGAGATTTCCTCATGTTTGTTGCTTTTATATTAAATACACGGCTAAACATATGACTGTTGTCCTAACCCGTTCCTCACAAATATAGTCACACCATGTCACAAAAGATGGTATCACATCTAAAATTAGAAACAAATCTCAACTGTGATGATTTTAACACTGAGCCTAACCTTGAGAAATGTTGAGTGCCCTCCAAGAGGTACAGGAAAACTGATTCAAGGGTTCTCAGCAACATACAGATTTTGATTGTAGAACAGCAAATCAAAAGACAACAGTAAAATGGGTGAGGGGAAGACAAATATAGATAGATTTGGAATAGGTACAGTGGGAAAACAGAGCAGAAAGTTGCAGGAGTAGTGCTATCCAATTATATATAATACTTGGGGAATGTTTTTCTAAAGACTAACGTGCTGTTTAATTTTTAAGGTTCAATTCAAAATCTAAGCTAGTGGCTGACAGAACTAAACCTGCTTCAAATTATATTAAGCCCTGCAGGTTTGTGGGCCATTTGACCCACAGAAAAAATAATGACATTGCATATTAAAGATAAGCCTTAAATGACCCTATTTATTCAGTATCCCACCTGACATGCTCGATGAGATCATCAGCTATTTCTAAATTACCCCAGAGCACAAAAGTGTGGGGGGCAAAAAAAAAAGACCTAAGAATATGAAAAAATAACAAAGCCAAAACTATGAAGCTAAGAAGACACTTCCTAATTCCTGCTACTTTGCAACTGATTGAATTGCAGTTCACATTCTTTTTGGTTGTCTTTCCACTTCAAGCGCAAACTTTCCAGAGAGCTCAGTAACTAACGCCATTTGTAAATTACTTGGTATGGTCAAAATACCAGATTAAAAATTATTATAGTTATTTATAACGATGTCACAAATCAAGGAAGACTTGTTTGTCATTCTAAATTTGAATCACTAACAGTATCCATTTTTATGCAAGTCAGCTTGTCTACAGCTATTTGGAACACAATTTGATTTATTTCTGTTTAAGTTGGGAAACATGGCAAAGATATGTGATTCCATGAAGTATGAAATTTCTGTTGAAAACCTATCAGATCAATGGAGCAATTATGACAGACAATATTTCTACCATATAAGATGCACAATATATGTTTTACCATCTCTCTTTTTTAAAAGCTTGTTTTCTTCAGCTCACAATTCATCAAAACCTTTAAAATTTAATTGTTATAGACTTTCTTCCAAGATGCTGAACATTAGGTGTCCAAAGCTCGAAATGTCTGACTTCCAAGAGGAACTGTGAAACCTGCACGTGTATATCACACTTTTCAAAAAAGTAAAAGACATGGCCTGAGTTGTTTTTCCTGATGGAGCCAATGGGCTTTTCTGCCACTGGCCCAAGCAGCTCTGGAGTCCACCCATACAAAAGAGCACACAAAAATACAACGAAGTGAAATATATATGTGTCTCTCACAGCATAAGGTACAGTGAACAGATGAGTAGACCTTTTCCTTATTTATTTTACTGTAGTGAGCTGTTTAGGACAACTGTTGTTATACGATAGAGATAAGCGCGGAGGTCAGTGCAGTGACCATTCAGATGAAGCATGAAAACTTGAAAAATCAACAAACTTACTTATCAGAATACATATTTTATATAAACATGTTATATGAAATATATTCTCCAAAATATCTGGCTCCCAGCTATGGCAAGATCTGAGCTGTCATTCAAACTATCAAGCCTCTGGTACTACCATTGGGAAGCTAGCTGAACTCATGGTGTTCATTGCTATGGAAGAAGAACCTGCAGGAAAGAAGCTTTGGCAGAGAGGTTTCTGTTCTAGCTTAGCAGTGGCACAGACAAGAGCAAGCAAAGAATAAAACATCAATTCTTGGAGCTTTCCCAAGGTGAAGGTGCAAATTCTTCAGAGTCTGCCCCCCTCACCTGCAATCTGATTTGAAGGATAAAGACTTTACTTCATGTCTGTCCAATCCACAGGAAATTGCCTGCTGTCACCTACAAATGAGAAGCTCCAAAAATAGAGTAAAATTGATCTCAAAGGGAAAAATGGATTGATTAGGAGTGGGGAAAAAATAATTAAACAGAAAAGGAAAAAAAGTTATTTACTTCCTTTGAAAGGTTATAAATTAAAATTCCCGTATCATTTAGCAATGAAATATGTGTTCAATGCAAATGTCAAATGTTTTTGTTTTCCCACCTGGAGATAAGAGTTGACAGCGCAATTGCTAGCAGAATTACCACTTCAATAAAAATCTGCCACCATAAACAGTTCAGTTAGAAATAAAAAATGGTGCATTGTCTACTACTGTTTCAAAAGCTTATCAAAACTACTAAAACCCAATTTCATTGTACTAAATTAAGTGTTGCGGCTTGGCAACTTCTTATCACAATTAACTGGAAAGCATATATGAGCCTGGTTTTACCATGCTATGACATGTCAAAATCCCACAAAGGACTCCATGGGGAAAGTGTGCACCTGGGTAGAAATAGCTGTTTGTGTCAGGTATAATCGCCTTCTTACTATAACAAAATATAACACAAACATTAGGTACAATGCTCCTTTGCTATGTGAAACAAATATATTCCCAAATATATAATATTTTCTTAAAATTATATTCATAATTTCCAGTATTGCCTCAAGCCATAGAGAAACATCAACATCTACATCAGTGTCTCAGAAAATAGTTTTTATTATTTGTCAGAGAATCAGTACCAAACTTATGATTTCAATCTTTATATCCCAGCTATATTCAGTTATTATGCAATCTAAAATTAACCTAATTAGTATATTCTAGTCTTCTGACCTAACAGTTTTTATTTCCTTTTCTATTTGGTACAACATGTCTTTACATTGTTTTTGTAATTGGTCTACAAGCTGTAAGTTCATTTTGTATTTTTTCTTAGCACTAACAGCAACGCAATAACAGCCTGATTTTGCTTTAATGGAGAAAACATATGATGGTGTCACGTCCCTCGAGTGCTCGCGGTCCACCTGTGTCCCAGTGCTACCCCACCGGAGTGCTAGGCTGGTCCTCGTAGGGAGCACACAGAGCTCCGTTATCAAGTGGCCAAAGTGACCATGCACCTAGTGTCACCCTGCTGCCAGCTGTGATACCTGCGCAGGTAAAAAGCCCTGCAGCCTTATATTCAAGGCTAGCTACATGCTTCGATAGACTTGTAGGCGCAATGTGCAGTGGAAGCCAAGCAAGTCACCAACAGCCAGTGACCAAACCTCATTATCACCAGTTCAGTACCAGGTGGATCCCTGAAGCCAGGGAAAGGAGACAAAGACCTACCGCACTGGCCAAACTGCAGAACCACATCTTCTTCATATTTTTACAATGCAGTCCCTAATTTCACAAAAGGCTTTCAGTATTCCCCAAGCACATATAAGAAAAAGATCTCAAAAGCCAAGCAGTGGGTGCACAGATTGCTCACCTTTTGACCCATCTGTTGAATTCATGCCTTTTCCTATCCCTAATGAATCAAATATTCTATTTCCAGAATTTCTTGTATGCAGTGTTTATTTTCTCAGTCCTGCGTAACAAGCAGCATAGCTGCAAACGTCAGGTAGGAGCTGGCGTTGCACTGTTTCAACTGCTGTTACAACAAACTGCCATCTTTGAGTAATCTAAGAGTTTACCACTCATAAAAACGTCCCACTGGAGCTTACACATAAGCAGTGTTTCATTGCAGGGAAATCCCTTGTTGAAGAACACTATGTAAGGATATTATGAACTCTTATATATAAAAAGCTGTGGCTTTTGCAGACACAGAAGCATAAAGTGCGATAGACCATAAATTCACAAAAGTGGATGTAACAAGGAGCAGCAATTGTCTGATCTGAGCAGCCAGATCCTGGCTGGACCTGATCCAGCCAGACTGCTGCCAAAGGCAACAAGGTAGATTTCTTGTTTCTCACACTTCCTTTGCTTACTTTCAAAGTTGAATTTAAGTTAAAGGATGAGAACAGCTGAAACAGAAATGGGACACTAAAAAGTGCTAAATCCCCAGAGGCTATTGAGAGTTTATGTGGAAGAGCACCCAACTGAAAACACGGTACTAATGAATCTCATCTAGTAAGGAGAGCTTGAGAACGAGCCAACGTCCTTCAAAAAGATGAAGTTATGCCCAGATGAAAGTCATAGAGTGGAATAAATTAAATACAGGATCACAATAACCCCCCATCCTACCCTAAAATGTGTAAGGATCAGCGAGCAAATTGACTAATAATTCTGTCTTCAAACACGAGGTGAAAAAAGACTGTCCGAGAGACTCTGTAGTCCCAGTCACTGTTCAGGCTGTGGTAACAGCATCCAGAGAAGACAAGGCCATTTCAGGGAGGCTAAATGAATACTGTGCACACATAGCGAATGCTGGCTCACTCAGAAACAGGGGTAAGCGGTGAAATGGTAAATCTGCAATAGCAGATACGAGGGCTAACCCTGCAGGACTGCAAGAGAGATTTCTGAAACTGAACGGGCATTAAAATGGCAAATGAATTCAAGGAAGGTACAAGGAAAGCGATGTGCATACGTACAGCAAACGTAGCTTCACATATAAATGACGTTTTACAATTACAACCACTCAAGGGTGAAATCTGAGATTTGTACATAGTTCCATAAGAAAACATCTGCTGAGTGCTCAGCAGAAGTCAGAAAAAGGATATCAAATAATTGAAAACTGTATTAGGAAAGGAACGGGGAACAAAATTGAAAGTATCAATCACACCACTGAATAAATCCCCATCTTACCTTGATACCTCTGGGTCCCCTCATTTCAGAAAGGATATAGTAGAATTGGGAAAGGTTTGGAGAAGGGCAACATGGACATTAAATGACTTCTGGGTGAGGAACTTCTAAGATAGAACTCTTCAGTCGAGATAAAAAGGATATAATATACTAGGAAAGATATGATAAAAGTCTGCAAATTCATGAGTAGTACAGAGATGGTGGATAGGGACCAATTATTCAGGGTCTTTAAGTACAAGACCTAAATGCCATCAAAAAGAAGCTCATAGAAAGTCACTTGAAATGAAGCAGAACAATGCAGTTTTTCACAGACCAGATAACAGACCCATGGAACTCCCTGAAAAAAAGGATGCTATGGGTGCCAAAACAAGTCCCCTGAGGTGAAAACAGCTGGAGGTTGTGAGATTACTGCAGAGAAATATTATACAATTTCATCCCAGACAGGTTTACAGCGAGTCCTGGAGACAGGATACCAGGTTCTTCATGGTGGTGTACCACCACACTTCGCAATACCATTCTCGAAAGCATTGTCTCCGTTAGATGGGTGCCATCACGCAAGGCCAACTTATATCTGTTGAAAAAATCTTGTTCAAACAGAGGTGGAGTTTACTGGTTTTGTATTTAGCTAAAAATAAGCGGAAAACTTACCTTCCTCACAAGTCTTATTTTGGGTGTCTGCTTCAGTACCTTAGAACAACCAAAGAAAGCAAAGTCACAGATACAACACAGCCCAGGTCAGACGTGCTCAGCCTTCTCTCAATAAATAACTGACTCCATTAGAGACTGCCCACTCCCACTTGCCGTATTTCCTTTTTCCAGGCAGGCAGTGGGCTCTGGGCAGGTCTACATGCAGCAAAATCTGGCAGAGCCAAGAAAACAAACCTACAGCACATGAGTGTTATAGCCGAAATGCCCGATCACTGCAAAAACCACTTCATGGAAGTGCCAGCCTAACACACGGAGGAAGACGGCCCAGGCACTCTCCCTCAGGCCATAGGTCAGGAAGGAATATACTGCTGCTTCTGCCAAAAAAAAAAAAGCATTTGGACTGATGACCTCATATTTACAGTGTGATAAAAAAATGCAAACTTTTAAATATATAGTATAGCAAGAAAAAAAGAAAGGAATATGCGCTTTTTTTCTGAAATTCAACTATATTTGACATTGTTTGTTCAACCAATTTGTAAATATTTGTAAATCTTCAAGAGATTCAAAACCTCATGAATATAATAAATCTAGGTAATCTGAATGAAATGCCTGCAATGTCATCTTTCAGACAATCTACGCCTTAAGAAACAGTAAGCTAACAGTTAATAAGTTTTGAAAAGCAAGCCATCCCCATTCATTTAATAGCATCCCCAGTCAGCTAAAGCAAAAATATATCGCCATAACATTGTACTAATAATTAACTGTGCTGCCATTAAAGGCCTATACTTAGGGCTCCACAGGGACAATGAATCATGTATTTACATTTCAGCCAGGAAAGTAGTTGCCTGGTAGCAAGGATGCTCACACCTGCTGCAGAATAATTACAGGGAAAACATTAAAGACCAGAGAAAAATAAAACAAACAAAAAAAACCCCTTTGTAATCCTTCAAATTTGATTTAGGAACTTGTTGGATTTCTACAAAGCGGTAGTAAAGAATTACCTCCTTACACTGCATTTCTTTGTTGTAAAGTATTAGCGTGCTTTCTAACATTCCGAGGTGAGATAAGGAGATACGAATGCAGATTATAACAGAGAAACCACGTCTTTTTATTCTGCTCAGACTTGTACTAGTAAGTTTGGAGGGATGAATTATGCCTCATACATACATGTAAATAATCAAATACAAGAAACGTGGAAGTAAACAAATCTATTCTCAAATACTTATATTATATATAAATATTTTTATCCCACAAGGTTCAAATGAAAGCTTGAGAATGTGACATAAATCTTCAGGCTAAAAAAAGAACCAAACAGAAAGCAAACATAGGACTCTCCTACAGACACTTCAACAATATAAATAATATATAATTATTCAGTAAATAGCTTCTGAGCTTACTGGTTTTTGAGAACTGACTCATTACTTTTATTCTGGGGTGGCAGTAGAGCCTCACTGTCTCTTGTGCACTTCCTTAAGTGGACTATGAAGTCAGAGCTGAGCAACGTAAGATACTCTCATACTTTTCCAGGAATGAAGGGTGAGGGCTAGCAAAACAGGCACAATTTCCTGCCATGTAGTGCAGATTTTTACCAACAGGTAAGCGAGATGAAATACTAAACTTTAAAAACCAAAACAAAACCAAAAAAAACCTTGACAGAAATAATAACACAGAGAATCTGTTTTCTGCTCTTCAAAAAATGCGAATTATTTTGACTAAATTAAATATCTTTAAATAGCAAGCCCTTGTCCTCTAAGCAGAGTTTAGGTAAAGCCATACTGGCCTGCTTAATTACCTAGTAGCTGATTAAATCATCTACTGAAGGTTATCAAACACTGGGAGAATTTGGCAAGAGAGCCTGTGGAGTCTCCATCTGTGGAGATATCCAAAACCCGATCGGACACACTCCTGGACAACCTGCTGTAGCTGACAATCTTTCTTCCAAAAATGGAAAAAAATGAAGCTTCTTTGGAGAAGTCAGATTTTACTGAGACCAAGCCCAGCAACATGCCATGCCTGAATGGCCCTTTGTTCTTGCGGAGAGATCCTCCATCTTTTGTGGTGCCCCACACGAGTAAGGAGACCACCTGAACACCTTTCAGTGCAAGATTTATGCCTTAGATCTACACTTACAACTTCATGGGTTTTATACTTCATTTATTTTGTAAGTAATTTACAACTGTGGGTGAAACATAGGCAGGTTTATTTAAGCAGCCTATTTTGGTTAATTTAAACACATAGCTAATAAATTCAAGCCACGAGTAGACTACCTGCTCCAGATCTAGCCCTGATGGTTTAATGTATTGGTGTTCCCCTTGCAAGCCAGCAGCTGAAGTCCACTGCCTGCAGAACTCTGTCAGCAGAAGATATTTTCAGTTGAAGAGACCACCAGTCAGATGACCTATCGGGATGTCTTAGATACTTTTGCCTTCAGTGGAGAAGTTGCAGAAGCCCTTATTCTGGCAAAGTTTTGGAAATAGTAAGTCCCAGATGGAAAGTAACAAGCCAGTGGCACAAATAATAAGGCCTTTGACTAGCACAGCTACTCATAGAGCAGACAGGGCCATCAGCTAAACCAAAACAACCTCTGTTCCAATTGAACAATCTCACAGAGGTTTAAACTCAGGCTCAATTGAGGTTTAAAGATAGGCTTAACTCTACTGACTTAAAAACAGAGCCTTAGCACTTCAGTGCAAAAATTCTCACGTGGATAATCACTTTCCCTGAGCTGGGTGGAAGCACGCTTTTAGAAACTGTGCGTGGGAATCCGAGCTTGCAATCTTACCTGACCAATGTACAACTGTGTAAAAACTGGAGGAAAAAAGCTTGGCGTTTTTCTGAACCGATGCAGGGAATCAGCTCTCACAACACACAAGCAATATCAGTCCCCATTTATAGAAATGCTGGCACCACTATTTTTCAAACGTAAAGTGGAAATTGCTTTTTGGAAAAAAAAAACAAACCATAAAACAAAACCCAACAAACTTCAAAGAAATAGTTGGGAAAATTTTAAATATTGTTTTGAAACTTCTACACACAATTCCATTTTGAGGAGAGAGAATCAGTTTTTTAAAAGTGTACACTTCTTTCTGACTTTTGCAAAAAAGTATTTTCTATAGTCATCCTAAGAGACAGGAAATTGTTTTGACTTATTTACTTTATAGCATTGCAACATCTAGAGATAAATCATGCACTTTCTTCCAGGATTGCAAATCCATGTAAAGTTATTTTAAAGGGACATAGGTGAGAAGAAAGTTGGGAGAAGACTGAAAACCTCAATATTGCGGTCATGCCCCTTGACCCCAACACCCGTCACTGTCAGAACAGAATTGGACCCGTTCACTGTGTCTCAGTGTGTCAGGAGCAGAGTTATGCAAGGCCCCGGCTCTGTAGCACACCAGGGATTTTGACTTTGCTTCAGAGCCATCACAGCTAAAGGGTTTGGAGCTGCTTTCCATCCCCAGCATAGACCGGGCAGCAGACGCATCTATTTGGATTGCAGTGCCTGGGATTACGGGCTCTGGATGCCACTTGGAGTCCAACACAAACACTGCAGCAGTACCCAAGACAGCAAAGCTGCCTCCATCACTACAGCTGATCACCAGATACTGGCAGGGATAGCACAACCCGAGCCCAAGCCCAAGCCCTTTCATGCTGCTTCGCAAGCTCCATGTTCTAACCTCTACACTGCAGCTGTGGTGGCTTCTTCATGCCCAAGCAAGTCACCCGTCCTGCCAGCTGTGTGTACAGTGGGGGTCAGTGGCCCCATCAGCCAGCCACTACTTAGGGCCTCAGACGTGCCCAGTTAAAGAGTTAAAGGCATCAAGCGCTGAGTTCAAGTTCAAATGTATGACCTCACCACATGAATGAACTCATAAGACAGCACGTGTATTTTTAGGACAGAATTTTTGGAAGCCTTCAGCGTTGGTCTAATTCTGTTCCCACTGATTTCAGGTCTACTATTCCAAAGACTGTACGGTCATACCATTATTTAAGCCAGCAGGAACCTGGTAGAAGTCAACATACTCTCTTATGCTGTGGTACCTTGATTTTATAAAAATTAACTGCATTGTTGAAATTAAATTTTTTATATTTTAATAAAGCCTACTTTGAGAATTTTTTTTTTTTAATTTCCTTTTCTCTTAACCCTCTTTTCCTACAAACACAGATATGAGTTTTACGGAATTGGGAAGGTCATGTAGTCGTGCCAGTTTACACAAATTGGAAACCAGCTTCAGAATACATCATATGATTAATCAAGATACCAGACTTTGTTCTAATGAGAGTCATGAACTTTTTAGCAGGAAAATCAGCATCAGAATTAGTATCTGATCACTTCACATCAACCATACAAATAAACTGAAGAAAAGGATAGCATATCATCAACTCGAGTATGAATAGTCTCCAGTTCACCAAAACCTTTGTGGACAACAATAAAGTATTAAGTGGAAAGTAAAGTAACTTGGTGGTAATTAGATTTAGACTGCTACTTAAAGAAAGTTGTGACTCAACACTAATAACTAATTTTACCTTCCATGATTAGTGAAAGCTGATTAGAATTAAGTATGTTATCTGCTGGCTCTGACATGATTACTGTCTTACAAAAAATGCTTTATTATAGTTTTGCTGCAGCTACAAATTTCTCTTTCACAGGTATGCGTAGCAACAGTGTAAGTGTTCCACCATTCATATATTACTAAGCTCTGCCATAACATGCAAAACTCTTGCATAGAATTTAGGAGCTTTTGTCATTGTTTGATATAGACTGAATTCTGTGAGGGACTGAGAAACCGTGGGTTTAGGATCTACGTTCTCAGTGATAAGAGAGATGCAAATATAAACTAAACTCAGGTTTCTCACAGTCCCAGTCAACAAGGCTACACGAAAGCAAAAAAATACATGGAATTTAAAGCTTTCACTGAGACATTGCTAAAGATGTAGGTAAATATGGAACGATGAAATTATCTAACCACAATTCCATTTGATTTCATTTACTCGTGACACATTATTTGATTGCTCAGACTGAAACATGAATAAAGACTAGATACAGCAGCAAAATACAGAAGACAGTTGGGTATTTACAGGAGTTCAGGTAGGGCTGACAATTTCTATTTAGTTTGGAGAAAGCTCAACAAGGAAGGGGAGGTACATCAGGGGATGCACTGAGGTGGTAAATTCCCACATCAGCATGTCCTAATACAAGTCCTCTTATCTCACCAACAAATGCTCATGTCCCTTCCAGAAAACATGAAAATAACTGTTGCAATATTGTTCCTTTTCCCTCCGTGTGTCCCTCTTTTTCATGTCTCCTCACGTCAAGTTTCAGTGAATTTAGAGCACAGTTCACAACCTATGCGTTCACACCTATGCCTGTGCCGCTCTTCATACAGCTGAGAGGTTTGTAGCTGTTGTTCAGGTGAGCACAGAGCATATTGCAAAACCATTTTGCAAGAGAAAAAATACCGCTGTTTCAGCATGCCTCGCTATGTTTTATCTAAGGCTGTGCATGGCTTATTTGTTTACATGGCATTTTCTTATTTACCTAGAGATTTCTACAGCTGCTTTATTGAGTGTTCCGTGGGATTACACAGGTGATCTCGATTCAAACTGAGTCTCTTGATAATGCATATGGACTATGTCAGTTTTATTATTTGGGGTTTATTGTGATGTAAATGAGAACAGAGACAGACCTTGGCTCCTGCCTACAAACATCTGAGCCCTTTATGCCTCTTTTATGAAGTATTTTAAAGTTAGAGAGCAGGACTGTCCCCACAGGTTGCTTTCCCTCAGGCACTGATTCTAAAATCAATGACTGAATTTACAGGAGAAAAAGACCTTTGTAATCTTTTCAGATCCCAAATGGGCACCCTCTATTAGAGCATGCTTTATTTTCACAAACTAAGGCCCAACAACCATGAAGAGCATGTGAGCCTCCATAAACCTTACACACTGGTTCCACTTCAGTAAAACCGAGTGAAGTGAAACAGGTGGGTTTGCTGAAGCTCAGATAAAACTTATTTTCTTGTACTAATTTAATGGAGTACCTGAAAATTTCATCTATGCAAAGCCTGTCTCCTCTGCCATCTGCTGGAGCCCTACAATATAAACCCTGACATACCATACCCTACCATACCATACTGTTTAAATCTACCACAAGCAAAACGTTGTTAATATGCAAAATAAATTAGATATATAATCATGAAAACATACTGTACTCTTATCAGGTTAATCTAGCACAGAAGCAAGCTTTGATTTTGTGTATAGCAGTTAGGTCAGCAACCCATATCAAATAAATAAAATTTTTCCAGGCTTTTCAATCAATGAGCATTAAAGTTATTGGTCCAAACACTAGCCTTTCTCACAATATATATCCAGTTACTCCAGTGCAGTTCATAAAGTTACCCGAGATGTATCCATTTGTAATGGAGTCCAGACCGTTAACGTTATTTTCCTCCGCATTTTTAAAACAAGTGTCAAAAACAAGTTTCAGGGTACAAGAGTTGCACGCTACCCATATGCCTTGCAGCCTCCTGTAGGAGGGTCTGTACACTCTGGTGTAATGTGAAAATGCATCTTGAACCATACACTTCAGGATCATTTTTACAGGCACAATGCAGACTGTGGTAAACCAAAACAGAGCTCTCCTTTACCGAACATGCCAAGTGTCACTCCTGGTGCCCAGCCAGACTGACTGCTGAATCGTCACTGGCAGGACTAGAAAAGGCAAGAACAAACAGAACTTCTGCCTCGGCAACTTGACCTCCTCAATTTCCGTGCACCAGGCCTTCCAGAGCAAGGTTATATGGAGAAAGCCAAGATGATGGGAGCAGATTCTTCATCCACAGCTGAGACTACTACTCCCACAACAACGCAAGAGAAGCTTCCTAACCCTGTTGGTCTTGTCTGAGAAACGGGGTGCCCCACTGATTTTACTTCTTCCTGAAACATTTCAGAAATTATCCCATATCAACAAAGAGAGGCTTCAGCCCTTTCAACCTCCCAGTGACTTTACCAGAGACTGACTACATCTCCAGTTAAACCATGATTTTCCGCGTTTCAGAACAGGGACAGAGCAAGTAAAGAAGCTACCTTTCAGGCTGCCCAGTAGTTTCATTATATTATCCTGTATGTGGCTCCTTAGAGTTGCAAAATAAATTAAACATTTCCTTAGCTCAGCTGTTTGCCTCCCATTATTTTCAAGGTGTGGAGGAGCAAAGATGCAGGTAAAACAACTGAGTCAGCCAAGACAGCTCTTTTGGAGAGGAAATCTGAGTGGAAGGAAAAACCGTTTTGTCCATGCAAAATTCCCATCACGAACGCCTCCAGTATCTTAGAATCCACACTTCCACTGCCTTAGAAATAGGTTTCAAAATTTGCCAGAGAAGATATCATTTGCCCAGAGAGGTGCCTTTTGCTGGTCCACCTAATAAATCTTTTGTTGAGTTACAGATCTGAGGAGCACCATTTAACTATTGTGCAAGAAAAACATCTTCTGGGAACTAATACAAAAATTCTTTGTTGATCATATACTAAGGTAGACCTGCTTTAAGCAGGGTATTGGACCACAAAACCTCTAGAGCTCCCTTCCAACCTGCGTTTTTCACTGTTTCTGTTACCTCAAAAAGGCCATTCCAACCCACACCTGAGACTCTCCTGAGCTTACTATTTGACAATGCCAGAAATATCTGCCAGAAATGTGAACCAGACCATAAGAATGTCTATTGGCTGTCAACCAGTGGAGTTGAGCATGGATAAATTAATGTAGTTAAGGGGATTGACCCTGGCAGGGTCTAGGCAGTCTAAAGCAAGTGCATTGTGCCAGACAGTATTTTTCTCTTCCATATTGAACATTATGCATGCTCAGCTTGGAGACTGTCACCTGCAGGACTACTTCCTTGGGTTTTTACAGGGTTACGAAGTTTTGTGTGCATGAGGAAAGAAACTGCAAGTAGAGAAAAGTCCTCCTATTGATCGCAGAAGTTGAACACTTCCTGAGAGCTGAATTATCTCCTTGCCCTGGCATACGGTTCCTGCGTGCCCATGGGAAGCTAAAGTCATTGACCAGTGATTTCTGAAGTCCGCGGGGAGATGACAACTATGGGTCAGCACTCTGCAGCTTTCACATAAGACATTTTCCCTCTGAGTGAAAGACTAAAGGCAGATTTACAATTCTACTTTGGCCCAAGCCTATGCTCGGGGCTTGGTGAGCCTCTCCCACGCTGTTTATGTGCAGCCATTTGGCTGACTGGAGCAGGCTGTGAGAATTCCCTTCTCTAAAGGGCAAAGGAAACCAAATTAGCTGTCCGTTTCCTGTACACTGGCATGACACCAAGCGGAGTGAAAACCTAATGTGGTATGTGCAATAGTCTCCAGCTATGAGGTGACAATCAGCAGCCCAGCTCTCCTCCGCTCATTGTCTCTCAGGTGGTGGCACCACCAGCACCTCACCTCCACCCCAACACGGCGAGGATACTTACCCTTAGAAGAAATTATAGGTGGTTTAAGCTAGCTGTTTGCACAGCCATTAACACAGCAAGAAGGGAGTGACTAGCAGTGCTGCCTTTGAGCTGTTAATTGTTGTGGTTTGCCTTGCATTTATTATCTATGTTGCTTGCAGAAGGGGAGCTCCTGTTTCCCCAGCAAAGCTGCCACTCTGTCACATAAAACAGCACCTTTTCCCATGGCCGTGCTTTGAAAGAGCAACAATTTCTCGTCAGATGTGTGAAGAACGGAGCCCGGACATCTATCCCAGTGCCACGGATGCCCAGTGGATGGAGGCTCTTGAATCCCTGAGTGAGGTGCTAATGCAGCAGAGAGGAACAGGATTTCACACGTACTTCTGCCCTCAGTATTTATTACCAGGTAGCTGGGAACAGCCCATCACATAGGAATCCGCGCTGGGTCTCCTGCCTCTCCCCAGGACGGCAGAGTCCGGGCACCCGGGACACTGCTGCAGCAGCCCAAGAGTCAGACACCACAGTAATTAGCTTTTGCTGTGCAGCACCTTTCTGGGATACGGCGTTTCAGCCAAATTGATCCCAAGAGGCACGCATATTTTTGCTGTTTTCTAAGTGAATGATGTTGTATGATTGGCCTGGGGTTCAGTGTTGATTTTCTTCTGAAAGCATTATATTTGCAATTGACGTTGAATGGATCCTACTCGCTACACAGTGATACTATTACTAAGTACTTTGAGAAACAGAACTTTTAAAGTTGGGTAGCTATACTGCTATTTTAGATAACCTCTGAGGATATGTCTAAACAGCAGAATGCTCTGCAAGTCAGAGATATCCTGTCTTAATATAGCACAACCACAGTGCTTCACTCAGGCTAATTTGGGAAGCACAATGCAGAATATCTTATTATGCAGCTTCTGGTAGACTACCTAGCTCAACCAGCACTAGCTAAAGTAACTCAGCACGGTAGTGCCGTGAGTTTCAGTTGTGTAGTTATAAAACAAAAAAAGCTATCTCATCTTTTAAGGACACTATGGTTATGCATAAGAGGAAAGGAGGAAAATTAAGGGTATCTAGACAGTCTAATTGCAGTTTAACTCTTTTATTTTGGCATTCCACTATTTTACCTCTCTTTCTCTTTCCCTTTTTTTACAATTTCACATGGGTATCTCACACACAGAGACACACTTTTAATACAGAAATATATGTAATATGTTTCCTAATTAAGAATATCCCTTTCCACCTGACCAGAAAACAGAAGGGGGCTGTCTTCCCTCAGATTTTATAGTGCTCTTTTTTTAAATGTATGCTGATACACAAGGTTTCTAAAATCAAGCAAAAAAGAAAAAAAGAAACCTATTTCCTTTGTTGGGATATTACAGTCCTATTTATATGTAGGAGCAGTGCTTTATTCCTCTACAGCATGACATCTGGTTCTGCAATGGTTACACAAAGATGGTTATTTATAGACCAGGGAAGCACAAATGTCCCTCCCACCTCCCCCAGTATAAGGGTCACAGAGCCCTCACCTGGTATTAGATTTAACATGACAGGTGATAACATAGAAGTAAAAATAACTTGTCAGTATTCTCTTCAAAGACAGACAATTACTAGTTTAAACACAGGGATGATCTGTTCTTAATTACAGAAGATTTAAATACAACAGAATAGAAACACATGCACAGCACACTCCAACAGACACACGTATATCTACATACGTGCGTACGGACACATGCATTACTTGCGAATGATTATTTTGGTCAGAAACCCACATGAGGCTGGGACTAACATCAGCTTTAATTAAAATCAGCTAAGTAAACCTGATACTGGATTTCCAGTACTAAATGGAGGTTTACAGGGCTTTAATTAGGATAGAAAGGCTCTGTTCCCAGTGGAACAGATCCTCAGTAAACCCCTCTGCTAGTCCATCATCCCCAGCCCAGCATGCGCCATTAGGTGCCCCTGTCTATTTTAGCCTTATTAATGTGTTTAGGCAAATACATCAGTGAATTAGTGCAAACTGGTCTAAGGTTTCAGGATGAGAGAGCCAGTCATTTCCATCACACCAGCTTTACCGCTCATCTTCCAGAAAAATAAATACTGCAAACCAATCCTGCTAGTTTAACCAGCTCTAGATGTATGGCAGGTTTCATAATAACATACTGCATTTCAACAAATTCACACAGCAAAGAGGAAGGGTTTTTTGACAACATGCATAGACCAAATCCAACCACTTAGGTTTTGAATTACAAGACAGTCTGTTGCAAACATAAAGAAGTTAAAAAAAAATTTACTTTTCAAGTATCCTATACTCTTGCTCCTACATTTCTATAAGCAAATTACAAAGAGAAACCCAGACGGAGGAATCCTTTCAAGAACTCATGCTTTCTAATAATTTTTCTCCCCCAGTGTTCTTCTAAACAGGCATTATTAAATTTTATTACTGCTTTAGTTATGTCTACTGTTACTCAAAGAACATCATTTTGACAATATCCTAAGTAAGAAAATGTTTCACCATCCAAAATCATTATTTCTATGTTTCTATGCCAGGTGACTATCAGATTTCACAAAGTATTTCAAAGCCACTTGGAATTTGTAACAGCCTTACTCACACTAGTAATCAGGACAAAGCTTACTTGGTCTGCACTCCAAGTGTTTATTTTTAAATGGGTAAAATACAGGAATGGAATAAATGCAAGGTAGACACCGATCATCGAGTCTGGACCCATTCATTTTGATATGGCCTCTCATAGTGCTACTTTCAGGGAATTTCACACAACTCGGTCATCGCGCTCACTCGTAGTTCATGGACAACATCTTGACTGAGAAATTGCTTAAATCTGTTTGTATCTACAGAAAATGTTAAAATCAAAGCCAACGGGAAGAGGTAACTGTGACAGCTTGAGCCCATTACCCGTGCACTGCTGTTCTGCAGGTGACCAGAAGTTAGACACCACTGATTTAGCGCATCCGTACCTGGTAGGCTCTGCTGTAAGCATTGCATAATACACCACTGAAGTCATGGATCTAGGTACTGAGCAGAAACTGATTTCAAACCTACACATGTTTAAATGGTTGATTAGCTGCTGACCTAATTAGCCTGAGTCCACATCTTCTCATGCCTTTTGAGACCTCTAGTATATCCTATAGCATGGAGAGATCCTTATCACATGCCAAAATGAAGGTCACCAGTATGCTAGAGGTGCTGGTGCATCCCACTGTTAAGATAGGTAGAGAAAATGCTCTACGAGGTCTTTTTTCATCTTCTTTTATACTTCCATTGTCATAACCAACCAACTATTTTCTGTATAATCGAAACACAAAGAAACCTGCCAGTATGCAATCTATTTCTATCATCTGGGAGAAAAGACTTTGTATTGATACTAATATGCCTTCCTTGAATTTGTTACTTGTCAACCGATCACACAAATCTTGATCAAATAGAACACATGGAATACTTAATCAGTCTTCTTTTATCTTGGTTTAGCTTTTTAATAGAAAGCATATCTTTTTAGCAGAAACTCCCCCCACCACCACCCCCAAGAGCTACGATAAACATGCTGGGATGATTTGGAGAACACAGAGAAGCACAACCCATCAGAGTCCCAGTTAACCCTGAAAATGGAAAGCATCTGCAAAGAAGGTTATTCCAGTGAGGCCTGTTGAACCTGGAAACAAGGGTTGTGGGTTTAGGATGATATGAAAACCAACTGCCATGAAGGTATTTGTTTGCCTTTCTACTTATGGCACAAGTTATAACCTCTGGCATAAATTCTAGTGCCTTATTCTCTACTACATTACATAATGTTGCATTTACTTGATAGATAGGAACCCCTCAGGTTCATGTGTAATTATTTATACTTTAGCTCATGACAATGTTTTTACACTATCCCATTAAGAGCTGGTAATAGAAATGAAAATCATTAATTTTTTTTAACATATTCTGAGATTTGAAGCTATATTTTAAAAAAATGCTGCATGTTGACTGTAGTCTGACTGCTGTAGCCTGTACTTCTCCTACTAGTGATAGGTGATATACCTTTCACACACAAAAGGTCAGACCCTAAATCTAAAAAGAAAAGATAGAGAAGGGTAAAGAGAAAGACTTAAAACATTTAAAGGTAGAGTCACTTCTTCAAGGCCACTTAGCAAAGGAGGAGGAAATGCAAATGAAATCAGGTCATTCTGATTTCTAGTCTTCCATTCTAATCACTGGATAATAGCATCTTCCCCACCTCCCTTTCAGAAAGCTACCCACAGAATATATCCTCTGCATAATTAGCTGAAGTATCAGCTAGAATCTTGAAGGATCATTAAGGAATAAGCAAGTAACAGCAGAGAATAACAAAAAAGAAAATAAGCAATGTTACTTTACACATGCCTCCATCATATCTGCAACTTTCACATTCCATTAGTACTTGATAAGAAGTCCATTCTTGTAGTAAAAACCCAAAGTGAGTACAAATTGAAATATTCATCAGGAAGCCGTGGAGCTTTCTGCCAGTCGAGCTTTGCCATTTTATGATTTCAGAGAATAACACTCAACAAAGTATTCATGGAGGAAAAAGGAACAATAACTAAAATGTTACTCTAGGTACAGTTCATGCTCAGAAGCATTGTTGGAGTGTTTGATAGATCAGATGAATGTAAATACTCTCTTTACTGCCGTGAAGTAGTCAAGAAAAAATGCTGTGAACATTTAATTATTACCAAGAATACAGAGAATCTAAGACATTATTTTTAAATATTCAATTACCTATTGAACAAAAATCTATTAGGATGCTGTTGTGAGTGTAGCGGCTGCTTGTTAACTCTTCGGTATGGCAATAAAACTTGGGCAATGAATGTAATTGTACTAGGGATCAAAGAGTTGAGCTCCTACTGAGAAGCAAGCGTATACACTGCCAATATTTCATCATTCAGAGTCACTTTCCCTCCTCTACCTAATATGAAAGCTATAAAAACAAAACAAAAAACCCCCTCAAACTGTTATTGTTAAAGCCAAAAACTAATTAGTCATTGCTTCTCAAAGTGTTATGTGAAAAGTCTCTAGAAATAATGGGCTGCATTCTCAAATTTTATAGGTTTACTGAGTCTAGTGTTCTCTGGTATTTCCTGTTTCCCTTGCTAGGGAAGATTGAGTCAAGTTTACAAGTCATCTTGAATAACACACAAACTTTTCAATAAAGGCAATAATTTGTAGATTCATAAAGCATACACTTGAAATAAAGGCAAGGGTGGTAAACAAAGGGAACAGCAAGACTTCTTCTATTGTTTTTAGAACTAAAATTCCCAGCATCTTAAACCCTCTAGCAGCATATGATTTCCCATTTTGGTAGGGTTTGGTGATGCGCTTTTATTTTTCCACTTAAAATATGAGAGTTGAAAGCAGTAATACACAAAATTCCATCGGTGAAGAAAAAACCCCAACACATCCATTTAAGTCTAAAATACTGTTTCTCTATGTTAACGCATACATATCATAGCAGTTGCAGGCTGCTAACAATATGAGAAACAATGAACAGCTGTCTCTTCCCCTGTGAGATACTTCAGCAAAAGATCTCAAAACATGAGGACATACACAAAGACTTCAATGCGATCCTTGAAACACCTACGTATGTTACTTTTCCAAGTTACGTGCATTTGAACATGGCTCTGAACAATTAATGACAAGGAATCACCTTCTTTCTTGATAGCTCTACCTACTATGAAAACAGGGTTAAATGTCATCACTCTTGATCAAAGTCCCGAGACGATGATTCAAACCCCAGCCCCCTTCCCGTTAATGGGAGTTCTGCTATTGACTTTATTATGTCAGGATTTCAACTCCTGAGATCATTCAGTTGTCCCAAGCTTTTATCACCTTGTTTCCATTTTACAGCACAGCTAAAAGCATGTCCAGAAGAACTGAAGCCCTAAAGCTGTGACCAAACATTGTTTTTGTGAGGACTCAAAAGAGAAAGCCAAGATCTTCTAGAAAAATAATTCCTAAATCAGCCCCTGAATTTGTGCACAATCCCAAGACATATTCACTGACAACATCTAACAGCATCACAGCCCAAGTATGTACAGCTGCATTTTAGTTTACTTATATTTTACACAGTCATTATGAATATACATCGGTCAAGAAAATGCTTTTCCAACACCCAAGATGTGTTAAAGCTCTCTCTATACCCATGTGCAGGTGTATCTGTCACTTTTCCAGTGTTGTTCTGTTTTTCATTACATTGGCAAAAGGACACAGATTGTCCAAGGACTGTGTTCAAGGAGAAAAAGCCTTTGTTTTACTTAATAAAGAAAATAGGTGCATCTATATGCTTAACTATCATCTATATAGTAAAGATGATAGAAATAATTGCAATATGCACCGATTGGTCTTTTTTTTCCCCCCCTAATCTTGTTGTGCACTTAACTCACATAGCCATAAGTCTGAACCCAGCTCCACTGAAGTCTAGGAGACTCTACCGTCTGTTCGGTAACGTAACAGCAGTAGCAGGACTGGTACTGAAGAAAAAAAGTTAGATTAAAAGAAGAAACAGAAAGCAGGGCAGTTGGGCTGATCCAAAACGCAAAAGACATGTTAGAAAGCCAGAAATTCAGACTGCGTGTTTTCAATCTCTATGAGATGTTTTTGTATTTGCTGACTATAAAACTGCACAAAAAGTACCTGGAGATGTAGTAAACATATAATGCTTTGGTAAAAACAAGTTTTCTGCAATAAACCTCTCATTGCAAAGATGCTTCTGTTCTCAAACTTAAGCTCCAGTAATGTTTTTAACAAACTAACCTCGGCCTTAAGACACCATCAGAACGTGCTTAACCTCACTATATTATATATAATGTGTTTTACATACATGACACTCTTCAGTAAGTTCATAAAAGCAAGAGCTCTAAATTTGTCTCTGGCTGATGTTCATTTCTTAAGAAACGTACACATCTGCATGCAAATGAGGGGCATCAGTTGAGCTCCTCACATCTTGTACATGGCCCTGCAAAGACCAGCTCCCACAGATGAAGCAGCACTCGGTCCCTCAGCTCCCAGTCAGAGCTGCCTCCATTCAGTGATCTGGCACAATACATGCAGTCTTATAATAGGTGACAAAAAGTGAGAAAGCCATAAAATGTCTATGTTTTGGTTTTAGCACACAGAGCCTCTGGGTTTTAAACGTTCATAAAAAATATCAAAATATTTTTAGAAATGAAATCCGAGATACCTGTTTTGAATAAACGGCTGTGTTCTGAGGTAACTGGATTGTAAAAACAAATAGGAGTATTAATAAAAATGTTCCAGCAGCTTGAATCTGTTGTAATTTAGTAAATTACTGTACACCCACCCAGTAGTCCTGTGCTGTAAAGTTACTTTCGACTTTATACCAATGTATTTCCAGCAACAAATCTCCACTGCAGACAATTTATTTGACCTCTTTCCAGCACAGATCATGTTATAATACTGAAATTCTTTATGCTTCTAAAAATAGCAATGCAGAGACTCTGAAATGATTAATGACAGTTAGGACTGTTGAGCTTCATGTAGAAAAATAAAACAGTGTATACATCCATCCATCTACTGAAACCTGTAAGATTATTTTTCCTGTTCTGGGGTGAGGATATTAAATTTCATACGAGCTCTCCCTCTTCCAAGATTGTCAGAATGTCAATGGCTTTATCCAACATTTGTTCTAAGGTTTAATATAATACATAACTGCCTAGAGGTACTAAAATGCAGGCAGCAACGGAAGAGTAGTTTTCGAAAGATATACATAGGAATGCTAGACATTGTTGTGAAAATCTTGAGAGTCCCAAAACTCAGGACTGAGATCTCCATCACAGCCACGTCCCTGCAAGCATCCTTCTGTTCAAAGTACTCCCTAACAAACTTACCTAAGACACAGATATCCTTTGCCGTTCCTCAGCAGACCACAGTCCAATCTGCTTGAAAAATCTCGTTAAGGACCTAGCACTGCTACAGAGAATGGGTGCAATTTCTTTACTTTCTTCATAGACGTGCCAGTGTTAATCAGTGAACTGCACAGAATTAAAACACTGGTCTCTAGAGTCAGTACCTGAGTATCTCTTGTGCTGGTAACAAAGAACCACGTACTCTCAGAAAATTAAGGGATGAAAGCCTATCACAGGACAATTATAGTGATACTACCAGAGAATTACACATACACTTTATATTTTAAAAGGTGACCACAAAGCTGACTGCATGCCTCCACAAGCGAGCAGAAAGGCAGCTGAGGCAGGCACCACCAGAGTGTGATCCAGACCACCAATTTTAACTGAGTAATGAAGGAAAACATAGTGGACTATCCTGAAGCAGATGCCTAATTATTAGATGGATAAAGTGACGTGAAATGGATTGTGCTCTGTGCATCTTTAACGCCACTTTTTTTAACTCATTCTTCTGACTCAGGAGACAAAGTTATCACTGGCCAGGCACGATCTGCTTTCTAACCACATCAAAACCAAAACTGACCAGTGTTAAAGACGTTACACATGATGAACGTATGTTCAATTCACTTAGACTGAGCCTACCCCAGTGACATGAGCTGAATGGCAGCTGTGTCTTACGTGTCTACTTATTGTAGCTTTTCTCAAGAAAGAGGAGAATCATGATCCTCCATTTTCAACATCTCAGCAGCAGGCAATTAACACTTAGGCAGAGGGTAGAACAGTGGCAGCACGGAGGTAATAAGGTCTCAGCACAAATTTTGCGTATTCCTTGGATGGATCAGCAGATGTACAAGTGAGACGAACAACCTGTTGTGCACACAACTCTCACGCATTGTAGGACAAAACAGAGGAGATGGAAAACCTTGATGACCATCATCATTCTTCCCCTGGTCCCCCAGTACTACAGTCCATCTCGCAGAAATGGCATTGTTCATTATGAACAGGATGGAATAACCTGACTAAGGAGCTAAGAACTTAGTTCTCAGCCCATTTCAACTCTTAGCTTTGAGATGCAAAACAACAACAGTCGTTTCTCTATGGGTATGAGGAAACAAGAGCATTAAGGACTCGATGCTGAAAATTTAAAGAGCAAAGCAAATCGGGGAAACAAGTCAGGATCATTGATGTGTGGTAGCACATGAAGTCCTCCTTCATTGCAAACTTCCTTGGTGTTCATTGCTGGTAATGTGCAGATGTCATTGCACTTGCCCAAGAGCTTTCTTGTAAGAAAGGAATGATTTTACATACTATTAAAATTATAATGCTGCTGCTGCTGCTGCAGGGAACCTGAAGGACAACAAGCTGAAAGCTATTACTGAAAGAACAGGATCCGAATAGGTTCATTCTTCATACTCTACACAACCATTTATCATTCAAGAGGCAAATTTTACTGCTCAAATAATAGCATTTATAAGGATCCTAGATCTTTAACTCCCATTTCAACACCAGCCACATCTGAAATTCTCAGCATTTCTTTTACAGGCCTTATAATTTCAACATATATTAAAGGAAAGTGAGTATACATGGAATACATGTTTCTTTTAGTAGATCCTGGATTTTATAAGAAATAACCAGTTATAAAGGAGAAAAAAAACCCCATCTTTTAAATTAAATCTGGTGAAGCTCATGCAAACAACAAAGATAACACATTCTCACTTAATACTTGTTTAATAATTACTTAAATTGTGTAATTAAAATATTAATTTATGCTCATTTTAAAGGTCTTTATGACAAATAAAATTGCATCAACAATTATTTAATTAAGCTAAGCAGGCTTTAGGTGCACTTGCATGGCTTTTATAAGTGTAATTTAAAATTGAACAAATTAAATTCTTGCAACATTTCAAATATGGAGATAGCAAATTCTTGGAAACACTCTTGCCCATAAGCACTTTTATGCATACAAGCATTGCCTCTGAGTTCTATTCATGGAAGTGTTTTCTGGAATGAGGCCCTATGGAATAAATGTAAAAGTGGTATTCTATTTTCTAGTATTAAATATAGCAGTTTTTGAATACCCATTTTATGTTTTCTATATCTGAAAGCCAGTGCTTCGTTGGTGGCACACTTTGAAATTTCTGGCACCCATCCATGTAATATTGGGACTTGTTCTTATTTCCATGCCGCGAAAAGTATAAAATTTCTTACTGAAGGAAAAACAATATCCTCCAATTTCTATTTGCATGAAGAAACACATACCTTTGGGGGCCATCCTGGCAACTAAACTTTTTTTTCCGAGATGATAATTCTGTATATTTTTGTATCTTCACAGTGGTTCACAAGCATATTATTCTGTATTGAGATGTTGGTTTTCTACCTTACATCTTTGTATTTTTTCAATTGTATTCCTTGCACTTGCTTTTCTGAAGTTCTATGAAGATCACAGAGCATGTAATAATACGTAGATACGTTTTGTATAAATTCTTTGTGCTAATGCATAAGAACTCATCTTTTCTTCCAGTGCAGTGACATCTTGCAGATACAGATCAAGTAATCTTTTGCTTTTTGGTTTGTAGCCATTGAATTTTAAATTACTAAGCAACATTAAAATGATGAATGCAAGATATTAACCTTGAATTTATATATTATAAATATATTTATATTATCTTAAGACATTAATCTTGCATTTGAATTGTATGAGAGATAAAGCTATGCTTCACAAATAAAGCTAAAATATAAATTATCAAATTTTTTTTTCAAAGGGTAGTTGGAGACATGCAGTTTAAGTCTTTGCCATATTTGGAATAATAAAATCTTTGAAAAGGAGAGAAAAATCAGGATCTTTCCAATAACTAGAATATCTTGATATTTCTATCAAAATATTTTAATTTCATTCTTGAATTGCCATGCTTCATATTCCAGTCTTCCCTGTAAGCAAATTCCAGCGACTCTGTCTCTACAGTGCTCAGAAAAGTGAATTAATAATAGAAATTATGACAGGCAGAGTGACGTGTACAAGTAACAACTAGGACTTCAAATTTTTATGTTAGGAATTTGGGTGCTTATTTCAATGTCATTAGGGAGGGAAGAAAGAAATACATCTACAAATCTCACAAATTTTACTTAAAAAAAAGGTCATCCTGGTGAATAATGTACGCCTACCTATACACATATGCATGAACACTTTTCCTGACTTTGAAGACATCTTCCCTATGCTAGGAGACAAAGCCAAACACACTTCTCTAGACTGCTTTTATTTCAGCCACCTCAGACAACCTGGGGTACTTCTACACCCAAAGTGCCCTGAAGGGACGCCAAGAAGGCCAAAGCATCTCAGTGAAAACAGATTTGGGACGTCCCACCCTGGGCTTCAGAAATCGATAAGGTTAGATGAGCAGGGCTCAGCATCACCCTGACCAGACTGAGTTACTTCAAGTGTAAAAGCTTGGTGCTGCGTTTCACTTCCTAGCGAACCTTCTTCACAAGCAGAAACATCTTGCCTTCTGCAAAAGAGGCTGTGCAGCTCCAGGAGTAACACAACAGAAAAAGAACACACTAAAAATCCAACACAAATCTCTTCAGCCTTTGCCAGTAACCATCTACTTTTCCTCCGAAGTCTGGCTAACACTAGAAAGACCATTCTGGCCTTTGTGAACCATTCCGAACAAGCCTCCACATGTCCTTCTGCTGGCTTTGATAACAGCAACGAAATGATTATTAGAAAATACTAAAAGCAAGTCTTTCAAAAAAAATGTGGGGGATATTTCTCACTGAATATCTATGAGACGTAATAGAGGAAATATCTCAAAGGATATTTACCTTAGATAAGAAAGAATGAAATCTTCCACTCACATACTAGATAAGATGGAATCACGAGTGGAAAAATCCTTACATTTTTTTAAGTACTTGAATGCCCATCTTTGTTCTATCTTAATTGAAATCAATACATCTGACTGAATGTCATTATTTTGTTACTAATCAGGTACATATTCAATTAATTAAACACTGTGCAACAGACACAAAACTAGCTCTTAATTGGAAACCATCGTTCTTAAACAGTATTAAGAAACAACATTTTATTTGGAAGAAGGTCTAGTAAGGTCATTCCAAATACTATTCAATATTTTTATGCTTCATTTAATACTGCAAGTGATGTGAAATCTGAATTAGAGACAAAGTTGAATGAAGCGTTAAGGCTCCGTCCACTTCAAGCAGAACAAAATAGGTTCTAAAATCATCACTTGAAGAAGTGGATAAGGCCTTCTTTGGACAATAGAAGGAGCCTCAAATTCACATGCCCTGGATCCTCAAAGGGGAGAACTTCAACCACCTGTTATCTGCTGGAAGGACAACATAGCAGGGCACAAGCAATCCAGGAGGTTTCTGGAGGGCATTGGTGGTCACTTCCTCATATAGGCAACTGAGGAATGAACAAGGGCAGGTGCTCTGCGCAACCTCATACTTAAAAACAAGGAGGAGCTCCTTGGGAAGGTGAAGGTCATGGGCAGCCCTGGCTCCAGTGATCATGACATTGTTGAGTTCAGGATCCTGAGAGAAGGAAACAAGGCCAATAAGCAAAAACACAGCCTTGGACTTCTGGAGAATAGACTTTGGCCTGTTCAGGGGGTTGGCTGGAAGAATTGCATGGGACATAGTCCTGAAGAGTAAAGGGGTCCAAGAGAGCTGGTTGATCTTCAAGGATCAACTCCTCCATGCTCCAAAACAGTGTAGCTGAGGTGCAGGAGGCCAAGCAAAGGCAGGGGGAGGCCTACATGGATGAACAGGGAGCTCCCAACAAAACTCAAACATAAAAAGGAAGCATAACAGATGTGGAAGCAGAGACAGAATACTCTGGAGGAATACTCTGGAGGGTTGGACCAGATGACCAACAGAGGTCCCTTCCAACCCCTACCATTCTGTGATTCTGTGATTCTGTGAATACAGAGACGCTATCCAGTCATGCACAGATGGGGTTAAGAAAGCCAAAGCCCACCTAGAGCTGAATCTGATTCAGCACATGAAGAACAGCCAGAAGAGCTTCTACAGAGGTGTTAGCCACAAAAGGAAGATTTGGGAAGATGTGGGTCCACAGTTGAATGGAGCACAGGACCGGGTATCAAAGGACACAGAAAAGGCCAAGGTACTAAATGCCTTCTTCACTGGTAAGATTTCTCGGCAGGAATCCCAGGACGCTGACACAAGTGGGAAAGTCTGGAGCCCTGAAGACTGACCATCCATGGAGGAGGATCAGGTTAGGAAAAGGTTAAACATAACCATAAGACCTGATGGGATGCACCTAGGAGTGTTGAGGGAGCTGGGCAATGTTGAAGGAGGTGATCCTTTCACTCTGCTCCACACTGGCGAGACACGTCTGGAAGGCTGCATCCAGTTTTGGGGATAAAGCTCCTCAGTATAGGAGAGATCTGGCCATACTGCAGCAAGTCCAGCAAAGGTCTGCAAAAGACAATGAAGGGACTGGAGCCTCTCATAGGAGAGGCTGAGAGAGCTGGGTCTGTTCAGCCTGGAGGTGAGGTGGCTCAGGGGAATCTTACCAATGCGTACAAATGTCTGACTGGGGATGGTGTTGTAAAGAAGATGGAGACAGACTCTTCTCAGTAGTATCCAGTGAAAGGACAAGAAGCAACAGGCACAAATTGCAGTACAGCAAGTTCCATTTAAACATAAGAAAAGACTTTTTTCACTGTGAGGGTGGTCAAACACCGGAACACAGTGCCCACAGAGATTGTGGAGTCCCCGCCTCTGGATCTATTCAAAACCTGGTTGGACTTGGCCCAGACCAATCTGCACTAGCTGACCCTGCTTTGAGCTGGAAGGTCAGAGTATAAGATCTCTGTAGGTCCTTTCCAAACTCAACAATTCCATTGTTTTGTGACTCTGTGAAACACATTGTAGTATTTTATTATGGTTGGAGCATGCATCAATTCTGCCCTTTCACTTCCCATACTCAATCATGCCAGAAATAAGGAAAATTGCCAAATCATCGACAGAATTTTGTGCAAAAGGACAAACTTAAGCTCAGAACAAATAAGCACATTTGATACCACACTGCTTTTGTCAAACCAAAGGAGGCACCACAGAGGCTAATTATTTTTGCTGTTCTTATCCATAAGCATTACATTTTTCAATGTTCACAGAGAAAAACTTTAGTTAATGAGATCCATAAAGATTCTTTAATCAGCTTACATTGTGAAAAAGTATTAAAGTCTCCACTTTCACAACAGGCACATGAAATATATAGTTTTATGATATATTACTAGCACAGGAACTCACCTCCCCCTTTCCCCTAAACCACCTGCAACTTTTAATAGTCATGTATCGGCAGGATACCAGAAACCCATAAAAGTTTAACCTGCCAATTAACAACTAGGTAAAGTTCCAGCCTTGTATAATATTTTGATTGCTTCCAAGAGCTTTTCACAAAATACAGAAAATATTTCCACAAAACTGCTAGCCAGAGTTTTGATCTGATCTCATACAAGTTGAGTAGTTGGAGAAAAATATAAATGTACTATGTATGAAAAAAACCCATCAATTTTTATACATGACAGTAGACCCGCCAAAGCCAATTCTGGATAAAAAGCACTTATTTGTTAAGGGAAAGGGGGAACAAATAAAGAAAAAAAATAAAGGCTTTCATTCTAATATTTCCTTTCAAAAGGGACATAGAATATAAGAGCAGAGTTCTGCTATTCACTGTAGGTTAATCAAGGTATGAAGTATGGTGCAATAGTTTTCCACTTATTTCATGTTACTGCATCAAAGAAATAATGAGGTCAAATAACATTATCTTGGTTTTCAGTAATTCTTTAAAAAATAGATAAAAGATAAGAATGTATCCGTTTTCAGACCATACACACCAAAGTATAAATTTTTTGGCATTAATATTGACAATCACAGATCCTAAGCACTGGCCAATACTCCCAATAAGGCTTGAACAAAGGAAAAAAAAAAACACATCATCAAACAAAACATATCCACCTCTGAGAGCAAGAAAGTCTAATGTGTATTGGCAGGAAAGAAATCATAGGCAGTATTCATCACCAGCTATAACAGGCACCAATTCATATCCACCAAACTAACCAGTGCCAAGCTTTTGCAGGCACCACACAGTTTTTCAGGTGAATACACGATCTCCTAAATATGAGAAACATAATGAGAATGCACACATAAAGATGTCCATCTGAAAGCGTAACAAGTTGGTAAACAAACCTGTTGAGCAAACTAAGTGAGAATACATCTTCACTACTGGATAACAGACGCCATAAAGAAGAGGTAGAAAATAGAAGGAGAAAGTCAAAGTTAGTGTGAGGTGGCTGGAATTGCAAGCCAGGAACTTCATGGAATTAAAGCAAACGCTATTTGGAGAGATGTCCTGTCTGAAGGGGATGAGAAAAAGGCAGCTAAGAGCAAGAAAAGAAGTCATAAATTGCTTAAGGTGTAAGTGGAAGGACTTGAAAAAAAGATAGCCTACAGGAAATGGGATGAAACTAAATGGTAGATGGAAAATAGTTCAGTGATAAATGGAAAATAATTTGGGTTTACATGACATCTTTCTGCCACAGGGATGCAGGTGCTGCAGAATAACCTAATCCTGGCACTGCAGGGTTACAGCTGGGCACCTGACTGCATCCACAGGGCAACCTTCAAGGCACAGCACAGCTCGACTACTGCAGTTACACAGAATCACAGAATCACAGAATAATAGGGGTTGGAAGGGACCTCTGTGGGTCATCTAGTCCAACCCCCCTGCCAAAGCAGGGTCACCTACAGTAGGCTGCACAGGATCTTGTCCAGGCGGGTCTTGAATATCTCCAGAGAAGGAGACTCCACAACCTCCCTGGGCAGCCTGTTCCAGTGCTCCGTCACCCTCAGAGGGAAGAAGTTCTTCCTCATGTTCAGACGGAACTTCCTGTGCCTCAGTTTGTGCCCATTGCCCCTTGTCCTGTCACTGGGCACCACTGAAAAGAGCTTGGCCCCATCCTCCTGACACCCACCCTTCAGATATTTGTAGGCATTTATAAGGTCCCCTCGCAGCCTTCTCTTCTTCAGGCTGAACAAGCCCAGTTCCCTCAACCTCTCCTCGTAGGGGAGATGCTCCAGTCCCCTCACCATCCTCGTAGCCCTCCGCTGGACTCTCTCCAGTAGCTCTTCATCTTTCTTGAACTGGGGAGCCCAGAACTGGACACAGTACTCCAGATGAGGCCTCACCAGGGCAGTGTAGAGGGGAAGGAGAACCTCCCTCGTCCTGCTGGCCACACTCTTCTTGATGCACCCCAGGATCCCATTGGCTTTCTTGGCAGCCAGGGCACACTGCTGGCTCATGGTTAACCTGTCGTCCACCAGGACACCCAGGTCCCTCTCCGCAGAGCTGCTCTCCAGCAGGTCCACCCCAAGCCTGTACTGGTGCATGAGGTTGTTCCTCCCCAGGCGCAGGACCCTGCACTTGCCCTTGTTGAACCTCATCAGGTTCCTCTCTGCCCAGCTTTCCAGCCTATCCAGGTCACGCTGAAGGTCACACCTTACCTCCAGGTCACAAATTATTTGAATCCAGGGTGTCAAAGAATGCTGATATTATGCAAAATGAGTGTACACAATTTACAAGAGCTAATTAATAGCCTTAGACAAGTCCTGGAACCCTGAATGCAGGTTCAGGTCTTTTCTAATGCTCCAGTCCACTCAGTGAAGAGAAAGTGCACTAAACTCAGAGACAATAGTGGGGTTTTTTTATATAAACACTATTGATCAAAAAACATCAATTTTTTTACGATAAAAAAGAGCATATTTTTGTACCACAAAGTCCAGTATCAGGACAAGGTTACACAGTTTTCCTAGAGTCTTATCTTTGAACTGATTCTACTATAAAGGAATCTCAACTTGTTTTTTTCTTCCCCTTTCTATCCCCTTCCCTCATCTTTCTGCCTCTGCATCTGTAATGAAAAGCTTTAAGACTTCATAAGTGTTAGGCAATGATGAACTATCAAGCAATTTCAAAGAATCACTGTTAGCATTTTTCAAAATGCTGTGATTTTTGTCAGGCCAAGTTATAATTTAGGTCTGCAGGTTTACTTCTAAAAGATCCCTTTTCAGGAGACCGCTATCCACTACCACTGAAAAGAAATATTATAGAATCATCGAACCATTAAGTTTGGAAAAGACCTCTAAGATCATCAAGTCCAACCGTCAACCCAGCACCACCATGCCTGCTAAACCACGTCCTGAAGTCCCACATCGACACATTTTTTGAACACCTCCAGGGATGGTGACTCCACCAGTTCCCTGGGCAGTCTGTTCCAGTGCCTGACCACTCTTTCAGTAAAGAAATTTTTCCAAATATTCAATCTGAACCTACCCTGACACAACTTGAGGCCATTGCCTCTCATCCTATCACTAGTCACTTGGGAGAAGAGACTGACACATGCCTCACTACAACCTCCTTTCAGGTAGTTGTAGAGAGCAATAAGGTCCTCCCCCAGCCTTCTCTTCTCCAGACTAAACAGCCCCAGTTCCCTCAGCCGTTCCTCATAAGACTTGTTCTCCAGACCCTTCACCTAACTGAAATCCTGCCCAGCAGCTCATCTGTGTTCCTTTACCTGATCACAAATTGACTGAAGAAATAGCTGTGGGCTTTATGGCACACTCAAAGCATCTTCCAGCATATTAAACAAAAAATATTTATCTTCTGCCTTGTCACTCCGTTTTCTTTGTGTCTCTGTTTGTGAGAATTACAATAAAATCAATATTTGTACGAGTCAAGGGAGAAAGCAAGTGATTATCATACTGAAAAAAACCCCAACCAAAACAGACCAAAAAAAACATTATGAAAGCCCATAGGCCAAACATTTTCAGACATACGCTATAAACCCTAATTGGAAACATTCTGATTTCACGTTATTTTTATCTACAGTAATTTTCATTTCATTTCATTTATAGAGGAAAGGGGATCAAAACCATTTACAAGTGCAGACCAAAACAATATTTTACAACAAAAATGCAAAGATGTGACATTCTGGTAATATCTAATTTATCATTCACTTGGTTCTAGATCTATACTATAACACCAAACACTTAGTTGATTACTAGTCATCAATCCAATTCACATTCCAATAAAAACAATAAAAATCAGTTTGCATTCACATTTTGTAGGAATGGCATTTTAAGCATCTCTTGGAGAGATTCCCAGCTCCTCAGGAAATCGCTCTCAGAAGACTGGTTGAACAGGAACAAGCAATACCATTGATTTCTGGTTCTCTAGATGTCCAGTAGGAGTTTTCATTCAGAACTACAGTGTTTATTCAAGTCATTTTAGGCAACTTTTTACAAGTTTTAAGGGCTTGGCATACAGTATTAAGTTTCATCCGTAAGCACCATAACTTTACATACAAAGCATTTTTTTATCATTATTATCAGTACAGTGTCAGTGTACAACATACGCTTGATCCAAAAGTCCTCCCAAGTTTAACTGAAACAATCCTAATGTTTCTGAAACAAAAAATGAAGTCAAATAACACTTTTTCTCCCTCTAAATTGTTAGAACTTAGAGAAGACCAACACAATAGCGGAACACAACAGTGTACAGCATAATAAAAACCTAACTTCTACTACCCAATTTCTCATTTATAAATTATATGGGATGGGTAGAGAAACAAAGCGAAAAAGCCAACAACCTTATTTCATTAGGAAGGTACCACGAATCTTAGGTTGGTTACTGGGCAAGGAAACTGTCTACACGACTTGTGCTTTGATTTGCAGCAGTCCTTGATGCCACTTCAATTACACAGAGTATAGCCAAGAAACACAGCTCTCACCACAGCACTGCAAAGTAAGAAAGCAAGGTCAGACTATCCCTGCTAGGCGGCACTGCTGGTGACCAATTTGCCCCAAAGGTAGCACAGCCCACATTTGTCTCTTTCTCCTGTTTGGCAGAAGATGTGAATCTTCCTGGTTTTGATATATGTATCTTAGCTCATTTATTGCATTTCACGTTCACGAAGGAAAACGGATTACTCAGCTTAAGTGTAACGTTTTGCTCATTGCCAGTTGAAGAACTGTATAAATTAGCTCTGCCACACACCAGTGACCTGCCTAGTCATTTTTCAGCTTCATAAACAAGTCAAAGGGAAAGGAAATCTATTTTTTATTAACCAGCTTCTAAAACTAAGTCATTTACGCTTCACTCTTCTGAGCCCTCTAGTCAAAGCAAAAGAAAGCCAACTGCAATAAGTTTACCAGTAGGTTGCTTTATTAAAATCTATAAGGTGAAATTTTTCAACACGATCAAATCATCATAAAATGTTATGTATTTATGATAAATTAAACTGTTATTACACTCCTTTTCACTATAACATCACCCGTGGGAGCGAGGGATTTTGTAGGTTCCAAGTATGTGTTATTGTAAGGTGCTATTCTACTTAAGGTTAAGTTGCATTTTCCATTATAAAACCCCATTTCCAGGGGTTTATTACTCAGCCGTAAAAATCTGCTTGGGGCTGAAATATGGCATGTAAAGACTCAGTTCAGCAGCAATTTTTTCAATGAACATTTAAGAAAAAAAAAAAACAACCCTCAGTTTAGCTTTTTTTAAATGAGTAAACTACCAAACATTCAAAGAAATTCCACACCTGCAAAAATTTGAGTCTGGATCTGCAGTACTGACCCCAAAAGCCAAAAATAATGTCTTCAGTGACCATCTGCCTGACCGAGCTCAATATTCCCCCATGGCAAAGCAGAGCCAGCAATACCAATAGGGCAGCCTAAGCACTGCAGAGCTACCTCAAAGACTATTCTTTCCAGACCCTTTCATGAATATTTGAATGCTCTGTCAAATCTTCCTCCTTTTAGATGATCTTTTTCATAACCACAATTAAATTAGAACATAATTTTCTCATTTGATTCCTGAAAAAGAAATGCAAGATGCTCCACAACTTCAACAAACATAAATAATTATTTTATTGGGGCATTTTTTTTTTAAGGTATTGGTAGTGCTGGCATTAAAACTTCAAAAATATTTCAGTGAATTTGGCTTTATTTACTTAGCACAATTAAGTTATGGTGACATAGGAATGGGTGTCCTGGGTCAGAGCACAGGTTCATTTAGCTCCGTACCCAGCCTGATGCAGTGACTCATGCACATGTACCTAGGGAAGAGTAAGAACAGAACAAACACTGTTTTCCCAGCCTCCAACTATTTTCAGCTCAACGACATCTTGAGCCAGATACGTCTTCCGATATATTTAAAGCATTGCAAGAGTAAAAATTTCACATAAAAATTCTGTAATTTTCTCTGGAGATTTGAGTCTGTGAATATTCTTTGGTTTTAGCACTAAAATGGTAATGATTTATGGTGATTCAATACAGATACAGTGATAGAATGACACACACCTGCACTGGAGTATGTGACCACACATACACAGCAACTCAAACAAACTTTAAAGGGTCTGATTAAAAAGGCAGGAAATACCAGATTAATCTCAACGGCGCAACTTTCATTTTAATACCCTTGTGCATGGCTTCTGTAACTGAATCTTTAACCACATCTCTATGCACTGTTTTTTCCTACAGAACTTACGACACATTTGCTCAAAACAGTCATCGCTCTGTTACACCTTTAACTCTCTCCTCTTTGATCATGATGTAGTCTTCACTCACACCTTATTCTTTGCACAGAATAGCAATGCAGATATAAACACACTTCTTTCCAGGCTCTTGACATTTCTTTGATGGTTTTCCTCTGTTTCACACTGTGGCCACATGCTTGATTTTAAGTTTTCCAAAGTCAGGTAAGTTGTGCAGCAGGTTCCCGACCCACCAAAGCAGAAGTGCAGAGCTGGAGGAATGAATGTCGAGGGGAGCCATTCCTCTCAGCTGCCGAGCCAGGACATCACCAGTGCCATTACCTTCGTCCTTAAGCAGTGGTTAGCATTGTGCAGCACTTACTGCGATCCACGCACAGCTGCTCTATGCTTCATCTGCAGTGAAGCGTGGCAGTGGATTTCTCTCCTGCCCCAGCCTCAAGCTGCCGCCCTACAGCTTCCAGTCACAGCACCAGTGTCCCCGCCCAGGAGATCCCTGTGACAACTCTGCCACGCAGGTCCCCTCTTTCCAATGTCTTGCTACTTCCAACTCTTTAGGTTTCTCCTAGTGCACTGTGAGGTCTGTTAACCTTCCAAGCTCCGGGCTCTTTTCCCAAGAAGTCCCAGGGTGCTCAGAAACCCCGCCCTCTACAGGTTTCTCTGCCTGCGAACCTCCCGTGTCCATTCTGGTCCTGACATCCCGGCGTGGCTGCCATGGGCAGCAGGAGCCCAACAGCAGGAGAGCCCAGCCTGGCCCCAACGTGGAGGAACAGAGCAGCGCACAGCTGCAATGCACGGGTGTCACGCACATCTCTTCTACACCTCAATGTTTGCAATGCCTTTACTAAAGCAAACTTTGTAATACAGACAAATTGTAGAGGGACAGCTTATTCCTCTTCAAAACTGTATTCAACTAGTCAGCATATTGGTACGGGTTTCATATTAACTAAAGTGTCGGCGCAGACAAAACCCTTCCCTCACCATTTTTAAATGCGTGTACTGCCCATCATGCTGGGGGCATATAGTGCACGCTGGGGAGTTACCTGCAGCTGTATTTCAGCGAGCAAATCCTTCCCACCTGGCAACACCCAAGCACATCCCCATCATGCTGGGCCAAAAGGCGACGGCAATGTAAATCGTTAAAGATTACGCAGCCCCTTGTGAACAGTTAAGTGGAGATTATTTAAAAGACTTACATACACAGAAACCTGACACACTCTTCTTAATGGGCAGGCAGACTGTTGTTTATTTAGTTTTTGAAATTTAGTCTAAATTGGGCCTTAAGAAAGAAAAAAGTAGCCTAGGTTTCAGTTAACAGATTGTCTTCCACTAGTCACAGGATAATCTGAGCTTTAGAGAAACACGTGTGAGAAGTAAAAATAAAGTGGAAGTACATCCTCATACTGTATATTGTTTTGCATCAGACTAGTTATCCTGTGGTTCATCACTGGTATTAAAAATTTACATGTATAATCTAGTTTAAAATACATTAACATAAAGTAATAGTGTATCTTACTATGTATCTGTCATTAAATCTTTCAATACTGTCCAGTTTATTAGCAATAATTTAGAAAATCATCATATAATTAAAGAGTAGGAAAAGATGGAAGCTTCACAAGGAAACTGTGCAGCATAAGGAGTATGTCAGTTGGTAGCAACAAAATATTTTTCTGAGTGATACTGCTTACTAATATCTGTACCAAATTTGGAAATGTTTTGGCTGCAACCATGCAAATCAGTGACTGGGACTGTCTGTTTTGATGTATCAGGATATATTTATGACACAAATGTTGCATGGAATGCCTATTGTGTTAAAAAAAAAATCCTTTTTCAATATAAAAAGCAAATTCCTAAAATCTGAGAAAAGACTTCAACATCTTTGTTTCAAAGGATTCATTCATAATGACATTAAAATTTCTCCTTGCACACTGAGGTACTGCCCTACTTCAGAAAAAAAAAAACACCTAAACAATGCTTTTCAAGGAAAAAAACCCTGTATTATGGATTAGAATGAGGAGCACTTAAAACTGAGTTAGGAACTAGGCATACAATAATGATTTGCTATTCAAATTGACTAACGCCTAGGTCAGAAGAAATGAAGCATATTTTTTCTCTTTAATGATTAGCATGAAAGAACATCTGCACACTGCTCTCAGCAGCAGAAAATAGCAGGAGGGAACTTATATAGGCAATCAAGATTAATTCAGGTTGTTAATTAGTATGAATTTCTGAGTTTGCAGTGTACTTCAGAGTCAGAGGGCATGATGTTTCTCTACCAAAGGTTTAAGAAAACAAATTGACAGCACCAATACTTTCTTCGTACGTATGACTCCTCGTGATATTTTTTTTAAGTTTTTAAAATATACATATTCCCAATACTGTGAGCAAACAGGAACAGAGGTCCCACCTTGCTAGAAAAAATATATATATATATATAAAATCATGTTTTTTCAAGATTAGTTTCTATTCTAATTGTACCACACAGTACATAATACTTTGGCTTGTGTCTACCTACATACTTTAAAAAAGCCCAGGGAAAACTAATTGCTATTTGAAAAATGAACACGAATTAGTATCATATAGCTAAATTAACACTTAATAGCTTCACAAATGCCAATATGTTCAGTAAGCAATTAGCAAGCCAAGCTATCACACAGTCACTGCCTGCGCTGCAGACTTTTAGTCTTGAATTCCAGACTTCTGCTCTTCTGCTAAATCTGGCTGAAATTTTCCAAGGTGATTTAAAGCTTGAGGAGGAAAGGTAGAGGCTGTTACCATTTTAGCCTCGTTGCCCCAGGAATGAAGGCCAAAAGTCCTGAATTCGAAACTGTAGTTTGGTTGCCACGCATACCTTGACAATAAAGGGCTACAGGTTTTTAAGCTGCATGACACATTTTTGCTACCATATAGGAAAGCAGCTATTTTTAAGGAAGTTTCATATACAATGCATGCTCAACTTCTTATTTTTCTTCAGTTTCACATTACAATTCATAAAACACTTCACTCCTTCAGTTCTCTAAGCTGTCTTCCATCTATTTGAAAACCCCATTGTGAAATGACATTATTCTATCTAAGAAGGAAAGCAAAGAGCTATGGACCATATGGTATCTTCACTAAATTAGCAGAAGTTTCACTGATACCAGTGGAAACCAGAATTCACCTACCCTACAGACTGCATCTGCATGTCATTGTTTGGGGTTAAACAACAAATGAAAATAAAAGGTAGTTAGATTTGATCGGTTAATTGAGCCTTGGGGAAAAAAAGATCACTAACTAAAAAAAAATTGTTTTGTTGTTCTCTTATCTATTGAGTGATACAAACAAGCCTCCATGATGTTGTCATACTGTTTTTCTCCAGCACACCTTTCAGAAGGCTGCACTATTAAATAGGACGCTATGATTTGCACTAGTAAAAATGCAACCTGCTATCATCAGGTTGCTATGAAATGAGTAAGTTCCCAGCAAGTAATACCAGAGAAGGAAATTTTTAAAAATACACACACACAGAATTGCTTCAGTAGAATTGTCCACCCCATCATGCCACAACCCTAAGTATGGCAGCAGGGCACAGATGTAACACTGCTCCCTGGTTCGATCTCAGGAAAAACCAAACCGCCTTTGATGGCAGGAGAGCGAGTCTCTAGGACACCTTCAGCGTTCTGATAACACAGCTCTTTTGGACCAGCAAAGAATTCTGAATCTACACAAGGCCCCCAGCTTGGCCCAGCAGGTTCCTGGGATGAACCAGGAGTCACATGGATGGCAACCAGCTTAGGGGAAGGACATGCCTGCCTTCTCCATGTGAGGGCAAAGCTCATCTGTCTGCTGTACTTCAGCTCCTGCCTTCACTCGGGCCGTTCCCCAGCCTCCTCTGGGGAAAGCCCTGCCGGTGGGCAGGATTCTTTACTTGACACATCAGTCCCTACAGAGTTCAACCAAAAACTTAAATGCTTTTAACTTGCTGACTTGCCCCACCTATTCAAAGCTTGCTGGAAATTCCCCGGCATGTTCTTGGGTATGTGAGCTGCCCCAGGCAGCTGCTGCTGTTGCAAGGCTGCCAGCATGTACCTGCGGGGTCCATTGAGGCAGATACGGACATGGTGCCCGCTCGGCAAGCGGCCAGCAGCAACAACCCTGCTCGCCTTGTGTCACTTCGTCGGGCGCGCTCAGGCCTCAGTCACTGCACCCGATCAGGTGCTGGTCCATTGCTCAAGGCACTGTCAGCAACATCACAGCATCTGGCCTTCCAACAACGCCCGCGAAGTACTTAGGCGCAGTCACAGAAAAGACTGGCACACTGGAAACTGAAACTGCATGGGCAGTAAAAAAAACAAAACAAAAAAATAAACTGAATATAGTATGCTGAACATATTCTATTTTAATATCTAATTTAAAATCTCTATTTTTGAAGGATACAAAATTTCTGCAAAACAGACATTGAAATACTACTGAACTGAATGAATTCACAGCAGAGAGGTCTCAGACTACATCAGGGTCATGGTTATCGCCATAAAATTTGATTAAATGTTTATGAGTCAGCTGAAATATTGCAGGCAGGATCTTTTCTCACTATAGGGTGCACAGATACAGTGTAAAATCCTCTAGAAATACAGGGGACTGTGGGTTTAAACTATCATTATTTATTGTTAGATGAATTTATTATGGCAATGGTTAGGGGCCTCACCTGAGATGGGAACACCACCAAGCAAGGCTCTTTTTAAAACAGAGCAGGGAAAAATGACCCATTCAGGGTTCTGCTGGATGGAGATAAAACAGATGTGAAAGTCAATGAAGGGGAGAAGCAGCATATTAGCTCTGTAATATAATTAAAGAACTGAAACATTGACATGAGGTGACTTGTCTAATGTAGTACTAAGTATTTACAGCAGGCAGAGACGCACTTACGCCAAGGGCCAGCCCAAGTTTTCAACTGATGCCATGGAAAGAACCTGGAAGCAGAAGTGGACTAGACTATGCTCCTGTTTTAAGTAGAATATCGCACTTCACAACCTTCACTTCTCAATCCTCTTTAACCAAACACCGTGTCACAGTGGCATAGACAGGAAGATACTGCTTCAGAAAAAGCACCTTTTAACAGCTGTGTAAAAACTTCACTGGAGTAAAGTTTTCTGATTGTTCCGGGTACATGAAATGAAGTCAAAAAAATCCAAATGCAAGCTACTACGAAAACAAAAACTGCAGTGAATTTTGGCGGTTTTTTTTTTCTAGCCTCTGTTTCACATGACTCTGTGCTCTTCGAATCAAAACATCCCACAAGTATGGTTTTGATCTGATGAACTCATGACTGATTGAACTAACTAGTTATCCTTCAAAGCCCAGCGTGCTGAAACAAACTTTCACAGGGGTATTCCTCTCTCCTGTAATTCTCAATTGTGCACATACCATACAGCGGTTGAATTAAATGTAAACTTAAAAGTAAGTCTGCTCTGCAATTATTTACTTGTGCAGGAACAGCTTGCACACTCTGGAAAGTTTAGCTTCGTAATTATGAGTCCACTGCTAGGTATTTATGCAAGTGAAATTACCAGGACATGCGAAGATGCATAACAGCTATTTACATACCTCTGTGCTCTGAACAGAGCAAATTCTTTTGGAAATCTTAGTGCATTACTTACGCATTTAAAGACCAATCTAATATATAAACATAAATAAAGTTCTGCAAGATACTGAAAACTTGCATATCCTGAATTTGCATGCATGAGTTCACATTGCAAACAACACAATTTTAAAGCAGCAAAATGAAGCATGTAAGAATGTGTTTAAAGAGATAAAAGAAAAAATAAATTGTTTTATGCAGCCATCAAATACCACCACAGCTGAACGAAGAACCATTACTCAGTCTTTCACTGCACTACTGCTGAACAGAAAACTGGGCTGCAACTGAAAACTGTTCCTTGACAGATTTGAGAGGATGCACCGCAGCTGTGACACGCTGAATTTGAGGGGATGATCAGCAGGAGGCCTATTATGGCTTTCTGTTCACATCGCAGAAATCAGGAAATGTCGTGCCCCAAGTGGTCCTCTCACAGAAGAGGAATATACCTCTGATATACTCAGGTGTCGTGGGTTTGCACAGCAAGGTTCTGGTAGAAAGGGGCTACAGGGGTGGCTTCTGTGAGAGGCTGCCAGAAGCTTCCCCCATCTCCAACAGAGCCACTGCCCGCTGGCTTCAAGACAGACCCACCACTGGCGAAGGCTGAGCCCATCAGCGATGGTGGTAGCACCTCTGGGATAATGTGCTCCAGATGCCAGGGCAGAGATTCCCCTGCAGCCCATGGAGAAGACCATGGTGAGGCAGGCTGTGCCCCTGCAGCCCGTGGAGGTCCACAGTGGAGCAGATATTCACCTGTAGCCCATGGAAGCGATCCCACACCAGAGCAGGTGGATGCCCGAAGGAGGCCATGACCCCATGGGGAGTCCGCGTTGGAGGAGGCTTCTGCCAGGACCTGTGGAGAGAGAAGCCCACGCCGGAGCAGGTTTGCTGGCAGGGCTTGTGACCCCGTGGGGGACCCATGCTGGAGAAGCCTGTTCCTGAGGGACTGCACCCCGTGGGAAGGACCCACGCTGGAGCAGTTCATGGAGGACTGTCTCCTGTGGGAGGGACACCATGCTGGAGCAGGGGAAGAGTGTGGGGAGGAAGGAGCAGCAGAGACAACATGCGATGAACTGACCTCAACCCCTACTGCCCGTCCCCCTGCACTGCTCGGGGGGAGGAGGAAGAGAATTCAGGAGTGAAGTTGAGACTAGCAAGAAGGGAGGGGTGGGGGGAAGGTGATTTTCATTTCTCATTACTCTACTCTGATTTGATTGGCAATAAACTAAACTAATTTCCCGAAGCCACGACTGTTTTCTCCTTGATGGTAATTGCTGAGTGATCTCCCTGTCCTTATCTCGAGACATGAGCATTTTGATATATTTTCCCTCCCCTGCCCAGCTGAGGAGGCGGAGTGATAGAGCGGCTCTCTATCACCTGGCACCTGACATCCAGCCAGGCTAAACCACGCCGTCAAGTATTGAGGTCAGTCAGAGAAGTGGGCTGTCCAGCTGCCTTCCCCTTCCCGCAAACATTTCTGCTGCTCTAAGCTCCCAGACGTTGCCAGCATTGCCTTCTTATTGCTCCTTCTGCTGCTGCTTGAGCAGTTTGGGCTTCAGCGTCTGGAATGCTCACATGCAATTATCATTTAACCAAGCACCCACAGTTTTTCACAGCATTACAGCTGGCATAAAGCAAGTGGTAATTTTTAATACTTTATAGTTCAAATAATGCTAAATTAAAACAAGAATCTTTGTCTCTGGCACAGCTTAAAGCATGTTACAACCAAGGGAAGTACACGAGCTTCTCAAAGCAAAACGTAATTGTGGAATTGTATGCAATGAGAATAGTACGGCAACCCAACAGCAGATGTTGCAATCGTTTCACTCCAGAATTACACATCTAAAACCATGTGTCTCTATTCAGGTATGCACAGAAAATTTTTTTATCATGATTATTATTTTTTTGATATCTACCTGTTACCAAATTAAAAAGCAGCAGTCTCGGAAAATAAAGCGTCACTAATTAGCTGAGTCTCAGCAGCAGAGTGCTTGTCAAATGCTTTTAAGTGACTGAAATTAATTTCAAACACTTTGTTGAGTCTTTTTGAACTGTGAGGAAAAAGAAATCATTTAGTAAATAGCACCTGGATCCCATGAGCTCCTCAATAATACTGTGCCTGTGTTTTTTTGGAAATCCTTGAGTACATTTCCAGTATATCAGAAATAAAGACGACTGTCAGATACTCCTATTAGTCAGTTGGAAAAGCCAAAACAGCCCAGTGGGAGGGAGGAATGTTATAAAGATACAATTATGAGTCATTGCAGTTTTGGTTGAATCAGGGCCATTTATTTGAAAATCTGCTGCCCCAAAACGTTTCCTAATTCACAAAACCCTTCTTTTTTCTTTCTTCCTTTTTTTTTTTTTTTTGACTGGATATCTTATATATAAATTTGTTTCCATCACTTTATGCTCAGGAATTTTCTGTTGGCCCTTGTGTAGCATGATGCCTATAACATCCAAAACAGAGGGCTCCAGGATGTCTGCCATAAGAAAATATACTGGCTTGCTTTATTTTTAAACATTAATACAGTTGGCAACCATGATGACATGAATGACATGATTTACAAGTTTGTGGGCCAGACAAAGCAGGATCAAAAGATTATCTGCGAGCAAAGAGTCAACATTTCAAACTGAGGAAACAGGAACAGAAAAGGCTCATCTGCACGCAGCCCAAATCTTTCCAGCAGCCCAAGGTGGTGGGGAAGGGAGCGTGGGGGGGGGGAACTCCTCTGCGCCAGCTCCCTCTGCTCAGGCTGCAATTCTTTTTTCTTTTTTTAATCTAGGTATAGTATCAGGACGCCAGCGCCTACACCCTACACTGAGTGTCTAACTGGGGATGCAGTTTGGATCCTTGCCATAAAGACGCCACAGCACATTCAGAAGTATCTGCACTCTGATGCAAAGGTTGGTGGTTTGACTATGGCACAAGCAGTTTGCGACCGAATAAGCTAAGCTACCTGCAACAGCACCCACCCTGAAAATCAGTTGTTCCCCCCTTTGCACTCCGCAGCTCGAGCCTGGTGAGGCACATCACACACGTCTAGATGCCTTCCTCAGGTATTGCTCTCAGGCTTCCTCCAGACCTGCCTTTAAATCATGAGAGACACTACAAACAGCACCAGAACAGGAGCTGAATGAGAGTTTTATATTACGAGTTCTGAATCTTGACATTACTTGGCCTTCTTCTGGTTTCCAGGTCTTAAAAGGCATCAGACTCTTCTTGGCGGTGAAGATCCTATGGACTCCTGGAAATTGCCAGGAACAAGCAGATGGGGACAAAACCTCATAACATGTCTCCTGGTAAGCTACAGACCACAGTCTGGAGAACTCAAAAAGCATCAATTACTCCTGACTTTGAAAGACTGTTTGAAAGATGTTTCTGACTCCTTCCCACACCAGCTCCCAGGGAAGAAACAACTCTCTCATTCTGCTCCTAGCCAGTACGGAAAGCGAAAGACTGCTTCAGCCGCACCGTCCAGCACGGAAAAGGAACAGAGAAAAAGCACAATCTGAACCAGGGTGAGAGCTGGGAGGGATACTGCCGCCAAATCAAACACTTTCCGAATGCTGGAACAATCCTAAATACAAATGAACCCTGCTGGTTTTATGATCTGCACAACGAAGTTTATCAAGGTATCATTCCAAGGCTTCATCCCATTTACAAACACAGCACTAAAGCCTTTAAAGAGCTGTGGCAATACAAGATAAATACATGCTACTAATTACTTGGAGCTGAACATCAGAGATTCTTGTTCATGCTTCCTGGTTTCTCCTTTTCTGTACCCAAATGAATATTTTCTGAACATAGTAACTGGAAAAAACGGTCTTTTCGCTCAAGCATTGAAATAGTCATTCCTCTAGTGAATAGTAATAAAAAAGGAAAACAATATTAACCCAATGGACTGAACGCCAATCAACAGCTCCCCCTACCAGCCAACTCTAAGAGGATCAAGAGAAGCAAAAAGTGAAGTTGTCCAGGATTCAAAGGCACTGTGAACTAAAAGATGAGTTTTCCAGTGACACCAGGAAATTTTTAGTACAAGTGCAGAGGCTCATGCTCAGAGTCGCATGATGACAAGGAACCTTATACCACAGACAACGCCTTGACAGAGTGCATCTTACAAGTCACTGAAAAAATACGGCACTTAACTGTAATACCACGTTTAAACCTAGAAAATAAAGTATTTCTATTCTGTTTTGTAACGAGAGGTACATTTTACTACAGCTGTGTTGGAAGGACAGTCATCAACTTCTGCAGTAGGAAATGGCTTACGTTTGGAGGCTGAATTTGACCAAGTTCACTGCAAGCATTGCAGACTTGCAGAAGCACTCAGGTTCAGAGGGACCTTGGGACATGTCTAGCCCAAGCTCCTGCTCTGCCGGATCAACACGGAATTTAGATCACATTGCTCAGAGCTTTATCCAATTGGGCACTACGAACCTCCAAGGCGGGAGGCTCCACAACCTCCCTAAGTAACCTGTTCGCTTAATTATCCTCAGGCAGATTTTTTTTTTCCTTTTATTTCAAATTTATGACAACTGTTTCTTGTTATCTTCCTGGGCATCTCCATAAAAAGCCTAGCTCCACCCGCATGTCAACCTCCTCTCAAATATATCCGAAGGCTGCTATTCCCACTTCGATTCATACCTTTGTGAAAACCATTCAACTAATAGTAAGTCTCAAGGGTAACTTACAAAGTTTTTTTGGACACACAACAAACACGTTCTTTCTATTCAGCTACACACACAGAATGAACTCATTTATCATGAGGCTATGTGATCCATCACATAGACATCTCCAAATGTCCGAGTTGGCTTATGCATGTTACACAGTCCATAGATAAATCTATCTGTCTTGTGCACACATATCTAACCAGCATACCAATAGGGCATCTCTCACTTTGAAAACATTTCATCTGCGATTTGTGCACTGATTTTCAGTTCTGAAACAGTTTTCAACATTCTCAACAGCTTTAAATATCTATTTCCTTTCCTTCCTTCAAAAAAAAAAAAAGAGCCACAAAACACTCAAATGTTTAATCAAAACGTGTTCCTCTGCTTTCCACCATTTCCCTTATCCACCCACATACAGTTACATCCCCTGACTTTAAAGGACACATTAACAGTAGAGCATAATAGCAGCAGGCCTAGAACATGAATTTTGTATCTGTAAATGGGAGATTCCCAAAATTCTCAGTGAAATATGTAAATTCATATTTCGAATACTTACGAAGATCCATTATGTTGACCCTAAAAGTTGTGATATTCTTATGGATCAGAAATCTATTTTAGTTCATTTTGGATTATGTTTATGACATTCTCTAAGCCCTGCCTTTTAAGTAAGGTACTTATATAAGCACAAAAAGTAATACCTCTAATACCATTTAAAGCCCTCTAAAATGTTTATTGGTTTCCCTAATACTTGGTGAGTATATAAAATACCCCATTGTGAAATGAAGTGATTTAAAGCTTTTCATAGCTCTCTAGAAGGAAAAAACATGGATAATTTGTTTGTTGCTTTTCCTCTTGTAAAATCATACCTATACCTGAAACCCATACTCCAAAACAACTCTTGTATATACAGTGTGTAGATTCTGGATTCACATTCACTGCCATGTGCCATTTCTATACAACATCGACTAACGCATAATTATAACCCCAAAGGGACCGACTCCTGTGTTCCCATGTAAGTGCAAGGCACCGCTGCCTTCAGAAGCTTATCACAGCAAAAGCATAAGCACAGTATTCAGCGTTGTGATCTCAGAGAAAACGAACAGCTGAATATTTCCCATTTTTACTCCTTTTTTTCTTTTTTCTTCTCTCTGAATAGCAACATATTGCAACACACTCATGGAACTGCACGTTAGAAACTTTCTGTAAGTGTAACTTACATTTCTCATTCAACTCACATGACATTTTTGACAGACACTACGTGGGTAAAACCATACCATTTGAAAATCTCCAATTCTAAGTGCAGCTAAAAAACCCATTTTTACTCATTGTCATAAGTGAATCACTGATAGATGTTACAGTCCACCTTTTCCAGGCACAAGACACTTGACAACAACCTACTGAACTTTGAGTTAAGCCCTAATTTGATAATTGCAGTGCCTCAAACAAACATTTCTAATTACTGTGAGAAGCTTTATCAATTCATTAGGGATCAATTCATTACTGTTAACAACATAAGAAAAATATTACACATATATACAAATACTTATTTGATCATTGATCTGTAGATAGATGCAATTCACTTTATCTTTTAGCAAACTCCCTTGTGGGGAGAAACCACCAACAAATTTTTCCTAATCTGATTAGACACCCTTTTAACCCTCTTGCTCCTAAAATCTTTCACCAAAAACCAAAGCTCTCCACCTGCCATTTGCATTACGTTGTATTTTTCTTTCATAAAATCCATGTGGAATTAAACAGAAAAAAATAATATTCTTATATACACATATATTACTGTATACACACTATTATTTATATAAGAGAGTCCACACACTTCTTCAGGCATCTCAGGAATGCTGTACGAAACCCTGTGTGCAGTCTCAAGCACCCAGTCTGCAAGAGAGGAAATCTGTGTTTGCTTTCATAATAGTGAATCAACACAAGGGACAGAACAAAATTCTTTCTTACTACCTGTCAGTTACTCTCATATATTAAACATGCAGAAAGTAAACCGTCTTTAACCATACAGTCCTATTTGTAAGCACTAAATGTGAACCAGCGACAGCACACGCGTTCAAATCCCTGCGACGAGCAGCAGCCGTGCCGGCGCAGACACTTGGTGGGTGCAGCAGCCGCCCCTCGGAGCCCGGCTCCGCCACCGCCTGCGCCTGGGAGCCCCAGGTCCTGTGGCTGGCACTCCGGCCACCTCCAAGTTTCTTAGCATTCCTACAGGCAGGCTCAGGGCAGAGGGAGTACGAGGGTACTGGTAATAGGAGGTTGTAAGAATACAGACTGCAGCCATCGGGCATAGCACTCAGACAAGCGTAACGACCGGCAACCTGCTTGCAAGCAACAAGCTCCTTCTACACCCTTTTCCCACGCTTCCTCCTCCCTGACCCACTTTCATCAACCTTTGATCCTTCCCCTAAATATCCGTACCAAATCTTGCACGTGCCCATAGTCCCAGTAAAATACCCCATCATCAGTCTGATACAGTCCCAGAACACTCTGGCGTCAGGAACCTACGTAAAGTCCTATGTCCCTTCAGGCAACAACCTCGCTAAGATCTCGCAGTGTCCTGGGGAGAGCTTTCCCTTGGTGTCTTTCTGCCCAGGGACCGTCGCAGCGTCAGGACCAGGCGCTGGCAGCTGCCACTACCGTACAGCACTACTGCCCGTCCTCCGACCCCGCTGCGCCTCCACGCTCCCTCCGCTCGGCCCCTGCCCCCCACAGCCAGCGGGGACCTGTGGAACGACCCTTTCCCAAAGGGGGGTCATTTCGTGAGCACCACCATTAAAAAAATTGAAATTCATTTCAGATGGTATGATCTGTTGTCCTGTGATAAAACATCAACTAAATTGAATGTTCACGTTTTGGTGATACATAATTCTAGAAAATATAATATAAATATATAATTTATAAAATTTTATGACAAAATAGGCAATTACGTGAGCGAGATTAGTCTAGCTCAACAATGGGACAGCTTTTAAATTGACAGGATTATAAATCACACGGATAGGTGTCTATTCAATGTCAATACACTCCCAAACACACAGGAATGCCCCATCTGGGAGAGTCAATGAAGTCACCAGCACTGGGCAGCTGTAGCAAAGCCACTGCCAGAGACCTGTTATAAACAAGGTTGATTTTATTAATAATCGAGCTCTCAACAGAACAGTTTTCATGCACAAGAGCTATTTTAATAAGCAAGCATCACAGAGTTAGCACTTCCATCATATGTTCCACATGACAGAGACCTGGCACTTGTCACCAGCATATTTACTCTATCACAAATAAATGGACTAAAATAGAAAGCAAAAAACCTAATAACTCAAAAATGTGCTCTAAATAAAGGCCTTTATTTTAATGAAGTCAGGATTTCAGCTTAAATGCTTAATTGCCTAGGGGAAAATCTAGTCTAATAAACACTGAACTCAGTGCTATGTTGAGGATCTAATTTGGTATGCAACGGTCAGCCGAGAGAAGGATTTCGGTGATAAGAGCTGCAACGCGCAGACAGAACGGAGAACTCTGCAGCGTTACGCCTGCCAAAACCTTCCGGTTGTTTAATTCTAAGGTTTTGGTTTATATCAGATTTGTCACTACTTAGCATGATTTTTGTACTAAGAATAAGAGAGGAACCCATAAGTGTCAAATTCCAGGAAGTTTTTCATACTTTTTAAAATGAAAAATAAATTCCATTCTAAAACGTAGCCCAGTGGTTCTCAGAAGTAAACAATAACAGTTGGAATAAATCTGTTATCAATTTCAGAAGTTTATTTGCAAGTTGTATGGTCCTAAAACAGAAATAATGTATTTCCTAACTTTCTCACCCAGAGATAACTGGAATTTCAAGGAACAGCTGAGGAATGTTAATGATCAATAAAAGAGATTTACTTGAACAGTTCAAAGTTTGGGAGCAGTAACAAATACATCCTTTTCAGAGCTAACTTTGTGTCAGTGACCTAGATTATTGAAATGTCATTTATGGCACCCTAGTTTGCTCTTTCTTTCCACTTATAAGAGGTCTACTGCAACACAAAATTGACATTTCAAATACTACAGCAGCAGTTTATTTCCTAAGCAATTATACAATGCACTGATTTCCTCAAAAAAGTAACAAAAAACCAAAATAGTCACAGAAGAAAAGACAAATATCTACAAATTTTAGTAAGAAATTCAATCTTGCCACGGTCTATTGGCAAATATTGGCACCTGAGCATCATATAAATCATCTGTTCCTGCCCTTCTGTGTTCCTACGGCAGAAGTCACCTATTAGCATTTGTATAACTGTGAAACTCCCAAACTGGCACACTATTATCACAGAATCACAGAATAGTATCCTTCCAAAGTAGATCTGGATACTGGCAATGCTGCGGTTAGGTGTTATATTAACTAATCTCTATTACAAACCATTCTGGTTCTGTCTTCCTTAATCCTGTTCCTTTGACAAAAGGGAGTGTGATTATTTGTGTCTTCCACTGTTGTTTATGCAGTTTAGTTACACATAAAGAGGAAGTCGATTTAAAAGTTGGTTCTACTCCACACTTTGAATAAATATAAGATATAATGAATATAATAGATTTCAAGATTGGAAAAGAATGCAGACATTTCCAAGCCCATAGATCTCTTATTCAATTGTTTTGGTTTATACTTACTTTTAATGAGGCTTTGTAAGACCTTGACACTACTTTTAGAGGAGGTGCAGTACCCACACACTCTGCTCATTTTAATATTGGACCCTAAGGAAAACCAATCCTGAGTTCAAATACAAGCTGACAATTCCACTGAGCTTAAAAGGATTGCAAGAATTGTATCTGAAAGCAGAAATCCCAACTGGATTTTAACTGAAATTAAACTGGAAGCTTTAATTACAGAAATTAATTTGACCATGTCTAGCTGTGTTTCTGAGTACTACTTGCAATTCCAAATTCACCTTAGTATTGACATCAGCCATTCAGAAATCCTTAATCCACAGGAAAAATAACAACGTGCTATTTCTGAAATACAAGAAAGAAGTGTGGGAGGAAAAAAGTAGAGGATTGTAAATTGGATTACAGAACACATTTTAGGCTTCTGTAAGCATGGTGCATAGATAGCCATAGTTTCAGTTTGAGCATGAGTAAGTCCTATTGATTTATATAGAAGTATTCATATTCTTTAGTATATACCTCCATAAATTGCTGAAAATTGAACAGCAAAGATCTTAAATGAAGTGGAGAAGTAGCATCCTCACTTCTGAGAAAGCAAAGTAGTCGGATATGTTTAATAGAGCTGCTCTCTTTTATTTGTTTCTACACGCAAAATTAGGGAAAACAAACCTTGAGAGCCCCAGCAGCCTCCTGAACATATTTGGTTTCTTAAAAATGTACTTAGCTTGTTTGTTCATTCCCCCTAACAAACTTTCCAGGCATCTTAATACAAGATAAATATAAAAAGACACAGAACTACAGCCAATACTGATTTTTTTTTTAATATATATATAAAATTCAGAAAAACAAATGTTACATAAGAATGGCACAACTGGCTACAGGAATAGAATGTGTAACTTGAAGAAATCCAGCAGAGACCATCTCTTACTGAGGGGTAAAGAAAAGATCACAGCATAAATTAAAGATAGCCATTGGAAAAAGAGGAGCAGAGAGGCTGAAGTGAAATCATTTCATTCCACAGCAGTGAGCTGCTTGTGACTCAAAGACTCTCTGCAGTTCCTAGTGTAATCCGTTTTGTGCCTCAAGCTCCGGCGGGTCCCTGAGCCTTCACACTGCGCTCTCCACTTCCCCACGTACGTATGTCCCACAAGTGTTTGTACAGCAACACAACACCACCATTAACCCAATACAAAAACATCCAAGTAGAAAAGTGTTTAGAACTTGTGCTGTATTAAGTTAAAATGTAATACAAGTAAATGTTTCACTTAATAAAACATCTCTGTAATAACTGTTCATCATTGTGCATTAAAATATTATTTATCACAATAATATTCATTACAATTAATAAGCTGATTCGTTAATAATGCAGATGTCACATGCAATTCAATGGGATTCCTTTATTCACCAGCGCCATGGCCATTATTTTAAAGTCCTTCCAAAAACATTAACGCACAATGTTAATCTGAAATCCATACCTCGGTTATTTTCACGAAGCAACCGGCAAGGTTTGTTTAGGAAATTTCATGCCAAGCTTCAGAAGTGTGCACTCTAACCTTCTTCAACACATAACTCAACATAAACACTTTCTTCATGACAGACATTTCAAGAGATGAAGGAGCGGAACAAAGGCAGAGTGTGACACAAAGCACAAGTTCTGCACCATTAAGATGAACGGACAGATTAGCTGGAAAATCCATAATGACACGTTGGGCTGGCTGAAGCGGTTCTGTTTATGTAATTACAGCTTTGGTGCTTAAACGTTAGGAAGCTCGGAACAAGACCTTCACCTCAGGCCCCCTGCACCAGCACTTCGGGAGCGCTAGAGTATCCCCGTCCATCAGCGCCAACCACTGCAATTCACCTGACATCTCATTAAAGATTTTAAAGCATCACCTACTAGAGGACAAACGGTTCATTAGGCAAACTTTTATGGGCTAAATACAATCTTTATGCAAAATGTGCTGAGCAACATTCAGCTTTATTGCCAGCAAGGGCAAAATAGCAGTCAAGCAATGCACTCTCAGCCAGCGCAGTCAGCCACTCGACCCACGTCTCTCGCTTACCAACAGATTGCAAAACAACATCTTCTGCTTGCTTTAAAAAAGAGCTCTATCCAACTTATCTTAGATGCACAATCTGAGAGTGCAAGTGTGTATGTGCTTTCCTCTAGAAAGAAAGATCAAAGCAACTCTGTATGCAAGAAAGCCCATTACAGTCAAGCCCACCTTCTCAATTCATGCTTACAGCAACATTAAAGACCACAATGCAGAGGTGTGCCGTGAATGAAAACCTGACCAAGGTTTTTCTTTCAGTAGTGACTTATCATGTCCTAACTGGCACAATGCACACTAACTTACTGAGAGATTACAGGAGGAAAATTATCTATATGAGTTGGGCAAAACTGGCTGTCCTGAAATACCAGGATCAAGGAATAGAAAAATAGTCTGAAATTTGTGCATAAGCACCCTGCATTTCTCACCAGGAAATCCACTGAAGGCTGCTCAGAAAAACTGGTATGTTCTTCTAAAGCTAAGAATACCCTACTCCAAGGTTGGCTGAGCACAGATTGCTGCAGGACTGCTATGTGCAGAGTAAGATGGAATTACTGGATTTTCCATGTTCTTCTTCTAAAAAGGTGAATAATACACTGACAGAGATCATCCTATGAAACAGAACACCTGTCCTCAACATGATGATTACCTCTGTTTCTATTTCACAGTCACATAATTTCCTTACAGCAAAACCAGCATTAACTCATGATGAAAGGTAATACATGCACAATATGTGCCGAAAATGATAGGAATGCTGGCAAAAATTCTTTAGAGCAACATTTATTGACTCTCATATTCCTGCAGCTGAATGTGATGATCAGTTTGCTCCTTCTAGTCTTAAACTCCACGAATCCATACAAAATGAGGAATGGAACAAAAATATCCCAGATATTAGCATTAATTGAAGTTGCAGTAATCATATAGTACATTTTCAAGTCTGCTTCAGAAAGCCACTCCAAAGTCGGCACAGCACAGCTTCTGAACTTAGAAGTCACAGTTCCTGCAGATGATACCATTGTAAAGGACATTGTAAAGGACATTGGGTCACGAAGAGAGAGCAATCAGCCACTCCTGCCCAGGCTGATAGACCAGCTACTTAAGAGTTCAGGGAGTATGTAGCACTTCAGGAAACACTTCCACGAGTAATTCTCACGCACAACACAGGGAAACCAATACTCAGTCATGTCACAGACCAGATCCAAACCAGAATATAAATAACTAAAGTTTTTCAAACTCAAAATCTCTAAAGAAAGTTTTCCTGAACTCCCATACAGCCTATGCAGCACCAAAACTCACAAAGTGCTTTCCTTTGGGTCTGAAGAAGCTGTGGGTGCCCAGAAGTCAGTCCTTGGGTAACCCACAACTTCTTTGGTCCAAGCTATGCAGAGCTTCGGTTGAGCCTGAGCCCTGGCTAGCCTAGAAACTAGGCAGAGCAGCACCCCAGTCACCCTAATGGTAGTTATGCTCTGTACATAACTAACATATACCAACAAAATTAGGTTTCTCTCAAAATGCAGTCATAGCAGCTTTCTTTTTAAAGCATAGCTGTCCCAGAAAAGTAGTATTGCTTCAAGATCCAGCCAACTTTCCCCTGAAAGCCCAGTTTAGCAGGAAATGGGAGACCTAGATCCAGTTCACTTCTCAGGTGGAGGAGGTCCGACGCGTAACTTCTGCTTTCCAAGAAGGTACCTGAATTCAGACAGTTGGACAGTCAGGTTTGCACAAGGTAAAAAGCAAGTAAAAAACGTGCCTTGCTCTGGCTGAGTGGTGAGGGAAGATCTAGGTCCTGATGCCTGCCCTCAAGATTATTTTTTTTTTTTTTTTAGCATTTCACAGGAAGTTCGAAACCAAGTCACAGCCCTATCACAGGTTTTTGGTGTTTTTGTTTTTTTTTTTAGATAAATTACAACACAAATTTAAGCCCTTCAGTTGTATCATACATCTGAGCATGCGTTAGGATTCTGGGCAAGGAAACTTTGGTTGCTATAAAATCTCAACAGTCAAAGAAGCTGATAAATATAGCTTGCAATGTGATTATACTGAAACAGTTTGTTCCAGTCATACGGGACTCTTGACTTGACATTCCAATTAAAAAAAGAAGTGACAGAAAAAACATTACAGAGCCATACTTTGATATTAAATCAAGGACGTGCAGAATTTTCTTCTTCTAAGATGAAGTAACTGGAATAACCGAAGTTTTAGCTAAGGCAGTTCCTTATATTTCCTATAATTTCCTTTCATTTCTAGATTCCCAAATTAATGAAAGAAAACTCTTTTGTCATTTCAATGACTACATAGTTCCTTATTGTCAGCATTAAGTTCAAAGTATTTCCTGCTGGTGTTTTAAAAGGAAAAAACCCACAAAATCTCAAAATTGTAAAAGACGAGCACTTCTCACCAAAAAAAAATAGCAACTCCTGAAGAGAGATTGATAAAGCCCAGGTTTAGGCATACCAATACCAAATTATTTCTCACGGCAAACTTTTCCATAACCCTCTCAATTTTTTTTTCCGATAGGAAAAATCCTTCCACTCTGTTTGTCAGGGTCTTGAGAAACAGGTATTTGGCCTGGCAAACAGTGGGCTGTGCAGTACAGGCTGTGACCTGATCATCTGGACAGCTTAACAAAGCAGACTACTTTCTCACCATCAAAGTGCATCCCACTGAAAGAGCTATCGATCCTCCGGGACTTGCCCAGAGCGCCAGTTACTGTCTCGGTGTCAAATCCTGCAAAGGAAGGAATGCATTCCCACCAAGGGGAGCCTGCCAGCGCTGAGTTAGCATTTGCACTTGGACCAAAGCAGCTGGGGAAGGGAATCGGTCTTTCAAGAATAAGGAAAAGTTGGCTAGGAGTTCTCCCAGTAAAAGACTGGCAGAGATGAAAAAATCCTCTCGCTTTGCATAGCAAAGGAAATGGCACATTAAAATGCCCATGTGAAATACAGACAACTAAAAATCCTGGGGGCAGCATTGCTTTTAGTAGCTTAAGTAAATTCTTTTGCTCTACTAACAATCCAAACTCAGCTAAAAAACAAAAAGTAGGTATCAACTACTTAAAATCCATCTATTCTTATAAAGGTTGACTTCTCTGACCTCGTTTTGATTGCTGCCAGGTAGGCCAGGCCAGAAACAACATGCTATTTCCTTTTCCCAGTTCAAAGGAATCTGAGTTAACAGTCTGCAAAAGGTGCAGCGGGAAGAATCTCATGCTTGAGCGTCTTAAACTTACAGATGCAGTTTACATTTGCTGTTGTCATCAATAAAAAGCAGCTGTAAGGCATAAATTCAATATTCAATGAATCTGGCCAAGCATTCAACAGTGCCAGGTTCTGTCGTGACAGCCCGCCCGCTCCCAGGCCGCTTGTGCAGTGGACTGAGGAAGAGGCCGGCTTGTTAAGCCTTCCACTAGGTTACAAACAATCCGCTCTCCAGATCACAAGGGCACTCTAACTGATGCCATCAGTTCAGCTATGCATATTTACCTGCTCTTAATTAGGGGAGTCTACTCTATACCATTGCTATAAGAACTTCTTGAAAAGAAAGCAATAAGGCGGCTAATTCTCCTTAGTTTGTCATTTACACCATGTGAGAGTGAACGTAAAAGACAGCCATCCACTTTGATATGATTTTGTACTGATGTAAATGAATGCAAATGTTTCAGGTTAAAGATAACAGACTTTTAAAGACACCACACATATTTTTCTGAAAGCATATGATGCTCACTATTTACTTCCACTCCTCCCCACACCTCCAAATGTATTATTCCCATTCAAGCAGATAGGAAATGATACAAACTTTTCAACAAACTCTTTTTATTGTCTTTTGTCTCAATGAGCAGCTGTATTCACAGCAACATCTATATTCAGTTCTGCCCCTGAGGAGCAATGCCCACTACTTGCCGAATTTAGTTACAAAAGAACTTTTTTATCTGTACTGTCTACTCAATAGCACTGGACTACATACAGTTGGGTTTTTTGCCCTGTCTTTCACAGTCACTCCCTTAAAGGACCAAATTGTGAGAATGCTACTAAGGACAAGACATGTGGTTTAACCATCTGCTGTAGCTACAGCTGACCTCTTTACCTTAGCTTTTCTTTATTACCAGAAGCACAGTACCACCAAATGGCTGGAAAAATCAATCAGAAGAATGCCAGCAGGTACACAGTGCCATCAAACACCTGTTTATACCATACTACAGAACACAGCTTAGTGTGAACCACCCTTTGGACATGTTTAAAATTTACTTTTTTACAGAAACTATTCTCTACATGTCTGGATGAGGCCCTCCAAAATGCCTTAAAATCTAATAAGGAGCCAGGAATTCTTGTGGTTTCATTCTAGTTCTGCCACTGACTTGTTGTGTGGTCTTGGAAAAGGCACTTATCCTTTCTCTGGGTTTTATTTCTCACATATGGTGATATTAATATGCAGCAGAAACTAAGGCCATATCGTATATGAAGCTGAGAAAACAAGTTGACATACACAGGAAAAAAAACCCCAAAACCCTCAACTATGCTCATCATCATAAATGCCATTTTAAGCACTGAGATTATTGCTTCTTGGCAGACGAAAACATGACTGTGAAAAACAAAGGGTACAAGAGCAAAACCCAACAGCTACTATACGTTATTCACCTGTGCACACATTCCTACCCAGTTGTGTCTTGAGACGAACCTTCTGGCCTTACCCATCCAGGAGAAGTGTGCACCACTACAGTTTACCTTGGCGTAGGTAACACATTGCAAGACGATGCCTCACTCAGCTGTGGTATCTTTTCGATCTGCCATTCGTAATCTTAAATCCCACTGCCTAGCACCTCCCTCTCAGAGGCAGCAGTCTGAACAAGGAACAGCAGGTTGTCTTGCATTATCATTGTGCTCAGCAAACTGACAGAGTTCTCCCCAGGGCCACCAAAGCTTTTCTGACCTTGTGAAGACAAGGTTGCAGCATTCACATGGAAATTAAACATGCAACAACTCTAATTCCTGATCTCTACATTTTACTGTAGGTAGTACTAATTCAAAATATTAGTCCAAGTCACATGTCAATTTTTCAATATTAATAAAACTCAGTACAATATACTGACATCATGTCTAATTTTCCCACTCTTGGCTTTGAAAAAACGCAACGTGTTTTGGGGAGCCAGTACAGTAAGTGTGCCTAAAGATTTAGGGACAAGAAATATCATACACATGCAGTGTATAATTTCTGAGACTGCCTTAAAGAGTGATGCATTACAGGACCAATGCTGAGCAGAATGGCTTCTGAACCTTACTGAAGCCTACCAGATGCTGTTGAGAAAAGGACTCTGTGGTCCTCTGAAAGACAGTTCCTTTCCAAACAAGAAGAGCCTTGCAGACCTTCTCCTGGGGAGAAAGATTTTTTTGCCAAATAGACCCCAGAAAATTTCTCACTTTGTTGCGGGGATGAAATGGGTGCATTTAAAAGGAAAATAAGAGAGAGACTCAGCCTCAAACTGCTGAGTAGCTGCACAGCTGGACACTCCATCGTCAGCCACAGATGGAAGCAGGGCCAAAGCTGAGTAAGGGAAAGATGGGCTCCTGAATGCTCCAGGAGGTGTCAGTCCTCTTCCAGGCTACATCAATCCTTCTAATTGGAAGTTTTATTTTGCGTTAAATTGTTTTTTTTGCAAGAAGTTCCTTCATTGATCCACTGTGAGCACCTTCTGAAGCTCTGGAGGAAAGTCTCTTACTGGATCTTCCAAATGAGAGAGCAGAAAGTCATGAAAACCATGCAGGCAATCACCACAGCATTTAGATATATATTACATAGTAAGAAAATAATTTCCTAGGTACCCCACTACAGCAAAACTGACACACAGGCCTTGATTTAAAGCATGTCGGTTGTACCGTGAGGAGTCTCTTTAACCTGCAAAGGTCAGGGATAGTCTCTCAGCTCATTAGAATACACTGCAACACAATCCTCAGGGAAAAAGCTTCTCTTTCTTCCCATTGGAAAATCTTTCATGCATAGATAACTAGCTATTTTTATCGAAATTGTGAAAAAGAACCATATCTGAGATGTCATAATTTACCTTACAGTCCGTGAAGCCTAGAACAGCAGTGTAACAAATTTTTAAGGTAGTAAAAAGGACAAACCATATTTCACACTGGCAGTACTGAAGAGACAGATTTTATTCTGCCTAAAAAAAACCCCGCAGTTCCCAAGGAAGCCAGCTGGGCAGAGGGACTCATTTTAATATAATTTCCAAAAGAAGAATAGCATTCACACCTAATTTTGGAGAAAATTTAAAATGACAGGGTTTCAATATCACTTGGAGGATTTTGCAGCCATTAGAAAGCTCTCCATTAATGCATAAATATGAAAGAAAGCGTTTTCTGATGCTTTTAGGGAAGTTTGTCACCAAAGATGTCTATTATGCTCAGGAGAGTTCACAGCATCTGTAACAATTTGTTCTCAAAGGAAAATGTGCCCCGTTTTCACATCATATTCATATTCATTACCTCTTTGTTGTGGAATAGCATCCATTTTATCGTTAGTTAATATTTTAATGATGACAGTGTTGCAGTTTTAATAGAAAAGAAATATGTCCATGCACTTAAACATTTAGATTTAAATGTTTCCATAGTTGGAGCATCTGCATGTAGTCTGTTTCTTCTGCAGCTACATCGTCTATTTGGGAAAGACACCGCAACCTAATACCTACCGTTCAAAGCAACACCCTGAAATTTTGTTAGTTTTCTCAATCCTTGTTGCAGAAATAGGACGGCACAACAGATAGTACATTTGATTTTGCCTGGGAGGAACACACCTTAAGGTTTCCAGCCCTTTTAACCTTAAAAATACTCTCCAAATACCAGCATCTTCTCTAAACACATCTGTGAGATAAGTAGATACAAACACCACTGTGCAGCTGATGCAGACACTGTGTGACTTGTTCCAAGATCTCAGAGCATGAAAAAAAGTCGGAAAACTGAAACTACACCTTCAGCAGTCCTCTCACAAAAAAGCAGGTGGCTGTGGCCAACACAAAGACTAAAACAGGATTCAAGGGATGCTTCACATATTGTTAAAATTAGTGACCTGCATGTATGTCATGAACCACCTGTATTGCTTTGAGATTCCACGTCTCTAGAAAGTATGAAAACCAAAAAAAAGTATTTTTGTAAAAATATATAGTATGCATGGAAGCCTCTACTTTAAAAATATCATTATGCACTGGAATTTATTGTCTATTGCATCACTCAGTGGAATAGAAAAATAACGCAATAGATTTGGGGGTATTTGGTTTTGTTTTGGTTTTTTTTTAAAACAAATAAGCCTTTTTTATAGAAGGATGAAAAATGGAGGTATCAATGTAAATTATAAGGAATACCTGTGATCACCATCCAAATTACAAGCTAAACACATGATTTTTCACATTTCATTTCTGTCTTCAGAAAAAGAGCTGTAATGTACAGCAAATACAATACAGTCACCTTACTGCCTCATGAATGCACCACAACTAGAAGGTTAAAGTTTGATGACACCTTGTAGAGGCTGTAACTTGTGGTAAAAATTAATAAAACCAAGTCTATAACAAGGCTACTTTATTTTGAGGAAGTGCTTTAGATGACAAAGGTTCATTTCACCCTCCTTGAAAGCTTATATTGCAACTGAGCTTTGTCAGTATTAAATCTCTGGCTGTAGACATTCACCGGGCAAACTTGTCTAGTTCAGAAACAGCATAACGAAAGAGCTGGTAAATTCTCCTTCAGAACTGACCTAACACGATGCATCTGCCACCCTCCTACGCTTGCCCCCCACTTGGTTCTGAGATTTCTGCACATTAGCTACCGGCACTCCCTTCCCCCTGCTTTCCAATAGGACAAAGGCAAGTTTCATAAACAGCCAAGTGTGTTAATTCAAACAAAATACAGTACAGCCGTTCTTTCTAGGCAGTAAAGTCTTGTCTGCATATTTTAGCTGCTGCATAATTGTTACCTTTAGCTCATAAACTTCAAGGTCAATTCAAGGTCAAGAGTAGGTGTTCAGCAGATGAAACTCTGAAAGGCTGCTATAAAAAGCATACTTTATAAATCAAAATATTTTGTTCTCATTTGAGGTGTTTCTTTCTTGGTTTTTTTTTCTATCTGGTGGTTTTTCATCTGTCTTCATAAATTGTACATTTATATAGTACTTTCAAGCTAAAAGTATAATTTATATACTTGGAACGCAGACTAACATATTTCTATACTCCAAATTTGACTATTTCCCCTCTAATATCCACATCAAATGCGCTAAGCTTGTTTTGTGAAGAGCAGAACCCAGCCACTAAAACAAGGCAGCATTTATTCAGAGCTGGTATCAAACATTTCAATAAATGTAGGCAAGAGAGAGAACTTAAGTTACAGAGATTATGACAAATAGTTCTCTCATACTGAAACACATGATAAAGTTTACACTAATTCAATGGAATACAACTGAATTCATATTGCTCTGGCTCACTTCTACACGTTAACTGTATCGTAGCACTAGCAGTAACTGCTAAGATAACTTTTCTTCTTTTGCATTATGGATATTTTTATTTGCACAGGACAGAAGCACACTGTATAATGTTAAGAAAAACATATGAAGATAATTCAAAGAATAGTAAAAAAGTGCAAGGGAGTTCACAAACTAATTACTTGAATCTTTGCTGACCTGAGCCTGCACACAATGGCAGTTCAGAGTGGTGACTGGTTCTGCACTCCCTCCTGCTTGCACGCTCTCGGTACCCAAGATACAGCAAATAATGTCATCGATTTCCTTCAATTACATTACAAAGGATTAATTTGCACCAGGGAATAAAAGGTTGCGACGGTAGCTTTTGCATCACTCAACAACAGAATCCAGCATTTACAACATGACTCAGAAGCACACGGGAGGAGGGAAAAAGTAATTTACTTAGTGTTCTTTAATTCTTTGTGGTATAATGAGAGCATATCCTGATTTATGGCTAAATAGCACATATATTTTTCTCAGGAGAAAAGCCTTTCATAACCTGCTCATTTCTGTGGTACTCAGGAGTTACGAGATCCAAGTCCACTTGTAAATGTGGTGTCCTGCTGAAAGCGGTTTGATAGCCTTTTGATTAAAAATAGTTCTATGTTCTGCTGTGTTTTCAAACCACAGGTCAAAATGCTAAACCAACAGAATTTTTAAAAAGTAAGCTTAAATGATGGTGCACGGAATTAGTTACCTGCTGTTTTGTAAAATGGGATCATTTGTTGTTAATTAAGCATTCTTTTCCTGATTTGATTACATAAAGAGTTGGTTTGCAACACAATAGCATACGAAGGTCAGTACAGCTACAGGAGAAACCCTATATGCTGTGACAAATCCAATAACCATCAGGGTATTTGGTGCACAGAAATAAAGTGTTTCTTAAAATATTTTGCTGATTTGCTAAGGTATTGGGAGACATTTTGCTGAGCGTGTAGCATGACATTCCCAAAAGGAGATACACTGTATAGTGAAATTGTCAACAAATTTGCTTGTGGGATAAAAGGTTGGTGCTTACAAACCAAAGGGCAGATGACCAGGTTGCAGGGATTGGGGTGCTAAGACTAGAAGAGGAAGGGTGGAGAGGAGTACAGGGATGAAACCGCTTTCTCACCCTCTGCTTCTACTTATAGGGGGGGGAAAAAAATGTGAAAAGTCAGATCTCTCCTCATTTGTTGGACTAAACAGAAAATACAAACATTCACAAACTGTAGTATCTTCAGTTTTCGAAAAGAAGGCATCAAGGAAATTGTTAATGCTGTATTTCAAAACTGAAACAGATGTGATTTGCGGTAGGGAGGGGAACATGTCATCCCCCCGCGCACTGCCCCGAGCAGGGCACGCAGACAGCCCCGCTCCCACGGCGATGGGCCAGCGCGGCAGGACGGCTCACGGCCCCGCCGGCACCCCGCGCCGCCGCACGCTCCCCTCCGGGAAGCGCCACGGTCAGTGACCACCAAGTGCAACATGTGAATGGGGAAATACAATTCTGAGTAGCACAGATGACCGTAGGTTTACACCTGAAACTAAAGCAGCAGGAAGGAACACCGTACGGGAAGGAAACGCGGTAATTCCCGCCGGGAAGGAGCGCTCGGGCTGCCGGCAGCCGCCGGCCGCGGCGGCGGTCAGGCGGGCTCGGGCTCCCTCTAGCGGCCCCCGGGCAGAACGGGCCCTGTTCACGCACCCTGCAAAAACGCTGCGCTCTCTTTCATCCTGGTCGGGGACAAGAACCATGTAGATGATTCTGATACATCTAGACATGCTAACAACACGTTTTACAATGTGGGGGAAGAGAGGCTTTTTTTCCCCCTGCGTGGAAAAGGTAACAGCTATAATAAGCCTTTCTCTTCTTTACCCTAAGAGCAAAAATCCCACATACATTTGTTCTTACATCACCACAGTCTCCTAATTGTTTGTGAGAAAATATTTCAAATGAAAGCAATTATTTCCATGTCTTTATAGTTAATAATCTCACAGCCAAACTCTGATGTGAGCCATCACTAATTATCTTTTTCTTCAAGTACAATCATCTGTCATATTTACGAACTTCATTGCTTTCAGGTTTTGCTCTTACTAGAATTCTGAATAATGTTAAAACACCATTATTTATTTATTATTTAAAATTACAGCCTATACTTGCGTTTGGAACCTATCAATCAACACCAAGGAAAGGAATGAATTACTTTGTTGACATCCTGCTCTAAAGATTGCTGTCCAGTTACATCTCAGCTGGAGCTTACACACTGCTAGCACGCAAGGAAAAAGCTCACCACTTCAAATTAAGCCAAATAGTAACATAGGAAAAAATAGCAAGAAAGAGAAGTAGTAAGATTGCTGTTTGTAATCTGTCACAAAACACTTCTGCTCTCTAGAGGTGTGCAAAACCAGCTAACAAGGCCTAAAACTCCGTGTGCCTCTTTCCGTTGCCGTTACTGGGCAGGTCATCCGTACTTTGCCTCCTACAGAACGCAGGGAACACAGGGCAACAATGCATCATTAAAAGAAACTATGAAGATGCATTATTAGGGCCTGTTTAACAATTACAGTCAGGTCTCCGAAAAGTCAGCACTGGCTCATCCTCCCGCCAAGCGTGCGCGGACCGAGCCTGGCCCACGCGTACCAATCCCTCTCAGGGTCGACGACGGCAGCTCCGGGCGCTCCGCACGCTTCGCACCCGCAGCCGGGTGAGAGGCCAGGACGCGCTTCCAGCAAGAGTTTAATACAAAGCTAAGCAAAACTAGCACCAAACCCCAAGCAAGCTAACGCGTGCAATAAGACAAAAAGCAACTCCAGGCATGGGTAATTCCATCCAAACGCATTGCCCAAATGTCTGCAAGTTTCTTAATTCGAATCTAACCGAAAGTTTGAAAACCCGTCCCGGGAAACGCGGCCTCGCCGCTCACACCGCTGCACACAGCGAGGCGAGGAGCAGCACGGCAGCACCACAGCTACGGCACGCAGGCTCGCTGCACTTAGGGGGATTAGCGGGGGTCAGGCTCCCATGGCCGCACCTGCAAAGCTCAACACTATGACATTAGCTAATATCCTGCATAAATCATATCCCTTCTGTTTTAAAAGCAAATAAATAGCTGTGCATGCGTCCTTTGACCTTCATCGCCGGGAAATCTATGCAGCTTATCTTTACGGCAACGGACTACGCTCAGCTAACCACTGCTGGCAGGGTGTCTCTCTACTGTTTTAAGTGGAAACGAAATTCAAAGTGCCTAGACCCATTTTATTTTTTTTTTAATCCTTAAGAAGTAGCAGGGACTTTAAGAAGTGTGAAATAAGGAAATTTTAAAAACCATAGTAGACCATACACATGGACTCTACAGTGAGAACTACAGTAAGAAAGCCCTCACAAGATATGCATAGTATAATATCAAAAAAGAAAAAAAAGTCCAAACCATGAGCCCGACTCAGGAAGCACGTGAGCTTTTGATCTTATTTCATAACATGAGGACGGAGATGAATGAATTTTTTTCCTGCCACAGCTTCTATAGATCACTTCACATTTCATTTAAACTCAGGCTCACATCCCAATTACAGGTTGAGTCTGTATGCAAAACACTATAAAAAGTTATTTATTCTTTACCAGAAACTTGCAAATAACCAAATATATAGACATGTTTGCATAATAACTGTATTTTTAATATATAGAATAATATTAACCTGATAGAACTGTTACTAGAACTATTATTATTTACCAGACCTTAAAAATGGCAATAGTTTCTTAAACAGCTTCTCTCCTTAGAGGGTATTGTTAAGAAGTTAAGAAATACTTAATCTTAATGGGGGGAGTACGGAACACACACAGCATATTGAAATAATCTGTTTTCTTTGAACTCTAATTTTACAACAGTTCCTGTAAGCCAGGATCTTGTGAATCACACATCTAGAAAAACAGCTCGTTGTGTTGGGAGGGGTGGGGCGACAGGGCTGGTAGGGGTTGGTGGTTTTTGCTTTTTCGAGAAATCACACAAAAATTGGGTGTATGCACACAAAATAACTATTCTGTTATTTTTCTTTTATTTGTACTGCAGTGCACTGTAGGGACATGGTGCGGTGTCCTAGCTAATTGTAGAATCCTTTTATGACATCTAAGAGATTATTAAACAACCTCAGTTAATAAGAGATTCTGACAATCCAGCCAGGAAGGAACAGAAAAAAATCCAGTAATTGTAATAATCAATTCTACTGATGTGTTACAAACATATAGTATGTTTTAATGAAAGTGTGTTTCTCACATAGCCAGAGCATTTATGGCAATATAATATACATAATTGAAAATATTTAATACATTACATTAAGTAGCAGAATAAAATTATTTAAGAATTGGAAATAAAACTAAAAGGCTGCTTTGAAAGTTTAATTCTAGCTTCTTTTCAAACTGACAAAAATCTCTATTAAGAAAGAAATATCTTTTACTATTTCTACATAATGGCATTGTAAAAATTAGATACTGAATACGTTATATAACATAAATGAAAGTGCATAAACTGCACAAAGTATCACCAAGGTGAATGTAACATTACTACAAATAATTTCAAAACCAATGCATTTGAATGCCCACACTAACCCATGAGAATTCAGTTTTCTTATGAAAATACAGCTGTGAAACAAGACTGGAATAAAATATATCCAGGTTTCTTTTGTGCCTGGGATTTAATTCCACTTTGAAGTTTAGTAATCCACACTGTATTCCAGGACTATAAATGCTCCCTCACACAATACCTTGGTTTTGAGGAGCAGCAGACAGCATACGGCTTATAGGAAGGGACCAGATCCTCTCTGCAAGCAGAACAAAGGACGGGAGCACAAACCTGAGCGTGGTGCAGAATCCTGAGAGATTTAGTAGGAAGAGGTAAAAAGACTTGTCTGAGATCCTACCGGACTGCAGCGTTCTTGAAAATGCAAATACAACTTTTGGATTTAAACACAAGGCCATGCTTTTTCTATTTTATTAGATAAATAAACAGCGTATGTAAAATATGACCTTTCATTACACCACTAAAACCTACTTTGCTCAGACAAAATCAGCTTAATGTCACAGATTTTTTTTCTTTCTCCTTTTCTTCTTTCCCTCTACATAATTTGCTTTGAATTGGATTGAAAGGAAAGACTTGATACAAAAAAATCTGGCTTAGCACAATGAAAAGTACAAGGATATCTGATAACCTGAAAATCTCAAGATAGCTTCAGGCATGAGTGGTTTTTAATCAGAATTTGGCAACTGAAATGTATTTGTAGCAGTCTGTATGAATCAGCTCAGATGGTAGTTTTACTGATGAAAATGAAAAGAGCAACAGACATGCAAAAGGTTTTCTGAGGCAAAAGTAGTGGGACTGAGTACCGGATTTTTCCCAATACTTGTATTTGAAGATAAATCTGACAGAATTCCCTTGCCCCAGTATTACAGAAAGATTTAAAAGAAAAAAAAGCCCAACCCAAAACAAAACACAAACAAAAAGAACCCCAAGCCTAACCGCTATTTCTGGCAGGAGTTTCTTGCTTAGAACTTAGTTTGCTAAATTCATTCTCCTATAAGCTAAATTTAAGTAACTAATAAACTAACCTAAAAGATGAGCAGAAAATCTGAGATGACTTCTTGTCCTGTAAGTACAAATGAATTTTGATTCAGTATTGCCTAAGGATATAGTTTATACAAGCTCACTTGGTTCAAGACTATGTTTTTGATGGATATGGCCTTCTGCTTGTTCAGCTGTAGAAGAGAGGAATGCAATCCAGGTTGATGGTGAAAACGAATAAACAAAACTCCATAACTGAAGCTTACGGAATTTATAACACCTGCTTTGGATATAAACTTGCAAAAAAAAATAAAATTAAGAAGCATTACGACTCCTGAACTGAGATGCTAAGCCAATAAATAATCATCAATATAAAAAAAGAACAGAAGGAAGTAAAAAAATAATAAAAAACCCCACCTAAAACCTACCAGAAAGACTACAGATTGTGTACCACATTTTTTCATCTTCAGAATTTAATTAGCCCAAAAAGAATATTCTCATCCCTCTCTGACATACACATTGGCTGTGCATTCACATAGATATGTATTTGGCAAACCTGATAAGCTTAAATGATAACAAACAATAACTCCAATGTATTTCCCATTTTTTTTCTAAATAGTAGAAAAACTCATTTGCACTGCTTTGAGAAAACTGTGTCTTCTTCCTGGCCTAACCCAGAGAAGTACTTAAATAAAAACTGACGTGTTCCACTGAGTGACCTCCATCCTTAACCTCTCTGACCAGTTCGGACCTGCTGTTTCCTTCCTGGCTCCGCAAGGCTCTGCAGCACGACCAGGAACCCCAACCTGGAGAAGAGACCGGGGAGCTGCAAGCTGGGGTTTGTTCTCACCACACCTGCAGCACTAGTGACGGTAACACACAGAAGGACAAACGGGAACTCGATTTGACAACACTGGGTGGAGCAGCAAGGCCAGCAGAGGGACCCGTTAGGCAGGAACGGGCACGCAGCTACGCCGCCGTCGCAAGAAATCTCTGTGCGGAGGGGTCGTAGTTTGGGGATGGTCGCAGAGAGTTGGGCACTGCGTGTCCCCTTCCCAAGGGCTTCCCACAGACTGTGTGCAGATCCTGAATTGCACTGCCCACTACAGAGCTCTCCTTGTGCTGTATTTTCTGAAGAGTGTTGGGGTTTTTTGTTTTTTCATTCTTCTCCCTCGCTGCTGCCATTCCCGCTTAACCAGCCAGCCTGGGAAGCAGGGTGACTGAGGGGGGCTGGAGGGTGGGCTGGATGGCCCTGGCAGTTTTGGCAGCAGGATGAAGCGCCTGTCCCCTCACAGGCTGGCTTGTATGAGATGAGAGGGCAGGCGGTCAGTCACCTACTCTGAACTGGCTCCATTCAAACTGCTTTTGAAAGGATGACAAAATTGAACTAGTGTAACCTTTGTTGACCAGCCCCGGTGCTCCTCAGCCACAGGTCAGCGCAGGAGAGCAGCTGGGTGGAACCTGCTCCTGGTGCATTCACAGCAGCATCATAGGAAATGAGAAGGCAAAAACACAGCAGAAAGACTCAAGGAGCCTGTCAAGCCAAAGCAGCAACTGGTCAGATCAAGCTGTTAAGACATGCTGGTAGGCATGAGGAAGACCTGACTCAATACTTCCTTACTTTATGATAACAAAGGGCAATAACCCGTAGTTCTAGCTACACTATTAGACCCGTCACCTCACTGTGACAAATTCAGTGCAAGGCATTAGGGAACATTTTTTTCTTCAGTTCTCAGCTTGCATCCCTAAATGTTATTAATGTGCCTTAATTTACAGTACCACTACCTTTCATACATCAGGATCAACACTTCCTCCTTTATTCACAATAAAACACCCCAACCGCCCCAAAACAAAACAAAATTCATAAAAATGCAGTTCATTATCTGGCAGTAATAACCACAATTTCAGAGGCCTGAAAAACAGTGTTCCTTAATATCTGGCGATCCTCTATTTGATAGAATTATCGGGAAAGTATAGAAACCACCTTGGCACGAAAATAAAACACTTGAATCCCGAGACACTCAATACATACGGTGTTTTCTTCCTATCTCAATGTAATTCACACAATCACAGCTAGGGGAAAAAAAAAATCAGCACTTCACATTGAGTACTCATAATTACTGTCCTTCTTTGGCATGATATTCAATTCATAACACTCTTGACTTGGAACACTATTGAAAAGTAATAGAAAAAGTTGTTTAATAATCATTATCAAAGCCAAATTATGTTCACAGATACTTATGCCAAATGAGAACTAAATATTACGCTTCTAACAAGCCAGCTGATAGAACTATGAAATGACCACAAGAGTTGTTTAAGGAAAGGAGTCTTAACGAAGGCAGAATGGACTTTTTAGCTGCCTGCTTGCAAGCACAGCCCAGAACATGCTCCTCCTCTTTCGAAACAATGACATCTGCACAGTATTGAAGAAAAACAGCTTTTAATCTTAGGAATATATCACTTCTTGGAAGCTTTGGTGTATCCAATACCAACCACCAACAACACCCTGCACTGGGATTTACCCAGACACTGGAATTTACCCAAACAGCCATGCACAAAGTGCTTCAAACAGAGCCTCCCGGGCACTCTCCAAGGCACCTGACAGCGAGTTCAAAGCAATTTTGCATTTTTGGGACACACTAGAGAAAATTCTGCAATTTTGTGGAAAAAAAGGGAAAAATGACAAAGAGAGGGCAGCAACAATGTACAGGCTACTGTGTAATTTTAACCTGTTGTAACTTACTTGTGATTTGCTCTTACCTTTTTTACTGTTACAAGCGTTACTAGAGTTTCATATCAAACACTGCCTGGTACAACCCTTAAATAATATATCTTAATTTCTTTATAAAGAAACACTGACAGTTTGGACATGAATTTGTAGTTTTTCTGTAACATCTAAGTGGCTGCCTTAAATCACCACAGTGATCCCACGACTAATATTTATTAGAAACTTCCCACAGCAATGCCACTGTGAGTTCTAGCAACTAACAACTTCTGACCAGATCCTTGCTCAATGTAAATTGGTAGAACAAATTTAGATGAGTTATGAACCATGTGTCTTTGACATAAAACTAAAGAAAGTTCCAGACATCTGCCTCAACAGGATTTTGTTCAAAAAAACACTCCTACATACCAGTTATAAATATACAGAAGGTTATATATATTTATTCTAGAAACATATATTTGATAAAGATGACCTTCTCCGCAGAATGAATTGGAAACATTTGTTGGTGGGAACACGAGCCGTGGAAATAAAAAAGCGTGCAGACAGCATTTTGTGAGATCAGGGCTTATGTTCAAATAACGTACAGGAATGCAAACAAATTGGAGAGAGATGGCTTTCTTTTTTCATTTGGATATGTAATAAAATACAGAATTGTGCCGTCTGTATGTAAAGTAATGTAATTTAACTATCTGTGGCTGTACTTACACCATGATCATCAACTGCCCACATACATATGGTATGGAAATACTGTACAGCCTTTAGTTCCTCAAACACATGGGTCTGTGCTGTCTGAGCTTTCTCTCACCACAGAAGGAAAAGCACCCTGTCCATATGTGGGGTCGGTTCCAGCCGGGAGATGGCAGCAGGAGGCAGAACGATTGCAGTGGTTCCCTCATTTATTTTGTGTATATGCTCTTACGGTCCTATGGTCAACATTAACAAAAATATTCAAGACTGAGGGGAGGGGGGGGGGCCGGGGAAGCATTTTCAAGGGCACAATATTTACAGTTACACTGAAGCAATACATTTCTGGTTTCTGATGCTTATTGTTAACACTATGAATGGCAATTAAAATTAACAGACGAGATGATACACTGACAGTTCCTATGGTAATCTGTGACCACTAGATAGGAAGCGCAGCTGCTGTTTTACCAGTTGCCTTCATGCCATTTCGTGTACAAGCAAAGAAATTTTTTATTTTTAAAGAACAGTACAGTCCCTCCCTCTCATCCCTCCTTCTTTTCTTCTTTATTGAAAAGTCCCTCTGAAGTCTATCATACAACTCTTCAGGCGGCCTAAACAGACCGGGACTCCTTGCGGAGCCGTGTTATCTCTTCTCTGGAGAAGTACTGCAAAATATTCATCTGGCAGTGCCATCACCACAGCTATGGCTGCTGCCACTTCGCTTGACCCTGCTGTCAGGGAGGTGGCAGAGGGGACCAGTCTGTTTTGAAAATGCACTACCTGAGGAGGGTTCTCACCAGTAAAACATTTCCGTCCAATACTACTGATGCCGTTTTCTCAGACTTGTGGCTGCAACTAACCCATTTCCTTTTGGAGGAAAACGTGGTATAATTATTAAATGTAAATAAAATGTAAATATTCAGTGAATATTCAGTGACATTTTAAAAAATGGACAAGAAATAAAAACCTATTAGACTGAATTCCAAAAGAATAACAACAGCATCAAAAAGCAGGCATTAGAGTAAGCAAGTGGAAGACTGCTGGCACTATTAAGAGACCTTCCTCAGAAGAAGCTATGGCATGGATGGAGTCTGTATTAGAAGAGATTTTGGAGATACTAGGGGAAAGAAACCCCCATTATGGTATTTGCCATAGATCTATTAAAATAAATTACAAGCAAAGGCAGATGAAAAAACAGGATGGCACTTGACTACTGGGATAATAGGGAAGTCTTTCAAGGGGGACAGAATTCTGTTTTGCTTTGTTTTATTTAATATACAGAAATCTTGAGTAATACTTATACATACATCAAAAAAATGCCTAAACATTCGAAAAGACAGAAAGCAAGCTAAGATGAGGGAAGGCGTTTAGGCTGGGCTATAAAGAGGGAGAAGTCAGGAGATGAAGTTTAGACTACAGGGGAGCAGCTGGAAATCAGTTTAGGAGAGATCTTCCAAAGCGTCAGGAAAGAAAAGATATGTGGAAAGAAAAACCACAGAGGGATGAAAAGAGAAGACTGGATCTCGTCCATCTTTTAGGATATTAAGATCTTGGCAGAGGCTAAAAACTTAATAATGGAAATGAAAACAGGGAATAAAGTCAGCTGCAAGGCCTGGCAAGTCCTTCTCTAGCAAATATTTTCCAAAATTAACAGGAAGACATCAAACACCCTGTGCCCATCATATCTTTGCTTTTATACTCAAAATAGTGCCTACCACGGTGGCAGTGTGCTGCTACCCCGTGTCTTGCCACTGGCCCAAGCAGCCAGAGCCCTGCAGGCAAAACCTAACACAGGTTCTCAGGGGAGACAGGGGGGCTCAAATATGTAATGTAATAACCAGAGAGCGTAAGTCCTGACAGTAACTATCTGTCCTAAAAGCCAAAGAGGTGAAACTACTAAATAAACACACAGATACACACACACCCTGGTATTGGCAGCAACACGTTTCAGTGAACTGATCTTTATAAAGCAGGGGAACTCATTTTATTTTCAACAAAATATTAATGCAGCAAACATTTTTCAAATGTAAATATGCTGAAACATATAGTCTCATAAAGGACAGGCCTTTTCTTAATTTCTTAATACCATATTATGACTTTATTTTGAAAAGGGATTTAAAAGTTACTGAAAGAGTCTTCACAAAACCTCGGGACTTCTTTCATCCTTTTCCATACATTAAGCTCTTTTAAACAAAGCAAGATGAGATATGCTAAGAGTTTCTCTCCATGGTAGTCATTTCAGGAATAAAAATTTCAATAGGATATGAAAAGCTACTTAAGAAAAGTGTTTGTGAATTTTCTCAGGAGGGGGGAAAATAACACCGTTATTTAGTTTACCATAGAAGAAAAAGAAATTGTATCTTTGATTACAGTGCACTGTGGGCTTAAAGCTAAGCAGGAGAGATCCTAGTTAGTAAACATCATCTCACTCATTCTCAAGAAGCTTAAGAAATGCCATCACCAAAATACCTTCATCTATCAGAATAACTGTAGTAACACGTACAACTCATGCTGTAAGAAGGATTAATCCAAAACTGTTTTTAAACACTTAAACTCATCCTACTGGGATGGATATTTCATGGAATCATAGAATCATTTCAGACTTTTAAGATCACTGAGTCCAGCTGTCAATCCAGCACTCCCAAGCCCACCACTAAACCGTGTCCGTAAATGCAATATCTACACAGCTTTTAAATACCTCCAGGGATGGTGAATCCACCACTTCCCTGGGCAGTCTGTTCCAGTGCTTGACAACCCTTTCAGGGAAGAAATTTTTCCTGATAACCAACCTAAACCTCCCCTGATGCAACTCGAGGCCATTGCCTCTCATCCTATCACTTGTTACTTGGGAGAAGAGACCAACACCTGCCTCACTACAACCTCCTGTCAGGTAGTTATAGAGAGAGATAAGCTCTCCCCTCAGCCTCTTCTTCTCCAGACTAAACAACCCCAGTTCCCTCAGCCGCTCCTCATAAGACTTGTTCTCTAAACCCCTCACCAGCCTCTTTGTCCTTCTCTGGACACGCTCCAGCACCTCAATGTCTTTCTTGTAGTGAGTGGCCCAAAACGGAACACAGTACTCGATGTGCGGCCTCACCAGTGCGGAGTACAGGAGCATGATCACCTCCCTACTCCTGCTGGCCACACTATTCCTGATACAAGCCAGGATGCCATTGGCCTTCTTGGTCGTCTGGGCACTAAGTCCCACCTTTAGATCATCTGCGTCCTCACCCCTCCTGAGTCGATGAATGGCATGAAGGAGACCAGGAGGGTAAAATCCCTCCAGCTGTAAGTGAAGACCAGATTCGGGACCTCCTGCAGAACCTACATGTACAGAAGTCCATGGGACCTGATGAGATGCATCCCAGAGTCCTGAGGGAACTGGCTGATGTAGTTGCCAAGACACTCTCCATAACATTTGAAAAGTCATGGCAGTCAGGGGAAGTTCCCAGTGACTGGAAAAAGGGAAACATTGTGCCCCTTTTCAAAAAGGGTAGAAAGGAAGACCCTGGGAACTACCGACCTGTCAGCCTCAACTCTGTGCCTGGGAAGATCATGGAACAGATCCTCCTAGAAGATACGCTACGGCACATGGAGGCCAGGGAGGTGATTCGAGACAGCCAGCATGGCTTCACCAAGGGCAAGTCCTGCTTCACCAACCTAGTGGCTTTCTATGATGGTGTAACAACAAGGGTGGACAAGGGAAAACCTATGGATGCCATCTATCTGGATTTTTGTAACGCCTTTGACACGGTCCCCCACAACATCCTTCTCTCTAAATTGGAGAGCCATGGATTTGATGGGTGGACCGTTCGGTGGATAAGGAATTGGTTGGATGGTCGCAGCCAAAGGCTCAATGTCCAGATGGAGACCAGTGACGAGTGGAGTCCCTCAAGGGTCCGTACTGGGACCGGTGCTGTTCAATATATTCATCAATGACATGGACAGCGACATCGAGTGTACCCTCAGCAAGTTTGCAGATGACACCAAGCTGAGTGGTATGGTCGAGACACCAGAAGGATGGGATGCCATCCAGAGGGACCTGGACAAGCTGGAGAGGTGCACTTGTGTGAACCTCATGAGGTTCAACACGGCCAAGTGCAAGGTCCTACACCTGGGTCGGGCTAATCCCCGCTACCAATACAGGCTGGGGGATGAAAGGATCGAGAGTAGCTCTGCTGAGAGGGACTTGGGGGTACTGATAGACGAAAAGCTGGACATGAGTCATCAATGTGCGCTCACAGCCCAGAAGGCCAACTGTGTCCTGGGCTGCATCAGGAGACGCGTGGCCAGCAGGTCGAAGGAGGTGATTCTGCCCCTCTACTTGGCTCTGGTGAGGCCTCATCTCGAGTCCTGCGTCCAGCTCCGGAGCCCTCAGCACAAGAAGGACAAGGAACTGTTGGAGCGGGTCCAAAGGAGGGCTACAAAAATGATCTGAGGGCTGGAGCACCTCTCCTATGAGGACAGGCTGAGAGACTTGGGCTTGTTCAGCCTGGGGAAGAGAAGGCTGCGGGGAGACCTGATTGCAGCATTTCAGTACTTAAAGGGAGCCTATAGGAAAGATGGGGACAATCTTTTTAGTAGAGACAGCAGTGACAGGACGAGGGGTAATGGTTTTAAACTAAAACAGGGTAGGTTTAGGCTGGATATAAGGAAGAAATTCTTTACAATGAGGGTTGTGAAACACTGGGACGGGTTGCCCAGAGAGGCAGTGGAGGCGCCATCCCTGGAAACATTCAAGACCAGGTTGGACAGGGCTCTGAGCAACCTGATCTAGTTAGTGGTGTCCATGCTCGCTGCGGGGGGGTTGGACTAGATGACCTCTAGGGGTCCCTTCCAACCCAAAACTTTCTATGATTCTATGATTCTATGTTGGTATGAAGAAGAGAAAAAAAAAAAAAAAGAAAATCTCTTTTTGTAATTGTGCAGATTTTAGGTAATAATGAGGAGCCTCAAAAATAATCTTAGTGCTCCAGATTTTTTTTCAGTATCACATCAATACTAATTTAAAGCACCATCTGTAGGCTTCTTTCTGTTATTTGGTGATTTTGCTGAAGGCTGAAGAAGCATTAACCCACAGTCATGTACACAACTATGTCCAAAATGATGTAATACGTTAACACAGTCAATGGTCAGAGATTTGAGATAAAATGCTAATTTCTCAGACTAGACCAACACACTCTAAAAAGGAATCAAGAGGCAGAGCTTCTTTTACATCCCAGGTAGTTCAATGAGAGCTTGACATACCACAGGAAACAAAAATCAAAGAAAATAAGGATGGGAAAGAGAAAGGTGGTCACAAGATGCAGTAGTGTAGAAACATGAAGAGTTTCCCCTTAGAAGCTCTTATACCCAAAACAGTCCGCTCGCGTGACCACAGCACTTAGGCACAATGAGAAAGGCTAAACCACTTAATACAACTGAAACCCATAGAACACCTTAAATAAGTAGCAATATAACAAACCACACCTTTACTTTCTCTCAGATCATGCAGTTATTCAGACTGGCATAGCTTTACAGTATACTGAAACACTGAATTAGATAATATCTGTTCCTCTATGTATTTTCTTTAGAAATGCTTTTGTAATGCATTCAGCTGAATCTACAAGGAACTGTCAGAGCAGAGAGAGACTAGCATGCTTAGAAGCAGCAAAAAATTGCACCAGGTTGGTTTTGGTCATTTTCAGTAGCACCTACCAGCAAAGGAACAAGTGAAGAACAATTTTATAAATACATTACAGAAATATGAAAAAGAGGACACTTGAAAGCTGTGTTAACTGTTCCTCTTCAAAATTTGTGCAATCTCTCATCTGAAATACACAATTTGTCATCTGGAAAAATATCTGAGGATTTTTCAGGGCCACCACAACTCTAGCCTAGACTTCAATGATCTATTCCCCGAGTTCCATTTTGACATTAATTCTGTGCACCTTGAAATTATGTTAGATTCAAAATGATGAGGAGAAATTTCTATTTGAAAAACCTCTTCATTGCAATGGCCACTCTGATTAACAGCTCGGAAGTATCCAAGGCTACTGCTTCTACACAGGAGAGCATGCCCAGCTTTGTGCTGCCACATGGCACTGCACCTGCCACCCAGGTTCAGCTTGGACAGTTTGCAACCCCATACCAGTATGTTCTCACTACTGAGCAGTCATTTCGGAGTGGACAGTGATACACACAGGTCCTCTCCTGTAACACAATGTTTAACACATGTCTTTTTATCTACAAGTCTCTGCATATGTACAAAACATAAGCAAGAATTTTTAGGCTCATGGCAAGTGAAGCTTGCCTATGGCCGCACAGTCAGCAACTAGCAAAGGTTCAACAGTGCTTTTACATATGCAATCCATCTACACACAAATGCCAATATGCCCTAAAAGACTTTTCATTTGCCAAAACATCAGTGTCTATCCTGGCACCTATGTAAGCTTTAAAATAAAAATGCTAAGAAGTATCATCAGAGGCAAAAGTTTCTGGGTATTTATAGGTCAAGGCATGACAATCAATCATTTCACATTTCTGAAAGATTGTTTCATTTAAAGGACTTATTTTCTTAAGTGAACCTCTCTGAAGACCTGCTCGGAGCGAGCAAAACACCCTTTTAAACTTGTAGGTGCATTCTTCATGAAAAACAATAACTTATCTGCAAGTATATGTGGCAGTCTGCATAAAATAGGTGGCTTCCACATACACTGGACATATACAGTACATTTTACTGCTACATGCCAATTTTTCTAAATGTGGTCCATGATATTCCTCAGAGTGTAACAACATACTTCAGCATCACTTTTATTCTTGATGAACAAAATCTGTGCGTTGCCTGTTGTAGTTAGTCTGCACTCAGCAGGTTTCATTGTTAGAAAATAGCTCACAGAAAAGATGGAGCTCCGTTTATTTTGAGCTGTGGAATTTAAGCTATAATTGCCTAATTAGATTTCAAAGCCCACTGACAAGCATGATCAAACTCCATTTGAATATCTCCTGATACAGGCACAGAAGTGACCCCTTTAAGATGTGGGAACCTCATTAGTGATAAACAATTAGGAAATATAAAACTCAACAAGTTTTAATAAACACAGAGTGAACATTACGGTCAACTACAACGGCTGTTGTGATTTTAGGTTTTATAACAGATTTATGACTTGTTGTATGTTATAGTACATTTCCTACATACCCACAAGCAACTCCTACAATATATACCAGATTTTTTAAATTGGAAAAAACAGGGGGGGAGCAAAAATGTAACCTTTGCATTCCTTTTTTGAACAAAATCTTCAAGAAAATTCAAAGCCTTCGATTTCCAGTATCTAATGTAGCATCTTCTCCCTGATTTTACTTTATACATGCATTTCAGAAAACACAAGCAAATTCAAGGACTGACCCAATAAAGGAAATTAATTCTGTAACAGCTAAATTTTGTGTGGTAAACAGACTCAAATGCAAAATACAACGTTAAGTAGCTCTGCTCCCATCATAGGGCATTCCAGGTCATGGAAAAATTAGTCGCCTCAGAGGACAAGCCACAAAACTGGTGCAGAGAGCAAGACACAGCCTAAAAGCAGCTAACAGGAATCCAAGACAGACAGATACTGCCTGGGTCACGTGGCTCAGTTTTTCATAATTGAAAAGATCAACTTAAGTTTAATTCCAAGTAGGTGCACACCAAAACTGACATCAGCCTTTTCAGAATGTAAAGAGCCAAAAAAAAAAAAATTTATTCTAAATTTTTCCAACATATTCTTCAAAATATTTAGAACAAGTGTCTGACTTTTCACACGACAGACCACGAAACTCAAAAGCAACAGTACACTGAGAATTAGAAAGTGGGAGAAAGAAATAGGGCAAGAGGGAAAACGAGAAAGAGAGAAGGGGAAGAAAGAGAAACCAAAGGTATTGCAGTAGCCTTGCAGAAATTTTATTAGGTGAAGCATGCTCAGTGATCCTTGCAAATGAATGAAGCTCTATGCTGTAAAGGAAGGAAAAAGAACCGCATTCGTTCCTGCCAATATGACTCAGAGGAAAATTCCTTCCTATCCTAAAATCAAACCGTTAGTCTAACCTGAACGTGCATGCAGAACGCGTCACTTGGCCAAGTCTTTCCCGATGCTGGTGGCTCCTCCCGTCCCCTGCTTCAGCAAGGCACCTCAGCCTATCTGCTTCACCGGGCTTCAAACCACCACCACGTTTCTGCACCTCACTGTGATTTACACCATCAGTTCCCACCTAGCGAAACACAGCACAACACACAGCCTAGGTATTCACCTCTGCTAACCAGCCCCGACGCCGTGCAGCGTGCCAGCTAAGCTGGGCTTTCTGACTGAGGCTACCCAGCAGTGCTGCCGGTGGTGCAACGGCTGAGGTCAGAGCCAGGAAGGGCAGTCAGGGGCAAGGGACGCAAGGAGGCAACAGCGCTCGGAGGAAAAGGCTCGCAAGGAAGAGGTACGGGGGGAGGCAGTGGGAGGATGGGGGGAGGCACAGAGAAGGAATCACCAGCAGCGAGACTGCCCTTCACTATGACATTCAGCTTCACCTACAGAACTTTTACGTGACAAAAGAGTGGCAGCAGATGGGGAGGTGTCTTTACATCACACTTTGAACCACGGACACTTACAGTTTACCCTTTTTCTCCCTTCCTCTCCTTTGTTTTTAACTGGGGGGAGAGCAGAAAAGCCAACCTGCAGCCTGGCAAGAGGGCCCAAAAAAAAAAAAAAAAAAAAAAAAAAAAATCTTTCCATTATATTGGCCTGAAGACACAAACATCTTTTTTTGCCTTCCTTACACCTCCTACTTGAGAAACTAAGACACAACACAACTCACTCTATTCATTCTAAAGATAAGAAGGAACGTTGTCCACTGTTCATCCTCCTCTGCTGCTACAGAAATCAACACAACTTTATAACTGGGTGTGACTCCACACAACTCATTCAAAAACCTATACTGACCATGCTGCTCTGCATGAAGGACGCCACGGCTGTCCTTTCAGTAGCACAGCTTCCCACATCTTTCTTTCAATGAAGCATCTTTTGAGAAAGGAAAAAGCAATGTTGTGAAAGCAACTCTCATTTACTACTTGCATTTACTGCTATTGCAGTGTCAATTTACAGGAGCAAACAGGAAAGTGTATTCTGTGTTCTGCTATGCGATTTCCAGCAGTAACGTGCTGTCATTCAGCAACTAAGAGAAGCTGATAAAATTCAGAAAAGGAAAAGCTCAATATCCTATAAAACGGCAAACAGTGCTGGACACAGTAAGACAGTTCCAACTACAGAGAGAGGACAGGAAATGTAGTGTTAGATTGTTACTCTTTTGCTTTTTAATCTCATTCCTACTAAGAGCCTTTATAGACTATCTATAGTTATAATTAAGCGTGTTTGGTGTGTCAATGTGCTCTACTATAATTCTACTAACAATTTAATTAATAAAAACTCTTTCTGCCATTAGGCTGTTAACATCTGAGATTGATAACAAAAGCACAGGATAATTAGATGGGGATATTTAAACCAAATGGAATTCATGCATTTATTACACACTTGGTTGCCCATCTAAAATTAGGTAACTAATCTGAATATGAATGATGAAAAATAACAATGATGAAAAAGACAATTAAAAAAGAATACAGAGATAAATGCAATGAGTTTTCTCTTTTTAGCCGCAAGTGCCATTTCTATTCCTGATTATAAAAGCAGCCTAATGTGATTTCCTATTTGGTTTATGACTGCAGGCTGGCAGGAAAGCACATCGTTAATTGATCAGCAGAAAATACTTCATTTCTTTTAGCTTATGTTTAGGCTTTGATCTTAATTTCTCTTGTGATTTCTGCCAGGATTGTTTGTCATACTTTAACAAAATCCATGAGCCACATAGGAGATGCTAAGTTTATATCTAGGCATTTGCTTATGAATAATCTTCCTATAGTCTAATTTACATAATTTTATTGTTTAGTGGATTCTTCCTATGCAGATATATTACTGCCAGTGCAACTGTACTTAAAGTGGTGTCAACGGAGGATGCTTCTGAGAGTTATAGTTTACATATAAAAATCTACTCTGAGCTAAAATATGACACATATCACAAAGCAATGCCTCAGAGGAAATTCAGCTCACAGAACGTCAGGAGAAAAATCAGTTTGGCTATATTAACCTATAGGAATGCAAAACACAAATAGAAGATAGAGATTTTTAGAGCTTAAGAATCTGTTGGTTTGTTTTGTTTATTTTCAAGGTAATAATGCATGTAGAATTCTGCCTTTCGGTTTGGAATACTTAAGAATTAAAATCTGAAACTGATAATTAATATTGTGTTTAGAAAGGTCAGTTTTCCATGTCAGACTGAACATACTGGGAAAAGGGATCATCAGGATTTTTTGAAAATAATTGAGCTATTTTATAGGGTTTTATCCATTCAAAAAACTTGCTAGTTTTCAGAGCTGCCAGCACAAAGATCACACCCGTTAATGAGATTATAAAATATTAAATATTATCAATGTCTCAAGAATACTTTCTGACCTCACTGCCCAACAGCATACCTGAGCAAGAACCTACAGATTGTTTATCTGTTACTACACGCGACCCCTTTCTGAATTACCTTCACGCCTCGCAAACTTTAAAAGTGTTTCTTCAGTACAAGGGAAACTGAGACCAAATACACAGGGCAACTAACTCCCACTGATTAAAATGCCAAAATCCTTTTGTGGATCTGGTTTAAGTGATTTGGGCCCTTTTAATTCTTGATCACCCCCCAAAGGTCTCTACACTCCGAGAAGCTGGTCCATGCTGATGCCAGGTCAGTGCTGGAAAGTGCCACTGCAGTGAAAGGAGTGGGCATTAATGAAGAGAAAAGATGCCCAGAAAGACTCCTTGAGAATGAACCAACCAACCAACCTCACCTCCCTCCCACATCTTAGCGAGGCTTCCAGAGTCACCAACACTTCTCAAGACTGGGAAACTGCATTATCAAAACCGGCACTGAGCCCAGGCAGCCAGACCCCAAGGAGAGGACAGTGAGCTCAGGGCCCTGAAGTTTTCTGTCATTGAGAAGGACTAAATAGAATGCTTGCTCTCGCTCAGCCTCGAGGGTGCAAAGTTAAATTCATGGGCTTTGATCTAACTCTGTATCTAGGCAAAGCAGAAAATAAGTGTGCTTTAATTTTGTTGCACATACAGGGAAAAATGAGAAAGCTGAAATAAATGTGACGTAAATAATTCAGATACGATTGCAATTTGCACATTTAGAATGTATAATTAAAATATTATGAAGATACAACTGTTTTCATTACAATCCTAGGCTACATTCACATGGCATAATATGGACAAGCCTCCTTCTTGCCCTGCTTCTGAACTACATCAGCGTGATGTCAAGCCTGAGTGAACTACTCTGACTTTTCAAGACAGTGTATTACTTCAAACTCGGCAAGCAAGTTTGCCAACTCTGAGATTTTAAATACAATTCCCACATCCTTTGCAAATAGCGTTCTCACTAGCAACACCTTTTTAAAGATGTTTTAAATGTAACCTAATGCCAAAGGTATGAAAAACATAGTACAAAGTTATTTAACAGAAAGAGTTTAGCATATTAAACATAAGAAAGTAAGTTCTGTAAAGAATGAAACTCACCACCCCATCCTTCTGAGGCCAGTTAATGGAATGTATCTGATTCTTTGAGGAGCAGGTAACTTTACGTAATGTGGCAGCACAACATATTAAGAAAAAGCTTCATTTTCTCACTGTTCCTGGTTGAAGTCCAATTTTTAAACTAGTATCGCACAATCCTGTTCCTTTGTATTTCCTAGTGCATGCATAGTTTTGTGATGTTTGTTTCCATGCTTTGGTGTATTCAATTTTTATTGACAAATATTTCCTCAGAAAGGATTCATTCTTCCTTTTCTTTGTACAAGGGAACCTCTTGGTAGGATATCCACATCGACAGAGGTTCTCGGTTTCGAGGACAGGAAGACAACAATTCATTTTGTTCAAAGAATTTTGACTCCTCATATCAAATAAAAACTTTGTTGGAAATAAACAAAAAAGTTAAGAAAACAATATTTTATAACACCTACTTGGGTCTCAAGAGATATCTCTCTATGCAATGACAACAAGACTGTATAGCAGCTTGATACAAAACAACCATATGTCTCCTCAGTTCATCTAATAGTACAACAGATATCCAGACAACTGAAGGCTAAATTTTGTGCAATCACTTTCTCACAAACACCTACTTTAAACTCCCAATGGGAAAAAAAAAAAAAAGAAAAGCAAGCATTTATGGATAAACTGTGAAATATTTTTATATTAGAGCAAAATATTCCTAGCTCACATGGACTGCAAAACATCCTCACAATAAATGTTTGCGTGCTGACCCACCTCCTTACCTATTGGTATTTTGGCAGTTCTGCTTAGGGCAAGGAGTCAAGTGAAAAGCTCATACTGATTTCAGTCATGTATTCGCTGGAAAGCATAACATGGGAAAGCCTCAGGCCAGAAAGATTAAAATGAAATAGCCAGGGGAAAATTCTCAAGTATTTAATGGCACAAAGGAACTGACAGTTTCTAGGTAGTTAGACACACGTGCATGCCACAGCAGGGTAAACTACACTGCAGATTTACAGATTTCTGAATATACTGCTCAGCCACTGGTACTGTAATAATTAGGACAGAGAAGTTCCCCTGAGTCTTTTAAAAAAATGCAGGACTGAGGTCTGTGCGCAGACACATGAATGCCTTTTTCTGCTCCTGTAAAACCTGCATGTATAAAACAAAATCCTGACAACAGGCTTAAATTGTCAAAGTCTAAAAGGTTTGAATATCAAAATAACTTTCAGGGAGCTATGACACAGACTACTTCTCAAGAGTGAACTGAGTTGCAGTTTTAGCAACTGACCGGAAAACCATTTAAAACTAAAAACTAAAATGCAAGCAAGGCATAACCTCCCTCAGCATGGCAGCGCATCTGGGCACAATTTTAATAAGCAAATGAACAACCTCATACACATCTACTTCTACTCCTGCTCCCACTATCACACTGGTTCACCTCAGCTAGTGAAAAATGTTTTTGTCATTCTCAGCAACCAAGGCTTAATGTAGCTGCACAAAACCCAGTTATGTTCATTCTGCTTCACCGAGCTCCCCCACCAGCCAGATAAAACGACAAAATGAAGCCATTGCAACTCTCCAGTGTTCGCTTTTATGTACGAGTTACACTGATACTAGAAGCAAAGATCCAAGCAAATGCAATTAGTCAGATGTTAAGGCTACACTAATATTTAGGTTCAGTTTCCCAGTATGGCCTCAGGAAGAGAGCTTTAGTTCTGGGAGGATTTTTGGAAGCAATCTGGTACGCTCTTACTCTAATTTTAAAAATGCATCAAAGCAGAGCATATAATCTAAGCATTACTACCACTGTAAAACATATGTTATAGTTTCTTTTTCTCTCCTCTTATCATATCAATGCTCTGGTTAAGTTATGAAATTCACTATTATTTTTGTTGATATTCTTATTATTAGAATTAGCTTTAAAACAAAGCTTGAAATGTCTCATTTTACCAATGAATTTGCTTTTTTCTGTATTTTAAAGTATGCCAGAATTTTCTTCTTAGTGCTCCAAATTAAGCATAATATTTTATCATTTTTAAAATAATGTTTACTATATAGAATCATAGGATGCTTTGGGTTGGAAGGGACCTTTAGAGGTCATCTAGCCCAACCCCCCTGCAGCAAGCAGGGACAGCTTCAACTGGTTGCCCTTCTGGGCTGCAAGCACACATTACCGGGTCATGTCCAGCTTTTCATCCCCCAGTACCCCCAAGTCCTTCTCGGCAGGCCTGCTCTCAAGCCCTTCATCCCTCAGCCTGTATTGATAGTGGGGGTTGCCCAAACCCAGGTGCAGGACCTTGCACCTGGCCTTCTTGAACCTCATGAGGTTCACACAGGCCCACTTCTCAAGCTTGTCCAAGTCCCTCTGGGTGGCATCCTGACCCTTTTGGTGTGTCAGCTGCACCACTCAGCTTGGTGTCATCTGCAAACTTGCTGAGGCTGCACTCGATCTTGCTAAGTCATTGATGAAAAAATTAAACAGCACTGGTCCCAGTACAGACCCCTGAGGGACACCACTTGTCACTGGCGTCCATCTGGACATTGAGCTGTTGACCACTACCCTCTGTCAGCGACTTTCCAACCAATTCCTTAGCCACCGAACAGTCCACCCATCAAATCCCTACCTCTCCAATTTAGAGAGAAGGACCTTGTCGGGGACTGTGTCGAAGGCTTTACTCCAGATAGATCACATCCATAGCTCTTCCCTTCTCCACTGATGCAGTCACTCCATCACAGAAGGCCACAAGGTTTGTCAGGCAGGACTTGCCCTTGGTGAAGCCACGTGCTGCCTGTCTCAAATCACCTCCCTGTCCTCCATGTGCCTCAGCATAGCTTCTAGGAGGATCTGGAGGATATTTTTTGCCTAGTCCTTAACCCTCATTTCAAAAATAATTTCAAATGAAAAATTCAAGTTAGGTAAAATTATCCGGCTATTAAAGAATTAGGAAATTACAGAAACTGTCTCTCTGTTTTGGATTTCACGTGAGTGCATAGAATCTCTGTCCTACAAGCAATGTGCTTTGATAGAATGATAATGCAAAATCGTCATATGGGTTTCTAGTCTAAAGCTGTAACAGCCTGAAGATGATTAATTTTTCTAAGTTACATTAAACTGGATGAAATTTACAGCAGTTAAAGGCTTGGTTTCCAAGCCTTCCAAAAAAACTAAATAATCTCTTTGAAAAAGCTGAAAGTAAAAGTTGACAGCTGTCAGTCTTCTTTGGTTTTTTTTTCCCCAGTTTTCTGAGGTTCATGAATGCTTATAAGATATGGTAAATTGTTTCTGCATAATGCAGAAATGAATATAGAAACTTGATGTAGCTTCATCACACATACAGTGAAGTACACACATACAGTACAGTACATTTATGTTACATCGTACTCTTGGATAAAATACCGCTGAAGGAAATTAGAGATTAAAGATAATCCACTCCTAAACTAAATACGTTACTAAACAACAAAAATACAATAGGAAAAAAGCACACAAAGATGATTTCCCAGCCTTTATTTCCTAAACTGAGACTGGTTTTCTATTCCAATGTGCTACTCGCTCAGTTAACAGATCCCACCGTCATCTCCTACCTCCCACCCAAAACCTGTAATCCACTTTTTTTTTTCCTGCTATCATGTAGACTCCCATGACTACAACATATTATAACTACAGCACCCATTAGAGGCAGGGACACATTCATTCTTCCTAGAACAAGCACGTCTTTTGACAGCACTGAATGCTTATGAATTATGACTTCTAAATCCAGTAAATAAATTTAAGAAAATTCTAGTCTGCTTTCTGCTAAAAAAGCATCCAAACAGATCTGCAACAAAAATGTGATTTTTAATTTTTTTTTTAACAACGTTTCTTTAATATAGTACAACACAAATGCAGTCTGTCAAGTCTCAAGACACTTCCCAATTTTCAACAAAAGCTGGCAAAACTCTATCTAGCTAGATACGACAGAGAAAACAGATTTTTCAACGATTACCTTGTGTCTTAACAATGAAGCTGAATCTCAAAAGAAAGAACAAAGCAAGTTCAAGAACACAGTAGCTATTAGAACTGAGATTCACAGGACTCTTGAATTCAGGGTTACAAATTGGCAAGTCTCCCTTCAGGGCAAAAGGAATTCACTCAAAGACAATATTCCAATCTGTCTTTTGTTACAGGAGCTGACTGCTTACAGAATAGTGTTAAAATTCACGTGCTACATAAAAAAGAGAGCTCCAATAACAGAAGCAGTGTACCAAAAACATGCAGAAACTAATACAATTTCTATAGCAATACCAGTGTGAAGAGCAGCAGAGGTATATTTTTCTGTGCCTGGTCTATACACATGTCCATAACAACCTGCAATATTATCTCCAACATCTATAATCGAAATTTCTTGAGAGGGACGTCTTTTTGTTTCAACATTCCTTGAAGAATCAGAATAACAGAAAAGCTGAAATTTTATTCTGCACATATTTGGGACATGAAGGTTGACAGTAAAACAGACAACAGATACAGAGAAATTACAAGGGGAAACAGTCACTAGTCCCAAATATGCCAAGGTCAGTCTGTCTGTCCCTCTGTAACACAGAGCAAGTCCATATAAGGCTGGGACTTGGAAGGGCAAAATTTCATATCGTCCTTGTAACTCCAAATATTTTACAAGCTGATATGCAGAGGAGTTTCTTCATGTAATAACAAAATGGTTCTTTCTCTGAAAAAGTAGCACTGGACATACTAGTAAGGTACCTCACCCATGAACATCTGTGCTACTGTTTCCAGGTCTTGGCCATGGAAAAGCAGGTGCTGTAGCCCCAAGACTTCCATACTGTGTCATTACACAGTAGCAAATACAGTAGTAATAGATAGGGATACAAAGCATTGGGATTTGTGTTCACTTTTGTAATTTCTCAGAGCTGTCCAGAGCAAGCATCCCATACAGAGCAGGACTCTTCCTTCTCATGTTCCAGTGTGTGCCCTAAAAATTCTTCCCTCTCAATGGGACATAGTGTGGAGTGATAACCGAAAACTTTGGTTCCTTCCAGCTGTTTTTTGCAACATAAATGAGAAGTATATATACATGACGGAAAGTATGAAATGTTTTCACTTCAGTATTTGACCGCATATCTAGCATGAACGGTAAAGCAGTAGATATACCAACTATTTATACCGCATATACCTGCCAAGAAATACATCAAATACTTTTACCGCAGAGCAGTAGCACATTACACCACTTTCAGATTCCTTGTTCTACACTACAGCAAGCAGCACTAAACAGAAGAAACATTGACGGCATGGCAGTTCCAGCCACCCCTCACAGATCTGTGTAGCCCAGAGGTGCTCATAAGGCTGTTGGGAAACCATTCATTTCTATGTTCACCTAACGCCATGCATAGTAACGTCCCGGCTTGTGACTGAAACCTTTAGGTCCAGCTGAAATCCAACTAACCACCACCACCACCACCTGCACACTTGCTTAATTATACTAAGCTAGAATTAGGCAGAAAAGTAGCTGGAGAATTACTACTGTACCAAGCTCTTAAGATGCTTAGGCTGTTGAGTTTTTTTTTTTAATCTTCTTGCTGCCATGAAAGCTTCTCTTTGTTTAATGAAAGTTGATCATTTTGGTAATTAAAACCAAGTAGGTGCCCTGCAATTCTTGAAGACACTGCACAAAGCCAAAAGTTAAATGCTGTCTTCAAATAAGAACTTGAAGAGAAATCGTAGCCTCTGAGAAGGTGTAAAGACACACACACACTAATCTTACCAGCTGGAAAGGTTAAATTCCTTTTTAAAAACTAGGGTAATACCCCTTGGAAATGGAAGTGTTTACACATATACCCTACTTTTTGATGAATCCTACATAAAAGGAGATTCAAAACTAAAAAATGCATTCAGCATTTTTTCTTTATACTAACAAACTTCCAATGAAAAAAAAATACGTTTTTTTTTTTAAAAAAAAAAAAACCACAACTCAGGTCAAGGGGTTTTGCAGGCAGATTCCTTTTCTTGTGGTCATAGTTTTAAAATCATAGAAGTTTAACAAAGTGAAATTACTCAGTTTCCACACATCTGTGTATCTAAAACACTGGTCCTCAAAAGGTATTCATTCATCACTTACAACAACTCTTCCCCAGCCACACTCACAATACGGGACCATTTCCAATCAGGGCTTACTCTAGGAGTAGCAGAGTTAGTTTGTCCTACAGCACATGTTTGCATGCTTCAGATAACAGACTCAGCTGCGCAAATCCGACAGATGTAGGGAAATAGGGAAAGGATGCTTGCACTTCACAACTAGGTTTATACATCTCCAGAGCAGAACAACTGCAGTCTCCTCCAGAATCTGCAGTACGGCCCCTTTGCTGGACAGTCACCATATGGCAGCATCTCTCACTGACATTTCACCGCAAGCTTGTACCTTCCCTTGGATCCACACAACTAAAGTCAGGTGAAGTTTCTAGAGTTTCCTATTATAACAAAATCCTGATAGCTCCACATAGAGGGAAGCAGAGAAAAAAAGAAAAAAGGAAAAATGTATACAATGAATACAAAACTAATTACTGCATTGTATAATCTAACCCATGCATCGGAAATAGCTGCAAAAGAAACTAAAGGGAATAAATCAGTTGAAAATTAAGTATTTTGAGCCAATTTTCTCAGAATTTCTCTTGTAATTATTATTATTGGTATTTGTTCAGCGTGTTCTCACAACTAAATGTCACAGCCTAATATTTTTAGCAAACAGGAAATAACATTCACAAGGTAAGACACACAGATAAGGGCATTTACTGTGCTGTTACTTCAGCAGCAGCAGCCAATTTTTTTATGAAGTAAGCAAAGATCAGCTCGAGTAGGAAGAAGTCTCAACGCTTTATAAAGCAATAAACCCTTTCTCCTTCCTCTGCTTTCCCCGCACCAGTCTTTCATCCTATTGATAAAACATGTAAAAGAAGATCTGGGTGGAGTTTTTTGCCAGTTCTGGAAAGTTCTGAGAGAAACTGCACATGCTGATCCCATTCAGAGCAGCGTGCTCGTGTGATTCCCATGCTTTTCAACACACAGCAGCATTAAATGAGCCGAGATAGACCGGAGACTCCTTCTCCGTATCCTGGAATGTGTCAACGCGGCACGCTTCAGAGCAGAAGGACAGCCAGCTGAGGAGAATTACTGTCAGATCACATACAGGAGACTCAGAGGACCAGGCGAGGATCCAAGGCCCTTCGCCAGGCTGAGCCGCGTCCTGGTGGCGAGCAGCTTCATGGTGGCCAGAGGACCACACCAGAGCAAGACACTACTCAGTGGGAACAAATAAAAACCAAACAAACAGGAAAAAAGTCTGATTGTCTCATTCTTCAAAATAGCCTGGAAAGTAAATTGCAGTAGGTCACGTCTTCTTGTTTATAGTTAAAAGCACCAGCAGGTAATCATATAAAAAGCAGTTAGGCCATCTATTCTAGTCAGAAGTGCATGAACGATTTATTTCTCTCTTTAATCTGATTCTGTACACACTGTCTGAAGTGTCACTGTGCCAAATGAAATTTAAGTGGCATTAACATTCTAAATTTGCATATTTATATTTGGGGCTTGGCAACAGGAACATGCTTTACCAGAGTATTCATTCTAATGACAAATAAAGTATGAATACAATTTGCACACACAAGCCTGAGGTAGATTCAGGCTATTTACTAATCTTGTAGCTCAGGAACACGAGGCTCAGAAGAATGTGGGTATGCACCTACGCTGTGAGCAGCTCTGCTCCACAGCAGCTTCTGACCCTGACAGCCCTCACTCTGCCCATGGCCCGGGACCCCATGTCAGCCCTCCCGGGCTGTCGGTCCCTGCCTCACCGACACCCCAGCAGGGATGGCCTCCATCTCCCCGCAGCCCTGCCCTGCCACGGGCTCCAGCCATGGGCCCACGTCTCGGCCCAGATGGCCAAGGCAGGCCTAAGGTGAGACGAAGCCAAAGGATGTGAAGGCTCCAGCAGCCAACCGCAGGAGGAGGCTGAGCTCGGCGAGTTTCGCAGGCTCTCCTGATAATGCAAGGGCTGGTGCAGACATAGTATTCACAGAGCATCATCCCTCCGAAGGGATATTCACATAGCCCTGACACAGACCTGTCCCCGCAGCGTGCCCAGCCATCCTGGGGCTGCGCCTGATCTCCCTGCCCCTCACTGGGCCTGATCCTGACCCCCAGCCAGGCCAAAGCCCAGCCCCAGCCCATCTACTTCCCCAGCTTTCAAATCTGCCCTTCAAGAATCCTTCTTGCTCTGCACTGTCCCGATGAGACCCCCTTTTCCTGGGATTTAGCTAACCTCCTCTTCACCCAGTCCACGGTTTCACACAACGTTTGTGAATCCCACATCAAGTGTGGATTGCTGCTAAGTGGCACGGTCACGGACCAGCGACAGATCAAACCGTGCCCAGAGAGCTGCTGGCTGCCCTGCTCAAAGCTAACAGCCGCTCACTGAAGGCACAACTTCAAAAGAAACCGCGCTGTCAAAGGCACAAATGCTGTCTTCATTTCCAAGCTATCGCAGGAACGCCACTTCATTTGAGAAGGAAGCAGGGTTTGCCCATTATGAATTTGGACACAGAATGGCTAAAAATTGCCATCTAACCAGAGCAGCTCTGAACGACCCGACTTCAGACACCCACTCACAGCTCCAAAGCAAAATGTTACAAAAAGGCTTTGGAAGAAGAGCTGCTGGAGAGCAGCGCTACAGATTAAGGAACTGGTGGCAGACCCAGTTTAGGTTTGGCTGGTTCCTTATAACTTTTAGAGCAGACCTCAACCATTTGTTAAGTTGCAAAAATACCTAATTCTGTCTAAAGACACAGAACATGATCAAACAGGGAGCGAAAGGAAAAAAAAGAAGTTGTTTTAAGAGAAAAGAAATCTGCTTAACGTGGATGACTTTTTTTTTTATTATTTTTTGGTGTAAGATGTCTTTTAGTTCAGGAAATACAGCATACAAACCAGATGTTACAAAGTGATCTTCACTGATGAAGATTACCGAGTAAGTAAAAAGGCTTATTTTAGTGCCTTGCAAAGCAAGCTGTGAAGCGGTAACGAGACAACAGTGGCCCACGGACAGAGGTTACTTATTTAGCAGAGTCTTATACTATCTACCTTTCACAAGCAGGAAGCCCGTTCTGTTGGCAACAGCAGTTCCACAAATAGACACAAGCTTCTTGCCTCTTTCGACCTTGTTTTCACAATGTGGTTTAATACAGCTACCACCTGAGAAAAGATATCCAGTGCTCACAGCCACTAGCAAAATGCCACAAACACAGAGGACTTTGCTTCAAGCAATGCTAAAGAAAATAAAAGTTTATGCACCCCACAGCATATTTTTCCCTAAACTTGTCACAGAGGTTCTACAGCACACATTTCTAAGCATCAGCCACAAGAAAAATAAATCAGAAGCTTTGTTAATCTGAAGAGTCTCCAAGATCATCCTTTCAGATTCAAGTTGTTCACATAGATCTAAGTTTTTAATTTTTTTTATTCTCTTTTTAAATTATCCTGAATAAATGAAATATGCCTACAACACAATGAGCACATCGAGTTGTAGTTTTAGTTCATTCCAGTAGCAGAGAAGTCTGAACGTGGTATTTTCAATGTTACCTCTAAGTCTTTCCAATTCTTCTATTACCTTAAAATACTTTTCTGAGATTGAAATATTTTCTCTCATCTGTCAAAATATTGCCAGCAGAACAAAGCTGGTAGTAATTTGTCAAAATATTTAATTGCAAATACGATCTTAAAACCAAGCCCAGCTTCTTGAGCTACTTAAAATAGGCTGTCAAAGAGAAAAAATTGTTTTCAGAAGAGTTTGAAGGATTTTGCTATATTCATGTTAAAAACGTTTAAGCACAAGACTAACACAAGTAGTAAAATATATAGACAATGAAAACTGAGTTTCATTTTTATGCCTACGGCTACAGTTTACCACACATAACTTAGATAATGAAAATTACAATAGGTGCTTCAGGGAAACTATATATACCACTAGGCAGGCCTCTTCGTTTCATTTACAACTCCTTAGGAAAAAAATACAAACAACAACAGGAAACAACAAAAACCACAAAAAACCCCAACAAAACAAACAAAAAGCCCCAGGAAACAAACCACGCAAAAACACTTCTCCATTAAGAGTTTCAACAGCTATCCACTAGGAAAAAGCAAAAATCAGAAATACACTGTTTCATCACTGTACTTTCATGCTTTTGATACGCATATTTTACAAACATAAAACTCTTAAAGAATATTCAGACTCAGACTACAAAGTTAAGCACTCTGAAATTACAAAACTTTGGATTACGATTGTCTTTGACATTTGAATTTGGCTGCATTTTTTACATGTATTATGGCAAAAATTTTCATTAAGTATTCATATGCTACTTAGGATCCTTATATCAGGGATTAATGTTACTCATTTAACAAAATGCTTTTACGACTGCTTTGTCCCCCCATTCAGTCATTAAGGTTCCAAACTCAGTTTATGGAACATTAGCTACAGACTCCTTTAGAAATAAAATTATTCACTTCTTCAGTGACCTCCCTAAAATGTTCAAGAAAATCACTTTGAAACACATTTTACCTTTTCAACATCCCTCCAGTACAAGAGAATCCTCTACACTACAGATGTTGAGTGGAATCACCAGCTTACTTTGCAGACCAGTTTTCTTCCAGTCTGGCCTTTCTCAAGTGAGGTCTCCTAGCCCCAGTTTCACCACACTGCTCCCATGTGCCAAGATCCATGTCTACCCAGCACCTCTACCAGTCCAGCTCCCAAACCTAACACCCCTGATAACCTGTTTGGTATTGCTTCAGCTCCCTGTGGATGCTCTCTTACCATGTCTAGTTAATAGACCATGTCTTTACTTGCCACTCTTTCAACTAAAATTTTACTCAGCCTAGACTATTGCTTCTCCAAATAGCAAGTCATTTCTGAGCTGAGAAAATACTGCCCGTTACAAAAAAAGGAAACAAGAGCCCCAAAATCAGGACATGTCTCATCACCATGACACTGCCTCACGAACTCTCGGTTGGACCCGGGCCTCGCCTTGGAGCCTGCCCAGCTTGCCTAAGGCAGGCACTGTGTGGACCCTGCGGTCCTGCAGGAACTTTCCCACTTCTCCACAACACTGCAGGATTGGGAGTTATTCCACGCAATTTAAAGGAGTCTCTAGGGCCTTTCCAAGATATAGAAACCTCCCCAGTTTATTTCATGTATCTTGTGTAAAAGTCCTGTATTGGATCCTCTTCAAAGGCTTTTCCATCTGCATGCCTCATCTGAGTTCACCTCAGAACTAAAGCGGAGCTTCAAAAACTCCTTGAAGAACTGCTTTTATGCTTTGTAAAAGTTAAAGAAATCCTCAGCTATTCCTTTAAGTTTGGGTCTTGTAAAAGCTTCTACCACGTATCAAGAGGGGCAGGGCAGAATAGATGTAAATGTCATCCCCTGAACCTCCACGTAGAGGGCTCCCAGCCATTTCATACAACATGAGATTTTCCATATAATCTTTTTCTCCTTTTTAAAAGCACAGGTCTTTTTAACTTTCCCTGTATTTTTCTGCTCAAGTTACAGACTCAGATTGTGTAGCAAGCTCCTATGAAAGCACCTGAAGGGTACAGAAGCACCTGCCAACAAAAAAGGCTGGACTCTCAGGTTTGGCTTTAAGAAACACTAGTGAGAAGAAATCATCTTTTAATGACACTATCAAAAAATGCTCCTGGGATGGTACAACTTATGCACTACCATTCTTCAGAAGCACTTATAATGGTGTGTGACTTCACATGCACTGTTCTATAAACAATGTTTTCATTTCCAATAACTGTAGAAAGACAGAATCTGTAGCGCGTACCATAAGGTCCACGGAGGCAGGCTTTGACCTTCAAGCTATAGAAGCGATACTTCAGATGAGCCTTATCCCAACATATCGCTATAATAGACAGTACAACTGAAACTTGTCTCATACAGCAGATTTTGAAAGGCACAATTAATAAAGCTAATCTGTTTTTGCAGCTTCCAACAAATACCGTTTTCCTGTTAAACCCAGTCATTCTTAAACACTGATTTCTGAGAATCGTATTTGAGAGAGAAAGAGAAACAGGAAATGTAACTGACTAAATCAAAAAGCTTAATTTCCCTGAAAGTGGTCATATTTTTAAGCTCTTGCAAAAGCTGCTTATAGCTATATATTCCATTTAAATAAAATAAGTTTTTAAAAAGCAGGTACGGAGACAAAAACAACATACAGGCCAGCATGCTTGTGTCTCAGCTCTATTTTCAGAAAGATCTGCTTATGTAGATATTTAAATGTTTTCCAAAATCCCATCAAATGAACTCCTCTCAAAACGGAGCCATACATCTGAACAGTGAAATGCCTAATTCAGCTTAAGGTGCTGCTGGCCTTCCTTGCTGCAAGGGCACATTGCTGGCTGCTGTTCAGCTTGTTCACCAGAATCCCCAGGTCCTTTTCTGCAAAGCTGCTCTCCAGCCAGTTAGCCTGCAACCAGTATTGGTGCATGTGGGTATTCCTCCCCAGGCTGGATTTCAAAAAAGAGCAATGCCAAGTCCTGCATGAGATTCCTGTTGGTCCATTTCTCCCACCTGTCAAGGTCCTTAATGAATCTTTTAAGCGGTACTGGCACCAGTTATCAGCCCCTGTGACACTCTACTTACTTAACTGGCCTCCAGCTGGACCTTGGGCTGCTGATTAGAAGCCTTTGAGCCTGGCAGCTCAGACAGTTTTCAGTCCACCTTCCTGCTAACTTATCTACCCATACTTCTTCAGTTCATCCATGAGAATGTTATAGCAGACAGTACTGAAAGCCCTAATGAAGATAAAAAAACATCCACTGCTCTCCACTTATCCATTTTTGCTAGTCGTTTCATTGCGGAATGCTGGTCATGAAGGTTGGTCAAGCATTACTTTCCTTAATAAATCCATGCTGACTAATCCCAATCACGTTCTTTTCCTTCATATGTTTAAGAGTGTCTTCCAGGATTATTTGCTCCATCACCTTCCCAGGGATCAAGTGAAGATGACGAGGCTGTAGTCTCTCCTTGCTCTTCATGAAGACAGGAATGACATTTGCTTTCTCCCAGTCCTCAGGAACCTCTTCCAAATACCTCAACCTTTCGAGGATGACCCAGAGTGGCCTTCACAATGACACTGGTCAGCCCCCTTAACACTCGTCGGTACATCCCTTCAGCTCCCACGGACTTGTATATGTCCAGCTTCTTCAGGTTCCCTGATCCTCCTCTTCTGAGGGTCAGTCTTCAGTGCTCCAGACCTTCCTACTGGTCCCACGGGCCTGGAATTCCTATTGGCCTTACCAATAAAGACAGAGGTGAAGAAGATATTGAGTACCTCAGCCTTTTCCACGTTTCCTGTCACCAGACTCCCTGCGCCATTATTCATCATCAGGCTCACATTTTCCCTAGTCTTCCTTTTGCGGCTGATACACCTGCAGAAGCCCTTCTCATTGCTTTTGTTCTTCACATCCCTTGCCAGATTCAACTCCAAGCGAGCTTTGGCTTTCCTAACCCAGTATCTCCCTATTCCTCTAAAGTCATCTGTCCCTGCTTCAACCTCATATATGCTTCCTTCTTACGTCTGATTTTTGTTAGGAGCTCCCTTGTCATCCACGCAGGCCCCCGAGCATTTAAATGTTCAGACACCAGGGCGGATTGTTGCTGAGGTTGGAGGAGGAGATCCTTAATAAAATCAACCAGCTTTTCTTGACCCCTCTTCTCTCCAGGACAGTATCTATTTTAATTGTGGTGTAGCTTGGTATCAGCGCTGTGCCTGCGCACACCCAGTGCACATAAATCATTAATGCCCTGGGTGTCCCAGAACTCCCTAGGTACTTCTCTACAGAGGTGAGATAAAAGGACATATTTGCAACTGTAGTTGCAAATACTTAAGTATTTGACTAATTGCTGAAGGAGCTTGCCAGGTGGGAATTCTGGATGGTTCTAATGATTCCCCCAGGCAGCTCCTGCTGTGCCTTGACAGTCATCTGCTTCAGTGTTCTGACTAACATTTTGAATGGAGTCTCTGGTCACTCCAGAGAGACACTCCGGCAGTTTCTGCAGCAGAATTAACCAGACTGTACATAGATTAGACACTTGCAAATAGTAAACTGTTCCTATGGATGCAGAAATGGTCACATACAAGAGTCTTTGTAGTTAAGATTATTTAGAGATGATTTGTACATAGTTGAAGATATTCTAGAGCAATCAATCATGCACATGCTTCAGAGATCCCATAGGGCCTGAAGTCAGCTGGGTTATAAGAATTCAGTGGAACCGTGTTTTGGGGAGTCTCAGGCAATCCAGCTGAAGACACTGCTGCAAAGACCCACCATCCAGATGAGCAACTGATTACTTTGTTCAAGAGATTTGATTGTTGCGGGAGTCTGTGCAATGTACTTCTACTACGGGATACTCCAATACTGCATCTGTTTCTTTTCACTGTGCGAGTCCATGACTTGAAAAGCCATCATCAGTCACAGACATTTCATAATTTATGATTTTTGTTTATTTACCACTATCACTACTTTGCAGGCACCTGAAATGTCAACGTGGAAAACTAAATACAGCCACTTGATATAGGAACTGTTATTGCTAGAGTATGCTACAGGTGCAGTCAGTAAGCCAGATGAAAGAATTAACGTGATCAAAATTTGCATATATAATGAATTGCATTCCTCCTCCTAAAGTAATGTTTTTCTCCGCATTACGCACTTATACTACTATGCTATTATGATGATCTGAAAAATGAATCTGACAACATATGCATACAAAGTACTTTAAGCATACACTTACAAGGCATACGCTTACAATCAAATGCTTCAAATCCCATTTTGCATTGAAGTGACATAAGCAGATCATTGCCTTTATAAAAAAAAAACTCACAGATAGCCACCATTTTGGCATCTGGGTTGAGACAGGAATAACAACTTGATAGATGTGTGACTACATGAAGAAAATAACTAATTAGAACACTGTAATCATTACACAAATATGTACATAAAACATATATAGTTCTGCAAATAATGTCCTTTTCTTTTACGAATGCATCTTTTCAGCCTTTTCCTTTCTCTACTCTTGACAATGCTGACACAAAAAAAAGTGCTGTAAAATAATTCTGTAAACATTCCACATGTAATTTTTAAAGATAGTACATAGACAGATTTCAACATGGGTTGCCATAGGTGGTTGTTTAGACTTTCCCAGGTGGTTTATTTCACTTTCAGTAAGTTTTAAGTCATTGCAAAGCCCTCCATACAAAGTTCAGGTCTCCATTTCTGACAAATAAATACTAATAATACTCGTAATAGTTTACAAAATAATTGAGGAGAATGTTATTGTAGTAATCTATTTTTGATGATGTTAGTATATTCATTGAAATAATTTTGTATCAATTTAACATTTATTTTACAAATCTGAACTTGAAAGAAATTATAGACAGAAAAAAACTATGTAGAAAAAGTAAGACTAACCATATCGTGAAATATTGTAGGGAAAAAAAATGACTGTTCACACACACTGAAGCCAGAGATGCACAAATTTGATATAGTCAATGTAAAGAAAATCTCTATGTAAATTCCAGTTACCTGCTTCCACCATAATCTTTATCTCGCACTATACAACCACAATTTAAAAAAGTTGTTTTGTCGCATTGAGATGGTTCTTAAAATATGTCAACTCTTCTTCAGTTATGTGAATCGGTTTATGAAATTGCAACTTTAAATATTGAAATGGCATCATAATAAATAAATATGGAATATGTGTACTAATTTTTTTTTAAACAAATTACTGCAATAGCTGCATGGATCCACATTTAGAAAAAACTCTACCTATAGCATGAAAACAAAAATTTTCTCCGATAAAGCCTGACACTTAGACATTTATTACTGAAGGTGAGTCAAGATTTAATTAGCTAGTCCTTCAGGTGTACTTTGAGGCCTGGATACTAGTTCAGGTATTTCACTGCTATTGGCTTGGACAGAGTTAATTTATTAAGGAAAATGCACAGTTTTATTAAATGACAAATTATTTCACCAAAGTAACCATCTTGGAAAATCCAGGAAATAATTGCATTTTCAGAATATTTCTGTAATATAAAAAAAAAAGCAAATAACATTATTTTAAATGCTTTGGCATTGTGCTTATTTATTTCTCCAAATCAGACAGGATTTTTTGTTGCTTACTGCGAAGTTTATGAACAAATGACAGCCATTAACAATATAAATTCCCACTAAAAGGCAATTAGATTGGGGATGAAAACATAAGTAGTGATACCTGAAGTGGTATTTTTAAGTATGGTAAAAATGATTAAGACAAAGTGAAACGACAGAATTGCCCTATGTAGGAAAAAGCATTCCTTTCTTTGTCATTACCAAGCAGGGAATGGGTCTGTGGTGTGAATGGCCGAATCCGTAACATTGCTTCGGGATTTCAGAGCAGACAAAACACAGTGCAAACAAGTATTATCAAACACAGATGTCATATATTAAGATGTATGAATAACTGTAATCCAGCATTGCATTCCTTATCTACATTAACACATGAAGAGGAATGAAGGAGAAAGAGGGCAAACAAAAAATAAAACCCCTTCTCTGCAGGCTTCTAGTCATTTGGTGTGACTAAGACAGCTCTTCTATGGACTGATAATATGCATCCCAAACACTTGCCATTTGAATTCGTTCACAGTAGTGCAAGCAGTAACTTTGAGGAACAAATGCAAAGTATATCTGTGTATGATTGCTGTCAACCACTGTTAAAAAACCTGAAAGACAGCACTCTTAGAAACATCATATAGAGGGCACGATCTAAAAACCTTCAAAAGCATCTCTTCATCACACACAAATATACAGCTATACCAAAAGTACAAATAAATCAACTTTGAATTTTCTGGCTAAGTAATAACAACAAAAAAAAGTCTATTGTATGCAACACTGGAAAATACTTTTCTAACTGTCTGAAATTAGAATTCATGTCTCATTAAAAAGGTATGTTTTATCATTAAAATATTTACGCAAAAAGTTTGTAAGCACTTCACTGAATATGTAAGAAAATACATATAAGCTGATGCTGCAAAAAACAGAAATAGGACCTCCGTCAGCAGGGCACAAGCGCACAACCTGTGGGTGCCCAGGGGAAATGGTGAAGCTACAGACCAGTTTAACACCCAGAACAAAGCACAGGGCTGCCCACAACACCTTATTCATTCAGAATTGTTACCACACTTTCAGGGAAAATTGGGAACCATTACTCTAAACAGACCAAAGAGTGAAGTGATAGTATTGTTCCATGAGGACAGCATTTTATTTTACTTCATTAACTTTGCCTTATTCAATTTTGCCAAGCATTCAGTCTAGCTTTGGTATTAAACATGTTCATTGTTTACCACATTTATATCACATTGCTATAAGCAAATCTGGCACCTGAATTCAGAAAGGCATTGGGCAGAACCCCGAACCATTAAAAATTAGTTTGTATTTTTGTAGCTTCAGGAGCCTCTAAAGCCAGAAAGGTGTAAAGGTTACTTTTAATTACAAAAGGTACCTTCAAGAATTTATGACATAAATCTTTATGACTCTTCACATGACCTCCCCACCACCTGGGATTTATCCATCCTCATCTCAGGCAAATTACGGTGGTAATAGACAGGTCTCACCCACCAATGCCAGTCTGTACGTCTCAGCTGAAGCAGCAGAGTTTTGGGGTTTTTTTTTTAGGTTTTGGGTTGGTTTTTTTTAGGACATTAGCTTTTCCTCTTGTCAGCCTTGAAATTCAAGGCAAGAAATGGAAAAACTGCAAACTCTCACTGCTGAAATTTATCTTCAGGCATGCACTGTCTTTCCCGCAGCTATGGACTACTTGAAATGAGACATATTTAGGAAGTCCCTCACCAATTCCCAGATGAATGCTTATTATCCCATTCTGTCCATACCTCTAACAAATGCTCCACTTCATGGGAAGGCAGGTAAAGAAAGAAATGGGAACTGCTGCTCCCACTGCAGTCTAGACGGAAGGCAACCTTCTAATTTTTGATCTGCTTGCGCAGAGGTTTTTCCCTAACTAGGAGCATCACCCATAGGAATCAGTCACCTTTGCCCGTTGGGGACACAGTTGGTTAGGCCCTGCTAACTATGAAGTGCTTTACAGAACTCAGAAAATTAGTAATAATCAAAAGCTTAATTTCATAACAACTTGTTCCGCTCTGTGCCACCTGACTTTAAAGGGAGGGATTATTCTTAATCAGCCAAGGACGAAAAGAATTTGTATGCAAACAGAATTAAGGTACTGGTAAAGCATGCCAGTTGAATGTGGATTCATTAAACAGGGCTGCATCTGAGGACTGAATTAAATCTATGTCTTAAAATGTGATAAGGTCCATTTACGCTCCTAGATGAGATTACTTTTCTCTACAATACATTACCCAAAGGCACTTCCAAAACGAAGGGAGTATATTACATGGTGCTAATCAGAACTTTTTTCCTAAGTAGGTCAAACGTTGAAACAAAATCTTGAAATCTTATGCACTGTTAGAACAAAACAAAAAAACTCTCCCGAAAGCAGTACAGGCAAGGTGCTAATCACTTTCTAAAATATAGAAAGCTTCTGCATAAACATTAAATGTAGCACTTTAAAATGCACAGTCATACACCTGAGGCTGTTCTTTCACTGTCAATTTAATTCAGTTTTTAATAACCAACTGAATTTTAATTAGATGAATGGTTTTATTTGCATATATAGTTGTTTAACTTCACAAAGATTGACTCGTTTAATGTTTCATTTTTTGTGACATCAAAACCCCAGTTCGAAATGGTCAGGCATATTTAGACTTTAGGAATATGTTCTTTGTTTAGAAGAAAATGACTAAGGCAAGATAGTGGTTTTTTCTGTTGTTATTTACAATAGGCATATTGTATGTTTGAATAGCTGTGACTGAGAATGGGGCATCATGGGGAAAAACAGTGAAGGTATTAACAAAGCTGAAGGTGAAATAGCTTTGAGGCCAAACTTCAGAAGAGACAATTCTGACTTCACGCAAACACCACTTACACACTTGTCCTACATGTACTGTCCCGCACCGCCCATAACTCTGCAAATTCACAAACTAAAAACCTCTTCAGTGGAGTACATTTTCTAGTCATTATTCTAAAGCCTAACTGAAGATTACCCATGATTATCTTTCATGCCTTCTTTCAAAGTTCAGAAACAAAGTACATACGTGTTCATGGATGAGTATGGAAGGGAGGAGTTGCCACGGATTTACATGGAAATTATTTTAACCATTAACCTCTCTGAAGGTATATGCAATAAAGCTCTACCTGCCTCCTGGGTTAACTTAACGCTGTTTAAATACAAGTAAGGCAGCACTGAACCCTTGCTGCTACAAAATAGGTTCTGTTGGCTTGGGCATAGTACCAACACAGCTCTCTCTAATCTCAGGATGCAGACAGAATCATCTTCCAGCTGTTTGCAGCATGAAAACCATAAATTCGCATCTGTCTAAAAAGCACATATTGATTTACTGATGTTACAGCTGTAAGTGCAGAATTAGGATTATGAATTTTGCTGAAATATAACTGATCAGGGAATGATGACTGGAAGCAGTTGAATCAAATCTGAAAACAGAATATGTTACATATGACTTATATTCATTAAAATAGGATGGAAAGAAGTGGGTAAGTTTCTGGGGAGTACAGTACTGTACTTTGGTCTTGAAAATAGAGCCAAAGTAGCTTCCTGAACCAGGTGAGATTTAGAAAGGCCCAAGGGGAAGCTGCACCTTTACCACCCAAGAAAGAAACTTAGTAATGGAGCGTATCCAAACTGCTGTGCTTCAGCAAGAGCTTCACATAAATTAAAGGTATTTTTAAATTGTTCATGGGCTCGGAGGGGTTTTTTGGCCTATAATTTGGAGAGTTTGGTCTATAATTTTGGAGGGTTTTTTTGGTTTATATGGTAATAAAGAAAAATTCTGGTCAAGAAAATAGTTTGTCAAATAAGCTATTGTGTCTTATGGAAAACATAATAAAATACTATACTTGCATGCATATAGCCTGCATCCCCGCCAATGTAATTCCTTGCAAATAAGACAGTAGATAACCAAGATCATCATGTAAACACATATTACCAAAGACAGAGTCTAGAATGCTATCTTGCAGAAGGAACATATTATCGCAGTGAAGAGTACCTGAATAAAGAGGGTTCTTTGAAAATGAGAGGAACACAACATTACTGTCCAAGGGGACGTTTGGTTTGTTGACTTTCTTCACATAACCCGTAAGCTATACATGATATTGGCTATGTGTCTAAGAGTCACATAGTAATTACACAAAATATCACTTTTAAGCCCAAGTCAAATTCTGGAATGATTCCATACTTCCCCCCTCAAGTTAACTTCTTGTGAGTTAATTCAAGGCATCAAACATGGTTTTGTAGAATAGTATGTAGGCTTCCACACATTTGTTCTGGTCTACCAGTAGGTGTTCAAGCATGAAAAATAACCTAAGTTAATTAGCAAATAACTTAACAGAGAACAGTCTTCAGCAGACATACTCCAAGTTTTGTCATGCCTTCACGGAAAATAAAGTAGCTCTCCTAATTCAAATCTCAACACTAAGTATTCTTAGTAGACATGCACGACATTAGAGAGAGAAGATTTTGGTTATAAACCATAAATATTCATTAGGGAAATACTGCACGGCCTTTTCAGACAAATACATGTCTGAGACAAGAGTATATTCTTTAGAATTTTTGCCAATTTATTATTAAACAGCATTCAACTGTATGTAACATTCCTAAATGCAGCAATTCAGAGTGAGTACATGAAAAAATAAATCCAGTTCACACAGTCTAAAATCTTCTTTACAGTCTGGGAAAACACTACAACAGGGAAAAAAATTCATAAGAAAAAAATCTTCATCTATCAGTCAAAGATTCCCCTGGCAAAACTTCAAAACTTTACTCCCACTTTGCTATACGTTTTGATAGAAAAGTTCATCTTTTCAAATCATCATGTTAGACTAAGCTAGCAATCTTGCTAGAATATCTGCAAACAGAAATCCGTAAGAGAGTAAAAATTAGTTGCAATCTCCAAAACATACTTATGACCTGAAACCTTAAAATTCAGAGTTTTGTTTGTTCTTGAATACTGTATTCATCTGCCTAAAACAGTTTCCTCACAGACTTCTTTTCTTCACTCCTCTTCCTATGAAGACAGATATGAAAGGAATTGGAATCATACTACCAAACATGAAATGAATAATGCTGTTCAGTTATTCAACAAATTGTACTAGTTACTTCCAAATGATTTATTCAGTGAGTATTTTCTGCTGTATGAAAACAATGTATTAAGTCCTGCAATCTTTGTGTCTTATTAGTACAAAATGCACAGAATTTGCAAATAGAGCCCATGTGAAAGAAAGAAAAAGAAATTTTCCGAGTCATACAACCATTTCTTAAATAAACGGCAGCAACAAACATTCTCACAACAAAGATCTGACAAATAATCAGAAGTTAATGAAAAATCTACAATTACCAGGATTATAAATTACAGAATCATCAACAGGATTGTTTTCATTTACAAAGCCAAAAGCAATTATAAATAATGAAGTAAGAGAGCTCTAGTAACAGCCTTGGATAAGAGCATCAAATTAGTGAGCTGAGCATAATTTGTAACAGCAGTAAAGAGCGGTCAGAGTGATAATAACTGTCAGTATCTGCTATTTCACAACAATAGTACATCAAATCCAGCTGTAAATATAGGGCTTTTTAAGCTTTCTCATAGAGTTGTACACTCTCCTGCTTCCTCTACTTTCAAATACAGATGTGCAATGATCATGCCTCATACAAGAATATTTGATGAAAAAATTATGATTGAGAATAAAATAACTTACCAATATTTATGACAAGAGGTGCCATTCTAGACAGAAACACAAGTAGGACAAATGTTTTCCAGCCTCTATTAAAATATTCTAAAGTTGTTACCTGACAATTTTAACTCTGCTCCTATAGAATTCCTGTATACTACTTAAACTAATTCTGTTCCATTCCATCTTCCACCAACACTGGGTAGAAAATTGGATCAATAAAAATCAATCATACTACTCAGTGAGTTGTATTATTCAAAATTCTCCATTAACTCTTGAAACTTCTGCTGCCAGAATGATATGCTGACATTATCTGAGATATAGGCAGCAATTTAGAAGGTTGAGAGAAGCTTTAAAATGTTACTGCTTCCTACAAGCTACAAACCCTCCAGATCTGACTAACTTGGGCTGCTTCATAACCACAATCTTCCTTTTTGGATTAAAAAAAATGCTGGGAAATATCAAACCCCACCTTTATTTTAAGCACAACTGAAGTTACATGGAAATCATACAAAATCCTAATCACAGCCGACATGTCATTTGCTCTCCACAGTGACTACAGCAGGTGACAAACGCAGGCTGGACCTTCCAAATACCTATGATGGGGAGGGAGCATACAGACAGATGAAGCAAAGGAATGTCCAGTTGCCACAGAGATGTTCCAGTGGAGCTCCCAAGTATCTTCTCCTATAAACTGTGAAATCCTATATAGCTTCATTTCTTCCACGTGCCTCCAGAAACAGCACATAGAGAGCACAACATTAAGGACTTTCCCTCACTAAGAATATCCAAGAGCTAGAGAGAAGAAGAAAAAGAATTGACAACTCAATACTTTAAAAACTAAACAACAGGTCCTCCACACTATTTGGCTAAAATGTCATATTTTTAAAATAATCACTTTTTGCCTCCCATTTTGCAACAATTTTGGTGCTAACATTTAAAAAATTTTCCTCTGTACACAGAAGAGCTGAAAACTTATTTTTAGCCTGGTTTCCTAAGGAAATGAAACTTATCCGTTAGGCCCTCATCACAATAACTTTTGAATTCATAGAATGATTTCTGCCAGGTCTGACAGGGTGTAAAACATGTTACGTTCCCAAAAATGGCAGCTGGGGGAGGAAAGAGAATTTAACTAGTGCTCCCACTGCGGGTTTGCCATTGCTGGGCATCAGGGAGGACCCCCAGGAGCTTCCCTTGGAGATCTCGCAGACCAGGCTGCTGTAGTTGTGTTGCTCAGGGGTCTAGGTGGAGGGGGAAAAAAGATAACGTTGGTTTTGTTTCAATGGCTTGTCAGCTTTAATGAAAGCTGGGGTGATCACACGTTTGCACAATTCCAGTTCAGTTGCAAATGAAAGCAGCATTGACCAAATCCCTCACTCACGTGTATCGTGCCACGGGTCCACCAAAACTTTTAAGAACAGATTGGCTCAGGATCCCGCATCAGACACTGCAATGCAGTGAAGACTGAGGTGGTAAAACTTCTTAGTGACGTGAGGGAAAAATTCGAAGAAGTCCAAGATGATCTCCTGTAGCCAGGGAACTGGACTTCAGCGTAAAGAAGCAGAGGGCAATATCAAGGGTTAAGATGTCTGCAAAACAAGCTTATTTTGTCACTGCAGTAAGAACAAATTACTTACTAATTACCTTCATGTTGCTCAAATGAGGGATATGGATGGGCTGAAAAAGCAACACATTCTGCAGATACTATTACTCTGTAACTTAGTCACTACTGTTAGATTAATTTTTTTCCTCGTTACAGGACTTACTTGATGTTTTCCTTGATGGCTCTCCAAAACAATTGGTATGAAAGATAAGTTATGTGAAAGCCCTTTCATTACAGTACACCTATATTTCACGGCAAGAGTGGCTGGCAAGCACAAGGTCTCTCCTAGCTGAACCTTCCACAGTCCACCGTGTTTTCTTGTGCAAGATTCAAGTGGAATTACTTCTACTGTTTTTCAGAATGAGAATATAAATATAGTGATTTCAAAATCTTTTTATCAAACTCATGAAACTCCCAAAACATTTGGCTTAATGTTTTTGTCTTTCAAAAGTGAATATCCAAAATGTGAGCAGAAAACACAGAAGACACTTTGCAAATACATGTTGTAGAAACTATAAAGTATCAATGTGAATAGAGAGCTTGCAATAAAACAATATGAATTAAGGTTTTGACATCGTGTCTTGAATGAAGAAACTAAGATGTATTATCAACTTTTTAACTATGCCTTCCCCAAGAAAAACACCCATTACTGGGGTTTTTTGTTTACTTGTTTTGGGGTTGGGTTTTTTTTTTTGCTAGGAGAAGTATCATTAAAGAGCTACTAATAAATTTCAAGCAAAGCTATTAAGAAAAGAAACATACTGACAACCCAAATTAGCGCATCCCACTAAATGAACAATGCTGTAAAACAGATTCTGAACTGATACACCCCAAAACTAGGCGAGGGCATATTCAGCCACATCACAGACACACTGTAGAGTCAACAAAAAGAAAGAGCTGTTACAGCTGAAACCTTTGTTACAATTTTTTGGCTGCATACTAAGAATCCAATCGAACTCCCCTTCAGACCAGTAAAAACAGGCTAGAACCGTGAATTGTACTGCTGCTGAGACACCAGGCTTTAACTTCATACAGACTTTATGGTTGGTTGAACGTTCGGTGAGCACAGCACGTGTAAAACCAGCTTCTTTTATCCTTACCTATACATCTCCACTGTAAGACTACTTCAGGTAATCTAGTACATTTAGAAGTGAAACTACTGAAAAGTATTTGCCTGTGCATTTAGTCTATTATTCAAGTTTTTTAATTATAATAATTATTACTAATAGGACCTACAACAGAAATCATAAAACAAAAATTTTCCAGTCACCAGGTGGTATTAGCAACTAACATGGATGGCTTCAGCTTGTGAAGGACAGCACAGCACGAGATACAGTACTTGGGAGAGACATGGAAATTAATTTTTCAATTAAGGCAAAACCCATAAATTACATCACCTTTCAGACCTTACAGGCTTGCACTGGTTTTTCAACTGTTATTATTATTTTGGTAATTAACTTGTAATTTATCAAGGGAATATACCCTTCTGACCCTGCATGACGTTTGCTGCTAAGGCAGGAATGTGTCTAAATTTGTTTACTATAGACAACACATAGGATAGTTTTTCATAATAATAAAAAATACGAACATAAAGCAATACATCTTGTTCAAATTTTATTCACTGAGAATCATTTCCAATTTAGACCTCAAACGAAAGGAACTTACCAGCTAGAGCGTACATGGTCTCGTTTATGTAACTCATGGTGGTTTAGAAATCTAGCAAAGCTGTTCTGATATTAAAAGCAACAATGAAGGGAAGTGGTTAGTCAACTAGCTGGTTCTGTTATTCCCTCCCACTTCTTACAGCAGTACCTAACTCTGTGGGTTCATAATTCAACTTACCATCCCAGTTTTTGTTTTTTTTTTTTTTAAAAAAAAAAAAAAAAAGGACCAGACCAATTTTGCAGGATTCTTACAGTATTTCAAACCAGATGTTCAATACCTATAGCCAGAACAAGATACCAGATACAGCAGCCAAGCAGTAAGAAGCTCTGCTTCTTTGGAGAGGAAAAAAAAAATATTTTACCTAAGAGCAGTTTTTTGTCACTGCTGCTTTGAACTGAAGTTAATAAAACGCAAACCATTCTGCATTAGTGGGATGGAAGAATAAATTAGCTGTATACATCAGCAGTTAAGCTACCTAACAGACTTGATCTAGCCGACCTTGGACTCTTTACAGACAGCAATTTTTATTGCAAACTCCAAGCCAGAATGTGTCACACACCACAGAATACCATACTATATTTAGGTAAGGAAAACCAACCAAATAAAAAACCGAAAAAACCTGCAACCCACCCCGCTGCTGGCGCTCTTCCAAGAGTCAAAACCAAACGCAAAAGGGTCAGGTGCAGCTATGCAGCCCGCACTCCCACCTACCCAGGTCAGTCAAGATTCTGAAACCAGACCAACGCTCTCTCCACCCGCAACCAGTGCCACCAGCAGGAGCATCACTGCGTTCTGGTTACGGTCCCGGCTGTCCCAAGGCAGAGATCCCTTCCAGCAGGCACTGAGCGCTCCACGTGAGCTCCTGCCATATCCCCCCCAGTCCTCCTCACCCCGACCCATCACTCGCCGATTATTCCAACACCACATGCCACACAGAATTTTGCTAGTTAAATCAGAGGTGAAAAAACAGCAACCTATCAACTTCTCAAAAGCAGCGCTTCCTTGGAAGAGGAGTGAGATTCTCCTGGTCTTGTGTTTTAACCCCTGCACAGGTGCTTACACATTTGTACAGAAATATGGGATGCTATCTAACAAAATATTAGTATTTTGTAATCACTTCATATGGATGAAAGTGACTAAGGATAATGAGAGAAAAGAGCTAAAAATGACAGTTATTTTTAATGAAATATGTTTCATTTTTGTCTCAAAGCCATGTTTGTAAGCGTATTTTCATATGTGCACTGTATACTTCTTCATTTCAGGTAACAATCTGGTTCTCTGGGATTTATTTCAAATCGCAGTTTTAGTGCTAAGCCATGATTTTTTTCTAAAATACAAAGGTTAAGAGTTCCTTTTACATGTGGTGTTAACGCAATCTCAGTGTCCTGATTTAGTAAGGTCCTTTAAACACAGCCAAAGAATTCCCACTTTTAGCAACAGTATTTGAAAAAACAAGACATCTTCCTTTGTTTTTGTGCATTAAAATAATATAAACCAGATTAAGACAAGTTGATTAAAGCCAAGCCACAGAATAGCCTGGGTTTATCTTTACATTTGTGGTCTCATGGTTTACTCAACGCCTTCCTTTGGCATTTTCAAAATACATCAAAGATTTAGTGCCTAAACAATCCACCGTTTTGGATGTTTTGAGTCACTTGACATAATTCATAAGCTAGATCAATGTTCATCTTCTGTCCCTTCCAAAAAAACCCCACACCAAAATATCGAGATTTGAGTGAGGCCACAGGGAATCGCACTCTTGGTGTCCCTCCCTCTGCAACACATGCGCTGCCCAAGCCAGCAGCCTACAGAAGGTCTCTTGCTTTCGTGAAAGAATGACCTTGCCACCACCCAACAGAGACATGGTCGTACTTCACATGCTCTCACATGTTTCTTTCTTTCTTCCATCCATCGGGATTGCCCATCTAACACAATCAACAAGCTACACGTAAGAATTTTCAGCATACCCAACAAAAGTCCACCACATGTACATCACCATCCTCTTTCAGGGCACAACAATTTTAATAGCATTCTTGTTGCGTCTTCCCAGTAAAAGCATTCAGCTGGATATTGCCAAGCCCCACCTGCTGTAGCTTGATAGTGCAAAAGACCTTATAATAGTACTATTAATTTCTTAAATACTTACTTACTAAACAGCCTCTATGGAATCATTTCCCCTCTCCTGGGAGGAAAAGGAGACAGGATCTGGAGACAAAGGGACGCTCCAGGACCTGGTGAAAACTTAACTTGTAGAGGTTATGAAAAAGGACTTCGCTTAGTAGGAGTAAAAATGTGGATTAGGTTACGCTACTTGGTTTTGAAACAATTTCATGGTATAGTAAGCAAATATTTCATGTTTATAAACACATCACACTAACTGCTGTGCCTTCCCCCATCTGCCTATTGAAACACTGTCCCATAGTTTCATTTCCTTGACGGTTAGAACATTTATGGGATTTCCAACATATATGTACTCATAGCTGGTCTGTTACCATTGCTTCTTAACACTGAAGCTGTCCTTTGGCTTAAGGACAGCTTTTCCCTCCCTTGCAATTGCTGCACTGGTGCAAAGACATCTGAGTCTGATAGATCTGGAGCAGTTGTGATGGCTTCCCATCACACATATTCGGGGAAATGGGGGGTGGGCAGGCAGGTGAGTCTTTAGCCATGTTACACATGCCAAGACAATGTGTTCTATTTAGGCTTTTTAATTACTTCTTTTCACTACTGAAAAAAATTGCTACACTGGCTCATCCAAAGTCGAAGTTATTCTCATATTTTTAGCATGTATTGCTGTATCTATGTGCCATACACACTCTGTGAAATGATCATTATCCATGAAAACAATTTTCTCCTTCATGCCCTAAGGTATTTATAATTTTTGCATGTCCATTGAAGTGGAGAATTTTCCTCTCTTTCTGCACACTACAGAATTTCTGTCAACCTAGTCCTTTAAAATATATAAATATATATTTGAATTACTAGAGTTACTGAATGCAAGTATTTCTTAATGTAGGAGATTTTCATCATTTTTTAAACATCATCATTTAAAAGAATACTCAATTTTTAATTCCTTGCTATGCGCAACATCATATTCTGCTTGTTATTTGTGAAATGAATGGCACATTATGTGATTCCAGTAGAGAATTATATTGTTTCCCTTTCATATCTTCTCCATCCAGGGTGCACTGCCTTGTTATTTTCCAAGTGTTTGTCATGTTTACTGCACAGACACTGGTCTTCAGGTCAAATATTCCAAAGGCTTCAAAGGCAGGAAAATCACTGTTCAAGGTGACAGACTAATAAACAGGCATTTAGAAGGTAGTTTAAAAAAAGCAAAGATAACCAAGTGCTAGATGTGATAGCACAGTCCCAAAAATCCCCACTTGGATCTTCTACTACTGGCTACATCGTGGAGCAGCGCTACTACAAACACTACGCATGGAAAAATAAAAAGAGTCAAGGAAATCACAAGATTTCTACTTCAGAAGATCATCGAGGCATCATCACTGCCTGCACACTTTCAAGACGCATTTATTCAAACAAAGAGTCAACCGAAGCATTCCCATAAACACGAAAGGGGAGCAGTGCTTTATGCATACTAACTACATCCCAAAACCAAAACACTACACTTGCATTGCCCTCCGAAAAGTAGCGCTCTGATTATCTCTAGTTATTAAACAAACAAACTATTATTCAAAACTCCATGAAAAGCTTTCAAAGTTTTTCCTGAAGAACCACAAATCTGGGGTCTCTGGAACTCAGAGAAACGAAGTTGGAGATCCTGTTAGTACACCCTGTGTGTGACTCTCCTCCCTGTCTGCTTGTGCCTTTCTACAGATTATGAGACAGCATGAGACAGTGCAGCTACTTAAGTAAGAAGAACAGAGCTAAATTACCAATGCTAGGGATTGCATCACATAAAGAGGATATCATCTTCTTCTCTAGAAGAAGCAACTAAAAAATTCTTTCAATAGCTGCTGAATTCTCAGCATTCATTTGTAAAGTGCCTTATGAAGAAACAGTAAAATTTAAAAATTGATAGCAGATATAAGTTACTGTACTGGAGATTGTGCAGGAGCATAAAGCTCTCTTCATTAGTCGCGACATACATAACTAATATGTATGCCACATGGCAAACACGCCAGACATCAGGGCACTCCACACATTTTGGTACAGTTAACTATAGTGGCTACTACTCTACTCATTCTACTTCTACACGTGCAAATGCTGTTGTGTTTGCTCAGACGTTTCTACTAGCTTAACACCACCACAGCAGAAAAAAAAAAAAAATAGCTACATGTTTCATTTTGAAAGACAAAACATGATAAAGCAGGAAAACTTTTGGTTTATATGTTAAATATCTATTTTTCTTCCAGCATAACTTAACTATGCAAGTATCAAGCCAATTTCTAAAAACCACCCTTGCTCTCTTGAGAAATCATTAAAGTTCTCCTTATTTAAAACAAATACAAATACAAATATCTAAACTGTTCCAACCCCCATTTAGACCAGTTGTTACGCATTACAGAAATTCCTTGAGGAAGTGCAACTTTTACAAATTTGGACAGCTTGTTTCATTTCCCTAAGCGGTTTCTTTATAATATCTTTGCCTAAAGGGCAGGGGGGAAAAAAACCCAGCAGAATCTAAAAAAAGGTGTTTATATGGACCCAACAGAAATGGTGTCTTTTTAAAACTGACCTTTTGGTCCATTCAATGGACTGAAAAGTCTCCTAATTAATTTTCCAGTCCTAGGGCTGACCACCCCAATGTGTGTGCCGTGTGCCACAGTGTAGCCTTTGGGTTAGAGAGAAGACTTTGCTTTCCTGGGAAGTTTCTTCAAACGACAAAACTCTTCCAGTTTTTCTGTTGCCAGCGTCCCAGCAGCGCTGCCTGCAACAGCCCTGCCCAAGGCTGAGAGCTCCTCCAGAGAAAAGCCTGAGAATTATTCACATTGCTGCAGAATCAACCCCCACTGTCCTTTTTAAGACCACCTTGAGTCTTCTCCAACACACAAAGACTCTAAGACTAAATAAAGCACTAAATTAAATGAGAACCCTCTTTATCCTGTATTTTCAAAGTGTAGAAGACAAATGTAACTTGTGTCTGGATCGCTGTTTGTACAGGTCCCTCAAGCTGTTGCTGGATGGAGTCACTCCAAGAAGGTTCAGCACTGCCTCCTCACGAGTGATCATCACAAAACTAGCATGCGTCTCTCTTCTTACGTTACTCCTGTTCCACAGCCAGAAAAGAAACTGTATTTTGTAGATATTTGTTCTTATATTGTAGATTCTCATTGTGAAAAGACCCTGAGCATGCTGGAGCTTCCAAAACTGTTTTAGCTCATTGTCCTAGACAATGCTTTCTCTTGTGCTCCAATATCTCGTTACCTTTGATTACGCAATCTGGGCCACTGCTCGCAGTTGGACTTAAAAAAAACAAACAGATGACCAAAGCATCATATGTCAAGCTGTCACAAAGGATTGCACATTTGAAGTAAAACTCTTGAAGTGAGCTTTACTATTAATTTTAAAATATAGCTTTTTGCAAGTTTTCCTACATACACCCATCAAAACACAGAGATCAACACCTCATGCACAAGACCAAAAAAACTGATAACAAAAGCAAAATGATTTTCTACCTAACATGCAGCATTATTTCATTTGAAAAATGCTTATGCAATGAAAATCAGCCGTTTCACACCTGTCCACAGGTATCTGCGTGTGAAATACCACCTTTTGTAACATTTCTTGTAACAGCTCTGCATTCTCCACGCTTACACACGTGTTGTGCCTCGCAACACATTCCAGACGCTTCCTTTGCTCTCAGTGTGAAAGATGGTAACTCAAGCATTAAAGGCTGTTTATGATACCACTGCTAAAAATGACTGTCACAGGATGCTAAGAGTGAAAAAACTTTAAACAAGATTAGATCAGACAGGATGAGATCTTTTGCCCTCTCACTCTGCACATTTCAGAGTGCGCAGCAACTATGGAAATAAGCCAAAATACTAGCACGTACAAGTCAAATCAGACATAATTTCTCATTGAAGACTACACATTTCAAACAAGGTCAAAAATACTAAAGTGGGCTTCCAATACCCTTTTAAAATCTCCTTGAACTTCTAGATGAAATACGAAAATATGAAAAAAGGCAAAACAAAAAGTGTTACAGATTTGGCACATAAAGTACTTGCAGCAGTACTTCAAAAAAACTCATAGCGATTTTTTGCATTCACCTTTAGTCGCTTTTAAGGTTTCCGTTTTTAGCTTATGTATTCCAGATATAGCAGTCCAGTGTTTCAAAGAACTTAAAAATAGACTCTTGAACTGTGAGTCAGAAAAATAAAATATATATAAAAAAAATATCTGGTCAATTTGAAAAACATTGACCTGATATAGCTGGAAAATCTACATTTGCAGGAGGGAAAAGTTGTGCAGAAGACAGCAGACTCCAAGTCTGTTATTTCAGTGTGGGTGGGGAGGGAGATAAAGGACAAGTGTTGCTGCATAGATTCTACAACTATTCTTCATCATGTTTTTAACATATGGCATGGATGCTCAGAGCTCCGAACGAGGAGCATTTTGGATGGAGCTTTTTTTAAAATCACAAGAATAAACAAGTAAAATAGAGTACTAGGAGCGTCTCTACAGAGGGAACACCACATAAACCACTTTGCTCCTCCTCATCAAAGCAAAGTATCTTCCACTTTCACACAAAACCTGGTATCAAAACGGTCAAAGAGCATACTCCAAGTGTTGATCTTGGCCCGAAGACCTCAACAGAATTACTCCCAAACTGCCCAGGTTATAGGTTACCGCTATAGCAGCTAGCGGTATTTTTGTATCTGCCTTTTTGCCAATAATTTACCTATTATTTAAGTTTCCAGACTGCATCTGAAATCTATATTAGGATGAGATGTGAACACATATCAGCTGTTCCTCTGCATACTTATTTTCACAGAAAATAAACCTGGGTATGCAGCCCAGCCAGAACCGCAGCACGTTACCAGTAAGTACCCATGGAACAGATCCCAGATATACAGAAAGATCCTTAAATTCACTAGGATTTGTTTTTTACTTTACCTTTTATTATTAAAACACAACTCAAAATACCAAATACACATCTGTGCAGTAAAGGTTTAACAGCAGAAAGACTCTTACCTCCTGTACTTCCCTTTCTCGGCACTACTTTAGATACAGAGATGACTGCTGGCTCAGAAGAAAGTGACCTCCCTTTTTCAGGGAATCGTAAACGCAAGAGCTAAAGTTACTATATTTACTTTGTCTCATACTTGCAGCATTACAGAGAAAACATCTGAAAAGAACAGAGGAGGAAAAGTCCATAAGGATTCTTTTTCTCCTTTTTTCTCCTAATACCTCAGTAATTTTCTATCTCACTTTTTGAACCTTCCTTTAGTTCTTGTTTCTCTCCAGGAACAGCAACACAGGTAGTTTATGCTGACACTAAGCAGATCAGGCTGATCACTCAGTGACTGAGGGGTAGAGAGAGAAAGAGAAACAGTGAAAACACATATATATTCAGTGACAATATGCCTAATGCCAGCTGAGTTCTTAACCTTCCCTTGGCTTTTTCTCCTAAATTATCTATGTCCCTCCTTCGCCAACATTTCTTTCTCCTCAGAAAGGAAAATCCTGCATGAACACACCTTTCTTACAGACAGCAAATGACAGCAAGTGGCATGTAGATTTTTTTAAGTGCAAGCAGTTCTGAAAAGAAGAAAAAGATTTACTCACAAATCAAAAGAGAACTGATTTTTGCTTTGCCAAGACTGTCGTAAGGTCTAATATTTTCAAACTGGTACCCCCAGAAAAGTAAAAATTTTAACAACAAAGCTATTATTTTGCAGAATTACTCTTGAAGCTTTCAAAGCTCAGTCAGCTTTACATTGACTATGAGGAGCTTGACAAGCAGCACAGCTCTACAGGGATTTTATTTGGTAATGCATTAGCTTCTAGTTATTCCAAATCTAACTGCAGCTTTATCATCTAATCTCTTGTCCTGCTCATCAGAATGACTTTTATGTATGCCAATCTCTGATTGTTTAAGGAGAAGCTTAAATAAAAGAAAAAAAAGCAGGAGAAACATTTAAAGGTAGAGATTTTGAGGATTTGGTGCCAACTTGCACTCTTCACTTCTTTGTAAAGAAACTCCTCCCTTCCACAAAATAGAGCAACTTCTGCGGAGAAAAGTTTTAATCCTCACAGCAGTAATTCATCGCAAACAAATTTTGCTAATATCTACTGAAGCATGGAGAATTTTGAATAATATTTCACAAGTGATTGTACTGGAAAAATTTTCCAGTGTCTAAGCACCTACACCTAACTGCTCTCTCAAGTAACCTGAGAATCTGTTTCAATGTTCTTAATTTCTAATTCCAACTGGAGATAGCTGCATTTGCTTGTCAGTGTCTTTAAATAGTAAGCAAATAGTACAGCTCTGCAATGTACCTTTCTTGGAAGAAATAAAAAGCCTGCAATTATTACTGTATATCAGTGTGCACTCCAATATAAAAAGTGCCGATTATCTGTACTGTTACAGGCTGCAAAATGTGCACCTTTAAGGCAGTACAGCAATTTATCAATGATGGTGCTTCTTTAAATAGCTATGTTAGAAGAATGAATATTAAAAAAAACTTTTAATGGCTGCGTCTACAGAAGACTTTGTGGCACTAAGCCACGGATCTTTCTCATCTGAAATTTATATTTAGACCCGTAGTTTCTTTTATCTGTATACCAATTTCTCATTGTTACAGAACATATGCTTTTCCTCAAAATAACTTACTATTTTTGTACTATTACTCAGCCACATACTTCCACAAAGCTGCAAGTGTTACTTCAGATAAACTTAGCAGCTTTTTGGCTAGTTTCCATATTACTTTAATGACAGAAAAAAAGACTACCTAATGAAGTACGTCCCTGTACCCTCTCCACCAAATTTGAGTTTGCTTTAAGTGACGGTAACAAAACCAGTTGTTTATCAGTCCCCCGTCAACCGGTGGGGATGGAGGCAGGGGGAAAGGACAGGTTCGTGCACATTTCCCTTCTGCTAGAAGTCCTTTGGACAGGAACGGTATCATATCCTACCTCTCTGTAACTCTGAAGACTTTTTCTGCTATTGTAAGAGCTTCTGAATAGAAAATAGTAGCAGTCCAAATTGTATCTCATTAAAGGGTGGATGGAAGAGAATGTTTAACATCCACAAGATTTAGCAATACTGTTCACAAATCTGATAAGCATCTTTCTAAATCTTTGAGTTGATACATTCAGCTACAGCAACTTACAATTTCAAATGCTTTAGACAAATTACCATTGCCTCACTAACTGCTATTCAGATGTTATACAATCTTTGAATTTAATAGCCATACTACATACATGTATTTTTGCGTCAGATTTCCCCCCCAGCCACAATAAGATATATTTCAGCAACAAAAAGTCTTCTTTTACGTCTAGAAGCAATTTAATACGGTCAAAGATACATGCTTTTTGCTATGTATTTTTTAAAACACAGATACTCCACACACTTCATACAGAAATAAAGTATTTCAGCGTTCTTCAAAAGAAAGTAGCAGCTTGTTTCCTACAAGATTTGAAAAACAAATTGACAGTCTCCCTCTGCATTTTGATCATTGCAATAGATTCAAATTTGTACAGATATGGAAAAAACAGGAATTTAGCAAGATACAATACTACTAGCTAAAACATGTTTCTCTTCTATTCTAAGTATAGACACATTTCTTATGAACTATATGCTTTCTTTTCTGTCTTACATAACTATTTGAGGCCCTATTATGTGGAGTTTAGCCATATAAAGTAATACATCCTCATGCAAAAAATCTCATTTGTTCAATCACATCATTCGTACATATTCTACCCAATACCGCCAAAATCTTTAGAACCAGAAACTTATTATACAGGCAGATAAATAATTTCTAATGTAAAAAAAAAAAAAAAAGATACTCTAACTTAAACTAACTTGGACCCAAGTAATTTACTGAATTCTGATTTTATAATGTTAAGCCTAAAAAGGCCTTGCTAAATTTAGCGACTTTGGGTCACTGACCTTCCTCTGTAGCTCCTCCCTGAGGAAGCTATTAAGTGTCTGTCCTGATAGATGTTCAATGTGTTTTGAAGAACTTGCATTTAAATAACCAGAGAGTTTCCATTTGTTTGGGGATGTTCTGAGAGGAAACGCACCGCTTTAAAGAATTGCTTGAAGCTGCAGCAAAAAATGTTCTGGACACAAGAATTCTGAAAATCGGTTGCAAATGAAGGTGCTTCATCACACAGTGATTGTCTCATACACTGGTTGCACAGCTCCAGTCCAGCAGAGCCCCAGTTCATTGCATAGTTTCAGGACATCCAACATGAATAAATCATCTACAAAATTTTCTGAACTTACTTTCCCTTAAGTGCATCTTATCACTTTTTAATTTCAGTGATTTTTACTCTATTTTCCCTACAGTCCTCAGAGCTGACACTTACTACCCTAGGAAAAAATTATCCTAAGCTGTTTGTGATCATATATGGAACTGCTAGGACACAACCGAGTTGTGAGGGAAGCAACCTCCAGCTGGAGAGCACTGAAAGAACTGAGAAGGGAAATACACCTTCCCCTGCTCCAGGCAGAACTAAAAGAGAAGGTCTGACCAGTTCAGGGTGTTAGCCTCATATTTAGCTAACAGAAACGTAACTACTCTTAGATAAATATATTTCTACTAGCACTGCTGTTATCAATGTTAACTCTCCAACAAGCTGCCCTTGCAAAGCTTTCCATATCTGTTACACAACTCCTGCTAAGGACCACTCTGTGCTACACAACCCGGCGGGATGCAAAAAGCTCCAGGGAGGAAGCTGGGGCTGTTCACCAAGAAGCAGGGAGGGACAGCAGTAACGTACCGACCTTCTGCTTTCACTCTTCCATATTCTACTGCATTCCATGTGCTACTGCTAAGTAAATTACTTGGCTTATTTCAACTAGCAGAACAAAAGCAAAAAGCGTAATTGCCATGCAATGGTTTAGTCATCAGAAATCCACCCTCTCTTACCAAGTTATCCTGACAGTTTATCTGCTTGGGAGTCAAGTAACTGCCCCACAGCACAGCAGGACCACTGTCACTTAACCCACCCACAGCCACACAGACATGGCTAATCCGGAGTATCCTCTGCCCCTCTGTACCACTCTATCTCATGTTGGAAAGCTAGTATGTTCTATTTTCACAGAAGAGTAATATAATCACAAATTGCAAACTAAAGTCAAGTCTACATAAGATGGTTTTGCTGCTATAGCGCTACTGGCTAGCAGAATCACTCTTTTCAATATTAGACATTAATGGATAGTTAAGAAAAATTTCTTTAACGCTGTAGCATCTCTGCTGGGCATGTTCTGATCAAGAAATACTTTATAAACCAAAAGGAAGCTCCAACAAAAATACAACTAGCAGCAAGACAAGAACATGATGTTTGTCTACATGTACGTGAAAGATCTTGTAGCCTGACATGGGTCCAATTGTAAATTAATAAATAATAGAAGAAAAAGTAATAGGGAAAACAATTAAGCAATCTGACCTCTGTACACATCAGACATGTTTGAATCAAAGTTTGGTTTGAATTTAATGCATTTCATCAAGAAAAAAATTCAAAACATAATCAACAAAAATTCCAGATCGCAAGTTGTTTAAAAGTGTCCTGGTCCACTTTGAAAGAGCTAATGTTCAGTTACTGAAACTATTCATTATTCAAAGGTAATACAGCTGTACATCTAAGAGAGCCTTCAAATTTCTCAGTACTGATTTGTCAGTTTCTTTGCATTAAGTCATGATGAGCTGAGCTCGGTTTATTTCTTTTTAAATGAATGAACTACAAAATATCTTAATTTAAGAATTCAGAAGTCAACAGAGATAATGTGCAACAACTTCAATGAATTTTTAGTAGAGACAGCAGTGACAGGACGAGGGGTAATGGTTTTAAACTAAAACAGGGTAGGTTTAGGCTAGATATAAGGAAGAAATTCTTTACAATAAGGGTGGTGAAACACTGGAACGGGTTGCCCAAAGAGGTAGTGGAGGCCCCATCCCTGGAAACATTCAAGACCAGGTTGGACAGGGCTCTGAGCAACCTGATCTAGTTAGCAGTTGCAGGGGGGTTGGACTAGATGACCTCTAGGGGTCCCTTCCGACCCAAAACTTTCTATGATTCTATGATTCTATAATTGTTAAATGAAGTATAAGATAAGACCAATATCCTGTCTACATCAATAATCACAAGCAGACATCCAGGGAAAAGCAGGAATTGAACATGTAGGATACTCCCCTGAATACTCTTCCAGACTCCACATCTTTTCCACTCAAGGAGCTTTCTGAGGCAGACATGATCGTTGTATACTGAAAAACCTTCACACATCTCTCCCCATGTACTTGTCCAGACTCCACTTAGACCCAGATTAAAAAAAAAATCAGCACCAGTAATATCCTCAGCAAGGCTTTCCACCACTGTTGCTAAAAAGAGGAAACCTTTCTTTGTTTTGAGCCTGCCTCCTAGTAGCTCCATTTGATACCTTTTAGTTCTTCCAGAAGAGACAGGAAACAATTAATCCATATCAACCTTCTCCCACACTGTTTATGAATTTGCAGACGTCTACCAAGTCCTACTAAACTGTCTCTTCCCTGATACAGAAGCTCTTCCATAACACAGAGTATGGTCTTGTTCTACTTAAATTCCTCCAATTTTTACTAAATATTTTCTGAAATTTAAGAATTCTTTCTGAGAGAAACAAAGCCACACACTGTATTAAGGTGTAGGAAAACCTCAGATTTACATACTGACATAATAATGTCTTCAGGTTTGTTTTTTATTTCTTTCCTAATAATAATTCCACACACTTACTTCACTGAGCGCTAATCATTAGGTATTTGCATGGGAGTATTAAATCTTCAAGATCTCCCTCCTGAGTGACTGCAGTATTTTTGGAGCCCAGCACATCCTATATGAAGTTACAACTGCTGTTTCTCATGGCCATCACTTCACATCTAGTTGTGCTCAATTTTACTTGCCACTTTATTGCTCAAAATGAAAAGGGTTTTGTCCAACTCTTTACAGCTGTCTCTCATCCTCTCTAACCTAAACACCTTAGAATACCAGCTAACTTTCTTACCTTACAGGTCATTGCCTTCCAGGGTTAATTATAAAATGCTGAGCAGCATAGGTCCCAGCAGAGTTCCCTGTAGGACTCCCCTTCTGATCTTCAACATCTACAGCTGATCATTTATTTCTGCCTGTTTCCTACCTTTATCCAGTTTCTTCCCCTACCCATCTCTCTCACAAAGAATTTTCCCTCCTATACCACTTCGGGTCTAGTTTCCTTAGAAACCTTCACTGTTGTCTTTCACAAATGCCTCCTGAAAATGCAAAGAGATCATGGTGCCCAAACTACTCTCCTCCACACGACTGCTGAACCCTTCAAAAGGGCTTAAGCCTTTATTATAATATCCTGCTGAATTTCCCCTGAGAATACCTTTTTTTAGCTAGGTGTCCACTATGCTGCTCTTCATTACAGGCTTTACTGACTCGTCCAGCAGAAGGACTTTTTTCTACTGGTTTCCATGGAGTCTGTTTCTTCACTGAGCTGAAGCTGTACCGTTCTGTTGGCAAAGAACATGGCGATGCTTATATGTGCCAGTCGAAAACCTGATGTCTGCCACCTGAAACTTTCGTTTGACCAGCAGCATACTGAAAATACCTCCAGAGCTAACTAACTCCATGAATTTGAATTATCAAAAAGAAACTCTAGTAGCATATTTGAATTATAATTCAACTTAAAAGTCTGGGACTGCACTCCCCTGGTTTCCTAGATCCCCACTGAATTTGTTGTCCAGCTCTGCCAGATCTCTAAAACTCAGAAAATTCAGAAAAAACTTTCAGATTCTTGTAACACACCACTTCGGGCTCGTGAAGTTTACTTAAACCTGGACTCGCTACGAAAAGGAAGTGCTCTCTGGATGAGAACCTTATATTGGTACCAGCCTAAAATATGTGCTGTTCAACTCCCATGTCACATATGGTGATTGCATCTCTTCTACTGTAAAAAAAAACACTTCAAAACCAGCATACGTTACATTATTTGCACATATTTTAAAAGGGCATAAAATTTAAAAGAAATGCTTCAGGAAATTAATATCGCTCATTAAGCAAAGCATCTTTCTCACAGTCCTACATTCACATTGACATAACCCAAAAATTTGTCAATCACAAACTATTCAGCAGGTACCAGAAAGACAGTCTGAAATGCAAAGAAGTGTTAAGAGTTTGAATAACACATCTATTGGTAAAATATGAATATCTTTATTTTAAGTGCATATTGCTACATCACAAACCAGATTTAGTTTTCCAGCTCCAAGCAAACTAACTTTTTCTAAATTCATATTCAGCCTACTGTTATATAACCCTGATCAATACTGCTAACTCCTGCAAGTCTCACATTTTTTGGTAAGGAAATAATCTATCCATAAAAATAAAGTACAGTAGTGAGCCAAAATGCAGAATTTTGAGTTTTAATTAGGAATACTATTAAATTCAAAGAAGTTACTACGTAGCTTTATCTCTTCAAGCATCCAGGAGACGCGCTGAACGCATGTATAAGAAGTATTTGCATTTCTTTTACCTTTAAATTGTTAGCTTTTCCATTAGATTAGAATATAAGTATGCAGGAATTGAAAGATATGGAAACTCAAGCCCTGTGAAAACATTTTCAACATAATTATTTTAATTTATTCAGGATAGAAATGCAAATAAATCTTTTGAACACATACTGAGCACAGACAACTGCAATAAGAGAAGTATTAGTGTAGCAGCTTGGAAAAGAGACCTTCTAAGGATACAGCCATCAGATATGTACTAACAGGGTTCATGGTGCCTTGAAATCAATGAGCAGCAACAATAATTTGCAAAATAGTATCAGAAAATCCAGCAAAACAATATAACTCTTACACTGAAAAGCCCAATATACAATAACATAGGTTAGTTAAAATAAAACAACAACAAAAACATATCTTTTTAACATAGGAATGATGACAGCAGCTAGTATGTCTTATTGTTACACGAGGCTGAGAAGGTCCAGTGTTGGGTACAGCTATCTGATCTCTCACTCCCTCCTTTTGCCTCTTTCTCCTTCCTCCTAAAGATATTTTATGTAAAAATAGGAAAGAGAACTATCAGATGCATCAAGCATTTTACTTCTGTCCTTGAGGAAGAATGACAACAAACACTTACTTATTCAAACATGTTAATCTTTATATATGGACGGTGGAAGAGCACACACAAGATACAGCACTAAAATCTACTGCAGAATACACACATGATGAATATGTTCACACAGACCATTATGGTGACTGAAATTACCTAGACATCCACTACTGTAAAACTACTGAAAATTTAATTATTTAGCACGTATAAAAAAAAAGACCAGGAAAGAGATGACAGTTTCCTCTTCCATTTCTGTTGTCATTATAATCCTGCGATTCTCAGAGGTAACCAAGAAATAATATGCACTTATTTCTTTCGGCATTTTGTTATTTAAAATATTTAACACTATTATAGCATGGAGAAAATTAGTTTTATATTCCTAAAAATTGTGTATTTGAAGAAAACTCACATTAAAAATTGATTCCAATACTGACTGTTCTGGATAATAGCTACACATCCACAGCAATTTATATATTAATGGTTTCATCAATTGAACCTCACAGACCATTTTCTTCTTTTCCTTAATGTTAATTGATTGCCGTAAACTATACGGAAGCCCTTCAGCAAATTCTTCCCTAAGATCAACACCCTTTCAAACACAAAAAGGGACAGGTATCACTTTAAAGGTTGTGGGGAAGGCTAGAAAAAAAGCAGCCAGATAACAGTACACTTCAAAAGATACACTGCACAGGAGGGAACAGATTCCCAAATATTATGAAATTTGATCTAAGAACTAGCCTGAGACCAACTCATTTCACCTGACTTCTGGTCACTAACCGTGAACAGATATCATGGGTCCCCTCTCTTACAAACACAGACATACTTTAAATCAGAAAACCATGCCAAAGAGAATACCATACCTGACTTTTACCTTCTACCAAAGCCAAAACGGCTTTGAGTCCTGTTACTCTAAAATGCAGTATGACTGGGTGTGACATGACACATTCTTTTGAAAGGCTTAATGTGGCAGTCATCATGAAAGGAATCTAAGGGAACATGTTAACATAGTATCATGAAATTCTTCTGCTTGTACAACAGATCAGTCAAAATTTGATGAGAGAAAGCAGGTGTGTATGGAACACAAATCCATACCTGATGAACTTTGTAGGAAAAGAATAAAGTTCAAATTTACTACTCCACCAATGGTAGACGTGATGAGAGAGATACACTTCTCCCCACCATTCCCAGTGACTTCTTGTTCCCCCAGCCACCACTACACATTTCCACTCCCTCAGTTGTTCTGGCTCATCCAGCCTCCTCCCTGTCATTGAAATGATCAGGGGTTTCAGAAACCGTTTGACAGAGGCGCTGGCTTTTGTCAAACACAAACCAAGCAACCCAACATACCTCACAAGTCTAGTTTACAGCTACCTGGAACACTACATATATCTGAGAGGGGACAACTTCCCAGAGGGGAAGATCCTCTTCTGCCACATCATCTTCTTTTGGACCTTCTTCTACCACATCTACCACATCATTGGGGTACTGATAGATGAAAGGCTGGACATGAGCCAGCAATGTGCGCTGGCAGCCCAGAGGGCCAACCGTGTCCCGGGCTGCATCAGGAGAAGCGTGGCCGGCAGGTCGAAGGAGGTGATTCTGCCCCTCTACTCTGCTCTGGTGAGACCTCACCTGGAGTACTGCGTTCAGCTCTGGAGCCCTCAGCACAAGAAGGACATGGAACTGTTGGAGTGGGTCCAAACGAGGGCTACAAAAATGATCTGAGGGCTGGAGCACCTCTCCTATGATGACAGGCTGAGAGACTTGGGGCTTGTTCAGCCTGGAGAAGAGAAGGCTGCGGGGAGACCTGATTGCAGCATTTCAGTACTTAAAGGGAGCCTATAGGAAAGATGGGGACAATCTTTTTAGTAGAGACAGCAGTGACAGGACGAGGGGTAATGGTTTTAAACTAAAACAGGGTAGGTTTAGGCTAGATATAAGGAAGAAATTCTTTACAATGAGGGTGGTGAAACACTGGAACGGGTTGCCCAGAGAGGTAGTGGAGGCGCCATCCCTGGAAACATTCAAGACCAGGTTGGACAGGGCTCTGAGCAACCTGATCTAGTTAGTGGTGTCCCTGCTCGCTGCAGGGGGGTTGGACTAGATGACCTCTAGGGGTCCCTTCCAACCCAAAACTTTCTATGATTCTATGATTCACTACCAATAGAACAGTAATGTGGAAGACCTGCAATGTCTACACCTTTCAAGGCATGAATGGCACAAACTACTCAAGTAATTGTGAAGCATAGCTGACATTCAGGAAGAGAGTGGTATATAAGGTCTGAGCCTGATTTTCAAATTGAACAATCAACTCTAAGAGAGGTTATGAAACCGCTCTGTGTTTAGCTACAAGGGTAGAGGAAAAACAAGAAGATCCAGCTCTTCAGCGTTTCAGAGATGTTATGTACGGTTGCAGTCTACCTTGCAAAGATACACCTCCAAGGAAAACACAAATCGCTTTAAGAGAACTGAAAAATCATGTTCAATAGAAGCACGTAGGGGAAGACCACGCGATTTAATTGAGGCCCTTTTTGGGAAACGGACTAGAATGAGCCAGATCGCACATAGCCCCAGTGAAACAAGCACCTCAGGCAAGCCCTGATACTCCCAGTGCTCTGCCACGCCTATTAAGACAGCTAAAAATGTGGTGGTTTTTTGAGCACTTCAGCTTGACTTCCTATTGCCAAAAGATGGAAAGACTTGGCAGCTCTTAATTGTACTTAGAGACTATTCTACAATTTATTCAGATTATGAATTACAAATAATCAGTTCAAGTGCCTTAGAATGATTTTGTAGTGATGCTATGACAGAGTAATTTTACTGGTTTCAGCTAGTATGGATTTCCTGAGACTTGAGTTAGACCAAAACCTGCAAATGGTATTGCTTACAGTAACATAGTGAATTTAAAGCAACCAAAAAAACCAGAGTATCCAAACCCCAAAAAAACATGTATAATAGCATTTTTAGGAACTTCATCTTAAATGAAAAAGAAATTAAGAGGAAAATCAAAATATATGAAAACACTCCAGATTTAAGGAGGAATGGTTAAACTAGTTCAACTCTATTATGGATACTCATTCAAGATTAAATTCCATGAAGCTTAGTTCACTTCCAAAATAAATTAATACCAATTAAATTAAGGAAACTAATTTTGAAAGCATTCTGAATAAGGATTTAATGCAATTTAACTAATCCACTTTGTGTCTAGTTAGTGCAGATTAATTTTTTGAGTGTCCTTGTGTAAACAAGCCCAAAGATCTTGGAAACGCTATCATGCAGAAAAACCTGGAAAGTTTTAAGAGCACAAACTACAATGTATGTAGTATCTTCTATAAAAAGTATTAGCCTTTATTACAGCTTTCTCTTTTTTTCCTTACCTAATTTTGTTTTAAAAGAGAACATCTGCATTTAAATTATTAAATTTGGAATTTTTTTTCTTTAATAAATCAATTTCTCCTTTGTGGTGGTGGTGTTAAAACAGGGACAAGGATGTACTTTTATAGTAATAGTAAAAGCAATCACAGAGGGATATTTCCAGCTAAGTCCAGAAACAGTCATAATAAACAGGCATTTCCACATATGTGAATGTTTATTTTTATATAGGAAAGACATTTAGCATTTTCCACAACAACATGGATTTTTAGTCTTAAAAACTAAAAAGTAGTGCACTATGCACAATCTGTGGTCATTTCCCTATTTTCTGTGTTTAACCCTTTATCTATATATAGGCATAAACCAATCAAACATCACAAAGAAAGATGTTAATTTACTTTCATGGACAAATTCAAGCAGGTAGTAAAATATTCTAAAATTATCCATCACTTACAGGAAACACCAAGACTACCTTTCTTACAGTAATTCTCAGGCTACGTATAGCAAGAAGTAAAGGAGGAACAGCAGTCTGATCCAAACACGGTGGCCTACAGATACGACCTGACTGCTGGACAGCTAGGGCCCAGCTCTCTCAGCTTCAGCAGCCTCTACTCTGTTGAAGCCACGTCTGAAAAAAAAAAAAACACCTCACTTAAAAACATGAAGAAAGGTTGGGCTCTGCTACAACAGAACAAGGAAGAATCCTGAACGGATAGCTAAATACTGGGAGATATTGAATATTTCTCAGTAAGCAAATCTATTAACTTCTTATACTTGGTAATGAGTTTATTCAACTTGATTAGCAAGGAATGCTGCAAGCTGGGGAAACACTGTGTTCTCCTAGCCAGTCTTCACTCGTGGATCAGCATGGTCCTTCACAGCTTCCATCCCCTAGAAGGTCACCCACTGAGCTACTCCTGCAGATGCTTCCAAGGGTACTTCACTCAAAATGTACCAGACTAGCAAAGCCCTAATATTTAAACTATTGATAGTACTGTGATTGCTGTTATGGGCCAGGGCGCATTCAGAGAAAGCACTTTAGGTACCACTAGGCTCAGAGATCTCTGAGACAGAGAAACAAACATTGGGTCAAAGACCAGTAAGCGAAAGCAACCTCTTCTAACACAGCTTCCTGCTGAGTGCACCTCAGTCTACATCTTCACAGGATCAGCGTTAGATCCAGATGTAAGCAAAACCTAAAGAGGTTTCAAACAATTGAGAAGCAATTCAACCAAAAGTTGTTTATCAACTTTAATAAAATTAAGTTGTTCCAGCAAAAATGCACACTAAAAACCCTGGAATGAGAGTCTTTCCTGTGATGCCTTAAGTGAAATATTTAGATAGTTCCTGGGGCATTTGAGAAGAAATTTACTTGCATTTTTAACAGTTAGAGTACAATCACTAAATTCAGAAGTCAATTATTTTCTCCAAATCTGGTCAAAATCATCCCTTCTTGCTCTTCCTTCCCTTAGAAGTAACCAGCTCCAGTGGCACAAATAATTTACTGCAGATATCTTTACTAGTACAGCACACTACTTTGGTTACAACCATTCAGATCTCCTGAACAGCACAATCAACATGAAGCTAATGCTATGTGGAATCTTACTCTCCTCATCAGGTAAGTGGGAAAGTGAAATAAGTAGAAGCTATGCAATGCATAATATTTCTCCCCTCTACCAGATTCTTAATAAAGGAAATGCTGAAATCTCAACCAAAGAGCTCAAGGGATCTCATTTCCCCTTCCTTTCTTGCTCTCCTGTTTAGGATTGGGTCATAATTATCCTATGGTAAATAGACTGAGAACCATTTTTAGGTCACCGACAAAATATTAAGAGAGAAAGCCTGGAGCAATCAAATCATCACAGAGATTTTCCTACAGCTGGGATGATCTAAATCCAGACACTCATCAGTTTAAGTAGCTGTATACATGACATGCAGTCTTAAAAATTCATCTGCACAGCTTTATCACTTCTCCTGTCAAAAACTAGTAAATTCCTATAATTTGATTTCAACCTAAAACATCTTAGAACCCGACTACAAGTGTTACTATATTCAGATCCACTTCTAAATTGAACCTGCAATCATGTTGAGGCAAGGACAGATTCGCAAGTTCTTAAATCACTAGTTGGTTCAATGATCAAACAGACCAAACAAGTGCAATCAAAAAAAAAAAAAAAATGCAAATTAAAGCATTTTCAAAGCACTTTTCAAAGTTATTTTCATACTGAAATGCTTCCAAAAAAACTCGTAACCTGAAACTCTATTTGGCATCAATTAGTATAAAAAATACAGGCCACAAAAAGATTGATTAATCTACTTCCTGCAGTTGAAAAAAGTCTCATGACTCATAAGCATGACAGGTGCAAAAGAATTAAGTCAAGGAGCGAATGCCACACTACCACTTTCAGACAGCTTTGCACTGTAGATACATTTAAATATAAACATTAAAAAATATATATATTTATCTTACCAACCCACCACTGAGCTAGTTCAGATAGCTAGTGCTACCTTCAGAGACAGACTGGAATTTTTGTGCGGTTTCCCATAGGAAGCTTAAATTTATAAGATGATGACAATTTGCATGGTGAGCACTGCAGTTGAGGAATTCTGGGAGATCAGATGAAGGAGAGAAATAAAAATTCTTACTGAATATAAAGGAAATTCTATGGACAAAAAGGCATTTTGTTAAGAAAGTGTAATTATTAATTTAATTAGAGCAAATAGTGCTAAGGCTTAAAAAAGCTAAAATATCAATAGAACATCAAGATCTCCACTAAATCCAGTTATCACAGAAAATGTAAAACACTGATGGGAGAAGGAGACATTTAATCATTTGACTACTTCATGTCAGCTGTACGTAATTTGCATCATCTATCTGTAAAGTAGGTACCTTAATCAATCATGGTTTTCAAAAGCCTTTGCTTAACCCAAGACTTATTTCTGGATCTTCTGCACAACAGTCTTCATTTGACATCATTGCTTAAAAACCTGATCATTGCTTTTTAGGTTTGTACAGCTTGGGTTTTGCTACAACAATTCCTAAAAGAGGCTACTCCCTTAAATACATTCTACCTCCTTCCCCCAGGTTTTCAAAGATTCCTAACACATTCTAGTTAGGCAAGTACTAGACTGAAAAGCAACTTATATGCACTGAGCTAGAATGGTCTGGAGGCTGTGCAATTTCACACTCAGCTCCCCCAGACACAGATCAATAGACCTTGTAAACAGAGTTCGGATGATACTGCAGGTTGAGATATTCCCCTTCGAGCCTCTCCATCAAAGCAGAATTCCCTGTCCTAAGTGGTTCCAAACCAGATAAAGCAGACTTCAGCTTAAGTTTGCCAGTTCCTAGACAGGTCACTGAGACTCCTAAATACAATCTGAACACAGGTCCCCAACAGCAGGCTGGTGAATCGTGGAAACTGCCAAGTCTCAGAACAGCTTTTGGTTTTAATACCGTCAGTCCAGCAAAACCGCTGCCAGGAACCCCTCCTGAAATCATATGGGCTGTGGCTCTGATGTAGACTTGCCAGATATCATTCTGACACACTTCCTACATTTTGAGTCATGCTTTACCCCTACCAACTTACTCCACGCAAGTCCCACTGATCATTACGCCATTGATTTCATTTAAACCCCTCCTTTCTCGCTTTCAGTGGGACTGGTCCCAGAGTAAGAGCCCTATTGTACAAAGATGCAGAGTCATCACCCAGTTCCTGCCAAATACAGCTGTGAGCAGTTACTGTGCGTGCCTTTTGATATTATGTAACCTTGCTTTGGCTTACCCATGTGGAGAAATATTAAAATAAATTAACATTTTACTGGTTCTCTAATTGGAAGCGTCTGTTCGAAACAAATATGTTTATCAAACAGTTTGACTGGGAAAATACATTACTGTAGCTGTAGTTACCCAAATTACATAGAGTCTAAAGCAAAAAGGGCAAAAGCCATCTGGCTCCATATAACTTACATTTTCTAGACAGCTTGCAGCTGGTTCTGATTAAGCAGCATCTCAGTGCTCCCAGAGACCTATTTTTAACTGTGCAAGTTTATTTTTAGGGCTCACACATCCAAGGCACATGGTGTTTACATTAATAAATGAACAACCGCCTACAGTTTAGAAAAGCTTTGTGCAATTCTTATGGCATACTCACTGTGCAACACTGATGGATGGTTAAATAAAACATCACACATACTAACTAGAGAGACCTTGCCCACCTCCTGGCTCTTTGCAGGACTGCAGAAAACATCTCTGGAGAGCTTGAATGGCAGGAAGGAGAAGGTGCTAGACAACAGGATGGTTTCCTTCAGAAGTAACATTGGGTGGCATGTCCCAGGTATCTTCTGGCCCAGCCGCTCCCCAGGAAAGTCTTTTTTTTTTTTTTTCCATATGGAATCTATAGATTGCCCAGATAGCTCATCTCTGTATGTTATGCAGGCACATGTATAAGGTAGTGGAAATACTGTCCTTGCCATGTAAGAACACTAATGCTGACCAGGAAAACAACGTACAATTTAGAACGACTGAAAGCTGCTACTAAAGCCCTGAAACTGTCAGAACAGTGGATGCTGCAAGTCCAGGAAGCTGCAGCAGACCTATGTGCAGGTCTGTTTTTTGTTTTTTTATGGACACACACACAGACACACACAGTGTTTTCACATGATTTTTAACTGTAAAATACCAGCACATTCCTGTACCATCAAAAGATACTTTTCACAAGGAAATTAAATACATTCATCAGAAAGGTTCAAGGTAGGACATGTTTTGAGGGGCGGTGGTTTTTCGTTTTTGAAAGTCTATATTTTTTCATTCCATAGTACAATTAAACTGCAACATAATATTTTACATTATTTATATATTTATATTATTATATAAAATTTTGCATCCAGCTCTGAAGCCCTCAGCACAGGAAAGACATGGACCTGTTGGAGAGGGTCCAGAGGAGGGCCACAAAAATTATCAGAGGGTGGAACACCTCTCCTGTGAGGAAGGGCTGAGAGAGTTGGGGTTGGTCAGCCTGGAGAAGTTGCCCCATGCCTAGAAACATTCAAGGCCAGGCTGGATGCGGCTCCGAGCAACCCAATCCAGCAGAAGATGTCCCTGCTCACTGCAGGGCGTAGTTGGACTAGATGACCTTTAAAGGTTCCTTCCAATCCAAACTATTCTAGGATTCTATGATTTGGGGGGTAGGCAGGAAAAAGATCAGTAACCAGCTACAATGAAGTTAAATATAGTTAAGCTAAAGCTAACCCATGCTACAGTTTTATAATACTAATTCCATTTTGCATGGAATTGCAGCTCATTCTATTGCATAGCCTACTGCGCGCAGTACATGCAAGCTCCTCCACCTCCGACCCGGTACTCTTCCAAACCAGAGCAGGCAGCTGCACCAGCCAGCGCAAGTTGGCAAAGGGAGCTGCTAGCACTCTTAGGGAGCACAGCTCCCACGGTTTGGGTCTGGATAAAGTTATACGGAAAGGACTACTAATATTGAAAGTAAAAAGTTTCTACTGCTTCCAGAAACAAGAAAATACAAAACATATGAAAAAACTAATCTACATATCCCTTGAGCAAGCAATTAAAGAAATTTTCTCTTCCAGTCCACAGTCACTGAGCTACCTCAGTAACGTAACAGACTTTGAAACTAGTGGCAGCTAAATACCTTAGAATTCCATCCGTGGGAATGTTTTCAGCACCATGAAGTACTGACAAACTGTAAAGTGTTAGCCAGCTTCAACACAAATCTCCAGTTTAGCAGCTAGGCATGCAGAGCACCAGAGAAGCTGGTCCCGGTTCCCCTGTGACACTGAGGACCAGTGCCAAGTGGAAGGGAGGCTATTTCCCCAGGAAGCCTTTTTAAAAAAGTTTGTTTTCCTTACTCACACTTAAGACACACTTATTCTCATGTATTCTTATGTTTCTGCACATGTATTCTCTTCATACCTTTTTGCTTATGTCCTTATTATGTTCCTTATTCTTTTGAGCCAAGTCCAGCATTTACCTCTCGCCCCTTCCACAGCTTTTAAGGTCTCCACTCTATCTCATTTTCCCTTCCCTATGCTGCTTTCAAGTCACTGTGTCAGTATCTTTCCCGCCAGTCCACCTCTACATGCAAATGTTGGGTTTTGTTTCATTACTCAGTTGATTGGTTGGGGAGTTTCCTACTACTACTGGAAGAACTGTACTATTACATTCCCATGTATAGACAGATCTGCACTCCAAAGACAGCTACTGCAGTCATTTGTCAGTGCCTCCCTGCCAGAGAAACGAATGGTGCCTCCACAAGCCTGGAGGTACTCCTAATCAGCTCATCGAAATCAAAGCATTATTTGTCATCTATCACAGATTCCTCAAATGGTAACGAATTAAGGAGTGTTCACAGGAGTAGCCTTTCCCGCACATTTGGTGACGGAGGGGAAGGAGAGCCCTCAAGTGCATCCAAGGACATGGCATGAAAGGCATGTTCTAATATACAGTTTGGAAAGGCAAAACATTGATGAACTCATAAAAATAACACAGGTGAAAGGTGATGTTTTATTTCATACAGCAGCCCTATTTTTTGAGTTTTTCTCTCTTCTTCTGCCCTTCATGGAGTAGCTGAACAGAAAAGACAAAGCACTCTGTGGCTATTTCAGGATTTTCCTGTCTTAGCTTACTTGTGAATTTTTCCACAAAAAATTGTTTAGGGCGACTGCTGAATGTTTCAATACAGAAAAAGGATATTCATCAGGATCTGAGGCAGCTTTTGAGCAATGCAAGAGTGCTCTCTGCACCCACAGCAACTACTGAAAGCTGAGTTGGGGATATCTAAATGAGCTGTATTCACTTTAAGTCATTAAAGATATGCTTCAAGGCTAGACGAACAGCTACAAGCACTTCAGGGGAAGCTGTGAAAGGTATCTGATGTCTGTTTTCTTCCTGCAGCTTACAGCATGTGTATTGTGCACTGGCCTTTATTGCAGGGTAATGCCTCAAAATAGGAGTCTCAAAATACAGAGTAGCTGTATTTTTCCATACTGGTTTATACTTCCTTTTTCACTGTTTGCCTTTTTTTTTTTTTTTTTTTTTTTTTTTTTCCCCCTTTTTTTAAGCAGAGGTTCTGCTATGCTTCTTCCTGTTAATCAGCTTCTCTAGAAATACAGTGCTGGCACCACTATTGAGATTCAACTCCCTCTCTCCTTTCAAGAAGATCTGGTTAAAAGCAGACAGCATATAGGCTGCATGTTCTAGCAGGACACAGGATTGCCAATGCTGTTCCCGAGTCAGAGCTGACCATTTCCAGAAATGGTTAACAAATATTTTTGTCCCCTTCTGATTAGCAAGTGATGCAAGTCACACAACACAGAGCATACACAGCAACTCACTAGCAACATACTTACAGAAAACACCTTTTTTCTCTACCACGCCCCAGAACAGTAATCCTTCTTGAATTTCCCACTCATGCCAGATCATTCTCCGTCACCCAATGTGGGAATAATCAAGAATACAGACAATGTGAAACTTTTATAAATGGATGATACAGACACTCCGTTTTGAAAAACCTTTAAATTCATTTCTGCAGAGCACAGATGCAGCCTTAAACAGCACCACCTAGAATCACAGAATGCTTTGGGTTGGAAGGGACCTTTAGAGGTCATCTAGCCCAACCCCCATGCAGCAAGCAGGGACAGCTTCCACTAGACCAGGTTGCTCAGAGCCCCATCCAGCCTGGCCTTGAATGTTTACAGGGATAGGGCCTCTACTACCTCTCTGGAAAACCTGTTCCAGTGTCTCACCACCCTCATGGCAAAAAATTTCTTCCTCATACCCAGCCTAAACCTACCCTCCTTCAGTTTAAAACCATTACGCCTTGTCCTGTCAATGAGAAAGCCATGTGTAAACAGTTATCATCTACATCACTCATGCCATGGCAATGTCCTACAGTCAAGTACTGAGGGGCAAAGAACCTGGTTAATCCATAATCCAGACACTTGAGAGTGACTATATTGCTAATTGAGGGTTATTAAGTGATGAGAGAGTAATAAACAATAATTACTTGCATGATTTTACTTTTATTCAACAGAAATTTTCCTGTCACTTCCAGATGGCACCTTAAGAATCTAAGAGAAAACTGGAAATATGAAGACATTTAAAAGTGTGATCTATGAGAAAAGGTAAGAGAAATGGATTTTTACAATCTAGTAAAGAGAAGACTGGAAAGAAACACTACCAAATGCTATCCTAGCAGAAGAACATTGAACACGTGAGTGGGGAAACAGCATGGCAGCAGTCACTAGTTCTCACGTCTTCAGGTCAAACAGCCATTAACTACGATTCGTAACAAAGGGCACTTCGGGCAGGAATTCAGAAACACTAAAATAGCTCAGTGCTTTGTTTTGGCAGAAGCTGCCAAAGCGTTAAACTAAAAACTTTGAACTCAAAATATCTCATATTTAATGAATGGGAGTTTATCAAACTCTCTCAGGTTGCCTTCCTTTCTGCCAAAATTCCCAGCCAAAGGCCAGAACCTACAGGACACCCAACTCTGGAACAGACACTGAGGTTTACAACACCAACACCACACATCACAGCCCCAAGAACTAAGTAAGTCCTCACCAAAATTAGGTATTACCATAGGAGCCCTGACAGCTGCTCAGCTTTGTCATAACTAAGGAAATAATAATAAAAAAGCATTACTTAGGGATTATATGATTTCAAAATCCTCCCCCGCAGTAGAGCAGCAGTCCAAAATAAGATATTTTATATTAATTTGTTTCAGATCACACTAAAACTTTGAACAAAATTCTCAGAGTTTACAAACTTTGCATATCTAAACTGCAACATCAAACAGAAATAGAACTAGTAGAAATATAAATAGAAAGAACAGTAACCTTACGTTTCTAAGTATAATCACACATGGAAACAGGTCACCCAGGGGGACTGTGGAACTCATTGTGCTGTTAGCTTTTAAGACAGGCATTTGTCTAGTCTTCTTACAGATCATCAGTTTCTTAAAAAATTATGCCGAGGCAGGTTCAAACCACGAGTTGCGTTGGTTCAGCAGAACTTGGATCCACCCCACAAGGTGCACGCATCATTGCCTGAAGTCCTCCACCCCCTCCCCATTCGAATTATACATCGACATCCCTTTAGACCTTCATTTGCTAAATGCTACAATAGATGAAGATATTCTACACACTGTAACATTTCAGACTTTGTAACGAAGTTTTGAAATTGTCACCAGCTTCAAAATTAAGGTGCTACAAAATACTCCTGCTTCTTGTGAGTTATCTAATCTGCAAATTACCTGTTATAAGTGTTATATTCATCACTGCAGAAACACTTATTCTGCAGAAACACATCTAGGCTGCTAGAGACAAAATTAGGAGGCAGTGTGTGGGCAGGAAAAAATTGAAAGTTGGCAAACGCACCTTTTTTAGGGTATTCAATATAATCAACATTCATGCAGATAACATAATGAATGAATAAACTAAAAAAGTTTCTATTCATGGTGTCTCATTTAGCTTTCTGTATAATGTAACATTTTAGAAACAGATTGTTACAAAAAAATGTAGGTGTTATAAATTCACATAGGAAAATATTAACTGCATGATCTTTCGACAGAGCATATCTCACATACTTCTAACTGCTTTGTGTTGCGTGTATCTTAACGCATGTGAAAGAATGCCTGGTGGTCAGATGCTGAAATACCACTTTAGAAGTGATGCACTGCATGACAGATGATTTGACCTTGTTGGTGATTTATTTCAGCTATAGAGCTGAAAACAAAAAATGTTCACTGAACCTCCAAATTCTGCATGGACAGAACTGGGAACTCTTAACATTTGGTAACCTGAAATGGCCAGTAAAGCAAAGATGTGTGAAGAAGTCCTCAGTATTTCTCTCCAGCTTTACCTAGGGCTAGGTAATCCCACAGTTCTGGAGGCTGACCGTGTTTCTCCTGCTCAAGGATCATTTGTGATCATTACTTTCAAAGGTAGTACATGAGTTAAACACTCTTTTCTCTTCCCTCTTCCTTCCTCACCTTGCCAATACCATTGATTGTGTGGCTATGTAGTAAACCACAATGAGGAATCAATCCAGGCTAAAAACAACCCTTTTTTTCTTTGGAACAGCTGAGCCTGGAACAGTTCCCAAATCTGTTTCATCCTGTGGCCATGCAAATAAATATACCTGGCATGACTGAGCAGTCAATGAGAAGAGTGAGCATAACTGGCAGGCAGTCACTAGGGCTGCTTATTCTGGCACTGCCACTGAGAAAGTTGCTTCTCAAAATGTAACCTCCCCTTGGTGGCTTTTTGAATCGTGCAGTTCCCCTGCTCCCAGTCTCCCTCCTGCTCTCTATTCGAAGATGGTAGTGACACTCCCCTCCCTCAAAAAAACCACAAACAACAAAAAAAAAAAAAAAAAAAAAAAAACAAACGACCAAAAAACCCCCAACAAATCTCTAGGCCCTGGGCCATGTGGAACTGGAGCACAGGACGATGCACAGCAACTGCTGAAATTAAATGGGGCAGGGATATTTCTTTAGTTGAGCTGCTTTAGATACTGACTTGAAATTACACAATATTTTTGTTCCCAGAGCACATTTGTATACATAGGGAAGGCTTTATATTTTACACTAAAAAGTTTGCATCAAGTGAAGCCAAGCTTTTCTAAGGCAAGGCAGGATGCTCCCATCGCCTAAGCTTCCAGTGAGCACAATGCTTTAGGATTACAGGCAGTAAAGCAGTAGAAGCAGAGCTGGTTAAATTATTTCCTAGGAGACTGGAATCCAAACTTGGAGGCTTTCCAAACTTACTCAGAGTGATGGTAGACTTCAGTAAAAACATATTAATATTTTGTCATATATTTAGTGACATTTAAACCAACCTCTAAGTGGCTGATGGGATTTACAACTTGTAAGGATGAGCCGCATCAGGAATTATGTCCCCATCATTATCCAGCATATTCCAATGGTTAATTACCAACATTGTTGAAAAAAAGGAGCCCCATTTCTCATATGAATTTGTCTAGCTTCAGTTTCCAGCCACAAGATATCATTAAATCTTCCTGTTAGGAGTAAGCATCTTATATACCAGAAATCTTTTGCACATTAGCACTCATATATATAAAAAGAATCATCAATCCCGTTGTCTCTTAACCTTTAGCAAAAGAAAACAGACTGAATTCCTGAAGATTCTTTCAATGAGGAACATTTTGCAGACCTTTGGAAGCTCTTCTTCAAAGCCTTTTCTGAAGTGCTTCTATCAGAATTAGAACCAGTACTCCAAGAACAGTTGTGTTCACTTAGTCTAAACAGAGACTGAAGAAGAGTTTTGCTTGACCCTAACCACTTCTATTTTCTGAGTTGAAAACAGAACAAGGACACACTCTTGTACTCCACACTGGTGAGGCCACACCTCAAGTACTGTGTTCAGTTTTGGGCCCCTCACTACAAGAAGGGCATCGAGTTGCTGGAGCGTGTCTAGAGAAGGGCAATGAGGCTGGTGAGGGGTCTGGAGAACAAGTCTTATGAGGAGCGGCTGAGAGAGCCAGGGTTGTTTAGTCTGGAGAAGAGGAGGCTGAGGGGGGACCTTATTGCTATATACAACTACCTGAAAGGAGGTTGTAGTGAGGCAGGTGTTGGTCTCCCAAGTAACAAGCGATAGGATGAGAGGCAATGGCCTCCAATTGCATCAGGGGAGGTTTAGATTAGGTATTAGGAAAAATTTCACCACTGTAAGAGTGGTCAGGCCTTGGAACAGGCTGCCCAGGTTAGTGGTGGAGTCACCATCCCTGGAGGTGTTCAAAAAAATGTTTAGATATGGCACTTCAGGATACGGTTTAGTAAGCATGGTGGTGTTGGGTTGGCGGTTGGACTTAATGATCTTGGAGATCTTTTCCAACCTTAATGATTCTATGATACTCACTCCTGATGAATCCAAAGCTTCTCTCTACTCCATCTCCAATATTGGCTCTGGCCACCAAAGCAGAAGCATTACCCTCAGCACTCAGCTCCCACGTTGTAACAAAGTCTGTGTGCTTTATTAGCTACGTGCAGAGTGCTAGCTTCCCTTTTCGTGATTTGAGGTGTTCATCATGACATACAAGTCACACTCACTTAAGCATTTCTGTGTCCAGAGAGACAGTGAAGAACCGATAGCGGAGAGCTACCAAGTCAGGGACCTAAGAGCACATGACCTATGAGGGGAAACTGAGGAAGCAGAGTCTGGCAAGAAGATGACGGAGGCACTGGTTTAAGATCAGCCTGCAACTGCTCGGAGGAGAGCTGCAAAGATCATGCAGGCACACTTTCCTCAGTGCTGTTAGATGATAGCGAAGGGCTCAATGGCCACAAATTCTCACTTGGAGGCTCAAGCTTCTCGCCAGAAAGACAGCATGGTCTTGGAGCACGATGCCCAGGGAAACTCTGCAAATCTCCAGTCCTTGAGCTTTTCAAGACTCATCCAGAGAGCACCACGCCTAACCTGGTCTGCTGTTGGAGGTCCTGTGGGTCTGTTGCCAGAGGTCTCTTCTAATCAATATGCTATGACTCTCTTCTTAAATGCTACATATTCTTTGTTACTTTTTTTTTTTATTAAAATGCATATTTTTGAAAAGAAATAAATTTATGAATTATATAACCTTATGTAACCAAATTTATTCCAGTATAACTGATCTTAGCTTTACCAGAATTTATATCTCCTTTCCTCTAGATAACAGATAAAAATACTGAATATTGTTAAACTAATAATAATTTCCTACAGAAATCTACTAGGTAAACCTTAAAGGGATAACAGTTTTCCCTATGCACAGTGCTTTGAAATCTGTCCACCAGGTGTGTTTTTTTTTTTCATTTAATGCTGTAATAATTTTAGATAGTATTATTTTTAGCAGATTGTTACATACCACAGAAGTCTAGTTATGATCCTCAACAATTACCTTTATTGAACAAGCTTTCTATCATCAAAACCATTAACCATTTGTTTGAAAACTGTTTTCTTAGAACTGTATTAGCTGACATGAGTTATAACACCATATTTTCTCATGCCATACAATGTAATCTTCTGATTTGCCTTTCGTAAGGTCACTCAAAATACAAATATATACATCTACCTGTTTGAAGTACATGTATGCCTACTTAAAACATAAAATATGGCACCAGCTTTGTTTTCTAGCATTCCAAAATCAGTTTCAGAACATTTAAAAATCTGTTTAGCCAATTATATTAATATACTTGTATGCAAGTTATCCATTTCTGTATGTCTAGCATTACACCTGGTATTTAATAAGGTGTTAATAAACATTTGATGTTTAATATTTGAGTATCGGTAGAGTACAACTTATGTTTTTGTTGCTCTGACATGCAAAATCAAAACCCTAACTTCCCCAACAGAGAAGCACTTGTTGCTCCTTCCACACTGTTAACACCTTTGTGCACAGTAAACACCACCACAGACTAATTCCATTGAAAAGATATCACTGGGAATAAATGATATTTCATTGAGGATGATTTTCTCAACCTGGAACTGTCCTTTTGTACAGTTTATCCAGCACTCACACGCAGCCAGATACTTACCCAGAACCAGTTATATCCTAATACATAGCAAAATTCAGCACAGTCTCAGTTTACATACACTGAAGCTACAGCCTTTGGCAAACAGAGAAAAAAAAAAAAAAAAAAAGAAATCAAAGCATGGACAATGGTTAACAGAACACTTTTGAATCGAAAGCCCAGATCTCTCTCTCACAGCAGGACAGCTCTTCAGAGTAGGTTTTTTTGGTGAGTAAACTCTTACCCTTTTTTCAGGATATACCAAAGCACACTAGTTGAAGAGCCAAAAGCCATTTAAGTAATGATCCTGAAGGTGTTATGCATGACTAGGTGGTTAATTTATTCAATTTCTCTTGCCATATTGATTTCAATTAAATTTAGCTGCACTTGTTCACTAGACTCCAGTGAAAGTGTAACTGTGTCATCTTGGTTTAATGCACTCAGAGTAAAAATTCTGGTAACTCTGAAAGGACAGTGAAATAATGTGGTTTGTCGATGGTCATTAAATTTGACTGCTATTTCTAAAGATGCATGTTTTAAGTGTCTAAGTGAACACTGAAGATAAATTAAATACTTAAAATGAGAAAAAATTTGCACCTCTAATTAATAAAAAAGCCATTCTGAAGAATCTTTACAAGATGTATAAAAGATATTGAAATTAAAAATCTTTCAAGATTTATTCCCAGAGAGCTAATTTAATTGGCTACACAGACCAACAAAACAGTTATTTTGAAAGACAGATTCCCAGGCCAAAACATCTGGTACCCCATATTAACAAGTGATTTCTGAAAGGAAAAAGCAATACAATCATAATTTCCTAGCACAGTTTCTGTTTGAAGAGATAGAAATTTTCTACGTATGCATAGGTTACAGTTTGTTATATATACATCATGTTAAAGCACCACAAAGTTATATCAAAAAATATTCTCCAGAATTGTCTTCTTCAGTTAACCTGAACCTGCAAGAAGTAGTAACTAATCCCACAATGCACTGGTTAGGTGACTTGTGTTGTCATTTATTTACTTAAAACTTGGAAGAGTTAGCACACAACATTATAGACCTCCATAAACACATGCAAGTGTAAATGCAAAAATGAGAGCAGAACCATGACACTTTAATGCTTCGATTATCAATTTGAATATAAATGGTATAAATTGCTTCGGGGGGGGGGGGGGGGGCGGAGAACACAGACATTAGCTCAACAAACTTCAATTACTGGCAAGTTCTCTGGAGATATTCAAAACCTGCCTAGACAAGGTCCTGTGCAGCCTGCTCTGGGTGACCCTGCTTCAGCAGGGGGGTTGGACTAGATGATCCCCAGAGGTCCCTTCCAACCCCTAACATTGTGTGTTATTTGTATAAATTTTTTTTCTTTTTAAAGTGAACAAGATGATGCTTTCTTATCTAATGCCTGCACAGAGCATTTTATTCATTATTTGGTTGTCTTGTATATTAAATTCCCAGTGGCAGAACACATTTTGGATTCAAATTTTTCATTCATGCTTGCAAATTATTGGGATTTTACCTAAAAACACCTAGATAGGGATGTCAGGCTTAAACTGTTATGAGAAAAATAGACAGAAAGAGAGTCTACAAACATTAACTTCTTTTATATTTCATATGGGCAAAAGTAAGATTTATATCAGACAGGCTATTTTGGACTTCTGTAAGGAGATTCAAGAGGTCAAAACCTGAGCTGCACATCTGAGTCATGCTTTGCATTGAGAGTTAAAAAAAAAAAGCATGAGGTGTAGTGGGGAAAGAATGCTTATTAAACACATTTCCTTAAGGCTAAGCTTATAGATTTTATTTTTTTCCTTTTTGATATCTTAAAGAGCTGCAGTACTCTGTCACACATAGATAGAGAGATATAGATAACATATCCAATTACTTGATAATGTATCTACTACTCCTGAAAGTTATCAGGTCATATTCAGTGAATTTTGGTAAATATATCTAATCCAGCCTTTCTACAAGTGATTTTTTAACATTTTTTTAAAATCAAAGGAAAAGTCATGACAAAGTCATCACAAGGTACAAATGCATTTGATTCTTTCAGTCTACATTCAGAGGTGAGAAAAACATCCACGCACTCTGCTTCAATGGAACTTAAACACCTGCCAACACACACCTATTTCCATAGGAAGAAGAGGTATTAGCCTTCTGGTATTTCATTTACTACTTTGTTTTGGACTCAAAGTACTCAAAGCGTTTTACAAAAACACCAACAAAATATATTTTAGAGTAACTACCAGTGTGACCATTCATCAAAATATTCATCTGTTCGTGGCATCTACTGCTGCTTCAGACTTGGTTACTGGACTGCGACGTAACCTTTCACTGCATTTTAATTTTAGAACAGTAGTGTAAATACCTTTTTGTAGCATTTTTTAAACTTTGTCTTTATTAATATGAGGAAAATGATTTATGAAAAAGCAAGGCAGAGCAGAAGAAGAAAACAGGGGGAGTCAGCTTTGCAGAGAGGAAGAGCAAGCTGTTCCTCAAGAGGAATAAACAAACGCCTATCAAAGAAATTCAGAATCAAAGCGACAAAAAAATGATCCAAAATCAGAAACTGGCAGAATTCAGCACACGAGTCCTCTCTCTTCCCACTCAGTTTATTAAGAAAAGAAAAATCACCTCCTGACTGACTACAGCAACAGGCAGCTCTTCACAATATACTAAAGAACTGGAAAAATAAGCAATGTTTATGAAGAGCAGAAAGAAGTTTGAACAGGGATTTCCAAAATATTATATATCGGACCAGGATTTTAATTAAGTCATTACAGATATATGAAAGAGCTGATTTCACCTAGGTGCAAGTAAGTAAACTGCACACATTTTTAACTTCTTCTCAGCAGCAGGCACACGTTGTTATGCAATTTGGGTAAGAAATAATGTACTAAATCAACACGTGCTTTAAATGAAATGATCTCCTGTTCAGAAGAGGAACAGCCTTTGCAAGGGTTAGAATCCTGGGAAACTGAGCTGGCAGGCACACAACAGGCACAATCCCCAACCACACCACCGTGTTAACAGAAGATACATTCCAAAGTATTAGAGAGTTAGAGCCACATAACTTCAAAATACATCTGTAAGCATTAATTCACCACTGAGTATTATTTAGTATTTAAAAAAAGTCTCTCTCAAAACAATAGGTTAACTATTCCCTGTAAGAGCAAATAAATATTTTCTTTTTCTGTCCAATCTTTTTTATGCACACAGATCAGCTCAGAACATGTAACGGCAACAGGATGTAAACATTTCCTTAATGATCCTACAATTTATAACAAGCAAAGCAAACAACCAGACATCAGCACCTTCCCCTGCTGGGATTCAGCATTTACTTTATAAGTCTACAGACCAGCAAGAGCCTGCTCCCTTAGGGTTCAGAGAGTTGAGATCAATTTAATAGGTTACAGTGTTGTTGCAAGTAGATGTTGCTACAAGGGAGACCTGTTCATCGCACCATGCAACGTCAGGAAATACTTAATGTGCATGGGTGCTGCGACCAAATCCTACCCAAAGAGCTTCCTCAGATAATATTTGAATAAAATATGCATAATTCTTACTTTTTCCACATTAGGTCTTTCAATGGACTTTCTGACAATTTAGGTATAAAGGGAAAGCAATTCTAAAGAAATAAGTATTTCCTCCACTTAGTATATCCCATAGTAAAAACAGAGAAGTTTAGCATATCACACAATACTTGAAGCTTTCTACTGCATTTCAGGATTTTTCCTTGACAGAACAAGCCACCCATGAAGTGAGCTGGCCTGTACCATTCATCTACAGAGTAGCACTGCTTTACCAGTTTGCCTCTTGCTTTTTTTCCTTGTATTTTTTTAGGTATATTTGTCTTCTGTGTAAAATGTATGTGTGAATGTACATACACAAGCTATATATATGCAGGCTAGATAAATTGTAAGGTGAAAAAATACAACTACCATTCTGTTGTAACCTACAACCATGTCCTAAAAAAACTGAGACTTACAGTACATTATAGAAATTTTCACAGATCTTATAAGACACACAGATTTGTATTCAAATGAGGTAGCATTCTGGTATTACACAATAGAAAAAGAGTATTTTTACATATTGTCTATATTAAATGGGACAGATTAAAGTTTCCTGCTTAGAAATTATTTTAAACTGCCCTAACCACTGGCTGTATATAGCAACCTATTCCCTCAAGAAGCACAAGATTCTCAGGAGTAAAAGAGCAAGAGCACAAAACCCTCTACTCTAACACTAATAGACACATCTCCAGCAGGCTTTTGCCATTTAATCTACGTGCCATAAATACAAGAACTGCCTTCCACAAGCTAACCATCACAGGAACAAGCCGGTTACATCAGTGCCAATCCAATTAATTTTTCTTTTGGAATACTAGACATACTTCCTCAACTACTGCAGCATCTTACAAGTGAAACAAGTACATCTTGGTATGTATTTCTAACCTCAAGTTAGAAGCTGGATAGAACTGCCCTACTAGCTCTTCATCTCAAAGTTCACCTTCATGAAAACAAAATCCAGGAGAAAGAAAAAGAAGCAATAAAAATTGCAGTGGGACAAAGACATATTAGCCTAACGTGAATAAATACGCATGCTTGAAAAGGATCAGGAAGGTGGAACTCAGTTACTACAGATGCAGTAAGAATGGGCAGGATGAGTGGTCGGTGAAGTGAATAGAGAACTGGCTGAATGGCAGAACTCAGAGGGTTGTCATCAGCGGCGCTGAGTCTAGTTGGAGGCTGGTAACAAGTGGTGTCCCCCAGGGGTCAATACTGGGCCCAGTCTTGTTTAACTTCTTCATCAACGACCTGCATGAAGAGTTAGAATGTACCCTCAGCAAGTTTGCTGATGACACCAAACTGGGAGGTGTGGTAGACACACCGGAAGGCTGTGCTGCCATTCAGCGTGACCTGGATAGGCTGGAAAGTTGGGCAGAGAGGAACCTGATGAGGTTCAACAAAGGCAAATGCAGGGTCCTGCACCTGGGGATGAACAACCTCATGCACCAATACAGGCTTGGGGTGGACCTGCTGGAGAGCAGCTCTGCGGAGAGGGACCTGGGTGTCCTGGTGGACGACAGGTTAACCATGAGCCAGCAGTGTGCCCTGGCTGCCAAGAAAGCCAATGGGATCCTGGGGTGCATCAAGAAGAGTGTGGCCAGCAGGACGAGGGAGGTTCTGCTTCCCCTCTACACTGCTGTGGTGAGGCCCCATCTGGAGTACTGTGTCCAGTTCTGGGCTCCCCAGTTCAAGAAAGATGAGGAGCTACTGGAGAGAGTCCAGCGGAGGGCTACAAGGATGATGAGGGGACTGGAACATCTCCCCTACGAGGAGAGGCTGAGGGACCTGGGCTTGTTCAGCCTGAAGAAGAGAAGGCTGCGAGGGGACATAATAAATGCTTATAAATCTCTTCAGGGTGGGTGTCAGGAGGATGGGGCCAAGCTCTTTTCAGTGGTGCCCAGTGACAGGACAAGGGGCAATGGGCACAAACTGAGGCACAGGAAGTTCCACCTGAACATGAGGAAGAACTTCTTCCCTCCGAGGGTGACGGAGCACTGGAACAGGCTGCCCAGGGAGGTTGTGGAGTCTCCTTCTCTGGAGATATTCAAGACCCACCTGGACAAGGTCCTGTGCAGCCTGCTGTAGGTGACCCTGCTTCAGCAGGAGGGTTGGACTAGATGACCCACAGAGGTCCCTTCCAACCCCTACTATTCTGTGATTCAGCAATTTTTGTCTTCTAAAACATTCTAATAATCAAGTGTTAACTGCTCACAGAAATGGGAGGCCTTTCCTACCACTCTATCCCTTACCAGCCTATCACAGGGACTGCAGTGAAAGCAGAAATTTGAGTGACTGCCAAAAGGTGACAGAACACTACACAAAACATCTCAGACTCCCTCGAATGAGGGACAAAAGAGGTGCCACAAGGAGACACTCCTCCTCCTTCAGTCCACAGCACGCACTTTAAGCGGGATTTTAGGTCCAAATAACTCCCGCCTCATTTCCCTTTCACCGAGGGAAAGAAAAACGAGGATCCCATAGGTGATGTTACCCTTGAATACTGCAACCCCGCACGTTTTGACATGGTTGGTGAAGCAACTGCAGAGTTTTCACAGGCAAACTCTAATGATGGGGGACACAAAGGACTAGATTTAAAGATATTTAGGCACCTAACTCCTACTGAAAGGAATGTTTCTAAAGTGTTTAAATACCTTTACAGGTAATCTGGTTATATTGAATGCTTCTCCTTTATTGGATTTGGAAAGACAGCAAATATGAATGTATATTTACAATATGTTTCTTCACAGCAATCAGAATATTGGAAAATTTACTTTCTTTTTTGGAGAGCCAATTTCATTTTTGGCTATTTCCGCAGACTATAGCTAATGCAAGATAAGAAATTTTAGAAAGATACCAAATCAACTGAAGTATCTTGGAACTTGAATTGCGTGTTCAGGAAAGTACAAGATTATTTCATACTAGCCACCACTGCGACACACATAAAACAACGGCATGCCCTTCTGCTGAATGCCTGGTCATGATTTGCATGGATAATTCACTGCATGCACTAAACTGCACTGTAAGAAAAAGAGGCCGAGTATGAAACCTAGCTACACTTGACTCCAGCAGTCTGGAGTCATTGCCAGTTTTCAACACTACAATTAGCAATTCTCCAAAAATCTTCACTAAATTACATTTCTATGAGATAGGGCATCTAGCGGATAAATACAGCTCACTAATTATTACAGTGTTTTCCCTGATGTTTTTATAGGCTGCTTGCACAAAACCAAAGCAGTCATAAAATAAGCCACCTGTAAAGGGTTATTTTACCAACAGTACTAGAAACAGATACTGCAAGTGTGGGTGAACAAAGTGCGAACCATATGGCACGCTGCACAAAATTGAATTGGGGACTCTCACTCCTCAGAAGAGCTGAAGTCAAGGCATGTTCCATATGCAGTATTCCATTTCTTAGAAAGTTTGAACACTGGGTACAGCTATTAGTAGTTCCCTTTCCATCAGGTGAACCTGCAGTAACTCATTTTGCAGGTATCTGACAAAGCAGGTTCAGAGACCACTGTTAATTACACTTCCTTAAAGGAGGAAGCTCTACAGAAAGCGCCCAGTGTAGGTAAATATCACTTTATAGCTAAAAAGAAAAGTAACAGAATACCATTTGTGCTTTCTTTAAACAAGACAATTGTGCAAAGGCAGATAATAATTTAATTACTAAATACTAATATTGACAATTAAAATGTTTTAAGATGTCTATTCATGTCCAATTGTGATTATTCAGTTTCTTAATAAACTCTACAAAATGTTTTAAAAGCACTGTAGGGTTATACCGGCATTATAATCCAGTTGAGATAAGGTAACCCTAAAATAGCCTTTTTTGCCTGTATAGCCTTTATCCTGTTTTATAAGACAGTCATACCTTATGAAATGCAGATGGCATATCAGTCACTTGACAAATCCATTGCGTCAATACAAAGAATTCTGTACATCCTAATAGAGGACAGTGTTCTGCAGCAGTGAAGTATAAAAGTAAACAAACACACTGACCTGGTGTTGTGGAGCTCATTGCTCTTGATGGAATGGTAATTTGTTGACAGTGTAAAGCCAAACTGTGGCAGAAGTTGTTCAGATTTTTAGGTTCTTCCTGAAGGGGGGAGAATCTAAATAAAATAAAGACAAAACACCTTTAACATATACATTAACAACATACTATTTTTTTTAAGAGATGATAGTTCTGTCAACCACCCTTAAACAGAAGAACATCTGAAATCTTTCTCAAACTAAAGGTTCTTTCTTTCATGTACATTTTTTCTGTAAATTCAAGAGCTGACGACCACCGAAAACACAACCAAAGCTAAAAATCCTCAAGCTTCGGGGCAGTCCCGACTCGGATACAAGTTTGCATTATAGCCCATCAGTATAGAACGTAAAGGGTTAACTGGTCCTTTCTCTTCCCACTAAAACCAGGGAATTACATGAACTAGAGTTTGAAAGACTTGAGGAAGAAACACCTGGATTATACCCTTGAGGCTAAGCAGTGCCAGTTCATAGTTTTACTCTTACTGCAGACATTTGCAGTCAGCATTGAAACATGAACGTGCAGAAACAGTTCTGCATTCAACAGCCTTTCTGGAATATCTACCACTTCCTTAATCCCCAGTGTTTACATAGGTCAGACTAGAACTTGTTGACATAGTTAGCAGAGTCAAACGGATCTCCCATGACTAGCTAATGACATTTGTGACACCACGAAGATTGGTGCTAATAGCATGGGCTGCTCAAGAGTAGGGCAAGGAAGGTTCTGTGATTTGGCTGAATCCTTTCACAATCCTGTGGCATCCTCAGTTCAAGACAGAAGCAGAGGCAAAAGTGTTGCTCTAATACTCCCATCTGCTGAACATTTAAAGCTGCAGAGAAGAGGCTTTCAGGGAACTAAAATATATTTTCATTCAAGCATAGAAACAGCAGAATGGGAGAGAGGAGAAGGTTGTAGTGCATTACAACAACTGTGACTATCCTATTCAGCCACTGCTCCTGAACTATCTAAGTAATCAAAGATATTCTTAGTGCTGAATATTTTAGCAGCTTTTGTCACTTTTTTTAAACCACCAACTGCACATTTAGTTTCAAGCTGAGCTCAGCCAAATTTCAGATAGTAAATTACATTTTAACCAAGTATAATCATTTAAGTTTAGCATCATTATTGTTCAAGAAAGGGAAATCACACATTTAGATAAGTAACTTCTGCTTTTATGCCCACTAAAGTAGCTTGCTGAAACAGACATGATATTTGGACGTATCCAATACTCCAGCAGACAACATCTGTAAAACCAAAATTCACGATACTTTATGAAAATCCTAACTGCTTTCCTTGCTTACCTCATGCACCAAATTTCATCAAATATCAAATGGAACTGCTACTAAACTGAACAGCCTCTACTGTTATTCTAATCCAAAACTTCTGTTTGGGCACATCTTTACCTTGATTGAGGCAGGTGAGTTACTTCCCCATATAGCTCCAAGATTTTTCAGTGCAAGTACAACAAATGCACAACTCAGGCTAGCCAAGTTCTAGGATTATTATTTCATTTCAGAGAGCTCATTGTTGTCTTAGCAGCTACACAGACAATGAAAAACATTTTCCAGCAAATCCAACACCCATTCATTCAGTATCCAGCCACAGCTGTGACTATGTGGTATCTCATAAAGCAAGGTAATGGATATTAATGCTGAACTATGGATTTTACCAGAGTGAATTTTCAGTACAGATTTAAACTAAACATAATAGAAAAGTCTGCACATTAGGATTTGACAATAAGGAAAACACTTTTATAATCACCATAACTAAAACTATCAATTTGTCTAATTTCACTTCACATAGACCCTCTCATCTAAGTGGATATTTGAAGCTAGTATGACCAGAGAACATATAGTCAGTTCAGACTACATACTCAAACAGCTAAACTTTCATCTTACATAAACAAATTCCAACTTTTTCCCCAATAAAAATAATTGCAAGTAATTTGGGACAGTTATGCAAGATAGCAAGAGATCAGTAGATATGCTTGGCATGCTCCCATCAGTGCAAATACTGACATTCCATACTCCATCAATGCAGTGGTTCTACCCATCCTGAACAGTGGGTTATGGATACCAGCTTTCCTGAAACTCTGTAGAAAGAAGCTGCTTCTATAGCTCTTCCATGCTTTTCTGGAGCAAGGAACACATGCCCTTGGAGAACAATCAAGTTAGGCAAGACTTAAAGAAGCCAGATATACATAAATCCGGGTGACCAATGGGATGGATGCTCCCATGAGTGCTGATTGAGGTGGCCAATATCACCGCAAGGCCACTCTCAGACTATCTTTGAAAGTTCATGACCATCAAAGGAGGTTCACAGAGACCCCACTAAGAAAGCAAGTGTTACTCCTGTCTTCAGGGAGGATAAAAAGGAGAATACAGAGAACTAGAGGCCAGTCAGTCTCATTTCAGTTTCTAGGAAGGTGACGGAGTGAATAATGCTGGAAACAATTTCCAAATATGCAAAGGACAGGAGGTGATGGGAAATAGTCAGCATACATTTACAAAGGAGAATCGTGCTTGGCCAACCCGATAGCCTTCTACAACAAAATTACTAGCAACACATATGAGGGGAGATGGATGTTACAGGAGACAGTGCTGAAAACCTTGGTAAAGTCAACATAAACAACATCCTCGCAGACAAATTGTGAAATAGGTAAGTAAACAGCAGGGTGGCTGAAAACTGGCTGAGCTGCTAGGCTCAAAGGGTTGTGATCTGCAGCCCAAAGTCCAGCTGGAGGCCAGTTGCTCTAATGGAGCACCCAGGGGTCAATACTAGTGCCAACACTGCTTTAAGAACCTGGCTGATGGTCACAGGGTATACCCTCAGCACTTCTACAGATGATTCAAATTTTGGAGGAGTGGTTCACAGAGCAGGTGGTTGTGCAGCCATTCAGAGGGACTTCAACAGGACAGAGAAAATGGGTCTACCAAATGTATGTGGGAAGGTTTGCGACTGCTGGGGGGATGCAAGGGTGGCCTCTGTGGGAGAAGGTAAAGGGCTGCCATGTGCCAGCCACAGCTGGTCCAGCCAGCCCCACAACAGTCCCACCATAGGCCAAAGATTATTAGCCCATTACCAAAGTCTGCAGAGCCTCTGTGAAAACATATTTAAGGGCAAAAACTACTAGACAGAGATAAGAGAAGGGGAGGGAGGAGAAATAAAAAGTGAGAAAAGACACCAAGATCAGAGGAAAAGGAGGTGCTCCATTGCAGAGCAGCTAGGTAAAGAGCAGTGAAGAAGACAGAGGCAGATTTCTCAGTGGCACCTAATGACAGAAAAAGAGGCAATATGCACAAACCAAAAAAACAGAAAATTCTGTTTAAACATTAGAAGGCACTTTTTCATTGTTACTGAGGCCAAACGTCTCAGCAACAGGCTACCCAGGGAGCTTGTTGAGTCTCCACCCTTGGAGATTGTATAACATCTTGGGCAACCTGCTGTAGTTGACCCAGCCTTGAAGAGGGGGGTGGACTAGGTATCTCCAGAGGTCCCTTCCAATCCCAGCTATTCTGTGATTACATGATGTGGAAATTAAGGATTTTTCCCTTTCAAGATCACCATAGACAGCATTGGCACTGAATATTCATTGCTGTTAAACCTACTGAGAATAACTCCTGTATAAGAAAGCATTCTGTTGGGATCCCCACAAAAAGATTTCTCTTAAGGAATTTTGTAAATTCAACTGCACTGGTAGTCTTATATTTTATGAAGTGGCAGTTGGCATCCTGCCTGATACTCTATTTCCATATATTTCTGGTAAATGCAAAGCTTTAAGCTGAATGTTGTTGTTCAGGTTCAGTTTTAACTCCTTGCAAATATGATACAAGGCTCACATTGTTAAAGCTCACACTTAGAATCATGAAAAATTCCACATCACCATATACAGAATTATATTCACAACACAGACACTCTCATTCAAATACACTTCTACTGATAAGCTGACATGCTTCTTCCTGTTACTGAAAGGAAAATTTTACTGAATGTCATAGTGTAAATTAGACACTACGAACTGCAGTGCCTCGTATTTTTTAATGTTAGCACTGAACCAAAGGAAAAAAGCATAGTGCTAGCCACAGCACATTATAATTTCATGTGGGATACTACAGTCCTTGGGAGATGCATTTGTACTCCACCTCCACCCACAAAAACCATCACACAGTTCCTGAGCAGTCAAATCTTGAGGATACCAAGGTACAGCAAGCTGCTCCAGGATTCAGTATACACTATCTGTGCTTCCTAGGGCATCCCATTTTAACTGGATGATAATTCATCCTTTACTCATCATCACAGAATCACAGAATGGCAGGGGTTGGAAGGGACCTCTGGGGATCATCTAGTACAACCCCTCTGCCTGAGCAGGGTCACCCAAAGCAGCCTGCACAGGACCTCGTCCAGGCGGGTTTTGAGTAACTCCAGATAAGGAGAATCCACAACCTCCCTGGGCAGCCTGTTCCAGGGCTGCATTATCAGCTTGGCATATTAGGTTATAGAACTATATACAGCAAAATAGTGTCTACCTTTAGCTGTGTCACTGGAGGTGATGCTATGCATCAATGACTTGCACTTGCTCATCCAGGAACAACGAACCTTCTCCTTTTTCTGCAAAGGGAATTCAATAGTTCATGTGCTCCAAGGAATGATGCAGCTTTGAAACTGCTACAGAAGAACAGTGCAAGATAGAATGTAGGTCTTCACGCCCACTGGCCACCATAAAGCTTATGTTTCTCATGACTATAAATAGGTACAACATTTTCAAACACAAGTAAGCATTTCAAGTTAATGCCATCCCTTTAAACTGTCATCTTTCATTGTGCTGCCCCAAGACTATATACACCGACTATCTTTTTCTATCTTGTATCTATACTTCAAAATTCTTTTGGGAACTGAGTTTTTTAAATAGGATGCAATGAATACAAATCAACAGAATCCAGATGGAATAGATATTTCCACTTCTATTTCCCCCTTCCCCAAGATGAATTTTTCATGGGAACTTTTGAAATTAATTCATAGGAACACGTTTTTCAAAACTACATCCTGGAGGTATCTTCCAGATCTTCCTCTTCCAGGAGGATTTTTTAACCCAACTCCAAAATATCTCTATTTGTAAATGGGTTTAGAAAATCATTATGCACACATTTTGCAGATAAAAATACAGAATGATACACTTCAAATTCTGAACATGACAGGCTGGTACCCTTAATGACACATTTAGTCATTTCTCTACTGCATATATTGTTTTAAAATAGCTTTCAGTTACTTATTGACAAAATTGCTGTTTGGAATTGAGATCAAAATGCTGGAGGCCATTCACCTCAAGTGTCACAAGGAAAAGTAATAATTTGTCCTCACAATAGCTTGTGTGTTAAGCAACTAAGCATCTAAAACAGCTGCCAGAATTGGTACAAATTCTGTAGTCCAACAAGCAGTTTAGCAAAAAGCACAACTAAAAAAAAATCTGAAAGGTTAAAAAAAGAAAAAAAAAATAAAACAACAAAAATTGTTCTCTACAGGACATGAAAAATGTGATGATTAAAAAAAGAATACATTTTTCAAATGAAAGATATTTTACGAAAAAATCTTGCGTAGTCATACTGTATATAATGAAAATCAGATGCAAAAAAAGAGATCAAGCTATAGATCTTAAAAAAAAGTAAACACATGAAAGCATAACGACTGGAAGACAAATTACAGTGAACTTTTACTAAAGTGTATTTCACCCACATAAGCCAAACCCAACCCTTCTAACCTTGTATGACTCTTCAAAATTTGATTAGGAAGTGAGCTGGCATATGGAAAATAAGATCATATGCTTAAGAAATGTTGGTGTGAATTCTAAGCACAAAGGACTTCAAGACATCAGCTCAAAGAGCAAATGGCTATATGCTCTTCTATTCAATTTCTATTACATTTGGTTTACAAATGTAAAATAAGAGTAAGCTAGACTAAAACCAGGATATTATGTAGCATAATGCTATTACGCAGTGACCTTTATATGCAAGTACAGTGCAGACTTACTAGCAGCATTAATGAAATCTAGTCCAAGAGATATTAGGACATATAACTGGTTTCAGTGACAATTTCACAGTTCCACAGCAAAGCCTTCAGTATCCAGTGCTCAGTTCAGGATTAAGTGTTTTACAACAAGGCATTCAGATATCTACTTCAAAACTTTTTGAAGTCTATAGCAATTTGGCAGTACATATCCTGGAAGGTATGGTATTAAAGAACTACTCCAGGAGCAAGTTTTGGACTGTCATACTCTTTAGACTTCCCCACCACGGTCACTTTTGACACAGTGCCTAACAGAAAAGTATGTCTTACAGAGTCTGTAAGGAATCCTCAGCTATACTACTAACATATAGCTATTTTTTTTTAATAGTAAGTTACATCACTGTATTTTTCCAATTACTCATATGCAATATTAAACAGTTTTATATCTCATGCATGCTGTGAGCATGTTATTCACGCTGTTGTAAGTGGGAAGGCTCAGACTTCTGTCTGGTAAGAAAAGTCCTCCTTTCTGAAGCTCTCTTAAGCAAGCAAAAGAGCCATACAGCTATTCAGTCAATCTCTTTTATACTCACCATCTACTACAGAGATTAAGCAAACAATATTTCTAAAAAGCAAGATGAGATGATGCCTTCCATCAAAAATGAGTCTTAGGCCTCAATCATCAGGATTAAATAATGTGCTGCTAAGCAGCTGGCTGGACTTCTGCTATGCCAATTACAGCAAATTGGCACAAGCTTCTGCTCCATTGCCCAGTGAAGCCAGCTGGAAATACGATTGAGCTAAAAACCACCATTTTTTTCAGCCTCATCATGTTTTTGAATTTGTTCATCGCGCAGCTGCAGAAATACTTCTGCTGCAGCTTAAGCTGTCCCTTCTCCCTCCTCCACACTGGCCCCGTGGCCGGGCCAAGGGCAGTGCACATCAAACTGTGTCCTCACAACATGGGAGTGAAGTGCAAGATTCATTCTGCACCAAGTACTACCAGGCAGCAGCGGGGACCTCACCAGGTGAAGGACTGGCCTATATGATGCTTTCATAGCAGAAATACAAAATATGAGACAGGCTAGCCTCTTTATGTCCACAGTTAGATTTTTTTTAATTATGCGATATTTTAATCAATACTGCTTAAAAATAGTCTGGAAGCAGAAAGAACTTCTGCTAGGTAAAAATCAGTCATAAAATTAGGAGGTCACTGAAGCACAAATTTGCCACTTTAAGCACTGTAAGACGTAACTGCTGCCGAGACTGTACCACATACGCAGGCACTTCCAGAGGGGAAGAGTTCTCTCCTGCATTCCCAGTCCTGCCAACGGACTTTGCTGGAGCCAGGGAAACATAATGGACTTCTCAGTGCCTTCAAAAAGCTTGATGAAGAGAGGGGTGGAAGTATCAAAAGTTAATGCTTCTCTGTGCCCTAGGGGTAGCTCACAAGGGAAGGTAACTCCAAACTGAAGTTTGGTGGCTAGCAACAAAAAAAAAACAAACAAACAAACAAACAAAAAAAAAGCCATCAGAGACCTGAAGAAATCCAGTTAAACATAAGCAAAGAAACAAACAAACAAACCCCTTTTTTCCTGAATCGGTTGCCCAGGGTGGCTGTGTAGTCTCCATCCTTGGACACACTGAAAACTCAAGTGGATACGGCCTTACCAGCCTACTCTAGCTGACTGTGCTTTGTGCATCAGGACCGAATTAGACAGTCTCTACAGATGCTTTCCAGCCTCAGCTGTTCTGCTCCAAGACACACAAAGAACAGCCCTTGTAGGTAGTTTCAAAGTTGGTATAGTCCTCTCCCCACACACAAGAGCATGAAACTTCCATCAGACAAATGTAACTAAAGGAAAGCACCTGCCTCTTGAATTTTTCTTTTGTCAAAAAGCTGGACTAAGTGAGCCACTACTACAGAGTCTGGATTATTTTAAAGGAAATCTCAAATTCCGAGTTTCCTTTATTTTGCTTCTCTTCCCCAGCACTACCAAAACTAATTATCCAGGCTCCTGGGAAGGAAGCCTCAGACAGAACTCAAGCACCTAATTTACAAGTGTTTTCTAAATTCTTACATTTAACTTTGAAAAATTCTAACCAGACTTCTGCAGAGAGCAAAGGTAAATTTAAATGACAGCAGGAGCACAGAGACTCACATAAGCACTGAGAGCTCTGCACTACTGACCTAAACCGTGCCTAATGTCTGAGACAGACTCTCCAAGAAGAGACTAATTATTTACAAGAGAAAGTCTCCGAAGGGAATCTCAGAAGGCTGGGTTCTGAATTGCCCTCTGAAGGAATCAGTCTTGTTTTCCTTCTCAGCTCTTAAAGGAAGCATGAAGGTATGTACTGGGTAAGTTAAAAGGCAAAAAAAACAAAACAATTTTAAAAGAGCAGCTTCATGTCTGAACTTCCCCAAACATTATAAAAATTTTATTTGGAACCACCAAAACTTTACTTTCAATATTATTGTTCGGATTCATTTCACTTCGACATGGTACAATGAAACATTCTCTCCCTCACTGAAACCTTCCTCCATATGAAATAATTAAACACTTCGATGTGATCACTGACATGTTGGATTATCACCACTGCCTTACAAAAGGCTACAGTGAAGTTACAGCTAAAATACCCTTGAAAAACTCAAATTCATGGTAAATATGTTTATGTATAGGTATTAGCACAGATAATCATATTCAACAGAACCCAATCTGCAAACAGTTCGTATTTTTAGAGCACAGTATCTCTCTGTAAGCTTTGCTCTGACACTTTATTTGGATGAACCCAGACAAACCTCCAGGTGAATCATCATAATACTTTGCTGCTCTTCAGCCCTTCCACAGAGGCTACAAAGCTGTCCGTGGTTTCTCCAGAACCACTGTGGCTACTTCCACTAAATTAGGACCTAGATGTCCTATCCAGGATTCCAACTACTTAGTAAGACATTCAGTACTCTGTTGATGGACCTTTAAAAGTTACCAAAACTTTTCTGAAATGTCAAGAGACAGAAAAGAGCTCTTACACCATGCCTCATGGTCTTGAATTAGTACATTCATGTGGACTGTGGAACACGGGTCTCAAACATGACCTCCTGATGTCTTGTGTACCACTTTCCCCCCTTAAGAAGTAGTATTCAGCCTTGGACACACTCCTTCAGTGACACAGGCATATTCAAAAAGCTGTACAAGTGTTACCTCATTTACAGTTAAATTATTGTCCTCTTCTATATTTACATATATTTCTGATTTTGAAAAAGTCTAAGCCACTTATGATAGAAGATACTGTTTCAGAGAAAAAAATTTTAAAATGGTTTCTGAACAATATCACTTATTGGCCTTAAAATATTAATCTGAAAAGTGAATATTTAAAAAAATATATACAGCAAAGAACTTCACATCCACAGGTGTATGTGGATCTTTGGTAATTCTGACTTCCACTAGACAGAAAATTTTCCAGAAAAATAAATGTCACAGGAGTAAGGCACACAGAGTGCAAACTTGTGACAACATCATTATAGATCAAGAGTCCTAAGAATACAGAGAGAGACGTGTCTACAAATAGGTAAAACACAAGCCAAGAACCATGGTAATCACCTACAGAAAACAGCCAGATACTTGCATTATGCAGTGCACAGAGTCCCTGGGTGCGAACACAGAACAAGACTATCCTGTGCTTATGTAGCACCTAAAGGAGTTCCTCCTGAAAGGAGGGTGTCATCTGGGCCAGCACGCCAGGCAGAGAGGGGCTATAGGTACATGAAAGTTGTTAGCAAGCTTAGCAGGAAGCAGAGGCAACCTCTACACGTAATTTTTTCGTAGTTATTTATCATTACATGAGATGTTGTCCAGTGTTATTTCGTGCACTAAAAGTAGTTGAGTCAAAATTTTCCATTAAAATCTGTGATAGAAAAGTGGGTTTATCTGCTTAGCAGCAAAATTATTTTTGTTGGTTTTATCATCAAGAATCCTTCTGCTTCTGTTGCTTAATTAACAGCCAAGTATTTTTTTGTTCATTGAAAAGAAGTTTCAGTCAAAGTTTCCTCAGGAAAAGCATATGGATGGCCAGAGAACATACAAGCCAAGTTTTTGTATATAAACTTATAATAAAATAAAAAAGTGTTATACTTGCTCTCATTGAATTTTATCAATCTTGGATTTTTTTTTTTTTTTTTTTTTTTTTTTTTTTTTTTTTTTACACACATTACATTAGGTTTCAATTTATCTCATTGGCTTTCCAATGTCTAAAGAAATATTACCACAGACTCTTTAATTGTTTAAGCAGTTTCAACCATGTGGACTTGTTGAATTGTAGATTTAGTATACACAAGACCTCAAGAAAAAAAAATAAAAAATCACAGCTAAAATCACCACTCTGGGGGAGGGAGCAAAGAAAAAAAAAAAAAAAAAAAAAAAAAAAACACACACACCCCCCAAAAAAACCCCCAAATCTATGTACATGCAAGAAAATCTCACTTGATTCAGGTGAAAACAAAAGCACAACAAGCAAAACCAGGGCCAAAGACAACTCAACACTTGTTCTCACTTAAATGAGCAACTCTGGATGAAAACAGTTTGAATGAAAACTTCATGATTTCAGCAAACACTTCAGAAGGAGCACTGCAGAACATTGCACCTGCCATTATAAAAAACATATAAAGATGCTGTTTAAATGCATTAAAAGTTTAATTTTTTTTTCTTCTCATGCTTTCATTATCAGCAGCCTGAATATCCACAGAAGAGACTACATCTGTGAACAGATACATTAAATTCCATTGGTGCCCCTCAGTTTGTTAAGGATATAAACTTAGAGTGGTCAGATATAAAAGAAGGGTTGTGGGGATTTTTGTTATCCTGGAGGAGTGAACAGGTATGCAGATGTCAACCAGTCAAACAGAATCACAGAATTCATTTTATGCTTCAGTGAGACTGTATTTCTCTTGCTGGTGCCTCTAAAATAAAAGAATAGTAAGAGCTATTTTCTTACACCAAAAATATAAGTATTCATTCCTGTCTTAGCTGGTAGGTAACGTAGCATGTAATCTGTGATTTATGCAAATCTATCATGTGTTAACCACAAACATCAGATAACACAATGATTTTAAATTACTGCTGCATAACTTCAAGAGGCCAGTAGAATTTGAAACTGAAAGGGAAATATGTCCTCATTAAAAAAAGATTTTCAGGTTACAGAACGAATTCCAAAGCAAACCATCATCTGTCAAACTAATGTAAACAAAACTAATGTCAAACAGAATAGGACGTTTCTTAAACCTTTGGGACTCAGACAAAAGCACACAGAGGGATTAGCAATGGCACAGGGGCAGGAAGGGACACAATAAATGGGGGACAGGGAACAGAACCGGGTGTCCAGCACACTTCTGTGGAAGCAATGTGACCAGTAAAATGTCTATGTAACTCTCAGCAAGATGGTTCTTCCAGTATTAAGAAAAAAAAAATCCCAAAGTGGACTTACAAATTGTAATTCCTAACACATATATTGGTACATTCTGAACAAGCTGGAATTCAGATAAAGACACAGACGTAGGGTTTGTAAGCACACCAGAAAGCAAAGGGGGTTTAGGAGTTCACAAGTTATTCAATACAGAATTTAACACAGCACTTTAGGAAAACTCAGGTTTTAAACTGATAGACATATAATTTTCATCTTTTTTTTCTGTATAAAAATTACTTATGTATCCAAATGAACCAGCACCTGTCATTCAAGCGTAAGTCACTTTGGTAACCCTATTTCTATAGAAAAAGAGAAGTTAATGAAAGCAGTCCAAGATTTTTTCCCATAATAGGCACGAAGCATAAGAGAAAATAATTATAGTGTTACGTTTGGATTTACTGCCAAACTCTTGTAGCGAGTAAATCCAGATGCACAAACAGGAATAGATTTTATGTTATTTCTACTGGCAGAGTCCCAACAACCTGTCCCCAGTCCATGACAGCTCATGCAGCTGCAGATTTCCTGCTGCAGACTCCTCACAGCAGACACCCAACTCCTTTTGTTTTGTTACAACACCAACCATATTGCACATTCAACTAGAAATTTCTACAGAATTTCTACAGAAGCTGCATCATTATGTTCGATGATATTACGCATGCCATACCACACCACAGACTGGTAAATAAACATCACACTGAAATATTTCCCAGTATATCCAGGGTTTCTTTGACTTAGTATAGAAGATACTACTACAGTTTTTATTTTATTTTTAAACTATAATAGCATGGTAATCAAATTCCTCTTGACTTTAGGATGCGTGGACAGCTTCATGGTTAGATTCGTCAGAACAGCGAAGTAAAATCTAACATAAAATTTGAAAGCAAACAGAACAGCAAAAAAAAAAACAAATACACCCTACCTAGTAGAAAATGCCTAACCTAATTAATTACTAGATAATTAAAATTTTTTAATAAAGACACAGACACCTTAAATAAAGGCACAGACATTCCTAATGAGAAAGTTCTTTGTTCAACTATGCTTTATTGGCAATATAAAATTTGAGCTTAAAACTAGTAATTATAGAACAATTACACTGTCCCACAGCTGGAAGAAGCTACTTTCCGCATAAACAACCCTAACTATAAACCTGTGGCTAAAATAGTCTGCGTAAAAGCGGATGAGGTCTCCCGAGAAATGTGTGTAGCGATGTCACCTACTTTCAAAACCCACTCAAATTCCAAGTCAGCCAAATCTCAGGTCATTTCAGGCTCAAAAAACAAGAACCAGGCGAATGCAGCACAACCCTTCTTTTCAGGGATCTCTAGTCCAGCTAAAGATTGAGTAAGACTAAGAGGCAATATCCAAGATTTCTCACTAAAAATTTTTGATTAATATTTTTAAATTTTATAATTGACATATAAGTGATGTAGGTAACTGACTGAAAATAAAATAATAATAAAAAAATAGCCCTCTGCTCACCCACAGAAAGACAGTGATCGAGTATTCAGCTTTTTCAGCACTACTCCACAACCTGACTTCCCAGTAAAATGATGAATTGATTCATAGAAGATAGTATCAACTCTATGAAACAAGTTGAGAGATCTTCCTGCAGCCCTTCCATACGTATAAGGGCAGCTTATATGAAAGATAAGAGAGGCTTTTTAACAAGACCTATGGGGACAGGAGAAGGGACAACAGTTTTAAACTGAAAGACGGTAGGTTTAGATTGGACATAAGGAAGAATTCTTTTTACAATGAGGGTGATGAGGCACTGGAACAGGTTGCCCAGAGAAGCTGTGGATGTCTCCTTCCTGGAAGTGTTCAAGGCCAGGTTGGATGGGGCTTTGAGCAACCTGCTCCAGTGGAAGGTGTCCCTGCCCATGGCAGAGGGGCTGGGCTGGATGAATTTTAAAGGTCCCTTCCAACCCAAACCATTCCAAGTTCACATTTACTTTCTCTTTTATTTTTGAGTATGCTAAAAGAAAGATTAGTTCATGCTTCTGCTAAAAATTTAGTTACAGATGTTGATGTGAGGTTTCACACTGATGAAACAGCTAAACACTGATGAAACAGTCACCAGTGTGAACCAAAGAAAAGCCTTATCAGTAATTGATAGTATTTCTAACACTACTACAAAAAGACTCCATAAATAACACAGTAAGCACACAATTGAACCTATGCTGACGGAAGCCAACAGCACGGAGCCTTTTGACTTTTCAAGGCTAAGAAATAGCTCTGCAGATGCAGCAGGTACACATGTATTACACGAGTCCATTAGCATTAATAAGTTTAATCACCTTACAAAGCTTTTTTTTTTTAAATGCCTAGAAAGATCAAAAAGATGCATCTCTCGTTATCACTGATGAAGCCTTATCAAGCTGGTATGCTCCATTTTGCACTCCTCCTTTTTTTTGTTGTCATGTAAGTAGGAAGAAACCAAATTTCTTAATGGTAGGTAAAAAGACCCAGTTGCAGCCAGTTAAGAAAAAATAACCCCGAAGCTGAGAAATGGAACAGGAGACACGAGAGGACATGGAAAAGGTTAAGAGAATTTTCTGGGCTGCCTAGAACATGATCTAAGAACTGAGCGTTATCCTCAGCCAGAACCGCATCTCCCACAACATCCGATGCTTATATGAAGTGTACAAAACCACAAAAAGTGCACACCGGTATCTCCCACGTTTACTCTTCCAATGAGTTACAGTTAAATGATTTCCCTTGCACTTCGTAGACCTTAAAAGATTTTCTTTTTGTTATAACCTTCATTACTGAATGACAACACTGAAAAAAAAAGAAGTCAAAAAGGCCATTTTTAGATCTGTGTAAACCTCTTCCCTTCTTACAAGTGAGGATATTAACTTCAGTCAGAGATGCGTGTTGGCTGAAGCAGACATGCCCTTCTCAACCTCACCCTGACGGCTGCGTACAATGTGTGTTAATGTGTGCACACCTGTCTGCATCCCACTTCAGATTTCCAGAGTGCAAGACTCGAACCCTACTAATATACACCAACACAAACTAATCTCCATAAAAGACTTGCTGCTATTAATAACTTCAATGGACCAAACTCTACGCTGCCTCTTCACCTCCTGCTAAAAGAAAGGCCAGAGAGTGAAAGCTACCTTTCTGCCTACTGCTTACCAGGGCAGGACAGTGCTTTTGGTGCCTCTACAAACATAGAAGGGACTACGATAGCGATTCTGGCAGACAGTTTAGCACCGCTCAATGAGCGTTCGCAGTGGTCCATTTCTGTCATGTGCTTGCTTTGTTTTTTTTCCCCCCCTCACTGTTTTCTCAGGGATAACAGAGTGTGCAGATATTAGCAACAAAACCAAAAAGCTGCATCTACACATACTTTCAGGTGCATTCAGCAATACAGCAAAAAGAACTGTTTTAAGGCTGCATACTAAGAATATGCAATTCCAAAGACCATGTTGTTGGGGGTGGAGGGTTCCTCCCACATTGTAAATCTAATCCACACACTATGTCAGAACTGATCTGCAATCTCTCTTCTTGATTGCACAAGTCAAAAATACTATAGTAGCATTTAACAGAGAAGGGAATTACGGATTCCTGCTGATAAAAGATACAAAATAGAACCTGCAAACACAACTTATGTGAAATTATTCTGTGAAATAATAGGACAAAACAACAAAGTTGGGAAACTTGAATTAGTTAACACTATACCTTACTCGCATCAGTCCAAGGTTCACTGACACTATTCAAGACCTTAGGTACCCACTGTAAAAAAGCTGGGCGTGGTGAACAAAGAAATCAAAAAACCCTAATATTTTCTAGATGTCCTTGTGCCCACAAGCAGAATCCTCCAGCTACAGCAGAAAACAGAACAGCACAGTTTGCTGACAGAGCTTGCAGTCTAGCTGCACGCTCTCTCCAAGTCAGCTGCATCCTATTGTGAAGTGGCAGGTGGGACCCAAAGGAACCAGCATCGTCTCCTGCCTGCAAACCACTGCCAGAGCACCCGTGTGCTTGATCGACACATGAATATTTTGGTGTGCAGCTCGTAACATGAGGAAGGCTGGTGACCTAACTTTGGTCAGGTGAAAGAAGCAGGTCTGGATAGTTAAGCTGAGAAGTAGACGAATGCAAGAATAGGACACACAGAGGAAATAGACCTTCAACATGTGTCACAGACTTCTACCTTCCATCTAGAAAGATACATTAAGAGCTGCCAAAAGGAAAAATTATTCTCCTTCTGGTTTGCCCACCATCCTTGGACAATCTGGTCCAGAAAAAGGAGCATTTACATTTTTCCTTTCTAGGTTAATATAGACACTGTGTGGCTCCATTCCTCCACCTCTGCTACAGGCTACTCCTTCTTCACCCCTTCAAAAACACACGCAGCACTGAGCAAGTAGCATTTACATCAGTAAAGTGCTCTCTTGTTCAGACATTTTACCACTAAAAGCGCGCTATACACTGAACGTATTAATTTTTACTGTCAGTTATTTAGAAAGTATCTTGTGGTTTGGGTCGACTATCTGATATCCTAAATTTCTTAGTCTACCATTACATCAAGTCAATACCTCATTAACTTGGAGAGTGGAATATGTCAAGTCTTCAAGGAAAAGGAGTGTTACACACAAGTTTCTTTTAAAAAACAAAAAAGTTACAGGGAATAGCAGCCTTTAGTTTTCAGCAACATATCGCCTTCCTATCACTTTCAGGTATGCAGCAGAAATCCATTTGATTTGAAACCAAAAATAGTTCTAATGCCATTTCAAGTTTCTTACCTAAAAGGTCTCTTGAGATTAAGACGTGACAGAATACTGGCCATATTTAGGCCCACTTTAAAAGAGTTTTTCTGAACCATCTCTTCTTCTATAGCATTGCCTCCTCTCCAGTTCATCCACTGTAAAATCATAGCAGCTTATTGATCCTCAATCCTCTTCATTCATCCAATACCTCCTAGTCTCTTGTCATTTACAGGATAACCCGCTACAGTCACAGCCCTCTTCTAACCTCCAGTCCTTCTGAAAATGCCATTAGGAATATTCAGTGGAGTATCTGCACAAATATTACCGAAGAATAACTTACAGAGATCTCTGAAGTCCTTTCACTGGCCACAATAGATACTCCAGAAGTCAGAGCTATGACTAACGCTCCAAGATGTAGCTGGTACTCAGTGACTGCTGTCAACAGTTCCAGAGCTTTTTTCAACACCACTTCTTTCAGTGATCAAACCCACTCCACCTGGCATTGCCACGGCACTCCACTGAACATACAGGTCATACAGGTTGCTTTGATTATGGTAGAACAGTAGGTAGTCAGACTAAAATTGTGCCAAAATCATAAACAGTGCAGCAGCTTGGAAAGAAAGAATTTACTCTGGTTCTCCTGTTCAAACACACTAAATCCATTTTTCATACATTACTGGTTAATTACATTACTCTCACAAGCTCCGATCTTTTGCAGCACAGGAAGTTATACTCACTCTCTTTATTTTTATGTTCTATTTTCCTTTGTCTCCCACAGTACATATACTGCCTGTTCCATTGACTTACTTTAGCCCTTCAAAGGGGTTTGCCTAGTATTAATTCAAACTTGACTAATTTTTTGAAAGGGTCAGCGTGCTCATTACAGGTTATTCTGTTCACAATGCTGTTGTCTTCATCTGCCTCTTGGGACTCATTAGCTGCATTTATGCAACTGTGAACACATTTGCAATGCATGTTCTTTGTAAGATTTAAAGACTTGATCTAGCAAGGGCAAACTTTGCTCCAAGTCATCAAAAAAACAATCAATGAAACTAATCATGAACATGAAGTTTGGCATATACCTTACTCCTCACCAAAAAAAAAAGTGCAGCATAATCACAGAAAAAAAAGCCTATTCAATTACAGTGCAATATTTGATCCCCATTTTTCCCTTACGTGTTTCTAAAAAGAAACAGAAGAGTAATTGCTGAGACACCTGTGTTAGATAAGAAAAGGAAGGACAAGCTTTATATCTGAAATACAGTGGCTAATCACAACAGAAAAGGAACTGAAAAAAAAAAAGACAAAAAACACCCCATGTTTAAATGCAATTGCATCTTGCTGGCTCTTAAAAACCTAGCTTGTAAACTGACTGTTACAAATAATCTGATTAGTTTAATAATGAATACTTAAAGGATATATTCAGAACACAGAATAAACCCAAACCTGTTACTATCAACAACATTAAAGACCTAATCAGTACATCAGGGTTGTATCAAGCTCAGAAACTTCTAAGCTTACACTATGATTAAAAACAAGAGGAAAACAAAACAAAACAATTTGAGCTGTCAACATACTGAAACACTCAAGATCAGGCCCTACGTTATCCTACATATTCCAAAACAGACACAAGGCTAAAATGCAGTCTTTTCAGATAAGAGCTAACTTGAACTGGTAATACCTCAAATACTTCTATATACACTCCATTTTACAGCAAAGTAACTCTCTTGTTAAGCACCTGTACTAGGACTTGACACTTAAACCAGATTCTTCCAGCACCTCACAGCTTCACAATCACCACAACAATATCTATCAGAACATTCTTCAAACACAATTAAGTAAAACATTAGCCTACCTCTCAAAACTTACCTTTTCATGCTCATTTTTACCCACCATGTCAAAACAGCCCCCAGGCTAGCTATCATGAACTCAGTTCTTCTTCTATACAAGTCATCATTCTGCTACTCAGATGCTCCTTTTCATCACCTGAATTGGCCCATCCACTCATCACGCCTTTCTCCCCAGGTGCCAATATTACCACCAATTACTCCTTCAGCTTTCCCTCCAGATTTACAGATTTCCTCGTACCTTAACCATTTTCTCTGATCTCATTACAGAGCTTCAGCAACTACCTTGCCAATGTACATCTTCATTTAAACAATTTTAGTGTCAACCACAATCAATTAATTTTGGTATTTTTCTTCCTCAGATCAAGCTTTAACAACTTTCTAGACTTCCTTTCTTTACTGGCACATTCCCACTCCCAGGTCATATGCATCCAACTGTTTGAGTGTCCCAGGTGTTCACCCAGCACCACTTTCAACCTGGGCTTCTTTAATCAGATTGGATCAAGACAATATTTTTCCCAGTTATCTATGTCAACCTATAGCATAGGAATGAATCTGTATATTCCTGTAATTTCTTTTCAGATACCTGTATAGATTTATTTTTATTTGCTAGTAATACAACAAAGATGGTCCTGTTTAGATGTGCTCCCCAGCCATCAATCCAATTATTCTGATTTTTAAAAATCCTCTCTTCTTAACACTGCCCACTGATGTCACGGAATTCTATGATTTGCCTTCCTCTATCAATGTTTTTTTTTGACTACAGCACTTCCACTGTTGCTGAAACACAAGAATGGTCAAAGGGTTCCTTCATACCATATGAGTCATATTCATCACAAAGAGCAACAAACAGTGGTGAGGGGTCTAGAGAACAAGTCTTTTGAGGAGCGGCTGAGGGAACTGGGGTTGTTTAGTCTGGAGAAAACGAGGCTCAGGGGAGACCTTACCGCTCTCTACAACTACCTGAAAGGAGGTTGTAGAGGCAGGTGTTGGTCTCTTCTCCCAATTAACAAGTGATAGGAGAGGCAATGGCCTCAAGTTGCACCAGGTGAAGTTTATATTGGATATTAGAGAAAATTTCTTCACTGAAATGGTTGTCAAGCACTGGAACAGGGTGCCCAGGGAAGCAGTTGGGCCACCACCCCTGGAGGTATGTAAAAGATGTGTAGATCTGGCACTTAGTGACATGGTTTAGTGGTAGGCTTGGCAGTGCTGGGTTAATGGTTGGACTTGACGATTTTAAAGCACTTTTCCAACTGAAATGATTTTATGATTCTACAAAACTCAAAGAAAAGGCATAAAAGAAAACTGAAACTCACAAAATAAATCTAAGAGCTTTTCTATCTAGGTAAGCTGTCATCATTGTTCTCTTCAAAAGGTCTTTGTGGATTGAAAACACAGATAAAAATCTCAATCTGTGGAATCTTTGATTTGAGCTAAAACCCTAGCTTTCTACCAAGATCATTAGTGAAAACGTATTTAACCTCTCTACAGGCTTGCTGGCATCAGATTGGATTCACCCTTCTCAAAGGGGAAAGAGGGTCTTTGCTCAGGAGCTTGTGGGGATCATTGACAGGGCTTTAAACTAGATGTGAAGGGGGAGGGGGAACACATCAGGCTTGCCAGTAACTATGGGGTGATACAGAATGGCTGGAGGGACGGGGTGCTAGTATGGGTCCTCAGTCTGTTGCCCAGAGATGTGCTGGGGTCACTGCAGCACAGTCAAAGTCTTGCGGAGATGAGCTGGGGGCTCCTGAGGTAGTAGGAGCCAACAAGGATGATTTCACAAAACACCCCAAGGGAAACAAGGGGTGATCCTCTATGAAGGTGACATGGCCAACATCCCAGATGAAATGCCTCTACACGAATGCACACAGTATGGGAAACGGGAACAGCTGGAAGCTACCGTGCTGCTAGAAAGCTACAATCTGATTGCCATTATTGAAACTTGGTGGGACAGATCCCATGACTGGAGCATGGCTATCAATGGCTACAGGCTGTTCAGCAGGGACAGGCAGAAAAAGAGGGGTGGAGGCGTTGCCCTCTACATCAAGAAATGGATAGAGCGTGAAGAGCTGTCCCTGAAGCATAGCCACAAGCAGGTTGAAAGCTTATGGGTAAGAATCAGAGACAGAGGCAACAAAGGGAACTTTGACATTGGTGTCTACTACAGGCCACCTGATCCAGGGGAGCCTACTGATGAAGCCTTCTTCCTCCAGCTCCAGGGGACTTCACGCTCACAGGCTCTCATCCTACTGGGGGACTTCGACATCTGCTGGAAAAGTAGCATGGTGAGCTATAGGCAATCCAGGAGATTCTTAGAATGCACTAAGGATAACTTTTTAAGCCAGGTAATTGACACCTCTACGTGAGGGGACGCAATACTGGACCTGATGCTCACCAATGCAAGACCAGGTTCGTGACCACCTGAGGAAACTGAATATACCTCAGTCTATGGGACCTGATGAGATGCATCCCAGAGTCCTGAGGGAATTGACCGATGTCATTGCCAAGCCACTCTCCATAATATTTGAAAGGTGACGGCAATCACGCAAAGTCCCTGGTGACTGGAGGAAGGGAAACATTGTGCCCATTTTCCAAAAGGGTAGAAAGAAAGACCCTGGGAACTACCGACCTGCCAGCTTCACCTCTATGCCTGGGAAGATCATGGAACAGATCCTACTAGAAGCTATGCTAAAGCACACAGAGGACAAGAAGGTGATTCGAGACAGCCAGCATGGCTTGACCAAGGGCAGTCCTGCCTGACCAACCTTGTGGCTTTCTATGATGGCGTGACTACATCAGTGGACAAGGGAAGAGCTATGGATGTGATCTCTCTGGACTTCTGTAAAGCCTTCGACACAGTCCCCCACAACATCCTTCTCTCTAAATTGGAGAGATAGGGATTTGATGGGTGGACTGTTCGGTGGCTAAGGAATTGGTTGGAAGATCACAGCCAGAGGGTAATGGTCAACAGCTCAATGTCCAAATGAACGCCAGTGACAAGTGATGTCCCTCAGGGGTCTGTACTGGGACTGGTGCTGTTTAATATTTTCATCAATGACTTAGCAAGATCAAGTGCAGCCTCAGCAAGTTTGCAGATGACACCAAGCTGAGTGGTGCAGCTGACACACCAGAAGGGATGGGACGCCATCCAGAGGGACTTGGACAAGCTTGAGAAGTGGGCCTGTGTGAACATCATGAGGTTCAAGAAGGCCAAGTGCAAGGTCTTGCACCTGGGTCGGGGCAACCCCCACTATCAGTACAGGCTGGGGGATGAAGGGGTTGAGAGCAGGCCTGCCGAGAAGGACTTGGGGGTACTGGGGGATGAAAAGCTGGACATGAGCCATCAATGTGCGCTCGCAGCCCAGAAGGCCAACCGTATCCTGGGCTGCATCAAGAGAAGCGTGGCCAGCAGGTTGAAGGAGGTGATTCTGCCCCTATACTTGGCTCTGGTGAGACCTCACCTGGAGTCCTGCGTCCAGCTCTGGAGCCCCTAGCACAAGAAAGACATGGAGCTGTTGGAGTGTGTCCATAGGAGGGCCACAAAGATGACACTAGGGCTGGAGCACCTCTCCTACAAGGAAAGGCTGAGAGAGATGGGGATTCTTCACCCTGGAGAAGAGAAGACTGCAGGGAGACCTTACAGCAGCCTTTCAGTACCTAAAGGGGGGCTATAGGAAAGATGGGGAAGACAGTTTCAGCAGGGCCTGTTGTGATAGGATAAGGAGTAATGGCTTTAAACTAAGGGAGGGTAGATTTAGAGTAGATATAAGGAAGATATTTTTTACAATGAGGGTGGTGAAACACGGAACAGATTGCCCAGAGAGGCAGTGGAATCCCCATCCCTAGAAACCTTCCAGGTCAGGTTGGACGGGGCTCTGAGCAACCTAGTGCAGTTGAAGCTGACCCTGCTCACTGCAGGGGGGTTGGGTTAGATGACCTCTAAAGGTCCCTTCCAACATAAAGCATTCTATGATTCTACATTAAAAAAAAAAAAATCACTGAGTAAGTGCTCAAAGAATACTACTACAATCAAACCAACTGGAAAATATCAGAAACAACAGAGTAAGCATCTTTAAATTTAGGCAGGTACAGTACTACTTCTATAGAGCACTGAAGTCTAGTATCTGTCAGGGATACTTTGGAAAGTATCAGTCCTCAGTTTCACTTGGAGTACTTTAGTGTATGTTTTTCAGGACCAAGCTAAATTATGAAATCAAAATTTGAAAGGAACCAACTTCAAAGTATGACTAGATTTAACAGACACGTGTTTCTGGTAACATCACCTCACAGTGTGGATTTACATATTTAGTTACTGACTCTAACTTGCTCACTGCGCTCCATTTGCTGGTGCTAGGTGTGTGACATCTTTTCTCTACCTTAGTTACATTTAAAATAACTGTGAAAAGAAAAATAAATTGTACAGACAAAAAATTGAGTTCTGTACATACTGTATGTATGTACAAATATATTGTATTCAATAATACTGTACATATGTATTGTAATAACGTATTGTATTTTTTACACAAAATTGTCACACCACATGCTTTAATAAATAGCAGTTTAAAGTTTTTATTTAGCAAAAGTGGCTTTGCTCAGCATTGTTTCAAGTATATTTTACTCCTGATTCCATTACTTTCAATTACATTAATTTGATTTTAAAAGAGTATGACATGTATTTTAGAAAGAAAAAAGTTCAGTTTAAAGCCCTGTGAAATAAATTAAGGGGAAAAGGTTCAATATTCAAAATTGCAGGTGTATAAACATTTGTACAGAAAATACTGTGTTTAAGAATTCTAAGATGCAAGATCTTCATAGCTCATAGAAGCACATGGAAAGAAAAGTGAAATCTCTATGAGAATTTAAGCCACAAACACTGAAAAAGTAACCCCACCCAGTGCAACAAGGTCTCATCAGAGATGCGAGTGTGATATTAAAGACCAAATGCCATGGAAACTGCTGCAGGGAAGAGTGACCACAGCATAAGTGCTTCTACAATCCGCTCAAGAAACTACACAGCAGGAAGGAGAAATGAGTTGAGAAAAAGAGAATAATTTCTAAAACAGGTAGTTTGAGAGAAGCATTTGGAAGACAAAGCTGTATTTTTAAATCATCCAGAAAAGTAAAAGCTCACTTAGACCAAAGGGATAAAGAACCGGGTTTTTTTTCCACCTGGTTGCGTGCTTACTGTTAATTTCATAGCAACTGTAGGTGAATTTTCCCTTGTGTGTGAGGGAGGAACCATTATTTACTGTTTATTTTAAGAGTCTTAAATGATTTAGATGCATAACAGATTCCTGACTTAAGCCCAGAAAGCTTTGCGCTTTCACTTATCTATGCCAATTTTAAAAGCTGAACCAAGGTTCTTCTTCACATTCTAACCTGTCTTTGTATCTACATTTGATGGTGTATCTAATCTAAATGAGATCTGACAGAAGGATCCATCAATGCCACCTCTCCATCCATCCAGGAGGAAGGATGAATCGTTATGATCACTTTGAACAGAGAGAAGTGTCCGCTTCCAGCGATGGCGGTGTCCTTCCCCCGAGCGCTGCAGAGAAGCAGCAGTGCTGTTAACAGCTTTTTTACTAAGGTCGCTCGCTATGCACGTCAGACTCCCTGTAGCACTTGCCGACTACTCTGTGTTCACCTCCATCCTCAAATGTTCAATTCGGGAAGAACTACGTTGGTATAATTCAAAAGGCAACTTTCTAGGGAAAATATTCAAGGAACAAGCCAAAAAAAGTTTGTTGCCACATTGCCAAGCCATCATATCTCACCCTCCCCTTAGCAAGCCTCTACCAAAGCTTGTGTGTGAAAATTAGAGAAACAGCCATTTCATTTCTAAAGGAAATCCCTTGGCACAAGTCGGGGTGGTACAGATTATCTAACAATGGGGAGATCTGGGAGCCATATGTGACCACATCTGGAAGGCCACATGTAGATGTATAACTGTGCTACCAGTAAAATTTTGTGGTCGTACGTCAGGACCGTGAATAATGCCAGGTATTCCAGGAGAAGGAAACATTCTAAGTCAAAGTTTAAAAAAGTTCAGTATCCAGAAATTGTGAGCACTATCCCGGGCTTCATGCAACATCTGCCCCCTCCATGAAGCTCTACATAAAGCATTCAGAGGCTGCCACCAACCCGGGCAGCGTATCCTAGGGTCACCTTCAGTGAAGTACCAGAATAATCTCCAATGTCTCCTGCCTCGGGACCTTCTCCCAGCTGCATACCAGAGACACAGCCTAGAAACAAACCCTCAGATCCCTCAGACAAGTTTCCTGGATCTCACTGACTTCCTCTAAGGTACTGAGGAATAACTAGATTAAGTTTGTGTCTACAGCTACTAATTTTGCCAGCTGGACAGAACGGAACTTCAAGGATAAAGATACATAGGCTCTGCCTAGAGAACACTTGTTCTTTTAGGTATTTGCCAGACAACCCACCCAAGCAGCAGAAACATGGAAGCTGACACCTGCAGAAGTCAGAACTGTCCCTTCCCACTCATCACCCCCAAACTTGCTCTTAAATGAAAATTGCCTCAGAGAAGCTGAAGTTCTAGGCTAGACACATGTACAGGTAACCTAATCTGATCCAGCAGAAGAGAAAGCCAGATGTGATAGGCTATGCACCCTACCTAATTGCCAGCCTCCAGAACTGGGGGAATTCAGACCTATCCTAACACCCACATTTGACAGGAGGAGAAGATGCAAGCTTTTACATACAACCATCCCCCAGCTGCAGAACAAGAGGGAAACAAGGACTTCTAACTCCACCACACAAGGCAAGCAACAAAGCCCTGCACTGAAGCACCACCATGACCTCCTGAGCACAGCTTGAGAGACTCCAGCTGTGTGGAATGCCCCCAGCATTCTTGCTCTCTATTGGAACTGCCTGCCTGTGGCTCAGTAGACACGTAACTACTTAAGAAATACAAAACAAGAAAACTTCTTACACAGCAGGACCTCCAGGCTTGATTTCAGACCAAACACAGCTGTCCCACTTCTAGCATTGCTATGTCAGCTCTCTCCTGGATGTGACTGGGACAGATCATCAAGTGAAGCAGCGTTGTCATAAATACAGACAGCACACGACTGCTAGTTTCAAGTGTCCACTCCAGTCTGAAGGAGGGGGACTTGAATCAAGAGTGTCTTGATCCACTTATCATTCAGCTCAGTCTAGAAACACACAAAATAAAGACACAGAGTAACCAAGTTGCTTTAAACCATTTTTTTTTTCTCTAGGTCCCCTATCCAAGATGTATTTCACAGCCTATAAAGTCAAAGATCACCACTACTGTCTCCAGACACTTGCTTGTTCCCCTGTATCTTACACACCAGACACTGTTTAGACCTATCCTCCTGGTCATGGAGCAGGAAAAGGATCAGAATCATGTCGGAATTTACTGATTTGGAGAACCAGAGACTTGAGGAATAAATAGTAAACCTAAGATGCTTTTGAATGTGTAACATGGGCAGGACCTGGCCAAAACTGCTGATTGTCCATGCTAGGACCATACACTCACATTGCTTAAGCATACTCCACTGATATCTCTAGTTAAGCTTGGAACACCAAGTGCTGAAGAGAGTCGAGAAGGCACTCATGTTTCTCTATTGTCTCCAAGTTTTGTAGTCAACTTGTTCACAATCGTGTGCTGTGAGCTAGCAATCACTTGCATGCTGAACAATGATGGGATACTGCTTGAGCTTTGCTGTTTTCAGTCTGTCAAGCCTGGGTTGCTTTGGTTGTCATCTGCTTCCTGCTATCAAAGGTTGGTTACACGCAAACATTCTCCTGGTCTGTTAGCTGGAGTTTCATGCAAGCCGGATAAGAAGCATTAGAAGCTGCAGGCAGAGCTGAATGGTGGCTGTTACGTGTCTTGTGACTTGGAAGAATCCACTCATTATCCAGGCAGTCTCTGTGATTTGGATGCTGAGCATGGCAGGAATTGTCCCAAGAAAAGATGAGCTCTTCTTTTTCCTTTTCCTCCTACAACAAGTTGTCTCTCATGATTTTGAGTCACTAAGAGGCCTGTAATCCAAAATTCTGCATTGTTCAGGCCAGGAAGAGGGAAAAATTAGGATAAGACTTGTCCACACTGGTTGCCTGTGGTTGGTAGAGAGGTTTCTGTTTAGAGCTGTGAAACAGACTGGGACTCAGGCTGCTATGGTGACTGGGAAAAAGGCTGTGGGGAAAATACAGGGAAAGAAAACATCCTTACTCACAAAAGGAGACACCATCATGTTTAAGAAGGTCTTGTACCAGCACAGAATGTGTCAATATTGGCTCAGCATGTATAGGTAATACCACTGTGATTCCCCATGACTGCACAGCCACTAAGCCAGTATACCGGCCAGCTGTTCTCCCTGGGCAACGTGCTTCCTCATTGTTTTCAGCAGCTAGTCTATGATGGGTTTGAGAACAGACAATGCACACAGGCATCTTGCAATATTCCTAGACTCCAGACCCTTCCCTATGGGATATGATGCAAGTCACAGTGCAGTAGTCAGAAGATGGAAGCAAAAAGTAGAAAATGAACTGGATTGCTGGACAATATTGCCAGCATCTTGTATGCCTAAGCATACTTAGACATCTGGACAAGCCTACAGAGCAATGCAGTGGCATGGGATGGAGGCCTGAGCATGCAGAGAATATATAGTTGTACACACAGGGAAATTAGTCCTATAATCAAGAGCAATTTCGCCACAATTAAATTCAGATTCACAGTTTTAGAGTGGCATCTAACGTTTCTCTGCGCAGGAAGACGAATCCCAGCCTTCATGAGCAATCATGGACGAAACGTTACGTGCTTAGACATAGTCACAGCATTCCGCTTTATCTAAATAGTATTTATGCCCACTGGACAGAGTAATTACAGGGTTACTGAAATCTGAATAAGATTATAAAGAAACATTCTTTCTGCATGAATCATGCAGAAAATGTCCTCCTTTGCTGCTGAAACAGCAGATCGAAATTGCATTTAACTTTACTGTGGAGAGGAATGCAGAGTTTAGCTTTCTCCTATAGGTGAGGCCACAGTTTCTTCATAGTACATTATTCTAAAAAAAACAGGTGTTCAAAGTGCCTTCTTTCCTTCACCTTCTTTATTTCAGTTATGCAATTGACTCCAAATTGTCTCCAGTGCTTATACACAAAGCTGTAATTACCTTCTCTATATCAGTAATGAGAAAAAAAAAGGAAAATACACCCCATTCTACAACAAAATGGCAGATTTTACAACCTTACACAGCATGGAGGCCTATTCTGTTGATCCTTTCTCATTCCAGGAATTATGCACAGAATAGTGAATAAATTCTATTATATTATTATATAGTTTTTATTTCCATGGGGACATGAAAGATGACTACTTATAACCAGAAACTTACCACCAAAATAGAGTGGGCCCTCAAAAAAGTCAAGAAACAATCAGGCTTTGCTATTATTTGATGCTATTGCCTATCCAGGCATAAATTATTCAGCTCTGTACATCCTATATACTTTTCCAGCACAATGTAAATATGGGTATTCAAATAACAAAAATGCGGTGGGTTTTCTTTTTTTTTTTTAATTTGAGACTCTCTTCATTAGCTCTTTCAATATTTATCCGACTCATGATACATCTTACAGCAATGTGAAAGGGACGTGTTCCTTCCACGGTATACAAGGTGTTGGTATGACCCTTGCTATTACTCTTGATTAAGTGAGAGAGAGAAAAAAAATGAAACTCTCTGGAACAGATCCACACCACGCAGAACAGTTCTGTAGTGACCTCTTCTTGCAGCTTCCAGGGTGAGGTTTGAGGCAGATAGAGATGATGAGTTCTTTGATTCATATTCACTTCCTATTGCTCCCAGGTGACACTTCTCCGTCAGCGATGTTGGTTGGCTCTGAGTATTTTCTAGTTGTCATCAGCCAATATGATCTTCACTAATCTAACTGCCTGTGTTGGTCCTTATATCCAAGCCCAAAGCCTCCATTTGCTTCCCACAAATATTCACTTCCATTTAAATCATTAAGATTTTACCGGCTTTGTTCTCACATGCAATTCTTAGGATGAAAGTTGTTTTTTCTCCTTTTACTACAGAACTGCAATAAAATAGGCAAAGCTTCTATTAATTTTTGGATGCACTGCAAAAGAAAAATCAATGTAAAGTGAAACACTGGAATTCCAATTTATTACTATTAGGAAATGCGAACCACAGCACTGAGTAACCTGGCAGTTACTAAACCAAAGAGCTTCCTCATCTATTCCAGATGAAAAAAAAAGTATTTTTCACTCCCTTAAACTTCCCTTCTGGCAGCACTGTTCTTAGTGTCTAATCCATACATTTTTTAAAGATGGATGCACAATGAAACATAACCGGTTGCAAGTACCATTTGCTATGTAGCATCAATGCTTACTGCCCATATGCAGAGCATTACTTTGACTTCAAACAATTAACTAACTGGAAACTGGTTAGAACCATATGAATTCCTGATTCAGAGACAATTATTTCTTCGGCTATCTTCTACAAAAAATTATATGTACATTTGTCGTTCTAGTGATGCCACAGCCATACTATTCTATACCAGAGTACACCTAGAGAATTGAGACGGAGCAGGTATCTTTCAAAACAGAAATATTATTAGTAGTACCTTCTTTTCATAACAAAATATGAAACTTCTGTAATTCTGTACTACGCAATAAAGTATTATAACATACAATAAAACAGGTGAAAAAATGACACTGATTATTCACATCAATCCTATGTCTTCATAAGTAGTTTCTGACGACAGCTTCCTGACCCAAATGGGTAATTTTCTTTAAACAGTGCTTAGTTTTTCCAGAAATTTAAATTTTACAAAAAAAGCCCCACAGAAATTACATTATGCTTCAGATTTTTAAAAATCACTGAAAGTATGAGAATCCAATTACTATTAAAATTCTGGAGACTGGAGGACGATAGGCAATTAGATTTAATTCAGTATAATTAGATTGAAGCTAACACATTTTCAACCTGATGCAAGTCAGATTCTCATTTTATTTACCTTGATATGTGTCAGCGATATCAGCTCCATTAATATCAATATAGTTAATCACTCCTTTGCCTAACCAAAGCAGCAACATTAGTGGAAAAATTCTGTAGACAGGAGAATAATAGCCTGCATATGAAAATCTGATGGATCATTGCACTGAAGTTCAGTAACTGCTTTAAGGATGAAGAGTCATTGCCTTTGCTTTGATTTGTGTGTGCTTAGCACGTACTCCACATCCCTTTGCAATGTGACTTTAAAAATAAAACAAATATGAACAAACCAAGATAAACAGATTAGACCCCAGTTCTGGCCTTGGCAATCTATGCAGCTACCATTCACTTTAGAATATAACTATATACCATAAATGAGAGATTTTGGTCTTTTTATTACCTTAATTTTCACTTCTCTGGAGCAGGAAGATATAGGCTGTTCTTTTACACTAAGGAGAGTAATATAAAATCACCACATACATACCACAGCAATAAGGACCTGAAAAAGCAGCAATCAAATGACGCTCTAGGAGAAATATTTTAGCTTACATATCACATAGCTAATCAACTTCATGCCAGAAAATCGCCCTCCGTCAAAGTAAACAAGGAGAATTTAAAGTATTTATTTAATCTAGCTTACCTTTCATTTGTTTTCATTACATTTCTGTGGCCTTCAAATATGAAAAATATGCCTTTTCATTCTCTCTCCTGAAGTATTTAGACTGAAATCACTGCAAAGAATACCTATCTTTTTTTCTTAACGCAAAAATGAATTTATTATATTGCTTCATTATTTATACAGAAGTGTATTTTGATCTTTCTGACATTTCTATGCATAAAACCTAAGTTATGGTCCAAATGTCACCTGAAAAAGACAGACTCTCAGTTGTGTCTCCAGTCCTCTTTCCCAGCCCAGTCTCTTCTCACAAAGACAGCGATACAAACACTCCACGGAAATGAAAGGAGTGTGGAGAAATGATGCATACAGACTTCGCAGCAGATAAACATCCCAGCAGCTCTCTCCAGAAGTATAGATAGCCATTCTGAGGCTAAGCAAATGGGAAGCTGGGTCAGAAATGGCATGCTATTTCTCACTACAAAGTCAATCAGCACATCCACATTTCTCACATGCAACGTATACAGACTCTCCATTAAAACTGCAGTGAAATTGTGGAAGCAGCTCTGTTGCTACTTTGTGGCCTAGAGAAAAAATATTTGCCAGACACCCAAAAAAATCCCCTATGTATACCAGTGTACTCTCTTTGCATGTAATCAGAATACACTGAAGAAGCTACAACCTTATTTAGGGATCACTATAGCAAAGCAGTGATGGAGGGGACAGAAGCATTCAGATACTTTGATGGAGTGAAAATGTACCTAGAGTGCATGCCAAAATCTGTTAAAATATTTAAAGGTAACTGACAAAAGATGGCAAAGAAGGATCAGCAAGAATTACATTTGATACACTTTTGTAGCTCCTCCACTGCTTTGATGGTCTGTCTAAATTATATCAGCCTCTCCGGGCTACCTTAATGACCAAAAGAGCGCTAAAAGTCTCTCAGCTGCAATCCCAACTTCCACGCTCCCTGCCACTTCTGCTCCTGGCTGGCAAAGACATGACTACACTACAGTCTTCCACAGTGCATGTCGTCAGTAGATCTAAACCTTGAACAGGGCTTTCACAAGCTCTCCTTGTAACGGTGGTCTCTGTGTCTCCCAACACAAACAGCCCATCAAGTGGTGCAAACTTCACGTGTAAAGGTGACATCCTGACCTCGTTATAGTCAACGGCAAAACTCCTTATAGGCAAGCAAAATCCTTGATCTTTTTAGTCAACATCCTAACACTGTTAAAATCAGTGTCCTCAGCAAATCTTTTAGATGATGCCCATTCCTATCACCTTCTGTTGAAATCTGCCATTTTATTCATAATTTGAATCAGTATCAATGATGTGCATTAGCACAAGGAAAAAGAATGGTTGATCATCTCTTAGAAGTTCTAAAAGAAGTCTCATCACGCTAATAGGACGGTATTGCTCCAGTGATATGTATCTCACCAAAATGCAGTAAAAACCTAGGGTTATACACCCATTCATCACACTAATTTCCTCTTTTTCCACTAGTTTCTGATGAAAGCTTCTTGATCAAAAAAAGCTTTGAACTCTTCCGTTCCAAATGATTAAGCGGTAACAATAGTCAATAACATTTTCATATCAGGACTCTAACTTCTTTCTTTTTGGGGAGGGGTGATGGTGGTGTATGGAGTGGGAGACAAGGTTTATGTGACAGCATACAAGAAACAGAGATACTTTATGTTCTTCCAAGAGACTTTGTGTAAGAAACCTGAATTACTGAGAGCAGGTGAATATTCTCTTTGATGCTTACTTCACTCACAGATCCTCATAAGAGACTAATATGTTCAAAACAGGAGAACTAGTACCTCTAAAAGGTTTTACTCAGCTTTTCTTTGTTACGTTATGCTCAACAGTGCGCTGTGTTCAGTGCAAATCGTCCACCTTCAAGCAAGGAATGTACACATGCCAAGAGGAATGGATTGCTAGGGCTGCTACAACAGTTCATATCTACAAATTAAACCTAGATATATCATTTATGAATGAAAATACCTTTCTCTGACTCGTATCTTGGTTTGGATTCCCCTCCAAACTACTCACTGCTGTCAGCTCTGTGTCCCTGATTGCCACAGGACTGGATCTTGACCATGTCTTCACTTTGTTCCTGTTGACGACATTGAACTTTGGTTCCCCTCTGCTCCCTACCTACTCTGATTTTTATGGAAGTAAAACTGAGTACACAGAGGCCAAAAAGGCTCCTATAGCAACCTCCAGCTAGATCCCTGGTGTGGGTGATGGGGGTCAGCAGGGCAGACCTAACCCACATTATAAGACCCTTTATGACCCGTTTTAGCTGTTGAAGATTATTTTCCATTTCAACTCACTGATCCTTCCATTTGTAATATTTTTTCAGAGAATGTATAGAGTAACTATTTACATCCCAAATAAAACAGCTTCAACTCCAACACGAAATGTCAAAATTCCACTTAATTATGGATTATGTAAGGCTCAGTATGGCTTATTAATCAATGTTGGTTATATTGTCTACCTAAAGAGGAAACATAAAAGATTAAAGTGATAACTGTATCTATGGTATATTGTCAGCATATTCCTCTAATTTTAAGCTACGTATGAACAACTCAATAGCTATCTATCTAAGAATCAGATAAAATGCCAATAATTTATACATTTTACACACCAAACAGTTACTATGTGCATGTTGCTTAGTGTCCATCTAGAATTTAGTGTTTCAACTTTCTTCCTCGGAAATCTTACATTCATGCCTGCAGCTCACCCACCTCTTGTCAAAGCAAGGTTTCAGTTCAATAGTTAGGCACCCTGGAGACTTAATGATAACTGTCAAAAACTTGAATAACTAGAGTTTTGTATAATTAAAAGCCTAGACATACAGAATGTCTGTCACGACATTTTCTTCATATGCTTCTATAAAGGAGATATTTAATGCATGTAAAGTGTTTTAAAATAAAAATCCAATGTCACATTACTGCCCTACTCCAAAATAACATGATTCAAAAACTTTTCTGATAAGAACTATCAAATAAACTGTGTTTCTACGTAAGCTGCAATAACAACTTCTTAAAAAGCTCACAATAACTTGTATTAATTTTGTGGTCTCAAGACAGTACAGTTCTGCTCAATGCCCTATTCATGGATTTTCAGAATCTTGAGCTATTTACTACTTGGTATATTTACCAATATGAAGTTTTAGGGTTCCCCTCTACGTAAGCACTAGACCTCCTCTGGAATACTTCATCCAGTTTTGGTGCTCCCAATACCTGAAAAATGCCTCCTCCTAACTCCATCAGAAGCCACAAAGACAGTCAGGGGCTGGAGCACTTGCCCTATCAGGAGAAGCTGAGAGAGCTGAGACTGTTCAGCCTGGAGATGAGACAGCTTCAGGGGAGGCCTAACATAAGCCTACCAGTGCCTATGAGGAGGTTACCAACAAGATGGAGCCAGGCTCTTCACAGATGTGCATGGCACAAGAACAAGAGACAACAGTCGTGAACCGAAACTGGGAGGTTATGACTCAACCTAAAGAAGAGAAATTGCTATGAGGGTAATTAAGTACTGGGTCTGATTGTCCAGAGGTTGTGGAATCTCTTTCCTTGGAGATTTTCCAGACAGAATTGGACAAATCCCTAAGCAACATGGTCTGAATCCTGTGTTAACTCTGCTTTGACCAAAAGGCTGGACTACAGACCACCTAAGGTCCCTTCCAACTTCAGTGCTTCTGTGATTTAGTGTGATCCCAAGCGTTACAAAAAATAACAGGAAATGAAACTTCCAGGTTGACCTGAATACGTCCTAGAACATATTAGTCAAGCTTTTTAAAAAAGAGATACAGTATTACCACCCCTGGACAAGGTGCTACTGAGACTTCGTACAGGCACAGACTACGGTTCTGGTCACATCTGCTGCAGAAATATAAATTCCGATGGAAAAGGATACAGAGAAGGGCACAAAGATATCTGGAGTAATAGAGATATTCTTACATGAAAATAAACCAGAAGGGTAAACTCAGGCTGACTAAATAAAGGCTCAGAAGATGTATGATTTCTGTTTGACCAAAAAGTAAAGCCAAGAAAGTTATCAGATAATTTGTATTTGAACAGGTATAAATTGACCTTGTACCAATCTATTAGCGCACTTACCTAGACTTCTCATTACAACTCTGTAAGCATCTTTACATCCCTCCTTGATTTACTTGCAGAGTTTATAGCTGATGATATGCATCAACTCCAATAATAAAAGTTTCTTGGGGGGCGGGGGGGGCGAGGGGAAGGGGAGGGACCCACATAAAAAGAGAAAAACACAGAAAAAGGGAAAGGGAACTGGAAAAGCAAAAGGAGAAAACAGCAAGGGGAAAGGCAAAACTCCCTCCAGTGGCTAGTCAAGAAGAGAACTGACAGGGTCTTCCTGATAAGCACCCTCTCCCAGGTGTCCTCTCCAGTGCATCAGGTGGTCCACCATACTACTTTTCCCATAGAAACGATATAGATTTTCTCATGATCTGTTCAACTTCTGTACTGCCTGTCCGCGCTTATGATGCTATTGCCACTGACTGGAGTAGTCTTTGATCAAAGGCTGGTGTTGCAAGCTAACTGGCTGTTAAGCTTTGCATATACTATTGGGTAACACTTATCAGATACTTGTCTTTCTCCTAACACAAACTAAAAGCTTCAAAAAATGGTGCAAGGAAAGGATGGTGAAAAAGAGTGACTCTTACACCAGTGGCAATCACTTCCCACGGGAAACCTGATATAACAGTGGTATCAGGGTGTGCAGTTACAAGGCCATGAGAACAACAGTATGAGACCAACAGCATGAGGACAGCAAGGGAAACACCACCCCAGCAGCTCTGGTGAAAGCTTACAGAGTTGCAAGGGAAAGGCAGAGTGCAAAGCTGCAAATTGAAGACCCTTGACATCGCAAAGGCTGAGGCACAGTACACTGTGCTGCACACACCTTCTTGATGAGTAAGTTCAGGCTCAAGTCTTCTCATATCTTGCATGCACACAAGACTGGGCTGCCAATTCCTCTAGTGGACTGAGCACCACCTTTTAAAGACACTCATTAGACAAGGCCTTCTTTTCTCTTCCAGGTTAAAACATCATGGCAACAGGAGCTGTACTCAGTGAACATGATGGCAGAGACGTGCTCAGCCTGAGCCAGCTACAGGACTCAAGTCTGAGCAAAGCCCCAAGAGCGACAGTCATCCACTCCAGAGAAAGAGCACTCCGTGTCTTGAACAGAAATGAACTTAAAACAAAGACTGAGAGTCTCTAAGCAGAAATCGAATGAAGAGGTACAGAATCCAGCATCTTCTAGTCCAAGACTGAAGAACCAGGGACAAATAAAAGACTTACTGTCAGTAGTCATCTTCTTACAGGCACTTCTGAGCTACCTTTGCTGAAAACTATTTCATTTCCTCAGACAAAAATAGTTTACATTTATGCAATAGCTGTAAACCCAAACTATCCTGACAGTTACTAGACATTACAAAGAAACTTCGACAACATATGATGACTAGTGAGTGACAAATGTTAGCATTTATACTGAAAAATACCATTAACAAGAAATTACTGGAAAATAAGAACAAATATTTGCTTCCTACTACCTTCCCAGCTCACAATCCACATAATACATTGAATTCATGCTAAAGAAAAGTAAACATCTGATCTTGAGTGTTGTGTAACAAAAGTTTTCAATCACTTTGCCCCAAAAAGGAATTTCTAAATTGCCTAATTTCACTTTGCCGATCTTGACTGTGTAAGAATGTACGAACAGTAAAACCTAATCAAACCAAAGATCTGTTTACTCCAATATCTTGTCACCAGATGCCCAACAGGAGACAAGTAAGGAAAAGTGAGGAACCATGTAATGGTACCTCCTTGGAATACTCTGAAGTCTACAGAATATTTGCAGGTTGAGGGTACTCTGATACAGAACCGTTATCTCTCTGCTTTCTAGCCTTTGACACGTTTTACATCTATGAATTTTTCTAATTCATTTTTGAACTTGTTAACTTTTTGCATTGACAGACTGCTTTGGCAAAGAGTTACACAACTATATATATGGTATAAAAATGGTGCAGCACAGAGACGTTTGGGTACGTCCTCACAGGAAGTTAGATCATACCCTGCAATTGAAAGGACTTTAAGATGGCCTCAAAGTATTAAAACGTGATTTTTGAACAGTAGTTAAGGTACTATTTCGCTGTAATTTTTTAGCTGCCTGAAGAGTAAGCTGTGCATTAGCATGTATAAATAAGCTTCATAATACTATAAAAGTAGTAATAATAAAGCCAACACTAGAGCAGTCCTACCTGGCATGTGCTGACATTCATAATACAATGCATTCATTCAGAGTAAGTTATATCAAATAACGGATAAATATTTTGGTCATATATGATCATCTTAATCTAAAAACTCCAAACCAAAAGGAGCAAATGAAAGGTGATTTCATCAAGTAACATTAGCTCTAAAATGCCTCACATAGCAGTTTCAGTGAACAATCTAACCTTAAGTTATTCAGCAATGCAACCTTCTCTGAAAAAAAATTCTTACTTCTCTGGAAATCATTACTGAAACCTTGAAGCATGAAAAATATCTTTTATCACGGAATAGTCCAATGTTCTGTCTTTACATGAGAGTTGGGTTTTTTTAAATTTCACCCATCAAATGCATTTTGTACCTTCCTACTTAAACACAGCAACAGACAGAAAATTTTCTTATATACTCTTCAAGAGACTAGAAAACTTTGAGAAATACTCTTTTAACTTGAATTTCCATTGAAAGTTAATTTCACATAAACTGTATGCACATAGGAGACAGCATGTAATCCTCAGCAAATCTGGCCCAAACCTTTTCTGTAAAAGGGAAAAAACCCTCACTCCTGAGATGCACTAAGCACTCTCAGCTACATGATTCTGCTATGACTACACTGTAAACCAGAAGTACTTTCTATGGCAGTTTGTATACACATACCCAAAGCACCTTTAAATTAGCTAGTCGGAATACTGACGAATATAAAATGACAACAGTACATGCAGTCTGGTAAATATGTGCTTAATTCACCATTCCAGAGATGACTAGGCTACATCCCAACTTTTCTGTCATTTTTCACTGGTTATAATTTTTCATACACAATAGGATTTGATTATTTTCAAAACTACCTTTCTCCTACTAAGTATTAGGTGAACACTAAGAAACTAATTATTGCAACTATATTTAGTCACCCTCAGTATTCATGGTAATTCATACCGGGATTCATATCAGATTCCTGATGGGTCAACATGAATTTGATCAATATTTTCAGTATGCAAATTACATTTTTAACAGCGACTTGTATAGGACTAAGGTAGTGAGATGAACAACTGAAAATTATTTTCCACTTTAAATGTTTTTTAGAAAGAACATAGTTTTTATAACTGAGTCTCATTTTAACGTTATCTCCTATTAAGAAATTAGGAAATATATATGCCACTCAATCACAATATAATCTTTTTCCCCAGAAAAATTCTAGCAGGAACAACTGCACCAAATTAAGCATGTACTGGGACTTTCAGTAGTGAAGACAGTATTTTACTTTTGTTTTTAAACTGCTCTGGGCATAGGAAGACGGTGGTAAACAGAAGATACACAACGGCTTGCAAACTAGTATTCCCATTTCATCCTGTAGACTGCTCATCATCTGTGGAAAAGCAGGTTAATGGAAAACCAAACACTACTGTTTTCAAAACTGGCATTTTCACGTCAGGTTGAAAATATTTGGGTGTATTACACATACACATAGACTTTGATACCAAAATACAAAGGAGTTTTACACCGCTCAACAGCATCTTGAATAGGCTTAACTGTGGTTCTGCATTTGCATTAAGTTGGTCACCAAGAAGTATAATGGCATGTTTTTTTCAGAATTCTGAACCGACAATGACATTTTCATGTCTAAGGGCTATTTCAATATTTATGTGAAGAAGCTGTCACCAGTGGTAGGTAAATAGGACTGACTGCAGCTTTTGTCTGGGGCCATGACATGGCTTTTCCCAGTGTTTTGGATCACATCTCTGCCATCATAATGAAAAAGAGGTGTTAAAACAGTGTATTATTTGCATCATTGACAGCAGGAAGTTATACGTAGTTGAGACCTATCCATTTTATACAAATAACGATGCAACTTAAGTGTATGAAGGGATGGAATTGCCTTCCAGGGCTGCCCCGGTTTGATGGCAGAGAACAAGCCTGCATTTCTCTCTGGACAAAGTAGGCATTCTGGGTACAAAACATACGTTGGCTGGTGCTACTGATATAGGAATGCAGTGGACTTCAGAGCAAATTACAAAAGACTCAATAAAAAGATTACCTAAAACATCTTCAATAGATTTAGGGAAGCTGTTGTGGGAGTGGGGGGGAGATGAGAGAGGGGAGATAGGAGAGGGCATCTGAAAAACCTTACCATGAAATACGTTCCCTTTTTGAGTTCTCAGCAGAGCTCACGGGGCTTTGTGAGCTTGCAAATTAAATCCTGAAGAACTGTCACAAAACTACTCTTCTGTCACAGAAAACAAAATGTCAAGGAACTAAAGCTGACAATGTTGAAAGAGAAGTATGTTTAAAATTCCTCGGTTTCTGTCTCGGTGCTCGTTCCGTGCTGTTGGTGACAGAGACTCTCAGCAGCGTTTGCATCAGAAAAGAACATTCACGCGTTTTAATATGTCAAAGGGTCCCCTCGATTCGCTTCGCTACTTCTGCCTCCGCGTTCAGCTTGTTTTAAACATTTCTCCCCCCTCAAATTCTCACGCAGTTTAACGGGGATTTTGGACCTCCTCAGGGCACTTCCAAACACAAACCGCCGCGGGCTCGGCGCGGTTTCTCAGCGACGAATACGCGTTCACGCAAGTGACAGCCGCTTTTTTCCTCTGACAGCGATAAGCGCCAGCGACGACCGATCGCTGTTACATCCCATTTTAGATCAAAATTCAGGCATTTTAGGCGAGTCGAAACAGCTGTACCCTCCCCGGGAACTGCCGGCCCGGCGCTGCCGCCGCCGCCGCCGCCGCCGCCCTGCGCCCGCACCGACGGGACGGCCACACGGAACTCTGCCCGGGAACTCCGCACCGTCCCCTCCGCCCGCGGCGGCTCGGGCAGCCCCCCAGCTCCCAGGGGTGCCCGCGGCACCCCGCGACACGGCCCCGCCGAGCAGGGGGTGGCAGCGGGGCCGCTCTCCCGCCCCACGCGAAGCGCCGGCAGGGCAGGCGTGCGGCAAACTCCTCTTTCCCCTGACGCTCCCCGCGAAACTCAACTTGCCGTGGGGGCGGCTGCCCCCCCCCGCCCCCGCCACCTGACCCGGCCCAACTTCCCCGAATCTTCCCAGAGGTCCCAAAAAACCCACCCGGGCGAGCCGGGGGCAAGGGCCGGGCGGCGGGCCGGGCGGGGCGGGCCGGGCCCCGCGGTCCCCGCCGGGCGGAGCGGAGCCGGCCGGTGCCACTCACCTTCCCGCATCCCCGCCTTATCTCTTCGCTCGCGGGCTGCAACTTCCAGTCCTTCCCCCAGCAGCCATCTTCCACCGGAGCGGCGGGGGAAGGAGCGGCGCCGGGAGGAAAAGTTGGCAGCGGCGGCGGCGGCGGGGGTTAGGTGGCCATAGCGCCGGCGGCGGGGCGAGCCTCTGCCGGGCGCGGCGGGCGGGGCGGCGGCGGCAGCTGGCGAGGGGCTGCGCGCCGCGATCGCCGCCCGTGGCGACGCGGGGAGGATTTGCTAAAAATAGCCGCTCGGCTCCGCTCGGCTCGACTCGGCGGGGCGGGGGGAGGCCGCCGGGCCGAGCCGCGCTCCCCGCCGCCGCCGCTGGGGGCCGAGCGGGCCGCGCCGCGGAGGGGACAGCGCCTCGGCCGGGCGGAGCGGTGGGGCGGATCCCCGGGAGCTGCCCGGGCCCTGTCGCCCCCCTCCGCTTCGGCGCTCTGCGGGCGCCGGTAGCGGCGGGAGCCCGGCCCTGCGCGGCGGCCGCTGGCGGGCGGAAGGGCTTCGCCGCGGGCCCGGGGAGGCAGGGCCCGCACGCCGCCCCCACCGGGCCCAGGCGCCGCGGGGCTTTCGCCGCCTCCCCGCGGGGCCCGGCCGGCGGGCTGCTGCGGAGGAGCCGCTGGGCTGTCTCGCACCTGTGCCCTCGCTCAGCGCGGCGGGGAAGGAGTGCACCTGCCCTGTCAGCGGAGGGGGGGCGGTGCTGGGCCCGGCCCTGCGGCCCTCGACCCGCGTCCGGGACGGCTCTCGTCGGGTCCCGGCGATGGCCCCGGGGGGAAGGTGTGCGGGGTGCTGCGTGGGGCCCGCCCGGTGGATGATGCTGGGCTGTCACACCCCGAGATCATCGCGCCTGTCCCCGGCGCGGCGTTCCCCCCGTGGCCCTTTTATCGGTCTTGATGTTTCTCGGTGCCTTCGACTGGAGGATCCCGTCTTCCCCAGCCCTCCTCCGGGCTCTGTGGTAATGAGTAGCAGCCTCCAAAACTCCCTTTTCCTGATACTGTTTTATGCGGCACGTGAAGCGCTTCAGCCTGTGGAATCTGTTTTAACCGCTTTTATTTGTAACGCAAATTTATGGATAGATTTCTTTACTTGGGAGAGAAGGGAGCGTCTCCTTTTATTTCTCCCCTTCCAGGTAAAGGTTAGCCTCAAAGCAGTTTAGCTCTTTGAAATCTAAGCAATCAAAAGAAATCGTGAGCTATCTACTACCTAAAGTCTTCAGAATTTGAATTTGTATGTGTATATATTCCACTTATTACCACAGAAGTTTCACACTGTGTTTTACTAGGTTTTTTTAACATTTTTTACGATGATTGTACTTTCCACTGTGTTGTTTTCAGATGTTACTTCTGAAAGGAACGTTTAAAATTGTTCTTCCTGAAACTGGTGAAGAACTAGTTGAGACTAAAAGGTACAGCTGGTGGATAAAGGAAGGTTTCGAATTTGGGCCTGAATGTCGCTGGTTGCTCAAGGGATACTACAAATGAAAACTCAGTGTGGTAAGCAGTGTTTTTTGCGACCCTCAAATCTCAGTTCTCAAAATTAGAAACAAAACTGTGTCTGCGTATGTTTCAGCTTGGAGAGTAATCTCGTTTGTTTGTTTTGGTTTGGGCTTTAGTTTGGGAGTCAATTTCACTGGTGTTGCTGGATGTTAAGTCATGGAGTGCTGTGTGGCAGGTCTGAGTCCAAACTGGCTAATGAAATCACACTGCACTGTTTCTCTGGCAGATCCATACGCTTCAAACTGATACATGTTTTTGTTTCACTGAGTGCTCTTGTCCTCTTGTCTACTCAAAGGAAGCATCGGCATTATAATTACATTCTAACAGACTAGTGACTGTTCTCATGCTATGAAGGGAACTCTTGAATTTATGCCGTAAAAATAACAGGCATCTCTGAGACACCTCCATGTCTCGATTACTGCTGTACTTGCCCTACTCATTTCCACTCAGTGTTAATAAATACAATGAAGTGGTGCATGGTGGTAATATTCAGGCAGCCTTTATCTTGCTTTTGCTGGATCTAGTATTGCTATGCCATTACTACATTATCTACTCCTGATCCTACTGACCAAAAAGTGATTTATAGACTTGACTGATTTGCTGGAGTGAACATGTGTAGCTCTTCTTTCAGATGTAGCATTCCCCATTTTATCAATGTCTTTCTGAGTATTACAAACGTTTACTGAAAGTCGTGGGGGCGAGAAAAGAATGTGGTATGCCTGCATTATAATTTATAAGTTGAATTCATAAAACCTGAGATGAGGTGCTGAAATGCTTAAAATGTTTTCATCCTTAAAAAGAGACTTGCATCATCCTTGCAACTTCATCTCTGACATTGTGAACAGGTGTCTGCCGGCCATAAGGCCTGTGATGACCTTCACATACTCTAATTTACAAGAACTGGATTTCTGAATGGAAGAAGCTTGCATATTTATCACACAGAACATCAGTAAGCTCATTTTTGGGAGGGCCACAAAAGGCTTTGGAAACCACACTGGAACGGAAAAATTGTCTTCCCCATCGTTCCTTGTTCAAGGTAATGTCTAGTGAAGGCACTAGGAGAAAAAGCATAAACTGTTTTTTTTTCCTTTTTTTTTTCCCCCCCAGTCAAATAGAAACACTGAGAACATTGAAAACAATGAAAAAACTAATATGTACAAAGCTCTGTGGCGTTCAGTAAACCATTTCTCACACTGAGACTTGTTTTAGTATCATTAATACTGTGGAAAAATAGCTTTCGGAAGTTCCAGGCCTTCACTGGAAACTGGCTTAGGTACTAAAAAGGCACTGAGGTATAACAGCTCGTCAAGCAGTACTTAAGACTCATCAAGCAGTGAGCAACTCCCTCGCTATGATACTGAAACAAAACATGTAGGATGTTCTGTACTTGTGACCATTAAAGTTAGGATGGTACTCAGCTATATCCCTTTCCAGTCCAGTTCATAAATCATCGTTGCACGAAAAGTGAAACCCGTTGAGGTGAACAGATAAAAATCCTTAATGTTTAACAAGACCAGATTGTACTTCCAGCATACGTGTGCTTGTTAACTTGTGGTTCTGAATGAGATGGAAATAACGCTTGTCCATGAAAACCGCTGGGGAATGAACAAAAGCTAAGTCTGCCCCATTAGTTGATGCTATATGGCAGCTCTTTGCTGAAGCGATCAGTCCTTTTGGATGTGTTTGTGTTCCTCGACTGCCAGAAAGCAGATCCTTTTCGTTATCTCTGGCAGTCAAGAGGCTTCAATTATTCTTCTCGGGTGTAATCTTGCAACACACCTATGCTTCTAGTCACATCCAGAGCAGACTGACAAGACGTACTTTACAGAGGTGATTCTTCAATTCAGCTTGAAGTTCAGGGAGGCAGCCACCTACTTGCTGAGTAAGATGAATAAACACCCCAAAACTTATGTGGTGTCTGTTCCATAAGTTCCTGTGCAGTTTTCAATGGAATTCATGGCTCTGCTTTTTATCCTCAAAGTTCGGAGAAGTTCAAGTCATTGCTGTGCTCCTCTGTGGAAATCACCTGATAGAGCTACATCCTTCCAATGCTTCAGATCACATTTTTTTTTAAATGAAATTAATAGACTGATATTTAGAATGTTGCACAGATCATCCATGCACCACGTACCTAAAAAGTGTGGCCCTTCTAACCAGTGTTGTGCAATTCTCTGGGTATGCTTTATGTGTGTATTAATGCTTACAAGACTATCTGCTGTTGCAATTATTTGCATTTTACTAAGAATGTTTGCATTAAGTCCTCTAAAATTTTACGATTCTTCTCTAAGGAAAACATTGAAATTTGGTGAGGGGAAGGGGTGTAACTTATTTGTGATGTCTGTTAGTTTGAGAATTAGTTAAAAGGTCTTCTTTTGGGTAAGACTGCAAGCCTTTTAGTAAGTATCTTGCTCAGTGGCTCATAAACATCAACATTTTACATGTTTCACATAGAGTATAATTGTTGATTTTGTTTACAGAAAGTGTTTGCTTTTTTGCTGAAAAAAGTTCAGCGGTTTAGCTGATCAGACAGTTTTATGCAATTTGTAAATAACCACTTAACTGCTACAGAAGTCGGCAATCTAAATAAATCAACACAGATGCCAACATATTAAAGATAATAGGGAATTTTGTACTAACATTAAAAAAAAAAGAATAGCTTTTTATACACTTAAATGTCTCACGAAAATGTATTTCCTGCACACTGGAGATAATTTAATGTGTTATTAGCTCTTTCAGTGCCTGGGCTTTCAGGAATGCGTACATATGCCTCCATTCGGTAGGACTATTCAGGTGGTTAACATTAAACATGTTATTACCCCTTTTTTTTTAGTGCCAGTGGTTAGCCAGTATTTGGAAATTTGTGGGCTATTTCTCAGAAACACGATAGAGTCAGGTGTTTTTTGATCCTGACCTACTTGCATGCAGAAAATATAAACAGATCTTATTTCTATGAACGCAGTAAGTCATGAAGTGAATGACTGGATGGGGCTGCTTGTTTGCCATGCCAAGCCTGCATACAACTGTCCTGCAGCAGCACTGTGCCCCTGAAGCAGTTCTTTTACTCACACGAAGCAAAGGTTATTAAGTGCCCCCTAATGCTGTGGTGAACAATGCAGAACTTGCAATCATTCATATAAAAAGGGGATCTGAATCCAAGGCTTGGATGTCTGTCAAAAGATTTCCCATTATCTTTGGGCCAAGTGGAGGTGAAGCTGAGGCATGTCCTTACTTTCGTATACTGCCCTTCGCCCTTGAGCCTGTATCCTCTTCTGTCCTGATCCTAAACATCTCTGACTGTTGTGGTCTTGCCTGCTTTTTGTCTAGATCCTTTCTTCCCATTTTCCCTGCTGCTGAGGTGCCAAATTTTCTAAACTTTGTGCTGAAGACATCGGCATGTTCCATTACGCTGGTGCACGTGACCCCTCGGGTGTCCTAACCCTGTTCTGATCTCTGACCTTGCCCTTTGCTCGTTCTGAACCAGGTGCCTTTCCCAAAGTCATCTGATGATAGACTCCGGCGATTGTCTTATCCGGAGTCTTGTTCAGGCCGAGCAACAAGTTCTGTCACTGTGTGCCCTGTTTACATATTCACTGTGTTTTCTTGCCGTCTCCTTGACTTTCTGATGTCCTTGTTTCTTCCCGGCATACGATGTACAGTTCCACCAAAGGAGTGCATTTGTATTCATCTCATTGTACAAATCTCAGCTTACAGAACTGAGCACCTTTTTCAGCCTTGTCATGCTGATCCACAATTTAGAAGGTAGTTTCTATTCTTTGCCATTACCAAGTTAGGAGGCATTAAAGTATTCCTTCATTTACCCTGAATAGAAAATGGATTTTATCCAAACGAGGATAGATCATAACTATATCAAGAACTGCCCACAGATCATAAATATATCTAGCTTACAAAATTCCAGATGCATCAGTCTTTGTAAAAGTGCTTAACAATTAAAAAAATAAAATGCCTGGCCTTTGCACTTGGTGTATCTTACTTGTTGCTCATAATCATTGTTAGAAGATGAAGAATGTTACAGGTGAATTTCTTTGGTTCCTAACTGAACTATTCTTTCAAAAACAAGCTGTGATTAAGCTGAGAAGAGGAACTCTCTGAGGAACACCCTGTCATTAAACCTGACCAGATCATGCTAATTCGGGTGGACAACTGCATCTGGTTTTGTCATGCGCTTATTACAATTAACTGCATTAGCAGTTAATATGTGATTCTGAATGAAAGAGTGGGTCTGAAATTACACAAATCTTTCTCACTATAATGATTCATCAGGTAGGATTTTTTTCAGCTTTCTGCTTTATCTTTTCTCTTTTTTTTATTAGCCCACGCTCTGTAGTGATGACAGAGTTGTGGTGGAGAACAGGCAGAAGTTACTGCTGGGAGCCGCCGTCAATAAGCTTGATGCAGGCAGCCTGGGCCTGGTGATGATTCACTGATGATCAAGTGCAACAAACAGCTCCATGTGAGTATCTGAGCCAGTCATTTTCTGGGGAGCAAAACAATTTGGTGACATTATTATTCCTTCCTGTAATTTCTTACTTCTTGTTCTGAAATGTCAATATCCTGTAGTTTTTCTTGCCTGAGATCCCACAGCTTAGTACCAGGCTGGTATGAACCATGAAGTCCATGACAAGAGAGCTTCTCCTGCACAGCTCTCAGATGTGAGGAACGGCTATCATCAATTTGATCTTGGCTTTTCTGACTGGAGTAGATGAGCTGTGCTGTAGATCTTTCTGTTGCCTTGGTTAACTTAGAGATAGATTCCATTGTCATGGCCATTCCACTGTTAAACAACTAATTACACAGACACAGGGTAGTTTTGTAATAACATTGGATATTAACATTAAAATACATATTTCTTACTATTGATTGGCTTCTGTGACTGTGGAAGGCTATTGGTGAAATAAAAATTGATATAGAACTTCTAGGCAGGTGGTGATGGAAGAGAGCGGCTTAGTCCCCCTTGTCTTCTATGAACTTCTGCCAATGCAGTATGCGCTCCGCGCTCACAGGAGCGTCAGGCTGCATAGCTTCCCTTTCAGTTTAAGTGAGGGCTGCAGGCACCCCGCTATTACCAGCTTCTATTTGGCGATAACCTTGTTAGCTCCTTTTTGGTATTCACATATTATCAACCGAATAACACTAGTTTCTGAAAATGACCAGTTGCATTTACATTTCATAATCTGTTGAAAGGAGAAACGTTTGTGACTGAGTAAGAGAAGGAAGGAGCTGTCAACCCTGTTTTGTGATTACTGCCCACAAATGTTCTCACATTTTGCTTTAAGAAAATGTTCTGACAAAAATATTAGCACTAATAGTACAGTATGCATATGTTCTCAGAGTATAAATAGTGCAACTTCACCTCGTGAGATAGCTCAGGGCTCTATCCAACGACTTTAATGAGGTTTGAGGTTGCTCAGCACCTCACAGCAGGCACTCGGCACGCAGGAGGAAGGCAGCATGCTCAGCCTGTAATCATGTGAGACACAAAGCATCGTCAGTACTTGTCCAAGCCAACTGCAGTCACAGAGCCTCGGTGCCTGCAGCGTCAAGCCTTTCCTTCTCCAGTCAATAGCAAAAAACATTTTTTTCTCTACCACACTGTATCAGCATCCTCCAACAGATGTATCCTACAAAGAGCAATCTGTATCGGCGTCCTGCTTTCACACAAGATGCAAAACTCATTTGCCCCAGCTTGGGTGACTGCATTACCCATGGCCCCATGTTCAGGCAGTAGAGAGAAATACTTCCAGAGAGCAACCCTTCATGCACACGTAGGTGCCGAAAATTTGGTGGGACGGATCCCACCCAAGGTGTCCGCTGTCTTGCATTCAGTCTTTACAAGGTTTCTTTTTATTACATGAAGTCTTACAGGGGAATTTTTATCACTCAAGTTGACAGAAAAATGTCCATCTTGTTTACAGACCACCAAGGAGACACATGTCTACTCTTATGTAACTTCTGGATTTGTAAAGTTAATATCCGTTTACAAATGCATATGCCATCAAAGCGATGTATTGTGTTCAAGACTATCAAATGGATATTCTTTCTAAAATTGCAGTGTTTGGCAATTTTAACACTACAGGATGAGGTGGACACTGACAATACTAATGCATTCAATTTAGAAACATTGATAGGCTCCTGACAAATCTGAGAATGGCCTAAATGATTTTAGGGGAAAGTCAGAAATGGGAATTAACAAGGGGTGTCTTTTACACACAAAAAATCCCATTAATAATTAGCATATTTTAAATATTCCACTCTACTTTTTTCCAACCTCTACTGTGTTTCATTCTTTTCTCTTTGGTTATTTGCCACAGTTATTATCTCTCAGCTAAAAAATTCAGGAAATGTTGCTGACAAGAGGCCCATGTTTATCAGCCTACCATTTCTTTTGCACGTAACTCAATAACTCTGTAGAGGTCACACATACTCGCTGTACTGCATGAATGCCTAGTTTCTGATAGATTTCATTCAATGCGTTGTACCCTGAAGAGAAAAACATACCTGCTTGCTGGATACCACCTATTCTTTAGGAGTAAAATATTCTGGGTTTTGGAAGCTTATGTATTTTTTGTGCTAGTGATTATTAAAGAGTTATGTGGTACAGCATAAAATCTTCTATAAATAAAATGTATAATAGATATCATATATATGCACACGTATGATGTATCATATATACACAATCTTTATCGTATAGGTGTGTATATATATATCATATTTGTACAGAACTATATAAAAATGTATTTATAACATTTAAGCATGCACGTACAGATGTATTCCATGTTATAGGTGAGAGCTGGAGAGAGCCTCTCTCTCTCTCTCTCTGCATGAAGTGAGAAATTTTATCTTAATTCCTGCAGTCTTTTTCCTGGAAAAAAGAAATTCAGAAGGATAACAAAATTCACCTGTACATGATCTTTGAAACTCCTCCTGTTCCACCGAGTCACAGTACTAGAATTACATAAGAAGAAAAACAGAGAAAGCCTGTTCTTTCTATATTTCTGTCTGCATGTAAGACAGAGGAACTATGATCTCTGCCCTAAATCTTTTCTGCATACAGTATAGCTACTAGAGAATATTCAGGCCTTTTAAAAAGTAGCGGTAAAAAAAATAGCAGTGTCATTATTTGTTACATAATTCATTTAACACATTTATTTGCATAAGCCTGTTCAGATGAAACAAGTGTTATTTATTTTTTTCTTAAGGAATACAGCCATGCAACTGAAGTGATCACTCTAACTAAAACTCCAGAAAATCTTAAACTCACCTGTAAAATTTCCCATTAAGCAAGTATTTATTGATTGGAAAGTTTATATTTAGTTACTGCAATTTGTAAAAACGCAATATATACGTTTTTCTATGTGAGTGTTCAGCCACATAAACTGTCAAAGCTATAGCTAAATATAACAATAATTATCTTACTTATTTGTCAGTGGCATATATATAACAGAAAATCAAAGCACTCCAGTCCCCATTTTTTTCCTCCATACCTTCCCAAATAAGTCTGGATTTGTGCAGCTTCTTGACTAGGATACAGGGAGGACAATTGTCTGTTCTCTAGCAAGCCGCATCTTGACCCATTGCCAAAGCCTTATATAGATATTTGCACATTAGTTTTATAGTTGCTTTATTTTTATGTTCTGACAGTATGATACCATTAAAATTTCAGAGTACAGACAGTTCTTGGCATAATAGAGGAACCTATGAAGAAACTACTTCATGATGATGACTCAAACCCATTTTGTCTTCAAAGGTGGTGTTGTGGATTGCTGTCTTGGTTAGTGATGACCAAACATTTGGTAATCTTGAATTCAAAGGTTTTTTCAGTGTTGTACCCTGTAAAGACTGTCATGCTCTTATACATGTGTCTGTGCCTGTACCCATGGCTAATGTCTGGCAGGCTCTAGTACAAAGCTAGAGATTGCCAGCACTGCTGAAATAGAATGATGAAGCATTATTCCTTGTTGGATGATAAAGAATGGGAAATCCTTAATATCAGTCCACAAAAAAAATCATTTCCTTTAGAAGCCCATCAGAACCCCAGTGCCAATAAAATTGTCTGAATGAGGGTTATTTTGGTCCATGCACTGGGATTCTGAAAGCAGAAAAGTACTTTTTTTAGCAGAAACTGAGGACTGGTATCAGGTTTAGCATCTCGGTGCTTCTTCGCATTATTGACTGTTGGCTACCTCTGATTATTAGTGAGAAAGCAATCGATCCCTGTAAAAATATCCAGAATAGGTCAGGTCTGCTCGTGACTTCTCAGCCAACAACTGAACAGAACAGTTGAAACACGGTTGTCTTTGGCAATCATTAGGTCCAATGAATTTGCTTTTTCCTGTTGTTCTAAGCCCAGATTTCCTAAATATATATTTCCAGTGTTGTCTCTGTCACTCTTTACCTTCTCACTGAGATCACATAGCATCACATTAAGTTTAAGTTGTCAGTCTGTCCCAATACACTGCTCAAATTAGGAATGGCTGTTATCTTTTCACCCAGATCCTGAAGAGAACAAACAATTCTTCAGGATTTGATTGCACACTGGGCATGAATATCTTACAACTATCCTGGGTATTTTTGTGCCAGTGCTTTGGTCAGTGAGGCAGAAGCAATTGCAGGTAGTTTTTAATGGGAGGCTGAGAAGCTGAAATACAAAGGAACCTCCAAATACCAGCTATGGGCAACTGGAGGGTGAAGAGTCACACAGTCATTTCTTCAACATGGAGTGCTAGTCTTGTGACTTACACCAAATCCTTTCAAATACAGGTACACAGAATTAGGCACCCAAATCTACAGTTACATGTTTTTCTGTCTGACTTCCATGAATTTCATCAACTTTAGATCAGATCATTTTTGCTGTAGTTTCACAATGCAGTTCATGTAGAGCTTGCCAAAGAGCAGAGGCGATTGCCAGAGATGTGATTCCTCATGCTGCTGGTTCTTCACCTTTCAGATTTCTTCATCTAATGTAGGGCACCTTCCAGACACATGGGCCAGGGACTCCTACCGCCTCCCTGTGACAGGACTGCCAGCCCCAGGGGGGGCTCAGATGGGGTCCTGGGCAGGCTGGGGTGAGCCCCAGGGGAGGGCAGGCAGGGCCAGTCAGGCTTGGCAGTGCCCCGTGCGCCCTGGCAATATAAAAGGGCTTTCAGATATGTATCTGTGTCTTCACTTACTTTAGTCAAGGAACTTTTACCCACAGGGGTTAAATTCCTCCTTCTCATTGAAGAATACCGTTTTGGTCCAGATGGTCCCTGTCACCACCACAGCACTAAAAACAGAAATACCAAGACAATGGCATGATAGCCTTTCCCCTCCCCAGCACCAAAGGCAGTGCCATTATCCAGGACATGGCAGTCTCCTTAACGTAAGAATTTGGATGTCAGGATTTTGAATGGGTGGAGTTCAGAAGTGCCTATATCCCTGGGCATCGAGAGATGCATTTGCCCTGAAGAAAAGCCATTTATTGAAAGAAGCCTTAAAGTGCTTCTGTCTAAACATGGATGTTTTGCTATTGCATTTTAATGTTTCTGAAGTTCAGTCAATGGCTTCCTTACAAATATTATCTGAGAATACATTGCTTTTTTTGTTCTTATGCGTGATATCTTTCCTTTTTTTCCTGTAGTTAGAATATGTGAATACAAATAGGAGAACAAGTCTGGCAAAAGTTCAAACAATTAAACAATTATAATCCTAAAGGTCAGTTTTCTGACACTAAAAATGGCTGAAATTGTTGGTGCTTCTTATGTTCTGATAGGCTCCATCACAATCAGAATTATTGCCTAAAGCTGTAAAATTAAATGGTGTATTCCCATAACAAACCAATAATGTGAAGATTAGTTCTGAAGTAGCTAATTCTTTTTTTATTCTGAATGCATACATGCAAATATGATCTTTCCTGAAAGTTAAAAATACTTCTCAAATAGACAAATATTTTGTAATATTATATTACCAACAAGGTTTCATTGGTTAAATGATTGAGAAGGAGAGAGACTGTCAGGTAGAATTCATTCACACATAGTAAACAAATGTCTAAAGTCAAGAAGAGACAAAAACTCAGCTCAGTAAGGAACTGAACAAATAAAAAATAATGTGGATATGTTGAATTTTAGTAGCTTATGGTCAAATTAATTACGTATACCTGAGACATCCTGTAATCTTTTACCCCTTTATATTTTTCATACAAGTGGATAGAAGGGAGGATGCCTGGGAATATATAGCCCTGTTGATGAAGAACTCTGAGATGAAAGACGCTGGTCCCTGTTCTCAAAACAGTATTTGAATAGAGTATAAATGAACCAAATAAGTCTGTTGTTTTCCCAGATGAGGCAATAAATGCTGATGTCTTGGAGCATAGAAACAGTACATTTATTTTCACATTTGTGAAATAGCAAGCATTTATTTGGATGCATGTCATTAGGGCTAAGTGAATGGTCTGTAACCAGACAGAAACAGGAAAGCAACCCATTCAGAATTCAAGGGCTGAAACTGTATTACTCAAGAAAGAATTTCACAAATATTTCTGAATATTTTATGGTCTTTAGGAATGAGCACAGGTTCATCTATCTGCTAGTTACATAACACTGTCACTCTTGCGAAAATAGAAAGTACAAAAACTTCAGCTCTTCAAAAGGTACGGCTGCCCACAGGGTTCCAGTTTATGGGTTCAGTCCTCCAACGCAATGAGCACTTTGGTCCCAGTCCAGCAAACTACTCAAATATCTGCTTAACAGTGTGCACGTGAATAACTCTGTTAATCTAAACTGCTACTACAGCTAAACAGAAGAGTCACAAGGTCCTGATGTCATAGATGATATCTCTTCTTCACTATCTCTCTGAAATGGTAGCATTACACTTACCTAATTCACTGGGGTTTTATACACCACCATTCATAAAAGTTAGTGTATAGCCTGCCATATTCAAGTGTGAGAGGACTACAAAATGGGTAAATAATTTTTTTCCCTCTTACCAGTTTTTTCCAGGAGATGCTTCCAGTATCTTCGAAGGGATTATTAGAATTTGGAGCAGGGGCTGAAGGAGCTATAGGTCCCCTCTCTCCACTAGCTGTATATAATGCAGTGTATGCTGGACATCAATAAAAGCTTGTCACTGTCTGTGCTCATTAGCAGATTGAGGCAGGTGCAGCCAAAAAGGCTTATGCTGCGCTCCACTCGTGTCCATGGTAGTATGATTCCTCTTCTTTCTCTTCTCCCCAGGCCATTTGACCTTGTAACATCAGAAACAGTTTGAAATTCATGTCAGGTTTGGCCTTTATTGACACACAGGTAGTTTATAATCACATGAATTGTGCTTTGTGATGCACATTATTATTACTAATACTTTATCAACATTTTGCGTATCTCACATGATGAATGTGGGCTAGTGCATTATCCCATTTTCTGCGTGCATCATGAAGCGGCTCCCTTCAATCAGTATTGTTGCAGTCTCTGTTATTTGCTTTCTTGCAATCTATCCATCCACGTATAATATGACACATTTCCTACTCTAATCTCAGTCTGAAAACACCCAAGAGCTTTAAAAATTTCATACGTCTCCAGAGCACTGTAGGTTACTTTTTACCTAAAACAATGTTCAGATGGCTGTCACAAAGAAAGTTAAAGTGAAATGTCAAAAGCTGTAAGGATAAAAAGCTGCACATGGTAGATACAAGATTCAGTGCACGGTAACTCCCTCTTAATAAACAAGCAAAGATCTATTGGAAAGAAAATTTCCCTGCATTTGAAATTTAACTGCCAACCATCCACATCCTACACATAACTGTCAGAAAGGATGTCTAAATCTGTCCTCATTTATAACATGTGTTGTGACAAGATTTGACAGTCTCTGAAAGAGCTATAATTGCCACCTAAACATCCAGCATTTTGTCAACTGCGATCATGTTTAGGGAAAGCATTTATTTCACTTAAAAAACCCTAACATTTTTTCTTTCTTCTGAATGAGATGACAGATTTTTTTTTTTCTTTTCTCATTAGGGGTTGTGAGTCAGATTTAAGGAAATTTTTTGTTCCGTTTTTCTTTTCAGTATTTTTCCAGTGACAGAAGTTGAAACTTTTCAGATTAAAAGAAGGATGATTAGCTTGAGGAAACCAACAGCAATTTAACAGAAATACCGTAAGGACATCTACCAAGATAGCGACACCGTTGAAAGTTTCTGAATGTTGAGCTGGTTTTGTCAGGCACTCGGCTGAATATCACAACAGGAACCAAGGTGAAAAGGGGGGGAAGAGTATCACAGATTTGACATTTTGTTACCACTAATAAATGTTATATAGTTTCAGTCTGGTGTGTATAGTCATCCTAATGCAACTGTAAACACTGCTGCAGGATGGAGATACGAGCTGTTGGTCCTATAGGAGCAGAAAGACCATTTTTGATGAGGGACATGTGACCCATCTCTTGGGCATTTACAGTCTGTATAGTTGGGACTGCAACTGTTGCATAACCAATTAACTCCCGTGATGGTTCAGAAGTACACAAGCTCTTAACAGGCCTAAGAGCTTCTGTCTTAATTGCTTTCTTGAAGTACTGAGCACTAAAAGTCACTGCTACTAAAGCAAACACTCCCCAGCAGTATTGCTTTAATTCACTGTGGCAGCATTCATGGTCCTTCTATGTTTATTTACCGAAAACAATCCAGCCATCAAATTTTATTCACAGGGATGTTCACAAGATTAAACAACAATCTGCACTTTGGAGAGCGTTGGTACTAGAACTGGTACTTTTTCACACATGATGGATGCAGCAGGGACACAGAAGCAGGACTGCACGCAAAGAATAGGTATCCCCAGCTCCAGATCTGCTTGTGCTTGGCTGGCCTGCCCTTGCCGGTGAGTGGAGTGAGGGTAAGAAAGAAGAACCCAGAACACATGCAGAAACCTTGGAAAGGGGAGAGAAAAAAAGAATACTAGGCTGGGATTCTAGGAAAAAGGGCTGGGAGTTCTTGACAGGGCAGTGGACAGGAGGAGGCAGGAGATTTCGGGAAATCTTTAAAATGGATGGGAATGGAAAGTGGCATGCTGTGACCTCAAGAAATCTCTAATAAATGCATTGCTGAGCACCTCAGCAACTGCAGAGCGGATGACAGAACCTCTTCAATGTCAGGTTTCAAAAACTTGGAATTTATGGTCATAAATATTATCAACTAGTATCTACAAAGAGAATTGATAGAAAAAAAGATATTTTACAAATTCTAAGTAGGTTGCCTTTCTTTTGAAGGGAAGGAAAGTAAGTTCTGCTTTTTACTGGTAAACAACGAACAATTTAAAAATTTGACTTGTTTGCATTTCTAATCAACTGTAACACCTGTGCAATATAGTAATTAAATAAAGCATTGTTTTCTTCCCCTCTGTCTTTTCATTTTTGATTCCTTGTATATGTCTACTAATGCAGACAGAATCTCACTCTGCAGTGGGAATAAATCCAGGAGATGACAACAAGCAGAAGGAGTTTTTGCGAGGTTCCTTCTGAGAGCATTCCCCCACATGACTCTGTTAAGGTACACTATTAATATTAAATTGTAGATCATACTTCCAAGGGTTTCCGGATGCTAATTTGGCATTCCCCTTGGGTACCTGTGTCTGGTTAGCTAAGTAGGGAAAAAGATACACCCTTTGGTATGTGAACCAGGTCAAGGAGCACAATTAGAAGAGATCCTGCCTATACTAAAATATCATCCTCATTAGAGCTAAATAAATGGATTTGAACTAGAATGAGATCTTCTGTTAAAATTTTAAATATGTAGAGATGAAAAATTTAAAAGAAATCTTAAAAAAGTGAAAATTGCATTCCCTACTCCAGGAGAGTTTTAATGGCTACAGCCATTAACGACATAATGTTTATGTGCTTATTACTCCAATGTCAGAAACTTCAGTAATCAGTGTTTGCATTTAGCTGAGATCAGAAACATGACGTTTCTTCTGAGTGCACCTTTTTCCTAATACTGAACAGCAAGCATTTGTTTGTAAAAATAAGACTAAAATAGCTGTTTTGATGCTTAAATGGATGAAGTTGTGCAGCTCTGAATGCTAATCAGCTGCAGGTAAAGAATGTTTCCTCTCGTGGGAGTTTGCTAAATGCGCTAGCTTGAGCTAAAAATAACCAGTTGACCTGCCCTCAGAATAACATTGTGGAACGTGTTTCTCCTTGCCTGATTGAAGAGCAGGTGATATAGTCATACATTTTAAGACAGAAAGAGGTCGTTTTGCTCATCTAGAAACTGGCTTAATGCTAGAATACCGTTATTTATGTATCGGAGGTGAGAAACCTGCTTTGCGAATTTGCACATGAAGATCATTCAAACAGAGTCAATTCAGGAATTCTCCAGTTGTGCTTTGTAACAGAACACCGCTGTATTATCCATGCTTAGCATTCTCTTGTGTTGCTACAATACAAAGATGCTAACTTAAGTGAAATGGTGCCAGCAAGCTAATGGCCATCGGACCAGCACAGAGGGCCTGGCAGTAGCTATCCATTAGGAATTCTGTGCGCAGACCTGTTTTGGTGCTTGTCAGAGGCCTCAGCTAAATGTCCTTGCAAGAAAGCTTCTCCATGCGAGATGAAAAGCTGGTCTTGATGGAAAGGCAGAGAAAGTCTTGCTCTCTAGTCCTCACAAGCATGCTGCATGAGAGCAGAAGAACTGGGAAATACATAAAAAGGACATCAGTAACATTTGCAGATTCAGAATGGGCCAATAATGGATTAACAATTGAGAAACTGCATTTAAACTAGAACAAGTTTATCTGAAATGTCTACGTTTCTCAAATATGGTTGCCCCACATTCATTCCCCCATTACAGGATGACTTAGCTGCTGTTTGAAAAGAGTTTCACCTTTTGTGTACACATTCAGCTGCAGGGAGTACAGCTGATGATTATGCAACCTCCCATGAAATCTATTCTAGTACTTAATAATCCTTACCACAAAAGCGAACTTGTCTAATTTAAACTTTCCTCTTCTGCTTTGCAGAAGGGCCAAGGCAGTTCAGTGGCTCATTGTCACCTACAGGAGGGACACTTCCCTACACCTAGAAAAAACTCTTAAAGCCACTATCTGACAATGTAGCCTCCGTGGTGAGATTCCGGGAGCTATCAGTGAGTGCTGTGCAGACCCTCAGCTTACAAAGCATAACCCCTACAGCTTAGTTTCTTCCAGATTGCCTGCACCCCATTTATGTACTAATTCTCTGTCTTTGATGAGACAGAACACAATTAGTTTACTGGTGGCAACATGACCCACCCACCACGTTACGCAAAGAGAAAGCTGTTGGCAAAACAACATAAAAAATCACATGCTTTTTGGGGTTTTTTTTAAGAAATTGAGAGACTCAGATTGTGGTTTGAAGGACTGTAAATGAAAGATTGCATGTGAAATAACCAGAATGTCACCTACAATCATTACAGACTGTTCCTTCGGAAAGCTGCGTATGGATATTTCATTGCGTTCCTCGAGTAACTTCTTCATCCTCTAGATTCTGTCTTTCCCTCTGTTGCTCCATATATTCACATGCAGAACAGATGCTCCGAATTCCCACTTTGCCTAATGTTTTGAGTTCACTCAGGCTCACACATGAAATGCCTCAAAGAGAATATCTTAGGGTATTGATACTCCACATATTATAATTAATATTTTCTATTATATTTAGATACATCTAGTTAAGCCTGTCCTCTCCAGTGTATTCTTTGCTGAAGAACAAGTATGTCTTGTTTGGGTCCTCTGTGATGAAGGTTATGAGAAGGACGTAGGCTTTTACTTGTCTAGGAATAACTGGAAGAGAAGCTCCTCTTTCCCCTGTCTTCCAGGTATGTACACTTTCACATGAGCACCATCTCTCACAGTTTAAGCTCCAGACTTCTTGTCCCATCACCAGTGTGCATTTTTTTCCTCTTTACAATAGTCTGCTACATATTTGTCTAGTTAAGTGTCAATGTATGATATTGCAGACCACAATGAATTCTGAACTTTTCCTACTTTTGTGTGAGTTTTAACAAGTCTTAGACATTTTTCCTCATAAGAGACTAAGCCATTTAATTTAAGAACTACATTCCCTAAAATCACTTATCTTGTGCAGATTAACTGTGAAATCTTCAAATACAAATACTATGTAAATTAAATGTTCCTTCATCTTTTCTAGAATTTTTACTTGTTTCACATAAAACTAACCACAACTTTTTATTAAACATAACATTTTATTGGGGATGAAGTGTCTCTTTTTCCAAGAATGTTTCTGCACTCTCTGTTGAAGACAGATTAAATAAAGTCACTGGCGTATTTATTTTTAAACTTAAAGGGAAATGGTGATCCCAGTCCCTCAGTGGTCATGCCCTGTACTCCTTGATCCATTTAGACTCAATATAAATTGTCTGTTGCCAAAGTTATTTGAGATTTCTTCAGAATTTACTATATAGATTTGTTCAAGTGTGAGCTCTGAAGAAAGAATAAGACCCATATTTAAACAGGACCTTCCTGCAAACATGGAAAATATTAAAGGGATTAAATGGAAGAAAATAAGAGGCTGGAGATTTTGCAGTTCAAAGTATAATTTCTTGAAAGTGAGGGACTGCCCTTGGAAGTTCCACAGTCAGATACGACAGTGTTTCACACACAGTACAAAGCTTAACAGGGTTTGATTTATATGAAGAAAAACATTTTTTAAAAGCTGTAAACAAGTAACCTGATAGAGTAATTAGTCATGCAATACAGCATTGCTTTTCCATAGTTTATTTTCATCAGTCATAGTAATCAGAGTAAGCAGATGTATTAAGATGTATTAAGGCTCACCCCAGGTTAAAGCAAAGGATACAAAATAATGAACCGGAGCAGTAGCTGATGACCTGGAGAACTTCTTGATTTACACTTCTGAGAAAGTTGGTTGTGGGTTTCAGGATCAACTTCATGCAAGCCTATTTCCCTTTTAATCAGTCAGTCTCTGATCATGGTGATGTTTACTTTGCATTAATTTTATCTGCCTTTGGAGGTAATGTAACTGTGATAAGAGCCAATTAGTTTTGCGCCATCAAGAAGGACAGTGAATTGTGACGTGGCAAAACAAAGATAAAATTAACTGTTTGCCTAAATGGTGCTGTTCATTGTTGTTTTCTCATAAGGCTTCTTCTGTAATGTTCAGCTCCATGAACAAAATCGCTCAGGATGCACAAGTTTACCTAAAGTAAAACATGTTCCGAAATGAACACTACGCTAATGTGGCAACACTGCCCAGTAATTCAATGCTCATTTTCCACAAGCCATTAGATCTGTCTAAAGATTGTATTTCACACACATGAATAAGTGATGCAGTGAGAAGTAAGTTAGCAGTTCAGTTCTTGTGGATAAGGCTTTTTAAGTAAGAAGTACGAAGTGAGTTGGGTGGGGGATGCTTTTTCCACACAGATATTACACCACTGTCTTATTTTTAAAAACATTATTGCAAGTCTTTTTGCCCAGAGATTCAAATTGCACACTGGAGTGAAACAAACTCAAATCACTGGACAGAAGAGTTTGCAAATTTATTTTTTTTTACTATAATAATACTTAATCATGAAAGAATCTAGCATGCAAGTAGGTTCAAAGAAATATAACTATTGCTGTAATACAGGTAAACTGTTATTCATTTTAACAGAGAAGAACAGGGCATTTTAGAGCTTATTTTAGGGTAGTTTCATAGACCCAAAGATTTGGTTGATAAAAATGAGTGACCTAAGGAAATTAAGAAAAAGAGATCAATCTTAAGGAAAAAAAGACCAATCCAAGATCAATCTATGGAAAGGGAAAAAAAATCAAACAGAATCAGAGCAAGTTTTTTCTCAGGTAAGTGATATTAAATACAAATTTAAGAAAGGAAGAAAGTGGTAACTAGGTTAATTTGTAATTAGCAGAATAAAGGAGCAGAGATATGAAGGGTAAAAATTAGCAACACAAAGTTGATTCGAAGATCCGGTAGGAAGAACCTAACAGTACAATGTATACTGTTAAGCAGGTATGCTTTATTGTGGCGCTGGGCACACGAGGGATTTCTCCTCCAAACGTGCGCACCAGACACCCTGTTGCTTCAGGTTAAATACAATCACACATGTAAATATTCATTATATTTCTAAGAACTAATTAACATATGTAAATATCTTTCATGTATGTCTGTTAGCATCTTTGGGTGGTCTTCGAGGGTCCCAAGATGAAGGCCCATCCTCTTCATCACGCTGTTTACTGATTGACATTTGTTTCTGCACAAACTCAGTTCCAGGATCACGTATATCATGTCCTTCAGGTTGTTTGGCTCTAGTCTTGTTGCTCTCTTGGTGCCTCCTTATCTCTGTAGCTTGGCGCATTTGCCCTCCCTAGGCCAAACAGTCTGGAGTGGAATTATTTAGGAGTCTCTTTTATCCCACAATTATCCCAATTATTTGCTGAGAACCAAGACCACTTTTGTTTCACTTGATTATTTTGTCTAACGACTAAGTGATAGCTTGTGCCCATGTCATTCCACTACATTCCTTAATGAGAAAACAGGGATTAGTGTAACAGTTGCATCATTAGATCACTATGCATGCAGAAATACAACTTACAGTACTAAAGACTACTAAAAACTAAAATATATTAAGGCTTTTTTGTTATAGTTTCAGGTTTCTTACAATCCCCTCTATCAAAGTACATATAAATAGAAAGAGAAACCAAAAGTAATAAGAAATGATTTTATAAGCAATATTAAGGTGATGGTACTGAACAAAGAAGTTCAACAAGCTTTAAGTCTTTGTTAATTAAATATCTTTGCTAAGATGACCCACTGATAGCAAAGGCCTAGAGAATTAATACCAATAACAGAGGAATAGGTTTTCTGTGTCAGAGTATGGAAAGAACAGGTATGAAAGTATTTACATAACTTAAATTTTCAGATTAGCTCAGTATGATGAATTTCCTCACATACATGAAGACCTAATCAACACAACTGCAAAACTGTTAACAAGCATATTTAGGAACATGAAAGATAGACTAGAGAGAGACCAGGAGACTGGAAAACAGGTTTGTGTAACACCTATGTTTAAAAACAATAATGAAAGAAGGGCTGATAAACACTACAGCTATTAAATTCACTGTTCAGAATAATTATGAATAAAGCAAAGAAGCAGTCTTTAAGACCCAGGACTGTGTATTAAAAAAACAAATTGCATACAGCCAAAATTTTTGCAAGGAAATTACTTTTATGGTTAAACCAGTCTGTTTTCCTTTACAGCAGGCTTTGCTCTTATGGGAAAGTACACTGATTTCCTAAATCTTTGTGTAATAAGGTAATCACACTGTCCAGCATACTCTTTTATGGAACCTGGAAAACATGGTCCCCTGATGAAAATACCAAAAGCTGATGCAAATTGTGTGGGTAAAATATCTAAAAATGTATTTTCAGTGGTTCACTGGCAAAATGGAAGTACATAGTGGGTGCAGAGGTGGCCTCTCATGCACCAGTCTATGTCTTGTGCAGCCTGGATGGTGGAATAGAGAGTACAGTTGTTATCAGAGAATAGTTTGGGTTGGAAGGGACCTTTCAAGGTCCCCTGAGGTCCCCCTGAGGAAAAGACAGACCTAGAAGGAACCGTAAGTATGCTGGAGGAGATTATAAGAACTCAAATTTACACTGACAAAATTATATTGACAAATTAGGAGGCAAACCTGAAAAAAAAATCGATGAAACACAATTGTGAAAGTGAAAATACTATGCTTGAGCAGGAAGAGGGCAAAATTATACAATGCTTAGGTAAAGTTACTTTGAAACAAGAGCTAAACCATATATCCTATTATAAGGTGAGCGTGAGTTAGCAATTTCACACTGCCATGAAAAAGCCAAACATAACATTAGAATCAATTAACAACAACAGAGAGTGCAGGAGACCTGGCATAATACTCCTGCTCTGCTCAGATAGATTGATGAAATCACCTCCCTAGATTGCCTCTATTCCTCTTTACAATAATGCCAGGTGCACTGTTACAGTTTTTGCTTTATTTCAGGAAGATAACTTCCCTTTAAATCTTTGAGAAGTTGATTTAAGGGTGAAATTTTCAGAAAGGCCTAAGGATCCAACTGCTAGAGAATTCAAAAAGGTTTGGGTGCCGATGACTAAGCAGTTCCTGGGATGCTTGAGAAGCCAGTGAGCTCATAATTCCAGGAAGAAAGAGTAGTTTTTAAAAGTGAGTAAAAATATTTTAATAACTAATACTTTAATTAGCTCAGGTATTTTTTTCTTAATTACCTCTGTGATATATTCTTGTAGCCCAATTCACAGGCCAGACTTTACTCTTTTGGAAATCTGCTTTTGCTTTTCTGTAAGGATAACAACTACATTTTGATCAAATTTTTCTTTGCTTACAGCCTGTGTTTCTTTGATAACTCCCACTGCTTCAGAAAGACATTTCGTTCTCTTTATCTTCTGCATCTCTAATAAGAGTTTGGAAATGCCCAAAGCCATCTTCATAAAATAGCTGATGTCTCATTTTTAGAAGAAATCATTCTTTATTGTTCAAATAAAGAATATTTTGGAATTAAACCCATTTTTTATAAAAATTATTTGAATGTTTATGTATCAGAAACTTTTGTATTTTCAAAATTGCCCCGAGACAGTAAGAGCTTAAACTTGTAAGGAAGATAGTCGTATTCCATAACAATTATTAAATACAAGTTATTAATTGATATTAGAAATAGTAGCCAAAAAAATGGAGAATGAATCTCAAAAACTGACAGGCTTTATTTTGACATAGAATATTTTCATCTAATAGGCAGATTAGGTCTATTACGGTTTCTTATTTTCATCATAGAGAACACAGGACTACATGCAATGGATAGCCTAATGCAGTGATCAGGACAGAAGATAATAGTTTTGTAGCATAATGTTTCTATCCTGAAGTTCAAAGAAGAGAAGACAAAGCTGTCTCAGGCTTCACTTCAGTAGTTCTTTTAGAATACAGACTAATTTTTTTCTAAATTTCATTCAGAGCCATGGAAAATGAGTCTGCTCAAAGAATGAGACTTCTTATTAGCCCATCTGGAAATCGGTTTGAGGATGTGCACCTCTGGAGGAATTCTGCAGCGTGGGAAAAGGTACAGTGGTAGCTATAGTAAATAGGTTAAGCACAGAGGGGATAAAAGAGGGAGACTCATTGTGTTGGTTTGAGCTGAGTTTACCTTTCTGACAATTTATTTCTGGGTATCAATGACAAGTTCCTAACATGTACTTACGTAGTAGTGTGAAGTCAGAGAGTTCCTATGTTAACAAAATATAAGATGTAGGGAAAAAGCAAGGCAGTTTAAAATGCAGATTATAAAAATAACTACCCAAATTGCTTTAAAAACAATTAGCTTTTTGCATGGAGATTTGTGCCTTTTCTAGCTAACCTCATGAAAAAAAATCCCCTCTGTTCTTCATTTAGCAAAGGAAATACTGCAACTTCAGCACTGGAATCGGTATAATTCTACATTGCTTTGAGGAGCCATAGTAGTGATAAAACAATAAAATAATTGCCATAATTAATGCCTAGAGTGGTCATGACCTGTAACTAAAAGTGCTTTCAAATGAGAGTGCATTCATTAAACTAAACCAGCTCTGGGCCTCTTAACTTCTCTGTGAAGATAATTGCAGACAAATCTAGTTCATGGTAAATCATGCTTTACCATCATGCTTTCTGCTATGAGGATGAAGTTTCTAGGACGTTCCTATGTAGAAATACACCTGCCAAAATGGAAAAAGTACTACCTAAACCTTCCACTCCACAGCCTAGACTGGCCCATAGTCTTTTTCAGAACATTTCTTTTTGAGCATTAAATTAGGTGACAGTATGTATACCCATGTAAGAAGACATTCATCTGAGGTAGTTAACTGAATTTCTGAATCTGGAAAAAGAGATGGAAGAACCTATGGTAACAAAGTCTTTTTGAGCTAGAAGCCTGCTAGTTCAGGATTTTGATATTTTCACAACAAAAATAAGAGAACAAAAAAGGAGCAGTCACTGAACCTCAGGAGAGTGCTATACCGTGTGGAAAGCTGCTAAAAGCATTGGCACCAAACTGCCAACCTTTTCTATTGACACCATTACAAGATCCCGTGGTGCTCTCAGTGCTCAGTAAGCACAAGAGCAGGCCTCCTTGGCCACGCTTAGAGGTCTTCACTGCTGATATTTCAGTTGGTTGTAATGAAAGAGAATGGGGATTTTGAAAAGAGATAGTTAATGATTGCTCATGAGGAGTTAATGATTCAAGTAGATTGTATATGTTGCCTTGACTTAAATTGTCTTAAGTAAGAAAAAAAGATAGGAAAGCTTGTTTTAGGCTTGTTAGAACTTGTTTTAGGCAGAACTGGTGAAAGACTCTTATGTCTTGGAGGATATCTTTTTACTTAACAGTCTCATTGAGACAAAGTCCAGTTACATGCATTCTTAAGAACTGATACGTCCTTATAAAGAATAGAGAAAGACTTTAAAGCATCCACAGCTATGATTTAAACAGTGACACATTTTTGCTTAACAAATGGCAATGAGAATAGAGACACTGCTGCTCCTTCATGTGTCTGTTACAGCCTTGTGTCCTGCCACTACCCCCACAGTGGAAGCATCAGAGTGCAGCATATGCACATGGGTCTCGATTACTTCTGTACATGCTGACCCATGATGGTTTAAGCCGACATAGCTTAGGTAGCCAAGCACGTTGCCACCTGCTGTAGGGGTGAGAACCTGCAGAGTAAGCAGCTAATAAATGGGAATATTCTGTAAACATCTGAACTGGATTTCTCAGGCCATGTTTGGGAGAATAAAGTATGTTTTCCAGATCCAGCAGGATTTAGTTGTCAACCCCTCCACTGTCTGGACTTTGGTGCCTGCATGCACCTAACAAAAAGTTACAGAAACAGTGGATAATTTCCAGTTAAAATCCAAAACCTTGGATTTTAGGTACCCAACATGTCAGTCCAGTGCCCATGTCTCTCTAGTGCATCTAGATTGCATACAGTCTAATATGCCTTTCTCAAATAGACTAATACTTAAAATGAAGACACATATTACTGTACAAGCTTATTTAATAGAAAATTTCCATATTTGATTTAAAGCACTTAGATTGTGTGCCTGAGATGCCAGGATTTCAATGGTCATCCACAAACAGTTTCTGACTAGTGAAATGAAACACACGTAAATTGCTGGGACTACTTCCCATATTCTCTTGCAGCAATCTATTGTATTTCTTAGTCATCATGTTCATCTCAATTAGACAAGAGGTTTGCGGTGGATATCTGTGAATACTCAACACCACATTTTGAAATTATAGATAACACTTCATAAAGCTATTTAAGTTAAAAATTAGAAACTGTCAGTCTTATCAGCAAAACCCATGTTACGTAACAGATTGGATGAGCTGCAATGCAGACAGGGACACAGTTCCTTAGACTCTCCACTGACCCCTAAATGTTTAGTTGCTTTTGAAAGCAATATTTAGTTTTTGAATACTTAGCTAGTTTTAGCAATACTGAACACCTTCCAAAGTAGATTAGGTCTGAATTACTGTCCCACAAGGAGTTTATAATAACCAAGAAAATAACATTTCAGTCTAAGCTAGAGACTTTTCCCAATCAACTCTAAACCAAACAGCTAGCATATGGTGCACCCTGCATATGGATTAGGTAGAGTATACATGCACTTGTTCCAACCTTGAAGGTTCTGGAGTTAGTGAGACTAATCTGGCCACAGCTGAAGCCACTGAATGTTTTGTCACTGGCATCAGTTATAGCAGGATGGGTTTGTTTGCTATTGAATCAATTAAAAGCAAAATTTAAAAGTTTACATACTGTTTCCTTCTTGACATTTTTAATTCTTTCTCTGGCTTGCACTTTCAGTGTATACCAAGTTAACACTCCTCAGTCTAACTTTGAGTATTGTCTTTTCATTCTACTTCTTGCCTTCCTATTCATTCTTCTTTCTAAGCTCCATACTATGCATTTCTTATTTTTCCTCAGGTATCATCTATTTAGATTATTTCCTTTGGTGAACCATGTCATACCAAGATTTTGACCGTTTTTGTAGTAACTCCTGAGAAAGGAGTTTAATCATCTATGGCTTCACACAGCAAAATAATTGACCAGGCTGATCTATATCTTTTCTAGTTACCAAATGCTTAATGCTTGAGAATATATCACACCATATACTGGCTTCCTTCCCACAATGAGCAGATGAAATGAAACATTGATTTACTTTTTTCTCCCCAGAAGGGATCATTAGATCATCTAGTCCGATCTTAGCTGTGTGTCACTAAACACACTTTCTGTGACCAGGTAGTCTCTTGGCCTAAATTTTGTTTCAGTTCATGTATTAAATATCTAGCTTAGGAGATAGACCAGAGTTTGGACCATAAGCAGTAACCATTGGAGTTTTGTTTATGACAGTTTATGTCCTTCCTCTGTACCTGCCCATCTTTATATTTTTTATTGATGTTTCCCAAGGTAGATGGCTTTTCAAAGTTCTGTAGAGACACTCCCAGCTCATTTGGTTTTAAATTTTAGATTTTCCAACTGCAAATAACAATTCTTGTTCATTTCTGCATTGCAAATATATATACCTGAAGTATCATGGTACGTAATTTCAGACTCATTAAAAGTCTTCATACAGTTCAGGTGTACGTAGGAGGAAAGGGAAAGTCTGTTAAGAGGGAAAGTTTTCCTTTAAGTAACACCTAATAATATCCACTGGCTCTCTCAGTTATGAATTATACCGTCAGTCTCAGAAATTACTTCCTGTTAATATGAAGGATGTCCATTCCTCTCCCTTGGCTTTCTTTGCGTGTGTAACCCAACATCAGAGTCATCAGTCTGCAGAATGAATCTCTCAGCAGAGAGCAGAGTAACCTGGTCTGATTTCCGACTGACTGCTTTGAGCAGGAGGTAGGACTGGAACCCTCCAGGGCTCTTCCCTTCCAGCCTGAATCACATTATGGTCCTATGATTTTCTTCTTCTTGTGAAAAGGTCCTTCTTGCAACCATCAATCCACTGGTGCTTATATTTGTTTTCATCTTATCAGGCCCATCTGAAACCACATTGGTGACAAACCTCTACAGGAATGAGCTGAGCGTGGCAATCTGTGTGAAGGGCTGTGGAGCTCAGCAGGGAATGCACTTTGCTTAGGACAAGCCTTATTTCCGTTATGTAGCCCAGACAGATTGCCTCCCACATATTAACTGCATTTAATGGTATCTGCAGTAAACCTGACCTCTAGAAGATACTGGAGTATAGCTTTTATCTACTGTGTCAGCATAGTAGTATTGCTAATCTAATGAGATCATTGTCGAGGTGGGTGTACATGGGCTGTGAGGACTCCGCCTGTTACATGACAAATGTTCACCACTGCACAAGGCAAAGAGCAAAACTGAAAGAGCCAAAATGATGCTGAAAGGTCAATATCTTTTGCAATTCTAGCGACAGAGGAATCTGCCAATAACTTTTCATCATAGTGCCTATATATTGGACCACTCCTAACTGCTTCAAATTTTTTTTTTTTTTTATTTTTGCTTCAAAATGTCAGTGACCTCATCGGAGTCCCTCCAGAACTGTACTGGCTGCATCTGGGACCAATGCAGTGTTACTACACCACCACTTAGTGACTCTTCATTCTCCTAAATTTATTGCTTACAATTCCTATGTCATAAAAAGGAAGCAGTTTTACAAAGAGTTCAGTCAGTGCAACCACACAAAACAGTTTGCTGTGAACTCACAGTGTTGTCGCAAATGGCTTGCAGAAACCCAGAACAAAAGATCACCTTGCAGCAGCAAACACCTCAGCAAGGGGCTGCAAACAACTGCAGGCTGCTCAGGAGCAACTACCAACACCAAGAACTTGAAGCAGCAATAGCAAGAATAATAGAGACAATTTATTCAGTAGCTACTGGCTGGTTTGACCTCAAATTTGGTAAAAGAAGAACTGGCAGAAGGTTTCGGGAGTCAGGATTAGGCCCCTCCCAGACATCTCAGATTTATAGAAAAGACTAATCTTCAGGAAAGTAAAATCTGAGTCATACCCAATAAAACCCAAACTCAGTGACCTGGCTATAGCAAGAAGTATATTTAAAAGATCAGAATAGCTGTTACCACTGCTTGATTTGCTGTCTCTTTCAGCATCTATACTGTTGCGTTTACAAAAGCTTGCTGATCAATATGCTGCTGCTAAGCCTGCATTTTTTTAAAAAATGGAATAAACTGCCACCTAGAGTTAAATCCTTGATGTTAATATTGGTTATAATTATATTCAAGATAGGCAGCTGTAGTATTACAATATTCAGGACCCGGGCATAATCTTTCAACACTGGTAAAGGGAGTACAGATTTGTCATCGATTACAAATTGAATCTGATGATGTGCTTATCTTCTTGAGATATCAATCTATTTAAAAATCACTAAGGAACTAGAGATCATTACTAGCTTGTGTTCTTCTCACCCTGTTAATGGTGATCAATACACTGAGCAAGTATTGAAAACAAGGTACCATATTTTTTTTCCTTGACAGTCACTTTCAGTCCATTGGGACTGCATATGTGTTAGCAAGTCTCCACAAATTCATTAGCTAGTTCATTTAATCATAGACACATTTTAAAGCAATAAATATCTACTGTTCTCTATACCTGCTATAAAAATGTTCAATTTTATTTTCACATTTGCATTTAAACTAAAATATTAATTATATTTAGTAAGTGTGGTAGATTGCCCTTGGTTGGCTGCCAGGTGACCACAAAGTTGTGCTCTCGTTTCCTCTCCTTACCAGGAGAGGGGAGAAAAGATAAATAACCTCAAGGGTCAAGATAAAGGCACTTTAATGAAAGAAGCAAAGGCTGCACATAGAATCAAAGCAAAAAAAAGTCTACTCCCCATCAGGAGGTGTTGACCAGTCACTTCCTGGGAAGTAGGGCCTCAGGACACATAGCCATTGCTTCAGAAGACACATACCTCGGTAGCAGGTGCCGCATTTTCACTTCTTTTCCGCCCCTTAGCTTTCATTGCTGAGCATGATGTCATACAGTATGGAATAGCCCTTCGGTCAGTTTGGGACAGCTGTCCCAGCTATGTCCCCTTCCAGCCTCCTGCCCACCCCCAGCCTGCTGGCCTTCTGGCAGGGATCTGAAGAGACAGCCTTGCTGCTGTGCAAGCACTGCTCAGCAATGGCCAAAACACTACTCTGTTGTCAACACCATTCTAGCTACAAACACAAAGCACAGCACTGTAGGAGCTGCTACAGCCAGCTTCCATCCCAGCCAGACCCAGTACAAGTAACTTCAAAGTGCTGAGAAATCCTGTATTGTCCTATAGAAAAGCAATCTCTGCATTTGAGCAGTTGTGACAGCTGAGGACAGCAGTGGGTCCTGCAGGTAGTCATTGCCCAGAGTGCTGTGAATACCTACCTTCTCCAGACACTGATGGTTTCTGTAATCTGACTTCCCATAGCAGTTTACACAGATATTTTTTTTTTTTTTAATAAAAGATAATTATCTCCATATTGGAGATACAACAAGAAGTACATTAAAGATGCATACAAGTCTATGGCAGAATGGGAAACATAAGTTAGACCTTCCCTTACGCTACCACCTGTCTCTTCTCTCATGTAGGACAGCCTTATTACATATCCTTTCTAAGCTAGTTTTCTGATGCTGTAAGGTTGACCAAATCATGCTGTATGTCCACAAGTCTGGAAGCCTGTCCCCAGCGAGATTTGAATGCACTGGCCCCTACAAACCAAACTGGAAAGAAGGTAGTTCAACTCCCACAAGATTTGCAGACATCTATGACTGAACAGAGGAGATAAACCTAAATTAATAGCTACCTATAAAGGAAAGGCCAACAAAATTAAGCGATTTTACCACTCCCCCGCTTCTGCAGCCAACTGATCAGGTTATGCATAACTCCACATTAGAAAAAACACATACTAGCTTTTGTTTGATTTGCCATATGGAGAGTAAGGTTCAAAGGAACATGAGAAACAACTGGGGCTATTGCAGTGGAGGGAGGCATTAGGAATAAAATGCAAATTTATAACAAACTAGAGATCATTACTCTGCCCTCAACTGAAATTGGTTTGCCAAAAATAAAATCATAGACTGCTTCGGCTTGGAAGGAACATTTAGAGGCCATCTAGCCCAACTCCCCTGCAGCGAGCAGGGACAGCTTCAACTACACCAGGTTGCTCAGAGCTTTGTCCAACCTGGCCTGGAATGTTTCCAGGGTGGGGCCTCCACTGGCTCTCTGGGCAACCTGCTCCAATGTTTTACCACCCTCATAGGAAAAAATTTCTTCCTTACGTCTAGTCTAAATCTACCCTCCCTTAGTTTAAAGCCATTACTCCTTATCCTATCACAACAGGCCCTGCTGAAAATATTTTCCCCATCTTCCCTATAGGCCCCCTTTAGGTACTGAAAGGCTGCAATAAGGTCTCCCCGCAGCCTTCTCTTCTCCAGGCTGAACAGCCCCGACCCTCAGCCTTTCCTTGTAGGAGCAGTGCTCTAGCCCTCGTGTCATCTTTGTGGCCCTCCTCTGGACCTGCTCCAACAGGTCCATGTCCTTCTTGTGCTGAGGGCTCCAGAGCTGAACGCAGGACTCGAGATGAGGCCTCACCAGAGCCAAGTAGAGGGGCAGAATCACCTCCTTCGACCTGCTGGCCATGCTTCTCTTGATGCAGCCCAGGATACGGTTGGCCTTCTGGGCTGTGAGTGCACATTGATGGCTCATGTCCAGCTTTTCATCCCCCGGTACCCCCAAGTCCTTCTCGGCAGGCCTGCTCTCAAGCCCTTCATCCCCCAGCCTGTATTGATAACGGGGGTTGCCCCGACCCAGGTGCAGGACCTTGCACTTGGCCTTCTTGAACCTCATGAGGTTCACACAGGCCCATTTCTCAAGCTTGTCCAAGTCCCTCTGGATGGCATCCCGACCCTTTTGGTATGTCAGCTGCACCACTCAGCTTGGTGTCATCTGCAAACTTGCTGAGGCTGCACTTGATCTCGCTAAGTCATTGATGATAATGTGAAACAGCACCAGTCCCAGTACAGACCCCTGAGGGACACCACTTGTCACCAGCATCCATTTGGACATCAAGCCCTTGACCACTACCCTCTGGCTGTGATCTTCCAACCAATTCCTTAGGCACCAAACAGTCCACCCATCATATCCCTATCTTTCCAGTTTAGAGAGAAGGATGTTGTGGGGGACTGTGTCGAAGGTTGTACAGAAGTCCAGACAGATGACATCCACAGCTCTTCCCTTGTCCACTGATGTAGTCACGCCATCATAGAAAACCACAAGGTTGGTCAGGCAGGACTAGCTCTTGGTGAAGCCATGCTGGCTGTCTCGAATTACCTACCCATCTTCCATGTGCCTTAGCATAGCTTCTGTTCCATGATCATCCCAGGCACAGGAGTGAAACTGGCAGGTTGGAAGTTCCCAGGGTCCTTCTTTCTACCCCTTTTAAAAATGGGCACAATGTTTCCCTTCCTCCAGTCACCAGGGACTTCGCCTGACTGCCATGACCTTTCAAATATTACGGAGAGTGGCTTGGCAAAGACATCAGCCACTTCCCTCAGGACTCCAGAATGCATCTCATCAGGTCCCATAGACTTATGTACGTTCAGGTTCCTCAGGTGGTTACGAACCTGGTCTTCCCTTACAATGGGAGGGGCTTTGCCCCTCTGCTCCCCATCTTGCAATCCATGAACTGGGGAGGGGTGAGGAGAGAGGTTGCCAGTGAAGACTTGAGACAAAAAAGTTGAGTACCTCAGCCTTCTCATTTGTTGACACTAGGTCACCATTCTTGTTCATCGGTGGGGTACGCTTTCTTCACCCTTCCTTTTCTGGTTAACATACCTGTAGAAGCCCTTCTTGTTATTCTTAGCATCCCTTGCCAAGTTCAGCTCCAGCCATGCCTTGGCCCTTCTGACCCCATCCCTACACAACCGGGCAGCATCCCTATACTCTTCCCAAGATACCTGTCCCTGCTTCCACTGCCTCTTGGTCTTCAGTTTGACCAGCAGGTCTCAACTCAGCCATGCTGGTCTCTTCCCTTCCTTGCCTGACTTTCTTCATTGTAAACTTCTCTTTCTCTCTTAGCCTGTTCAGTGACAACAGAAATAAGAGCAGGCTGTTGTCTGCTGCTTTTTGCTAAGCTCTGCAATTTGACTTCCAAATTGCAATACAGAGTTTCTGCAGCCAGAGGCATATTTGGAGTGAAGCAGCATCTATCTTCAGTGCAGCAGTATCTGTGGTGTCACTTGTGTGATTTCAGTGGTCCTAGATGAAGTTGGCAAGATGTGTGACTTGTGAACCAACTCAACTCCAACAAAGCAGATAGTGTTTGGCAGGTAGAGACATGGATATTTCACCCCTTATCTTGTCTGCCAAAATTGGACTGAGGTTCAAAATTCCACAGACGAAGGAGGTCATAGGTTGTGTTTCTTCACAGTAAGAACTGGGTCATTACAATTTATTTTTATACCTTCTGTTTCTTATCTTGCCAAGTATTCAGGCTGTTTATTGACTAAATGCTGCCTGGGCTACTAATAGAGTTAGAACCCAGCCTCTGAATATGTTTAAAAAAAAAAGGAGGTGAGGATGATCAGCTGGAAAACTACATTTTGAAGAAATTCAGTTGTCTGCACTATGCTTTCCACAATGCTTTTCAATACTTTGATAGCTGTTTATCATTGAACTTAAGTATAGAAATGGACAAGTATTTTAAGAAACCTGTCTAAGTACTGTAGATGGAAGCAGTTCTGCAGCTGAAGACTTTGATGATTAGCTTCTAGGGTAGACTCCTGCATTTATGGATAGTCCAGGTGTTCACGCTGCTTCTGCTACGTACCTGAGGCCTTGAAGTCTTTGCTATGATAAATGTTGTTTTTGTAACTAAGTAGTGTATTGGCTTGGACCTAATTATGTGGACAATCTACGAAGATAAATGTACTTTTAATGCAAAGACTATATTAACTTTTTGAAAAGTATTACATACCATGTCCCTTTCAAATACTAAATGACCCTGTGATTCTGAATATCCCAGGTACACTCACAGCAGGAACAGGATACTTTAATTACTGCAGACAAGAAATGTCTTATAATAACGCCTTTTCCTCTTCTATATTTGAAGAATGCTAGTGATAATGACACCAAACAAACATTTCCAAATGTGTGAAATGGATTATCTGCCATCGCTATGTGTCTGAATCCTTTTTTCAAATTCAGCAGACTTATACAAAATTAAGAGAATGTGAAGGAAAGAAATTGCTGTGCATGAGCGAGACAGGAAAAGCTTAAAAGCAGACCAGACTTACAAATTAAGGAAATCATCATTTATTGCTGTAGCTATAACTTAATAAACAATTGCTTGACATAAGCTGAACTGCACAGTTTCCCTGTATGGTGAGAATTCTACTTCAACTGCAAGAATAGACGCAACTTTTGAACATCTACTGGCTTGTAATGAACTTTGTGGAAACTTTTTTACTACTTCAGTATTTGCGGTGTGACAAGTCTTCACAAACCATGATCACTGATATAGCAACAGTAACAGCACAGCTTCTACAAGTGTTTCTAAAGTGATAATGACAGGCTTAACACTGCACAACAGCTCTCTAATGAGAAGTAACATGGTTATAACATGTCAGCTACTGTCTGAAATAGAATTTACTGGTGGATTTGGGGTTTACTGTAAGCTGTTAGAGAAGAAAGACATTGTGCTTCCAGCTTATAGTGACAATATAGTGAATATGCGCAAAGAATCTACTTTAAAGTAATTGATATGTATTGCTATCCAACTGTATTTGAGAAAGGGATTGTATTATCTTGTCTGTGTATCCTACACCTAGTGGCAATCTGGAGTGAGGCTGCTAGGTGCTTCTGCAATACAATCATGAAAGCTTCTAAATGAATATATGAACTGATTTTTTTTTAAGAAAAATAAATGTCTTGTTCTGGGTTCACATGGTGACGTTTTGGTAGGGGGGGGGCTATAGACGTGGCTTCTGTGAGAAGCTGCAAGAAGCTTTCCCCATGTCTGGTAGAGCCAATGCCAGCTGGCTCCAGGATGGACCCGCCACTGGCCAAGGCCAAGTCAAGCAGTGATGGTGGTTGCACCTCTGTGACAACATATTCAAGAAACGGAAAAAACCTGAGGGGAAATGGCAGTTTGAGAGAGAGGAGTCAGACGATGGGAGAGAAAAAACTCTGCAGACATGAAGGTCAGTGAAGAAGGAGGGGGGAAGAGGTGCTCCAGGTGCCAGAGCAGAGATATTTCCCCTGCAGCTTGTGTTGAAGACCATGGTGAGGCAGGCTGTCCCCCTGCAGCTCATGGAGGTCCATAGTGGAGCAGACATCCACCTGCAGCCTGTTCAAGACCCCATACTGGAGCAGATGTGTGCCTGAAGGAGGCTGTGACCCTGCGAGAAGCCCGTGCTGGAGCAGGCTCCTGCCAGGACCTGTGGACCTATGGAGAGAGAGAAGTCCATGCTGGAGCAGGTTTATTGGCAAGACTTGTAACTCTATGGGGAACCCACGCTGGAGCAGTCTGTTCCTGAAGGACTGTGCCCCGTGGGAATGACCCATGCTGGAGCAGTTCATGGAGAATGGCAGCCCGTGGGAAGGACTCGCATTGGAAAAGTTTGTGGAGAAATGTCTCCTGTGAGAGTAAACTTCATGCTGGAGCAGGGGAAGAATGTCAGGAGTCTTCGCCCTGAGGGACAAGGAGTGGCAGAGGGCTCGATGTCCAAATGGATGCTGGTGACAAGTGGTGTCCCTCAGGGGTCTGTACTGGGACCAGTGCTGTTTCACATTATCATCAATGACTTAGCGAGATCAAGTGCAGCCTCAGCAAGTTTGCAGGTGACACCAAGCTGAGTGGTGCAGCTGACACACCAAAAGGGTCGGGATGCCATCCAGAGGGACTTGGACAAGCTTGAGAAATGGGCCTGTGTGAACCTCATGAGGTTCAAGAAGGCCAAGTGCAAGGTCCTGCACCTGGGTCGGGGCAACCCCCATTATCAATACAGGCTGGGGGATGAAGGGCTTGAGAGCAGGCCTGCCAAGAAGGACTTGGGGGTACCGGGGGATGAAAAGCTGGACATGAGCCATCAATGTGCACTCACAGCCCAGAAGGCCAACCGTATCCTGGGCTGCATCAAGAGAAGCATGGCCAGCAGGTCGAAGGAGGTGATTCTGCCCCTCTACTTGGCTCTGGTGAGGCCTCATCTCGAGTCCTGCGTTCAGCTCTGGAGCCCTCAGCACAAGAAGGACATGGACCTGTTGGAGCAGGTCCAGAGGAGGGCCACAAAGATGACACGAGGGCTAGAGCACTGCTCCTACAAGGAAAGGCTGAGGGTCGGGGCTGTTCAGCCTGGAGAAGAGAAGGCTGCGGGGAGACCTTATTGCAGCCTTTCAGTACCTAAAGGGGGCCTATAGGGAAGATGGGGAAAATATTTTCAGCAGGGCCTGTTGTGATAGGATAAGGAGTAATGGCTTTAAACTAAGGGAGGGTAGATTTAGACTAGACGTAAGGAAGAAATTTTTTCCTATGAGGGTGGTAAAACATTGGAGCAGGTTGCCCAGAGAGCCAGTGGAGGCCCCACCCTGGAAACATTCCAGGCCAGGTTGGACAAAGCTCTGAGCAACCTGGTGTAGTTGAAGCTGTCCCTGCTCGCTGCAGGGGAGTTGGGCTAGATGGCCTCTAAAGGTTCCTTCCAGTCCAAAGCATGCTATGATAAGAACACACAGTACCCAAACACATAGAAAATTTTCTTCATGGTCCTTCTTCAAAAATTCTAAAACTTTAAACTAGATGTCTTAGCAACAGAGGAGCCATTTTTTTCTGCTTGCATCCGACACTTCATAGGTTCAGAGTTCCTGTGTACAACTGCCACAAATCAAACAAAACCAAAGCATTATCTGGAGTTACACTTGTCAACAGAGAAGTGAGTTATAAAATGCATTATACTTCTTGGATATGCAGCTGCAGTTCTCACCGGCTCCCCAGGAGAGCATTCCTTCCACACTCGTCTTGCAGCCTTCAGGTTTCAGGCTGAAGTGATCCCTCTTTGACAGAAATTACTTTTGCTAACCCAAAATACCTTTGGCACCCATAAAGCTCTTCTGCGGGAAGCAGAGCCCTACTCTCAGAATCTGTAATTAGGTTCCATGACTTGACTTGCTCTATTGAAGTGGAAAATTCATCTTATGTTCTAGTGCATTCCAAAACAAAATGTTTCACTAGGTTTTCCAACACTTCACGCAGAATTACACATGGTAAACAGATCAGCATGACAATTCATAGCCCCAGTATAAAACCAACATGTCAGATGACTGAAAAACCACCCAAGACATTTTAAAATACAAAGAATCATCCAGTACCTTTGATTCTCTTAGGAAAGCATGTTCGTGTTTATTTTATTCATCCTGCTTTCCCTGTCCCTCCTTCCCCCGTTTTCTCACATGCTACTGTAGAAACTTAGAACACTCAATAAATTAGCTGCAGACTTCTAGACAGGGAACTTGTTTTATTAGCTCTACTCTGGGGTGTCAAGCAAGAAGGCTTCAGAAGAAACAGGCTGGTAGCATGCAGGGCAACCTGATGGTTTTGGCATAGCTCTGCATCCGTTACAGTCAATGGTAAGGGACTTAAGTTTCACATGAGAGCCAAGACAAGGTTATGCCAACTTTTTCCTTAGCGTTATACTCTTAACAAAACTCAGCAGGCCAAACTGAAAAATGTGTTTTTTCTGGCTATAGGAATAGTACATTACGCAATTCCTCCACTACAAAACATTTTCCAGTTTGTTTAATATATGGTAATAGGCTTGAAAGAACAACACTCAGTATATTATGCTGACACTTCAGTAGATAAGTAACTAATAGTTACAGCCAGGACAGAAAAGTAATTAGGTAAGTTTGCTAATATTTCTCTATGTATCAGCAACTTTGCAGATTAGCAGAGATCTCCCAACACTCTTCCAAAATTAGGAGCATGTCCCTCTCCCCATTTTTAATTGGTACAGTGAAACCTAAGATGAAGACTCACCATGTTCTCCTTTTATAGATGGACTTTGTATTTGAAGAAACAAAGAAAATCCAAGCTGGGAAGTTAAGGCAGCCAGCAGACGGAGCCAGAAGTTATTAAGTATCAAGAAGAGGAGGGCTGCTCCAGAAAGGAAAGGGAGCCAAAGAGGAGCACAACACAGGCAGGACCTCACCCACAGGGCACTGTCCCACCACACCACAGCCAGGCAAGCAGAGCAGGCACAGTGATGGCAACAGGTCCCACCGACTATCCAGCCATCATCAGGCAAAGACAACATAACAAACCCAAGTTTAACCCAGAAAATCTAAACTAAACAACACCCCAACAAACAGAGCTAAAAAGAAGCACGCGTACAGCAGAGCTCAAACAGAGATTAATGGCCTGGGCCAGAGCTTAAATGAAGGTCCTGGGACAACGGCAGTGGCTATGTGGGTGAAGGTCCCAGGTGAGGCCTCCCACGGCAACTGCAGCATCTTCGTGCACTCAGGGCCCTGACAATGAACCACCAGTCCTCATTCACCAGGAGAATTGCTCTGATTACAGAATTACAGTTATCCTGCTGAAAAAAATTAACTCAAAAATATTGCCTTGAATGGCTCAGCTGATGTAATTAAACAGTCAGACAGCGTCCAACATCCTCTCAGAACGAGAATTATCCTAAAAAGATAACTGAATATAGGTATACGTTTATAAAAGTTAGCAACTTCAGCTGGGACAAAGACTGTGGAGAAAATACTCACTTATTTCCCATTAGTTATTATCTGCATTGTAGCAGAGAATGCAATTTTTAGTCTTCAAGAGACTTTGTACCAAGCAATTGTGGTGATGAATAAAAGACAGTAACTCTTGAAAACATTTTGTCACAAAATTTATAAGTGTGTTTTTTGGCATTGTTGTCTGTTTGACAGATAGCAACTGTATTAGATATACGTTCTGACTTTTAAATAATTTTGTGATTTTATACACCTATTACTAGCTTCCTCATTTGATTGTAGAGGTTTTTATTTTTAATTTTTAGTCAGTTATTCAGCTAAGCATAAAGGTAGAGCCATCACTCTGGAAGATATAATGCACTAAATTAGGTCTCCTGGGGCTTATATGGGAAAAAGAAAGAAGAGAATGTGATTAAGACAAAATTCAGACAGATTGTTATAAAGTTGGCAAAATAAAGAATCTTAAGGTATTCCTGCACTAATGTTAGAAGCTTGGGAGGGCATCAGAAACTACTACAGATTTTCATGAATAAACATAATTATAATTGGATTGACAGAGACAATGCAGAATGAGCCTCACAACTAAAATGCTCATCAGTGACACCCTGTACTCAAAACCTAGGGATGGCAAAAGTACTGTGGAAATGGCAGGCCTAGTGCGTTATACGGGGGGAGCCACACATTGTAGGGTCATCCCTGAATATATATCCAGGGAACATGATTTGACTTCATGAGGCATATTGACCCAGAAGCTCATTCTTCTTCAGCATTTGTTGGTGTTCCACTTTTGTAGTAGCTCAGTAATTAACTCAATACCACTTTCAAAGCCAATACATTATGCTGAAATGCATGGGCTTCAAAAAGAACAGAATTACTTGTATATGATTATTACTTGTGTTTCTATATTAAAACCAGTATGAAAAATTGTGGAAGAGAGTCAGAAGATAATGTGACTTTCTAAAACTTGAATTGGCTCTTTTCTGAGTGCTTTCCTCCATAAATGAGGGTTATCAAATGGTGCTGTTTCTGCAGGTTCCTCTTCTGGTAACTTGGAACCTAGCAGCATGAGCGACAACAAAAGCACTGAGGTTTCACAGTTGGTATATATCCTCAAGTTCAGTGAAAAAAAATGACACCTAGAGAGACAAGAGAGCTGCTACTAATGTCCACTAAAAGAAAGACATGAAGCATGCAGGTGTTTTACATTCTATTCAACAGAAGTGCTTGGCTGATCTACTGACACTGGCCGGTTGGCAAGCATATGCATAGCTGAGCTAGTCGTACTATGTGCTTTGTCTTGTACAGCCAGCAGGTAAAATAAGATAAAATTAGGATATGCTGGGTGCTGAGGTAATTGGTTTTATTTGCAAGTCATGGTGGGCATTAGAGATATTGCTAGGGAGGACGTCAGCAAAGGTCTTGGAGTTCTGCAGTGGGTCTGCTATACGGACCTGGGGCAACATGTGATTATTGCGAGAGTATATACAGGACTAGGTCATAAATCCACAGGAAACTAAACTTTAATATTAATTTTCAGTATTTAAAGAAGTTTATTTTGCTCTTTATCATTCATAACTAGGGTTTGAAAATATTTTTAAACTTAAAATTATCAAGAATGTTAAGTTTTGTAATTCTAGGTCTTGTGGAAAGACATTACAGGAGCCTTAACTATTTTATTTTGACATCTCATACCTTAACTGAAATAGCAAGAAGCTGTATCTTTAATAATATAACTTTTCTTCATTGTGCATTTTAGCCTTTGGATTTAAGTAAGTGTATATTTAGTTATAAAACAGCTTGGCTATATATATTTTTATGATTGAACTATGGAATGCATTCATAGATACTTAAAGTTTTTAATTGGACTCTGGTTTATGTATCATCAGTGGTCTTCCATATGAGTTTCTATAGTAAAATATTTTAGAAGTACCAACATTCCCAACAAGCTCCATAAAATATCATAAACTCCATAAAAGCTTCTAAATTCTTACTATATGTGTACACCGCTACATGAAAAAGTTAAATAATCCACTTTTTTTTGACTGCTGTTTGCCCTTAAAGCAATAGTTTCATGCAGGGATGATGATTATTTCCCAAAATAACGTCCTCCATAATTAATTTAAAAGAGGTAAATAGTTGTCATATTTTCTTAGCCTTTTAGAAGCTGGAAAATCTGTTGCCAAATCAAATGCCTGTCAATTAAAATAAGAGTAACAATAAACCAGTCTCTTCTCCTCCCAGTTTCTATACTAAATGCAGTTTCACAAAGAAAACTTTAGTACTTCATCAAACATTTTGAATATATTTGCATATAGAATAACCAGAAAAGACCAAATTACAACACATTTTTATAGTAGAGTTATAGCCTACGCCAAATGGAGAGCGCCTTTTCTAGGTTATAGCAAAGAAAAAAATCTAAAAGTAGTATGTAACTGTAGTACTGCTGCTGCTATGGGTGTTCTGCATGTCCTCTGTGACTTCTTTGTCCAGTTAAGACACACTAGTAATATACAAGGACAATACAAAGACATTCAAAATCGTGAGTCAAAATCATGAGACCAGTCTACAATCTGAGATTGTTTTTGTAAGTGCGGGGTTGTGGGTTTTTTATTTCTTTTGATTTGCTTTTTCATCATTACATCACTTCTTAAAGTTTTCTCTCCAACCACAAAATTAAGAAACATGTTTTATGTGTTTTTGTTAAATAAAATCAAGATCATGTAAAAATAAGTAAGTTTAAGACCTTTGACAGAAGTACCCGAGGCACATGTGAGACTCATGAGAAAGGATAAACTTTTATACTGCCATGCAGTATTTTGTTTGGAAGTGCCAGATAAGTGGGAAAAAATCCCAGTTGTAGAGTATCAAGTGGGGCAAATCCTGCCAAGTTTCGCACACTTTCAGTTCCCGTAAGCTGCGTGATCTAGTGCTCGAGAGCCCTTTGAAGGTGGCTGGCAGCACTAGGGCTCTGCTAGTCTGCAGAGATGGGCCTATGGCTTCGCAGGGGAAAACAGGGTGAGAAGCTTTTGCAAATCTATCTTTAGACATTTCAGTTAGCTATCTGATTGCAGAGCATTTCCACAAACCACGGGGGGATCCCAGAGGTTGGAAGATAGGGTAGCAGGGCTGGAGGTATGGCTCTGCCTGCTTGGTGGTGCTGTCTGCAGGCAACAAACATCTACACAGGCTTGGTGGAGGCGACAGGTATCCTTTAAAACTCTTCAAGTAGTTTCATGAAGCTGGGTATTATATCTGTAACATCAAAGGCTACACATGAACGGAGGCCTTGGAAATCCTCCCAAGGTTGGTGAATAAAGAAGACGTAAAACCAGACAGCTATGCATGTTGAATGTATCATAACATGCACCACCCATTTTAGGCATAGGCCAAGAAAGTCCCTGTTTTCCACATCTGAGATATTTTCACAGCGTGGCCTCAAGGTAGATTCTCTAGTGTCTAATAATGTATGCACTTACACTACAACTTTTCCTTTAATCGGGACACTGATAAGGTTTCCTTATTTTACTTGGCCATTTTCCAAGCCTTGTAGGAACATATTGAATTTTAGAATTCTGCTGCTAAGTTAATTTGGTTGGAATTAGCCAAAGGGCTCAAAGATATTAATGGAAAACAGACAGAGAGATAAACATGCATGTGTGCATGCATGCACACTCACACACATACATATGTGCCCACACAAAATCAATCTAAAAATACAATTTAAAACAAACCCTTCAGCAGTAATCTGCATGTTATACAACAGCAGATACCATAAAGAACAGCTGACTATTTATTTGGTTTGGAAAATTTCCCTATCGCTCATGAAAAACAAAATTGAAATAAGCATTAAGCTTATATAGCAAAAAAAGATTATTTTTATAGTCCCAGCAAGTTCCTTTAACTATATGCAAGTCCTAGCATAATGAGGGATCCCTGTTTGTCAAGCAACAGCATGGTGGTCTGTAATAAATGCTAATATGAGATAGCATGTCAGAGATCAAAACTTCAGTCCTGAAAGACATAGAATAACTCATGAAACCATAATTAGTGTTTTGATTTAATCCAGGCAGTTTGTTTAAAGAATTTTTTAAAGACACGCAAGCATTTCGAAGTAAACAATTTTCTGAAAACGAAACAGGAAATAATCTGGTTCCCTGTCCTTCCTCTTTTTACTTTGTGGCACACCTATTTTTGATATTATATAAAAAGCACATATCCAACCTACTAATTCCCTCATCACAGTTTTCCTTCAGTACTACTGCTAGCTGTATTGTACTGAAGTGGAAATAGACTTCTTTGCCATAGGTCCACTGCTTTGTGCTTTGTGTCATATAAGTTATAACATGATTAAAATGTGCAGTCTTTTAAGATGCAAAACTCAGGCTTAAGGTTTTGCAGAATCAGGTCATGATTACACAGTCCATGTGATTAAATCCCGCTGATCAAATGCTGCTGCCAAGGGGGTGGCGTGCGCTCCCAAACTTGCCTGACTGCGGCCTCTTGAAAGCCTCAGTGCTGGTACCGGCACAAGGAAGATGATGGGAGAGACCAACTGGGTGCACGGGAAGGCAGGGTCAATTTGTGTCACGTTAATGTCAGCACATAGCTATCGCTGCAGACCTCTTATTTTCAAGTTAGCAGTAGAGATGTGGTTTTACTTATTTCCATGAAGTATTTCATACAACTGGGGTACTCTAAAAACGTGTATTTTCCTTGTAACAGTTGTAATTTTTAACTAACAACTTACAAATATTTATTATGAAGAAAGTACATTTTATTAGTTTGAATACTGGATTTTAATGATAAAACTGTTAAATCAAGGCAAATGCCTAGACACCTCCAAACTGACCTTAGGACAACTTACGATGTGCATAACAAGCTGTGTTTTCCCTTAGTCTACCGCAAATACTTGTGAGTCACTGAGGAGCTAAAACCTACAGCTTCCTCAATAATCTAGAAATACATAAAAACTGAAATCGTAAATAATTCGGGGTTTGTGTCACTCACAACAGTAAGTATAGTCTCACACATTAAAACTGAGCCTACTGGAAAAAGATACAAGGGAACAGGTAGCCTACTCTGTGCCTAAAATCCTGAAAATTACAGTCGGTAATCACGGTAGCAGGCACATGTGCACCTGAACCAACAAAATGTTATCTTAAAAACAGCTCAACTCTTAAAATTAAATGTCATTCCTAATTGGAAAACAAATCACAAAGTGCCACTCAAACTATTTCATTCAGTATGTTTAAAAAGATTTTTTTCTGCATCCTTTTTGCAATCTTTTAATCAGCAGCTGTGTACTTTACATACATGATGAGAATGTTAAGTACAAAGAAAAAAAAGAAAATGTTCCATGGAAACAGATGTAAATTCGCTTTCTCTAGCTCCAGTGCAGCAATCTAATTCGTTCCAGACTCATTCCAATTCATTGTAATTCATTACACAATTGAACTTTCTCCGGACATGATGTATAGATTCACGGAGTTTACAAAGCTATAACAGCTTCTGTGTAACTAGCCCAATCCTAGCTATGTGCATCCCAATGAATTGATGCAATTCTGTGCACAGCTCTTACCTAAGGTAAGAGAAGAAAGGTATTTTTCCTTATTATCCCAGAAATAATCGTCCTTGGGGAACAGAGCTCTGTCTCTCTACAGTTATTTTTGGGTACAGAATGCCAAAGTGATAAAGAGGTCTTCTGAGTTCTGGAAATCTCCAGATTTTGGAGCACAATACTGATGACTTGTCCTTTGGAGTATTAATCTGCTTGTGGAGTGCTGTTTGGAATAGAGCTACACAGTCCCAACTGGAGGCAGGTGTCAGAAGACATCTAAGTGTGTTTTGGTCACAATCCTACAGACACTTCAACATGTTTGCTTCAGTTCTGCGCATAGAGTGATTAGAAAAGTTATTCCACTAGCAAAGTTAACAGGTACAAAAGTTTTTAAAGGCTTAAAGCTTCAAGAGCAGCAAAGATGGAGGGGTTTGAATCAAGGGGCGTCTGTATCACAAAACAGAAATGCATCTTCTCTACTTCCCTGGTTTTCTAAGGCTTTGGGATTCACATATGTAAGCAATTCGGTGTCAAGAGGAAGGACGAAAACTTGCTTGCCTAGAGCAGAATCTTGCATCCTCACATGGCTCAGATACATGACTCCACAGATGACAGCTTCAGGTGAAACAGGAAAACCAGCCACAGGAGCCCCTATAATGATGAACTGTAATGTATATTCAATACGTCCATTTAAAGCTATTTCACATTTATTGAAAAGCTATATAGTTTAAAGTTACAGAACAGACACTTGCTTTCCCCATTAGTGAGAATGACTGATATATTAGATCCAGAAGTGCTTTTTGTAGCTCACAGCAGCCTTATCCCAGAGCATCTTTCCTCTCGGAGACAGAAGCTCTTTGGCTTGAGGGAGAGGCAGAAGATGGACGAAGCCTGGCAGCTTGCTCACTCCCCTGGGGCGGTACCCTTCCCAGGTGCAAAGTAGGAGACATCAGCCCGTATTCATGCCCAGCTGTGAGAAAGAGAGGTATTTCTCTAAGGAATACGGAGATGTTGCCACACTAGAGGCCTAGGAGCAGAAAGGAGGAGTGAAGCATATTGCCAGGATGAATAAAGAAGAGTAGAAGAAGTATTAAGTCCAGATATTGCATGGTGAGGAACAAAAAAAAATGGCACTGGCTGAGCAGAGAGAGTACAGATGGATGAAGGTGAATACCAGGAGACTTTGCAGGACAGAGGTTTGTTTTTCACAGCTGGATGTAAATGGGATTGTGATTTTTTTTTTTTTTATCTTAAAATTGTGCAATAAGTATATTATTCTAACTTGGTTTTGTTTCTTTTCCCTGATATGTTTTCTAAGTGTGTGTTTATTAGAGTGTTCCAGAAAGGTGCAAAAAAAGATCTAGTGCAGTTGATTTATGTTTTGTAACTGGAAAATCTCTGTTCCAGCCTTGCTCTTTGTCGCTCTTGACAGATACTTTGGAGCTTAAATTAGAGAACTAGCTGTTCTTTGGGTATTAACTCTGGAAACACTTGAAGATATTTAGTAAGTTCTTAATTGCATCTTATATTGAGGAAGAACTTGATGTAGCTAAGATTGTTCTTAACTAGCAAATTTTTAATTGAATACATGGATAAAAATTCAAAATAACAATGTTAAAAGCCAGCAGTCACGTATCAGAGTTGGACAGAACACATCTTTTCTCTTTTCTTTCTTCAATTCCAAAGCACTGGTGAGTTTGGAGTAAATCAGGCTTTTTCTGTCAGTTTTTCATCTCTCAGAAGTGAAATTGTGATACTTGTGGGAATCTAGCAAGAACAGGTTTATAAAAGGCTGTTAATCAATTTGTGTGAATACAAAATTTCTTATGAGTATGATGACTAAGCAGATCTGAATTTCAACTCAAAACTGCATTGCAGACTCCAGTGTGTGGCTGTTTAAGAGAATTTAGCTTAGTCTGTAAATTTGCAATCTCAGCTTTGACTCCTGAGTAATCTGGGTCAAGGGATGTTTATATTCGGTGTTTCCAAATAAAATCTATGTGATTGTATTGTTGGTTTAAGGTGAGGGTATCATTTGACTGTAGCATCTGTACCGCTTGTAATATGAGGCACAAAGAAGTCTCAAGTACTGTATGCTCAGCCTGAAGAAAAAGTGATACCCTATGTTAAACCCACTGATATCAAGGAGGAAGGGAAGGAAAGGAAGAAACATGCATTTTAGGCTTACAAATCTTTTTTGTAGCATTCTTGAAGCCGACATTTCAAGAGGAACTATTTCAAGAGAGAATGGGAATTATCAGAAAATTATGGGATTTAACATGGAGAATTTCACTGTCGTACTTTAGGGTATGCCTTTGCTGCAAGGATTAATACTCAGGTGTGTGAGTCACGCCGCAAAAGCCTATCTAAGATTACACCTTTACTGATCCTTCATGACCTTAAGTGTATTGCTGATGTCATCATGCCAGCAGCAGTGCCATATGTTGTTCCCATTTTTTCACAACAGACTATGGGGAAACCTGTCTGTCCTTCTGGGAACTGGATGTAAATAGTAAGAAGGGATAAGTGGCAATTAGTCCTCCTGGTATAGTGAAGGAAGAACCCACACAGGAAAGCTGGGCTCCACCTTACATCTCCCAGCCTATGTGGCTCAGGTTGATAGATGAGATGCTCTTGGGTGTTAAGGGATAGGGGAGTACTGGCAACACATGGGTAGGAGTTGAAGTTAAGAGTGTAATAATCCTTAATTTAATCCTAAATGGCTTGTAGTGGCCTTGCAGAAGGTCTCCTACCTTGTAGAGGGAGTGTTACAATCCAAAAGAATCATTCTTTCAAAAAGCAACATTAAAACATCTTGTGAAAAACAGAATCTCAGAGATACACCAAACAAACCATAGAAACACTCTGAGGTATCAAATCTTTAGTCAAGGAAACGTTTTGTATATAAAATCCACTCGGTTAAAGATTCTTCATAATGGCCTCTCTGACTATGTGTCTAACTATGAGGAAGAGGAGTGCCTGTGGAACAGGTTTTTCTGGTGAAGGAGGGAGCTGGTAGTCCTTGTAATATATGAAAAACAGCTTGGAGTTAACATATGACCAGTTTCTAATCCTCCTTCAGGTGAACAGCAACTGTCTTGTGTTGTAAAGTACATAGCAGAGAGTATTCTGGCTCTGTTTTTAAAAAAAACAGGGGAAATGTCATTCAAATAAGTAATGACTGTTGTACTCCTCTGTATTGTCCTCTTCCTAATGCATTACAAGCAGCATTTCATTTCAGGAGTTTGGATTTTCTGTGGTTCTTTTCGATGATTAAATTAAATCTCCACATTTTGTAGAGGTTTTTTGCATCAGTCTTTGTTATGAACAAACTGCTGTAAGTGGGCAACAAAACAAACGACCAGAAGAATGAAGCCAATTTGCAAAAAGTGACCTTGAAGGTCTAAGCAGTGAGAGCTTCAGCTCTGAGAGCATATGCAATACTAATAAACTCCTTCACATGGAGAGAAGATGCAAACATCAGTGATGCACAATGGAAGAAAAGTATAATAAGCCCTCCAGTATCCTCACAGTTTCTGTCAATTCCTACAATTTTTTTGTAACTTACAATATTTAGCTTCTTTCTTAAAGTTTGTGGAGCCACGTCGTTCAACGCAAGAAGAAATAAGTTTTAAAAAGAGTTCGTAGCCTTTATGACTGCAAAGCCAAGCCTGAAAATGCAACTTGACTGCTTGTTAGAGGTTCAGAAAACAGGGAAAATGTAAACAACTTTCATTTCCAATGTCATGATTCTTAGAGCTTGGCTAATGGCTCTGAACACCTGGGACTGCTGATACTGCCAACAGAATATTTATTTCACTCTTAGCTATTCTACTCTCTTTTTCTCCCCTCCATCCACCCCCCCAGAAGCAGATTAGCTGTCTTAGAAAATTTGTTGATTATGGATTACGCATTTAGGACTCGGGGGAAAATAACACTTAAAGAAAAAAAAAAAAAAAGGAAAAAGTTTTAGAATCACTTCTAATTCCCCTCACCCTCCCCAAGATAATGCACTAAACTACAAAGATATTTATCCTCTGCTCAGCTTCTGGTTTTTAAATGTATTACCTAATTAAAGAACCTCTCATATCATGCGTTAGCTGCAGTGGAGTTAGATTTCTCAGACTTCTCAGGATGATCTCTTCATTTGGGTTTATATAAAGAGGACACCATCAGTCCCAGTTTTCCAGAATACAAATATGGTAAATGGAGCTAAATTTTTTAGTACATAGTGAAAATCTTTTCTTCTTACTTGTCTGTCTTTTGCTAGCTGTCAGTCTTATTAAGTGGGTAGTTTCCACCAAAAGGTTTTGGATGTAACCCATTTTGTGTTCTCCATGTGATGGGATATCTTCATTTTGGTCTTAAGTCACTAGCAAATTTCAGTATCACCGTAACACTTTATTACAGTATCAGTACCACTGTAATCACACTAAAGCAGTATGTAACCTGAAAATTCAGGCCCAAACTTCATCTGCTTGTAACATACACCTAACGTCTGGAAGGATAACCATGATATAACGACATTACCAGAAAAAGTAAACTGAGTCCGCTGGGTCTCCAGCACCGAACAAACTACAATTCATGTACACAAGTTATTTGCAATACATTCTAAAAATGGCCATATGTATGCTCAAGAAGATACTAAAATGAGGTACTTTTCAGACCTGTGGGCCTGTCACTTCAGCTGATCTACCTGCCAGACACATTCAAGAGTTCAAATCTCGGAAGAGAAACCACCCAAACCCTTTTGCAACAGGTAGTTGCTGTCATCAGGTCAAGCATGGGTAACAGCAAATACTCTGAAGAGAACAGAAATATCTTCAAACCGCAGATACATTCTCATGACTCCTGACCCACTTGGAAGGAGGGAATGGGATCATTTACCATACTGTAGAACAAGCGTTCCATTTAACAGCTTTATCTTCAAATTAGTGTGTCAACCAGATAAAGAATTGCATTGGTTGCTTCCAAAGGAATTTTAAGAATTAAAGTGACTTTTCCAAAGAGTTTTGTATCCTGTCTTTCTCCCCTCTGTAGGAGCAGTGTGCAAATAGCATAGGAAGACTTCTGCTTGTGTGCATGATTTTCACAGAAAATCCATGCCCAGAAGCTAAGCGGCTGATGACGAACAGCTATGTTACAATTCTGAGATGACTCTACTCATGTCATGATAGACTTCTGAAAGAGACACTAGTATAATTTTGAGACGCTTTCCTGTGTTACCTTCCTGTATTGTATTAGGAAGTATCGCTTATCTTTAACAATTGCTTAGACAACCAGGGTTAAGCTGCTAAGGCAAACAGTGTCTGTCCTAGCTGGAGACAGCTGTTTGAATAGCAGAAAGTTCACTACAGTGAAGAAATGTAAGCTGGCAAAAGCTTTAAAAGAAATTTCAGCCTTCAATAAACAATTCTGAGAACATGAACACTGGGCAGATATTGCATTCTAATTGCAAAGGATGAAGCAGGAATTACACCTGATGCTTCTTCAGTAATTATTTACCTAATGCCCAACATTCATACTGTATTGTCTAGAGTGGCCCTTTCACATATACTCCTGCATTTTCTGTCTATTCTGCATCTCAGGTGAATGCTGAGAAATCAGAAAGTGAATGAGTTCTTTAACTGGAAATTATAGAGTTATGAACCTGATCAGAAGCAAAACTTCTGATCAGGCAGCTCACACCAAAGAGCTTAGAATAGGCAACATCCTGAAATAACAGAGTATTCAAAGTTCACACACAAAAGATACTCTGAGTTCCCCTTTCAATGATGTTGCTGTGCAGACTTTTGGGGTCAGCTGATCCTACTTGAAATGCAGTGGAATTCAGCCATAGAGAATTGCTTTTAAACAATGAGACTGAACACTTGAAACATTTAATGACTGCACATTCTTCAGACCTCCTCCACCTCACCTTCTCTCCCCCCCAAAAAAAACAATCCCAAACCAAACAAACCTAAGCAAACTCCAACCATACTGCCAGAGCTACAAACAACTTAAATGAGAGAACAGAAGACAAACTTCAGTTTACATCAGTTGCCTATGGACAATCAGAGCTAATTTATAGTATACAGAAATAATTCTGCAAAAGATCTTTTCTAGACTGTAGAGAAAGAGAAAGGTACAAAAGTTCAGGCTTGCTGATGAAGTTAGAAACAGTCTAGTAGCTGTTCTGATGAAACTGCTTAGTAAAGTAAAATTGGTCTGTCGTTCGTTCAGCCTGTCCCTCCCCCAACCCTGCCTGTCGTTTCTGCTTTCCTTAGTCTTCACTTGTCTTCTTGCATACACCAAGAGAACGTATCCTTTTGCCCTCCAAATGCAGGTTACTGCTGTTTCAGAGGTTATCTTAATGGCAATTAGGTCACTGATTTCATTTTTCATAAGCTGGTGAGCTATAAGTTATTTAGGTTGTGGGACTGCCCTCCTTTCATGGCTGGAAAATAATTTGCGCTCTTTTGTGCTTCACTGCAAGTTGGCACAGTTGCTCTTTTATTGCTAAATCTCGCCTGTGCCCCTTCTTCTGTGTGTGCTACATCCACCCCCTCACAACTGTATTTTTGTCTCTGAGCCTGCCTCTCAACTTAGTGCGCTCACTACGCTTCACTTCACAAAAATCTTTATAAACTTCTGGGTGTAGAGCCTGCCAGTGCTATCCCGGTCTCCTCCTGCTCTGTTTCAGATTTTAATGCTGCATTCACCCATAATTTCAGTAGATACCCCCGCAGCTTTCAGTGTCTGTAGTGGGATTTCAAAACATTCATTGAGCTAGACTATCAGACAAGTCTTTGCTTATAGTCGGTGAAAACTGTAATAAATGCAAAGAACACGAAGACGTTTGGCAACAAGTAGGAGTCATCTTATAAATATGAAGGTATTTGCAGCCATCAGCATTAAGGTACTCCTAGTTGAATTAAGCATTTGCCCAGCGCTATGAGAAAGTCTCTGAATATTTTAAGGACTGGGTGCACAAACATTCTGCTGGGTTTGCATTTGACTACAGATATATATACTTGCCCTAACACAGTTCTTCACAGAGTGTTTGCAGGTTTGTGGAAGTGACAAGAAAAATAATGAGCGTGCTGCTCTGCCTGGATGAGCAGGGTGCTGATGGGGCTGCGCCGCTTCTGTTAAGTACGCTAGCTCATTGCACCACCAGGCCCAAGCTGCATGTGTAGCAAATGCACAAGGATAAAATCTAAGGAATATGACTCTCTTACGGATGACTCATCAAGTGCAACAGCGTTAGTGTCACTCGAATGTGGGCTCAGGGAAACAAGTAAGTGTTCAAATGCTTCTGGCCTACCATCGATAATCCTTTCAATCACAGTTGAAGCCCTGTTTCCAGACCTGCTCATACCAATTTAGAAACACCCTCCTCCTCAGGAAAAAAAAAAAATTTTGTTTATTCCAAGAATGGGAACAGGCAACATAACTGTTTAACTCCTCGGTGATGGGCAGCTTTCTTTTCTCCTCCTCCTTTGTGCCACTCCCAGGAGACTAGTTTTTCAAGAAGTCCCTCATATCACACTCTTTCCAAGCTGCTGGCTCCTCTCGCCTCTCCTTTATAATGCTGCGTCCTCCTCTGTCTCAGCTACCTTTGCGTGGTTCGGTCCTTCCTCACAGCCTCATTCCTGCTGTTGCAGTTACACTACCTGTCCCTTTTGAAGTTAAGATGGTATTAACCAAAAATTAGAACAATGGATTTTAACATTAATAACTATTTTGGAACAATATTAAGACTATGTTGACAGGTGTAAAACCAGGGGACAGTTTTCAGTAGACGTATTGGTAGGTTTATTCCAGCAGTACAAGAATGGAAGGTGCTTCCCAGACTAGCACGCTGTTGGGCTGCCAAATCCGAAGCAGAAGTAGGGGTAAATTCAAATTCAAGTACAAAATATTAATTGTGACTTAATCTTCCTGTGAGATTTGAGTAAGATTTGCTCCTCTTTTACATCTAGCACACTTAGGATATATACAGTTTTGCAGTAAGTTTTCAAAGCTGATTACTTTTTTTGAAAACCTTACCCATTGTGTCTAAACATGCAAGGTAAAGAAATACAGTGCCAAGAGAGAGTTTCTTTTGCTAGACTGTCATCTTGGTTCAAGTACTATCATTTATATATATATATTCATAAATATCCTGAGACTTTTACCTCCTGTTTACCCCTTACATCTTGTAAGCTGGGTAATTTATCTTATCAGTGCATGATACTGTGCCTTGCCCAGAGAATATATTTATGACTAAGTGACATGGGGAACAGTAGGTGTTTTAAGTATTTCCTACCTAGCTAAGTATGTGTTGATGTTTTTGCATAATTACACAACTGATGATTTACTGAGCACTCTGCTGTATTATGGGTGCCTTCAGGTTTTCCTCTACTGCAGACCTGAGCACAGGGCATTATTTGGCTGAATTGAAGTATGATGAAAGCCGCGGATAGATAACCACAGCTGTGTATATACATGCCTGTCTTCCAAACGAGCATCTACAGAATGGTGTAAATAAATGTTAGGGGACCAAAGCAATACAATGGAATTGATATTTCACAACTCCCATTGCTCAGTGTTTTTGAACAACTTTTAATTTATCAAGATGGTGAAATAGCAGGTGCAAGACCACTGCATGGTTCTGTTATTGCTAAACCTGTTGTTTAAAATAGAGTTGTGCGCGCTGTGAGATTTGGATTTTCTCTGAGGGATCAGCTTGGAGGAAAGAGTAATGCTAACATGAAACACTCCAAGACACAGACTCAGAAGTACAAAGCTTACTAAATACTTTAAAAAGTTAGTATTTTCAATTATTTCGAAAATAAATTATTATGAATATTGAGGGTCTGCTTTTTTTGAAAGGGCGATTCACATGACTAACAGCTGGGTGGCCGACAGGGGAGAAACAGTTGTATGAGTAAAACTGAAACTCAGTAATACTCACCAATAAAACTAAGAAGTGGGCAACCTTGAAGTGCTAAGTATTTAACAGTCCCTGGGAAAATTAGAGAACTTCAGCAAAACCCACCAGCCTTAAGAGCCGCCTGACTGCCCTCTGCAAGAAACGGGGCTTTGCTTTTACTGGAGGAGAAAAAAAAACCTGTAATTGCAGAAGGTTGGCTTTTTGCACATTATAATAGCAGCGTTGCTTTTCTCCGTCTTCACTGCTCACAATTACTGCTTCTTCGGTGTGCATTTTCTGTTACTGGCTGTGCAAAACACCCCCACCCCATCTTGTTCCTACTCTCCCAATGCTCCTCTGGTTAACTTTGTAACTTCTACAGTCTAGTTAAAAGGCAAACCAACCAACGGCCGCAGAGCAGCGGCCGAACGGGAGGCAGCAGGCCTGCGGCGGGCAGCTCTCCGTGCCGCCCGGGCCGGGCCGGGCCCCGCAGCAGGGCTGGCCGGCCAGCCGCGGGCACGGCTCCGGCCCGGGGGAGATGCCTTTCGGCTGCACCATTTGCGCCGCTGCGTAACCACGCCGCAGGTAACAGGCTTGTAGATGTCCGCTCCTCAGCGCCCAGAGCTGGGGAAGATACGGAGCGCTGCACGGTCAGAAATTAAAAAAAGAAAATACTTCAACCAGCGCCCTCAGAACTGCTGCCCGGCACCGGGAGCTCAGAGAAGCCACAGCAGCGTCTCAAGGGAGGCGAGGCAAAAAAAAAACCCTCCACGGCAGAGCAGCCTTGACAACAGCCTTTCACGTTCTGCTGCCCTCAACTTCTCCCTCCGGGCCGCGCAGCGTGCCAGGGCCGCTGCACCGCGGGATAGGCTCGGGCTCGGGCTCCGGCCCGGCCCGGCCCCTGGATTCACCCCACCGCGGGGCCCGCCACACCGCAGCCCTGGGGCCCGACCCTGGCAGCGGGCCGCCGGTGCGGGGCATGGCCCCCCCGGCCCAGGTAGGGAGAGGAGCGGGGCGGGCAGCGGAGCGAGCCGGCCCCGGCAGGGGCGGCCCCGCGTCCCGCAGCCCCAATGGGCGGGCGCGCCGGGCGGAGAGCGGCGGCGGTGCACGTAGCTTTTCCAAGATGGCGGCCTCTCCGGACCGAGCTGCGAGGGCGGCCGCGGGGCTGGGGGTGGCGGGCGGCCGCTGAGGGAGGGGACCGGCGGCGCTCGCCTCGCCTCCCCTCGCCTCCCCGCAGGGTGGGGGGAGCTTTCCGCGCGGCCGCGAGGCTTCGCCATGCTGCGGGGCTAGAGCCGCCCAGGCGCCGCAGCGCAGCGGGGTAATGATGTTAGCAGAGGTAAGAGTCCTGCCGCGGCCGGCGGGGTGCGGGGGGGGAGGGAGAGGCTCCCCGGCCGGCCGAGCGGGCGGCTGCGCGCCGCGGCCCGGAGGCTCTGCCCTCTGCCGGGGCCCCCGACCTGCCGAGCAGGCAGCCTCCCCCTTGGCCTGGGAGGGCGTAGGACGCCGGCCAGCTCGCCCAGGGCAGAGCCGGGCACCTCCTGTCGCCCCGCTCTGCTCCCCGGCCGGGTGCCGTTCCCCGGTCAGGGGCCGGTAGGGCGGACCCGGCCCGCCGTGCCCGCTCCGTGGGGCAGCCGGCCGGGGCGGGCCGGCCCTTCCCCGCGATCCGGTGGCGGGCCCCTCTTCATAGCGGGCGAGGAGGGAGGCCTGCCTCGGCCCTAGGCCTCGCCGGAGAGACGTCCCCGCCCGGGCCCCGAACGCCGGCTCCGGCTTCAGCCCCTCGGGCCTCCTCCTCTGCGGTGGCTTCGTAAAGGCCGAGTGTTCGCTGTCTTCGTCAGCGGCTCAAACGGAGCAGTTCTGCTGCCGCGGGAGTCCGTGGCTGTCGGCAGTTGGCAGAAGTTGGCTGCCTCGGCTCGCCTCTCCCTGGCAGGGGGGTTCTGTCCCGGAGCGGCCGCGCTGTGAGGTGGGCGGGTGGTGGGGGTCGGCGTAGGCGAGAAATGGCTGCGGTGGGCAAAGGTGCCCTCGGGGGGGAGGCTGGCAGCGGCTGCTAGTTGCTGGGGGTGAGACTTTCCCCCGTATTGTTTCTTCTACAAATCGATTTTCTGTTTTTAGTGTGTCAGCGAGGTGCCTGGCGTACAGATACTGCTCCGACATGATGATTGCGTTACCTGTGATAAGTGTTTTACAACTTGTCATTTTATCCTGGGGTGAAGGTTATTTGTCCAAAACTGAATTGTCTTAAATCTTGAAGGGTGAAGACTTGCTTGCTTTCTGACACCGAAGCCTGAAAAATTTAGCTTTGCGTTCCTGAATGATAGCTAATAAAGTATCCTGAAGCTTTCAGTTTGCAGCAGCTCGAAGTTTCAGGGCATAAGGAAAAAGGTTCTGTAGTGCTGTGAGCTCTCAGATTTCCCTGTGAGGGTAAAATTTGCCGAGTGAGTTAAACCTGTAAAAATACATGACCTGTTTATCTATGAAGGGTATTTGGTGGGTGGTCAGGGACAATAGCCTCCATTAAATAGTGTTGATGAGTGTGGTGCGTAAGCTTTAACCATAGTAAGTCAGATTATTTTAAGGGTGGCACAAAACGTTCTGGGTCAGTGCCTCACACTGGACGGTTTGTTCTGTTTGAGGATGGTTGTGTGTGCCAATCCAAGACACTTTATTATCTTGGAACCGAATTTTTTTTTCTGATAACATCAGTGTAGCAGCGTGGGCGACACTAGCTCCGTTCACTTAAGGTAAAACCTAGGCTTATGCACGTGATGACCAGTTATGATACTTAACGTTGGTATCTGGAAGACTGGGTTCTGATGTTCTTTCCTTCTAGTTCCTGTATATAAAATATTTGTGAACAAGATGCTTCAGGGTGAAGTATTTGAGGCTTGGTCTCTGCCAAGGAGATGACTTTAAATTTTGGGGGGGGTCTAGCAAAGTTGGCAGGCTTTGCTTGCCTACCTGAAAAGCAGTTGTGGGGAGTTCTTCAAACAACCAGGCAGCTCTTGGCTGTCAGAGGACCCACCTGACAGGTGAACTGGAAGGAGTCCTTTCCACCGTGCTTTTTTGGGGTATTCCAGTGGTGACTTGGTAGCTAAAAAGCCTTATGAAAACTGCATGCAGTCACACCCATGAACCCTTTCCACACTTTGCAGGAAGATGCAGATTGCTTCAAGCCTACTGATACATGTATAGTAGTCTAGAAATACCTAAATATCTTTTTTTGTTTGTTTGTTTGTTTGTTTTTTTTGTCTCTTCATATGTAAAAATTGAGGTGTAATTTATGACGGACTGACATTAGAGTAGAGCAGTAGTGAAAACTGAAAACATAGGTTTGTATGCTGCCTATATTTATCTTAATAACTTTGAGGGGGGGGAACACTGGATAGCCAATAAGTTTGTTGTTTTTTTTTCCTTCTCTCAAAGCAACTATTTTATTTAAGAAAGTACAGTGAAATGAGATCAAAAAGTTTGCTGGATATTTGTGGACTTTTGTAGTTTGGTACTGTCTAGAGTGGCGAAGATCACTATTATGGTTTTGGTTTTTTTTTTTGAGCCATTAAAAATTTAGAAACATTCCCCCCGTTATAACTGTTAGTTTTCTAATTTAACAATGTAGATAATATTATTCTTAAATATATTTAAGCATGAAGGAAAGGCAGAATCTGGTTCTACATGTGTTGTTATGCAGTTAAAACATAGTTTACAGTTTCTCAAGATCAGTTCCTACATCCTTTGACTGTACCCGTATATCCAGACCCCAGCAGATTCAGTCCAGTTTTGTGTGGATGCAGTTGGGATTAGGACCTTGTAATCAGTAATTTCAGGGGAAGATTGCACTTCCTGTCAGGAAAAAATACCGGCTGTGTGTTTTATTTGGCCCTTACTGCAGGTCTTCTTATTTTAGTTGCATCAGAAATCATGTCATCGGATGCCAAGCACATATGCTTATTCACCTACTTAGCAAACACCGTTCCCCAGTTTTTCATCACCTTGGCCATCGGAACTTGTTTCTGCAGTCGTATTGGATACTTTCTGTCTGCACGCGTTTTGAGTCCTGCTGCAGTGATCATTTCCCTAGTCTGTTCGGTTGGCCTTTCTGTGTCTTTTCACTTGTTTGCCTTTTCTTGTTCATCAGATGTCCCCTTTGCTTTCTAAGACCCAGTGCAGCCTGGTTCCATGTGACTTAGTGTTTCAGCACTTTCTTGTCTGATGAGGCCATGATGGGCACAAGTCTCAATGGTCTGTCTCTTCTGTTTTCAGACAACTGTCCACCATTCTCGCCTCTTGTGCAGTAGCAACTGTGCTTCCCTGACTACAGTGAGGCACCTGTTTTACAACTCTGTCTCTTGCTGGTCAATAGTGTCTTAAATTCTGATGGGAACAAACATTGAATAGGATTTCGATGGGACTTAGTTTACAAGAAGTTTTAGAGTGTCTTCCAAATTGATGGCCTGTGCTGTGTGCATTTGCAGCCTGTGTTGCCTGTAATGAAGGCACTTTTTCTAAAAAAGTGAGTAGATTTCTTTTTCCAACTTTTTTCCTCCAGGTGCTCATTAAACTGGTTTGAGATGCTTAGTGACACCTTCCTTCTGAGTTTATCAGCAGCTAAATTTTCGACAGCTTAATTTTCAGTTTAGCAAAAGTACTTTGTTGCAGTACTGGTGATGGTTGAGAAGATTTTTGACATTTGACAAAGCAGGAAAACGTTTTTGCTTGTCCACAACTGAAAACGAGCCATAAAAAATGAGCTCTGACATGTTGTTATTTCTTGTTACTGCAACTGGACAAGATAATTCACGATCTACATGTAGTATCTCCTTTCCGTTAAACGATATACTTTTTATTTAGAAGAGATGTGTAACAAACTTTTTTGTTAAACTTTGATCGCTACTAACAATTGAGAACTGTTTTTGAGCAAAACTGAGCAAATTAGCCTGATTCTTCAAAATAAAGGTTGACTCAGCAGCTTGTTTTTAACTTGTTTTAGAATAATAATGAATTAGCCTTACTGAAACAGTAGCACATTGTAATGTATATGTTAGTCCAGCTCTGAAAGATGCAGAACAGAGTTAACTGCTATAGCATTGTTAGTTTTTTCTGTTCCTTGATACATGGCTGTGCAAGGTTGTTGTGATGGTTTGTGTTGCTGAACTGTCTTTTGCTGGTAGACACAGCTTCAAATGTGTAGACAATTAGGAGGGAGTGGAAAGAAATTTAGTTTTCTGTCCTGTTGTGAAATTTGTACGATGAGGCTTTGCCTTGGTGCCAGTGTTTTGCCGGATGAGGTCTAGCTGGAGCATCCGTTGCAAGCCCTCGGGAGGTAACAAGCCTCTCTTTCGCCTTCAATATATTCTGTAAATGAAGTCTGCCCTGTTGCTGGTCTGCTTTGTGTCTCTAATTGGTGCTATGACAGCTCTTTGAATAACTCCGTATTCTGTGGATTGTCAGTTAAAATTACGTGAGGAATGGTAAAATAGGACAATTAACCTTTTACAAAGAATGGATGTCATATGTTCCTAGTATTTGTTTTTAAATATTTTGTTGGCTGTTAGTAAAAGATGGCGTCTAAACTCTCAGGACTATTCTTAGAGTGCACAGTTGAGCCTAAACTACTGAGACAGAAAGCAGAGTTCTGCAGCAACTCTAAAATGTCAGTCTGGACCATTCCCCAAAACAACGTGGAAGAAGAAAAGTGTAAAGTTCCTTAGTTCAATAAAAATAGTCATAGCTTGTCTGGTTAGATAGCTGAAGGAGCTCCAAATGGTGATTTCCTCTGGTTGCACACTAGGGAATTATCTCGGTTTTAAATATGTTTGTCCCTTTCCCCCCCGCTCTTACAAAGATGACGAAGCATGTTTTCCTTTGAACTAACGTTAGGAGAGTTGCTGTTATTAGAAACAAGAAACCATTGGTGTTATGTGTAGGTTATTAGCAACACTTAAAGAATTAATATTTTGAAGCCCGGTCAGCCCTTTTCGCCATTGGTTGGCTGAGAGTGTCAAGGCTGGAGTAATAGAAAAATCAATTGCAATTGACACTTGCAGTTATGTGAGAGAAAAACTTCAAGAAGCACAAGGCATCGCGATCTTGGGCTTAATTGCTTGTACTGTTTCCCCCCCTCCCCCAGTACGTAATGTCTGATTTCTGAATTGAAAAAACAAGTCATTATTTCATGATGTAAACATGTTGAAATGTTTTAACTTAAGCACTCTGACCTTGTTTACATAATTTCTGTAGTAATACATCTTAAAATGATGACTGCGTAATTGTGATTACAGGTATGAGGTGAAGCGGGCATTTATTTTTTATGTGAGTAAGCGTAGATGATAGGTATGTTCAGCTAGGGACTCCTTTTATAACTGCCATATATTCTGCAAAAAGAGGTCAGTTCCTACCGTGTCAGAGTTTGGGAGTATCTGTTAAAGATTTTATTCTTGCTCTGAAGCAGAAGTCGCTGTAAAATCCTCGGGGAGGGAAGGTGGATTTCTGAAGAAGTTATGATGTCGATTGTCTTTCTGTTTTCTGTAGGGAAGGGGTTGTGATCTTGGTGTTGCGGTTAAAATAGCAGGAGTCAAATTTGTTCTTGTATTTTAACATTGGCATTTTACAAACATTTCAAAGGCCCTGCAGTTTTTTATCTGCTTTTGTTCAGGTGGAATTCTCTGAAAATCCAGGTATTTCCCAGGACAGAATGCAGAGTTTGACCATAGTGGTTAGTTCAGTAGTTTATTTTAAAGCTATTTCACCAGTGGCCCTTAAAACTTACTGCGTCCTGCTGTTTTGCATATTTTCTTGGACAGTAAGCACAAGACCATTTGATTTGAACCTCACCAGTTAGTCAATCCACCGCTTGCCAGCAGGAGAAGGAGATAAACTCATCTCTGCTTACTTTCCAGTAAGTCCCTTCCTGCATCAGATGGCCTGTATGCTGTCTTTTCTGTGCCTTGACTTGGTTGGAAGCATTTTTGATAATCAGAAGTACTAAATATCAAGAACTGTTTTTTTTATTTCACAGATGGAATTAGCGCTGTGTTTATTCAAGTCAGGGGTAATATGGCCTAATGAAAAGTTCACGGTTACCTGTTGTCTATAACATTGATGTCTAAAATGCGTAATTCAGTGTCCCATTGCAGTTAGAGTTTTGAGTAGGAAGATGAGGTTTACACATTTTCTTTTGAAGAATGTTCATGAGTTTTGGGAGCTTACTTTGAAGAGTATTAGCTGCTTAAATGCAGGTGTTCTTTTGTTAGTGTGATTTTATTTTTTATGTCTGTTCCTCTGCCTCTCTTCCCTTAATCCCACGCATCTGGGAGGAACGGGGTGGTCCCAGTTCCATTTTTGTCAAATCTATTTGTGTCAGAATGCTATTATTTCATAAATATCACTATTTTAAGATCATGTATCCCTGTTCTTCAGTATATTTTTGCAGTTCTAAGAAATGACTGTACTCGCCACTTCTGCTGGTGCCTCTGAGGCAGCATAGGTTAGGCTGTCTCTTGCGATGTAAGGAATGAACTTGAGCAGGAAGTTTGAATTGCTGCGTATCCTGTAGGATGCTTTGCATTTCCACTCTTCCTGTCAATGCTGTCAGACAAGGCCAAGTAGAAAATACTCTAGAAGTTCATAGCAAAATTCTTGCCACGCCTAACCAACCTATTATGAAACAGTGCCTCAGACTTAGGATAACTTCTCTCATAGCTCTTAATCAGTACTGAGAACACTTGTAAGGAATGTGCCTGATATTCCCAGTCATGCAGTATTCAGCATTTGGCATTCCAGACTGTGTGGATGAGTTGAAAATCTGGCGGAGTATATGCTTTAGGAAATGAGTAGCCAACCTGTGTAACTGTAGAAAGAGTGATTGCTTTAAAGTTTTGCTGTTCATCAAAATGATCTTGGAATTGTTTGACTTAGAGACACGCTGAAGCCTTGCTTGTTGCTATGCTGCTATTCTAACAACTGCTACTGCAGACTGAGGTGTCTCTGATGAATCTTGGGTCCTTTCTTCGTGTGAAGCCTGGCGTCTCTTCGCTTAAACCTTTGCATTCCATGTCCTTTGTAATAACTCAAAACTTTGTTTATTTTCAGTTTTCCCAAATCTTGTAGTATTTTATAACACTGTATCATCTTACTTTTCTGAAGCATATGTAATGATTTTTGTGATATCTTGGGAATAATAGGATCAGTAATAATGATGCGTATTCCAAGATGTCCTTGCTCGCTTCAGGGGGGTTAGGCTAGATGACCTCTAAAGGTCCCTTCCAACCCAAAGCATTCTATGATTCCCTGTCCGCTGAAGGAACTATTCGTGCTTGAAATTGCATATGTATTTTGGTGTGCTTTTTTTTTCCTAAAATATGTTTTTTTCCAATACATCTTGGCGTATTTATTATTGATAGATACCTTAATTTTTAATGAAACTTATGCTTGATTGACGTAGCTATCCTCTGTTAACATACTTGGAAGAAAAATACTTTTTTATAGTTTATAAACTCAAATTAGTATTTCTGATCATAATGCTCATAATTGAAATTTCATGAACTTTGTAAAGTAAAATTGTATGCTATGGAAATCTTAAGTCTTGTGATTTAATATCTCAGTTACAGATTTAATCTGATGGTACATATAACAAAATAGGAGTTACTTATTACAATTCATTTATTGCTTATATATAATTTTAAAATTCTTGTGAAAAAAATTGTTTTGTGTGAATATAATTTTCGTTGTTTTGGTAAGAAGATATTTCTTTACAATGCTAGGCTAGGAGAATAAGGTTTTCTTTTAAATTTTCACTCTTACCACAGTTTTCCTTTTCACAGTCAACATTTTTTTCTAAATTGAGTACTCTGCAGTAGTTGTGTTAAACATAATTTGCTCTCCCTTTGTGTGTACAAGCACTTAGTACTAGTACTTTGCTTTATGGTGTTACAGCTAGATACCGCATTCTCTCTTGTGGCTCATGCTTCCATTAATTTGAGTTGCACATGTGGCTAAAACTTTGAAATGAGTTTTATTTATTTTGTTATGTTTGTTTTAAGGTCTGGACTTTAAATAGTATTGGTCTTGTGTCTTTCAGTTGGCAGTTGCCGTACTACAGCTTCTTAAAGAATTCTTGAGAAGATCACGAGTTGGTAATAGTGAGACCAAAGGCAAACTTCGTGTCTCTATGAATGTTTTTAAGCTCTTCCATTACTTTATTGGGTATTTTCCGTTACTGAACTCTCCAGTTAATGATGGTCTGCTGTTGCCCATTACTGTTTCTTGTAATTGTGCTTTATTTTACTGATACCCTCTTTTTTTGTTTTCTATTTGAAATTATTTTTCTGTTTTAGTAATCTCAATATAACATTATGCTTGCACTCTTCTTAATTTTTCTCCCTTTATTTCTAGAGATTTACCCATAACTGTTATTTTTCTTATTCTCTATTTTTTGATGCTATATGCAAAGCATTTTTCTGTTTTCGAGTGATCAAAGTAACTGTGTTGCTGCCATGTGGAATAGTATACCTGGGTTAGTCTATGAATGCTTCCACCTTGCTGTCTGTGTGGTTCTTTTGTTTATTACTTGTTGCACTTGTGTTTCCTTCTGCTTTATTTTTCTTCCTTATATATTCATCTTTGTTTTTCTGCTGCTATCACTGGGTTGGCCGCAGATTTTTCTTTAGATAGCCTGCAAGTGTAAAGGAATTTAAGACTCTTAAGAGTGCCATTTCAGATTTGACTTAACTGGATCTAGTATGGGCTGCTACTAAAGAGATTTTCTCCCTCCCACCAGACACAAGCTGGTGTGACGCTGCTTCTTATATTGGGTCTAGCAGCTAAGCAGCAACTGCATAAGGAATTGTTTCGTCTTGGTGAATCAGCCCTCTGAAGAGGTATGAGGGTGGAACACAGGAGAAGTTGCCAAATCAACAGCTGCATGGTCTGGTGCAAGGGAAGTGCATAGTGCTTTCCTGCATTTCCTTCTGTTTAGATCTAAAGTCAATCGATACCCGGAATAATTCCTGTCCTTTTGAAAACCGGGAATGTCATCATTCCTTCTGTGACTTCTGAATGCATCTCTGTCTCCGGAAAAAGTTACGGGTAAGGTTAGCTAGCTCCAGTTCGGTTACGTTTCTTTTTTGTTCTTGATATTCTTGAGCAAGTGGCAAGGATTGAGGTTTTTACATATTTTCTGTAAACTTGCCCTGAGAGCTGGATATTCATGACCTAATCTTGTATCTTTCATCTATAATTAGTTTCAGTCTATAATCTTGAAGTATTAGTGGCAAGAGTTGATGCACCATTTCTGTGGTTTCCTTCCTCCGTTCCCCCTGCAAATTCGTTGAAATTTGTTGGAAATATTCCATGCCTTGATGTTTGAGAATGACATGTTCTGCTGAGTTCATAGCACTGTCCCTTTATGTAAACTTTATTTGCAGATGTTCGCGCTTGCTTTCCCTCTTCAGTGTTGCAGTGGGCAGGAGGTAGTATGTGCACCTGGGAGGTACCCAGGGAGTAGTTGGCACAGTAACTCTGGGCCCTGATTTTTTGTGAGGAAGGAGAGGAAGACTGCCTGAGCTAAAACATTCATCTAGGATACTCAGCAGGCTCTTGGCTTCCATAAAGAGGCCAGATGGACAGAGGTTATGGAGCAGAGTCTTGGGAGAAGTTGTAGGAGGCTCCACTCAGGCATATCTGCTTCTGAGCTACACGCTGCAGCCCCTGTCAGTAGCACTGCATGGCAAATCTCTTGGATAAAACTTGTGAAGTTTCCTAGTGGTTGTGGAGGCAACAGGCAGAATGGTTTTCTCAATAACAGTATTCAGCAAAAGGGCACAGAGGACCGTGAGAGGTGCACAGAGTAACCATGCTTTCCCAAAAAGGATGGTGAACCAAAGATCTCTTGGAAGTGAGTGGGTAAAGCAGACAAGCAAGAAGAACTGAAGCAGGGATTGGGAAAGGGGATATTAAACATATGAAGGGGACAGATTTGGGAAGTTTTTATTAATATTCCCATTACATTTATCCCACTGGAAAATGACAATAATATTTAAACACTGTTTTTCCCCTCTTAAGTAAAGGCATTTTTTGCCATGCTGTCACAGTGCTGCTTTTCGTGTTGACCCTGTCCATTCTGCTGAGAGTTAGGCATCAGCTGCTCATTAAAGAAGTTACAGGCTTTTTTTGATATTGTGGACTACTAAAAAATTTGGAGACTGATGTCTTTCTCTTGCTTTGGTTTATACAGCTGGATGATAGTCTGTCCAGAAAAACAGTTGCAAGGAACTGGAAGTTTTGAGGCTTACTCTAGCTTTGTAAAGGTTTTCGTCGTTTTGTATAACATCTGTTTTCACGGTTATTTTGTCTTCATCCAGTAAACGTGCTTCATAGGAAATTTAGCCTTGTAGAGTTCAGACCTCAGTGATTACTGGGAATTTGTAGTGAAATAGTGGTTGTATCAGAGTTCCTGTATTTTGTAACTGGAGAAAACTTACGTCACCTAAAGAACTGCAACAAGTTTAAACTTAAGAAGGAAACAGTGGAGTAGCTTCACAGTCTTCAGAGGAGGGTGCTAGTATTCTGTCAGTGGATTTAAGTTTCTGCTTAAAAATGTACTGGAGTTGCAACTTTGGATGTATTTGTTATTTGGCTACTGAGAACTGCATTTTTGTGGTGCATACTCTAATCTTTGAATTTCCTCTATTTTTACATCCATTTAATTTAGTTGGTTAATTATGCTGGTTAAAAAGCACTACATGCTTTCAAAAAATGTTGGGGAACTGTCAGTAAATTTTAGAGAAGAGAAGTTAGATATCGTGAAGGGGCAATCATTGCAAGCAGCAGTCCAAACTGAAACTAGTTTCATGGTGCTGGCATTGATTGAAATCTTGACATTGAAAGAACAGAACAAACCCCAAAGTATTAAAATCAATGCATATAATGTAGGTAGCTGTTTCTTCAGATTCCAGTGTTTAGGCAGTAGATGCCATTTACTGTGTTGGTGATAGGTGTGTAGGAGACTACTGCTCTTGCTTGTTTGTTTTCGAAGATAAAGGTGAGCACTGGGGAGTGGAAGAGGGGGGTGATAATTTTGTGTTACTTTCCAGTCGCATAAAGGGGTACCAGAATATTAATTAGATTCACCAATAAACTTTCTAAACCTACTGTTCTCTTGGTGGCTGGTGTGTGTGTATAAAACTTCAGTGTATGGAAGTATTTTGTTTTGGCACAGAGTCCCTTGTGGTGGAACTAGATATTGCACATTGATTTCCAGATGGATTTGTATTGTAATGGGGAGACCGAAACTGGACGCAGGACTCCAGGGATGGTCTTGCATGTCCACATAGAGAAGAAGGATCACTTCGTTGAACCTGCTGGTGACGCTTTTGCTGATACAGGGTAGGATGCTGTTGGCCACCTTTGCTACAAGGGCACACTGCTGACTCATGTTCGTCTTACTGCCCACCAGGACCCGGGGTCTCTTACTGTAGAGTTGCTTCCCAGAGAGTGGGCTCCCAGAGCGTATTGTGGCCCAGGGTTATTCTACCCTGATGCAAGCCTATACTTTTTTTTGTTGAACTTCATGAGATTCCTCTCAACTCATTTCTCTAGCCTGCTGACATCTCCCTGAACAGTAGCTCTGCCCTCCAGCGTACTGAGCGCTCACGCCAGTTAGGTATTCTGTGCAGACTTACTGAGAGTGCGCTCTGTCCCATCACCCAGGTTGTTAATGAAGACATTAATTGGTCCCCACATTGATCCTTGAAGGTTCCCACTCAGTTACTGGCTGCCTGCTGAACTTTCCACCACTGATCATGTGTCTCTGCTTCCAGCAGTCCAGTCAATTTTTTCCACTTACCTCATCTACTTATCCAGCCCATACCTCACCAATTTTGTGATAAGCAGACTGTGGGATGTTGCAACAATGGCCTTGCCAAAGGCAAGGTACACAGCACCTAAGCCCCCTTCCTTGTCTTCAACATCAGTCACCTCATCATAGAAAGCAATTGGGTTGGTCAGACATGATTTCACTTGGTAAATCCATTTTGGTTGTTCACCACCTTTTTAGGGACTGAGGTGAGGCTGACTGGCATGTATTTTTCCTTCCTTGCTGGCCTGGACTTTCCTTCTTGCAGATCCTCTTCTGCTGCCAGTATAATTTGAGAAATCATTTATGTTGGCTTTCTGTTGAGCTTTGGCTTTCCGGATTCTGTGATACCGGTTGCAGTACTGCCTGTAGTCAAGGTGCCATTTGGTGTTACAGCAGAGAAACTCAGTGTGGTTTCCCTTCTGGGCCCTGCATTATTGTTTATAGTCTTTCTCCTCCTTTTTAGTGAAGAAAAAATGATGTTTTTTCAGGGATGGTGAGGGATGCAGGTCTTTGAACGACATTATTTCAGTTACCAAAATAACTTCACAGAGATCTGTGACATGACTGATTGTAGTTAGGTACAACAGGCTTGATCATTAGCGACAATGTGGAAACTAATTTTCAGTCTTGTTGACCATGTCTGTTACTGGAGGACTCCTGGCAATTGTGGTAGATAATGTGAATTAGCTTCTTCCACTTGTATTCCCTCACATTTGTAACCTGACCTAATACGGCAGTTAGAGTCTCTCTTTATATTTAGTCAAGCCTTGGATAAAAATATTCTGAATTTATGTTGTTAACAGTATTTTTAAAGTAACTTTTTCATCTAGATGAGGAGTGTTGCTTATTAGGGAAGTTTGAGATTGTGGTATGTACTCTTATAATAATGAAAAACCACGGTCAAATACTATACTGCATCGAAAGCAGTTTCATCTTAAAGTTGGTGGGATAATGTAGTAGTTCAGAGGACTCTGAAAATTGTGCTACAAGTAGCAAATAGCAGATAAAATATTACCAGTGGATTAAAGAAACAAGCAAAACTCTCAGATGACTAGTTTTGTAGCCGGAGGAAGCCAAGGTGCTGAAAGATTATTCAGAATTTAATGACTAAACCTTTCTACAGTAAACTTAAGTAATGGATTTTGTGTGCGTGTATATATATAGTTATGTATATATGAAATATATGTAAACACATATGAGAAGTTTAATTCTCAGTAAAAAAATCACACACATCCTGCAGATACATCACTGAAACATACAGTTTATCAGTGTTTTTAGAAGAAACTACTGGTTTTAAGGAGCTTTCCTGAGAATAAATATTTGCTTTTAGATGCTTCTGAGCAAGTCATGAAGTGGTAGAAACAAAAATTTTATTCTTTTTCAGTGTAAAATTTGAAGATATTGTCTGCTGCTTCACATGTGATGAGAAGTTTAGGAAAAAAAACCAAAAAGAGCACAATAACTGGTGCTGCAGTGTGCAGTTCCAAAATGTTCATAATTTTATGGAATTTATCTCGTTTTATACCTTGTCTTTGACAGTTCTGTATTTGCAAAACTAAGCACTTTCACTTCGTTTCACTTTCTATTTTTGTGGGGCTGTTATTGTTTGAAGTTTCTGAAATTGCCTAAAGCAGATCCTGTATCACTGTGTGTCTTTTTTTTTTTTTTAAGCCAATTCTGTCAGATTAAGATTGCTCAAACTATTTTGCACACAACAGCTACTCTGAAGTTGTGTGGTATCTCCGTAGAAGAAATAATGGATTTATTTAAAGAAAAGTAGTCATTGTTCACCAGACCTCTTATAACCCGTCTTTTTCCGCTCTCTCATCTCGTTAAAGATCATGGACAAGAATGGGTTGCCTTTGAACAGAAGGCTGTGTCCCAAACCATTTATATATAAATAATCTTTGTATATATGTTCTTAGAAAGTATGGGCTGATATAGATAATGGCATAAATTGGGGAGCATAGTGTGGATTTGAGTTCAAGGAATAGGCAGCTGCTTAATGCTTTGCAGAAAGGATGCTCAGTTGAAGTTACCACTAGCATGGAACATGATCTTAAAACTAAAGAAACTTCTTTTCTTGAAAAAAAAAAGAGCGTAAAGCTTCAAAAAGCATAGCTGTGATGGTATGAAAAAACCTTTTTAAAAATGTTTTGTGCAACTGTTTCTGCTGTAGCCCTGAGATCTGCCTACAAGTTTTGATTAAATGAAACATAAAGAGACGGCCTACTAGATCTGACTCGGAGAGACTGGTTTAATGTCTTTCTGTCAAGATAAATATTGGGAATCTTAAGTGGCAGGAATTGTTCTAGAAGCAAAGCTGATGATTCTTTAAATTTGTTTAGTGGGATCAGGTTTCTTTAGGAGCAAAAGAAAGAAAACGTTGTTGAAAGGAACTTTTAAATAACTCCTTGCTGCAGTTTTAGGAAAGAAAGAAATAAGTTTAAAATGCTTCTTGATCGGTAATCACAAATGAAATATGCAATAACAGTTTCTTGACTAAAGAAAGCGTGACTTCATTATTTTTAGCCATTTAGGAGAACAGATTTTTTTTTTACTTGATAAAGATTCTGGGGACTTCCCCCTCTCTCCCATTTGCCACTGTTTTGCACTAGCAAAACTTAAAATAGATGTAATGTGTTTATCCAGAGGCTGAACATAGAACAGTCCAGATTATCTCATGGGCTTGAATTTAAGATAGAGGGATTACTTTATTTTCTCAGTTTGGATCACGTGAGGTCATCCTGTCAAGCACTAAGCCTGGCCCTGTTTGGATCACCTAAGGTGATAGAAAATGCATTGATCTTTTTTGTCTGTTTTCTGTCCACATGGCTAAACTGGCTTAGGTACAAGTCAATATGGATAGTTGCAAAGGAAAAGGTTCACTTTCTTTGAAATTATATTAAAAATGAGTTTGAGTATGTTGCTTCTCTATTTAAGTAGCTGAAAGTGGGCTTGCATTTCCTACTTCCCATTGTTAAACAAGATGCTCAAGGGCCTCTTTTAAACTTGGCCAAAACTCTATATCCTTTTAAGCTAGAATACAATTCAGAGTGGGTTTTAATGCAAGCATGTGATCAGAAGGGGGGTGTGTGTCTGTGAAGGTGGTCTCTTGTTTTTCGTGGTAAGATAAATACTTATTTTAATTTCAGAATAAGGTTACGTGGAATGAGCCTTTCTGTCCCTTGCTGATAGTTCTGCTGGATAGTAAAACGGCTGTCAATGCTGAAAATAAATGTTAGTAAAATGAAGGTTGGTTTAAAATGTAAAAATCCACTTCCTAATTTCATGCTGTGATCAGCAAAGCTGGCAGAGCAGACGTGAGAGTGGAAAAAAAAAAAAAATCTTGTTTCTTGAATCCAGACTCAATTTCACTGTTTTTTTCACTTGAAAAGAAAGTTTGGTGTTGAAAATATTTACCATTTCAGGTAGAACAACGATCAGTGTTAATCAGAAGACTGTTCTTTTTTTTCAGCAGCTTTATTGCACACACCAATTGTATCAAAATATGGAGCATAAGTTTTCTATTTTTACTTTAATAGTAATATCAGGTAAGGTTTATTTGAGTAATGGAATTTGTTGCTCTCTGGATACATGCTGAAATTGATGTAATATGCACAATAGCTTTTAAACTTTTTAGCTACATACTGTAATTTAATCTTAGGTACTTTAAATGAAAATATATGCTAACATTTTCTTAAAGGTTTGCACTTTAAAAAATGAACTTAACAAATCATCAAAACAGTGCAGTAATTGTGGTTTTAGAGTATAGACTCTATTACAAAAGTTATTGCCTGTCCATAAGAGCTTTGTTAGATCACCTTGTGTAACTGTGGGGGAGGGTAAGGGAAAATGATCCCAAAGGCTTTTCTGTCTCGCGCAGTGTGAGAAGCAGCAGGAAAATCCAAACTAAATACAGCTAGACATTATTGCACTTGAATTAATCCAACTGTTAACCAGTTAAGCTGTTTGACAGACAAAACGTGCATTGAGTGGAAGAGGAGGAGGTGAGACAGAGAGGGGACAGATGGACTCTTGCTTAGCAGAGGAGAGTTTCCAACCTCTGTAACCAGGAGGGATCAGCAGGAATACTGCAGTTATCCAGAAGAAACTTCACTGCCCTGAATTCTTAATACTTAGTATTAATTGTGTATTTTTTTATTTAAAAGTTGATTACTGTATATTTATATACTTCAATATTGTAGGCTTGTTTTGGAAAAGATAAATCTAAACTTAGAACAATTAAAAAAATAGACCATATAAAATTCCTTTTAAAAAGAAAAATAATTCCCAAGAGTTTTCTTGTGAGTACTGCAGTAATTTGTTGTGTAGATTCAGCACAATTGTTTTTATGTAGTCTGAAGTAGGAATGGAGCTTAGGGTTTTGCTTTGCCGTGCCCTTTTGGGCTACGGAAGGAAAAGGGAAAAAAGATAAGCAGGAAGCAGTTAAAGAGAGACCTGTAGTGATGTTATGAAATGAGGACATGCAGAACTGTTCAGAACTCCACTTGATATCTTTCACTTGATTGCTGTAATTTTGGCAGATAGGAGAATGTGACTACAAAGATGTTAGTGGTTTATTTCACAATTGTTAAATATTTCTCCTAGTAGTGTAACGTAACAGTTTACCACAGATGAAATTGGCACTCCAGTTGATACAGCTTTCCAATTTTACTTGTCACACTAGTGAAGAGACAGTAATTTGAGTCCTAAAATAATGTTTTTAATCACTTGACAAAAATGACACCTTAATTAGAGAAACGTTTATACGTGAACATGTTCCATGTACACTCAAAATGGAAGTCAAATTAAAAGGCAGATGTGTAGAATTCAGAAAATTAAACTTGACATCTACTGTATGTGCAAACCTTGACAAATTTTTTTGAAGGTGAGCCTGGAGGTGGCATTAAATACATCTGGCAAAACATCATATTTAAAAAAAAAAAATCTTCACCCAAATGGCAAAGAATAGTTTCCTTATTGATGTCTAGTTAGGGACAGGTTAGCTACTGGCATTTTAAAAATATTAATGAGCACATGTAATTGAATATACACAGTAAAAGAACTGTGGGCAAAGAAGCATATTTTAGTTTTTTAATGACCCTGTTCTTTTAGTATTCAGATGGTTCTGTTGCAACCATTAAAGTTGAAAACAATCATAAATGGCAATCTTCCAAAGTGGTGTGGGCCTTCTGGATGCTACAGCTGTAAGACTTAAGTAGTATTCTGCTGAAGCTTTGAGATTGGTAAGTGGATGATTCCAGAGCCCAGCCTTCATGTATGGATGTTCGTTGTTTCCCTTCTTGCCTCATCTCCAAACTCGAAACCACAGTTACTCTGAGCGTGTGGGGGAACTGGGAAGAGACACATGTGCCTGGAACAGGGGCTTCTGGCTGGAGTGGGATGACGGTGGCATCCAGAGCGTTGTGAGAGGGAACGTGTGTATTTGCTCTTTGGTGGTGGAGAGGACAACAGGAAGAAAAGGACTGCCTGTTCACTGGACTTCGGGCGTAGCAGTGGTTTTGCGCTAAACTGGAAACACTTAACGTATCTTCTTGCCAGGTGCAAGCTAAAATTGACAGCATCAGTTTAAATCCAAGCAACAAACCTTTACTTACCTCAGTGAATCAGGGAAAGCTGTATGAAGGCTGAGGATTTTGCTTAAAGATGGGATAGAGGCAAAGCTCTGAAAGCTTGTCGGCCAGATTAGGCGATCAAGACACTTGTTGAAGCTCATTTAAAGTATAGTAAGACGTAGTTGTATCTGTTACTGGAGTAACTCATTGCTGTTGTGGTTGGTGCATTAAATCCTTGCCACGCTCCCATTAATTTGCCTGCAAATCTCAGCTAGTTCATAACTAGTAAATTATATTACGCAAAACGGCATGCATACTAAATTATAGTTGTATTTTTTCTTCTCTTAAACTGTTGATTTAAGACTGTGTGGCCTTAGTACACAGTTTATAAGCAGTGAATCCTGTGGATTTACATAAACTCCTGTGTGAACGGTCATGTTAAGTTGCAGTCTTAGCTCAGCACTGTTAGCTGTAACACTGTGTAACAGGGATCTTCAAAATGCTACATTAATTAGAAGCCAAAAAAAGGAAAAGGAGATGTATATAAGAAAGTTAGATCTGTATGTACTGCTTGTAGTAGCTGGCTGTCTACTGTGGAAAAATCATTCAGTGGAAAAAATGGGTGAAGCCTAGTCAGAAAAAGAAAAAAGCAGGTGTTACTGAGAGGTGGTAGTCTTGTCTGTAACAGCTGAATGAAGCTCGTGTGAATCTTCACCTTGGTGTATCTCTTCTACCTGATGAGGCTGTTTGGTACCCTGTTTGGGCTTACAGACACCTGTTTACTTCAGTTGCGGTTTATTTTGCTAAAGCAGTTCCGTATCATGGGAAGAAAATTACTATGTGTGAATATGATGCTACCTTAGCCCCGTGCATATGTGATGTTACTAATGCACTGCAGAAGTCTTTTCTCTGTAGGACTTCAGACATGAAAGATAAGAAGCGATGATGGTGGGGCTAGCATAAGGCATCTGTAGTGATGGCGAGCAAAAGTGTCTAGAACTGATGAAGTGGAACAGTTATTGATCTGGAGTAAAGATCGTTTATCCGTGTGCGCAGGTGTATATGCGTGCAGTATGACGGTTCAGCTTGGAAGTCTGCCTTCCCAGCACAGGGCATGTCGGCTTCTTTTAATGGGTCTGGATGGCTGCTACTTAAATGCCAGCTGTATGCCTTCTCTGCAGAAGACCGGCTTGTTCTTTCTGTCAAGAGTGGCAAGAAGCATTCACCCTGCAGGTAGCTTTAGTAAAGCTAGGCAGAGCTTAAGTAAGTCTATGAATCTTCTACGAAAGTGGCATTATAAATAAAGCTTATTTGGAAGTAAGTTGTAAGTAGTGGCGTTTGAATTTAAATACCCGAGCTAGTTCCATACTGACCAGCTGTGTAGTCATGTTTGTGTAATGTTTGGACTTTATTTGCTTTTAATAGTTGATTTTGATGTGTTAAAGACTTCATTTTTGTCAGAAGTGGCCCAGTATCTGTTGTACTTAACTGCAGTGTACCAAGTTGTGTGAGTTTTAAGAAATCCTATTAAAATACCAAATGAGATTTGAATCTCTGTAGCGATATGCTAAATTGCAAAACTAGAGCATAGGACAAAAGGTCACTGTTTTATCTGTGTGAGTTATAGAACTTTCTTTGTTAATTATGCATTCATCCAACTCTGAATATGTCTTCTGCTATCTAATTAAGTTTTGTGAAGTCATTTAGCGTACTTATATTTAGAACTTAAACTTTTTTGGGTAATGCCATGAAGCATACTGATTTTTTGACAAAAAAAGACCACAATTAAATGTTAACTGTCTTTGTGCATATCTTTCTGCTGTCTCTAATGCTCTGCAGAAGTTTTAAAATGTATTTCTGAGGACATGAATATGAGGAGTCTTCTTTGTGTATTGAAATGTAGATGTATAGTGAGAGCTGATGTCTATTTTAGTTAATTGTTGTATTTGCTAGGCTTTTTTAGATTGGTGCCCCTTTCCTCCCCACCCTCCAAGCAGTTTGTCTACTGCATTTACTTACTATGAGTCAACAAAATCTTCTCAGCTGTGGCCAAGTTTTGTTATTTATTGTAGCACCGTTCTTCAGCATTTTAGCTGTGTGGATTGTATGGTTAATATCATCTAATTAAGCACTTTTTCAGGTTAAAGAGAATTGAATCACATGCAATCTAGTTTTTGAGTTGGAGCACTTTTAATTAAAAACGCTGAAGTGTGTAGCTGAGTAATTTTTTTTCTAGCCTCAAACACGAAGGAAAAAGCCAGTATAGCTTCTCCATCTCTTGTTAAGAAACTTTAACTAGGAAGAAAATAGAATTTGATCTCAACGTTCCATTAAATTTATAATAAAATAGGAAGAATTAAATTACTCTGACAATTTACATCTATTAAACAATCTGTCCTTAGAGCTATGATTTTGCTTTTGGACAGCGTGATGGCTTGCTCTCAGAAAAGAATTGAAGCTGCTTTATGTAGGAGCCTTATTTTATATAATTTTTCATTGTTTATAGGATTTTTAAAACTTTTATCAGGAAGCTGGTTTTCCTAAATCCCATGCCTAAGATGGAAAGATGAAATCTAAGTAGTCCCTTTAGAGAAATAAGAGCTGTAGGCAAGCTTCCCCTGTCCTCCATATTAAAAGCTAAAAAAGGGCTCTCTGCAAATACAATATTCAATCTCTGCTGGTTTTCCAAATGTCAAACTGCAAGACGAGTTTATTTAAATATTTTCTTAGTGTTACTTGTTGACATAACAGTTGTCTGAGTTCCCATCAGGGTGTCATTTGATCACTAGTAGGAAAGGCGTAAATTAGACAACAAAAAAAGAAAAGTTGAGAACCTTAGAGCTGGAACAGTTTTGGTGGCCTATAAATACTTGTCATTATCGGTTTCACGCTCTTGGGACTTGGCTAAAACATGCTTTCCGTATTGAACAAGAGACTAGATTGAATTAAATTTATATAATCTTTGTTGACTGCATTGCAGCATTGTGAAGGTCCAAAACTGTTGTAGCTCAGTTCACTCAGGTTTTCACTACCTTGCTTTTTAGATTACCGTCATTTATGTAGTACATGTACATACACACATCTGTTTATCTACATAGATAGATCGAGTTGTGTTTGTATATGTATGTGTATACGAATGCACATGCTGTTACCTGTATGTTTTGTTTTGTCCTGGATAAATGCCAGGTGCCCACCAAAACCGAGCTATCACTCCCCCTTCTCAGCTGGAGAGGGGAGAGGAAATACGATGAAAGGCTCGAGGATCGAGACAAGGACAGGGAGAGATCACTCACTAATTACCGTCAGGGACAAAACAGACTGGACTTGGGGAGAAAAGGGAGTTCAATTCATCACCAATCAAATCAGAGTAGGATGGTGAGAAATAAAACCAGATCTTAAAACACCTTCTCCCCACTCCTCCCTTCTTCCTGTGCTCAGCTTCACTCCTGTTTCTCTCCCTCCTCCCCCTGAGCGGCGCAGGGGACAGGGGATGGGGGTTACGGTCAGTTCATCACACATTGTCTCTGCCGCTCTTTGTCCCTCAGGGGAGGACTCCTCACGTTCTTCCCCTGCTCCAGCGTGAAGTCCCTCTCACAGGAGACAGTTCTCCACAAACTTCTCCAACGTGAGTCCTTCCCATGGGCTGCAGTTCTCCATGAACTGCCCCAGCGTGGCTCCTTCCCACAGAGTGCAGTCCTTCAGGAACAGGCTTCTCCAAGCATGGGTCCCCCATGGGGTCACAAGCCCTGCCAGCAGACCTGCTCCAGCGTGGGCTCCTCTCTCCACGGGTCCACAGGTCCTGGCAGGAGCCTGCTCCAGCACGGGCTCTCCACAGGGTCACAGCTTCCCTCAGGCATCGACCTGCTTTGGTGTGGGGTCTCTTCCATTGGCTACAGGTTGATATCTGCTCCACCGTGGACCTCCATGGGCTGCAGGGGCACAGCCTGCCTCACCATGATCTTCATCATGAGCTGCAATGGAAGACTCTCTGCTCCAGTGTCTGGAGCACCTCCTCCTCTCTCCTGCTTCACTGACCTTGGCGTTTGCAGGTTATCTCTCACATGGTCTCACTCCTCTCTCTAACTGCCATCTCCCTGCAGTTTTTTTTCTTCCCCTTCTTAAATATGTTATTACAGAGGCGCTACAACCGTCGCTGATTGGCTTGGCCTTGGCCAGCAGTGGGTTTGTCTTAGAACCGTCTGGCACTGGCTCTATCGGACATGGGGGAAGCTTCTCACAGCTGCTCACAGAAGCCGCCCCTATGGCCCCCTGGCTACCAAAACCTTGCCTTGCAAACCCGTAACACTGTATCAGCACAGTAACCTGAGCCTTGCTGCTTTTCTTGTGTTCCTGGTGAATCCACTAGTGCAGGTGATGTTTAAAGTCACCAGCCCCGAAATCCCACCATGCCCCAAATTCCCCCAGCCCCACCGATGTGCCTGTGGCTGACTTCAGCTGCGCCGCCGGCTACCCAAACAGCCCTTGGGTCCCCCAGCTGCCCAGGCGCCAGGCCTGCCTGCTAAGCCAGGGCTCTTCTAGGAATGATAGCGCCTGCCTGGAGAAAAGATTAATCTGCGATCTCTCTTTTTATGTCTTCGATTTCCTGATTTTAAAACAGAATTCTGTTTAGATAGTTCTAAGAATTTTAAAAATGATTTCTATGGTAAAAATTGTTAGAGGTAGTGATCAGTTCCTTATGTTTTCCTCCCTTTTATTTGAAGGGAAGAGTAAAAGTAAACTTGCACCTTAGATATTTGGTGCACTTCCTGACTCGTGTGTGACTTGACTGGGGCAAGGGACGCTTTTTTGGTCTTGCAACTGTTTGGGTCTAAGGAAGAGATAGTATTGGTTGGCTGTGGAAAATTACACGTTTAGTTGTGTAAAGTGAGGTTGTATTCATCTCTCTCTGTCCTGTTAACAAAGCCTGTATTTTTCCTGGAAGTAGGGGAGAATTAGAAGAGATCTCAAGAAACAGAAGTGCAGAAAATGAGAATAGAGAAGGAAAGGAAATGATGCTTAAAGGGGGGTTAGTTGCATCTGAAGTGAGAGATGAGTAACAATATTTGAAAAAAATGCTATAATGTTGGCTAAACTGGACTAGTAGCCCACAATATAACTTGGTAACAATATGCTTTTAAAAAATACAGATAATTTTTATTTCATCAAGCAACACTTATCCTATATCTTGTTAAAGTGTTTCAAGCTTTGTAGAAACTAGCAAATACTGCTTTGGAGATTAAAGTTGTACAGGTATCATGTTAATTATTCCTTTTCCATGTGTTCTTGTTTACAGACCAGTCTTTCCATATGGGGATGGGGAAGTCTTGGCGTTGTGCTTTTTCTAGTAACTTTTGGACCCTTCGCTATATTTTACTTTGCATTTTATATCCTCTGCTTTGTGGGTGGGTAAGTATACTACTTAGTGTTATGTATAATTACTATGAAAGTAAAATTTTAATGTGTATGATAGCAGATAGTTTGCTCTGAAAATCTGAAGTGACTTCAATGTAATTGGTAGTTCCACATTTGAGCAGCTCTTTGAGCCAAGTTTTTTTTTCTCTTGAAATGTCAATTTTATTGAAAGTAGGTTTTTTTGCTGTTGAATAGTGCTGGTACTACTTTTGCCCAGGGAAAACAAACAAAAAAAGGTCTGAATTTAAAAAAACCTGGTAGCTATTTATAATGGGTATTGGAGGATGAATACTCATGTAAAACCACTGTTAACTTCAGTACATACTTTCTATTACTGTGTCAGTTCTTTTCCCAGCTACTTACTAATAATTCTATCCCCTTGCCTTATCACAATCTCATTTTCCCGCCTAAGGTACTTCATTCATAGGAAAGTGAGTGTTTTCCTGGGTGTGTGGAAATAATGCTACATCTTGAGCACATAGATCAGTTCAGCCGCTGTAGACATTTCGCACTTTATCTGTATAGACAGGAAGGGAGTAAACAGGTGATGTCTTTATAGTCTTTAGCACCATTATTACATTGTATATTATAATGCCTGCGTAGTAACCATTAAAACTTTCATTTTTAATGCCAAGTCTGAAAGCGTTAGTGGGATGTTCCTCGTTTCTCTAAGGAAGACTGATCTACAGGACAGTAATGTTTCTAGGGTCTCCAAGCCCTGCTTGACTTCTAATGGAGTGTTTAGGCTATCTGGCTATCTTTAATGTTTTTTTTTTTCTTCCTTCTTTTGAAACACCACTTTAACCTTCTTACTGGACGCAGTACAGAATGTATCTATATTCCCGTATGTCTCATCAAAAGATGTGATAGAGTTTAGTGGCTAGAATTAGAGCTGCTACGCTTGGGTTTCAAGTGTATTAAAATTGGAATCCCATCTCTGAGAAATCAGAATAGTCAGTCTACTAGGGCGAGGACTTCTAAGTAAATGCTTTTGTCTTATGAAGTCGTGGTACGGGTATGATTGGCATATTTTGGTGGCTGTTTGTCCAGGGCAAAAGGCAAAGCATTCGTGCAGAGGGCAAGAGTTTGTCCATGTACTGTTTGTATTACTCTTCCTTAGTATTTGCAGTATGAAAAATAATGTGGGATATAATAATTTCTTAAAAGCTTATTCTTCTTGCTCAATTTCAGTTGCTTGGCTTTTCAAAGCGAACAGTCAAAGCAGTCTCTCATGGAGTGTATCTGAAGTCAGCTACAGTTTGACACTGTCAGACTGCCTCTGGTGCCTGAGCTTGCTTATGCTCAAGTCAACTCTGATATCTCTGTGCTGTGATTCTTTTGCTGCTTTGGTTCATTTTTGTAGCTAGTCAGTGAACATTGATCTTCTTAAGGATAAATTAATCTTGTGGTAGTGTATCTATTAAAGCAGAATTTGTATCCATCTTCCTATTATGTGTTTACTTAACATAGATAGATAGGAAGTCTCAGCCCTTCCAGTGGAATGTCATTACTTCATTACCTTAACATACACATCTTCTTGGCCAAGGCTGTGATCTGGCCCTTTCTTACACTGTTAATCTTTTTCAAAGTGACATACCTACTTTAGGTTTTAACATTCAGCATACAGATCCGTGAGTGCTAACTAGGTCAGATAGGTTTATGTCTAAATTCTTCTTGCCTGCTTTTTCTTTTTGAATTAGTTCCTGTGAAGTTACGCAAATACTTGGTCCTGTTTCTCTTAGAAACAAACAGAAATTAGTGTTGTGAAGTAACTTTCTCACTTATGATTAGCAATTTTGTATCACAACAGTATTTATAGAAGTGAAGAAAATGAAAATTTGATTATGGTTCATGATTACAGTGGTTCCCTTAATACTTACTGTACCCTTATCTGGAGCAAAATAACAGTTTTGGATATGGATTTTTATGGTAGAATTTTATGTTGAAACTTGCAGTTCTTATCCAATTTGGCACGCAGTTTTTTAACTTTTTATACTTGCTCAAAAACAGTGGCCTGTATCAATAGTTTCCAAATTCCGCTACCTGGGAGTCCACTTTTGTCCCATTTTGCAGTTCAAACAAAAGAAAGTATTGAATCATGGCTGGTTGCGCTGTTAGTATTGACCTAAGCATTTAACTCACATATGCCAGTGAGTTGTGAAGGAAGACAGTGTTGATGCCATAGTTGTATTCACATAACCAATCTGTTTATGTGGTTTCACTTCTGTTATGTGCTATCTAATTATTTCTTTTTTATTTACTCTTAACTCTGTATTACGCATACATCTTTTACACAGACAGCTTGTGTGCTGTTGTGTGCAGGGAAGGATACTGAAACCATTTGTGTGTACGGATAAAGCTTTAAATCAAAAGTTGTCTTTGTTTAATTTTGTTTTAAGAGTGACTTACAAAATGTTAGCTTTTTTTTGTTTCGTAGTACATCCTTCTTCAATTCAAGATCTGGTAACTCATTGCTTAGGGAATTGAGCTCTTTCCACTGGAAGCAGGAGGCAAAAGATAGATATTGTTTCTTTAACCTATGTAGCCAAGATTATTACAAGGTGTTAATCTTCATGAAGTATTTTTTGCCTCTACCTTTAAGTATTGGTGCAAACCCCTTAACCGGAGTGCTGGACTTGTCTTACTGTGTGCCTTTTATTTATACCATTTGTTTCTTACCTTACTCTCTCTCCTTCCCTCTTTCAATCCTAAGGAAGTAAAATAAAAATAATGTGAATTGCAGCTCTGCCAACAGCCATAGGCTTCTGATGTTGTGAGAATTGAAATTTCATGGACCATCAACTGCTCTGCCATTTAAAGGAATTTGCTCTGTCGTCAAAAAACATAATTACTGATACTTTATCACATCCGTATATATGTGACTGGCTGGCTACATTGATGATTCGAACTGCTGACCAAATCGTGAGCGGTTCTGAAACTGCTTTTTAACTTTCACAAAGCATTCGGCTGAGGCTGTCACTTTTCAGACTTGAGAGGAAAATGATAAATCTGTAGTCCTTTTTTCTGTCTTTCACCTTTGTTTTGTTGTTAATCTGTCCCTTTGAAAAGCTGGCCTTCCAATAATACTTGGAAAAACTTAACAAAAAATTTAAGTAAAATATAATCTCTTCCTTTCTCTATTCTATTTATTTAGAGAAAAGACTGAAATGGTTTCTCATTTACTGTATTGAATATCCTCTTGATGAATTAGATAAACATTTACACTAGAAGTTTCTGATTAGCTAACAGATACACTGAATGGTCAGGCGATGTATCCTTCTATGATACACACAAGATTTGAATTAGAGAATAAAATATATTTATTTTTGCTATAGAGGCAGAAGCTTCTAGCATTTCTAGCTTAAAAATAAAAATAGTTAAAGGCATCTAAGTAATTGAGCATATATTTAAACTATATTGGTAGTATATTAGTATATTTGAATGAGTTATAAACTTTAACAGTGTCATAATATTTGAAAGAGTACAGATGTATAATCTATAGCTAGTTACTTCCAAGGCTTCAATCCTTTTGAATAAAAGAAAAGCACGTCTCCCCGCCTTCCCCGCTGCCCCTTTCTTCCAAGTTGCTGGTATATGTTTGAAGTTAAAACCGTTTTTTTGAGAAAAGAAAAAAAAAAGTGTTTCGGGTATACTGTTTTCTTTAAAAGACGACTGAGGTTTCTAGTAGAGACGTGGTAGATCATAAAAATAAAACCCAAACTTATTCATAATTAAAATGTTTCACTCCCAGGTGAAACATTAGTTAACTTTTAAGCATAGTGAACCTAATACTGAGATTTTTCTAAGCAAGTTTTTGTCCTTGAACTGAACTGTTATGCCACTACCACTATTGGTCTTAGGATTGCAAAGCTATCTAGAAGTATCTGGAGCAGAAGAGCAATTAGACCTGATTTTATTTTTTTGTCTTCGTGTGTAGAATGTTCACCTGGTTGGCAGATGAAGATGGCTGTAAGCGAATCAAAGTATCAAGTGAAATTTTCTTATGCATTAAGAAGTTACTGATAATTTTGTGGGGGTTTTGGAAGATTTTTTGGGGTGGGTTGTGAGGTTTTTTTTGGTGTTTAGTTTTGTGAGTTTTTTTTTTCCACTGGAATTATTCAAATATAAATGACCACCTCCTGGCTTCTGAACTACTGAGCCTCTGGAGTACTTAAAAATAATGTTTCCCAGTTTGCGAATTAAAACCTTCAAATGGCGTATTTTTACCTTGGTTAGGAATTTTACTCCAATTGTATAAGTAAGATCATTGTAGATCAACTGCAGTCTATAGTAAAAGAACGTATTATTTCAGCGCATTTGAAGTCTGGAATAACTTAGTGAACTCCTGTGGTCACAAATGTTGGTCAGACGGCCTTTAAATTGAATGCTTCGAAATCTGTGTAAGAAGCTGTGCATGTTAAGCCATCCCAAGGCTAGTGTGAGCAGCAGTAACTTCATATTCTCCCTTTTTTTTTTTTATGCTTGACTTTTGAAAGGCTACATACTTTAGTTATGCTGTAATTAGCACAGCCTTTAGGTTTTAATCTGTTTCTTAGTAAAACCAGCTTTATGTTTACATGTTTTTGTGCCCTAGTGTCATAAGCTGTAAATAAATTATTGCTGTTGTAGCAAGGTTAAAGTTTTGGTAATGATTGCTTTTTCCCTTATGCCTTAATTATAGCGTAAAGAAAACAATAGTAAAATTATCTGCTGTCCTGCTTAACTATAAGCCGTAATTTAAATCACTGTAGAATTGTGAGGGAAGAAGATAATTAATATCTGATCTAACATTCTTCTGAAATAAATGGTCCAGGAGTATATTTATTTGTATTTTATGTGCTGAATTAATTAAAAACAAGACAACAACAAAGAACTCACAACCACTAAAAAACCCCAACAACTTGTGTTTGACTCTAGACTTTTTGCTTGATTCTGTTCTTATGCAGCCTGGCAGGACTGCTGGGTTGTGTTGGTTTTGTTCTGTTTTGTTTTTTCTTTGAAGCTTAAAAGAGGTTCATGGTTGAAAATTTTCTTACTTCTTGTTTAAACATACGCAATCAGTAGTTACTACACTTACTACATCGGTTTCTTCCTGGTCTGTGTTTTTGTGGCTTATGCCACAATGCAGTGGCCTAAATGTGTCTCTAAAGAGTTTATGTCTTCATAGCATTGAAGTAAAAGAATCTTTGTGTAAATACAACCAGAGCAGCTTTAGGTATGTACCCCTCTTTCCATCTAGTAATATTTATGAGCGTAAGTAGCGTGCCATCGCAGGTTCTTCTCATGCATCAGGCGGTGTAGTACAAATTGTGCTATATGGATCAGCTAGGCGATGAGAGTATATCAAAATTGATAATACAAGACTGGGAAACTTCATACTTAGTATTGTCCAGTTATTTCATGCTATGCTGTGAAAGAGCACTGCACTAGGACAGTAAACAGTGAGCATTGTCATATATTGTTGTTTTATAACTTGCTGTGAAATATTTTCTGCAGAGGGGAAGATGACTTATTCTAGCTGGTCTTTCTTTTTTTATTTTAGGGGTTTTGTGGTTACTCTTTTATTTGGAAAAAGCAACTCAGAAAAATACCTTGAGCAGTGTGAACATTCGTTTCTTCCTTGTACATCAGTTGGGATCCCTAAGGTAAGGAGAGTTTACTGGTCTTAACTTCTAGATCAGATCTGATAACTCTGCAAATTAGAGTAACACTAATAATCAGTTTTAATCTAAGAATTTCCCAAGGTAAAAGAGCCTGCTTATATGTTTTGAGTCAGCTGCAATGTGCAAGCAAAGTGCAAGATTTTTCCTTTTTGAAATACAAGCTTTTTAAGCATGTATGGAAAGTCTGTTTTAAGTATTGTTTCTGGCTTCAATATGAGAAATGGGTAAGATGTAGCTGGCTAGTATTATCTGTGAAGGAATTACTAAACCATTCCTTTCTAGACTACTAGTGTGTTTTGGGTTTTTTTAGGGGTAAGTGGTAGCTCCTTCTTGCTTTTTCTTGCAAGATTGTTGTGACTGTGTAGGATCCTTCCACCATTGGATCTGTAGTCTCTCCAGTTTTGATTCTTTTGTTTTTTTGTGGTCAAAAAGTTGCTTGTCTAAGTAAGAAGATTAAACTGTTAATAAAGTCTAGATTTACAGTACTTCAGGGATGTAGAAGCTGTTATATTTGGCTATTCTTAAGACCAAGCAAAAATACTGGAAATACGTATATAAATGCAGCAGTGGGATCCGCTTTTCAACTCTTTATTTCTGAATTGTTAACACACACATCATTTTGGTTGATGTACCCAGATTCAGAGTTTCTAAATGGATACATCTGCATCTGTTTAGTACAGAATAGATTCTTAATAGCCAAAGGGTAGAATTTCTAGGAATTCCTGGTTTATGAACCAATACATCTTAGCAGCTAGGAGATTTATATATATCTTGGCCTAATCTGTTTGTACTCATCAGAGCAGAGAAAATGCTTTAACCCAAAGATTGCTGGTTATGTTATATTTTATCTCACAACTGTTTTGACTGAAACATCCTGCCCTTTCATAGCTGTTCAGGTCACTACACTTAATGTTTGTGAAAGGTGGGGAGGTGTTCAACTTTGTTACCATTAGCACATGGAAAGAAATTTGTTTTGTGATTTAGCCATATGTTTTCTAATCACAGAACTTCTTTTGTGACTCGTTCATTTTTCAGTTGGTAAGTGTCCTTTTCACTGAAATCTTTGAATCTGTTGGGATATATCTGGAACTTAAGTATATGCTAAATCATAAAGTAACATCACTGATCCAAATGAAATTATAATATAAAGTTTAAGGCTGAAAAAAGGCAAGTCAGCAATCAACCACTGATTCTGTTCTGTTAATGAAGCCTCACCTCAGGGGACTAAGGTTCTTGGTGCTGTATGGACTTTAGCTTCTATGTTATATAAATTGTGGAGTGTTGCTTATGGCCCGTGTTTTGAGAGAAGATTTACAGGAAGTGTTTCTGTCTTTTAGATTTCCTTTACATTACTGAAACTTTTTTCACATTAATGTTACTTGTTTGAGCTCAGTACATATGTATGCTCTTGTTGCTGTATAAAATCATAGAATGTGGGGTTTTTGTGTAATCCGTGCAAATTTGGTAGTTTAACTTTTGATTTGAGTGTGGGTTGTTGACAGATACACTTTTGTCAACTGACCTGTCTTGACTAATCTCTGGATTGAAGTTTTGTAGTGGGGAGGTATTTAGTTTTACCTGGCTTACCAAATGTCATTTGAAGTTGTTCTCCAACTAAAATATGTTTGTTTTCTGCAATAGTGTTTTGTATTTCTTTTTTTCCACTGTATTAAAATAGCATTAGCTTTTTAAGCTTTTCAGCTAGCAGTGCAAGATGAGTCCTAACCAAAACCAAATGCGTGGTTTGCTTGGGATTGCTATTTGCCATTTCTGTATGAAATTTCCACTGACTTATTTTTATTGGAAAATAATATTTTTGAAATTGTTTTCATGTTTAAAACTATTGTGGCCTTAAATGGTCTGTCTTGAACAATTAATATTCTTCAGGTGGCTGGTGTATAGGTTATGCTTGTTCTAAGAACCAAGTACAAACTGAATTGACCTCAATATAAAATTCTGTTATGATACTGTGTTTTGAGAAGTAATCTGATAATACAGCTTCTTTACAAGAAGCTCTTTTCCCCAAAGGCAGTCAGAGTTTTATGAGTTGTTTTGAGGGTTTGTTGTTGTTGTGGGATTTATTTTTAGGATAAGGTGAATGTTCAAATGCTTGATTTTAATGAAATTTATTGTAATTCAGACACCAGAATTGTGGATGGAAATAATGTGTAGAATGTACCAGACTCTTAAGTTACAACACAGGATTTGGTGCAGACAGGTTTCCTTGGTTGCCACTTACTATACTTCTTAGCAAATATATAATGAAAGCCTCACATTAAGGAAAAAGTTATGTACGTTTGATGGAAGATTATTTACCTTTCTGCCTTTTTTTTTTTTTTGAATGCACACAGGGAGGTTTAAAAATTAGGATTAGACTTGCTTTTACAGGTCTGTTTTATATAACTTTTGTGTCAGGAATATACTCAATGATGCTATAATGTACTGGCTCTATAGGATACACAATTGCCTGCAGGTTTATATAAAATAACGTTGAGTGGCAAGCAAGTTCAAGCCTTCTGAGCTGTTAACTGAAATGCCGTTTGCAGTAAAAATTATAGATTCAATCCGACTTTAACAGAAGTGTGGAATGTTCAGTTATTATTATAATTGATGTCTCTTACGCTTCATCCAAAAGACAAGGATTTTCTGTAGGCTGGGTGCAATATTGTCAAATTGTACAATCTTCTGTAAGAGAACAGTGATAATTTAGAAATGTTAGTTGTATAATTGATCCCTGACTAGTCTCTGAATCTCATTTTTTTGAGTCAGTTGGTCATATGTTGTGTTATGGATTTGATGGAGATGTGTAAATCCCCTGTGTCTTGTCCACTCATGAAAGCCTGTGACTGCGAGTATATGATTTGGGAAATAATGGCACAGTCCAGTTGAGGAGTTTTTCATACTTAACAGTTACCTAGAGTAGTTTCAGAAAAGGACTTCAAAAATATCTATTAGTGCAGTGAAGCAAAAGTCTGAAATCTGCTCAGTCACTTCAGTTACATGCTTGTGGAACCTGGGTGTCTTTACTTTGTGCTGCATTTCACTTTATGGAGTGGGCGTCACATGTTCCTCATAACAGCTTCCTACCTGCTTAAAATGAAGTAAGTAGGTGTCAAATTTAACAATAACAAGTGATACTCATTCTTCCTAACTAATAGTTTAATACTGGTAGAGTATGTCAGACTAATACTGTGTATGAAGTGACAGTCGATTAGGACAGTTTTCTTCATGTGAGTTGTGTCCTTCCTTTAGGTCCATCTTCTAAGTCTGTGTCTGGAAGGCCAGGCTTAAAACTGGCAATACTTCCCAAGTGAGAACTACAGTCAGCTGTTGTAGCTGCAATGAGATAAAACCAGCTATTCTAAATTTTGGATGTCTTCAGACGTATTAAAAGCAAATGACATTATTCTGCATGTACACAAACATTTCACTGGAGAAACAAGAATATGACAGAATGGTCCAACATTGTAGTTGGCTTGACTTTGATCAGGAGGTTGGACGAGATGAATTCCTGAAGTCCAGACAGAAACATGAATGCTATGAATCTATGAACATTTAGATCTTTACCAAGTAATCTTACGTATTCTCTGTGTGTCCCTCGTTCTCTTTCTTCTGCCTGCTGCCTTTTTCGCTGCTACTTTTTATTCTGTGTTTTCCACATGTGGATTTATGCATGTAGTCTTCAAACTTCAAAATGCTCTTTTAACAATTTTGTTTGGCAATTTGAACTATGCTGTGCGTAGTAAAAATATTTAATCATTCCAATCTGTATTTTTTTGATACTTTTGACACTGTCAAGACAAAAATACTTTGCAAATTCATTTCTATGTAGCTGGAATATTTTTTTGAATATGTCAACTTTAATCATATTAAAGTAGCAATGAACTGTTGCCTTGTCGTAAAAAATATACGGAATTTTGCAACCAAATAGTTTTGTGTTTTTGTACAGAGTTGGTTAAGTAGGAGGAGGAATGTTTTCTGGCCTCAGGTGTTTCTCTGCCATTCACTATAACTGGTTTAAATGAGAGATACTTCGGGAGAGTCATGTAAAATGGAAACATGGGACATATGGTTTATAATTTTTTCATTTATGGTTTTTGGCAGTTGTGCTGTGTTTCCAATAGTTGTAACTTTCTCTAGATCAAAGAATAAAATAACTTGGATTTTTTTGAACAATAGTGCAGGTTGTTGTGTTGTTATTTCTGTGAAAATAAAGAGGTTTATTGCAGACTTTGTCTAAAGTTTGTAGAAGGACACTGTATTAGTCCACTCAGAGAAGCACTGATAAAGGGTGTTCTTTTTTAGTATGTCACTTGCCAAATGTCAGCTCTGATGAAGTCATTCCTGGAGTTAACTGCTCCGAGTTGCGAGTCCTTCTATAAAATAATTTTTACCCTCTCCGCAATTACTGTTTTAAGACTCGTCTGTGAGGTAACAATGGTAAAAAGAGAGTAATTTCTCTTCTGGCATATAGAATAAACTGAGATGGAGAAGGAAACTGAGAGAAAGAAAAACCACCCAGATGAACAATTACCTGCCTGAGTTTGCAGAAGTTTATAATCAATATGGAACTGGGTCTTGCTCACGAACGATCTTGTCCTGCTGTTGTGTCCCCACCTTCTTCTGTTTATAACTATTTAAGTTTGTTGTTTTTGTTTTTTTTTTTCTGATGTAGTATTTTAGCAAACTTGCTCCTTCACAGTAAGCAAGAAGTAGGTTTTTAGGTTAGTTTCTCACCTTATGATATAGCGAAAAATACAGATAGTGTTGTTACCCAGAGAGGTGGTAGTTGCCCCATCCCTGGAAACACTTAAGGTCAGGTTGGATGGGGCTCTGAGCAACCTGCTCTAGTGGGAGATGTCCCTGCTTACTGCAGGGGGGGTTGGGCTAGATGAGCTGTAATGATCCCTTCCAACCCAAACTGTTCTATGGTTCTATCTTATCTACTCTATTAATTATAATAATAAGGAAAATGTATAAAGTTGTTACTGTAAGTATACATGTCATAAACAGTAGAGCTGATTTTCAGTTATAGCTAAAACATACAAAATTACATATCCTAATCTCTTTCAAGTGCATAGAAGAAATGAAACGTGAAGCCAGACCTATTAAGATTGACAGAAGACTGACAGGTGCAAATATAATTGATGAGCCTTTGCAACAGGTAAGTTCTAACCAGGACTATTTAACCTATTTTCATTTTTGCAAGTATTGACTGTGTAATATCTAAGAGAGAGACAAATAGAAGTTGAGAAATTTTATCATATTGGAGAGTGGTCTGTAGAAAAAACATTGAGGATGGGCCAGGATATTGGGCAATATTTGAATCTGTTTTCTCTGTGTTATGGTTTCTCAGCATAGCGGTGGTGAATGCATGTAAACCAATATGAAAAAGGTTTCAGTGTGCGAGTTGTAGTTTTTCACTCACAGTTTCATAACGGTAGAGGGAGTATGGTTGACTGCGTAAACCTTTTAAGAAGACTGCTGTTGCATTATCAGGCACAAAAAGCTATTTTATATTTTGTTGTCTTTTATTCATTAGTTCATCTTTCTTTTTTCCTTTCTAATTTCAGGTAATCCAGTTTTCGCTGAGAGACTATGTGCAGTATTGGTATTACACTCTAAGTGATGATGAATCGTTTCTTCTGGAAATCAGGCAGGCTGTTCAGTATGCACTTGTTCAGTTTTCTGCCAGGTAAGATTATTTGTATTTACATCGATACACTGTCCAAGCAAGTGGACAACCTGTGTGGGTTGTATGGTAGTAGATGAATGATTAAGTTTATCTATTGGCGTAGTTCAGTGCATTTAACAGAAAGAACATTTAAAATGTGAAGATCATAATTAAGAACTGCAGTCTTTTGCTGATCCCTTAAGGCATGAATGGAGATGATGTTTGTAGTCATGGTCTTTTGCAAAATGGCCTTTTCAAAACTTTGATTAATGTCTAAATTTACTGAGTAGCTGTTTTTCTGCAACTTAAGCACAGAGTTGCATGAATCATCACCTTTTTATATGCAGGTCTGTTTCATAGAAACAGCAAGCCTGTTCCCAATGTAAATCAGTCTGAAAGCCTTTAATTCAAATACGTGTATCAGCTCGGATAATTTGTAAAAGTGGTCTTACTCTTCAGTATTTAAGAACAAGGAGTATTTTCAAAGGCATAGTAATCTTGGAATGAAATGACATGTCACGTGTGTAATTCTTTTTAAAATAGGATTATTTGGTTCAGAACAAATGGATAGTTTATTGATTGTCCCGTTTTTTTTCTGCTGTTGCTTAATCAAGTAGCAGGAAGTCAGGGGATTTATCTGGGAAACAATGTATGTTCTCTAGTATAGCTGAATTCTTAGCCAAGGTACCACATACCTTTATATCCAACTTCTTTGTTAAGTAATGATTTCGGGTATTCATCCCACGGTGCTGATTGTTATGTTTTCTCTTCAGAGGAGGTTGTGGGTCACCTAAACGTAATCAACTTCTTTGCAATTTTGAGGTGGTTTATCCCCTCCCTCTATTGAATTGAAAATGCAGGTCGGTGTGCTTTTCTGACAAGAAAGGTCAAAGACGGAGAGCTAGGTTTAATGCTAGGAAAAATTCATTATAATAAAATCTTATTGATTGTGAAATAATAGATGTCCTAGGAAACAGTGTTGGAAATAGTGAAAACTAGGCTAAATAACCAGTACATTACAGCAAGCAATCCTGTGCTTATGTGAGATGTACCTGGCTGCCCAGCTGTGGTGGTTTTGTCTATCTGAGGAAGCTACTTCATTGAGCAGTATCAAGCACTGGGTTTGTGTCAAAGAAGGGCAAGTTATAGCCAATTTCATTGTTTTTTCTATGGTACTATAGTACTTCAAAAATAGCCACCGCTCCCTTGCAGTTGTATTCTTCTGTACAAATCGGATTGATTTCACAGGACTGCAGCAATTGATTGTTGTTGTTGAGGGAAGATGGTCTGGTGTATTTGTAATGGTAGTAGTTGGATATAGCTGTAGCAGTCTTAGATTGGTACCATCATCTCTAATTCCATGTACCCTGTGAGCTTCTGTGAAGGATGAGTACAGCGGGATAGATTTTTTTTGGCCTGGAGAGTTTGGAAGAACGATGTCAGGCCGCCACCTAGTGTGTTCCTACGGTTTGTGACTCCGCGGGTGCTGGAGCTGGAACGTTGGTTGCTTTGGTTGTCTGCCCTTTGCGACAGCCCTGCTGCTTATTTCCACATCTAGATCTTGCAGTAGGCTTCCCTCTCTTTCAGGGTTCCTTATCCCTTTCTCTCTTTTGGAGGGAAGAAAGAGCAGGTGAGGGAATAAATACAATAAAGGAAGTGTTGCAGAAGGATTCTGTTGTAACAAAATAGGTGTCTGAGAGAATTCAGGTAGTGGAATACTTAGTGCGCAGAGTAAAAGCCATCACTAACATTTAGCTTCATTATAACTGTAACACACAAATGCCTTTGCAGTTTGGCTAGTAAGACACGGACATTGTAAAAATATCTCTGCATCTTTTTCATGCCACTAAGGAAATAGCTTTGTGCAAATCTAGCTGTGACTATTACCTGATGCTAACCTGTGTGCGTTGTTGGAGATTTGCACTAATTAGCTCCTGTATAACTGTGGAATCCATTGTTGGTAATACTAGGTCACTTGTAGCTTCAAGTGAAACGTGTTTTCGCACTCATGCATACGCTGCCAGTTCGGAAGAGAAGGATTTTGTTTAGATACCTTCCAAAATGTTAGAAAGTATGGCTGAAAAAGATCCGAGGAGTATTGTAGTTAAGTTTTAGTTTAGTTAAGTTTAGTTTTAGGTTGTAGACTGTTTATATCAGGATTTTTCACAGATATTTGATAATGTCATGAATTGGAACACTATTCCAGATACTAATGTTGACCTTAAAGTAATTCAAGCATAAATATTAATGTGGTACGAGAGCGGTATTTTACAGTATTTGATTTATTTTCAGTGGATAGGCAGTTAGGAGACTGATTTATTTCTTTGCTTTTACGTGTTTACTGTCAATGTGGTTCTTGGCAGGGAGGAAGGAGAGTAGAAATTTATTACTGTTCTGTGTGTTCAGGATAAAATAATTCATTTTCATGGATGTCCTTTTCTGATAGGTCAAAGGAAACAGACTGGCAGCCTTATTTCACTACACGACTTGTTGATGACTTTGGCACTCATCTTCGAGTTTTCAGAAAAGCTCAGCAAAGAATAGCAGAGAAAGGTGATCAGATGAAAGGTAATGTAATGATTTAAATATGTTTTCGTTGAAGTCTGAGTAGGCAGGTATCTTACATGTGTGAAATATAGTTAGCTTTATTTTATAATTTAAGTTTATTGTCAGGTTTCTAATGTTTACAAAGCAGTGTGTTTCTTTTTATTTTCTATTGTATAGACCAAGCTGAGGAACTTGTAGATACATTCTTTGAGGTTGAAGTCGAAATGGAAAAAGAAGTCTGTCGTGATCTAGTCTGCACTTCTCCCAAAGATGAAGAAGGTCAGTCAATGTTATCTTCTGAAGTTATTTTAGTATAGCAGACTAAATTAAAATACTAACAATTGTGTTCACAATCTTAGCATGACTTTCAAAGTGTGGTTATCTACTAAAAGTGTATATTTTCTCTAGTTTGTGCATATTAATGCTATGATTATAATGGAGTATGTATATCTGTAGCTATTTCTCTTTTCGTTGGCAGAATTTTAAGGTAAAAATGTGTTTTCTGGGAGGCAGGGGATGGCTTTGCAGATTCTTATGGCTTTTTGTTAGGTCTGCCTGCCTTATCACTAGTCCATAGCCTTCATTAAAAAAATCAGTTTGTCTTTTTGGGCAAAGTGTGAAGGAGGGGGAAAAAAACCCCTGTATTTGTTAAATAAGGAAAATACCCTGGAGACAGCCAAATTCTGAGAATAAAAAAAACCTTTTGTTTGTCTTGGTTTTGAGACACTAGATCTGTCTCAGGTTTACATCAGTGCTGCTTATATTAATACGTAATTAATACTGTAGATTAACTGTGGTGAAGGCTTTTTTGTTTTCCCTCCCTAGGATTCCTAAGGGATCTGTGTGAGGTTTTACTGTATATATTGCTACCTCCTGGAGACTTCCAGAACAAGATCATGCGATACTTTGTCAGGGTAAGTACAAACTCTAAAAACCATCCCAGTTCTTTGGTTTAGTGCCATAAAAAATTTTAGATCTGAATGGCTCTTCTTATTTTATTTTGTAAAATTGATCTAACTTAATATTAGGTTATTTTAAATGCATCCAATTTTGAGAAGTATTTAATAGCAGAGAACAGTTTGTGTGAAATTTTTTTAAGTTACTTTTACCTGTAGCAACGTTAGAAAGGTGTGATAAAATGGATGTTGTTTTTCTTGAGATATTAGTGTCTTCTAATGTTAATGGGAAAGGAGTGTGTTAGTGCCTATTGAATGTTTTCTGTAATTACATATTTTTTTATTTCACCTCTACGCAGTGATATTTAAATTGTTGCAGTTACTAGCTTTATGAATACATGTATAAAGTGATTTACTATATTTTGTTTTTCAGGAAATCCTCTCCCGAGGAATTCTTCTTCCTTTAATAAACCAGCTCAGTGATCCTGATTATATTAATCAGTATGTCATATGGATGGTAAGATTTATAATGTTTGAAATGAATGATATTTCCAGAATATTTAACCCTTAATAATTTAACTGAATGGGAAGAAACACAGTCTTTACTTTGATACCTCTCTAATACACCTGCAAAAAAACCTCCAGACTTTTAAAAGTAGTAATATATAACAAAATCAACAGAAATAGAATATTCAGAGTTTCATTAATGTTATTGATTTTTGCAAAGCAGGTTTAAACTTACTCTTACAGTTTATTATTCTTTATAGGTCATGAATCAAGTTTAATATTTTTCGTTTTCCCAAGTTCTCTCTACTTTTGTTCACATATTTTAGTCTTACAATGCGCACTCAAGCACTATGCTGAAAACACCCTTGAATTTCAGAGTGAAAGTTCTTATGCAGGGAATGAATTCATGTGTACACGTACAATGTTTCCTTCACTCCAGCCACCTTCATTTCATGGAAAAATTTGCACGCTATTTTTCTACAGGAACCTAGCTTTAATGAGAAAAAAATACTGCTGCTCATATGGACGCAGATTTTCAATTTTTGTTTACCCTTTCCACCTACACATTCTTTATTTGTAACTTGGCCTCATTTTTCATTTGCTGAGCACTGCCCCCGGCTGCATCCAAATATAGATTTCTGAGGTTTTTTTTAAAGATTTCTGTTACGTTGGTGATGTCCCAAATATTAATTTTCATAATTACTTTCTGAGATGAGGAAGTAAATGTGATGGGGGAAAGATAAGGAAGAATAAATGCTGTCAAAAATTTAATACAAGTCTTAGAAAATGAAGATTGTTGCAGAAATTAAGGTCAGAAGCAGAGATGAGTGAAATAAATTCTGGCTGCTTGTGGAACCTTTGACATCAAATCAGATTTGAATGAAAAACTTCAGTTTCTAAAAATGAGAAGCTTAATTTCGTGTTTCTAGACACACCACAGTTCAGTACTAATTCTCTTGCAATGAAACATAAAGCTTCCATATAAAATTAGAAGTTAATCTAAACTTGTCTCTCTTCAATGTGAAATTCACATTTTTACAAAAGACTTGCAGTTCAAGTATTGCGTGTACTAGTCAAAGCAGGTTTCTAGGAATGTTTTGCATTAACTGGTCAAAGGCATCCAGTCTTCATTCTCTCTGCTCCATGCAACTCATGTCAATGCATTTCTGCAGTACAGACCAAGTATTACATTTCTATATCAAAGTGAGCATTTACGAAAGATGTGGGTGAAGTGACTTTTTTTTGGCCTCAAATGGTAAAGACAGCATTAGAACTCAACCCTCTGCACCTGTGTGCATGTGCTGTAAAGCTGCCAGCCTTCCCCTGGTCTCCATGCTGCATTCACAACACACTTCCCATGGATCTCGGCAGCACAGTAGGCTTCCTTCACTTGCACAGATTCCTTTGAGTCCCAGAGCAGGTTCACCCTATGCCAATACTGGGAAAATAGTATATGTTGAAATGACCTAATAGTATTTACAAGGGTGCCTGAATTATCAGAGTTTCAGAGAGGATATTAATATAGTCATTTCCTTTTTTCTTCCTCTCTTGGTAGGTTATGGTTGCATTGCAGAATGTTTTAATTATTTTTGTCATTCTGTATCTTAAGAAGCCATTACATTGGGAACATGTACACTTATGGAGGACCTTGGCAAAGCTGATACGTTTTCAGTGGTCTCACCAGTTTCTGCCTACTTAGCTAAGGAGATAAGTAATAGAAGAAGACTGATTGGGTTTTGGACAAGATCTTCGTTATATAGGCTGACGCACTTTCCATGTGTCTTTGTTGTACTTCTTGAAAACAGAAAATGGTGGTGTGAAATAGTTGTTGACAGTGTGCATGCTTCCTGTTCTTGGTCCATGTAAAATTTTAGTATCATAAGGAAGGTTTAGAAGCATTACAGTGTTTTCAAAATGCCACTTTGCAGTGCCGTATCAAAATAATTCCATTAAATGAAAAATCATGTCATGTGCTTTTACCTGTTTTGCATTATTCACACTGTAGAACTTCTGTTTCAGATTCGTGATTCCAACTGTAACTATGAGGCCTTTATGAATATTATTAAATTAAGTGATAATATAGGAGAATTGGAAGCAGTGAAAGATAAAGCAAGTGAAGAACTGCAGTATCTTCGATCGCTAGATACAGCGGGAGATGGTTAGTACTGTATTGTTTTACAAAGTACGAAATGTGTTTGCCACCATAATCTCTGAAGAATATTCCAAAAATTTAAAAAATCTAAAACTCTGATGCAACATAGTATAAAATATTTTGATATTTAAAAAATCAATAAATTGCATGTGAAGTATTAAAAATTGCATCCTCATTAGTGGGTTTAAAAAAAAATAATAGACTGATTGGTTAGGTGTGTGTACTGCTACCGAAATGAAACTTCCCTAACTGATGGTTCTGAATTTCACTGATACTTCAGGTATTGATGTGTAGTCAGTTAACAGTTAATCTGAAAAAGGAAAGAGAAAAATATTTCTTCTTATTCACTTGGTATTTAAATGGAAAAAAAAAATCTTCTCTTCAAAGCTAATGTGTTTTGTAAGTCGTATGTCACTTTTTGTATGATAGTTTAGAGCATTTCAGGACAACAGTTAATTACTCATCTGCATTGCTTAATTCTCTTTGGTTTTGCTTTCAGATATCAACACTATAAAAAATCAAATAAACAGTTTATTATATGTTATTAAAGTATGTGATTCAAGAATTCAGAGGTTGCAATCGGGAAAAGTAAGTGTTACAGATTTTTTTTTAGTTCTGAAAGAGAGAATCTGCAAATAACTTACTAGTTCAGTCTAGCTTTTTAATTCTTGTGTTTTTAAAACACATCTTGAAGTATGCAGTTATAGGAATATATTATACAAGTGAAGTTAGTCTTGTATTTGTATTTGAAGTATGGAAATAGTTTCTAAAGGTTCACATGTTTAGAGTTCTTTTGATTGTGGCTTTAGCAGTTTGCATGTGTCAGTACATCTTAAAACTATTCTCTTCCCTTCTCAATACAAGAGTTAACCCAAAATATTAAATAGATGCAAAGCATCTTTGTATTTATACACCTAGATTCAGTTCTTTTTTGCTGCTCCAGTGCATACCTTGTGTGCCTCAAGCTTAGTCTTTGGCAAAGTTCACTTTACTTGTTGATAAAGATACCACGTACTGATTATTTTGCAATGCCTTGTAGGCTCCATGTATTGCCTTTTGTCAGACATGTTTACCTCTTTAGGTTTAAAAGTCTTAAGGCAAACTGGATGTTAAATCAGAGAAACTCAAGTAGTTCTTTTTGCTTGTTTTAGGTTCTGGTTTGTATTTTAAGGCTGACAGAGTCAGTATGTTTGGCTTCGCTTAGTTTCTTAATTGGACCTAGATGTGACTGTAAGATAATGTAATCTTGTGCATGTTGGCTGTTACAACGTTGGAAGTATTCTACAGTTGGATCCAGAAGCATTGCAGTTAAAACCAAGAAATGTTACATTAACAGAAGAAAGTTGGGCAGCCATGAACTGAAGTTGTGGTGACCTGCACCCTGTCAAATTCTGAAATTAGTTCATGTTGTTAATTCATTGTCATGTTACTGTCACTGTTGGTGAGGATTTGGGGTTAATTTGAGCTGTACAGTATTACGTGAACGGCACTGTTAAAAGCCAGCTTCCAAAAAGTAGCAGAAATCATCCATATTGAAGGCAAATAGTTATTAGAACATTACTTATGATCCAGATCTTCACCTGTTGGTGATTGTGAAAGTAAGTAACCATTGAGAGGCTGCTATATTATGTGTAACGTAAATTATTTTTTATCACCTCTGCTTAGTAGTAAGCGGAAGTTTTAAAAGCTAATTTTTAAAAAAATAAAGCCTATGAACACACTGAACTGTGTCTTACAGGAAATAGATACTGTGAAACTGGCAGCAAACTTTGGAAAACTTTGCACAGTCCCTCTGGACCATATTCTGGTAGACAATGTTGCACTACAGTTTTTTATGGGTAAGAGTTAATTTATCTGATACTTTTTATTTATAAAGAATATGCTAACTCACAGAACTGTGCACTTGAAATCACTAAATATAGGTGTCTACTGATGTGTTTAAGCCCCTTGCCAGAGGGAACCAAAACCTTTTTTGTAAATCAGTCTGTAATTAACTGTTCAGAACACCGTACTCATGACTTCCAAAAGCTTGTATCAAGCTTGTCTCAATACTGATCTCTCTGTAAGACTGTTCTTGCAATGATTCTTGGTCTGTCACTTTGCAAGTTTGTTCTGTTTAGAACAGAATCATTGCAAGAATTGCTTAGAGTTTTATAACTGGAATGATTCTGAAACTTACCACAGTTGTTAGTCTTACTTTTGCTGGTCTCACTGAAGCTATTGGAACTAATGACTATAGATGTCAGATTGAAGTTTAAAGAATTACAAGGCCACTGAAGGTGGTCTATTTGAGAAGCTAAAGTACAGCAGAAATTTATGTACTCTTTTAGGTTTATCATATAATCAAGTAATTGATAGATGGATTAAAGTTGTATAATTTGTAATACTTTCTAATGTTTGATTCTCTTCTGTGAATTATTTGGCTGCTGATGGTCATTACTAAGAATTTTGATCAGATTTGTTTGTGGTGATGGTCCTTTTAATACAGTAGATGCACATGGTTTGTTAGAATTCCAGTTTGAACTTCCTCTCAAATTGTATCATGCTGTACAAGCCAGTTGCATCCACACAGTAGTGGTGGATTCACTTTTTACATTTGCATTTTAGGATTCTGTGCTTAGTTCCTAGACTTTGCTCCCCATTTTGTTTACTTGGTATCACCAATCTGTATATAGTACTTTTTATTGCTTGACTCTAGATGACAAGTATTCCAGATGTGTAACCAAATCCTGGAGTTCCATATGTAGCTAATTTCATAGAGAATTCTTATTGTAAGATGCACAACAATAACTATAGTTGTGTGGTGGCTGTTTTCTGTAGATTACATGCAGCAGACTGGTGGCCAAGCACATCTGTTTTTCTGGATGACAGTGGAAGGATACAGGGTTACGGCACAGCAACAGCTGGAGGTACTTCAAAGTCGGCAGAAAGATGGAAAGCATCAGACTAATCAAACCAAGGGTCTATTAAGAGCAGCTGCATTTGGAGTTTATGAGCAATATTTGTCAGAAAAGGTATGAATAACTTATTTCTGCATGGTTTGGAATTTATTCTTTGTACAGATGCTTCTTTGGTAGTTATGGCTACATTAATATGAAATGGATGTGAAGTAGCACAAGTTGTTGACAAGTTAACATTTAAGCTATTACTTGTGCATCTTCTCTCTCCTTATGTCAAGCAATAAGACAATGTCTTCCTTCCCCCCCCTCCCCCCGCCTCCCTTCCCCTCCATTTAAAAAGGCTCATACTAGCACTGATTATCCTGTGAAATGCACTAAATGTGTTCCTCGGAAGCTGACTTTGTAGAACAGAGAGAAACTAGAGAAAATGTGAAGACAGAATAAGAAATTCTGTCTGTTTGTTTGCACTGTGCCCTTTCGTTTTACCCTGCCCCCTCCTCAGGATCCGCCCCCCCCAGAGGAAATGTTTTCAGAAAGATGCAACCCAGTATTTTTCACAAATTTGGATTTAGATTGGGATTTCAAATGAATTAACTTCCTGTGCCTCTCTAGAAGTGTCTGTATAAATTGCTCAAATGTCACCATTGGGAATCGAATTTCAATAGGCTGAGCTTGAATGCTTCCAGTAGTCTTCTAATAAAAATCACCTCTCAAGTCACTCAGAAATTTCCCTTAACAAATTACCCCTCAAATCTCCTGTAATGCTTCTCTTTCCACATAATTTCTTTCACTTTGGTTTTTCACGTCAATGGTCTGTTGACATGGTGGTATTTAGACTGTGCAGAGCTTGCTCTGATGGGTTTTTGAACTGACGGAACGCTCACCAGTTTGAAGTCAGAAGCCGCCTAACACCAGAGCCATTCCAAAGCTGGTAAACTCAGCTTCTCAGCTATGCTTATGCAGTTGAGCTATGTTGGGTCTGGTTCAGTGCTGGCTCCCTGTCTCCATTGCAGAAAATGGGGAAAGTACGTGAACTTAGGCCCAGCTAAAAGAATGCTTTGTGGACAGTGGTTTGAAATATGTCATACCAGTGGATGACTGGGAATCTGATGGCTGCTGTAGTTATTATGCTAGTAGCTTTACTGTAACAGCTACTGTTAATCTCTCCAGAAATTGGTGGAGCTGACTGTTAGCCTTTCCTCAGATACTTCAGGACTTCGTCCATTTAATTTTACTGGCCTGTTCTTAATTTCTGAATCCAGATCTTTCTATTCATAAAAATACAAAATCTATTTTTAAGTCTGTATAAATCTGGTTTAGATATGCTTCAAAATAATGTGCATAATTTTTTTTTTGAGGTGGTTCTTAGTATTTAATCCTGAAACTTCTGAGTTTTAATACAAACTCGGAACTTAATTTTGGAAGGAGGAGGTGTTCTGACTCCTGTTGTGTGTTCTAGACAGTTCTAGAGCTAGAAATACTCACCAACAAGAACTTTAGTTTTCTTAGAGAATTGCAGAATTGTGTTGGATTTTATTTGTGAAAATAGAAGCTTTCTTATTTTTAGGCTACAAGTGTTGATTTAGATCTCTGTAACAGGCATCTCCAAGAGTTAATATTGATGACAACTTAGTAGCAAAACTGGCAGAAACACTCAACCATGAGGATCCAACACCTGAAATCTTTGATGACATTCAGAGAAAGGTATACTCGTTTCATCTTGTATTTTGTGAGAACTGTTAAGGCTATAGAGTATTAATGTCATGACAACCATTGAAGAAGGAAGGAACTCAAATACCTGAAACAAAAACTGTTTTACCATTTTCCTATTCTATAAAAATCATAAATTGCCAACTTCTGGTTAGCCATATGTAGCCTATGGTTTTCAAAGCAATAGACAGAGAAAGAGTAGGTGTCCTGTATGAAATTAGTAATGAAACACAATTTAGAATTACAGGGTTATTATTTGTTAATGCACCAATTTAAGAAAATGTGCCTGTGTAGAATAACTAAGTGGTACAATTTTGATCCAGTTTTAGCTCTCTTTTTCAAAGGTGAATGTAAGCATGTTACCATACTAAATTTTACATCTCTTTCCAGAAGTTAACTTGACTGTTCAGTTTCTGCAAGCCTGCACAGTGTAGCACTCAGAAGCAGCAAGTACTGAAGATAAACCAGTGTTTTATTACCTGCATACTCAGACTTTGTTACTCAAGTCTAATACATATATATATATATATAAAAAGTGAATTATTAATATTCTGGCAGTAAGTTGTACACCCAGTCTGAGAGTTTTTTATTTTAGGTCATTAATATCTCATTCATGGTAAAAATTAGTGGTCTGAACTGTAGAACTTAGAATCACACTATTGTACTTGAGGCCCACATTTAAGACCAGTGAAAACACCTTGTGAAATCTGTATTGCTCAAAGTAGGTTACAAGGGCCTTGCCTGTGATCTTTGCTGAAGAGCGTAAATTTCTCATGTTACAAAAGAAATTGACTTCCTTAGACCTGCATGGAAATTTTTTCCATTACCAGGTGATAGCACTTGTACAAAGTGTTTAATGAAAAATAATAATTATCATTAAAGTATTGTAGAGTTTACATGAATATCCAAACGTTATGAAGTCATTGCCACTACATATAGATACATGAGTGTATATGCACTGTCACTATGTGGGCTATATAGATAACTTTTTGAGGTGGTGTGGTGAAATCTTTGTGAGGTAGGGTTACACTGTATTGGCTGAACTGGAAATTTTCAGGAAAATGGTACGCAGTGTCTCCCCTCCCTTCGTTTCCCTTTCCTCACCTCTCCCCCTACGAGTTTGCAGGTTTACGTTCATAGTTTATCAACAAAGGAAGACTCTGAGAGATAACGTGTTGTGAAATGGGTAAAGACCAAATATGTTTATAGTGCAGTTCGAAGGGCTAAGAGGAGAGGGAGGAAACATTTGCAGTTAACATGCTGCTTTCCTTCCTGCCCATGTACGTCTCGCTAGTTAGAAAGGTACTTTCTGAGACTGTATTATACTTCCAGCACAATTAGTTCTCATAACCTTGCTGTTAAGAGTAAGACTGAACTGCAGTTTCACGAACTCGCATTAGGGTTTTAAAGGAAACCCAGAAACACATGATAGAATGCATAGATACATGTTGCTCTAGTGGAATTTATGAAAGCGTGTCTGATTAATTAAAAAAATGTAATAAGTATTTCTAAGGTTGGTATTTTGATTTCAATAGGTGTATGAATTGATGCTGCGAGATGAAAGATTCTACCCTTCGTTCAAACAGAATGTGCTCTATGTGCGTATGTTAGCTGAGCTGGATATGCTGAAGGATCCTAGTTTCAGAGGATCAGATGATGGTGAAGGAGGTGAGCTCTATATCTGTAAGGAGGATTTCCTGGGACCGTTCCTCCTGCTTTAAAATGAAAATAAGAAGATTATCCACATTGTTTGTGAGAAATCAAAAAGTTCCTGTAGTATCTCTGATTTTTGAATGAATGTTTCCTCCTTGTGCTTTTTTTTTGTAAATTGCTTTGGGACTCAAATAGGTTTTTTGCTGTAGTAACTATATTAATCTCTTGTAAATTTTTTGTCAAGTCTTGGTGAAAAATGCATCATTAAAAAAAGTATGCAACTCCCTAATTCTGTTTTGATTCAGAAGTACTTGAGGTTCTTCACAATGTTGGGTTCTTTTAGTATGTAACTATATTCTTCATCTGGAAACAGAAATTGAAAGTACATAGGAGATGTGGCTTTTCAAAGCAATTAAAATCATTCTTCTTGTACAAGTCTAATGGCAATTGTTTAACTATTAAACTGACTCATTAATGAAGCAATTTCATGTGATGATATAAGCTTAAAAAGGAATGTTCTCTGGAGCATTAATTTCATATCTATAGCTGAATAAACTTACATACATTTTCCTTTAGGCGTCTTTATTGGAAGCATGAAGTACTTCCATGTTTGACGCAACATTTTGCCCAATGCCACAGCTGTCCGTTATTTTCCAGAATGTGTTGTCTTTGCACTTTTATTTCTTGTGTGCGGCCCTGCATTGGAGAAAATCTTCTAACTTGGTTTTTTTCCTTTCCTCTTCTTCACCACTCACAGAATCTTTTAATGGGTCTCCTACTGGCAGCATAAATCTGGTAAGTGCTTGGATTTTTTTTTTTTCTATTTTTTTTTTTCCCAACAGTAGGGAAAGTGGTATAAAATAGTTTAAATTATGTACGCTAGAGGTTTCGCAGTTTAATTTATGAAAACGTAGTTGAATCAAGTTGAAACACACATAAAATATCAATTAATCTGTAAAAGAAAGCTGTCCTGTGCTTTCCTCTGTGTTTTAATGAAATTTTGCATTGTTTCTCACAGAAGACGTAATAGTCTATAGTTAATTTATGCAAAGCATACTTTGGAGTTTGGTAGTAATAAGCAAAAACAAATCCTTTGAAACTGAAACCTCAAAGGATTAAATCCAAATAGACTGTAAAATTTAATTAGATTTTTATGGGTTTATTATTTTTTGGAGTTTAGGACTTGGAGTCATAAAGTATCTGGAGTTTATCTATTCAAAATATGAATCTTTGTTTTCTAATCTGACTGTTCAAGTTCAATTTTTGGTATTATGTTTTTTAAGCAATTCTTGACTGGGTCAGTTTGTCAGGACCTTTTCTTTGTTACATGACTGTACCTAAATACTTGAATTATGCTTCTGCGTGTACTAGTGGTTGCATGTGTATTAAGAGAACTGTATAGTTCTACCAGGCTTTTTCCAAATAATCTCTCCCACATAGATCTCATTAGCTTTAAAATATTTTAAAAATGTTTTCAAATCAAATCACGGTTACTTAAAGAGGAAAAATTGTAAAAAATTTGATGTATTTCCTCCCCTCCCTCTTATTTGTTTCTTCAGACTATGTGTGGCTGAGCCACAAGATAGGCAAGGTTCAGTTGTGCACATGAGAGTATTTTTCCAAATCTTTTAGTTCTAGAAAGGTTTGCAGTCTGCATGCAATATCCTGGCTCATGTGATTCATAGGCCCTTCTAATTCATTCTTGGAAGATGCTGTAGCTCATCAGGGGTTCCAGTGCACTGGTTAGATCATGCTTGCACACAGAGGAATAGCGTTTATTTTGTGAAGGAATACGTTTAACATAAATGTGTTTCCTTGTGGGAGTAGGTTGGTTGTTTCTGGGTTTTGTTTTGGTTTTGTTTGGTTTCCTGGGGTTTTTTTTGAAGTTGGGTTTTTTTTTCCCCGATTGTTTTCTTGCATGCATTTTGAAGTAGGTCAGCTGATACAATTTACACAAACTCCTGTTAGATGCAGAAGGAAAACTTAGTTTAGCCATATTTTTTTTATAAATTTACGTACAATTCTGGCAACATTTTGTGAGAGATTCTTTTGACTAATCTCTTAAAAAGATCTGTCAAATGTCTCTTCACTACTTTTTCTAAGAATGTTCTGACATACCAAAGTCATTTTTTATGGATGGGCATTTGCTCTTCTGGCTAGTGGTTATCTTCTGTTTAGTTTCATGTGGCCTTTCCAAACTAAGCTAGAAAGTCTTAAAGCCTTTGTCAAGTACTATTGCAATGCAAATAGATGTTTGCATGGAACAGTTCCAAGTCTTGATTTTTTGTTGTTTTGAGAAGTATATTTGCAGAATACGACATTCATTATTTTTATAAAGAGTGAAGAACTTTCTAGCAGAAATGCGTAATAAAGCTCTGTGTACGCAGAAGAACTTTTGCTTTTTGTAGTCCGTATTGTTCAGGGTTTTCAGTGCTTTTACAGGTGTTTGAATACTGGTAGATTAGTTTTTCCTGGCTGAATTCCATGTCAAGAGTAAATTTCTGTACACATAGTTCAGCTCCCTTGTGTTAGTCAGTTACCTGAAGAAAAATAGACCTTCGAAAGGTTACTTCAAAGGTCGGGGAATTTCTGTACTTTTAGCTTATGACAGTGCATTAAAGAAGATCGGGTTATGGTGTGATATTTTTGCGTTTTAGTTAACTTGTGTTCCCGTGAATATACCTAATGGCAAAGATATTAGGTCATGCTAAATGACCTAAGCTGTTGTGTTATCAGTTCAAGTTTCAACCATTTCATTTAGTTGTGTTAATTATTGCTGTTCAGTGTCTTGCCTCAGCAGTTGAGTGTTTCCATTATAAAATACATTGCCTCCAGTTTATACTTTCACTCTAAGAATATGTTTTAAGATTATTTGGAAGAGATGCTCAAAACTATTTTGAGGATAAGTTATTTTACAGAAATACCTTCTTAATTTCTGCCTTTTAATTTGACATACTGATCTACTATATTAAATTAGTAGGGCATATTTTGGGGATATAAAAACACTGTAGAATATTTATAGACTCTTGCAGATTTCATCTAAACGGATCCACAATGTGAGCTTTACATACTGCTTTTGCATTGAGTAAATAGGAGTTACACAGGTGTTACATATCCAAGACCTTGAATGGCAGCAGAAATGGCTAGGTTGAACTTCTGGCAGTCATTAGTGTATGTCAGTTTGAACCCCCTTCAGTTACCAAGAAGAAAACTGAACTGTCAGAGTGACAATGAAGGGAGGCAGGAAAACAAGAAATAATGATGCCTTTTAAAAAATACAGCAGTACTTTAATGTCAGTATTTCATAACAACAAAAATATTAGAGCAGTTGAGTGTTACTTGTTTAGTAACATCCCTTCCATATGACTGATAAATCCTAGAGCTCAGAGAATATCAAGCACTTATCCAAGATTCCACAAATTCCTGTCATTCGTCGATCTCAGGTGATATTCTGCTTGTAAATTTGGACACTGCAGTATAGAGCACACCTTACGGTGTAATTGCTGTCCAAGGGTGACTTGCTTAAGAATGGGTTAGGTCAGAGAAGGTCTAGCCCTATATCCATCAGTGACCAAAAGCAGGTGTCTAATGAAGATTCTAGGAACAGTGCACCTTCAGTGATACTCTACCAGAATACTCTCCAGCATCCAGTAACTTAAAGATTTGGGAATTCTTGAAGTAAAGATGATGTCTGCTCTCAAAATATTTTTGCATGAGTTCAGCTGTTCTAGCATTGAACCATAAATTTTTAGCACTATAACATGCAGTAACAAAACAGATTTCCCAACAGGCTCTTTGTTCTTCTACCTTTTTTCAGTTTGAGACTTTTGTACTGTAAGTCTACAAGCTGTATCATGAGATAGTTAGGAAACTTCTTACTGCAATACATGTTAAAGCCTAGTGAGTGTGTTCAGATGCTTTTAACGATGCCATTTATTTGGTATCTAGACTTTATAACAGAAATGTAATTTCCCTTGCTTTCCATAGCGGATATTTAGACAGAGACTGATTGAGGTGGCTGAGGCAGAGAAAAGCCGTTCCTCTAGAGAGCCTGAGAAAGAACAAGTGGAGTATTATGTTGGGATATTGTCATAGTTTAACCTGGCAGCCGGCACCTAGGCACTAGAGAGCTGCTCGCTCACCCCTCCCCTTTCCCCCTCATCAGGGTGGAGAGGAGCAGTGGACAAAAGGGGAAACTCCTGGGTAGTTTCATAGATAGTTTAATATGGCAACAAAGGAAATACTACTACTATTACTACTACTAATAATGAACATGCAAAACAATCTATATACGATACAATTTTTCTCAGCACCCAATGACCGATTCACAGCCAGTCCCCAAGCAGAGATCTTTCATGAAACTCCCCAAAAAGGCCACACTCATGGGAAAGTTCAAGCTCCTGGACAAGAGAGAATTCAAACTCCTGGAAAACCGAAAAGCTGATAGCTTTCTCCCCTCAGCCAACCCCCATTCCTAAACTGAGTGTGATGTTTATGGTACAGAATATTTCCATTGGCCAGCTTGGCTATCTGTCTGAGTATGCTACCTCCCAGCTCCTGCACACCTGCTCATTAGCTGAATGTGAGAAACTGGAGAGAGTCCTTGATTTTATAGCAACAACTGGAAACAATAGCATTCTTCTCCTACTAAATCCAGAACACAGCAGCCACTGGGATGAGAATGAACTCTGTCCCAGCCAAAACCAGGACAGTTATCGAGGAGATGATAAAGTTTCAGATCAAGAAGGAGCAAGAGCAGAGTCTTTAAATAATTTACATTTTCAAGTCCAACGTGTCTTTTGATTATAATTACGTGAGATTGGTTTATGTCTAAGGAAACAAGAGTTCAGAAGCTTGATTGGCTTATATTGCGGTTGTAGTTTGACACAGGTATGGCACTGCTACCCAGGAGGTCCCATTCTAGGTAACTTTTTGTGGCAGCTCACTATTAAACTGGCTTGGTTAAATTGTAAAAGATAACTGATAGCTGCATAGTCATTCTGAATGTGTATCTATGAAGAATTTTACAATTTGGGGGTAAAATATATAAAGTAGCTGGGATCCCAGTGCCTGTGAATTCTACTTAAGTGACTCCATCTGTTTTTTTCAGCCTAGTAATTTAAGATTAGGATGACATGCGTAGTGGCCCATCCTCTTTCAGTTGTGTATCCAAGTTTTTCACTCAACAGTCTTGCAGAGCTTAGTTATGTTAAATCTTATAGTCAGAAGTGTTAATTTTAAATAATTGCAAAGCTTCTCTAAAAGACCTGTTAGGCATCTTTTGATCCCAGTAACTACTGAATAGGGAGAGAGGGTGTTAGCTGGCTGAGGATGTACCTGTTCACTTTTTACAAGAGAAGACGTTTCTGAGAAAAGTGTTGGCTGTTTTTTGCGTACAGCAGAGAATTTATTCAAGTTTTACTGCACTGTAACTTTTGTGGAGTGCTTTAAGTCAGTTGAAAGAAAACAGAATAGTATAAAGATAAAACCAAAAGATCTGTTATACAGCATCTGTATCTCCACAGTTGTTCTTTTTGGGGTATTTTTTTTGTGTGTAGTTTGTTTGTTTGTTGTAGTGCTTAGTAAAAGGCTATTAGTAGCTGTGCTTCTGTTAGAGTTGAGCTATCAAATGAAAGTGGCAAATATGTTGGAGTGATCACAAAACTGTGTGAAACTGGTAGGAGAAATGAAGGGCCCTACACTCTATGTAAAAGAAAGGCTTTAGTAACCAGGTAATACAAACACTTATTTACATTGTTACAGTGCATTAAGCTGTCCTGTTAGTGTAGCGAACTGAAAGTTTAAATGTTATATAGATCAATCAAAAGTATCTCTCAAATGAGATGTATCTGTGATCTTATTCTCTCTTGCCCATTTCTTGCTTCTCCCCTCTCTCCCCGACCCTGCAGTCCTTAGATGACCTTTCAAACGTCCCTTCTGATGACACAGTTCAACTCCACGCATACATCTCAGATACCGGTAAGTAAATCTGTTAGGATGGCTGCTTACTTGTTGTCCACCATTTATTTGGGGTTTTTTAATAATGCAGGCCCTTGAAATCCTAATCCTTTCATCTTTTTTTTTTTAACCTCATAAAACATTTGAATTCATGTTTCTTATGAAGTCCTTGTAGTGGATATCCTTACAGAATTGGTGCTGTAGGTCGTAAACTATATATCTGTACTTAAAATGTGATTTAATTTTTGGTTTATCATGTTATTATTTTTCCTATCTTTGGAAATAATTAATTAATATTTATATCGAATAGTGTTTATCTTAACAGTTATTTAAAGAACAAATTCTGAAAGGCATTTCTTTCTTTTTTTTTCTTCCCCTAGTCACACAGTTCGAATTCTTGACTGTTTACTTCTCTCACTATAATATTGTCCCCTATTTTTTGTGCTTCCTCATTGACTTAGCTTAATTTAAGGTAGTGACTTCAGTCTTTACAGTGGTGGCATTTTTGGTTATCTTTTGAAAAAGTTGCTTAATAATAAATTTAAAATTTGTGTTATGTGGAAGTAAATAACAAAAACTCGGATATTATTTGCAAAAATTCTAGTTGGATGAGATTGCACTGGGTAATTAAATTGTGAATTGATTTTCAGATACTTTTTTTTTTGGTAGATTTTACTGTACAATAGATTTTTAAATCTATGCATTTATATAGCAGACACGTGAGCTATGAGCAAGAATTCAATTGCTTGACGTTATAATTAACCTGTGTTACTCCAGCCCAGTGTGAGAGCATGGCGCAATCCAAGTCTTGCGTAGTCAGTCCTCGGAGAAGGGGAAAAATCATTTAGAAGTTGAGATTCACAGTTCTGCTTTTTCATTAAAATACCATGTGATACTCTTTTCTGAATTTAACTTGGAACTTTCATTGTTTTGATCTAAGAAAAATGGTAAACTTAGAACCACACAAGTTATGTTAAATTTAGTATCTTGATGGCAGCGTGTATTGGTAACTATCAACTTGACTCTGTGAATCCATAATATTGTAGTTGAACCAGGGGAGATATGTACAGGTTCATATTGTAAGATAGGATTAAACTGCACGTCATCTTTGTCTTTGCCTCATGTTTTAACAAGAAGTAAAAGTCCTTGCTTTCTGGACACTACAGGCAGTACGTGCATCTTGCATCTCTGTGCAGGCTCCTTTTCTCTGCCGATTACTACCTTTTACTGTGCTTGTGGGGTGTATACAAGATCATCTCCATAATGTTTGAGGATTCACCTTATCTTGTGTTGAAGAATAAATGCTGATTAGGAGGCTATGACAGAATCATAGAATCATAGGTTCGAAAAGATCTCTAAGATCACGAAGTCCAACTGTCATCCCAACACCACGATGCCTACTAAACCGTATTCCGAAGTGCAATATCTACACGTTCTTTGAACACCTCCAGGGATGGTGACTCCACCACTTCCCTGGGCAGCCTGTTCTAATGCCTGACCACTCTTTCAGTGGAGCAATTTTTCCTAATATCCAATCTAAACCTCCACTGACACAACTTGAGGCCATTGCATCTCATCCTGTCGCTAGTTACCTGGGAGAGGAGACCAACACCCACCTCACTACAACCTCCTTTCAGGTAGTTGTAGAGCCTCCTCTTCTCCAGACTAAACAGCCCCAGTTCCCTCAGCTACTCCTCATAAGACTTGTTCTCTAGACCCCTTACCAGCCTTGTTGCTCTTCTCTGGACACCTTCCAGCACCTCGATGTCCTCCTTGTAGTGAGGGGCCCAAAACTGAACACAGTACTCGAGGTGCAGCCTCACCAGTGTCGAGTACAGTGGCACAATCACCTCCCTACTCAGCTGGCCACAGTATTGCTGATACAAGTCAGAATGCCGTTGGCCTTCTTGGCCACCTGGGCACGCTGCTGGCTCATGTTCAGCTGGCTGTCGACCAACACCTCAAGGTCCTTTTTGCGCCGGGCAGCTTTCCAGCCACTCCTCCCCAAGCCTGTAGCATTGCATGGGATTGTTGTGACCAAAGTTCAGGACCCGGCATTTGGCCTTGTTGAAACTCTTACAGTTGGCCTCGGCCCATGAATCCAGTCTGTCCAGATTCCTCTGCAGAGCCTTCCTACCCTCGAGCGGATCAACACTCCCACCCAACTTGGTGTCGTCTGCAAACTTACTGAGGGAGCACTCAATCCCGTCATCCAGATCATTGATAAAAGATGTTAAACAAGACCAGACCAAGGAGGTGGCAGGGACAACTTCTTTCTTTTTCTGCCACTGCCGTCCTGAAGTGGTTCTCCTGAAGGTGCAGCTTAGCAGCACCCCTGAAATGTGGTCTGGTGTCTGCACGGCAGAGCGGTCAGTGCGAGTTTAGAGGATAGAGCTTGCTCAGCACCCGTGAGGCCAGGGTTTCCTGGCTCCATTCTCTGGACAGTCTTTTGGCAGCATCCCGACTGCCCACTCTTTTCTTTTGGGGTTCATCATTCTTCTTGTAGAGGGTAGATGGCAAAGAAGAGATGCTCCAAAGGATGCCAAAAGGTAGATGGCAAAGAAAAGATGCTCCATGCCCACCGTGCACATCACTGCTGAGTAATTCTTACGTTGTCAGCAGCTACGCCTATCTTAGAGGTGCTCCCTGGCTTAGAGCTCTTCAATATACTTGAGAGAACTCAAGGCTGTGAAAGTACAGCAGAGGTAGGAGCTGATGATTTGTCAGGAAAAGTGTATTTTATGGAGCATGGGCACATTGAGAAGTTCATGGAAATTGACTAGAAAGTATTTGCATCTAACCCCTGGAAAATTGTGGTTAATGGGTATTGTTTTAATACTTAGAGATACACATGTTACCAACTTAAACAGTGTGCCGTGTAAACAGTATTGGTTCTAGGTCATTCTGTAGATAAAATGGAAGTTCTTGAAACAAACTCCATACTGAGAGGAGTTCTGTGATGGAGGAATATCCAAGAGAACTTTAATACTCAGTGGAGAACAAAAACACGTTTACTTCTATTTAAGATAACTGTGTCTGTTCTTTCCACTTATAAATTGACTTTTCCATGAAGCACGTGCATGTGTATGTACACACACGTACAGAATACATACATGTGTGTATAGAGAGTTTCTGTTGACTTAAATAGTGTGGGGAGATTTTTTTATCTTTTTTTTTATATTTTTTATCTATGGTTAATAACAAACTACTGATATTAATAACAAAACTGCGTACAGCTTGCTAGCACTGTGTCTTGTATTTACAGATCTTTTTGATGGACAGACTTTTGCAATATGATTAGAGAGTACATTACAGACTGGATTTTCTTCTGATTTCACAGTTGTCTTTCACCTGTATCTTGAGTTCTTTAGGATAAAATTATTTTTTAAAAGATCTATCCACTATTCTTTAAAGTTAAAACCTTTTCTATTCTTCGTTTATGTTTTGCATGTCAGTGTATCTTGTCTAACTTTAAGGCTGCTTAATCTCTATACTTAAGTTTGTGTAGTTATTTTCTGGAAGGTATCACCTATATAGTGTTTTGGATAAAGGAATGGCTTACTCTTCTGCTTGCATGTCCATTTTTGTCTCTCAAGTCTGTCATTCCAGACATTTCTTCACTTCACGTTTGTGTCCTTTCGTCTTCCTTCTTTCTGTTTGTTCCTTTTTTTATTTTTGTTTTTAAACTACTAGTCTATGCTGACTATGACCCATATGCTGTGGCAGGAGTGTGTAATGACCACGGCAAGACATACGCACTGTACGCTATCACAGTCCATCGGCGAAATCCAAACAGCGAAGAGACATGGAAGACATATCGACGCTACAGTGACTTCCATGACTTTCACATGAGGATCACTGAGCAGGTAGTTAATCTCACAAAAATCTGTTAAGGTTTCTTGGACAGGTGCTTTTTCTTTGTGATGGTACAGCATGAGTATTGGCTTTCTCAAAATAACTTAAGATGTGGAATTATAGTACTACATTATTCTCCAGTAAAGTGTACTCTTTTTACTGTTTATATGATATTATTTGTTCTGAGCAGTTTACAGGTGCATGTTCATATGGTTTAGTACCTGATGGTTAGGTAATTGCTCTTAACAAAAGCAAAAGGAACTTAGAAAGCTTTTGCCCCCACCCTCCCTTTGCTTTGGTCTCGAACAGTGGCATATTTCATTTGTTATATTCGTTACAGAGATCAAGAAATAAAAACTGAGCTTGGGAAATAGGTATTTAGGTTTTAAGTGAAACCTTAAGGATTGGTGGGGTCTCAAAAGGGACAGCTGTCAGCAGTTTGGTGTACTGCTAGACAATCTGCTTTTTATTGCTGAACTTGTATCCTCAGCCTCTTAACCCTCCTCAGCCTCTTAACCCTCCTAAAATGAAAGAAGAAAAAATAGAGATTTGTAATTCACCAGCTGGTATAAAGTAGAACCTGCTGACATGTAAAAGTGTCAAAAATGCAGTTTTTTAAAAAGTATTTCACCCTCCTCTTTTAACCAAGCCTTTGGAGAACTCAGAATTGGCTGCATAACCTTTGAACTAGTCAGAAGTGTTGGATTATATCTGTTTACTTTGTTATTAATTGGGAGATGTATAGAACAAATTCTGTACAGGTAGGTTAGCATTGTAAAGTCACAACAGCAATAAAAATGGAAAATGCTTTATTTAAAAAAATCAAATATTGTCTTGAATATTTGTATTAATTATAAACAGTGACTTTCCTTTGAACTTCTTATTATCTTAGTGTGCTGTCAATAAATTTGCAATACCAATTTTTGAACTCCTCTTCAAATAGATTGTTGTTGGTTTTTTTTTTTTTTTAAATCACTGTTTTGAAGAATCCCAGACCTGTTGAAACCGGTGTGAGTTCCCTGATCTTACAGTGAGTTGATGCTCTGCTGGTATGGGGCAGTCATTTAAGACTGACCTAACAGTAAATGACTAGAAAAAAATGGCAGAAGCAAAAATTTTCAAAGTATGAAAGCTCAGAAATTTCTTGTTGCTAAATCTGAGTTCTTTGAATTTACAGAAGATGGAACCATTGCCCTAGAACACTAAGATTGCAGAGAGTAAAGAAATTCCTGTGCTGCGTTGTAGCATCTCAGAAGCTCACAACAATATTGCTTTGTGTTGATAATGAAATTCGTATTCCTACTGAATTTATGGGCACAGGAATGTCACTGATACACTGACCACCCTTCTTGCGTGCTTGTCTAAGACATTTTTGTTGAGATGTTAAGTTGAAGGTTAGAATCTTTTACTTAAAATTAATAGGAAGGGAAGGGATTATTTTTTATGTTTTTCAAAGAAAATAGGCACTTGATCCAAAACGGAATTGTAGTTAGCTGTGTATAGTATTTGTATGAGCTTTTTTCCTTAAAGCAGTGAATAGAGTCACACTGATTTCTTTACTCAGTACTGTAATAAATATAATTTGAAGTAGATACCTGTATTTAAAATACAGACTGTTCTTTGCTTACATCGCTTCTGTTTAGGTACAAGTATCCAGATAAAAAATAGACCATCTTCTGTTCGGTAATTTCCCCACATGACCTGTTTGTTGTTTCTTAAAGCCTAGATACAATACCTTTCGCTCGTTACTGCATTCAGAATATTATTAATTGTTTACATGAAGTCTGGATTCTATATGTGGTTAATCCTGATTCTTCAGTTTTATTCTTGTCACTTTTTAGTTTTTGTGCATTGTAGCAAATATGTTCAACCTTCTTAAGTGTTAGGGCCTCTTCTTTCCCTGCTGCTTTCCTGGAACACCTGTTCTTCTTGTAGAACTGGAACAGTAGAAGACATATCAGCCAGCGTCAATCACTGTCATTACCTGGAGAAAAGGCACAAGAGATGGCATATCAAGCATGGTATAATAACCTATGTGTAAACTTGGTGCTGCCATCCACTCCAGGGATAAAACCTTAATCATTTCGTTAGTAGGTTTGAGCAGGAGAGGAAAGGGAAGATGTTTTGAAAAGATTTGCAAGTTCTCTTGATGTAGTCTTATAACCCTACTAACTTTTGCTCAAATAATAATGATAAATCTTGAGCCTAAACCTTTGTTGAGCAGGTGTGATGACAGGAAGAATTTGCACGCTAGACTAGTCTGTATTTCAAAAGTGAGTGTCAAGTGTGTGTTTAAAATTAAAATTAAATTTTCCCCCTGACAGTCTCACGAGAATTTTCGTGCATTTGTTCTTGATGGCCTACCTTTCATTTTAGCTCCTTCGAGGAATCTGAGTTGTGGGCCTGATGCAGAAATTATTTGCCAGATGTTACATGGTAGATAAGAATAGCTGAATATAATGACCTCTGTAATTTCTGAGCTTATATGGTGATTTGAAACTCTTTTGAAAACAGAATTAAAAAATACTCTAATTTTTCCAGTTTGAAAACCTTGCAAATATACTGAAACTTCCTGGCAAAAAGACATTTAACAATATGGACAGAGAGTTTTTGGAAAAGAGGAAAAAAGATTTAAATGCATATTTGCAGGTAAGCTGTTACATGTTTTTGGTTGTGTTCTTGGTTGGAATTCTTTTTTCTGAGGTAGAAAATTTGCTAGCATGCTTTTTTTTTGTTTGGTTTTTTTTGGGGGGGGGGGGGTTTGTTTGTTTGTTTTTTTAAAAAGCTGTACGGTAGGTGGTACAAAATCCTAAATAGTATACCATAAGAACTTCATATTATCTAACAAGTTTGCCTTTTCTTTGTGGTTTTGGTTTATTCTCAGCCAGTTCTGTCCCAACTTCTCGGAGCTGGTGAAGTTCTGGCTGTGTTGGTTTTGAGCTCTATGCCACTAAACTTTTTTCCATTACACTCATGTTTGTGGTTACTTTCTCTTGTGCTGTTGTGTAAGGATTGGCGTGGCACCGGCTTTGGCGGTGTAGCACAGCCACGCAGCTGCTCCATTCAGATAAGGCCCGTATCAGCCCAGCAAAAGGAATTCAGTTGTCTTACTTCACAGGGACTTTCTGGTCATTTAGCACTAAAATATGTTGACCAACTCAATGGACATGTTAACAATAAGTAATGAAAATTAATAAAACATTTTGAAGTCTAATTGTTCGATTTAGAGTGCTAATATTTTTTTCCGTTAAAAGATATGTGCCCCATGTTTAATAGTAATATTTTTTCATTCACAGATTGGGGTTTTTTTCTTTGCATTTTAGAAGCCATTTGAGTGGTCATAAAGTTGTGTGTTTTTCTGTGAGATGCTATAATTAACAGACTAGTTAAAATTATGGGAATTATCAAGATGTGTGTTGTTTCCATCTTGAGAATAGTGTAATGTTGGAATAAAATTTAGGTTAATGAATGAGAAAATACATTGCAAGATGTAGTGTCTTTGTGTATGGTAAACTTTTACTAAGCTGAATGATGTGGGCTTTTCCATTATTTATTCAAAAGCATCTTTTAAAAATTATTTTACTCAGCTCTTACTAAATCCTGAAATGATGAAGGCTTCTCCAGCTTTAGCCCATTATGTGTATGACTTCTTGGAGAATAAAGCCTACAGCAAAGGGAAGGGGGATTTTGCACGGAAGGTAAGAATGTTCTGCACTGTCAAGGGAACTTTAGAGCATTCATTAGTGCAGTGACTGCATTTAACAGAGATGTTGAACTGTTTATTAAACAGCTATATAGAACTTTCAAACCAACTTGCAAGTGAGTTGCTTTAATACTCTGAATGGCAAAGTATCTGAGGACACATGGAACCAAAACGTTTATCAGTTTTATAACAGGTAAATTTATTTATATGACAAGGAAATAAAATTTTCAAATCGGACACAGTGTATTGCACCAAGACTACTTTAAAGTGTGTCTGTTGCAAGTTACTTTCTGTCAGACGTCTGTGATTTTTTTTTTTTTCTTTTTTAGTCTCATTCCTTCTAATTTCTTTTCTCAGTTCTTTAACCTGTATTTGCTGCTGTTACCATGCTCTCCACTCTTCAGCCCAAAAGATGAAATGCATTTGCCTTAAAAACCAGCTGTTAATGTGTTCAGCGGCTTTAATCATTCAGAGTCATTGGTCAGATTCAGAGCTCTGAGCTGTGCATCCTATTTGTTAAGCCACCAGAACTCTCTTCAGACAAGTGATTCTTGGTGCAGGTGACCTGTTTGTGTGGGCATCTGCTTTGCAAATACAGCTATTTCTAAACTTTTAGTGATGTTGGTGTAAAAAGCATCTGCAATAGAATTGTCACATCAAGAAATAGAAATGAAAGTGACGCTAAAACCTTATTCTGCATTCTGTGATGAAGTTAAACGATTTGAGTTGTTCTTTATATTATCGTTCTCTGGAACAGTGTGATACTTCTCATAGTGTATAAATATACTGGTGTCCTCATAGATTATACAATTCTGGTTAAACATCTTCCCCTTTAGATGGACACATTTGTAAACCCACTGCGTAACTCTATGAGAAATGTATCAAATGCAGTCAAGTCTCTCCCTGACAGCCTGGCAGAGGGAATGACTAAAATGTCAGACAACATGGGTAAAATGTCAGAGAGATTGGGACAAGACATAAAGCAATCATTTTTCAAGGTAAGAAAATATTTGGTAGTTAATGCATACTAGTGAATTAATAAGAGATATCGACTCACTTAAACCTATGTTGTATACTATAATGAAGAGTCAAGTCATTAGATGGGAAAGCAATCTCGTTTAGACCTATACCCTTTTAATAAGGTTCAGCAGTCATTATCCTATAAACATGGAGTTCTCTTTGCTATGAAGTATCACATTTTAAGATGGCATCTACAGACTGTTACAGTGATCCTTCTTCACTAATTCAGTGTAGCCACTTGAGAAGAGAGTCACTGCTTTTCTTATTTTTTTTACCACCCATTCTTATAAAGCTAGTTTGCTGCATCTGCTGCTTATGTTAGAGAAAACCCATACATTATGAAACTTACGGAGTAAGGAGATAGCTTTTTTTTCTGCCTTATTCCTTGCTGAACTCTGTTTTTAATTAAGTTTTCTGTCTTTCCTGCCATCTTTCCTCATCTCTTATATTCCTAAAATGTAATACCTTAGAGGTGGGGAATGGTAGCATGGCATGCTATCTGGAAGTCCTATGAAAGCAGTAATCTTCCTAACATGTCCATCTTACCCTTCTTTGTCTTGCCTTCCTCTTTCTGTGTGTAGCTAAGGTCTGTGATCAGGGATTGTTCCATTTTGTGTTACCAAAACAGTTATATGTGGCAGATGTAGAACAGCAACCAAGATGAGTTAACCCTTAAACCACGAACAGGAATAATGAATCGGGGGGGGGCGGCTGTATGAGGGGGTGTTTGATTTTGTTCATTACTTGTGAGATAAAATAATTGGCTCTGAACTTTCTCATTGCTGGTAACTTCCCTGGTGTGTGACTAACAGTATATCTGCGGTTATACTCACTGGGAAGTCCATGACTAGGCAGGACTTAAGATCAAGAGGAAATACCAGAAGAAATATCAGTTCCATATGAATTTCTAGCTGTTTTTCAGTTGAAGCGTTAGGCACTTGAGAAAATATGTGTGGGTTGTCATAAAGGTGTTGGTAGCTTTGATAGCTATGGCACGATACCTTCAGGTTTGTTGGAAGATGAAAGGACTACTGTATGTTTATCTAGTATGCAACTGACTTTTGACCAACTGTTTGGTTTTCATTTCCATAACCAAATTGATTATGAAAATTGATCCAATTTATTGGTATTCTAAAGTATTTTTTACTTCATAAACGCTACCTTTTTTCCATTGTAGGTGCCTCCTTTGATCCAGAAAACCTATTCAGATCCTGACCATTGCCGTGTTGCAGCACCAATTGATGACAATGTGAGTCTGACATTTGTGCTTTCAAAGTTGACGCCTCTAAAACTAGATTAAAGAGTTACTTATGTTAAACTATGTATTTCTTATGATATTATAGCAGGCACTTACAAACAGTTCTTAACTTTTTAAGAAGAAATTTAACACATTTACTTCTGAATTAACATCTTTGTTAGTACTAAAATGGTTTGCACAACAGTAGAATGACTTAGAGTGTACATGCTACTGCTGCTGTATTTTGTGGGGTGGGGGTTGGTTTGGGGTTTTTTTACCCCTCCTCCCTCCAGACTGCTAGCCTCATTTTATCGATGCTGATTTCTGATGTGACCTTTTAGGGGGCACCTAAAACGTATAGAGTAGTAATATTAGAAACTTGAAAGTGCAGTTTAAGCTCTTGATATTATCATAAGCTATGGTATTTTGCTATTGTTTTGATTTAAATATTGGTCATATATGTGAAAACAAATGGTAAAAACCTTTTATCTCTAAGTAGGACAGAAAGGCCATAAGATTACCAGTGATTATATGAAATTTTCTGTGGTCTTAAATCTGCACCTGTTCTGCCCTTCACATTTCAGGTTTTTTGGTCACATCAAAGCATTCCAGTTTGTCTTCTCGTGCGTAACTGCGATGATGGCTTGGTAGATGTATTTTTGCTCAAATAACATAGCCTTGAGTTGTTCTGGGTTTTCTTTTTTCTGCGTTATTTTGCACTATATTGGAATGTAGCCATACATTGGTAATTACAAATGTATATCTTTGATAGTCCTGAGGCTTCTGTTTTGCATAGCCAAAACAAAATTATATCATTCCAGTATATGAGCAGTTTCTCTGCAAATATTTTATTGATCTTCTGTAAAATTAATAGAAGCTACAATTCTTGATAGCTTCTAAGCTAACATACCAAGTGTTTCTGAAAGGCAGATTTCAAATATTCTAAAACCTTTCAACTCTAAACAGCTCATTTAAGATGCATTGTTTGCAACTTACAGTCACTCAATCGGACTGAAAATACGGCAGTTTGAATGGAACTTTAAGTGGAGAAGCAGTACTGTAAAAGTGAGGCGTGGATCTGTAGAATCTCCAGCTGGATTATGAATCTGCTGTCTGTGTTCCAGTTGTATATAAAGATGCACTTGTGTAGTTCACCAAAAAAATGTCACATAGCTGTGAGGTCTTGCTAATTCTTCCAGCGTTGCATTAAAAATACAGTGCAGACTGCTTTTCCAGGTAGAGCTGTATCAGATTCCAAATACAAAACAAAATTCTGAATGTTATGCTTAGAATGTAAAAATCCTAATTAAAAAAAAAAAGAGAAAGTGCATTCAGTCTTAAAATAAATTCTGCTGAGGATATGGTAAGAGTTTAATTTTAGCTTGCTATTCTGTTAAGTTTTAATGATAAATATAAAGTTTAAATAATCAGTCAAAAAATCAAAATAATTTGTTGTATTTCAGACAAATATTTGTGGTCTTTGGTATAATGCAGTTGTAACTTCAAATGCTGTCTTTTTATTCAGTAGCTTAACAATATGTAGGCTTGTATTTTGGCTTATAAGCAGGCCACGAGAAGCTGCTGTTGTTTCCATAAGAGAAACATTAATAACAACTAAGATGATAATCTAATACTTTCAAGCTACAGAATTTAGTAAACTTTCCCTCAAATTTTAGTATTTGAAAAATATTGACAGTACGAGTGTATGCCATCCATCTTTAAAAATTTTTACATAGTTACTGAATCCTCTGTTTTAGGATTTCCATAGAAGTTGTTTTTTCTAAGGCAATCCGTGTAACATGTTCTATTAAATAATAATCTTAATCTACAAACATAAAAGCACTTAATAGGCATGCAGGTTAGAGCGGTGTCTAACTAAAAGGCAGTTCATTGCAGTGTACCCTTAGGAGGTTCTAAATTTGACGCAGTGTATCCGTAAGTACAATATTTACTTGTATTAACTTTCTTCAGCCTTGGTGAAATAACTGTTTCTTTTTGTCTTATTTCAAAGATTCAATGGATTTAAGCCTAGTTAAATTTTCGAATCTTTCTTTACTATTAGTGGTGTTATAGAAGATTTAGGGAAGATTTTATATTACAGTAAAATACACAGCAAAGTGTGCCTGTTGTTATTCTGCTCATACTGAAGCATTTGTCCTGTGAAGTAGCTACTAGAACAGTAGCTTTCTTGAACTGAAATAAAAGTTTACTAATTACACTTTTACTCACTTGATCAGGTGGATGACAATATTCCACTGAGAGTGATGCTCCTCCTCATGGATGAAGTCTTTGATTTAAAGGAAAGAAATCAGTGGTTAAGAAGAAATATAAAAAATCTGCTTCAGCAGCTTATTAGAGCAACATACGGTGACACAATTAATAGGTACTGCTTTGCTTATATAGAGTGATCGTGTGAGTAAGACTATATAGACTGTGTCTGTAAATCCTTTTTGGTGTTACTAAATTATTGTGGTTTAAATCTGCATTAATTCCCCTTTGAAGAGGATCAATAAACCAAGTACAAATGTGGTATAAAATGCAGATAAACACAAAATGTTAATGAAAGACCAATTCCAGTCACTCTTGTATGCCAGAGAACTTTCAAAAAGAGTTTTCACACATCAACAAGAGCTCATGTTTTTGTGAATGCATCTTAGTACTGATGGTGTCAGTGCTTTTTACCCCGTGTTTTACACTATACTTTTTGTTGTTGATAGTGCTTATTACTTTCTGCATTATTTCTGTTTGCATCTCTTTGCCACAGAAGATACACTGGCACTATCTTGTTACATGAACTTTACTGACTTGCTGTGTTAAGTTTTTGCTCTCACACTTTTGAAGGTGGACGGGGGGAAAGGAAAAGGACTGCTATGGGGTCCGTTCTGCTGCCCTCCTTGTTCACTGTAGTTCACATATACCCTTTCTCATGCAAATGCAAAGCAAATTAGTAGTGCTAAATAATGTTTCTTGCTCTCAGCTTAGATATCTACTATTTCTAGGCTTTCCTTTCTAATAATTTTTTTCTGAAATGTAAATAATAGTATAGAACAAAAAAATTTCTAGAAATAGCACTGGCACTAAATTGTCACTTTGGATTAGTGCCATGAATCAAAAACTTAATTTCTGGCAGGTGAGAAGTAGTTTCCTATTACTTTTTCAGGACATTTCTCACTGTATCATTACTTTTTACCCTTCACAAGTACATTTTTGACATTTTCATCAACACTGTTAAGCATATAGACAGTTCTTGTAGTAGCAGTAGCGATGCAGCCATGTAATAGTGGCAGCACTGGGTGTTTTTCAAATAATTCCTTGTGGCCAGGTGACAATTACCTTGACACTTGTGCTTCCAAAAACATGCTGCCCTGTTGAACAATTCTGACTACTTTTGGCTGTTTTCAGATTGTATTATAAGTAACTGAGTTTGTGCACAGGCTGCTGCTTTCTTATTGCAGAGGTGTGTGAAGAACTATTTTGCTTCTGCATTTGGAGCTATTCCGGATACTCAGAGCTTCCTCTGGTTCAGCAGTCATACCTTGTCCTAGCAGATTCTTGGGGTTTAATGGCATTCTGCAGCAAAATTGTGTTTTCCTGTTTCTTGGAAAACTAAACTCAAATTAAGTTTGTGGAAATAATCCTGGGATTATGGTGATACACAGATGTGTATATCATTTCTGTAAACATGCTAGATTTGAGTATTTGGCTGTGTGTATGTGTTGATGAGTGAAGGTGAAAGTTTGTGATCAGTCTGTGTCTCCTGTTAAAGGTTATGAAGTAACTGCATGCATAAGGATGTTAACTTGAGATTTTAAGTAGGTCCTTTGCTTACAGAAGCAGAACTTGAAGAGTGTTCCATCAAGAGGAGCGCTTCTCAAGCAGAACATTTATATAATGCTGATGGGAGGTGCAACATCAATTTTCCAGCCTCCTTAGTCATTGTACATTTACTCGAAGTGAAGAAGGCTTTAACTTGAGGAGTGATCAGTGAGCTTAGCTTAGATTTTTATCTTGAGGAATGGCATTTGCCTTCCTAGTGTGCAGTATTATAGAACCTACTTAGAGTTGGAGAAAGCTGAAATTACACTTTGTTTGCCCTAGAGTGCTCTTTAAAAAGCTGTGCTGATTTGTTTTCTGTTTCAAAAAATAAATGAGACACCTGTTTCTTTAATTTTAGAAAAATAGTAGATCATGTTGATTGGATGACATCTCCTGAGCAAGTAGCAGATGCGGTAAAACGCTTCAGGTATGTCTTTTATCATACATGTTAAATATGAAGTGCTTGCCAGTTGATGTCTAATATCTTTATATCCTTCCTATTCTTTTTATGTGAGGAAATTATTATTACTGTATAGAATTCCACTTGGAACATTCATTGCTTTTTATGTGTGTTAACTGAGAGAAAGTAACTGTCACATGAAGAAAAGCAATTTGGAGTTTCCTCCTCTTCCTTATAATGTTCTTTGTTAACCAGTCTAGAAGAGCTAGCGTATGGGTGTACTTATGGATTTCATCAGATTACTGGATGAAATGCATTGTTTACCTTGATGAAGGCATATGCATGCGTTACCTTAAAAGGCAAATAATTATTACTAAAAACACTCTAGCTCTAGGCTGGTACGTTTTGCATGTGGGCAAATAGAACAGAACTGAAGCCTGAGCTTGAAAGTATCAAAGGCTCTGTCATTTCTGTTTCCTAGAAGCCTTAATAGCTTCTGCAGTGCTGTTGAGCAAGAGCCACTTGCCTCCATCTCCACCTTTTCTTTTTTGATGGGGTGAAAGAGATAAAGTAGGATCACGTATTAGCCAAAGGGTCATACTTTACAGATATTCTGTTATTGTTTAATAAAATGGAGTAAGAATGTGCACTTCTTACTCAGAAAAAGACTGTGTCATTCACTGAGGCAAAGTACCTGTTTAGACATAGGCATGTCTTTTGCATGGGACTTTATACTACACTGAAACTACTTTATCTCAGCTTTAGCATGTTGATAGGTTAACTACTATCAGAGATCTAATGAAGCAATTAATATACCTAAGCCTAGAATCTTTCAGTGGCGATAGAGACTGATTGGTAAAAGCAAACCTTAGCTGTATTTCATGTAACAAGTATGTGGTATTTGAATTGTTTTGGTGTGTAATATTTTCTTAAAATTTTCTTTCATCTAATTCTTGTACTAAAAAAGTATATGGTAGCTACTAATACATTAAGTGTATTGAACTTACTGCTTTTGATTTCTTTTTCACCTTTTCCCTGTTCTAATATTTGAAGGGTGTGTTTCGTTGTGTGCAAATTACTTTCTTGTATTTATTTTATGAGATAACTTTGAGGGATTAAAAAGAGCCTTTCACGTGATAAAATTTTAATGTATTTTGACAGATTTGCTTTTGTTACAGAGATGCTTTTTGGCCCAACGGCATTTTAGCAGAGAGTGTTCCACGGAGGGACAAAGCTATTAGAATGAGAACGAGAGTGGCAGGGAAGACCAAATTACTGGAGGTAATGCCAGGTAAGTAATTCTGGGGTTGAAACCTAATAATTCTTACCATATATTGTTGCTAGAATTAATGTCGGTATTCTTGTTGATTGTTGAAATGTTGTAAAGAAATGCTGACCTATTAACTGTATTTAAATAAAAAAGGTTTTTTATTATTAGAATACTGAATATTTTCACATATATGGTGACTTTGCAACTGTAATTCTCTTAAAACCAACCTGGAATTCAGTTTCATTAGAGGATTTAAATTTAGTGCATAAAATACCTAGATTTCAATACAGCATGATTCATCTAAAATAACATATTGCCACATACATAGTGTAAAAGTGAAGTAACTTTTAGAAATCCTTTCTGCTGTAGGAGGACTAGTCATGTTATGTATAATAGAGGTGCTGTTACTTCAAATTCCAAGCTGCTTAATTTGAAAGACTTAATATTCACTTTAAGTTTGTTGTTAACACATAAGCAGAATTTAGCTTAAACTTCTATGTAACTTTCATTTTTGTAGATGAACTGAAGCACATCATAGGTGCTGAGACAACTCGGAAAGGCATTCTTCGAGTCTTTGAAATGTTCCAGCACACTCAACTGAATAAGAGAATGGTGTACGTGTTTCTGGAAAGATTTCTAGAAACCTTATTTCCACAGAATAAGTTCCACGAGCTCTTCAACAAACTGCATTCACGGTCAAAGCAGATGCAGAGGTATAAACAGAGACTACATTCTACTCAAGCGCCTTCTTTGCAGAAGAGGTGACACTTCAATCCTATTAAGCTGGTGTATGTTTGTCCAGGACTAGTTACTTGGGCAGGTTCTCTGGGGCTTCAAACTCACATGCTGTTATTTCTGCACCAGTCTTCTAGTGTCACATATTAGATTATTAATGCATCTGTAAGACCTGTGGATCTTCTTATCTTCACTTGTAATTCAACCACTACCAGAAGGGTTTGTGTACCTTAAATGATTTGGTGCGTCTTCATGCAACATTGAGAAGAATATTGGCCCAATGTGTAAGAATGCTGATTCCTTCCATTCCTGAGTCGATGTTTTGCCAGCAGTGAAAAGTGCCAGACTGTACGAGTAAAGCACAACTGCGGTGATGCAGTGGAAGAAAAGGATGTTTTGGCACTGGGAGATAGTGCAATGTGTGAGAATCAGGTGGAATTCTTCTGTGTTATGACTGAGGCTCTGTAGGGCGCTCTCAACATTCCTGTAAAGGCTGAGCTAACAGGAAGAGTAGTCTCTGGAATAGCAGGTTCATAGGAGAGGGGAGAAATAGTTATAGCCCTATCATAAAAGTACATTTATTAGAGAAAAGTTGAGGTAACGTGGCCTTTATGCCGCATTTCCTTCACCTTTCATGTTTTGCAAAATAAACTAACATTAGATCTAATGGGGGTTTTAGTAAAGGCAGAGGTGCAGTAGAAATAAACCCTTTGTTTTGTAGCTTTAAGGGCCATATTCTGCTCTTATAGCACCTGGCATACATTTTGCATGTAACTTCAGCGGAGAAGGAGCATCCTATTTATGTTTGGTTGGCATGTTTGAGCATATGTCACGTTGATAGTTGTAGAAGGAAGGGGGTACATGTTTCAAAGAGGATAGACATCATGTTAAAAGATGAGGACATTGCACTAAAAACACAGTTACACACAACTCCCCACTAAATTTTGAAACTTTTTTGGGTGTAAAAGACTGTCCTACTAAATTGAAAGATTCCTTACCTTTTAGTCTGTAACCCTCATTATGGAAAAATACTAGAATTAGTTGGTTCCTCACAGGTAAAGGATTTCATTAGGCATATGCAAACACTTGGAAATTCCTGAATGCATCTCAGTGTATATATGAAAATAAAAAGGAGATAAAACTACAATATTTTTTTAAATATTTTTTTTATTTTTTGCATAGTGTAAAATTTTAATACAAATTTGACATCAAGGCCCCACATCCATCTGTTTAGTTTCATTGAAGAATTTCTGTCCAATTAAAGTAAAGTAACAACTGAATAATCCTGTTTGGCCACAGCATATCTCAGTTTGTGTTTTCTTTTTTGGGGTCCCTAACTGTTCGAGCACCACTATCCGGGTGAATAGAAAGTAATCCTATTGAGTCCGTTTTTTCCTGAACGCTAAACACAGGGTAAGATACAGTTATTGATCAAGGATCCTTGTAGTAATTTGTGTCTTAATGGGAAGACATGATCCTTTTATGTGAGGGAGGAACATAAACCTTTTATGAAAGCGTTCTAAGAGAAGATAGAAGGCTCTCTAAGGACCTAGTTAAATTGACTGAAGCCTCTATATAGTTCGTTTTTTCTCATGGACTCTATTAATGCGATGTAGCCTTTTATCATACTACTTAATAATGATCATATTGTACTGTTAACATTCTCATACAGTATGCATGGGCTCAAGTGCACTTGTGTCTTTTCTTTATTGCAGAACTAAATACTGTAAATGAAATCCCTTTCTTTTATAATCCCAAGAACACAAGTTGATAAATATGTAAGAACCCTTCCCCCTTCCTCTCTGCAGGTTCTGTAGAAGCGTGATGATTGAGTGCTGTTGAATTTAACAAAATTACAGAGTTCTGTGTGAAGTAAGCAGCGTAGCCAGCTCTTATTGTTTACATGCCTGTATCTTCCTCTGATGTCAGGGGGCTCAAGCATACCTGACATCTGACTGATGAGAGATCGTTCAGCAATTGTCCTTGGTAATACAGTAAATATATCATTGATACTACCAAGTCTAATTTATGTCTTTTAAATCACTGAATTTGTAACGCACTATGAAAGTGGGAAGTACAAATACTGTTGTGTCGAATCTGTGGAACCTTTATCTATCTGTAGGTACCATGAAAAATTTCAAGACAATAGTGATCATGTGCAAATTTGGGATTTTTAAATATCTGGTACATTTCTGTAAAAATAAAATAATATCTCTAGGAATGTGAACCGAACATAATATGCCATGTTTATTAGTGATTTTACTTAATTAATTTATTACATATATATACCTATACACACATTTATATACATGTGTGTGCATGTGTGTATATGTATCAAAGTTTTGTCTCCTGTATTTAAATACAGAATGTGGCTTCCTAATGCAGTAGTGCCTGTTGGCTGGCAAGAATCATCAGAAACAAATACTTTTTGTTAAAAAGAATTTGTATGTATCTTTATTTAAATGGTTTTCCTGGTGACGATCTAAAATAGCTGCCCTGTTGACCCATGCAGCCTATTATCCTAGAAGGTCTCCGAAACTGAATGTTAATATACAGCACTTAAGTGTCTGGGTGTATCTTCTGGCCTTTGGGTGCTGTGACTGGCTGCTGATAATTGTGCCATTGTCAACAAATGCACTTGTTTTAGCCTTAATTATTTTTAAGAGAAAATGAGTAATTGAATTTTTCATTTGGTTCATCCTCGAGCTTCTGCTGCTGGTGTTTGCTACAACTAAACAGCATATTTTAAGTGCTACCAGAATGTGTACCAAAATAAAAATACATGAATTCCACAATCTAAATTTTAATTTTGTGCAATATTTTCATTTAATGCATGTGTATTTGAATAACTGTAAAATAAATGAATTTTTAATGTTTTGAAGTCTAGGTTAAAAATGTCTTCTCAGCTGAACAATTTTCCATTCTGTTGTTGCGTTAGTTTATTTAAGGACTTGTTTTAAAAGTCTTGTTTGTTACTTAGTTAATTCCCGTGTTCTCAATGATCCTTGCTCATCTGAGCAAAGCTCGTATGTGACAAGGGAAAAATCCGAAGAGCACATCTCATGAATATAGCTGTTATAAATTACTTGTGCATATCGTTGTACAGTAAGTGTCAGCTGTGTGCCTAATTGTTCTATTGATGCTTTTTCCCTCCCTTCCTCCTCCTCTCGTTTCCGTAACAAAGAATGAACATGAAACAGGCTGCCATGGTCACCTCTACTGAATGGCAGAGGACTCTGAATTTATTTTGGAGTTTGCATTTATGTTCTGTCCAATAGAAAGCTAAAAACTTACACTAATAAAGTATTAACAGGATTATTATGAGTCTCTGTTTATTTTAAAAATAACTTTCTCCCCAGCAGATACCGATGTTCCTCAAGTCTGGGAAAAAATCACTGAAGGTAAAAATATCGCTGTTAAGTGCTGTTTAAATAAAACAGTTATTCCTTGATTTTTTTTAATAGTTTATATAATCTTGTTTTGCTTTTAACAAATTAATCTCTACATTCATTTTCAACCAGTATTTGCATAGAGTCCTGTATTTTATAAGGAGATATGCAGAAACAGTGGGATTGTATGGTGTAGGAGGGTTTTTTTTTTATTGTTGGGTTTTTTTATTCTTTGGCTTTCCCGCCCCCGGGTTTATTTTTGCAGCAGCTGGATGTACCATGGGAGCACAATTGTTCCCCGTGATATATTTAATCCAGCTGTTTCACATTCATCAAAATGTTGCCCTCAGCTACGGAGATGTTAGTTCTTTGACCCTAGGGTAAAGCATTTACCACTTTCAGTGACTTACACACTTTTGCTACAGGATATAGACACATCTGAGGAATTTAGCTAGCTGATTGCAAGTTCTTATTTGTTGAAGCTGTTATCCTAGGATAATTTTATGACAAGAAACCCGTTCCATTATAAACTTTCTTTAGAAGTTGTAAAAATATCTGCCATTTGCTAAGTGAGGATAATATGTGTCTGTGGCTTATTTAACTTTCCAGTCTGTCACATTATGTTGTTTGTATTAGTTTTGATGTTTAGTGAGCATGTGAGGATAGCTAAAGTTTGTAAAGTTCAGGAATCGGCATTACTCTACATCGATTTATTTAACTGCAAATCTTGTGGTTTCTCTCTTGGAAGAAAGAATGAAATGAAATGTAGTGAAAACAGTTCATTTTTGTTAAGTGCTTTGAAAGAAATTAAGATTTATTTTCATGAAACACTGGAAATGTCTATGCCACTGCAATTTCCCACCCACCCACATAGAAATATGTTTGAATATTTTCGTATTCAAATACCTCAAATAACTGTTTCCCATGCCGTGTCTCTTTAAATTACTGTGGCATGTTGGGGTTGGGATAGTCTGCACAGGTCAGTTAAATTATTTGATACCTGGTCCAGAAAGCACTAACTGGATTTCTCATTTGACATTTTAGAATTGGAATAGCACGTAAATTACTTCTGAGGTTGGGATTGAGTAGAGAACAAGACTATGCTGAATTTGTTGGCAATCTAGAGCTACTTATTGGGAGTAACTTAATGTAGCTTTCAAAACCAGACTTGCTTTTCTTACTGTAATGGTTTTAAAGGCTAGTCCCAAGTAGTCTTTTGAGTCTTTGTGTTCTGAATTTTCTCAGCTTGAGGTCTGGAAGCATGCTAATTCTGAATGAAGTTGAGAGGTACTGATGGAATTTTCTGTTACCAATTTAACTGGAGTTCCAGGTAAGAGATTCTAATAAAATTGTGAGAATTGGGAACACTCTTCTTCATTCAGAACAAGTGGAAGATAGTTGTGCAAGCTACCTAGTTATTGCATGTAAAGAATAGCTAGAACTTGAAAGAAACTTTTAAACATAGCTAGCCAGTACTAGGGTACGTACAAAACTTTATTTGCATGAGTCATCTCATGTTAGCAAGCTACAGGTTTCTTATTTTTCAGTTTTGAAGGGAAAGTTAGAATTTGATTATCAAAGACAATGTTTTTGTTTCCAAGGACTTCATATGAAACATTCCTTTATAGTCTGTTTAAAAAATTGCTTATACCTAATGTAAAAACACAAGGTATTTTGGGGAGAAGAAGGGTAGGAGCCTCATTCAGTATTCTGCTGTCTTGGGTAATCATATTAGTGCAAAACAAAACTGGAGTATCATGCAAATGGGAATTCACCAGTTTTGCTGCCTATGTGCACTGCCACGTGAAGGAAATGTTGGGCCCAAGGTTCTCCTGTACATCACATACATATAAAAAGAAAATGAAGGTATTTTTCTCGTGCGTAGGTTTTAAGTGGTGCTGAGGCTTCTGGTTAACCGTTATGCTAAATGCCTTTAAATGGCCATAGCCAAACCGTGCTGCTGCTAAGGTGACTGCAGCCTGCAGCAGCGTGGGCTGTGCTGATCGGGATTCTTCAGAACCAAGACGCAGGCTCTTACCAGTGAGAGAACGTCACAAAGTACCTGAGCAATTGCAGGTGATTCCACATACAAACATTTGTGCCAACTACTTCGTTTGCTACAGAATCCATCCTATTTTTTAGTCAGTAGGACCGATGCCACCAAGAACATAATCTTTAGAGAGTGTTTCTTCTTCAGCCATACAAAGCGTAGTAATATTCAGTAGATAGGTGTTTGTGTAGGTGGACTCTTCTGGCTTGACCGTATTGGGGATAGGAGTAGAATTCATGGATGAAGGTACAGAGGATGTTAAGTAGTATTCTTTCCAAATAAAGCCATAAATTATTGAAGTAAGAATACATAAACAGAATTACTTCAACAGTCATTTGATTTCTTAAGTTAAATTTTTCGTATTACGGTACTTACACAAGATTTTTATTGTGGCAAAGGCTGCACTATTTCAAACACTAGAATCCATCATAGAGAATCAATTGCATAGTAATCATAGCAGGTTATCATAAAAGCTTATCACTTGCTTGTATGGACTAGAGTGCAGGTGGACACCTGCAGTGCTTCTCAAATATCTGACTGTGATGGGACAGAGAAACTTCTGCATTTTTATCCAACTGACCAACAGAAATAAACCCCAAAACTGTTTAAAGCAGTGTGTAAAAAGATAGCACTGTCAAGGATCTGACTCCTTAAACTTGCATGAAGAGGCTTTTGTTTCTCTTGGTGCTGTTGCTCTCATTATTGATTGAGCACTGGTTGAAATGTGTCATTATTTGCTTGCTTGGTAAAAGAGATTGGCACGACTATTTAGTGTCTAGAATGTAATTCACTACAATTTGTAGAATTCATATGTAAAACTTTGTAGCAATTTTCTTTATAATTGGGTTTCTTGTTATCAAGGAAAGAATTTGAAGGAATCAATATGGGCAGTTAGCAAAATGAGGTCTTATACGTGACTAGTTTGATTATTTGCCTCACTGGGATGGACCACGTAATCTCTCCATTGTACGTAGCTCACTGAGTGGAGAATACCGGACAATGGGGGATGCTGTCATACAAATAGAGCCTGGGTAGATTTTAGGGGGTTTGCTGCAGTCTGAAAATGCAGGGAGGAAGAATTGCTGTGTTTTATTTTGTGCCCACTCAAACTTTTAAAAAAGTGGGATTGATTTTGGACAGTTCTGAACAAAAATGACGCCAATATCAGTTGTATTGCATGCATCTTCGTTTGACTTACGGAGTAGTGTTATATCTGTCGTTTATTGAGAATAGGAGGGGGCCACGTTTCTCATTCGCTAGAATATTTTTAGAGAGAAAATAGAATGGAAACATGGCTGACTTCAGCCAGCTAAGTCATACCAGCATTAGTTTTAGCTTCTAATCCAGAGCTACAATAATGTTCTCTGCATGTCTGAGGGGGGGACAGAACAACCGGAGTAGCTCTGGCAGAGTTGTGTGACAAAGCACGAGGCAGGTGTCGGTGCACATGCAGTTCTCGTCTTGCTGCACCTCGCTTTGCCCCGGCGTGCTCTGTGCGTTCTGATGGCATCTTCTGTGCAAAGAGAGGAGACAGTAGGTACACCCTGCACTGTAAATGGTGTAAGAAAATGTGATTGCTTTATAACTTGTATGCATGATCGTCTATTAAATCCGTAGTTAAGAAAAATGGATTGCGAATTCATATCTAAATAAAATGACAGTCACAACTTCAGCTATCTCTGTTGAGAAGAAATCCTTCACCTGATTTTTATTAATACATATAATAAAAGTGTGCACTTTTGTGGCCACTGTTGCACTTTTAGTACTGTGCACTAGAATTAATAAGAATCCATAAGAAGCTACCTTTTATTTTTTAAAATTATTTTAACTGAAGACTATTGTGCTGATGATTTATTTTATGCCAAGTCAAGTGATAGTTCACTGAACTGGAAGAGATGTTCTCTCATAATGGGTCCATTAACCAGTCTCTTCAGAAAACAAACAGTAGAACTTCATACCCGTTTAGTAACAGCATGTGAAATACAATGTTCTCACTGTTGCCGTTACCTTAGAGGATGAATAAACTGAAAAGAAAGCGCTTTCAAGAAAGCACTTTCAGAAAGCACTGAAAAATTGAGATGGGTCAGAAAGAAGCCTCGACTTCAGAATTCTTTTGGAAGCTTAAACAAAAAAAACCCCCACCAACGTCCCTGCCCACTCCAGCTCTTCAAGCTTTCACACCACTTACACCAACTAGACTGTAAATAATTGAACTTTGCAGGTTGTGAATGGCAGTTTATTTACTGGTCTATTAATTTTTTTGTGCATCTCTAGTATTGTGTGCAAGTGTGGTTCTGAGACAAACATTTTGTGTCAAGCACTTCGCATCAGAGAAATACTATTTCACAAGAAATACTCTATTCATTTCCTGTAAACCATTTGTAGGTTTTACCACAGATTGAAAGAATTACTCTCCAAATAAACTGCGTAGTGTTTGTAAACTGCTTTTGTTGACCACATAAATAATTAGTTAAATCTCTGTTGGCCAGTCAGCTTAGCTAGAAAATATTTCTCTTTTTGTTAAAAGACAAAAAGGGTAAAGTACCACCGCTAGGAACTGCCAGACGTAACGTACAGTTTTTCTCTGGTAATTTTTTTTTCAGTCAGCAAATCCAGTATTCTTTTTTCCAAAGAACAGTAAAACAAGGAGTTCTAAAATATACACCCATTACCACCTTCTATAACATTAGGTTTTTTATCTTTCATGTAAAAATTTTACATACATGTTTTGTATATATGTTGCAATGCAAAGTATGAAGTATGAACAGATACTTCTGTCAATCTTTCAAGGAACTTTGCAATTTTAAAAGTGAATATGGGGAAACTAAGAATTATGCTTTTGATTTTTCATTTAAAAACAAAAAATATGACCATGTTAACATCTGTTTCAAATACTTCTTTTTGATTGATTGTTTTCTTGAGCTTTTTTTAATTGCATCATAGTACTTCAATATTTGCAAGTAGCCCTTTCATCGGAAGTGGCTACAAAAGACTGGTGGGTGTTTGTATGTCTTTCAGTGATATTGAGTGTGTTCTGATACTTGGAATGTTTTCCATGATGTTGCTTTATGGTGAGTGGTGCCGTGGATCCACACATTGCAAGAGCACTGGGCTAGCTTAAAGGTAGAAGGGTTGTGTCTGTAGAGAAGAAGTGGGCAAAGAATTACGTTTTGTGGGAATTACGGGTGTTCAGAGCATGGAAATACCAGAGTTGTTAAAGTTTTTTCAGTATAAATGCAGGTAAGGACACAGAGTGAAATTTTGGTTAACAGAAGCTGACAACAGTAATGCAAATGTTAAACGAATGAGTTTACTATCTTTGAGCCCGATTCAACTGTGTATGCTTTTGCCTTCTATGTGGTGGCAGTTCCTTAAATTAATTGAGAAAGAAATCACCTTTAGGACTTTTATTTCTAGGCCTTTCTCCTATGAGCCTGGAATAATTTCATTTAAGTTAATCTTCTCTTTACTACTAACAATTCCGCATGCAAGATAAATTCTATTGCTTAATGCTAGTAACCTACTGCATCTTGTAGGTCATTTCAATTCACAAGACCTAAGAAGAAAATCATGCAAGGGTAACTGCATGCAGCATTTGCTTAGTGCAACATGTCAAGTTAAAAAAAAAAAATCCACTATTGAGTATTTTAAAGAAATGCATTTGAAGCTAAACAGACATTTCTAGGCTTGTTTGTGCTTAGTAAGTTTTGCTGCAGCAGTTATGTGCTCAGCATAGTAATATGTAGGAGAGACTGGTTTTTGTTAAACTAAGAAAAAAAATGTAAAACAGTTCCAAATACATTTAAACCAGATAAAACACTATTTAAATTGTGCTGTGTTTCAATTATATAGTCGATATTTAACCATTTTTTTTATTCTATTTAACCATTTTTTATTCCTTGGATTGGTTTGTTATAAGCATGACCAAGATAATATGCTTCTAAAACCAAAGTTATTTTGGAGGAGTTTGCATACTGCAAGTGTAGGTTGACTGACACGTGATAATGTACTCATGGACAGGCAGTGAAGTTACTGAGAGCAATTAGGAAGAAGTGGGATGGAGGAGCTGAAATTCCAAATGTAACCCCCCTGGAATTGTAGAGGTTAAAAAGAAGTCAGGCGGTGGAGTTCTTGGATCTACACCCCTTCCATCCGTCCTTCCCGCTCCCTGCAGAGTGTTTTGGTTATGGATTATGGCTCCAAAATTCAAGGAGCCCGTCTCTTGGCTTGATTTGCTGCTGACGTTTCACAAGAATAGTTGGTCGTATGAGATGAAAACAAATACTTTGGAAATATTTATGAATTTTGATCCGAAACTTTATGACAGCAAGTTCCAGACCTCTGTTCTCATTTAATCTAACCCTGAACCACGCTCCCAGTCGACATTCCTCTCTCTTTACAAAGCGTTTTATGTGCTGTGGTTTTTGTCAGCGCGTGGTGGGCCAACAGTGCCTAAGATCTGCTCAGTAGATGTGATTGTAGATGTCAGCGTGAGCAGTGCATGCAGTAATGGAGCTGCAGTGGGGGAAAACTGACACACAGCAGGTGTGCAAGGAATAAGCAAAAACATTTTATTGTGATAATGATCATGAAACTGAAGGCCAGAGAATGTGAACTATTTCTAAGGCCCCTGACATTTTCACCAAGTGGTCTTATGGTACGTGCTCGCCATCTTCTGTTCAGCTGCGGAGAGTTCTGAGAAAAAAATGTTAATTCAATGCTGCTGTGTTCTGCAGAGTCTCAGGGCTTAGTGTTGTCACAGAAAAGTCAGTGAGCTTAAAAATGAGCGGAAGGTGTAGTTTGAAGTATTTTCTCCCAAAGCACTTGGGATCTGTGCACCATGGCCTGGTTGGCCTTGTTTGGGGCTGGTTCGTGTTTTGCAGGTAGGTTTGAGGGGAGCAGGAGGGAGTGTGTAGCCAAGCCCTGGAGAATGGGAATGAGGATTTGCTGCAGCCAAGAGTGATGCAAGGTGGGTACATCCTTACACAGCTGGTGGGAAGCTCCACCAAAGTCTTTTGCTCTGATAAGAAGGGGACTGTCTGCTTTGAAAGTTGCTCTGTGGCCACAGACCCTACTTAACAGACCTGCAGATCCTTCTGTTTCAGAGGAGGCTTGACTGCAATTACCAGGGCTAGGGGTGTTCAAGGAGGTTGTCCTGGCTTGGGCAAGTAGACCTGGCACATTATCTGTGTAATGTTATCCTACCAGAAGAGGTTTTTTGAGTCAGACACCTCCTTGGCATCTGAATCGGATCAAGGGAAGTGACTGATTGATTTGCTAAAAATCTGCATTAGCTTCCCTGCTAGGAGAGCAGTTCAAAGCAGGACCCGTTTGTGCGGAGCCTGTGCTGAGCAGGAGAAGGCTTGAGACATCTCCGGCGAGTCCTCCAGCTGAAAGTGGCCAGGCTCAGTGACCAGCCTGCGCTCCCGCTCCCCTCCACGCTCGCATGGGAGCGGCTACCCAGGCAGTGGAAGAAGAGTTTTGTTTCCCACCACGTGGTGCGAGGAGCCATAGCTCCGGTGGAGGAGCGATGCTCAGGTGCAGTGGTGTAGGGGAGATCTCCTGCACCCTCCCAGCTAAACCCTCTCTTTTGGGAAGCCCTGAATGGAGCCAATGCAAATCACCGCCCTGCTCCCAGAGGCAGGGAAACGGCACGAGGCTCTGCGGGGAGTGACTGGGCCTGTTGTGTTTTTCTTCAGTCCTTCCCAGGAACTTCAGAATCATGCCCAAGGGTTTCAGCTTATTCTCTGAGCAACGACTATTAAGACAGCCTTGAACGATGCAGATAACTAAATCCATTATTTTGCCAGCCTGGTGCTACTTTAAAACCCTGAGTTTAGTGCTACTGATTGGACTAATTAAAAACAAACAAACAAAATTAATCTGATTGCCCTCACCTAATATACACACATATTTTTGCCCTAGTGTATCAGGCTGACCCACTTCCATGGTAGTTGGGCACTTTTTCCCTCTTAGAAAAAAACCTTCTCACTACAGGTGTTTCTCTTTTTTCTGTAGGGGGGTTCTAGAAGGTCACAGAAGCATGAAATCTATCCTAATTCAGCTTAGCTGCTAATCACATCGAGAGAAAGGAAAGTGTGACTGAGTATTGAGTAAATGTCAGTTGGCACCTGTTTTCACAATCTCAATTTGTTTTTCTTCTCACAGCATATTACACCTCTTAATTTAATTTGTGGCTGGCCTTTTCTCCTCCCAGCTGTCCAGGGCTGCAGTGCACGTGTTCCAGCTGGTGTCACCGGGGTTTTAGCTCGGCCGAGGACTGAACTGAGCAAATTATCCGAGTCCCGCAGCCGCCCGGGGTCTCAGCGCTCTCTTGCTGCCTTATCTCACTTACAGGCTGGTAATTTGATTCCCCAAACCTGAAATGGAGTATGCATATTTCAAATACCTTTAAAAAGTCTTTCCCATCCTAACTATGTTGTTTTGGAATTAAAATGGACTTTAGGTAACAGAGTGGCCCATTCAGCATCTTTGCAATAATTACAGTGCTAATGTTGATTGAAGTTTATTTTTGTGAACAGAAAAGTTCCTAATGGTATTTGCAGAAGGGTAGGCTGCCTGGCAATTGTACTGGGTGTGTGTCACATGTAAGGGCTGTATTCTCCTTCCCTCCCATGTGCAAGCACACAAAAGGCAGCAGGGCTGGAGAAATCCAACAATCTGCCCCCCTGCCCCAGAAAAGTTTAAGGCAGTCCCAAAGTGACGTTCAGAGAAGTAGCAAATCTAATTTCTTGGACCTCAGGCTGTGATAGCTTAATCCTTCCTCTCTAGAGCAGCTATCTTCAATAATAAGATGCATGGCTGTCTGGCAAAATTAACAGACAGACTGAAAGATGATGAATTTGCAAGATACAGAAGCCGGTGTTATCTCCAGAGCTTCCTTTTGTAGAGGATCTCAGTGTTCCAAGTCAAGAAAGAAGAAAATTGCCCAGCCCTGTTCTCCCTGAGCAAATCTTTCTTGTCTTCTATCAGCTGAGTGAATTTCTAAAAATTACAGTGTTTTTATGTGCTGGTGCCTACTATTAAACAGGCTGTTAGTTTGCTCTACAGAAGCTAATCTAAGTTACCAGCACTGACTACCACTGAAACCTGTTAACTCAGGATAAGCTCATTCTCTTACAAAATTCATTGTCGCAATTACTAGTTTGCTGTTATTGTTGCAAGAATATGACTGCTGTTACCAAGTTTTGCTGTTTTAATCTGGGAAAAGCCCAGTATAATAGTACATTCCCTATGTTAAATGATACTGCTCCTTTCCTCTCTGTAAGTTGTTCCGGAGAGTGAATATGTTAACAGTTGTCTTTGAATGATGTTAGATTGAAAACATATTTCTGAAAATGGGTCCTAAACTGAGGAGCTGTGTGAAGAATTTTTTTTTTGTGGCTTCATGGGGAAAAATTTGAAAAACCTTTGATTTAGAAGCAATTTTGGACAGCACAGTCTGTGGTTGCAGATGGTGTTGCCAGAGCAGGCCTCAGAGACACTATCTTGTAGGTGGAAAGGGCAAAGACCTGGATGGAAGCTGTGGCTGAGTTGTCAGCCCTGCCAGCTCGCAGGGACTGTGTAAGGAAGGTCTAGAAACTCTTTTGCATTTTCCCCAACCCCAAAACAATTACCTTGTTTGTATTAAGGACGGCCCAATATTGTACTTATTTTCAGCAGGTCATTCTCTATTGCCCTTCTCTATCAGCTTCTTGCCTCCATGTGTCTGTAAAAGATCCTGGTGGGCAAAGGGACTGACATCTATTAAAATATTACCCTCGTTCTGCCTGTATTTCATGGATGTAGGATGGATATTTGAGAAGAAACAATTTTTCAGTCTTCAGGTTTTGATTTTTATTAAGTCTCCGCTAGCATGTGATGACTAAAGAGGAATTTTTAGAAAAGTCACTCTTGTCACAGCCGGTTGCTGCTTGAAGTTTGAAACTTAAAGCGTGTCAAGGCTATCATCATATAGGTTATTGTATTTTGCTTTTTCCCCTTGCCTTGGCAAGTGCAATCTTACCTCTCCAGAAAGCTGTTCCAAAAACCATATTTTTAACTTAGACTATTATAATTTTATGCTTTCCTGCTGTAGCTGTTTTCAGAGTATGGGATCTTTTTAGTCCTCCAGAACCTGTAGAAGCAGTAATTGTAACAGGAAAAATTAACCTGCGGAGAGATCCCATAACAAAGTCTGAAAAGTCCTCCTTGTCAGTTTTTGGCATACGATACTTAAAAACCCTCTACATACTAATTCTGATTTGCAGTTTTTTTCAAGAAACTGTCCTGGCTGTACTACTTTAAATTCCTCTTAGACTTGCTTTCTGTGTGCAGCAAATGTTTCTTCAAGTAAATGCAGAGCAAAGAGCCTCGTGCCCAGGCGAGGTCGGGCAGCTGCTGCTGCGGCTGGCAGGAGCCCTGAGCCTGCGCAGGGCATCGCCTTCCTCATCCCTCCAGTGAGATTCATGAGATCCATCTACCGAGCGGTAAAGGTTTGTTTGCTGGCATTCACCCTCCATGTAGCCCCTGATATCTGGCAATATTATACCAGTGAAATTGGAAGCTTCTCTATGCTTTGAATTTCCTTATGTTCTTTTTCTCCTAGACTTGCAGGTTTGTGATAACAGAACTATTAGGTTGACTTTTTTTTTTTTTTTTGTCTATTTGCCTGTATCTACTGATGTTTTGTGCCGATTGCCACTATTTTAAGTCAAAAATCTCAGATGGTAAGGCCTTACTTTACTTTGACAGATTTCCAGCTAAACTCTGAAAGTGAAAGGTTTGAATGAAATGTTGGAAGAGATTTTTAAGTTTCTGGCAGTCTTCCCTCTCCCTTGCCTCACTTTTCCATGTTGTTTTCAACCCTGACATTGAACCTTACACCTTCAAAAGGTATCACAGGAATGATACTGCAAATAATTATACTTGTGTGCCTGTTGCTGATGGCAGAAATGACAGAACTCCATCATGTGTGGGTTTATCTGTGGAGGCTGCTGAATTTCTCTTCCATTCTCTCTGATGAAGGATGCTGCTGCATAAGATTGTCACACTGAGACAGAAAATAAAAGTGAAGCTTGGAAGGGAAATAAACACTGGGGAAATATATTTGCCTGATCAGCACTGGTGAGAGCAGATTGGATTGAACTTCCTAAGATCTTTCTCTCTCTTGATGAACTTTTATTTTTCTAAGTGCAAAGTACTTCTGTAACAAAAGCCCAAAGATTAAGGTGTTTGGCTCAAAAGTAGTATCACTTAAAAATAAGACTTCTCCCTTTCCTGCAGTTAAAAGGAAGTTGCTGTCCTGAGTATTTCAGCCCTAGCACATCTTGAAAAGTCGTGAGGAGTAACACACAGGCAAAGTCTGTCAGAAGTGGTGCATCCTTTTCCTGCGAGGGATGGGAAGGAAGAGAAATCTGGTGGAACGCTTCTCCTGACTGAATGCTTGGCTCCTCTCAAGAGAAGCAAGAAGATTTCCTAGCTGAAAGTGCAGCAAGATTTTGTACAGAATTCATTTTATCAGCACTGAATAATTTAGCCAAATAATAAAATGAGACTTCTGAAAGAAGTGCCTCTCTGTTACAGAGGGTCCCTACTGCATAGATATCACAGTGTCTATATGTTTTTTTCTGTCTGAGATGGACAAATCCCACCCTGTGTTTCTTAAATGGCTCACACACAGCTCCACTGCCCACCCCAGTGCGGCAGGGGAAGAACATGGCAGACCTTTTACAGTGCAGCCACATTATCCGAAGCCTCTGCTGCTGAAGGAGATGTCCTGGGCAGTCTCTGGTTGTTCTTGCTGTGCTCTCTGCCTTAAGCACAATACAGAGGACCCCAGTCATGTAGTGCCTGCACTATTTCACTGCCTCGACTGTCTATGCCCACTTGGATCTTTATGCATGGCTGAGAATGAAAATTGGTGTTTAAGGTCTTCTCATGGCTGTACCTGATAACTGCTGTTTGTTCAAGCTATCTTTGTTAAACGTCCTCCCCACCTCTTACTGTTCAGGTTCTGTAAAAATGCATTTTTAGACTAGGCATGCTTCACTACCAAATCTGCTTCTTAAAGGAAACTTTGCTGCCTCATGTTTTTATGGCGGACTGCCTTAACTTAAACACAGACACAGATTTCCCTGAAAGAACATCTTATCCAGAGCAATGGTGACTTGGGTTTTGGCTACAAGCTCCTGCAACGGTATCATGGAGTATGACTGAGGTAGGAAGTAGGTGACTGTATTTGATGCCTGTCTTGTACTTGCCCTTGTTACTGGCAAACCCTCAGACAAATGAACTGTTCAGATAAGCACGTTTGTCCCAGTGTTCCTCGCCAAATCAGAGTTCAAGTAGCTGATAATATTTGGGTGCCTTAAGACACTGTTCTGTCCTTGTTCAGCTAAAAGTGCTATTAATAATTCCAAGTGGACTTATTAATAAAGTTAATATTTTATGTAAAGAAACTCTTAAATAAGTAATACTTAAACTAATGGGTATCTAGCATTAACTGAAATATGTCCAAGACTTTCCAGGTGCAACTGTACCTAACCTAAAGGCACTGAAATATGATATAAGAATACTACTTATCATGTTTGAAACATGCAGATACTGTATGCATCCCAAACTGCAAGCTAGTAAAATGCCTTAATAATCATACATACCTCATTTTATAGATGAAATACTTGATGTTGTGAAGATTTGCCTGGCTGCCTAGCTCGGCATATTCATTCTCTTATATAATGTAACATCGCTTTTCCTCTTGTGCATCTGCACAATCCAGAGTTAAGGGAACTCAGAAGAAAGCAATGGTTATAAAAAATTTTGCAAGAAATGTACACTGTCACCATACTTTTATTCTTACTTCTTGCTGTTTTTTATAAAGTTCTGCTGGGGACTGGGTGCATTGCCGGCAATGCCCCAGCCCGAGGTGCACCCACTGTGCCCCGGCAGGTCTCCATCTCAACATGTGCCATAATCCCAGGGTGAGATGGAGCAGCCAAGGGTGAGCTGGGCTTCGGGGTGTTCCTCTGATCCCCCACGTGCAGGTTGATGGGCAGCACAGCTCGGCGCAGGGAGTGCTTTGAAGCAGGAGCAGGGCAGCAACTTGCTGAGCAAAAGTAAGGGAGAGAGAAATGGTTCTCAGGTTTAGAAATGGTTTTGTGGTCCATTTCCAGCTCCTCTACAATTTCAGAAAACTGGCAGAATTTTTTCTCCATTACTTCCTTGCAGCCCATGATGCTCTTCCAGCAGCGGGGAGAGAGGCAGCTTCTGTCACACATTACTGTACCGCACAGCTAGTGAGGTTCTCATCTTGATAGCTCATCAGGTACCTTGTTAGCCGAATGCTTTAAAAAGTATTACTTTATTTGTTTTAAGTGTCTATGTGATGTAATTTAATTAAAGGAGAGAACTTTTATTGTCTCTTTTGGAAATCCTAGCGCCATGGTGATGCACCCGAACATTTCCCCTGGCAGAGGCATGGCTGCAGGGCTTTCTGGCTATGCAGAAAGGTCTGCTGCTACTTTTTTATTTTCTTGTATTTACCAAGAGGGAGGGGTGCTAGCAGCAACCGTAACAAACAGGCATTTCCCGATGAGCTGATGACTGACTGGTTTTAATGACCCTTGGCTTTACTATGGGTCATTAACTCTTCTAGGTAATTATCAATCCCCAGGAAGCGTCCTGGGTCTCAATGTTCAGTGCTTAAAGACACTGTTTTGCAGATATTTTTCCTACAAAGCATCCAAAACACACATTCAGCTAAAGTTTTTTTGTTTTTTTTTTTCTGTCCAGATGTTCCAGTGTTGTTCAGTCTCCTGGAGGAATCTTCTCTTATCTTAGTGATTTATTTTGGCCTTATGTTGAGTTGGGTGGTTGCTGGTACCACATGTCTGCAGGAGACTGGAGGTTTCTACACCCTTTGGTCTCGGGGCCTTCACTCTCACTTCATTAAGCTAACTGCAAATGTCTCTGCACTGCATAACTATTGTTGTGCTTTGGATAATATAACTTACCAGCCTAATTCTTGCTTTCTGTCCTTTACAGTTTCTGTGCTGTACTGATACCCAGAGCAACAGCCACTCGCAGCGGGTGGAGAGATTGATGCTGTTACAGACACGGGCACAACCACATCTTCTGCATGTCAACAATTAATGCAGTATTTTCAGAGCCAGGGGATGAGGACCACTGTGGTTCAGCATCTTCAGCATGGCTTGAATGGATGATGCCTCAAAGAACCAGAAAGACTTTAATTTTACTTTTAGGTGCTCTTATTTCATTTAAAATATGACTGCTGAAAGTATCAGGGAGGGACTTTGAAAAAATTTACATGATGATCAAAAAGTGTCTGCCGCAAGGCACAGCTGAGTCTTGGGGGAAACAACCCATTGCAGCTGCCACTTTTGTAGGTGCAGAAGTACACTATTGCACAAAACCCCTGACTCGGCACATGTCCAAGGTATAGCGGTGGGAAATCCTGACACCGGACACATTACGGGATGCTCCTGAGAAACCTCAGCTTCTGGTGCTCTTGGTGGACAAGCTCTTCCTTTAACCGTAACCATTCTGAAATCTTTAACATCAGAAATGTTTACTACTACCTGATTAGACCTCTGTACAGACTGATCTCTGGGTTTCACACACAGCTTGCAAGAGGGGATTCTTTTTCAAGTAGTCCTAGGTCTGGAGAACATTTCTGGGGTGCAAAATACCAAATTCTGTGAAGTACTGCACATGTTCCAGTAATCTCTCCAGAGAACACACGCACTGGCAAAAGTTATAAGCAGGCCTGCAGCTGTGATACCTGTAAACGTTGCTGGTAAAACTCTTTTCTGTGGCAGACTTTTGTGCCTCTGAGTGTCTCTGCATGCAGGACCTGGGAAGGGCAAAATGGTCAAACTATCCCAAAACACGCAGGAAAACTGTGGGAGGGGAGTAGACCTGAGGAGTGAAAAATCATCCTGGGCTTGTTTCCTCCAGTTCCGTAGGGGTCGCAGACTTTGATGTGCTAAATCTTCTGTTTCCTTCACTGAGAAAGGTGTTGCAGGTGGGATTAGGCCCTGTGGAAGAAGTAACTCCTTCCCCTTTATTTGTGGGAAATCATTCTCATTTTCTCTGCAAATCAGTGCTGAATTGCTTTGTAGTGTGTTAATTTTTTTCAAATACCTATTCAAATAACTTTTTTGTCTGTTCAGACACCTATTGCTTTTGTATTACTCTAGGTTCTTCCAGGAAGCAAAATTTATGGTGTCTCTTTCCCCTGCAGAGCTCCGCTGTGCTCATTCTGTGAGGGAGGCGAGTAGCCCCTTCAGTAGAGAAACAAAAGCTTTCCGTTGCACGTACTTCCACTTAAAAAGTTCTGCCCATAAAAACAGGACTGTGATCAGTTTCACAGTCCTAAGAAGTAGTGATAAACAAAAGGACAGCTGTAAAACAACTCTACCTCCCAAGAACATTTTTTTCAAATGATACTGTTTTCAGTCAAAATGCTCAACTTCGTAATATCTTTATCTCTAAAGAGGAGGGGTTTTTCCCCTTTTCATTTGATTTTGTGCATATAATGAGCTGTAGCTGCTGGCTTAAAATGGTTTTTCTTCATTTATTCTGTGAGCACACAGGTCACAGTCCTGCTGCAGGAGTCTGGCTGGAAGCGGCACAAATATGAAACAAGATTGCCACCTTCTGGAAAAGGCCTTGGAAACAGAGATGAACAGGATGTGTTGCAATTTGGGATATTTTTTTTCAACAGATCTAAGGCAATAGTCATTATTAATGTCTGCTTTTCTGACTATGTGCTTGCTAACTGCGTGGCTGGTCAGAAGCTGCGTTCCTCCACTGTGATGAGTCCGTGATAACCCAGAGAGTCACTTACAGGGAAGTCTTTGCAATCATGGTGAGGGTGTTCTCCATCAGCTTTAGCCACCTCTGCTCCCCCTTGAAAGCTCTAGAATACAGGGGGCATACATAATAATTAATTTAAAGTTATGAAGTAATTATAGATGTGGGAAGTAAACCAGTGAGAGCTGTCTTTGCCACCTCAAAAACTGAAAAAGAGTTGTAGTGCCTCAAATGTTCCTCTGGGGATAAGAAAGGAGAAACATTCCATATTTTAGCCCTTTAAAATATCTCTTGGCAAATCCAATGATGAGAATGTGGATGTACTTTGCCTTCAGAATTTCTTTTTAATTCCCCCATGTAATGCCTGAAAATGAATTTAGCAAGGATTGTTTTAAGCACTGTGATAATGTCTCAATGTTAAATGTACAGCTGTATGGGTAAACACTTGCAGTCCTATTTAGTTCAAAACCAAAGATGACTTCCTTAAAGATCAAAAAGTGCAACAGCAGAACTGAATCACTTCACTGATCTAGTATTTCTCCAGTGGAGCAAGCAATGCCGTGTTTACACTCTTACTGCAGTTATTCTTTTTAAACACGCGTATGCAACAGTTGACATAAGTTCGTCTGAAGACAGTGAGGCTACAGGCCTTATGATGCAGTGTTTTTTAAAATAAACTATATCCCTAATAATTTTTAAGGAGCATTTTTAAAAGCTTCCTGGCTGGGACCACTGTGGGTGGAGAGCCCTGCTGCGGGTCCTCTGCCTTGGTGGGTGCCCTTGCCTTGGCCCTGTCCATGGGTGGCAGTGGCCGGTCCTCTCCCCACTTGCTGAATTATGTTTGTGCTGTTTCTTAGCTACTGGTTCTCGCTATGACTGATCTCTCCCCTGGGATGCTAATGACAGAGATAAGCAACATGTTTGGTTCTTTGCACTTTTTGCACAGTTTGCATAAAAACCTTAATTGGTCTTCCTGACCTGTTGTTGTCTTCAAGGGAAGCACTTGCAGTCAGCTGCACTCTGCTGTTCAAATGCCACCCGAAATGGCACTTTTGCGATACCACCGTAAAGCAAAATTGTTTATGAAGACTGAAGTTGCTTCACTGATCTTTTTTCAACTGTAAGGACAGAGCAGACAGATTGTATGGAAGTTGTATAGCCATAAACTGAAGGATAAACCCACTTATCCAATGTACATGAGAAGTGGCTAAATGTTGTATCATCCAGACAAAACCAGTTAAACTCCATTTACCTTAACTGACTTCTGAATATGTTAGTGCATTGTATTTTATTTTTACTTCGTGCGTTTAATTTGTGCTAGTACAAATAGCTACATACGATTGTTGGTTAGAATACATCACTTCACTTGAGCTGAACTCATACCTACTACATACAGCTGACCAAAGTCCTCTTAAGATGTTGTCCTGCAATAAGGAAAAGCTGCAGAAGAAAACCTACTCACGAAAGAAACCTTTTCAGTGTATACTTAGTTAAGGACGTCCAGAAGACAGAGGTAAAATAATCCTGAGAGTGCTAATTACTTGTTACTTATTGATGAAACAGAGAGAAAGAAAATTCCCAGGCTTTTGGAAACTGGACCCTTCCAGTGCTCAGAGGTGACTCATTTTGCCTAAATGTTGTTTCTGCGAATGGAGATAGCGTCCTGCAGTGCACATATCGTGGAAGGTGCTGGGTAATGGGCTGTCTGAAAGGGCCCTCAGTATTGAGGAGATCGAGCATGGTACTCTAAAGTGTGTTTAAACTAACCTAGTAAATCTATGAAATAAGCCCTTCTAAAATCTTTATTTGAAAATGAACCAGTTGAGCTAACTGTTCATTGCAGATACTACTTTGAATTAAAAAAAAATAATAATAGCCCCATCTTACAGCTTTGGGTGATCATGCGTTTGGCTGAGGCAATGCGATGAGCCACGGAGAGCACGAAACAGAATAAAACAGTTGCCCAGATTCCATGTTTAATGAACTGATGCCGTGTCGGAGGCTGTTAATGCTTCTCCGGTGGTTTGTGTGACAGGGACATCCAGTCGCACTGTGGCTGCGAGGTCGCAGGTGCCGGGTTAACCTCCCGCGTGCTCACTTGGGTACAGCTGGTTGTACGCAGCTACAGCAGGACAAGGCTCACGTGCACTGGTTCCTTCCCAAGGCTGGGTCGAATAGCTGAAGGGTAGATATATCTGCCATTATTCATCTGCTGGGAGTTAGGCTGAGCCGACTCACTCCTTCAGCAGAGGTCATTACGAGCATTCAGCAGCTGTCTCAGCTACATCACTGAAAGGAAGGCTAGACTCTCAAGCAGGAAACGCTTGTGAAGTAATGCATTAACTCCTATTAAACTCAGCGCTTGTTCTTCCTTTTACAGGATTTGCTTGGTGAAACAGCAATATGAGAGTGTGTGCCTGGAGACAGACCTACAGCACTAAGCATTACTGCTGAAAATTTGAGGAGAGCTGCCAACTAATTAACACATCCAAGCAGCTTAACTTTCCTGCTGAGTTACAGCTGCAGAGGGGCTATTCAGGGAGCTGGTTGTGAGCACAGTGGTGCTCTGTGCCTTTTCCTGAGCTTCTGATATGTGAGCAAGTGACAAACTGGAAGAAGAAAAACATTCAAATAAATACTTTTAAAGGACCTCAGGAATCACTTAGAAGCACCCGTTCCCGTGAATATTAATTTATGATTTTAAAAACTGCATGCTCTGGATGGAAATGCTGGAAACAATTTTAATCCAGAAGAGATGATTTAACAGGGATTTTCGTCTCTAATATTTACGATTCTCACACTTTCTTAGAGTCAGATTTATCCCATCTCCTATTTCATCACCTGAGATCCAGATTTTCAGTAGTAAGTGCCTTTGAAAACATAATCCTAAAGGTCTCTTGGTCATTTGGAAACCTGGTGTGTGATTTACTCTGAGCAAGGCTGGAGTTTGCCCTCTGGGAATCCTGGGACACACATGTGTGAATGAACCTTTCTTTTCTGTGACGTGCCAGTCAGTCAGACATGAATGGTGGCCTTCGTATGCACTTGCAAGAGGTTGTGCACCTCCTCAGTAGGTGCTGGGTACCTGCCAGACCTGCCCTGGCACTCTGGCCTCTCCTCCTCAGGTCTCGCAAACAGCAGCCTCCAGCATTAGCTCGGTTTTGTGGCTGGACTGCAGCTCATTTTTTAAAAACCGTTCCTTGTGCATACAGGGCTTTTCTGCCATGCAAGTAGAAAGGAGCTTTATAGCAGAACCTGGCTGTGAATTTTACATCAAGGAGAAGGCTCCCACGGGGACTGCTCACTGGCCTTTCACAGGCAACCATCAGTCTTCACTCAGACTGAGCAGTGCCACAGCTATTTCTTATTTTGGCTGTCCTCTGCTTTTTCCTTCTCTGTGGGCTGGGGCTTACCATGTTCACGGCCCGTGGACAAGCTGCAGGGGTCTGCTGGAAAAGCAATCCACCGAGCGTGCTGGAGAAACAGCACAGGTGTAAGGCAGGGGCTGCTGCTTTCCTTTGTCATCAAAGCAAAATCAGGTTTTTCTTTCCACCTTGCTCTTTCTAATCAGCCTTGCAAATCGTTAACTTACTGACCAAAGCAATGTTAGAGCTCAGACTGCGTTTCAGAGTGTTTAACTGCATGCTCGGTCTTGCTGCATGCATTAGTGAGAAAGCCCTGGGCTGGCACATCTGCCGTCCATCTTAGTGTGTGGTCCTCAGCGGAAACCCCTGGGTGTTGTGTCCTGCATTATTAGCTCTCCAGATTGAGAAAAGTCAGGCTCTAACTTCAGTTCCCTTCATTTTCACATTGTTTTCTCAATAAAGTTCAGCAAACTTCTACAGCATGGGCTATCACTTCAAGTTTTAGTAATCAATGACCAAATGGCTACAAACAGAGTAAGTATCATGTATTATTCTTACAGCTTAGGCTCCACAACTGAACATTTAGAAATGGATAAAATTTTCTACTGCCTCAGAATTATTTTGTTCCTCCTTCAGTATTTTCTTCACAGGAAACTTTGGCAAAGTATAAACACTTCAAGCAAAGCTTCAGACACAGGTTAGTTGTTCTTCCCCCGTGCTGGATCTTTTGATTTGTGTAGCTACCTCCCCTTTCAGAGGGTTACAGAGTGATGTACTTACGTGCTGCACTTTGTGGGTTTAATTTCTACAGCCGCTTTGAAAAATTGCTCTCCTGCTCCAGATGATAAAACATGCCAATTTAAAACCCAGAAGAGTTCGTAAAGAAGGCTTAAAAACATGACATTACTTTTCAGACGGGCACCTGCAACAGCTATACGAGAAAACGCCGACGAGCTGTGAATTCATTAGGGTAGCACTGACGGGCTCGTAGTGCCACCTGGTGAGTACGGAAGAATTAGCACTTTTTTGCAACCCTCTACTAAGTGAAGTTACAGCTTCTACAATGATATCATAAAGTGTAAAAGAGTAGCTTTAAGAAGTAAATATATTTTCCTTGGATTTCAAGCCTGAAATGCTTGGACTTTAAACAACATACTGTATTTACGCTACTGTGAAGAACCTTGTCTATTTGGCAAAGTGTTGCCACAAGGTGATACGCATCACATCATGGACTTCTTTTTTCATAGGTATAATTTCTTATAAAGCCAGTGAGACTTATTTTTCATGACCTCTTTGAAAAGTTTCCCGTTCATTGTCTGTATAGACTTATTTTATGCTGAAGCATGCATACAGGGGTAGCATGTGCATGTGATGCTGTTCCTGAGTGACATTTTCCCTGGCAGGGTTTAAGGATGTGACAACAGGAAATCAAGTGCGGCTGGACTTTTTTTCTAGGTTGTTTTTTTTTCTTTTTAGATAAAGTTTGAAATCTCAGGTTTTGATTCCAAATATCAATCCATATGTTGTACCCATCTTCTCCAAAGTGACGGGGGGGGAGTGCATTCTGTTCCTCGAGCGACTGTTTTTCATGTGATGAAATCCTGAGTGATTTCAGGCACTGTTTTGACTGCTAATGACATGCTCAGCTGGTAGGGCAAACAGAAACTGAATTTCTCCATCTTAGCCCTATAGTATAACTTCGCACAGAGATGTGCACCGTAGAGGTTAGGTCTTACACACAGGCAGAAGTTATATACAGGTTACTCAGTGTTTTGAATTTCTTGTATATCACAACCCGGGTTAATGCAAACAGGTTTTTGAAGGTATTTGCTTTAAAATATGCACACAAAAAAAGGATTGATTCAACTAACATGGAAGGAAAAGCAAGAAAAAAAAAAAAGATTGCCTTTCTGTATTTGGCTGACGTGTGTGGTGTTTTTGGATTTTTTTTCTTTCTTCTATTTAAGCCATCTGAAGCACACATTGGAGATCAAAATAGTTACTGGAAACAAGAACACTTACCATCAACAACCTTGATGCGTCACACTGCTTGCTTCCTGCTTTGATGTATTTGACTTTTGCAGAGAAGGAGATTCTTAAAGAAGAAATTTTTCTTTGTAGTGTTACTCCATTTGTTTGAATTATTTAGGAAAAAAATTTCTTCCTTTCTTTCTTACAGTTTTTGTTGATTTTGGTAGTAATTGCTGTCATTCCCCTTCTTAAACCGTTGTTCTAGGAGCTCCCTGCCTGTAGCTGAGTGCAAATAAAATTTCCCTCATGGCCCAGCACATACTGACTGGACCTTGTGGTGGGGTGGCTCTGATTTGGTTGTATATTATTATGGTCCTTTTTTTTCCCTCCCCTGCTCTGAATGGATCCTTTTGGTTAGTTTTACTGGACGTGAAGGTCTGTGATTGCTCTGCTTGGCAGGTCTTTCTCAGTCAGAAATAACGGAGCAGACTCTGTCCCGAGTGCCTCAAAAAGCACTTCCAGGCTGGATGAACCCCTTCTTGAATGAGGCCACTGCGAATTGTCACAGAAAGGAAATGCAATTAGGGAAACACCAGCCCGAGTGCTCAGAGGCGAGTCTTCAGGAAAAACCAACCAACAACAGCTGCACAGTCTATTGCTGACCTCCAAGGTCAAAAACTTGCACATTTAAGAGAAAAATGCTTTGGTGACTAATGGAGCCCTTGAAGTAACATCCTTTCCCAGCCCAGGAGAGTGGCCATTTCAGCTTCATCAGAAAACTGCCTCTGAACTGTGTTGTAGCTCTGATAACTAACCTGCTCGAAGTAGAAACAAATTCTAAAACCTTCAAAATGGTCTCTGATCTTTTGTCTTTATTCATATTCTGTTGTGGGTGAAAGAGCATGACCACTCTGGGTATGCTAAGAATAGGGAGAGAGATCTTGTGCTGGTGCAGCAATAAGCATGCTATTTTCCAAGAGGATATTCTGTTTAATGAACTAAACCATACTTCTACTAGGTTAAATTTCAGATACACATAAAAAAGTGGGAATCTAGAGTTCAGGTGGCTTGTTGTTACCTTAATAATGCTCCCTTGTGAATAACGTGCATTTGTATTGATAGCAGAATCTTTCACAGTACCATCATGTAACACTGACTAATCTGACCTACTAACGTATTTTATGGGTGTGCTGCTTGTATAATTTTTCCCTTTCAAAGTGTGTGTGTTTAGAGTGTAATGGGAAGACAGTGGGCTACAAAGTCTTAAGATTTATTCAGAGTTTCAAAATGTAAGTAGCATTTTTCTTAGTATTCTAACAATACTGAAATCTGAGGTTCCTGTCCCCAGACAATGCCAGAAAAAAGCAAGGTAGAAAACGGTGAGGACCCCAGGCTGGGGTAAAGTTTTGGCACCTGCTGTTCACAGGCACAGCACATAAGAGACAACTCCAAGGGGGTGGAGATAGATACCTTTCAAGCCTCTTCTTTCTGAAAGCTAGCACAGGCCTTGGCATGGGATCACACAACTCAGATGCTCAGAAAGGCTGTATTGGTTTGGCTGCATGGTCAGATAAAAGACATTTACTTGCCCATTGGTGAAGCAAACCGATGACTTTCCAGGTGTTGCTGAGTTAAAGATAGTTTTCCCGGGGGTGGGGAGGCAACCTTTTGTGTCACATCCCTGTCTTAAATGCCTCTCCTGTGATCCATGTTTATATTTTATACACTCCCAACCTATCAACAGTCATGAAAAGTAGTGTTTGAGCAGCTTCCCATCATGGCTGCATAAAGAAGACCTCATCTGGCAAGGATGAGCCCCTTCATGATTCCCCCATCCAGAGCAGTGGCTTTTGTTTCTTCTCCTGCTTGGTAGCCTGGGCCTATCGTGAAGGAGCAGGTTCACTCAGCGGGACTTGTTGCAGGATGACTTTTAATACTTGCTCTGCAAAAAAACACTTCATGCCAAATAAATAAATAAACAAGTAAATAAAGTTAGCTGTTAAGATGTTTGAAAAGCTCTACCATGTTTTGCCAGTTTTGCTTTTTTTGGTGCTATTGGTAACTAAAGAGGCACTTTTGCTTTCTGAGCATCCTGTCTTTCAATTTCTGTTTCATTAGCCATGGATGGGTTGTCTTTTTGGAAGGGAGAGGAAAAAGACTCCCAAAAATCTTTCAAGGCTGTCTGATTTTTGTCCTTTCCAGCTAGATAGCTATCTTTGATCTCAAAAAACTGAAATCAGATAGCAGCTAGTGACTGCAATCATTCTTTGCTATGAAAAATATACTGAGGGTCATGTGTGCTCATCACTGGTTTCAGGCTACTGGAGGCAACTTGCTTCTATACAGTTCAGATAGTCCAAATCAGAAGCCTAAATTTTCAAATGCAAAGCAGATGGATATAGATATTGACTATGCAGAGCCACAAATGATCACTTATGCTGATGCAACTGCAAGGAAAATTCATCTTGCTTTCTTAACTTTGACATGTATGCCAGTTATAGTAGAGATTTCTGAGTGCCTTTCTTGTTTATATGCAGTCTGTGTTTCTTATCCGAGTGAAGGAACAGGATTATGTTTTTCTCACCTTGCATTTACTTGTGTGCTCTGCTGAAGATGGTGTTAACAGTGGAAGCATATATAGTATAGACTCACTTTCCTGAGCTGCTCTTATCAAGCTGTACTTATGCTTTGGTGACCAGTAGGTGCTTTCATAGACGGCATTCATAATAATTCTCAGTGGCTCTTGCTGAGAGACTCAAGAGATATTCCCACTCTACAAGGATTTGCAGAGAGATGCCAGGAACACTGGCCATGAGCTAGCTGGCTGACACCATGTCCATGCATGCCTACACTAGCCAACGGCTGAAAGATAACTCCTTTTTCCACTGCTAGATGGCATTGTGTCTTCAGGAAGGAAATGCTCCATGACTCTCTGCTCAGTTTTAACAGCACGTCTTTTCATTATGTTCTAGCAGCTGTTTTTTTTCCAAATGGAACTTATGGTTTTTGTATTCTAATTCAAAATACCTGTTCAGTTAAAGGAGGTGTGTTACTACTATGCCTCACAGTGTGGCGGAAGCCATATCTCAGATGCTTTATTTATAATCGTTGCTTGCTAAAAGTAACTTGCAGACTTAGATTTGAAGCTTGGCTATTCAATGATGTGCTAAAGAGTTGTACTTTTGAAAAGTTTTCATTCTGTTGCAGAATGACTCAAAAAAGACGCCTGCTTGATAAGTTTGCTGGGTGGGAAAATAGTACTAGAACTATTGGGTACTATAACACGTACCTTCAAACTAAAGTCACCCATTCACACATCTCTTGCAGGCTAATATGAAAATGCACCTACTTCCAATCTAACCTTGCTTCATGTTGGAGAGAGGTGGGGAAAGAAAGAAAAAGTTACACAAGGAGCAAAGAACAAAATTTATGCCTTCAACTGACAGAGGCTTGGCACAGTAGGCTAACTTCAAAGTGTACTAATAGTCTCCAGAGATCAGTAAACATGATTAATATATAGTCTGTGGGATATTTTTGTGTGTGTGTGTGAAGTTACATAGACTTCTAAAAACAAAAACAACTTTTATATTTAATGTCTAATGCATTCCATCTGGTGGAGCGTGTATCAATATGTTCCTATTAAGGGCCAAATTAGGGACGTAGCGCACATTCTGAGTAGTAACTTAGTCTGCAAATAGTGCAATAGCGCTGTTCTAATGAGGAAATCATCAGCATATGAGCTTATATCTCCCATATCAGTATGTTTAGAAAAGCAGAAACATGCTGCTCAGGGTTTCTCTTCTGTGCCATACCTATTGGCCTCCTGTACAGGCAGCCTAGGGAGCCATGAAGCTCTGACAGGAATTTTTATTCTGTTGTGGGTTTGCTCTGTGTCAGACTATGTGATCTGTGCTGCTCATGCCAGTGTCGCTTTACTGGAAATTCTTTCCCAGAAGCCACTCTTCCTTTGTGCCTCTTAATTTGGCTCAATGAGTGATACATCTTCTCATCAGCGGACGCTATGAGCCTAGAGCAGTGTACTGGTGGGTCTTGCGTCTCATTTGGTAATCATGCTCTGATTCAGGTGTTCTGAGTCATCGCACGCCTTTGCTTTCTTTAAATGTCAACATTTTTGGGGTTTGTGCATTTGTGTTTTGCATAATTTGAAGAGTCTCATTTGGATATTTGTAGGGCAGTTTAACTCCAGTCGGTGTCCCATCTAGCAAATGGTGTAATCTATGTTGTTCTGTTATTGCTGGTGTTTCAGCTGGTACAGAAACCTGGTGTTTGTAAATGACAATGTCATTTTCCAATGTGTTTCAAGTATTTTCTTCCTTCCTGCATTTCTCCCTGAAAATATTCCTACTAAAGCTATATGCTGTTACATTATAAAGTGTCCCTGTTCTTCCTCCTCCTTTTCTCTCCAGCAGTTGAACAGTTGGCAGCCAGCTGTAGCTTAAAAGGAGAACTTTGAGGGAGTTTGGGCTTTTCTGCTGGCATCACTGCCAGCTCTGCCTGCAGCCTCACTTGGGTTTGCTGGTCTCTGTGCAGCACGTTGTGTGCTCTCTCTTCTCTCTCTGCTGCAATTGCTGTGAGCTGGAGAACATAGCATTTTCCTCCTGTTGGGCAAACTACCTCGGCCAGCTTGTGTCAGCTTTTCTTTCATCCACGGGCGTTGCCTGTTGTGGTCTGTGAGTGAATGCAGTGAAAGATACCTTAATTTTATTTATTCAACTTACTTCTCCTTCGGAAAGAGCAGCTGTCAAATGTATGACATAAACTTGTGAATACCGAACAGTGAAATACTGCAGATTTCAACCTGAAGTCCACAAAACACTTGTAAGCAACATGCAAAGAATTACGTGGTTACATAGCATGAATTCTCCCCTTCATCTTAAAAAGCAATGTAAAATTTCATCCTTGCTGATGGGAATGTGGTGCAACTAATGTCTGTATCAACGATAAAGACAGGATCATCTCCCTTCTGGGGCTATTATGTAAAACAAAGCACTCTGAGGTGTAAACATACTGCCATGGCTGTGGGTGCCTAAGAGAAGCAGTGCAGATGGTTTTTATGAGGGCTTCACTCTGTTCTTCATCGGTACACTGTGTTGTTGGGCCAATCAGCCAGGGTGGTAAGACCAGGATGTGGCCACACAAGGCCACATCCTGCCATTGCAAAGGAGATGCTGCTCTCTGAACTTCAGTTGTCTACTTAGAAATGGACCCTGGGCACCCTGGAGGTCGGAGCTCTCCTATTCTGACTTTTATACCAACATTACAAAGGGAAGACATCTAGGGCTGATTTTCTGGAGGAAGACCCATTTTCTTCAAGCTGAAGAGTAGGATTGCTACGGAACACAGCTTGCTTGAGAGATGAAGAGAAATTACTCCGTGTGTTTCCAATGCTGTGAAGTTACCAGTGCTTGTGAGGATTCAACTGGTGTTAGTGAGGTGTTACGTTGGGATTTTTATTTCTGATCTATGGCATGAAGTTTGGATAACAAAAGCACTAAGTACTTGCAAGGATTTGGGTTTGCTACACTTGATTTTGTTTTGAGCCAATTGCTGAAATTTGTAACTATATTTTTTAAATATATTTTTATTGCCCTGTAATTTGACCATGGATCAGAATATAAAACCCTGTAATACAATGTTCTTGGCAGCAAGTTTGTGCTGGAAATCTGTTTAAGATCCATTCAGTGTGCTGATATCTTATGAAAGTTGGGTGCTTTACTCAGTAACCGAGAATTAAGTCAGAAACTTCTATATGCAACCTTTTCAGTCTGGTTGCCTTGCTTGGGACTGCACAAGCAACAGAAAACATCAGGCTTTGACTCAATGTACTATATGACCAACATGCGCAGAATGTGAATATATAGGGTTTCCACTGGGGACATTGTGCTCTAGGATGGAAAGATTAATCCTTTCTAAAGGCTGATCTGATTCATATTTCATCAAAACCAAAGCGATTAGACATATAACATATATGTGATCAATAGCTTCTTTTTTGATGGAATTCTTCTCATGAGAATGAAATTAAAAGCCTTAGGGCACTGCTGGATGGGGAGAGAGCAGGCAGTGAAGTTCTTCTCAACCACCAGGAATCTTTTAGATTGAAATGCATTCCTCTTTGCCATCTGCTATACTAATCTTGATGTGAAAAGCCTTAAACTGTCCCAGGTTGCAAAAATTTGATTAAATATGAAGACGTTTTCATTAAGAATTTCCCCCCTCTGGATTTTACAGTACTCTATCAAAGAGAAATACCACAAGGAACTAAATATTTTGGAAGATGTTTCTCCTCTGGGAGAGAGACATTTACAGAAATTCCGGACATGAAAATGTCAAATGTTACTCATCCTCTCTGTGGGTTTTTTTCCCTTTTTGAAGTATGTTTGCTTCCACTTGGTAGCTGAGGGTGTCAGTGCTTGTTATTTGATATGTGGAACTGGAGCACACAAAAGGATGACTAATCCCATTTACTGGAATTTTACAGTTTTCATCAAGGCCACAGTTTCCATTTCAAGCTTTATAGTAAAAGCAAAACACCAACTGGCAAACTGACTTCTGTTGTTGTTGGAGTAAATTAATATGGATTACTATTACAGTAAAAGGATCCTTTTTGAAGATTGCTTCTTGAATTGAAAATAAACTTGTATTTAAATATTTTATGAGGGGTAGTTCACAGTAACTGTATATACAGTATAGAAGGCTCCCTCTCCTTCGCTGAGCAATACCAGCCAGCACATTTTGCCCTTTTGCAAATACACGGGCTTGCTCTCTTTCTCTCTGTATCTCAGGTTCCCTCTCTCTCTTTCACTTTAATTTCATAGTTTTGAGATCAATGGTTTACATCTAGGCTGAAATAAACTTCTTGTTAGAGCCACGTGACTCTCATAGTTACCAGTGAAAAATATGTGCATCCCTTGTATCTTGAATAATTCTTACTTAACGTTCAGCAAATCTCAAGGGAAAAGGAAAACCTTATAGCCACTGTCTTCAGCTGTGCTTTGCAAAAGCCATTTCTTCTTTCAGTTTCTCTGTTGCTTCTACTGCAGTGGTGTTTCTAGAGTCTTGGCAAGGGCAGCTATTGCAAGTCTTCAAAAAATGGTCTCAGCTTATTGTGACAAATCTGATTACCATTAAAAAAAAAAAAATCTAATTCTAAGGTAGCCATCTGTTTGCATTCCAGATCTAAGCCCTTTTCTTTTCAATCACTGCGCTTGTCTCTCCTCACTAGTCTCAGATCATTCCTGCTGGATTTCCCTCTTTCCCTTTTTGCTCCTGTAAGTTCCAGTGAGTACATGCTATGCCTCCTTCCATCTTACACTCTCCATAATACACCTGTTATACCCCACCTTGCAACTTCCTTTGCAGTGGACTGGTACAAGAGGGCACAGCATTGGGAATAACAGCACAGACGTAAGTATATTAAAATGAGATTAGATTTATACAGAAGTAAAATCAGTGTTGCCTTCTCTTTGCTTCAGTGCAAATCCTTCAGTACCTGGTATTTCTGAAACCCCCAGCTGCTGAGGGTTTGCCATCTGAGGACCTGACCTTCTGGGTGAGGCTAGAGGACCTGACTAAATCAGTTCTAAAGGATGGAAATCACATGTCTGAAAATTTCATGGATTTTAGACCAAATCTACTATTAATCTTGATTATATGTAATTTATTTTTGGTGCTCCATGGATTTTTCTCCTCTTGTCTTCTGGAAAGTGTGTCTGTGTAGCGAAGTCTCCCCGACTCCTTTTCGTGATGTAAGTACAATTGATTTTGGGGATCAGAACGATCCTCTTTCGACTGAAATCAGAAAAGGGAACTACCAAGCTGCAGAGAGTAATGGAAACCTTTGGAAATAAATGAATAAATGGGCTAATCAGCACAGGGAAGAAGCTTGCTGTTGTGAATTTAGCAGAATCTGAAAGACTGAACTCCCCTCTTGCTGGCAGCACTGGGACAATTTGCAGTTTCTGGAGACTGGATGCGGGTTTTGGCTGTGTGCTGGTCCCATGCTGGGACCAGACAGGCCAATTGTGCAGCCTGCACTGCTCTGGAGATGGGAAATCTGGGACGTCCCCACATCAGGTACCTCTGGGCAAAGCGTGTCCGCAAAGGTGGCAGATCAGGCCGGGATTTGCCATACTGCAGTGCCAGTTTGCCGCGTCTCACAGGGGTGAGGCTTCGGTGGTATCATCACTTGGCATGTTGTGCTTGGGGCTGAGTCAGTGCCGGCCAGTCTGGTGGCTTTGGGCACAAGGTTCAGTCCCCTGTGAGTACAGCCGAGCTCACCTGACTAATGCTTTGTTTTTGTAGTTGTAATGGCGCTTTCCCACATAATACCATTTCCTCTCCCATATGACGCTGTGTCCAAACTAAAGGTCAGACCCTCATCTGGTTTAAATCATCATGGCTGGGCTGATTTCGTGCTTACGTATACTAACGAATGAGCTGGAAATTTACAGCTAGCACTGTTATACAAACGGATGGAGACTCATGGCACTGGGGTCATCAGCAGCAACGTGAGTAAAGATGTTGAGACATTTTGGAGTTCCTACTCGTGACATCTATAGCTGAGAATTTGGAAAATCACCCTGCCATACTCTCTGTGGGGGCCTAGGGCTCTGCTTTCAGTTAGATTTCAGCTTTTTATAATAAACTGTCTCTACTCCTACGCCATTCCTGCACCAGCTATTCTTCAGCGTAGTGCTGCTAGGGAAACAAACATGGCCATCCCCAGATCCCAGACCTTACTTGTAAAACTTGTATTTGCTTAAATGGCAACAACCTCAAAGCTCTTCTTGTTTGTAAGTCTAGTGAGAAGCAGCAGAGCTGCTCGTGTGACAGTGTATTTCAGGCAGCCTCAACAACCACTGCTGGTGCCGGCGTAACTCCCTTCTGAGTTAAACACTGAGGGAGCAGCGGATGAAGCTGGGAGCTGTGCCATGACAGCGGATTGTCAGCAGCTGAACTGCTGTCTAGAAATGGAAAATGTATTATCACATCTTCGGTTGTTCTCCTCTAGTGGATTTTGAGGCTTTTTTTTCCCCTGTTTCGTCTGCCTAACCAAACAAGAAGTCTGTGTATTTTGACTACTATTCTTCCGTAAAGACTTTTAGTATTAATGCAAGGGTCCCTTTCAAAATACAGCAATATTTTTAGAAAGGATTTGAAACAAGAAATTTTTATCCAGCAAAAATACAGTCTTCTGGTTTTGTTTTTTTTTACCTCTGTGAAATGCTAAGCAGAGTGTGATACTACTGCCATCCTATGCTTGACTACTCTTTTATGGAAGAAAGCAAAAAAGACCAGATTAATTACTTAGCAATAGATTCATTCTCTTAAAGAGAGCTGAAACCATAGGATGGCTGTAACAATATTCCACAGGTATTTTAACATCGGAAGTCTGCCAGGAGTGCTCCAAAGTTGATATCTCCTGATTCACACTTGTCCCACACGTTCTTCTACAGAGCAGTTTTTCCCCTCTCCTGGTTTTTTCCAGAAGGTGTCACTGTAAGGCAGTGATGGTCGAAAAGTCTGTAGGTTTTGAAAACAGACGAGTGAAAAGGACTTCATGGCTTTTATTTCCTTGCAATGATTATTTAGCTCCTAATAAATCAACAGTTTAAAACATTAGAATAGGAAAAAGAAATGGGAGCATCAAAGTTTCTTCAATAATTTGAATTAACAGTCTGTATGAGAACATGTCAAGTCAATGAAAATTCTTCTGTTCAGGCCATTAGTTTAGTATCTGAGAGTGTGAGATTACCAAAATGACTGAGCAGTTTTAAAGCCTGCTCTTTTAACGCTCATATTCTATGTGTGCACACAGGGGGTACATCCGACGAGCACATGTGCACACCAGTGGATGCAACTTCATAATGAAAAGCTGCAAACAAAAATATTTATTTTTCCAGGTATTCAATAAGACATGGTTTATTTGCAGACTTTAGCTTCCACTGGGCTGTGGGTCTAAGCACAATCCACTGGAGGCCATTACGAAATGAGTGGGTGAGACATATTTGGGAAATGTTGCTGATGTGGGTAAGGACTGGAAGGTAATGCTGCAAGGGTGGACACACGTAAGGGCTCCACCACCTGAAGGGGACTTACATGTTAAAATGAAATGCAAAGGCTCACATCTAGGAACAGCAAGCCAGAAGTGCATCCGTAGGCAACAAGTGAAGAGAAGAAAACTCAAGTTGTGGTGGTTACTCATGAGCTGCTGATATAATCCGTCATTGAAAAATGTAAGTATTGCTTAGAACAAACCAGAAGAATTGTTTGCAGTGAAGCCAGAAGAGCTTTAGAACCTCTGACCTGAGCGCAGCTGAGCACTCACCTGGAAGGCTGCACCCAGCCCTGGTTCTTTGCTTTGGGAGGTGGTGAGCATGGGCTGGAAGTGGAAAACGACTGGCATGCTTGGGAACGAACAGTAGCATGCCAGAAACATGATCCAGGGTGCAGGAAAGTGGCAGCACAGAACTAGTTGGGAGGAAGCGGCCCTTTGAGCTTGAAAGTAGAGAAGTAGAGTTTGGGGACAGAACCCCCTCTATTTACTGTAAAACTAACTATAGACTATATCATGTCCTTAATTATAATACAAGACTGGAGTTAACAGTTTAGGAGAGCCCATATCCTTCCTGTGTCTCCATGAGAAAACCATATGCAAACACTGGATCATTCATTCCTCTCCCACCCGCACTCTGCATGGGGTGAGTGCAGCCCCAGAAGTGAAGCTACGTGACATATCTTCCGTCTCATGATACCATAAGTATAAACCACCATGTAGTGTTCTTGGGGAGGAGGCAGAGGAGAGCAGCCCTTCCGCTGCATGCCCTGGGTAGACATTGACGCGGTGCTGATATACCAGCGAAGAGACAAGGCCTGCAGGCTTCTGCCAGTCTCCCTCACCTGATGCTTAGTTTGAAATTGAATCCATAAGATAGGACAGTCACTTTGCTCTGATAGTGGTAGTCTTCCTGGAAGAACTCTGTCTTGTGGAAAACCACTGTTGCAGGAGCTGTTTTGGGGCAGGGGTGGATGCATGAGCTCCCAGGGCTCCTTTGAGTCCAGGAGGAAGGAGATCCCCACAAAAAGTGCAGTGACCACAACAGTCCTGGTTTCACTTTGTGCATAGTTGGTTTGTGGGCCCTTTGGAGTGAAAAGCTGACCTGAAAGAGGGGCACAAAGCTGTAACGCTCCTGTGATTTCTGCTTCCCCAGGAGAGCCATCACAGCGGAGAGAGGAAGAGAGGGCAGGATGGAGCAGGGAGGGAGGCAAGGCGAGCATCTAAGGTATGTCCCTGAAGGACCCTACCAGGGCAGACTTTCAAGTACTCATTTTTACAGCACATTCTTTAGCAACAGATTTTCTATTTAACCGATGTGTTGACAAATCAACCCTGATCTGAATTTGTGCGTTGCTTTGATTCTTCAGGCAAGTCTTGGATATGTAGCCAGATTCTTAATATAGAAGCAACTGGAAGTAGGTCATTTCCGCCCTTCAAATACCATTAAAAAGCTCCACTATGTTATGGAAGAAAGGAAAAAATTTTTCCCGTCTTTTCATCTTCCTAGATTTCTGCTGTGTAAAGTGTTCTATGAAAATAAATTGGCATCAAATAAAAATTATTTCCTTTTTGCTTCAATTTTACTTTTCACCAGGACAGTTTTAAAGGAATCCGTCTATTTAGTCTGTGGGTTTCTCGTAATGTACCTTCTCATTATAGCATAAATAATGGCAAAGTAAGAATCTTATGACTATAACCTTTAAATCAAAGTTATGGGTTTTCTAATCGATTCCATAACACAGATTTCAAAGTTTACAGTAGTTTAACCATAGACAAACATTGTATCCTTCCCTCTTTTGTAATTCAGCTGCTCTTCATTTTATTCTGCAGCTTCATATGGTTTAAACATCTGGGCCTTCGGAGCTGTTCCATGCTTGCTTGCCTTATTAGAGGGTTTGGTGCTGGAGCCTTCAACCGAACGCCAGAGTCCTTCCCTTTGTGTTCCCTAGTGACGTGCACAAGAACTTTGAGGTGGTGTAAGAACAGAGGGATTCGTGGCTAATAAATACTTCATCTAAATGGGTGAGTGTTTGAGCTGCGCTGTTAGCTTAATTCTAACCATAAGGAGCAATAACCGCAGCATATTTTGGGTGGGAGAAGACATCAATCACTGTCACTTTTCAGCAGAGGAAAATGAGCAGAGAGGGAAGAAGCTGGGGTAGATTTTAGCTTTTGGAAACCAGGATGAAAACTTTTCATCCAGGCTAATTCTCTTCTTGGTTGTTGGTGTTCCTAACTGCTATTTTACAAATTTCATTTGTTATGAGGTCAAATAGGATGATTAATGTGTGTATTCTGACCAAGACCAGATATGGATATGTTATTCAACTGTGTTAGATTGTAGGAAGACCCTCACCCATATTGGTCCCTCAGTGCGTAGGGATGTTTTCCACAGTGACTCCAGAAATTCAAGACCTCTTCTGCAGTGTTCAAAGCAGTAAGTCTCCTCACAACCCTCATTTCCCTGACAACCTCCTCAGCATTCCTATGATTATTAAAAAACTCATAGACACTGTCCCTTCCTATTTGGTTTTTGGACACTGTGTGCACTCAGGGAAATCTCATTTTCATCAGCAGCATCACTGCTGTCACTGGCATGGGGACAGGGGCAGATCTGACACTGCATCGCTGTCTGTGCCCATTGCCAGCAAAGGAAAGAGACTTCCTGTATGTCTTCTTCATTTAGAGGGTGTTTTTTTAAGTTGTAATGCTTCAATGTCTTAACTATATTCTACATAGACTTTTTTTTTTTTTCTTGCAGACACAGTCTGCCACTTTGAAGCAGCTGAGTGTTTGTAAATAAAAGGCATCTTCCTCTTTATTCTGGAAAACTGCAGCCATTCTGATGACTTGCTACTTCTCTTAAATCTCTCCCGCTGCCTAATTTGTTTGAAAGCCAGCTGACTCGTATAACAATACATAAATGAGAATGAAACAAGAAGGGCATTTGCTCCATGTTTTCTCCTAGTCATTATTACTCTGTTCATGTCAGCTTCAGATTTGCACCAGAATCAGTTTTGAATAGAAGGAAAACTGACATAATCCATCAGGATCTCCTATTTAAATTCTTTCAATCTGTTGTACCTCTCTCCCCTGCTTTTTTTAATAACTTTTCCATTTTTAGTAGCCTGATCAGGTTGGAAATGTTCTGCTTGTACCTCTTGTAAAAGCATAGATGAAATTCCTCTACCAAAATGGTCATAACCGATTTTACCTTTCACTTCAGTGGAGATAAGAATTTTTTTCTGCATGAACAGGAAAACCTTAGTACCTTTTGATGGTGCTCTTTATTTACAAAAGATAAAAAAGTGAAGAAAAACACTTATATCTTTTAATGACAGTAAAAATAAATGGTTTCATAATGTCATTTCCCACCCTAAACAAAGTCATTTTCTGAATAGAAGTTTTTAACTGAAAAAGGTTTTTTTCCCTTCTAATTTCGGCTTGACTGTTAAAAATGTGATTGATTGGATGGTTTCTTGTATTTTGTTGCTCTTTTTCTTTTCTTTTCCACTACCATTTCCTTGAATCTTGCTTCTGTTTTCAGTTTGGTTGAGGTTCATTTTGTCTTCTTATTGGTTTCCATTTTTATTTGCTTGTGCATACCTGTATATATGCATATATATTTTTTTCTTTAGATCTTTGTATCTCTCTATCATTGGAGGTCCCCATTCCCTTTGTTCCTCTACCATCCTGCCTGTCCTTAATCATACTGCTGCTCTGTTACTGAGGAGGTGACTGGAACCTCAAAATATACTTACACTTACTTTTACTTCTCTTTTCTGAAAAACCGAGATTCTTAGTACCACCACCTAGCATGCATCTGTTAAAGAAGGAAGATAATTCACCAGGCAGCTAAGGGCTGACAGTGATAGCTATGAAATGGAGATGGACAACTCCTGAGCTGATGTTAAGAATATAGGTGATGGAGGAAGCGAAGACCATCAGCCATTGCACTTGGCCTCAGTAGTGGAGAGACTGAGCATAAGGTGGAGCTTCAGTGGACAGTCGGCAAGTGGAAATCCAGCAGAAGCCTGGGAGAATATTGCAGGGTGTTACTGGGTCTTCCTCAACACATCTGTGGATGTAGAATTAGTAATTTGGTTTGATAGCTACAAAGTTTTAGATAAATGCATGGCGGACAAGATTTGCAGTAGTAGTTAAGTTGCAATTTTGTTACACATGTAGAGGATGGAGAGCTAGAAACCTGACCCAACCCTTGGGAGCATACCTGATGCAAAAGCTCCCAGATGCGAATGGCGAAAAGGTATTCTTGGTCGCTTGAGATGATGACTGGGCGTGCACCAGAAGCTCATCTGGTTTGACTAAACTGCTGACAGAAACTTTTCTTCTACTTCATGATGTTTGGAGTCAAGAAATCAGACTTCCCCTTGCCTTGGTCCTTTGAATGTTTTGTTTCTAGGCATGTAATTTCTAGGGTTCCTAATACATAGTAATGGCATAGGATTCATGTCAACACACTGATGGGTGGTTGTTTGGGACAAGAGGGTTGCGCAGTCTTTTGAATAATAGCCAGAAGTCTGAGGACTTTTTCAGAAAGTGAGAGATTTAGATCCTTAGCACTTTCCAACTCTAAACAGTTTAAACATCATTGTGCATGTAAAATGGATAATCTGCACTTGTAAGAGTCTTCTCTAAAGTACCCTGATACAGAGTGCTGTCTTCTATCAGTGGTGTTTTGCTAAGTATTTCTTGAAGCACAGCAATAATGTTTTTCCAGCCTAATAATTAGGTCCATTGCCTTGGGAGACGGGAAAGAGATTCCTGATCTGTGATTATTTCCAATTATTACCTTGTGTTTTAACATGAAGTGAGGAAAACTATGAGAGATTGAAGGTATCCTTTCCAATGCCAGTGTACAGCTTGGTTGTTCAGACATTCATTAGGGAACTAGGTGACATAGATTTAAAACTCCTTAATAAATCGAACTGAAAATGAAATCCCTGTAGGTGTGGGCATTATTTTACTCTTTAGGCTATTAGGGGAATGCTTTAACCATTCTTCTGAAATCTTTTATTTTTTTTCTGAAGGTCTTACTACAGACACTGTGAAGGAAGTTCTCTCTCTTTAAATCAAACTTTCTTTTCAGTCTGTGACATCTTCTTTGAATTTTTTTTTTCTTTCATCCAGAACAGCATTTTTATTTCTAACCACACTGTGCTGTTTTATTTCCTTCAAATCAGTCATCAACTGAGAAAAGCGATTATTTGAACTTTCCTGCATACCTGTTTAAAGCATTCACTTCTTGCCATGGTAAGTGAAATAAAGACTAACTGCTTTGAAAAATTTTGTACCTTTCTTCTGTTACACAGAATGGAACTGTCTGACCAGACTAAGTCTGCACAGTGGTTGATGTGTCATTGTGTTTGCCACTGAAGAATAAATATCTCCATGCCTACACTATAAAGCAAGCACTCTCCCTCCCCCAGCTGCCCAGGTTCCCTCCTGAGCATTATTACTGACCAGGCACAGAGACAACACTGAAAGATGTAGCTGATTATGTCAAAAGGGGAATCCAAACCACACAGGTAAAAGTTGTCTGGAACCACTTTTGATATGTCACTAAAGCTGCAGGCTACTTGTGTTGCCACATCTCCCGTATGTGACCATCCTTCTCCCCTTCCAACTAACTTATTAAAACTATTTGGCAGTATAGTCTTGATAGCCTTTCAATTCAGTGCCATTAGTTTCAGAAGAACCAGCTCCCTTACAATAATAAGGAAATTGATCTTGGCATCCAAATTACTTCTGCTTATTCTGCACTGGATCTCTTCAAGTGACTACTTCCACTAATTCTCTTGTAATTCATGTGAGTTACTACATTATCTTTTAATCCTGTTAAGAAGAGAATAGTGATTGTTTAGTTAAGGAGCTCATTGGAAAAAAGTGCTAAAGTGTGGTCTCAATCATTAAACAAAGCCCATAATTGAATTATGTAACACTTGGGAGAAACTTCAGTGCTTGTTACAGTGGGACAGCAATGAATGTCAGTTTCAAACGTATTTAACTTTGACTACAAGCACAAAGAAGGATGTTATTCTTTGTGAGTGTTTCTTATTTTTCCTGTGTTACCACTGAATTAATTTAAAAATTTGGGATTGAATGGATTCTAAAAAAAACCATATTGTCACCCAGTTGTAATTCTTTTGAGCAAATTGAAGCATCTGTCATCTCATCTTGATGACACAGTTTGACCTTTTACCTGCTGATCAGACGTAGTCCAGCACATAGTGCATTTGAAAATCAAAGTTTTTATTGTATTTTTCTTTTGAATATATGAACTTATGTGCTGTTGCTCTCTCAAACCCCTTTCCCCACAGTTCCATACAGAGATTGATTGTTCTACTAAAAAGCCAAGCCTACCTGCCTTTTCACCTAGCATCCAGCAAAAGTCAAGGTACTTGAGGAACATTTCAGAGGAATGGTGGAAATCTGAAGTGCAGTGGTGAATATGTCTCTTGAAAAGATCTGACCAGTCTTGCAGGAAGAAGATTTATCTGCTTAACTGGTAACAAATTAAAAATCAAACCCTGTTTTTAATTTTTTCTTCTTGTAAGCATGTTGTAGCACCAAATGACAGGACAGACCATGATGACTAGTGCTTTAAATGCCAATTTTCAATATCATACAAGTTGCAATATTTTCTTTTTACCCATTTCTTAATTCTGAAAATATTTCTGGAATAATGAGCACTCTCAGTGCGTTTCACCTTGATAAGTAAAAGGGAAATTCAAACCCAGTGTTAATACTAGAATTAATGCTTAGCTATACATCTTCAGTAATATTATACTAGGTATATGAAAGCAAACCCTGTGTTCAAACTAGCAAAAACTGTAAAAAGAGTTTTCACCCTCCTCTCCCCCCTCCAGTCCTTTGAAAGAGCAGTTCCATAAAGCTGAAAACAATTAAGAGCTAAATCATTTGGGAAAAAGCATTTAAACAGAAAAATGTGAATGATAATTGGGAGCTGCTTAGGAATATTTTACCAAATGCTCCAAAAGCCACAACTGAGAAGACCATATTGGTTAAAAAAAAACAAACCACCCAAACAAAACAAAACCGAACCCTGGCTCAAGGGGGTTGTGGAAAGGGAAACAGATATGAAACAGACAGAAAAAAGCCAAAACAAGAAAAATGAAAATGTATATATAAATGGAAGAAAGGCAAATTTGATAGTAGTATGAGTCAGAAGGCAGGAATCATTCAACACTTGTTAAGGAAAAAGGAAAAAAAGTACACAAAGAGACAACTCAAATTTGCTTCTACAGTGTAAGAGCACGAGATTTAAAACATACTAAGAAATCTTATAATTCTATTGCTTCATTGCTAAAAGAAAGTGGCAGAATTGTCTATAATGACACAAAGGGGCAGAGCTGCTCAGTAAATAGTTGTGTCATGAATACAGAGACAGAGCCAAGACACATATTCACACCAGTCATCCAGTATTTAAGAAGGACATCAAACACATGCCATTCAAACAGTGTATTTTAGAATCCGCTGGCTTGACAAACCTCCCTCTAACTATTTGTTCTCATCAAAAGCTGGGAAAAATTAATCCTGTACCAATATTTTAAAAGATTAAGAGGGTGACCCCAATAGCTGGAGGAATTGTGGGAAGGTGCTGAAGAACTTTTTACATGAAAATGAAAGGAGGGTCCTGGTATCAGCATCAGTTGACATAGGTTTACAGAAAACACCTTTTGATATCTTATTTTTAATAAATTGATATAAGTTTGATTGATAAAGACAATGGCACCAAAATGTTTTGGCATTTGGTGTTCTGGTGAAGACATGAAACACGCTCTCAGTAACACAGCATAGATTAAAACCTCAGCATGAGGTCTCAAATTGTAAGCATCTCAGGGAGCTGTCATTAATAAGAGGACAGGTGGTTCTTGGCCTTTACGCTGGTAACATTTTCATCATTAATACAATAGAAAATACAAAAATTATTTCTGATAGGGTTTTCAGAGGACACTGAGACTGGGCATGAAAGAAATCATACAAAAAGAAGGGCTCAGGGTACTGATGCAAAGAGAGAGAGAGATAGAATAATTTATTTCCACACAGGAAGGTCATTCATCCAAGAAAAAAACATTACAGCAAGGCAACAGAGGAGCTCATGACTGTGCAAAAGTGGTGACCATTCTGTGAGGCAACTCAGAGCATGGCTCTTCTGAGAAGTTTCGTTTCGGCTTTTCAGTATAGCAATAAAAAATTTGTAAGTATGGCTAGCAAGTACACTCATGGGTTGTCTATTGCTGCAATTCAAGGCAAGCCTGTTTTGGGACTGAATTCTGGAAAGTCCTGCAGTCTGTGAGAGAGTCAGGCTAGAGGGTCCCTTACAATCTATGAAGCTGTAAAGAAAGACATGACCATCCAAACCAGGAAATCACAGGGGGAGGGGAACAGATCTACCGAGGTCTGAAAATGTTGCTGCAGATGTCACAACTCACATAACATTTGGAGAGTTTTATGCTAATGTAATCCATCTCTGCAAAAATGACGCATCTGTTTCCACTTTCTGTTCCTTATATTATCTTTGTAACATCACTGTAGACTCCATCTGGAACTGAAATTCTCTTTAACTTTTTTAAAGCAGCGTTCCTGATAAAATCTGGCATTGTAACGATTTGAAGGCAAGGACAAGCTTGGAAAATGGAACATTTTCTGTTTCCTGCCTGTGTAACTATGGTCCTTCCCTCTCTGCAGGCACACATGGTAAAGATATATACAAATACGAATGCTTTTACACTGCATGTATACTGTGCAGAAAAAACCCCAGTTAGACTAGGAAAATAGATCCTTGCTTTGTCCTAATAACATGCGTACTAACCATAAAAACAAACTAAAGTGTGCATTTGGAGAAGTAATTTAAATATTAATAGACATGGTTTCTAACTTCATAGAATTAATAATTGTTTAGCTGTTCCTTATTTTTATTACTTATGTTTTGAAATCTCCCTTGGTTTTGTAGTGAATCCAGGCTGCTGGGGCTTCATGTTGTCTTACTGCAGTTAAAAGGGATTTTGCGACTGACTTCAGTAAGGGCCAGCTCTACTTTTAATTTTGCTTTTCAGCCTCTTTCAATTTCCTTTACTGTATACATTAGCCCAGAGGTAATACTCCCAATCCTGTTATGGAAAGATCCTTTTAAAATTTCAGCAGTTAACTATTTCAGTGTAAGGGTGAATTAATTTTATTTATGTTTTTATGATGAATACTGAGGGGAACTATAAAATTGTATCCTCAAGATGTTTATATATGCATTTAAATGGGGAAAAATGTATTTGGAAATCCAGCAAGGTTTTTGGTTAATAATGAGTGATCTTTGGTGTGTCTTACTGCACTAGGAAGAATGAATAAATGTGATTGCTGGAAAACCTGTTTAGTCTCATATTGTGTTTCCCCTAGAGGTCCCAGTACAAAGCCTACTGGAGTCTATGGAGGCTTGGAGTGCAAGCATTCTTCCAGTGCCTTTGGTTTAGCAATAACAGTGACTTATTAATCTTCAGTTGCTAGACTAGGGTGGATAAGTTTCCAGGAAAAAAATGAGCACTAATGTTTTCCTCAGGGAAAAGAGGGAAAATAAAAACAATTTATTAAAAATTAGATTTTTAAGCAATGAATCCACTGAATCCCATTTAAAATGAGAGGCAGCTAATCAGAGGTGTTTGCTGGTAACTTACCAATCTCTCTGTGTCTTTTTCCTGGCTGCCTAGTCAGGCACTTCAGGATTTTTGCTGGGCAGGAAAGGAAAGAATAAGTAATACCAATCATACAACAACAGCTTGAACATGGACTGAAAGAGGGCAACTCCAAGGAGGACTGAAGACCACTTCTTGTCCATGTTTATAGCTTAGTTTAATTTAGATCTTTTTATGGAGGAAGAGAAGGGATATACTTTGCAGTGTCACATGTGGTTATAATGGAACTATCTCTGAAGTTCTCTTTCTTCTTTTGTTCCTTTGTGCTCCTGTTTCCTGCCTCATGTCTGGGAAGGAAATGCACTGCAGCTCCAACACAATGACCTAGTCCTTCACAGCATGCAGGAAAGGTCTGAGAACTTGTTAACGGCAGTGGCCTGACAATATACTTTCTCTCCTTACGAGAGATGGCAAGGCATAACTCAGCCTTATGACTTCACTCCTTCTTTTTCCCAGTGACTTATCTGTGTGACAACAACATTCGATGGGCATTTTGCGTGGTAAAAGTCAACTAGCATCTTGAAGCCGTGGTCATTCTTCAACTTTTCTATGAAAGAGAGAGAGGATTTTTAAGTGTTTCTCCTGTGCCCAAACTAAACAAATACTTGGCCAATAATAATGCCATCCATTCACCGTGTCCATCTAGGACTGATATTTTACTCTCTCTCTCCCCCCATCCTATATATCTACTTGTCTAATCTAGATAGCTATCTATCGGTCTAGTCTAGATAGATAATTAAGAAATGAAATCACAGTGGGAGGAGATAATTTACCAGCTTTTAAAACATCACACAGAGCAGTCCATACTACCGTTCATGGGGCTATATAATCCTTAAAAAGTCTGTCTTTCAGGAAGACTAAACATAGAAGATAAAGTTGCAAACACTTTACGAAGACAAAAAGAAATCAAGAAGTAATCCTTCGAAAAGTGGAAAATTATATCTTATCGGAACTAAGGTGCAAGATAAAGAGGAAAAGTCTTAACACTAGAGTTTAGTAATACTTATAGCCTTATGAAGATTTTAAAAAGCTCAGTCGGAAAAGAATTGCATACCTTACAGTTTACTTCCTTGTTACCTAATCAAACAAGGCATAGACTGAATAAGTCTGAAAGTTGTTAACATGGAGTAAATAAACTGAGTCTGCAGTAGTGAGGCAGTTGCAGAGATGGCCCCATCACAAAACCTGCCCTCATAGCTAGCACAGTTTTCAACAGAGGCATCTGCTTCTTTTCTTGAGTAGAGAAAATGAATTGTCATTTCAATTCAAAAGGTGTTAGGTCAAGGATTGCCATTTTAACTCCCCTTTGGCCAGATGTGAAACATTGGGTAGTCTGTCAGACGTGGAACTGCCAGCCAGTAGAGTCGGGCTGAGTTCACTGAGCTCTGTCTGCAACAAAACATCCATTACCATGTTACTGAAAGGTTGTTTCAATGGCATAAATGGCAATATGACTTAGGTTTTAATTCACAGTTTACGTTAAGACCCCTTTGAACCCTTCTAGGACGGAGATAGAAAATTAGAGTGAAGATAAATACGAGTTAACTGAGTATGCCTTACAATACTACTTTGTGTTGTTCAAGCAATGGAAAGTGTACTCACTGCAAGTGGGTATCTATTGTCTTTAATCAGGGGTCAAGAGTATGAATTTTCTGTAAAGCTCCTTGTAATTTCCTTTATTAAAATGCAAGAAATCTTTAAGGAATATATCAAGTTTGCTGGAGGCCATTTCTCATTTGTGAAATGAAGCAATCTGAACATATTAATTGATTTTAGGTTTTAAGCAAAATTAAACCATGGAAAAAGAGTGCATTATTGCTTTCATACAATCAGGACAGTGTTGAACAGAATTGGGCACTATATTAAATTATCTCTTTACCTTTATTTTTTTTCACCATAGAAATGGGACTGACAACTTGATGTAAGATTTTCCCATTTTCAGAAAGGACAAAGAAATGATCCATAAAGTTTGGGTTTACTTTTAATTTATTTAACATTTTTTTATGTTAAAAAAGTTAGTTTCAAAATTAAAATGGTTTCTGAACAAAATGCCAAAAATGATTTCCCTTTTGAAATATTTTATCAGGCTAAACACAAATCTGCAAAAGCCTTGGGTTTCCCAGAAAGTGGATTCTTTCACATAACTTCTGCAACTTGTCAAAAAAATTAATCCAGTGTTAGTTTTAATTTGCACTGGTATGAGCATGAGAGGAGAGCTGGGCACAAGTTCCCATTTGCTCATTCTAAGCCCTTTTTTGAAGTGTCCATATCATATCAGATTTGAGATAACCACATATCTGTTTTGAGATCAACCGGCTAGAAACATTTTGAAAGGTGGCAGTGTGTGTGAGTGTGTGCGCACGTACATGTGTCTATGGAGGTTTTCTTTGAGGCTATGGATTTCATCCAATTTTACATAAGCCATTTAGTTTTAATGGAAGCTTTGGTCATTGATAGAGAAAACAGCTTTTATTAATCAGATTTAAATTGTAGAGGATGACTTAACAGTGAAGTGTGTGCTTATGTTCGTACATATGCTTCAGTTCCAGTGTGTTAATTTTCTCTGCATTTTCCCTCCCAATCCAAGAACATCATGCTCTGTTGTAAAGACTGAAGTTGATAAGGGGTAAAGACGTCTCTTTCAGTAGATATTGAACACACAGTTTCACTGTTTTTGCTACTTAATCCAGCTTTGGAAATTTTCAGAATTCATCAGTTATGGAAATGATCAAAAGCAAGTGTTATAGCGTTGCAAAGAAAGATTTCTTGTTTAAAATGAATGAGAATGGTCATTCAAGGATTGCTTTAGTAACATTCAGCTCTAAAGGGCCAGGGAACCATGATGTAGTTTCATGGACATTGCAAAATGGTTTTTTACTAAAATAAGAATAACAATAATCCTCCTCTTAAAGTAAGAATTTTTATGGTATTGAAACTCATGCTAATTGAACCATATTGGACACAAACAACAGAGTCAAATGTCAAGATATTGGCACAGCAAAATAGAAAGAAAATACTAAAGGAATAGACCTGGTCTTATTCCCTGTTCTGCTGTTGGACCACAGGAAAATCTCAGCTCCACTAAAATCAAAGGGGTTTTGTGCTAAATTCATTTGATCCTGATTTGGGGTTTGGATTTTTTTTCAATGTATGATGCATGAAGAACTTAAAATTTGTGTCTTTACATGCATTCAGTGAAGAAAAAATTACAGTAGCTAACTCCCTGATGTTATTAGTCAGCTGATTATCTGTGTGGAAAAAAAATTACACAAAACTGAAATTAAGAACGCCCAATGACTTTAGGAGCTTGATAAATCAGGAAATGCAGATTTAGATGCATTTCTTATAATTAACTAGGTCCACATATTCCTAAATGCATAGGCAGCCCAAGTGTTTTAAAAGAAGACTTTGAGTATCACTGTATGTGTTGAGGCTGGAGTTTCAGCCATAATTCTTGATTTCCTCTGCCTATGTAGATACAAGCCAGAACACTAACATGGTTTTAACATAATTTCTGGGTGTTTGACTTTTTTTTGTACATCACATAATCAGCCAGGTCAGCATATAAGAAGATCAACCTCTTTTCCTTTTTATTTCTTGTATGGCATGTGTCAGCAGGATGGGCACAGTATGAGTTTTGCCAGGTTGCTTTTTCATGTTTCCTCCAAAAAGCACTGCTTCTCCTGTAGTCTTCTGAAGATGAATGACTTGCATTTTCAAAGCTTTGAACTCATTACTTTTTGACAATAAGTAGAAGACACTATTGCATATGATCTTTTTCTTCACAGTAGTCTTCTTGAACTCTTCAAAGTGCTTTCTTTGGAGCCTGCTGCTAACTCAGAGGAAGGCAGGCAGCCAACCAAGAGCTGATCCGGTATCCTTTGGCTTCCTTGTGCTGTCAAGCATTGTTGGTTGTGCTTGTACTACTACGATGCACTGCAATAAACACTGGACAAGAAAAAGAACAGAAAGAGACTGTGTATTTTCACCAGCTCTGAACAGTATATTCTTGTCTGGTGAAAATTTTTTTAGCCTTCATTCTTAAGAAACTTCAAAAAGCTAGTTAAGGTGATGGATAGGAGAGACTTTCATGGAAGATATATTATGTGGTTAAACATATATATATATATATAAATATACCCTCTCACACAGGTGTTCTTGGTTGTGATGGAGATCTTGTGTTTTGCCGTAGCTTCTTGGGTATTCTCAGCAGTAGATTTGTTGTGATCTCACAACTCCTGATCAGCAGGCATCCCTCTGATGTGACCCCAGGGGGAGTGATTGGATCCATCCTTCCAAGGATCTTCACTGGTAATTCCTTTCCAGGGTCAACATATCTCCTTTCTGCTTGTTATCAGGATGTTGACCTCACAGCCTGTTCACTAGTGAAGCAGATGGAAAACAATTTCCTATAGGCCAGCACATTATCATTTTAGTTTATACCAAGAGTTAGCTTGTGAAATGAGTCTCCTGTTATGCCCACTTTTTGCAGTTTGTTCACTCCAAGACTGCATTACAATGTGGAAAAAAATGGAGAGCTTGCAAACCAGAAGATGAGATCCAGTCTGACTTCTGTTCTCACACTACTTTTGACCCTTTGGGCCAGTCTAGAACTGGTCTGCAGTAAAATGCTTTGTAAAGAGCAAAGTGGTGAAGCTGGGTCCTCAGGAACCTTTTCTCTCTAAAGATATGCTCCTATTACAATCCACCACTTGTTAATGCAGTTACAGACTGTATCTCAGTTTCACATTGTGAGCATAGACATGCATTGGTGTTTGCTGGAAACTGGTGATTGAGCAGTTTTGCATGATGGTATCTCCTATGCACAGCTTTGCCCCAGAGCTTGACCTTACTGTATCCACCATTTAAGCATGGATGTTTGCCTCCTTGGCTGCTTCTCGTGACTCAAAACGAAGGCTGTGGCTTCCTTCCTGTGTGACAGCAGACTGACCATTTACCATACCTCTTTGCTGATGGACTGAAGTATTTTCAGGTCTGAAGTTGCATTCCCTCCAGCCGCTACTGTTGTATACAATTTTTACTAGGCAAGAATAAAGGGATTTAAGGGAAGAAAGAATAAAAGTCAATTGTCAAAGGAAATCCTGCTATTGGTTTCCACCATTTCCTTCTATTGTTGCATGTTGCAGATGCTGAAGCAAATTTTGACTGAGATGGGAATCCCACATTAGCTATTGTCATTCATGTTTGGTCATGGCCAGCAGTTAAATCATTCTTCCTTCTCATTTGGACAGCCAGACCGTATAGAGGTATTTCAGACATTTTTCTGAGTAAGCATACATGATAACTCCCACAAGTCACTATCCTCTGAAAAGGGCCAAAAGGTCTGAAATCAAAATGTTGAACCTTCCATAAACTCTCTGGCAGCTCCTATGGAATTGTACAGAGCAGGATGCTTGCCAAAAGAAACAATGTATATAAGTGACATCTTTTTGGTTTTTGGCTTTTTTTTCCTTCCCTATGTTTTTAGATTAATTTGTGTGGGACATAATTGAATTCCTACATGATACTGTTGATTTTGTCCCTGAGGAGTTATCTAGGAAATTTCTGAGAATCTCTTCCAATCCTAAAATGCTTCTCAAATTACTGTCCCCTGAAGGCATAAGTTCAGAGTATGGGCAATCCTTGTTTTTAAATGTAGTGCTTAAAAGAGAGTTTAAAAACCTCATTGTGAATCAGTTCTAACAGTACTATGTCCGTAAAGCGAATCCGCAGTCCTCCTCCGCTGATCAGACATGGCATTACCCTTGCAGGCTTGATTGTATTTTCTCTGCTTGAAAATGCATATCCTTTACTGGATGAATGCGGGTCCTCAATGTTCACTCTGATTTGTGGTTCTGCTCAGAAAAGGCACAAAAACAATCCCAGTGAGAAATCACCCCAAGAAAAAATCCAAGTAATAGGGTTAGCTGTGAATACTTGTTAATACACTGCAGATGAATGAGGGGAAGAGTAGAAAGACAAGCAGCAACCCAACTTATTAAGTGATATAACATGCAGTGTCTTCAATAAGTTTGTTACTGCAGAGAGGGAAAGAATCTAAGAACTATCTGAATGTGGCTTGTAGAGTTTTCCTTCAGAAGACAGTCTCCTAGCTGCGGCAGATCTGCTGGTCCTCTGCCTCCCATCGCTCCCTCGCCTGCTGCGACAGGCAGTGCTGGGATGCGCAGGGGGCCCAGCTGGGACAGGACACACTGCAAGTTGCTACAGGCTCCGCCTGTGCCAGTCTTGGTCCTGGGGCTGAAGTTACTCAAGACGTTGGCATTGCTGGGAAAGCTGGCTTCAGAAGTTTCCAGTCCCCTCCCTCTGCCCTGGTGCCTTATATCCCCCGTGCTAGTGTTTACCATACCCTCAGGTTGCACTTCTGTGACAAATTAAACCAATCTGAGTCAGCACAGCCATGGTCTCATCTTAATCCTTTGTTCTGGCTCCCCCGCTGCCTCTCTTGTACTACCCCTGGCACTGAGAGTGCCAGGAAACCCTACAGAAAGCCCTAATAGGTTTCTGTTAAGCCCTTTGAACCAGCTCCGAGTCACTGGGAACCATCAGCAGCCAGCAGAAGAGGGGTGGAAATTGCAAGAGAAAGGGAGAGAGGATGGTGGCAAAGCCAGTTTGGATTGGTTTAAGTTGTTGAGAAACCTCATCTTTGTTGCACAAGAACAGCAGCATGTGGGGCTACTCAGTGAGCTGAATTACTGAAATGATCTACATCATTAAAAAAAAAAAAACCCAAAGCAACAAAACCCCTTTTCAGAAAGGGTTGCACTGGTGTGGCTGCAGGGGCTGCAAGCTACCACAGAGTATTTGTTCCTGTGGGGCCACTATGGCTCTCAGTCTGTCTCATTAATTCCATCCCATAAATTTCCTCCAGAACTAAGCAGTGAATGGAACATGCAAGATCAGAAAAGAAAAGAAAGTTAAAAGGCGCTTTTTTAAACTGAAAGTAGTAGATTCTGATTTGGTTTGGAGGTGCTTCATTAAAATATCCAACTAAAATAGCCCGGTCAAAGTTGTTGAACATGTATGTAGGTACTCTGCACCTCAGTTCAGTCAACGAAAACCTGTTGTGCCTTTCAGAAAAGATAATTAACTCTGCTAAATGTGTTTGCCAGAGATATTGGAATATAAATCATCCCAACAGAGTGGTTTGAACAAATTAAAACCAGCCTGTTAGAGTGACAGCATGCTTACTTGCGATACAGTAATGGGCTCTTTGATGTCATTCTAATTGAACCAGCTTTCCCAAATTATTTTCTACATTTCATTTTAATGACTTCAGTTATTTTTTTGTATATCATTGAAATGAAATTGAATTTATTTAATATTTTTAGATGAAGCAACACCTGTCTTGAAATATTTTTATATAAAACATTTATAATTATGACAGAATTTTAGGCATCAGATCACGATAATTATTTATTTATGTGAAGGATGGCAGAGCTTTCTTCCTTATCAAGCACACAGATAATCTGAGTGGCTGAACAAATGTTTCCTTCATCTTTCTTTCTGGACGTGTCTGTGTGAGGATAATGTCTTGTGTTAAAAAGCTGTGTATGTAGTTAAATGGATCTTTTAAGATTGTGCACTTCCCAGAACAGAGGATATAACAGGATTGTCCTTAGTAATATGCTGCATCTTGTTCTTTTGCTGTCTGTTAAAGAAAGATATTAAGAGATAGCGACTGGCTTGCTGGGTGCCGATTTGTGGATGTTGTTCAGGTTGTTCAGGGTCTGTGCACCTCTCCCAGTATCATTTGTTCTGTTCCTTTAGTACCTACATCTCATGATATTTTAATTTCCACAGCACTCAAGTGAATCTCCGTGAGATAAACCCACTGCATAGTTCCTGTCCTTTAACTATGCCATTTTGGTTAGTTTGTATGTCATTATTTCTCTAGCACAGCCATGCCTTCGTGTTCCTGCACATCGACCTTAGAGCAGAGTTGCCTTTCTTTCATAGAACAGTGTGATTATAACAGCCATTGGGGCTGACAGCAGCACTGTATAGTGGAGTGGACATCAATATTCAAATCGTTTCATACCTTGTACCTTTTTCTTTAGGAAAAATAATTGATGGTCGGAATAGATTACTGAAGATGTTAGTAGCATCTTTAAAAGAAGAAGCACCATCTAAAATGAACAGAAGAGTGGTGTGACTGGTTCGCACACTCTGCAAGGATGCCTTCAGAGCTCTGAAAAAAAAAAAAAGGGTTTCATCACAGGGCACAGCTATGTCCCAAATCAGTTCCCTCATCTGCTCAGATGACTTCAAAGAAACCAATGAAATCCAAAAGTCTGCCTTGTGGCACAGTGAGCTGGAACTGATGCCTTCTATAGAGATTTATGGCTACATCTGGGAAAAAAGAAGTCTTTCTGTTCTCTGTCCTAAATGAAGCAACAGCGTCCCTTATAGACAAGCTTATAAAAGGCTGTGGGTGCTGGCTCCAGGATTCTGCTTTCTTGGGTGGGGGGAAAAAAGAAAGAAGAAACCTTTAGTGGGGGTGAGGGAGAATTCAAGCGTTTTGGTATTCTACATTACATACTTCTGTTTCTTGTCAAACCCTCCTTATTCCTGTTCTATTCATAGACTACTTTACAGGAAAACAAACTGTAATATTTAGCATCTGAGGAATCCATAGGCAAAACAGACTTTAAAGGCTCTTTTTGGCCAAACCCCAAAATGTACAGTTTATTATGCTAATTTGAATTAATGCACTTTGACAACAAGATTCAGAGTTGCAACAGTGGCTTCAACAACAGAGGCTTGTTTTCAGAGTTTCTGAACTGCTGTTCCCAGTGAATTCAGCTGAAAAACAGAGCACTAGAAAAGGAAAGATATTCCCCACACCCATCCCCAGTTCACACTTGGGAACAAAAAAAAATCCCTCACAGATAACTCAGAGTCTGTGCTTTAAACTTTTAAAGTACTGGATAGAAATCACATTGGATAAGCTAAACTACCAAAGCTTCAAGACAAGAGCTTAGCAGTCCGTTGGGTAGGTCTCAGACCAAGGCATATATCTTGCAGGTGTCAGAGGTTGGTAGCTGTGCTCTCCCCCATTCCACTGAAACAATCTGTTGGATGACAAAGCAGGGGCCCTTCTGGAGAATTGTGCTGTGGAAAGACAGTGCCTGTCTGTAAGCATTGGAGAGTCACTGGTTTAGTTTATCTTCCTTTATTATTGCAATGTTAAACAGGACCTTCATTACCTCTTTAATATGTATTTTCTGTGGCTGAGTATGGCATCTCTAGAGTTAATGCAGAGGTACCAGTTACTACAGTAGTCCTCAAACACGTACACTTCCTGGGAATTGTCCTTATCTTGTTTGACATAATATTGTCATTCCTAATCTTCATTCCTAATCTTTTTATTATTATAATTATGAATTTTTAAGAGTATGAATAATACATTTTCCAATGTTGCTGCTGCCCTGAAACATAAAGGAGCATTAAGAAATTTACTCTGATGGAAAGTTATCGTAAGGCATAATAAAACATACTTAATTTCCTTTTATATTGTTGTATTTTGCTTTTAAATCATACTTGCTGCCAGTCTTTGAGGTTTATTCTGCAAATTTTTTTATTAGGAGCAACAAAGACAAAGTGGTAGTACTCAGGCTCACAATGCAGAGCCAGAACTGTGCCAGTCACAGCTGCATGAGCTTTTCCAAATTTAATTTTTAAAGTGCTTGAGAATAGGCAGAGGAGAACACAATCTCTGATGTTCAACAAGACAGGCAGTTGCCTGAACCAAAATTCTTTACGCTGATTGTGAAATCAGAGGTTAAACTGTTGTTCTCCAATTTGCCAGCAGTGGCAGTAAGGTTCTTTGTTTCTTAAGTAAACGGTCTTTCATTTGACTGAACTGAAATCTGAAAAAAAAAAAAAATAAACATGTTCCTTAGAAAGGGAAAATGGGAGCAGAACCCTCTGAGACTGTGCTGTGTGTCAGTGTATGCGGGCATGTAGCTGCGTACGAGCGTATGCCTGGATGCACTTAGAGATGGGAAAGTGTTTGGAAACAATCTTCAGATGTAGCACTTTTTCTGCTGCTTAAATATTTATGTAAAGTGAGGCTGACTGTGTTTTCTACCTGCAGTTATAGCACAGCTGGGTTACAAGGGTAATAAAACACACAAGCAATACGTTTTCAGTGGTGCTTTGACCCAGGGGCCTCTGTTGCCTGCTCCAGCTTTCACTGACGCTGACAAAATCTCACTGTTATTTCTGATGGATTGACTTGAATAAAGGGGTCAAAATTGCACCTTCAAGACCAACAGATAAAACTCCTAGACTGAACTGTTCAGTTTTTTATTGAACATGATCTGCAGTGATGCTTTTCTAAAAACCCTTTGGCAGAGTATGCATATATCAAAGTGTATGCATACATATTGCACATCCTAAATTTTGCGTTCTGAAATATGGCACACATTTTGCTCCAAAGGAGGAGGAAAGTAGTTGATGATGTTTAGATGTTTAGAAGATTAGCTGCCAAACTCTATTTTTCGTTAAATCACTAATAAAGGAATTCTTTCTAGATTTTCCACCAAAGTGTTTTGGAGTGTGTGCCCAGAAGGTACGGTAATGTCTCTATATTTTTTTTTTTCTAAAATAAACGATCTTCTTTCCTTGAAATTGCAAAGCCTGACAGATCTGTAATATATTCAATTCCTGCAAAGCTTTTGTGTCCCAAGGGTCTATGTATCCTATAGCTCCTCTGGTTGATATTGGTAGCAGAAGTAATGTGAACAGTTCTTGATGAGAGATTTTCGCCAGTAAAAAAAAAGTAAGGCAGAGCTGGTTAGTATTACTAAACTGCTACTACTCAAAGATAATATAAAGCAACATTTAACATTCAGTGAAATATTCTTAGTACCAAGAAAAGTTCTTGTTAACATAAGTACCGGACTATGTGAAAGATCCAGGCAGCACATAGTCAATCTATTAAAAAAAAGGCTGTTACTCAAAAAACAGGCATGTGAATTTTATGAATGTCCCTCTCAAATTAAAAAAAAAAAAAAAAGCATTAAGACAGGATGTTGAGAAGTTTTATTTTTAACTGAAAATTGTAATTAGTTTGGTGTCTGAGTCCTGAATGTAACGTCCATCTTTTCAACATAGGATTTTTTGCATTTTGTTGTGCAATTTTATACTTTTTTACATATGGCCTCATACTGTATCCCTGGTTTCAGGGAGTGTCATCTAGCCATATAAACAGCTAGGATTAACTGCATGCCTAAATACTGAAGTGGAACTACTTGCATAAGGAGCTACCACTCAGTGGGAATAAAACAGAATTGGGTGTAGAATTATTTGTTTATTACTCATCAGGCAGAATTACTTGACCACCCAAATGAAGTCCCTGGGGCAGTATCTGAAAGCCAGCAGTCAAAAAAAACACGTTACCCTCTTGCAAGTGGTCTTTACAGTGGATTTTTTTCTTTAGTTTTGTTCTGGACAGTTTTTTTACAGTTTATTAATGACAGGGTTAAGAAGAGAGCCTTTTAACTTAGTGATGTAAGATAATACATATAATTACAGTATGAAGAGAAGCTAAAATATCTTGGTACATACAAGTGGTTGCATTTATTACCACAGTAATTAACCCACATATAAAAAGACTTTTCAAACCAAATTCCTGAAGCTAGTGACAAATTTGTATAGCTTTCTTAAACTATAAGAACCTCACTGGCGCCATCCGACTTCCTCTGAAGTGAATGGAAATTTTGCCTGCAACTTCAGTGGAAGTAAACAATGAGATAGTTTGGAAAACAAAATTAAAATAGTCACTATTAATGAGTCATGAGATCTGGAACCAAACTCCAAGGGAGTCTCCACTTGCTTCAGTCTCTGTGTAAGTGTACAAAGCAGAATTTTTTTACTTTTCTTTTCTAGGAGAATGCTGAGATAGAGAGCAGTGTCTTCTGATGTGGTACATCCCCATACGTGAATCATTAAGCAAACGTCCATGCAGTTGTACCCAGAGCTCTGATTCTGCATTTCAGTTTTTTTGAGCCTGATGTGTTTCATATATGGCCAGAGATGTGGGTATTCAAAGCCTAGAATGGGGAAGAGGTCTGGTAAAATAAGTTATGGCTGTCTAAATCGTATCTCTCTTCTATTAAAAGAGCTAGGAAAAAAATTTACTGTTTTTATACTGTAAATGTTTTCCTAAGAAGTTTTTCAGCAACCTGAACAAATGAAAACTACAGTTCATAAAATTTTGAGAGTATTCTTTGGAATAAACATACACATGGAACCTGGGATTAGAGCAATTAATGACAATTTTTCAAAGTGAGAGATCCTTTCTTTGCAAAGTATAATGAGAAAACATTTCCCCACACAAGATCCCTTGTTACTTAGAGGGTGAAAAATGCTCACATCAGGATAGGAGACATGACTGGCATGGAGTTAAACCCCCTGTGAAAGTACTCTGGGAAACGCCACTTCGGTAAGTGCGCAATTGTGCAAATAAGGATTTCATCCACTAGCCTGCCATGGTTTCTCGGAATACAACGGCGGTTCAGTTTGAACGTTTTGTGCATATATCTGAGTTCTGCATACTGGCTGTCAAGGCTCTCTCTTCAGACAAAGCCTTATTGTTTATTAAAGTGTTTCATAAGTCCTTGTTGTGGGAGCAGCAAACCTCTCCTCCCCACCAAAGCCAGATCCTGTTCAGAGGACAATTCGGAATGCATGTCCTTGTTAATTTAAAGTACAGAATAGCCTCTCTGTGGTCTGTGCTAAAAATCCATCTGAATGCAATGTCTTTCCCCTAAGCTTAAATGGGCCATGGTGTTTTGTGTCAAAATAAAAGCATACACTGATCCTGACCCTCTGCTCTGGCCAAGCCATTTTCTGTCTACAAGTGGAGAAGAATGTAGAAAGAAAGAATATTTTAGTCTAGTTCTTAGTGTTCCCTTTTTTTGCCCATAGTATAGGTAAGAATAACCTTATTCAGGGCTTTGCTAAATTTTGCTTAGCTGTGTTTTCTCCAGAAGGCATTGAAGCAGAGAAATACTCCTCACGCTTTGTACGTATTGCAAGCATGCTGACTACATGCCTTCTATACTGGGACTGCAAAGTGGACAACGCAGAGATACTGTGCTCCTCCTTATTTGTCTGAGATATTCTTCTTTGTAGCACCTGAAATGCTAAAGAAGCAGTAGTATAGCAGATTTAACCCTCACATTTTCTAAGTTCCAATTTTTGAAGTACATATTTGAAACATTCAGTTTCAAGTGGGGATGTTATTTAGTCATAAGTTTTCTGTGATTACTTATCAATGTCTCTTAAGCCTATTTGCATCATTCTGAGTGCCTGAAATCCGTATTTGTGTTTCTGCTTACTGTAGTTAGACATATTATCTCATGAATATTAGACTTAAAACCTCATATCCATTGGTAAATGAAGGTTATTCGTACATATAATTGTTTTGCAGGGAATCAGAAGCTGTGGGGTAGCTAAGATGTCTTTTATTTATTGTTGCTAAAGATGACCACAAGTCTGTATCGAATCACAGTCCACTGACTCCCTTACTGCTTACCAAGAGAACTATAATTACCACTCCTGCCCGTGGGTTAAATAGCTCCCTTACTGGTGAAGAAGTGGGATGGATATATAATCTCTTGGGGAAACGGCATCAAATTTTTAAACGTTACAAACATTTTCATGGTATTTGAAATAATTTATCCTGCCTAAGAAAACAATTTTGATTCTTGAATTTGCTGTTTTCTAAAGTCTTCTGATCCAAAACAATTTGTAGGTGGCTGGGGCTATATCATATTATCCTGTCATTTCCTCGAGATTAGGATCTTTACTCAAGACAATACAACTTTAATTTTCTAGGGGGAGGTGGGGTGTGGGAGCGAGGTGGGAAAAGGACAAATAAAACCCCTTAGTGGTCCATACCATATGTTTTACACCAAAGACTTAAACAAAAAGATATAGCACAGCAGGATACAGAACTGAAAATATAACAATAAAGTGCATCTTGGATAAATATACAAAACAAATGATTTTGCCCTTTCTTCTAAAAAAAGAGTATTTTAAATGTAAATATAAACCAGGGTTTCTCTTCTGAAAAACTTCAAACCCCAATACAAGCACATTCCAGAATAACCCCTGGAGTGAACAGTTTAACATAAACAACAATGGCCCACCAAAAAAGCATTTTTGGACCATTGATGAACTTTCCATTTTTCTTCAAACTGACAGCTCAGGAAAGCTTCCAAGTGCGTGGGTACGTGCAACGTATCGGTTAAAACAGGAATGGTATCATGTATCCTATCAAAAAGAGAACGTAGTAACCTAAGCTCCCTACAGTCACTGACGGGGCTTTGTGGAAAATATCCATGGCTGAAAGCCTGCCACATCCCAGCACAGCTTACTCCCTCTCCGGCAGTGCTGTGTGACCTTCCAGTACAGCAAATGTGCAAGGGGCTGCTTGCTAGTGTGGGAAAGCAACGCGCTGTGCTCCCTGACGAACTGCCACAAGGCAAAAGGGAACATTGCCTACAGGTTGTGGGGTTTTTTTAATTTCCCATATCTCAAATGTGAGATCACTGTTTGCTGTTTGGTTTTAAGCCAAGAATGATATGGGTTTTGATTGAAACTAATAGTTTTCACCAAAACCTTTTGCCTGTGCCTTGCAGAAGGCTGTTCATCTCACCCATTTTACTTTGAAGGCTTAAACATCTGAGCATTGAGCACTTGCTGCTTTGCTGAACTGGGATTTGTTTGGCTGCCTGTTTTTTCATCCTTCTTTCAGTAATATTCCAGGACAGAGATAAGTGTACCCATGTATGAGTCAGTACCTGGGCAAACTGGGTGTGGGAAGGATGCAGTCTCCCAGTCTCCATGGCAAAATGGTGATTTTGTTTTCAGTAGCTTTCCTCTTGGATTCAGATAAACTTCATGTTCGTGGAGTGCCCTTCCTGCCCACTGAACTACGGCTGGACAACACTCCTCCTCACCCCCTTTGCACAGATGGTGCTGAGGAGGCATATCTGAGGGGCGTTTGACTTTGTTTTGGGCTTTTGAGGCAAACCGTAATGTTTCTGCTTTTGTTTGGGGATCCAGCCACTACTGCCACAGTTCCTTCTTCCACTCCACGCCTGTTTTCCTCCTGACCTTTGCCTGGCCAGAGGAAGGAGAGGAAGGGAGGGAAGAGAGACCTGTGTACCCAGAAAACATTTAATAAATCACTGCAGCTCTGTTTTCTGCATTGTGTCTACATAAACACCCATGAAAAAAGGATCTGCTCAGCACACAACACCACAGGACTCTCCTGCTCCTGTGCAGTGTGTACAAAACTACACAGGGGCCTCTTTAAATTGGGTTTCTCTACTTAAGGGAAAATTAAAGCTCCATAAACAAACTGTTTCACAATCAGTTAACATCTTCCCTTGCAAAAAAATCTTACACAATACGTTTTCTTCTTTTTTGGTTAGGCATACTTGATGGACAAAGGAAGCTTTTGTGCGAATGTGATTTAAAAGTTTTTCGGCGTTTTCAAGCAAATTCATTGTATTTGGGAAGGCTTGTGAAAATACATTAAAAACATAATATTTACTGATGAGTTTATTAAATTAAATGCATTCAGTGAAATCTCAGCCTAAAAGGAATTTGAGGTCATAAAGGTGACATTGCAATCCAAGCATACCTTTAGCTGATGTACTGAAAGTCGCATAAATGTCCAAAACGCAGAGCGTAAAAAGCTTTCATGCTGCCTTGTTTCCATTTACTGATTCATTCCTGGTGACTGGCACAGTCACTTTACCCCTGCTTTGCCCTGCCAGGTACCAGTTATTCCCCTCCACGCTGATGACTGTGCCTGTTCAAACAGAGTTCCATGTGCTCCACCGTAATTAATGATGACAGTTTTTCAAGGAGAAGGAGGCCTGGAGGACGGGCTGGTCTACCGCCTTTGACTGTTAAGCCTTTTGGTTTATTTACTCGGGACATTTTTTTTTCCACCTACATATCTATCAGAGGGGTGAGTCATGTTCACTTGCATGTCCATGGCATCGCTTAGGTAAGCAGTCTCCTTGAGTTTGGTATGACAAAACGCAGACAGAAGTTTTCAGATCACAGATGCGGGATTGTAAGCCTTGATTATTATATGAACATCCTTTTCAACATCTGTCTGTATGTCTTGTGTTGGAGTAAGACTCCTGTGTTATTTGGGGCTTCCAGGTGTTACTACAAATATCAGCGGTCAGTAAAGAACATGGATATCTCCTGGTCTGTTAAAATAAAAAAGAAAGAGCACGACTCACTGGTCTACCAGCTCAGAGCCAATTTCATATTTCTGGGAAGTGAAAATGGCTAAACATGCACCCGTCAAGGCCATATGTTTCTAACACATGTGTTGCTTCTCCTTCTAGCTGCCAAAAACCACATCCATATTTGACTCTAGGAGGGGGTGAGCAGTTGCTTCAAGGTCTGAAACATCTCTATGAAATGCTGAGGATACCAGTGTTGCCAGGTCTCAGGCTAATACAGAATCAAGTCATGACAGTCGAACTCTTCTTCCTTCAAAGTCTCTGGGATATCGTGATTCAGGTAGAAAAGGAGTAAGCTGTGGGTTTCCCATCTCTCTCTAAAACAGAGAACTTCACTCTGCTGACACCATATTAGGCACACAGAACATTTGACTTCTCTCAATGGCAGCGTTTCTGTATCCTGGTTTGAAACTTGAGGTTGCTATGCTTTTGTCTGTTGTACAGCACTGTGGGAAGGGAGTTGAAGAACATTGTAAATATTTACTGTAGGATTTACTAGCAATAAAACTTTGTATTAGGCTGTCTTTTCTGAGTAGCATCAGATTATAAAGGGCCTAAAGGTCCATTCTCCCCCTGCAAGTGATACAGAGCATGGGTATTTCAGCTCCATCTATTTTATGCATATACAGGCTAGGACTTAATAGAGGTGGTGAAACAGAACACAGGGAATATCTTTTTTTCAAGAAGGACATCCTGCTTTGCAATGCCTGCCTTACAGCGAGCCTTTCTGCTCAAGAGTTAAATTCCTGTTATAGACATGAAAGCAGACAGCTAACTCCTCTGTATGCAGTCGCTTTGCTAAAAGCCTGGTTTCCCTAACTAAAAACAGTGCAGCATTTCTGCAAGGGCCAGAATCACGCCCATACACCAGAAGAAGAAAACTCTGTGAAATTTTGTGTTATGATTAATAATACCATTAGGTGATACAACATTAAGACAATTATGTTCAAGACTTTTTTTTTTAATATTTTCATACCTGAGATTTAATAAATGGAATTATCTTTAATCAGAAGTTATCTAGACTCTAAAGGCGTTGAGGGGAAAATGAATGGTTTCTTGAGTGAGGCGAAATACATGTTCATCATCTCTGAGAACACAACAGCACATCTCCATGATGGTGGCTGATTACGATGAGGAAGGAAACAAAACCCGGAAGAAATAAGATTATTTCTAGATTCTCTGTGCAAGAAATGGAAATGGAAAGGCAGAGGCAAAGGAGTTCTTTGTTGGCCTGTTGCTCCACAAAGCCGGTTCCAGCACGGTCCTGGCTCCCCTCCTCTGAGATTAAACGCATGGGGATTCAAACAAGCTATGAGCACACCAGCCAATAACACCCTGTAGCTGTAGAGAAAAACCTGCTGCCCTTCCCTCCCCACCACTCTGGCTCAACTTCATGCCTATGCCTATATGCCTGCGCCTTGTAAGCAGTGGCGGGCACCTTCCTACCTATTCACTTGCCACCAAACCCACAAAGTTTTGCTCCAAGGAGTGTTGTTACAGAAGATGCTGTGTTGCTATTTACAACATTCAGAACTTTTAAACTAAGAGTAGGCAGGGTAGCAGAGGTTTTGCCCTAGCCAAAAAGAATCAGTATATTTTTCATGTCATCTGTCAGCTTATTTCTACTCTCTTCACCACACAAATATATTTGTTAAAGGACAGCTTGTCCATTTACTTTCTTATGAATTATTTTCAGCTATCAGAAACAGCAAACTCAAATTATTTTTTTCCTAATTAAATTACAGCTGCTGCCTGGGGCATTAATATATAGATGGCTTGGCTGTTCAGAAGTGAAATGCCACATCAGCTGCTGAGAGATATTATTATATGTGTTTAAACAAATTACCTTTAAAAAGAAGCCATGTAACAGAGGAATATTATTTGTAATTTCTACTGTGGTTTCTTTTCTTGGAGTCAGACTTGATAAAATCTTGCTTTATGATACAAACATAAATCTCCAGTGATACCTGCAACGGGATGAAAAAAAAATCTTCTCTCAGAACTTTCTCAGCACTGGTACCTTCTGTCTCCAGGTCCAACAAATACCTTTATTTTATTTTGCTTTGCACACTTGTGTAGGGACCCCAAAAAGTAACTTTGTTTTGGGAATTGGGACATGCTCTGTCCCAATGATGAAGAGGAGAAGATCATACAATAGCTTTAACACAACCTGTCCACAGTGGTTGCACACAGTTCTTCCTTCACTGCAGCTTCAGGGCTCATGTTTTCCATGCTACACACTGCATAACTCTTTTAATCTATTGCTTTTCAAGACATATGTGTACTTGAACGCATTACTGGCATACAGAAATGTAAAATTTATTTCTGTGGGTCTACATGCTAATAATAGAGGCTGGGACTTCAACATTTTCAATGGCATGTCACTACACCAACTGGGAAGATATTTGTGAGAAAATAAAAATTTTAAGTGCAGCAGAGAAATGAAAAACACAAGCTCACTTCAAAGAAAGGAGGTTTTTGCTTTGTTAGCTATGTGCATATCTGCTAGTACATTTAATTACTTATTTCATAATTTTTATAGTCTGGCATTAGAATGACCTGTTTGGTGAGCAAGCAGTTAATTCTTCCCAAGTATGCTAGTATTCCATACTAAAGTTGAAAGTACTTAACAGAAGACACATCTTGGCTGAAAAAAAAGTCATTTGTATAAATATCTATTTACTGCTTACCTTCTCTTTGGTTCTGGATGAAAAATTTGTGCGATTATGCCCAAGGAGAAAATCATAATGGTTTGGTAAACTCAAAAGGATAGATTTAAAAATGATTGGGAAAAATATAAAAAAAGTTTAATTTGAATAGATTTTTTTTGGTGAATGAGAAGTTTCAGTCTAAATTTAGCATTTTATTCAGAAGTGTCCTGCTCTTCTATAAACGACTGAGCCTGTGTACACACAGGCTTTCCTGAATGTGATATTTATTTGCAGATGCCAAGACATCCTTCAGACAAATATCTAAACCAATTATTATAGAAAGTGGATGCAAGACTAACTCCTGCTGTCAAGGACAGCCAGCTGGCCCCCATGTGTTCAAGCCAGAGAGAGATTCAGGCTTGAGAGAAGCTGATGGGCAGTCCATCCTTCCTGAATTACAAAGGCTGTGAACATCTTCAAAATTTCTCTGAGAGTGGTTTTGTTTAGCAATTAAAGAGTTTAAGCTTTGTGTTTTTGTTTGGGTTTTAATACGTCCATGAGGTAACTGAGTCTGGAGTGTCAGCACAGAGTCAAGATACTCTATGAAAGCTCAATGAAGTTTAAATGGTTTTGAGCACAAAAGCAAGAAGCTGTTTCTTGAGTGGTGACAACGCAAAGCAGTGAAGGAGATCAGGACACAGAGGACTGAGATAAGGTTTTGATTTGGAGGACTCTCTATTCAAGGTATAAAAATAGATCTGGTTTTGGAAGAGGCTGAGCACCCAGAACTCCAGCTCCAGGAAACAGCCAGCAGCCCTTGAAGAGATCAGACCCGTAAAGTACTGCAAGCTGTCCTGCTGTGTTTTGCTCCGATCGCAGCAGAAGCCTAAAAATACCTATTTCTGTATTTTAGTTCTGGTTTTGCCTTTGAAGCTTTCTGCAAACCTAATTAATTAAACCTCCATGTCTCACTTTCCGAAGTAAAAAAGGAGCACTAAATTTTTAAGGCGCAGAGATCCTGAGATTGCTTGGAAGTGCTAAAATCTATGTCAGAGAGCATTTTGTTGAGACCCTATTGGCAGAAGTGTCATCTGGAAAAGTGTAAGGGTGGCAGAGGCAATCAGGCCTCGAAATTCATTTGCTTCTGCTTTGTGAAAACCTTCTTGCCAGCTTTAGAGCTCTAAACGTGAGGTGACATTAACAAGACACAAACCGCCTTTTCAAAAATCAGATATCTTTCTGCAATCTTTTCTTGGTATCACAGAATTTTGTAGTGATTTTTGATCCCGTTGTCAAACAAGTATGGACTTTCTGCTCCACCCTGCAACAACCATGGTCTAAAACACAGTGACTCAAATGTAGCTTTTGTCCTGTTATTTACTGTACTTTCCTGGCCTGAATTTACTGAACTGAGCTATTATTTCTCTACAGCAGGGTGCTCTGCTTTAAGTGAGAACTCCAAAAATCAAATGGAATTGGCAATGGCATTGAACAGAAGTCACTGAAAAAAAACAAAGAGGTTATGGATTTACTTATCTAGATGACATTGCACAGTCTGGTTGCAAAAAATTCTGTCACTGGTGGCAGTGGAGGAGAAGGAATGTCAGTCACGTTAGAATTTTTAATACAGCCGCTTTTCAGCTGCAAAGAGAACTTTGGAGTGCCGCTCCCCCGTGGCTTGGACTTGGATGTCAGAAAAAAGCTGACCAGAATCTATCCCGCTGAATATAAAAAATTCTTAAAATTAAATTTCTTAGTTTTTTCAGATAAGTTCAACAGTTCTGTCTACAAATACTTATTATATCATAAAAACGGAAAGTTTTCACCTTCATGCAGTTCTGTTGTATTTTACAGTTGTTCATTTGTTCCTATGAGTCTTCATAGATCACTCCAAAAAAAAAAAGGGCAAAAATCAAAAAGCAAGAATACACCTGTGGAAAAAAACTTGCTTCTGTGTCGAAGTAACTATTTAATGTTTTTACCAAAAGTGTGTTTGCATTTTATATTCCCAATATTTATTTAACATTGCATTTGATATTCTTACTGGTAATAATTTTTAACTTTTAACCTTCATCTTTCCTTTTTGCAACAGTGCATATTTTAAAATTTTCTGTGGCTTTAAAACAAAAAGATTGATCAAAAACTCCCCAGATGGGGAAGGAAATATCTTTTATTACAATGGCAATAATAAATTTTAATTTTCTATGTTCTATATTGCATTTGGGACCTTGCATACAGTAAGCTGAGACTGGTTCCTTTCTGTAAAAATTAATAGTTTTTAGACTTCACCTTCTCTCTGTCGTTTTTACTCTCTCTCCTCTCATTACTCCTTCTTTTAAAATTGCACCTTTTACACATCTGCTGAGATGATCTGGGGGGTGGTTTGGCCTGTCTGATCTCCTGCCTACACATCCTTCAAAGCAAGGACAACTTGCTGCTCTTCCTTCTCCATTACCTTCAGTCAGCTCTGTGACTTCTGGGATCAGCCCCTCTCCTCGCTGGTGTTCTGATATTCTCCCCATATCTAACATTTACCCTACCCCCTCTCCTGCTTTATGTAGTTTTCCTTGGGCTGCTGCCTGCCATTCTAATTTTCTGCTACATGCCGTGCACTCACTTTCCCTCTGGCTGCAAAGCCAGGTTTAGTGAGCTTTGTGAGATCTATTCAATTACTAAAAACTATGCAGTCCAGCAGTAAATGTAATATGCATTCCAGAAGACCTTACAAACAAGTTTTACTTGGCACTCACAGCAATGAGGTAAGAGAATAAAAAGAGTTTGTGGTCACATAACCAGACCACCAGCAGAGAGTTATGAGAAAGCTAGACCCATTTTAATTAGGAAAAATTTAAAAAGCTTATATGAGAGCCATCATTCTGGTCTTGTGCGAACCACAAACTGTAATTATGTAAACAATAACTATGAATTTTCTTAGCTTTATTCTCGGATTTTAATATCACTGTGTGAAACAAAAACTTGAATTTGCTTGAGATGGCTTGAAGTATGCCTTTATTAAGAAAACATTGTTCCAAAAAAACCTGCAGGAGATCAGACTTAATAATCAGCAGGGTGTCCTTTAACTTAAAAATTGCTCTATACCATTCTATAAATCTGTGAAATATCTTTATGTTTTAAGGCTGATTTCTAAGTGAGTAGAACCGTACAGCTTAAAAATTGAACCCTCTGACTTCTGTAAGTGGGGAATTTAGACCTTTAGCATTTCTCTGAAACAGTAATGTCCTGAGGAGTGATTTCATATTTGATTTATACAGTGATCTTATGCTAGGATGGACTGTTGCTTACGCTGATTGAAGGTGATTTCTTACAATGCAGAAGCCAAATGCAATTTTTCAGCCAGGTAGTGCAGTGTTACCAGTGATGGGATCTTTTGCTTTGAGGGTTTGCTCAAAAGATGATGAATGTGATAAAAAGAGTCTCAAATACCATAGTCTCTGGTATTTGATTACATCAGCAAGGTTATGCCTAGATGATTGAAATAATTCAATGCCATGTTAGAAAGCTGAAACTATCACCAAACAAGCTGGTGTGTTTATGTGTTATGATATCATATCTTACTCGATCAATAGCAACCAGCTTGGGGTTTAGTAAAAGCGTAGCTGAATAAACATGATGTGTAAACATGACTAGTTAGCCTCAAAGCTGGGCTGTCTGGCAGCGGTGAATCTGTCTTTGCTTTCTTTGAAGATATAACTTTTGGCTATCTGCTGTTTAATAGAAGCATGGACCTAAGTTTTCTAAAAGGTGGGTTGTCTCTTCTCCAGGTACATCTACACTATAGTCTACCGGAAAATAGAAAAGAAAAATCTGCAAAGCCTTTACAAGGGTAGATTTAACACTTGAAGTAGTGGGACTGTGGGACCTGGAGTAAACTCAGAGCAGAAAACTGACTATTCTAGACAGGAGAAAACTCCCACAGAGATAGATGCTTAATATGGGGCCAGGGAAATGCATTGCTTTGCAAGGGGATTACTACCAGATGGCCTTTCGTGTTTACCTGTTTCTGATGTGATGGCTGTGGTAGTACTATGCTGTCCGTCTTAAATTCAATAATTCAGTGATCCGGACACTCATGCAAATGTGAGATAATCAAATTCATTTCCTTCTACTGCTTGATGAATCTTGAATCTTTACCATCTTTCAAACAAATGCAAGAAGCTTGATGATCATTCTGTGAATGCGTGTAACTGCAGAGGAAGAGACAATGACTTGAAGGAATATGTCTCTCTCTCTTTTTCAGGCTGTTTTACTTTAATTAAATATTTTTTGTCCCACAAAAGTGACTGCTAGATGATGCTCAATTCACAAAAGTCAGAGAAAGCTTAAATGTGGATTTCATTCACTCTGTCAAAAATCATTTAGGTAGTTCTACAAGATGGCACAGATTCAAGAATGCAGACTGAGAAAACTGTGTAAGGAAGACTTCTATTCAGGTTGCTACGGTGCTTGCTCAGAAGGTATGCTGTCCTGGCAGACCAGGGAGAGCAGTGGCGTGGGTGAGTGATTTAGCCCTTTGGCTGTTGGGTAAAAGACTGTTATTATCAAATCCAGCTTTACAATCTATTTGTGTGTCCAGATGCTGGGCAGCTCAGGACTTCAGAAGCACTTGCAGTGGTAGTGTAGTTTTCTACCAGAATTGGGGGGGGGAGTCCTGTACTTCAGGGGACCACTTGATGCTCTGCACTAATGTTGTGGATCTGTGGTGGAAATGCTGGCTGTACCACACACGTGTAGGGTAAATCAGGATTTAATCCATGCATCTAACAGTTTTTGGAAGGGTGCAGACCTGCTGTACAAACACACATGGTGTCCTGCCACATGGCAAGAGGGTTTGCTACAGCTGCTCCATGCCACCACAGCCTCGTCCTCTACTCAGAGCACATCTCTGGGATCAAACCCAATGGGCAGGGCAGGTGTCACAGAGACCTGGGCAGGCCCAGAGAAAGCACATGTGCCCGGGGAGCTGCATGAACAGGAATACAGATGTGTGCGGACTCTTGGTGCTTTGGAGGCAAGTCTCTACTAAGGGAGCTTTGACAGTCTGAATTTAGGAAATAGGCACACCCCAGGCCTAGGTATATGAAATAACTGTTGAAATATGGCAGCAGCAATTTAGCAAAGCTCAATGCAAGCCCTGATGGGAGGAGAAGATGATTTAATCTGAAGGGTGGGTGTCAGGAGGATGGGGCCAAGCTCTTTTCAGTGGTGTCCAGTGACAGGACAAGGGGCAATGGGCACAAACTGAAGCACAGGAAGTTCCGTCTGAACATGAGGAAGAACTTCTTCCCTCTGAGGGTGACGGAGAACTGGAACAGGCTGCCCAGGGAGGTTGTGGAGTCTCCTTCTCTGGAGATATTCAAGACCTGCCTGGATGCAGTCCTGTGCAGCCTGCTGTAGGTGACCCTGCTTTGGCAGGAGGGTTGGACTAGATGACCCACAGAGGTCCCTTCCAACCCTGAACATTCTGTGATTCTGTCATTCTGTAATTTAAAATGAAAACTGCAGTAAAACCAATTTTACCTATTTATACTCAAACCGTCACTCCTTGTTCAACATGCAGGCCCCAAGACACTTGTATCCAGGTGGTCTGTTTAGGACTCTGTGATGACATGGGATAAGGGATGTCAGCTGCTGAGTCCTCCTTACATCCATTGGTTCTCTTTGGGTTGGCAGCCATCTCTTCCCTCAGGCTATAGCTCTTTCTGAGCCTCTCCATCCCATCCCATCCCAACCCATCCCATCTCATCCCATCCCATCCCACGTCTGTCACCAGGACTTGCTCACTGTACTTGGTCTTCTGAACTGGGTGTCCTGAAAAGCTGTGAGTAGACGAGTGCAAGGCTTCTGGTGGCCTGCTTAGCCAGATGCCATCAGCACACAATATTCATATAACATCTCTCCTGTGGTTTTTTGCTCTGATGCATTCACACCCTTACATGGGCTCCATTTTTTAGAGTAACGTGGGATGTTCATCAGTGTAACTGGGAACTTAACAAAGCCCCAGGTTTAGGAAAAGAAAAAAAAGTTTTTTTCTAAATGACATTTCAAAGTAAGATATCTTGGGTCTTGCTCGTGTAAACTTATTGCTGTTCAAAATCCCAATGAACTGCTCTAGGCTAAGGCACTTGTTTAAACTGCTTTTCTTGAAGAAAACGTAGAAAAATGCATTGCTAATCAAAGGTCAAGAAAGTTAGGTCCTAAGGCACCGTTGTTTAAAAATTATGTCCTTGTCATGACTAATAATGAATTTCAATTACTTGTCTGGCAGAAAAAATCAGTAATCCTGAAAATTTGTGGTAGTCCAATGACTGATTCCTTTTTTAATATTTATCTCTGCTTCAGACCAAGGAACCCAAATTTATTTTGAAAATAGACCTTGCTTCCTTGAGTTGTCCTTGGAAGACAGTCCCTGGAAGAATTAGTGTTTTGCATACTTAAAGTTGTTGCTTAAATTTTTAATTGCTTCCTTTCACTTCAGTCTCCATATGTGATCTGCAGTTTTACCTCTCTTGTTTATGTTAGCCAGAGAACATATTTTTTTTTCTGAGTTCATCCATTCAGGTAGCTTTGGGCAAATTTAGCTGTATAGCTCTGCAGACTGACCCTAGGAAACATCATGGAAATTTTTAATTTAAAATGTACTAGCCCTGATCTTCTCATTTAAAGATTAGTGTGTAATCCCATCAAAGTCCAAAAGCTAAACGTGGTTGTAAACACTGCTTGTGGGAGTAAAATGTGCTGGTTCCTTATCTTAATTTCTGAAGGTGGCATTTCCTCTCTCTTTTTATTTTCTTCTTGATATTAGAGCTGTGTCTTCATCTGGTGTAAACTGAAATCCTTCTATAAAGTCACAGTGCTGATTTAGACCAGCTGATCCACTCCACCCCCCTTTATGTACAGACTTTGTGCTCTCTCTCTGTGCTTCCAGCTGTGCACTCCTTTGTCGATGGCCTCCAACAGCTCACTAAAAGCTAAGTTTAACTTCTGTTGCTTTGCTCAGAATGTCTTGAATATAATTTAGAAAAATCTGAGACCTCCTGCCTAGAAGGAATACCTTTATGCCAGATTTCAAGGAGAATAGTGTATATCAAACTTTGTTTTCATCTTATAAACACAGGGCGTAGCAACAATCTTGGTTTCTACCAGACCGTGGTTCCATGGTCAGTAACACTAACTCTTACTTTTCTAGATTGCTTAGTAGTACAAATTTGATAGAGACATCTCAGACAAACTCCAGACTTTCTACTTGCCCTCCTGGCAAACTGCAGGATTCCCACTCTGTTATACCATGGGGTTGGTTTGGGATGGCTTGCCTAAGAGTTACCCTTTTGGTTCGAACTTCAGCCACTTTACTGCATGGAGTCCAAAATAAAAATCTGTGACTTTTGTCCCGTCATTGTCAGGATAACAGGATATCTGCTCATCAAAATAATATCAATGGGATATTATTTTTAAGGTGTATTGGGGCATGAGGTAAGAGCATCCCTTGCTAAGAAACAGAGACAGAGGCTGCAATTGCATTCATGCACTGCCAAGTGTTCCTCTGCTGAATACATGAACATTCTGGTTTCCTCTCAGCCTGGCACATAAGCTTCCAAGAAGAGGCTGGTGCAAGACATGCAAAGAAAGTTTTCAGGACAGGAAAGAAGAATTTTCTGTAAATCTGTACAAAACTCAGTGAAGTGAGCAAACTACACTATGTGCATTGAGCAGACAGTGGCAGAGGCTGAAAACCCAAACTTACACTAATCTGTTGATCATTACTTTGGAGCTAGAACATTAGCCAGCAAGGTATTTGAAGAGATGAAATCTGCTGTTTTGGAAGTGCATTATCCCTTGCTACCTGCAGCTGATGAGCACGAAACCACAACAGGCCTTGGTAGTTAGATGGTACCACTGGTAGAAGAAACATTTTTTCATCTACCTAGGTCTTCCTTGCATCTAGATCAGATGGGACTGGGTGTTGTTCTTTAGAGTGCAAGTTGTGCTTTATGACCTCTGATATGCTAGCTTTTGTGGGTGCCAAGGTGGTGTTGTTCCAGCCCAGGGCTGGTGATAGGCAAGCAGAGACAGCCAGGTCAGCAGCTAGTGGTAGGATGGATGCACACAAGACACAGTTGCATTTCCAGAGAAAAATCTGTTCCCCCAGTCCTCCTCCCCACACAATAACAAAATCAGCAATTTTTTTTTTTCAAATTAGCAGCCTCCTTTAGTTCCCTTGCAGCAACCTCCACAGAAGTCCTCATCTTCTTTCTCTTTCACAGAAGAGGCGAGTTACTCCTGAGCAGCTGAGTCTCCAGAGATTCCCTGTCTCACTTTGGGATGTCGGCTTTGCCTGGCCAGAAGGGCTGATCACGCTCCTCCTGGCAGGAACAGGATCTCAGTCCAGTCTAGATTGTGTGGCCAAAAGAGCTTTAAAGTGACAAGCAGCTGCTTCTAGAGCGGGTTAAAAGCAAACATCCAAATATTTGTGACAAAGGAATCAGTGAACTTTTTCAATGATTATGGACATGTTTATGTGCAATATATATATATATATAGCATATATAAATACATGTCCATATATATATATATATATCATGGACTATATTATAAAGATGCATATGACTGTGAAAGACTGCATTTTGAATTACAGAGCCATACATAGTAGTGGAAGAGAAACCAGTGCCGAAGAATGTTTTTTATAGGTTTTATTTTGCTGAAATTTAGAGACTGTAGAAAGTACACCTAATTTGGGTGCTTTTTGTGTAACTTTTCAGGAATAGTCAAATTGTACATTTCATTTTGGCACCTTATCAACATCCTCATTCCTCATAGTGTGCTGTAGGGAGCAGTTGCTTATGGATTGCTTACCCCCACAACTTTCCAGCCTTACACAGCGCAGTTTCCTGTGTTTGTGGTCCAACTAACCCTTGATTGCAGAGACCGACAGACAGATTTAATGGCCCATAAGGCATGGTTTAGCATAACTCTAGAGGTAAAATGAATACTGATGTTTTTCTCAGCAGCATTTTTCTCTTTCAATCCACTCGATAGATGCTTCAAAGCAGTAGTAATTTTAAAATTAAACTTCTTTGCCAAAAAAATCTGTAAAAAAAGGTTTGTTGACAGGTTGTCAGTTCAAGATACCTTAGATTCAGAAATATTTTCATAACTACAAGTAATTACTATATTGGGTTTGTTTGGAGATTTATGGTATATTATATTTGCAGTTTATGACTAATTGGATGGCTGTTAATTGTTCACTAAAACAACCATGGAGCCTGAAAGTTTAGTGAACATTAACAATTCACTGGATTTTTATGGTGTACTGATAATTTCCTAGTTCTGTTTCTCAAAGAGCCATTTCTGTTCTTCAGTTCCATTAAATCTTCCATCCAGACCTTTTTTCTTTGTGATACACCCAACACAGGATTTTCAGAAGCATGTTTCTTCCCTGCTGAGACCGCTTCTGTACAGCAAGCCCAGAAAAAAAGAGATCCCAAATAACTCTGAGGTTAAATTTCATAATAGGTTATTCTGACAATACTGTAACACCACTCCCCCCCTCCCCAAGAAATCTATATTGGTCAGCTAACGATCAATAGTCTGAAGAAATATCTGAGTGTGTTGGGTAAATTATCAATGGCTTTGAATATAAAACGGAAGACGCTGGCTTGTGGTAAGGTAACTATAATCAACTGCCTTGGCTGATCAAAAATGCCTATATCTTCTTAAAGTCTAGCTCTCTTCTCCTCGAAAAATGAGCCTTGCAAAACAGACAAATTTTAAACTACTTTACAGGAAAAAACTCCTGTTCATTAGCAGAAGTCATACTTAGTTTAAGGAAGGTCAAAGACTTCTAGAATTGAAATATATCTTGTCCTGTTTGGAGAGGAAATACTTTTAGCCTTTTGCTATATAACTTTCGTTCTTATCAGTTTGAAAAAGAACAACCACAGGGGAGGTGATTGTATGTGTCAGACTGTTTATAAATTATATGACTCTTCCTTGTAGCTGTACGTAGACAAGCTCTGAATCTTTTCACTCAAGGTGATAGTTTCTTCTGTGGGAAACAACAAGCAAACTTGTTTTTCAGAAACTTGTTCTGGCCAGATTTCAGAATCATTTATCTGCTTTTCAAAATTGTAGCCATAGTCCTTTTCCCAGACTTTATCAAAGTCCCAGCCCTTAAAAATAGTACTAATTTGTTATCTGCTGTAGGGGTGAGTAGCCACAGTGAAGTCACATGTTGTGCTACATCCCTTAATGTCTGCTGACATGAGGCCTAACATAAAATAAGACAGAGAGGCATTTCATGCCATTTAACTGCAGTTATGTATTTAAATAAGGGGATTTGTTTCATCTTACTTTGGGTGTGCTGTATTTAGACAGGCAGCCTGAGCTACAAGTCTAGGTGTCCTGCCTTGGTACTCCCTAGAGGAAACAGGCAGAGGACATTGCTTCTGGAACTAGCGACTTATGCCTCCCAGCCTGAGATGAGATGAAGCCTTTGAGAGTAAGGATCTCTTCATTAATTAGGACAGTGACTTTAGCTAAAAGGTAATTTTTAAATAGTGAAATTTACATGGGATAAGTGCTGGTCTCCACGGTAGTTTCTGAAGAGAGAAGCTGCACAGGAATTGCTTTCTATGAAGCAAATGTTAAGAGAATTGTGATCCCAGAGCACCATAGTTTAAATCCTCACTCTCCTGGAGCATTTGCATTTTTGTCCCTGACTGTGGTGTTGCCTTTGTTAAAATTTTTGGATTTTAACATCTGCTTTCAGAAATGATAATAACTACATATGTAAAAATAACTTGTGATAATTTTGTTTACTCTACTATTCAAGTAATCCTATACTGCTAATGCAACCTTTCATGAGATAGGGATGTAGAAGTAAAATAAGGTTGCAGAGCACCCTAGAACTTCAAAATATCAAGGAGGAAAACCAGAACTATTCTAAATATTTACTTCAAATACTTGAAAGTTTAGTTTGAACATTTAGATGGGCTGTTCTGTAATCATAGTCGAGGACTGGCTGCTTCCTGTGGTTTCTTGCCAATGATGGACAGTTCCCTGTCTTCTGTGCTGAGGACAAGCTATGCAGACAGGCATGGCAAGTCTACTGCACTTTTGACCTGCTCATTGCCTTTTTTTCCTGTCTACCTGCATTAATAGTGGTTCATTTGTACAAGTCTTCATGTACAGTAAAATAAATACAATCTCACAGCATAGCTTCTGGCTGCTACTAGGTGGGATAATTAACAAACATTTCTCCTTCATTCCTATATATAGCTTTTGCATACAAGAGATATTGAATACATATAAAAAAGAAGAAGAATGCCACAGATCTCTCTGTTCTAGGTCATTTGGCTTTCAGACTCTGAAACTGGCCTCTCTTGGGAAGGGCTGATGTCTTCCAGTGGAAGGCAGGAGGAAATGAAACAACCCTGTGGAAAAAGAAAAGAGGAATATTTTTCCTTCCTTGCTGGATTATATTCCCTCAGGGCTCAGCAGAAGTCTGTACTGCATACTGAATGTGCAATAGCTGGTTCTGCTATTGCTAATTCTGTGGTAATAACCCACCGAGATAAAAAAGCTAACAGATTACCCATGTGTTTAAAACAGTCTTCCAAATACAGATTTTAAAAATAAATATATTCCAGGAGAGGGACTGGAAAGAGAGATTTTTTAAATCCTAACTGGACTCCCCCCCCATCCCATCCCCCTTAAAATAGGTATGAGTTTCTCTACTACATTGAGAGCAGAATTTTAACAAGAAGTTTTTGAGAACTGTGCAGGGAATGTCTAGTATCAATGAAGAAGCAGGTTTGTGGCAAATCCAGATATCTGTGGAGTATCTGTTTTTTCACCAATGTGGCGGAAACTAATGATAGCTACTGCATAATCAATGCTTACATCATTCTATTTGTCAACTTCATAACATATGAATGTAGTAGCAGGTTTGCTAGATTTCATACCTAAAATCCTGGTATTGATAGGCCATTTGCTATAAGTCTATCCCAAGAAATATCAGTGGTACCGTCTTCTCTTTTGGCAGTTTCTGCCTGCTTCTGTGATATTAGCCGTTATAGATTCTTCACCAGTTTTGCATTCTTCCTGTCTGTTGCCTTCCCTACAAGCTGCATGTTTCTTGCAAATGCTTCTGTTAACTTTTGCTTGATGCTTTCTTTCTGTGGTTTCCACGTGGCAGCACACAGACTGTTCCCTGTTCGTTTATACCTTTCGCTAGCAACTATCTCTAGCTTTCCTTATTTCTACAGTCCTTCCACTCCTCTGCCTGCAGTCTCTGAAGGTGTTTTCTGTTCCTTTTTTCTCTGTAGATCTCACTCTCTATGCTTTTATTGTGAAGACATTGTGTACAACAAAAGTGCTAATTATCATTGGCTAAATGTAATCCATTGCATTGGAATCTCTGTAAAATCAGATAGGCCAAGCAATGGCTGATATTAAAGCATAGAAGTGTTCGATAGTTGTATGCATGGCATTAAAACAAATGCTTTGTCTGGATGTCTGTACAGGCACGGTTTTCTTAGACAGCATTTCGGACTTAAATACGTAAAAAAAAGTGGCAATCCTTTCCTAATTTTTATTCCAGAGTTAAAGGGCCAGAGCTCTCCACCACAGTACCAAAATGAATCTGTGAAGACTGCGCACACATTTGTCCACAAATTGTGGACAAAATAAATAAGAACCAAAAAGTAGTCAAGTTCAGAACTGAAGATACTGTTTTCCACAGTTTAGCCCACAGTTCTGTCAGGGTGGCATTATGTATGCACAAGTGCAAGGTAATGCTTTCTAATATATCCGAGCAAATCTAGATTCTATTCTTAAGTGAACAGAGAAATATTAGACCAAAGAGGCAGGGGAGAGCACTGTATAAATTCAGCAGCTTGTTAAACAACAGATCATATTTTCAGAAAGCTTCATCTGCCTTCAGTCAAGATCTCAGAAGAAAAATCTTAAATGACACAGTTTTTCTAGTTTTATCGGTTGCATTTATACAGTATTTTAATTTGAAACTGAACTACCAGGTAGAACAGGAGGCTAGAGACACTTTCAAAGGCATCTGAATAAGTTATTACACAGAAGGTTAAAAATCAGGTATAATGTCAAAAAGGAGAACTTCATGTATGTGTGTCATGTACGTGTCATACTTCATGTATGGGTGTCAGGAGGATGGGGCCAAACTCTTTTCAGTAGTGCCCAGCGACAGGACAAGGGGCAATGGGCACAAACTGAAGCACAGGAAGTTCTGTCTGAACATGAGGAAGAATTTCTTCACTCTGAGGGTGACGGAGCACTGGAACAGGCTGCCCAGGGATGTTGTGGAGTCTCCTCTGGAGATATTCAAGACCTGCCTGGATGCAGTCCTGTGCAGCCTGCTGTAGGTGACCCTGCTTCGGCAGGAGGGTTGGACTAGATGACCCACAGAGGTCCCTTCCAACCCCTACCATTCTGTGATTCTGTGATTCTGTTCTGCATACACAAACTTTTCTTGTGCATTCTGCAAGTCAGATGAGGTATTTCTTTTCACAAGATGACCTGAACATATGACCAGACTATCCTTTCACAGTGAAGCAACAAAACTTGCAGACGATATTGTTCTGTGATCAATTTATCATAAGGTTTGAGTGGCTTTGAGACAGCCTGAAAGCTGGAAGACTATTATTACTAATGGATATATTTTAAAAAAATCTTTACAAATAAACTTGTATTTCGTAAGTTCATTTGCTATGTCATTACATTATGCATTATATTGTTATTTACCATCACACAGCTAGATTGCTCATCATCTTCCCAGTTAAACAAATGAATATAATTTATTTTTAATTTGAACCGTTCAAACATTTTGTTTCAAATAACATCTTTTTGATCTCCGAATACATTCGTAGCATGCTAACAAAAAGAAAACTGTTCACTCTACAAAAACGAAGTGCGGTTAGGTTTTCTCATACGGATGCAATAAAGAACACTTCTGGTGGCTTGACATTGCACAGCTGAATAGTTTTTGACAGGGAAAATAACTATAGTTTAGTCTAAGCTTTTGCAGTACTACAGGTTATTAAATACTTGAAGTAATCCAGTAAATGAATCTTTGTTATAAGCAGGTTGCTTCAAAGCGTATTATCTCCATAGACACAGACTTTTTCATCCTGTTAGCCTTTTTTCTATTTGGATGTACTGCTTTCATCTTAATTTTTATATTCTTTCTGGGACTGATCGACGCCCCTTTGGAAGTTTTCTGTTTTCCTTATTTCTTCTCGCTTCTTCAAGTAGGATGAACTTGTTCTGAAAAACATAACAGAAAGTTCCGGTAAAATTGAAAAAAATTCAGAGCTGCTGTTCAAATTGACTATATTTAAACTCACTTGGATTTTTTCAGTATTGAGTTTTATGTAGCTCTCTTATTTGCAAAAATATTATTGTATCACTGTGCATATGTCACCTTAGCTATGCTTTGGGCTTCCACTACCACAGCATAAGGGTTCGTCAGTCTTAATGTACTTCTGCTGCGGTTGGGAATCGCTGCCTCTAAGTGCGGACGAGGAAATCAGGACACCTGTGTGGGAGCACACACGGATGCCCAAGGGAGCGATGAACAGGAGAGCTCTGACTCTGCCACAGGAATGGCTCCAGCACTGCACGCCAGCACAGCTGTACCGCTTCCAGGATCTCAGTTAGCATCTCTTCTGGGAGCTGTGTGGTGTCCTGCAGGTGCATTATGTTCTCCAAGCAACTGGCCCAGACTCTGACAGGGGCTCTGAGATGGGACAGGCATTTCAGCTCCACGTTGGCAAACTCCATGTTAGCAAACCACATCCTAGCTGAGGAGAACTGTCTCTGCCGCACTCTTTCTGACCTATAAACCACCCGAGCTGAAGGTCACTGAAACACATGGATAGGAACCCATTGGTTTTGACCAACTTTTGTTCAGGACTGGTGCAGAGACCTGACCCAGTAAATCTGCTTATGAGGAGGTCTGGATTGGGTGAGCTCTACTGTTGTTCCACTGTCACTTTCTCAGGGTGCAAATGACTTCAAGATTTCTATTGATTGTTTGAAATGGAAGTACCATGAAAACCCCAGATGCAGCATGCACTTGCCATTCCCCCTGGTGGGATTACAATGCCCCCATCGTATAAAGATAGATCTCGTGCTCATGTGGGCCAGGACCAGCAATTCCTTTGTATTTTGTACATTACCTAGCTCAATGGAGCTCCGTGCTAGCTGATTCTTTTCCAGATTACTGAAATATAAATATTTAGTCACAAGTAAAATAACTCTAGCATGTCATAATGTTTGATTAATGTGTGTTTGCATCAGTTTCTCAAAAATGGCAACATACGATCCGTAACATGGCTCACGTCTATAAGCAGCAGGACACAGCTCTGTGAAAATATTCAGCATTTATGCAGGTGCAGACCAAAAGAACTGTGAGTCTTTATGCAATATGGATAAGTATTATTAACCCCTATTTTCGATTAATTTACACTTTGTCCCACTAAGTTTATCAACACGTTCTATAACCATGGTTGGTTTTCTACACTGACCTAACCTGTGACGGTACATTTATTCAGAGAAATGAATCCTTGCTCAGTCTTACTGTGGTTCAATCTGTTTGTGGAGAAGTAAGGGAGGAGAGTGGAGAGGAAAGTGCAGGTATCTTGGTCGCTCAGGACTCCATTTGCTGTTGCTGGGGCTGATGCCATTTACTGTTATGTACTCAAAGCTCTTTTTGTTAATAAAATGCCATGAAACACATCTGAAATGGTAATAAAGTAAGTGAGCAGAAAATTCCTCCATTTGGGGTCAAATAAAACATTTTGCTAGAGTCCTTTTCTTTCCTTGATAAAAATTGACTGCTGCAGAAAAGCTAACGCGGAGAAGTGTTATCATGTAAAAGAACTGCATGTTTTAGGGACAAAGTGTCTCCACTGACTGAATTACTATTTCTTAAGCTTGTCTAGCTTTAAGGTTTCTCAGGGGTCTACAGAAACAAGTAGTTTATGTTTATGTAAGGAGGAAGGGATTTTTTGCACAAGTACAGCAGTAATAGCTCTGGTATGTTCTTCAAGATCTGCAAAATTGCTTTTTCTGAGGAAAGCAGTTCACGAAATTTCCACAGCTATGGCCAGTTTGCACAATCCAAGCAAATGTCCTGGGGTATTCTCCGAGTGCTAAAGGGCTGAATACACCCACCATACTCCTCCCACCGGCAGCAGTCACAGATGCCTGGGGTTATAGGCATCCTCTCTTACATGTCCTCTGAAGTCCTCTCACTTCTGAACCCATCTTTATGCCCCTTTCTCACAGAATTATAATTAATAACAATTCTAGTTAATAGCCCATTATTGTTCAATAACACAAAGGCAAAATGCAGACTTATTTCGAGGGAATCAGAAGAAAATTTGCATTCTCTTTAGGGTGGTGGCAAGTATTTGCACAGTGGGTGTGGATGTTATTTGCAGGATTTTGCATTACGTTCCTCACATTCAGTACACATGGGGAAAGGAGGGGAAGTGTATGACTTCTCTCCTCACTGTATAGCATTAAAATACAAAGAATATACCTCCTTTTTGTTGGCTTTGCATTAAGGGATTAAGGGTTCAGCTTTCACCCTCCATATTGTCCAACAATCTGCTAAAAGTTTCCAGCAGCTACATTTTTTGGTGAAGCCAAGTACAGTATGAGGTTTTCCAAAAGGTGAATGAAACAATCCATTGAAAATGTCAGTCAGAAGCCAGACTATAATTTTATTTATTTTTTTGATCCTCGTTCAGAATTCATGTGATTAGCATGTGGCAAACTGTAAAATGAAGTGAAACAAAAGTGCCTGAAATAAATTTCACCTTGACCTGATTTCCGCTTGACTGAATTTGTTGTAGTAAACTGGTGACACATAGTGGATAAACAGTAACACATGTCTGGGTTTGAAAAGGGAGAACAGATGGTAAACACACTGATATAAGGGCTGTTACACAAGAGCCCTGTGTATAATTCAGAAAGGTCAAATCCCCTGAAAGCTGAAACAGGTTTGATAAGGGAGAGGGATTCATTGACAAGATGGAGTCCAGTGGGCACAACTGACGGAGATCAGGCTTCCCGCTCCTCAGTGGGTTTTGCTCGGAAAAGGCATCTGGCCACATCTGTCTCCTTTTGTAAAACCACTGTCGGAGGTGTTAGTCACAGGGATACTTGTTCTGAAAGGCGCTTCCTCAGAGAATACCATTGCTGGTCTGCTCCTTGAATTTGTGCCACTGTCCTAAAAAACACCTCTTGTGCAACAGTAAAATTCATGTTTTTTATGGGTTGGAAAATATTTTGACCTTCCAAAGACTGATTTACTGGATCTTGGCTTCTGCAGTGTGGATTATCTGCTCGTGCTGGTGACTACCAGCTGACCATCAGCTCCATGTTGCGTAAAAGAGTCTAAACTGAGTTTTGGAAGGCAGCTGTCTTTGAACACCTTTACTGCAGATCCACTGGCATGCAGGAAGGGTTACTGTCCTCATTTTGCATATTGGGACAAAGTAATTTGTCCAGTGGCCACCTGGGGTAGAGTAATGAGCAGAACAGAGATCTCCTGGGTTGTCAGTAAATTCCCTGTGCGCTGAACTGCCTGCTATGAGAAGCACATTGGAAGGATTTGGTTAAGACAGACTTGAAAAGGAAGAGAGCTACTCATCCTCACATATGGTTGAAGTACAAATGGTCAGTAAGAGAAAAGAGGAAGAGAAAACAAAGATGAAAACCCAAATAAGAGGTCATTAGCCAATGGTGGTGGTGGTGGGAAGCTCCCAGCTCGTGCTTCAGCAGTAATTCAAGAAATCTAAGCTGAAAAAAGCTGTGTACATGAAAATATAATTTTCCTTGCAAGCATCTGTGTTCTATCTTGCAGTATGGTTCTAATATCTTCATTTTTGCTGCTCAGAAATGCACAAAAATATATCTAATGGGAGAAACATGATAAGTAATTTGGCAGAAAATAATTTCTGCAGATTACAAAGATTCTAGTTTTCAAATCTATTCAAAGGAATTTTATTAAAATGTTATCCATGGTATAACCCTACTTTAAAGATAGTTTCTACTGTTAAAAATATACATAGTGTTACTTGTAAACCATATTTTTTCAATCATTTCTTGGCAGGAGACTATAAATTAAAAATTAATGTTTTTCTGTTTAAGCACCCCCAGAAAACAGAGATGGAGTGAAAAATTAGGTGCTGAAGTCAGGCATGTTGAATGTTCAGCTTGTATCTGTTTTCAAGAATTAACAATGTCAAAGTCATTTCACTTGTGACTTATTTAACAGCTGCCTGCAATCGGAGATCCAAATTTAGTCTCTTATCACATCTTTTACTCTAGGGGCTACTTCTTCCCTTAAAACAAAAGTGATCCAAGCCAACAATTTTTCCCAGTAAAGCAAGATTTTCCTTTTAGCTAAAGCAGGGACCTGACTGGTATCTCTGCCAAATAAAAGACATCTTTCTACCCCTCAACAATACGTCTGAAATTTCTTTAGTGGTTACAGCTCCAAGGCTAAACGATTTGTGGCGATGATACTTGCAGAGCCTAAGACGGGTAGAGGTGCTATTCTGTCTTCCTCCCCAGCTACTCAAGCAGTGGAAAAAGTCCCTTCAACTACCCTACACCTCCATCCCCAGCCTCTGTTTGCTGCTTGGCTGTGGTGAATTTACCTATGACCTGGGGGACCCCAGGGAAGGCCATAGTGCCCAGAATATGGCACATTTCTGTACTTCCTGGGGAATTTGCAGAGGGAAATTGAAATGTGCCTCTCTGTGAAGTTCTTGGGCTACAGCCAGCCTTCCTTTCTTGTGCATCTGCGTCATCTTCTAATTTAACTTCATCAATAAGCAGTCCAGCTCATGTGCTCTAGACACAATTTGCTCTGTGAACCAAAGCCCAAAAAGTGGGAAAACCTTATGAGTCATTTTGAAAGTGCACTCCTAATCTAAACTGAACTGAAGAAATATTAGCTGTAGCTATAACCACATATCTAACCTGCAAATAAAGAACATCAAAGAGCTTATTGGCTATCCTTTGGCCGAAATGCCATTGTACAGAGAAAATGTTAAACAGGAAAACAAATTGATACCAATCTAGGTCTGTTTCTGAATGATTGAGGGACACAAGGACTACTGACTTCTTGGGTGTTATGTATGTGAGAAATCAACTCATTGTCATTAGCAAAGCAGTTGGAGTAACATAAAAATCCAAACGTCTCTTTCTCACTCACCTGGGAGATCCAGGAGAATATTTAGACTGTTAATGTATAAATTATATAGCTCTAATATCAACTCTAAAACCAGTGGCTAGAAACGGGCCATCTGAGAATCAAGTCAGCCTTTTTATTCAAGGAAGAAATTAAGTCACTTTTAAGCCTTCCAAGACAGAAACATTTGCTCCAAGGCAAGTGTATACGGAAGAGATTGCCTCTAAGTTAGAAAATACAGAGGGTTTCTGGAATCAGATGTGTATTTAATAATTGTAATATAGTGTAATGTTTGTGTAACAGCACATTAACCTGAACATATTATTATGGTCATACCTTTGTCCTATGAACCTGGAAATCTACTGTGATTTTTTTTCGTCAAGTGACATTTAAGAGAAAGGATCACTGAGGTTACCTGAGCGCTGCTCTTTCAGAACCATTTATTAGTTCTGTCTTTAAAGGTCACCAGTAAAGGGTAAAGTTCCCAGCTCTGTGCTTTTAAGAGTATTTTTTCCCTTGATTTTACTTAATGGAGGATATCTCAAGTTTCTGTATCCCAAGATAAGGATTTTAAAAAGCATGGCAAGATAAACGACTGTCAAGTCCACCATGTGTTTTATAGAGCGACCATGTTATCAGTGTATCATGTAGATTGTTATCAGTTGTCCATACTGGACGGCACTTTTTTTCTGTTCAGTACCGGTATGTTCCATCTGTACATCACACGTCTCTATGGCTAGATTGAATTAATTGTCATTTCAGGCATCAACTTCTATTAGGAAATACTATAGAATTCATGTGTGGCCACGTGAGGACCATGTTTAATTTTCAAGTAACTAACTCATCTCTGACATCTGTTGATTTGTAATAGGAATCCAGTCTGGACAGAGAGAGAAGGCAGAGATCACAAAACATTGCATAGCAGCATGCAGCAATATTTGGTGTGCAAGAATAACAGCCCATTTAGGGAGAATTCCAGGCAAAAAGCAGAACAGTACAAGATGGTTCTGGAGAAGATTACAAAAATTTAGGACTAGGCAGTAAGCTGTGGCTTTGAAAGGAATTGGAATAATTCTGGAGACTGGGCAGGGGCAGAAACTCTCCATGTCTGTACACTTCAGTCCAGCTCCCATCTGCAGGGACCTGCTCCTTCCTGACCAATTTAAGCAGCTGCTTGTGACTCCAAGTTACTTTTACAGTGCCTAGAGACTGCTGAGGTGAGGAAGGACTTCACTACCTAGGCGGCAAGAAGTTGGCCACTTGGAGAGCTGAGATGGTAAACAGGAGTTTTCCAAATTTTCCTCTGAAGTCAAGTACAGTTGGGATAAATTTTGTCACTGATACTCTTGTATCACCACCATTACATTTAAATGAAACTATTAGAAATTTTAAAATACATATCATAAATTAAGTCATAAAAGAACCACTAAAACCTCTGCCAGTTCCTCATTTGTTCTATGTAAAACATGTTTTTGACCGTTTGCTCTCATCAAATAAAGCTGATTAATAAAAGTAGTTCAGTTCTTTTCTATATTGAGACTGCTCACACCCCAGTGAGTCCCAGCTCAGCAAATGCCTACATGCAAATATAACATATATTTGGCTTTCCATGAATGCAGCAAGTCACTAGTGAAGCATACAAGAAAGGTTCAACAGCTGGTTACTTGTTGGATACTTACTACATCCACACCACAGGACACCAACAGTCATACTGCACATCTTATATCTCAGCAGCTTGGACTTGACTAAAAGATTATCACCTTTGCAATGAGGGCATCCAATCAAGAGGCCATTAAACATCAAATTCTGAATAGTGATGGTGATAACCATATATCATGGACCTATCTTTAAAGGCTCGTCGAGTATATGACTTACCACTTTTACTAAGATCAAACACCAAGAGTCAGTGAGCTGTGAATATGTAACTTGAAGACAACTTCTGTGACAAGTTTCATTTAAAGGAACTTTTAAGAGTCGGCTTCTTGCCTGCTAGTAAAAAATTTGAAATAAAAGACTAAAAAGTGAATGCATGTGTTGAAAGAAAAAAATTACATAGTCATGTGATATCAAAATATTCAATATATTTATAAAATGATCAAAAAATCCTTTATTCTGTGTTACCATATCTGGGATCCTTGGAATGCATAGGAAAGGCTATTTTATCATTAAAAGCAACTGCATAACATTTCCTTCTCTAATAATTTCCTTTCCTTTTTTTTTTTACATTTTTGCATATTTATTATGAGAGCTGTCACTAACAAAAAAAAAAGAAATGGTCTTCAGCCTGCAGAAACCAATATAGATTTACTGCAAATGACAACTTTGCTTAGATGAAAAGAAAACAAATTCAATATGCCGTCAAGATTAACCATTATTTTTTTAACACCTTTTTACATGAGGACATGTTTGTCTTCTAGGTGATGACCTGTGAACTCAGAAATAAACACGTTGCCATTAAATATTTCATTATGATGTCTACATGAAGTCTATTCAAGAATTATGCTACCATCCAAAATGTTTTCCCTCCTTCCCTTTCTCTTCCTCTTTCTTTCTCGTTACTGGACCTCTGTTAATAGCAGGTATGTGCTACACGATTTACTATGCTAACAGGTCAGGTAAAACATGTGCCATAATTAAAGAGGAAATCAAACTTGTTCAACAATAAAATCCAATTGAAAACCTGAGTGATTCAGTGGAAAAGATGTGGAGGTTATCACTGGAAAAAGTTCAGTGTGTAAGAACTGGATTTCTTGTTAAATGAAGGAAACTGGAATGCCTGTACAATGTGGCAGGTCAAACGTAAACAGGAAGTGATGAAAGCAAAAAAAGAATTTGGAGAGGCTCTTTCAAAGGATGTTGAAGCTGTTAGTAAAATCTCTTTAATTGCATCAGAAAAGAGAAACAGCTAGGGAATCTGTGGGACCACATACCAATGAAGGTTTAAAACTAAGTACTCTTGGATGATAAGGCCATAACAGAGAAGCTCAATGAATGTTTGAATTGGACCTAACTACTGAACTCTCTGACGAGAAGCCTAAATTTAATACTTCGTTTTGCAGCAGATGGGTCAGAAGAGTATGAAGCACATGTACTGGAATTATTAGATGAAATAGACGTTTTAAATATCAATAGGACTGGATGAACACTGAAGGAAATAAAATATGAAATTTCAGACCTGATGGCCAGGTCGTGCTATCTGTCATTAAAACCCACTACTCCTTCAAGAGACTGGCAAATTGCTACCAAATTTGTCATTTAGAAACAAGGCTGTGGGGGACACCATTTAGTCTATCTTCACTCCCTGCTAAGATGGTACCAGCTGTAACAGAGAATAAGATAAAGAGTACAGACTGTCAGAGAGGAGTCAGCACAGTTTCTGTAAAAGGCAACCTTACCACATCATCATGCTGGAACTCCCTGAATATGTTGATAAATATGTGAACTCAGAACAGTCACTGGACATCCAAAACGTGCATTTTCAAAGAGCCTTTGATGAGGTTCCACTCCAAAGGTTACTGAGGTAGCTAAGTTGCCACAAGGTTGAAGCAAATGTAACCTTCATCCCAGTGGTTCTTCTGCCTGTGATACAGGTTTCTTGCATCACAACTGCATAAAGTTACCTCAGTTTGCTAGGAAGATTGTTGTTAAAAGTGGGAGAAGATACATGAACTGAGAGCATGCAGGATAAGAGTAGAAACTCAGCAAATGGATGAGATGGTAATTGCCAAGATAGTAATATTTATGAACTTGAGAATTCAAGAGGAAAGTACTGACATGAAAAGTTATAAGTCCCTTAAATAAAAAAATAAACCAAACAAAACCAAAACAATCAAAACTAGAGATTCATAAGATGGCTAAATTGCCAGAAAAGGAAAGGTTACAGCAAGTTTCTTTTGTGGACTGCAAAAGGCTTCAGTACAGAAAGCAACGGGAGTCTTAGTGGTCACTTCTCAGAAGAGTTACTAGTGGCATCTACTATACTATTATTCTAGAGGCAAGTTTTTTTCAACATCTCCATCAATACCCTGGAGGAGCTATTAAGCTTTTTCATCTAGTCAGATGCCTTACTTGTGGTGACGAACTCCAGAAGGGCCTTGCAAAACTGAGTGAGCAACTGAATGGAGAGTAGATACAGATAAATGCAAGGTAGCTCTCCTAAGGCTAGATATATAATGCTGAATTTGGAAGTGGAAGTCACAACCAAGGAAAGAGGGGTTTGAGTCACCACTGAAAACCATCAGCAGTCTTTGCTCAATTTAAAATGATGGCAGTTAAAAAAGACAAGCAGGTATTACTTGCTGTGTAACGTGATGAAAATTGGAGAAGTAATTTTGCCATTGTGCAAAATCATGTACACCCTGGTCTTGATTATTATGTGTATCATCTCTGGTCTTCAGGACGCTGGGACAATGAAGTCAAAGGTGCAGACTTCAGCTAAAACACTTTAGGGATAAAGCAACTGCCTTCTGCAGAGGGACTAAGCCAGTTGGGATTCCAGTCTGTAGAGCAGTAGGTTGGGGAAGGGTATGGTCAAAGTTTACACAAATGTGAAGAGAGTAGGTCAACAAAGTGTGGAACTGTTCTTCACGAAATCTCGCAGTAAAAGGACAAGCCAGAGTAGGAAACTAGTAAGTGGAATTGGATGCCAAAAGAAAAGTAGGCAGAAACATAAACTAATGCAACAATTCTGAATGCTGAGGGGAAATTAAAAGGGTATACCACAGAAAGCATCCGCATTAAGGAGCCTGAATCTCCATGCTTAATGATTTCTGAGCCCCTAATGGAGTGGCCATAATGTTTTGTAGGAACTCAGTTTGGGGAATCCCACGATATCATTATCATCGAATTCACACAATGAAGTTGTGTAGATAGCTCATGAGATTTTCATATTGTAGCTCTATTACATTATGATTTTCCAGGAGAAAATAAAGATGTCTAGGACCACTGTCATCCCAAATATCTAACACAGTTGTCTAGTAGATATCTCCTTCTAACTTTTCTGGTAAATTCAGTACTACCGAGTGCTGTTATGGAGGTCTTCTAGATTATTTGCTACATTATTTTATCTTATGCAATATTCTTCAGAAAATCATATAAAAACTTATAAGTGATTATCTAGCAGAATCACAGTAAGTTCCTCGTTCTGACTTTACCTTAATATCTATATTCCAAAAGAGAACTCAGAAAAGAAAAGGAAGGGAAAAATCCTATGCCTGAAAGTTTTTTGGGCAGATTTTTGAGAGATTTATTGCAACACTATATAAATTCCTAAGAATCATATCTGCAGGAAATTAGCTATGCATTTCAAAGGACATTTTAAGTGGAAGTTCAGAACTAACTCTTCTCTAATCTACTCTATGAAAATACAAGACTAGAGAAACTTCCTGTCTTTCATCCAGTCCACTTAAATAGGAAAAAAACTTGACAAAGAACATCTTCTTTAATCTTCCCATGCCGTAAAATTTTATTCCAGTGTCTGTCAAAGGTCTAATTAGCAGTCCGATTGTATCTCTGAGTCTTTGGGGTAGATTTACTAAGGCACTTCTCAAAGAGGAGCATGGTGTCATCCATCAGAGGTCTTTTGCCGTTTCTTGAGGATACTTGAGTAGACTCTAAAGGCTCCTGTAATGTACAGCTGGTGTTGCGGTCCTTTGTAATCAAATGTATAAACATGTATTTTGTTTGTCTGTCTATAATGAATGGAAGAGGGGCTAAATGAGTAAGAATAAATCATATTTGATGGTATGTCAGTGTTGGGAGTATTGAAAAGGGAAAAATGTAAGGTGTGAGTTCTACTATAATTGATCCACCTGGGTACTCACTGATGCCACCTCTTCATCTTACACAGAAGAAGAAGAGCCCTGCAGAAGAGTCCTGAACTGAATCCCAACAGCCTGCAACTCCTCAGGCGCCACTGCCCCGGGTCCAGAGCAATGACGGGATTGTCTACACGTCACTCACCACCACGAGGCAGACCCCACACCCCCATTCTCTCCCCTGATGGAGGGCACTCATATCCCTGCCCACCAAAGTGCTGGAGAGGACTAGCTCTCCTCGATGTCTGGGATCACTGGTGACTCTGGGTCAGGGAAGGGAAGTGTGTGAGGAGAGGGAATTGTCATAAGGAAGGCAATTTTTTATGCTGTCATGCAGCTTGCAACAGAAGCTTGCAGCAGGGCTGAACAAATCTGCAAATGTGAACAGCGAAAAAGGTCGTTGTCTCCCTCTGTAATCTTCTGAAGTGTCTCTCCTTCTTCTGAAACATCTCTCGTGCTCCCCATACCATTTTCCAAAAAATTTAATGTTATCATAACAGATGATAGTGCTGAGATGCTTTTTATAGATCCCAGAATTGGAGAAGTCTCATGTGGCACTACACGTTAATTTTGATTACAGACCTAATTTGGCTGACTGGCTATAGAATGAAGTGATATTTCCAAATCTTTATAATTGTAAGGATCAATTGTGGTTCTTACCTTGGGAATACAAAAGCCCATTTCCACTAGAAGTTTATAATTTGGTAAAATCTTTCTGGACCTTATTTCCCTCTTCCTCTAAGTGCAGATGGTACATATGCTTGCATCAAGTCTGGCATCACAACCCATGGAATTAGGAAGCATGTTGCTCCAGCCTGTCAGTCCTACATGGGCAGTTCCCCGTCTCACCCTGAAATCACAGACAGTCATGTGGCAATGCAGGCTGTGCAAAGAAAGGGGCATGGAGGAAACAGAATGCCTTTTTTCTGTTTTCTGATGTATAAAATCTAAATATGCTTGTCTTGTAATATCTTGCTCATGCTTTGCTAATCGCTACTTGCCTTGTGCAATACTGTTCTCTTAAATTCTCATTAAATGATACACATGCATGCACAATTCTATTACAATTCTTTTGAAATCCCTGTCATCTAAAAGGCATTTTGAGGTGCCGCAAGTAAAGATTGTGTCTAGTACAAGGTAAACAGACTAACCAGTGGGGTTATGTGTTACATTCACTGCAATTGAAATTTTCTCCAGTGTATTACCATAAGCTATTTTCAGTGCTTGAATACTTCCCTGTTATCAGTCTCCATTAGTGTACCTGGCACTGGTATAACTAAGATCATCGTCAGTCGAGCAGCTTGCAAAAAAACGTCACCAGTTCTTCACAGACCGGGCTCTAGTAGCAGTGCATTGGAAACAAAAGCCTGTTGCCACAACTGTATAAATGTGATTTAGTATTCTCCATGACTTGTCAAACATGGTTTGGGGTGACAAGCGACTTTGTATTCTTTTTTAGGTTAATACATGTCTTGTCAAGACAGACTATTAATTTGTTTTGGTCATTGTCACCAGTCTGGAGAGGATCACATAGGAATGTAGGCTCTAAAGCAACCTTGGCATGACTTCTTTGCGAGGGCCCATATGTGGCAGGTTAAAATCAGGTTCATATCTGCTACTGAAAAAACTTACTAGTTAGTTACCACTAATAAAGACCATTCCTTTTAACAGTAAGATTCCACAGATATGTCCTGAGGCAGTCTGGATGAGCTGGATGGATCCATGTAAAATGGTAGTCTGGGACTTCCTCTGCAGAGTCGAATTTTATATGCTCACCCTACACATGCAGTGGTGGTATGTTATGATCGGATCAGAAGGTTTTTGATATAATGCACTATTAAATAGAGCTGGCTATCACCCAGCTTTGTATGCGACAATCAGTAGCAGGCTAGAATGGCTGAGTAACAGATGGCTGCTATGGATATTAGAAAGGTTTGTGTTCAGGCACCCCATGCTAAGCCAGCTAATCTACCTCACAGATGTCCTTACTTTTGCAGCTGTTTTCTCTAGATGTCCTTGAAAATTCAAAGTCTGATCCTGGGCTACTCCTAGATGGAGCTGATATGAGTTGTATTTCAGGTTGCTTTCACAGAGTGGTAAACCCAGTGTTCAATATAAGCACTCTGAAGATGTAGTATGATGGTTGTATTTGTCTACAACCTGTCACTGGTCCTTGCATGAGACCATATTGTTCATCTCAGCAACCAGAGTTTTACCTAAGATGCTCAGACAGAGCACTTGCATCACGAAATGGATTTTTTTCTACATAAATTTAAAGAAAGTGATATATTTAATCAGACACTGTGAGACTAGCAGATTTGTGGTCTAAGGCAACTGCTATCAAATCCAGCATCCCATCAGAGTCTCAGAGTTTCCGGGGGAAACAGGAGTTGAAGTAAGATTATGAGAAATGAGGTAAAAGTAGCAAAGAGTAAAACAGACTATCAGGTAGTTGCACCCGAGATGTTGAAAAGTGATACTCTTCCTAGCATGGCTCTAAACCATTTTGATATTTCTAGATAAAAGACCTTGTCCAGACTAAGGAAAAATATCTAAAGTGTATGAAGCCTACAGGTTCAGTTAGAGCTATTGGTGCAGGAAGGGCAGTGCTAGTGTTGCTGAAGCCTGTCCTTAAGGGAGGAGGACCCCATGTGCAGTGGTATTTTAAGAAGTTTTATTGCAACATGTATCTGTCAAAGTGTTAAGGTATTTTTGAGAAAGGGCATGCCGGACTGTATCTACACACAAATATTGACTGCTGCTTATCGATTCAGATACCAAAAGGTTGTGGAAATCGCATTGACATTAGTGAATGAAATCTGCAGAGATTCTCATGTCAGTTAAATTTAAACACAGATCTGAAAACCGTGAGATTGTATGGATCCTGGATTTGCAAGGCTTTGCTTGGATAGTGGAAGCATTAACCATAATCACAGAGTTTTAACTGCCTGTTAAGCATTGTCCTCTTTTCTAGATAGTTCATAGAAAACAGGCCTGTGATACATAAAATGTAGTCCAGTGCTTACATTTAGGCATGTGCTAAAAATATCTGTCTTATTTTCCTTCTGGAAAACCTCCAGAGAAACACATCCAAAATTTAAGAAGCTTGTAAGACAGGGTTTCTAGGCACTTTTTTATCATTTTCTCCAGTGAAAATTGGAAGCAGTATTGCAGGATTTTCTAGTAAAGAGTGAAAGTCTCATAAAATAGTGAATATTAGGGACAGAATACATTTCACCTAGCAAATACAGAAACTGTAGTTTCTTCTCAGGGCTACGCTAAGTATGGCCCTTCCTTGGTAACTGAAAGAAAAACTACCATGGGGTTTGGAACACACTCAAAGAAGTGATTTGGACAGGAATTGTATTACGATATGGTGAAACACTTCCAGAAAAGACTGCAAATATATCAGTGCTTTATTTCTCATCATTGATAACCTATTAAGTTATTTCTCCTTCTTTTGTTTGAATAGATGATTTAGGTGTGTCCCTTTTAGACCTATTGGAACAAAAAATCAAGTTAAGCTGGATTTATCTTTCACCAGAAGTAATGACTTCAGCCTGCTTTATAGGTAGCTGAAAGAGAGAGCTAAGGTTATGGCTCCGCAAGTAAAAACCCCAAGTATAATGCCAATTCAGATGATCTGTTTGGAAAGATATTGCTTATTATTGTTTCACTCAATTGTATATGCATAAAAGAAGAACAGAAAAGTAGGAAAAGAAGGGAGCTGAAGAAAACCTTGCAAAAGCCTGTCTGGAGACAGTGGGCTTTTGAGGTGGAGGTGTTGGCTGAAGGAGAAGATAGTAGTTTTTTTTATTGTGTATCTAAGAGAGGATTTTGTAGATTTTTGCCATACGCCTCAGCCTTGCAACTTGGTAGGAGGCAAGGACTTCTTCCACTGTTTCAGACACAATAGAGGTGTGACATTTCTACTGTATTCGTGCTTTCCACTGCTAGAATTTAGTAATATTGTTTCTATTCTAACTAGAGTTTCTTCAAAGATCCCCAAGTCTAGCACCATTTTTTCTCCTAGTTGAAATATCCCAACAAAAACAACTACTGGTTAGCCAGTCTGGCTAGAAGGGCTACTACTCTAGCTTTATAAAAACTTCTTTGCCTAACATCTTTCATCAAGTGCCTAGCAAACTGCATGTATCCTTGAAACACTAAGAGAAGGGACAGTTGCCCAAGTGTCTTTGAATAACCTGGTAGAGTTGAAGAAAGTATATCACATTAACTTTTTATTCTAAGAATTTTGGATGGAAAAATAAATGAAATTCTAGTTTTCTGACTGCTGTCTAAGGCCTCCAGCATCAAACCATTTATTCACTTTCATATTTTTCTTGAAGTTATGGCCCTGACAGATGCTGCTTAATGTATGAGAATCACAGGCAGAGATGGTATGGCTATTCTCAAGCAGCCTACGTAGGCAGCCTGCAGACCAGGGAGGAGTGGGCTTAGCTTAAAATCTTCGGAATTTTAGGGATAGACCAGAGAGAACACAATTAGTGCAGCGTTACTGGGACTCACTCACACACCACGTTGTTAACCTGCCAGGCATAAAATGCACTTTGTTGTTGGGAGTTCGTAATTCCACAAATTCCCCAACAATTTTCGGTTTTAACATCTGAAGGGACTTTGATGTTTACAGTACAGGTTTGTTCATAATCTACTGAGAAATTTGCCACCCTGAGATATGTTACTGGCAGGTATGACCTTTTGGGGAAGCTGGTAGTCTGGCTTGATGCATTGTTTATTTATTCTTCAAAGCTGAAAAGTAAGTTACACAGAAAGCAGTCTATCTTGTCCGATATTAGAAAAGGTTATTTAGATTCTTTGGCATGGACAGGTGATTTATGGCAACCCTTGCAGCATTTGTCTTACCAGTACTTTTTATGAAACTGAGTTTTTTGCAGTACCTGAAATATAAAGAGAAAACAATGAGGGCGTTTACATAATAATTTTTGTTCAGATTAGGAATGTTCAAGTCAGTCTCCTGATTGTCGTCTCTCGCTGTACTTTGGTGAGCAATGCTCCTAGAGCTTCTGAAACTGGATTCTTTTTGTATGAAACCAAACAATTGCATACTCCAGGAGAGGAGCTAATGTGGCCCAGCCATCACTGGGCATTTAGTACACTGAACCAAGCTAGAGATATAGCCTGAAATAAAATGTCCCAAAACACGTAACGTAGGCATCAAGTCCTTAGCACCAGATGAGGGGACCAATTACACAACAGACCCACTCCTATCGATCTATAGTACTTCCTAGTGTTGGCATAGTAAATAGTCCCTTACAAGACTCTAATGTTACCTGGACTGATACAGAAAAAGCATAAATTCATAACCTCTACAGAGAGTGACTTCCATTTTAGTTGGCTAGCAGAGTACCTTCAGGATGCAGAAGTCTGAGTTTTGCTGAAGTATTTCACATATTAGACGCATAGGTCTGGGTCACAATAAACAATGACTAGCAGTATGTGATACAAAGTCTAAATTAGACATCATTACATTTCTGCATTAGTTTGCCCTGGAATATGACAGACTAGACACACTTTTCTTTCTTTACCACAAAACCACGTGTCTTTTAAAGGATTTTACATACTTCAGACAATATATTTACTTGATGACAATAGAGATACAGTGATACATTGTTGGGAACAATTATAGAATACAAGTCGAGGTATTATCAAAATGTAGATCACCCAAAAGGTTCCTTGGATCTTAATACCTATGAAAATGTTTTCCAGTTTTCCACCAAGTGTGGAGGGCTCATAACTTCATGCTGTCTCAACACTTGTCTGAAATTACCAGGTTAAGATCAGTAAAGAGAAAGTTATACTTACAAAACATACCATCCTACTTATCCTGTCTTTAGAAAATGGCAGAGAAATCATTTATATAAACACTACATGTAATGTATTTCTTCAAATATACATTGTAAAAAGTTAAATACATTAAAATGTAATTTTCTCTTCTTCCCAGTGGTCCTTTGTATCAGCTAAGAACACCGTGCTTTGTGCAGAGAATTTCCTATAGGGTGGTAGTAATTCCTGGACTTCCGGTAGTAATCAGGAGCCCATGATTAAAAAATTCCTGTATCAGTACCTTCAGTCGAAATAGACTGGTGAAACAAAAGGACAGCAGAATAAAGAAATTAATGGGATGAAGTGATACGCACACAATTACATAGAAGAACTATTGAAGAGCCAGCAATACTTCTGATAGTATTCTGATAAATTGCAATCTTGCTATGCATGAAGTGCCTGTGGGACTATCAGAGACATCTCTCTTGACAGTAGTATGTTTTAAACAAAGCAAGATCATATAAAATAGTATGTCTCTTAATTTCAGCTCAAGACTAGAGCTTTCACCATGCCCACCTCTGTCTCCTGAAAAAACATAAATCAAGACTGAGTACTACTGCTCATTTCAGATGTCTGTGATTGAAGCTCTGACACTCTGAGAACTGTTGCTTTTTCCCAGATCACAAAGTTTTACTTTGAACCATACGAAAGCTAACAGAATGCACCTGAAAGCAGTTACACTAATAAATTGGGATTGACTTGGAAAACTGTTTAATAAACTATATGCAATTGTCTGCATAGTAGTACTTTGAAGGTAAAATGTAATGTCTCTGCAGATGCAATGACAGTAATCATCTGAACACAGTTTCTGTTCAACACTTGTCTCTCAGACACCTCATTCCTTTGCCCCATCAACCTCTGCCTTAGTTCAATACTCCTTAGACGTAAAAGCTTAGTTAAACTTTCTTTAGATCTGCCTCTATACAACTAGATTTTCTTGTAATGTGACAGTATTGTAGTGTTTGCATACAAAGGTGTGTTGTGCTTCTGACATTCTTGGAGGACAATCCATTAATTTCATCATTACTCTTGTCCTGCCAAACTCCTATTCCATCTGCCTTTTCTCCAAGTTATGCATCCTGTTGTGTGCCACCTAAAACAAGATTGCTGCCGCAGAGAACTCATGATCAGATTTGTGGGGTATTTGTTTACATATGCAGTTGATATTTATATGATTTTCTCCTGGGTGCTCTGATGTGCAGTGGTCAATTAGTCAAAACATCAATGATCTACCTACCTATATTTTTCTACCTATATTTCTGTTAGTCATTCCCAATTCATCTGTACACTGAACCTTGATTAGAAATTCAGAGCACAAATGTATCATCTTCTCTCTCTTAAAAGCCTATAATGTAGCCAGATCATGCGGAAACAGGCTACAATCAGATCCTGCCTTTGAGAAAAATCTCTACACAAATGCCCAGACAGCCACGGGATTTTGGGCCCAGGTAGTAACCAACCCTCCAAAACACCAGGAGATGGGGTTTGGCTGATGCTATAGCCTCAGGGCCCTGTCATGCTCAGCGAGGATTTCACATCTCCATGTGTTTATCCACAGTGATTCTATTTTTGTTCCCCTTTATTTACGAAAATAGAGCTTATAGCTATGTTTCTAAGGATAGCATCTTCTCAGGTTTTTGGCACACATGGGTCATGACAGATGTGTTTATGTGTAACCCAAGCCTAACCAGCAATACGTGCAAAGCAAGGGGTAAGCTGCTAGAACAGGGAGAACTATTACCAGCAAGCAATTGACTCAGGAAACGTATCTTTATTTTCTCTTTGTGAGTTACCTGTTGGTCCCCACTGGATGGTTCCCAAACCCACAGAATTGTTTTTAATGACCACTGCATACCTCTGGCATGAGCACTTCTGTAAGCACATAATCATGACAGCTTCTCATCCCATAAATAACTTTGCAGATAAAATGAATGTGAAGTTTCACAGGAAGTGAATGCAAACTGACTTTCAATCCAAATGGCTCAGTTGCCACCTGTATCCAACCTAATTTCCACAACTATTTATTTATGATGTTTGCTACCTACAGAATACTGAAATAGTTATACAAGAATCATGCAGACTTCTTTACAAGAATTGGAATGTTATGAAGTTGCAAATGTTCATGTCTACACACAGTACTGGAAAGTGCATTGGCTAATGTCCTTTTGTACTGAAGTAATGCAATTAAATGTTCTTATTGTGGCTAAATCTTACAAGGCATATTTTTAAAACATATTTCTGGGTGGTTCTTTGACTTTTGAAACACAAAAGCTTGTGTCAATGACACTGCCTTCATCTTATGAAGTAACTTTGGACACAGTTGTCATACTTCAACAAAACATTGAAGTGTGATGAAGCTTGTCACAGTGGAAAGCTTTTTATTGCTCAACTGAGCTAAATTCCTTACTCTACTCAACTCATATAGTAAAAAATAGTAGGTCTGTTTTCAGGATATAGTACCAGTTTGGAACTAAAGCTGTGACATCAGGGTGCCAGGATTTCTGCAATATGATACTGTCTATTTTTTTGTCTGTCTGTCTCTCTCCCTTAACTGTCTCTCTCCCTCTTCCCTCCCTCCCCCTGTGGAATATGTCTCATATGGGAGAAGAAGGATAATAAAAATAAATGGTAGCAAGTGGAAACAGCTTAACTAGCCACAAATGTGGCTGATTAGAAAATTAGAGAGAAGTGTCCTACACTCAGGAGAATTCTGTTCTTGGAAAACAGTGGGGAAGCAGGAGATTGTAGTATGTTTGTTGTTCATTGTCTCCATTTATTACATTAAAATAACTATCCCATTTATGTTTGTGCCTCAAGTCCAAACAGATAGCAGGTTACAGAGAATGACACATACCACATACAATTAAATATACAAGCCTAGCTGGCCATTAATAGTTCACTCTCAAGCATCTGGATCCTGAATATGCAGTTATACAAGTTGAATTAATATGGTTGTTTACTCACTTTCTTCCGGAATATTTTCATCCATCAGCCTTTTGCAATAATATTACACCCAGCCAGGCTGGAGTCTGGTGACTGGTTATTCTTATGCAGATCCCTAAGCAAACTGCTGAATAAAAAAATTAAAATAGAGTATCATTCCTCTTTACTTGCTTCTGAGATGTAAGTAATGTGATTTAAAGTCTATTCAACCTTGATTTATCTGTGTTCTTGTTATGTATACTAAATACAGCAGAAAGGTGGCTAGCCCAGCAATGGTTAGAGGTATTTTGATAAATCTTCAATTTTTAACCCCATGGAATTTTATAAACACAACCCAAGTTCAAAATGTCGTTTTTACTTGGAAGCAAAACTAAAGTTTATTCTCCACCTGCAAAACTTAGACTTTTTTTTCCTGGATCTTTCAAAAGTACCACCCTCACAGGTGAAATTCAGTCAAGACAGCTTTATCCAGTCTGAACACTGTGGTTGCAAAGCCTCTACATGAAAATTCAGCCACTGACCCAGTCTCTTTTTATTTAATTGTGCATTTATTCTCTGCATTTGAGAGCTTTCTGCAAGGCTATGTAGAAGCTGTTCTCTCACTGGGCTTTCCAACTACCAGTAAAATGTCAGTTCATGTGTTAGGAAGCCCTTACACTAAAAACCTTTACATTTCTCTAGAAGATCCTATTCTCTGAAAAGAGTATTACAATTATTGAAAAGCCAGAAAAAGTCAGGATCACGTGATTTACTTCCCAGTGGAATTTAAAAGTGAGATCCATAGGGATCATCTGAAGACTATCTATTTTGAATATACAAATGCCACGCTATGTCAGTATCACATTATACACCCTGATCTATAAAAGGAGATAAGATGTTTCAATCAGCACTGAATAGCAGCTGTCTTTAATGGCTTTAAAGATAGAATAGATTATTTCAAATATTATATAGTGTCATCTTTTAACATCTCAGTATTACGAGTTGTAAGATACGTAGCATGGTATGAGGTGAAGTTACAACATTTCTCTCAACACAAAAACAAAAATAACATCTGAGATGAAGTTTGGAGATTCTGAAAAGAATCGGTATTGTGAAACTACCCTTGTGAAAACTTATTTTTGGTATTGTTATTTCTCAACAAGCTTCCATTTCTGAATAAATATTATGGCAACTTCTAGGATTCCCATGAGATAAAAATTCCAAATTTTGACCAATTTTACTTGGGAATTGTGACAGACAGGCAGCTAAATGTCAGGTCCCACTTCAACACTGTAGGTAAGAGAGCAAATATGAACTCGTAAGCAAAGTAATATCAAGTTGCTGTCGTGTTAGGGAATTTAGGACTGCAGTGCTATAACCTTTGTTTTTATGTGCCTTGTGAGACAGAGTTCAGAAAAGTGTTTCTTGTAAGGACCATAATCACAGCAATCTATTGGTTTAGTTCAAAGCAAAGGTTAACCCTTCATTTAGTTATGCACATCTGTGAAAATCAGGTTTTACAGTATGGGGATCTCCAAAACAGCTGATGAACGCTTATCAAGGTCACATGACTGCAAGAGGATGCTTGAACTATCCAGAGATAAGCTGAAGAATTTTGTAGCTAAGACTTGTTATTTTACTGCCACAGTTTCACTGGGAATCTTCTTGAAAGAGATTCTGCACCCTCTGGGTACATTGCAGGCACGCTGAGAGAAAGTGGAGAATTTTTGCATCCTGCTAACCCAAGAATTGATAAGGGATTTCAGGTCACTCAGGGAATACTGGAGTAGTCACAGAAAGAATTTGTTTTCATTGAGAACTGGCCTACACTGTAGTTAGTGACAACAGTAATGGTCTTCCCCTGCTTTGCTCTTCAATTTTTATCCATAAAGGAGGAAAAGGTATTTTTCCCCATCAGATTTGTTCACCACCTTTCTATGTTATTTATGATGAGATTAAATTGTTAGTTTTTTCTTGAAAGGTCCTGGTTTCCCCTCGCTTTCCCTCACACTTCACATTTTTTGACAGCCCAAGCACTTCCTCCTATCTTCTTTTTCCTTTTCTCCAGCTTCAGCTCTCTATGTTTTGCCACATTTTCCTTTGTACGTGAAGAAAATAGATGAAAAAACCCCCACAAAACACAAACTTTGTTCCTGTTTGCAGCCACCTTCTTCAAAGTGAAGACTATGGCTCCTTCTTTTTTCATGAATTGTTGCAGCTCTGCACAGCGTAACACACTTGTTGCCTACGCCATTTTCCTGAACAGAGACACAGAGCAAGATTTTCTTTTTTATGATACAAAGCATCACCCTAACGACATTTCTTCCCAGACTGAGAGAGAGACAGAGGGAGACAAGGACAATTCTCTGTTTTCCTGCTTCCTGTGTAACCTACTTTAGGATCAACTATTCAATCCAAGCTTAATGAAGTAATCAGTTCAGTGCGAGGCAGCTTCCCAAGGGTAGAGCTTTTTTGGATTTTTTTGCTCTTTCTTAAGTGAAGAGATGTTATCCAATACAACACAATTCCTACTAACAATATTGTATGTTGCACATTTAATCTGTATATAGCACATTACCAAAGCAAGTCATGATTATTCACATTAAACGTGGCAATATTTCAATGTCTTTCCTATTTTCCTTTTCCCTCTCATTTTTTCAGGACCCAACGAGCTTCTTTTTCTTGTAAATATTCTTGTTCTGTATTGCTACCAGCAATCCTCAGAATTTTTCTCAACGATGAGGAGATTGTGCATTACAGCTCAGTTAAGTCCTTTTTTGCTGTCTGAAAGAGGAAATTGTGGCAGCAAGCCGCCATAGCATCTACACAACAATGTGCACAAAGTTGTATGGTGTATGACAGAGGTCTATATGTAACTCACAGTGCCATGAATATATTTTCATATTAATAAATAATACAAATGTCCCGTGACATTCTATACATTGCATTTCTGATCTAACTGCATTATTGTTCTGTTGACATCAATAACAGTCAACTACAGTTTCTGTACAGACTATAAACGCTCGAGTGAAAAAGATACTCCTAGGTCATTTAGCTATAAAGATGAATTGTTGGAGTGCCATAAAATACTTCTGTGCTAATCAGTTTAAGTAGCAATAATCTCTTTCTGGAACTAGAAATTCATTAATTAATCATTCCAACTGTAAATGCAGTCTAAGCAGAAAAATCAATAAAAACCCCAGCCATTCTTTTAAGGTCAGATGTTATCAACCAAAACTCTGCTGTTTTACTTACGCAAGACTGCACATCTAGTTAGAGATAAGGCAACCACCGCTGAAAAAACTTTGTGTATGTGGTGAGGAATTCTCATAAAGACCTGAAAAAAAAGTCTTTTCAGTTTCACTGAACTTGTTTTGGTCCTCATTCTTCTCACAGTATTACTGCCTGATTTTGCAGTGCCTGCCCATAAGCAGAGAAGTAAGTAGGACTGTCATTTATCATAAGGCAAAAGGGCAGTTTTGTTTATTATTGAATTTGTAGTCTTAACAATTGTTGTTCTACTGAAGGACCTGAAATATTTTCCTAGGTATGCAAGTAACTTCTAGATGGTGAAAAGTTTTCTATATGTTCTGGAAATTCATGAATGATTGAGCAATAAATCATTCACAGTCTCTCACAAGAAAGGATGGGGCAGAGGTGGTCAGAGATAAGATAATAGGTGTAAAAATAGCTAAGGGCATTTTTTTTCACACTCATGATTACAGTGTGGTATTTAGTAATGCAAGATGCACTTGGTACTGAATCCTAAATTGCTACCAGATTTATGTAAATCAGAAAGGTTTATCCTACACAAGAATTTTGAGAGAAAAATCCATCAAGCACTATTAAGCACTAGTAAGTGCCTCGAAGACAGACTGTTGCAGACTGGACCTATATTCTTACAGTTTTCATGCATTCTTTCCCTAAATATCAGCTTCAGACGTTTGACAGAGGCAAAATCTTTCGCCTTTAGTCTGTGTTCAATGAGCGTGTTTCTTATCTTTTGCCCTAGCTTTTGCATTGTATGACTCACTGGTCTGTATTTCTGTCAGCAGATGGCATTACTCAATGTGATCCATGAATGTAAACAGAACTAAAGGGAGCTGATTGTTTCAGAAAAGGAAGTCTTCATCAGAGTACGAAAACAAAGTAGCTTGATCTATTTTCATTTAGGAAATTCCACTCTGAAAATTAGGCAAAAGAGAATAATGTGGTCCAGAAATACATCCCTTAAAGCGTTACACAATATGAAGAGGGAGACTATTTTTCTAGAAAAAACATGAATTGCAAGTGCAGTATTTAACTCAGATCTTTCCTTGAAGTGTAAACGTAACAAAACCTCTCAAAATTCCACCTCTTAGGGCCATAATAAAAGATTCTGCTGGTGAAATGAATATGCATTATCAATAAAAGACTCTATTTTATTAAAAAGGTAATATTTAAGAATCCATCTTACCAGACTAGTGACTAGTTTCACCATCCTCACTCATGTTACAGATGTCTGGCTATATGAATACATTTGATGAAATGTATGTGACTGCTGCTACTGATAATGACATGGGTAGAATTCAGCCCTTCTTCAAAAATAATTCTGATTATCCATGGGGAATGACCATGTGAGGTGGGAAAGAGAGTCTTCTGGGGGCTTTTGTTCTTTTCAGCAACACTGAGAGAGGTTTTATGAATATGTTAATTCCCAAAAAGTAGACCAAAGCAAAGAACAGAAACTAGAATACCATCTGAACTGCATGAAATATTGCTTTCAAATCAGGATTAAAACAGTGTGGCTCACCTTTGCCTACACTGGATAAAACAACTTTGGGCTTTGAAAGAGAGACAAGGAAAATGTGTAGCTGAATGAATAACAAATCCCTGGTTATGTAGGTTGCTCATGAAGTGAAGCCATTACTCTGTGAATCATTCCTTGACATTCTGATCTCTTCCGAAAGTTCAGGAACCTTCTCAGCAAAAGTGCAAGTCACCTGCAAACTTACAGGCTTTCATAAGCAGCTGTTTGTTGATCACAATATTCTCATAATAAACTTAAATTGGCTTTCAATCTGTGTTTCACCTTATTTAAGTTGCGTATTTGGGAATATTTACAAATACAGGGAATGTGGTTGGCATCATGTGGAACACTGACACTAGTTAAACCGTTTCAGACATCTAACTTCTGTACCACTTCTCATCCCCCCCTTTTCCTCTCCCACCCTCTGAAGGCTTCCACACTTTGCCCTTTGACTATGAGGAAAAGATAAGCCTCACTGAAACACAGTTCAGCCCCATTCCTAAAACGAAACAGTGGAGATGGTGAAAACACCCATTCGTGTATAACTACACCTAGTGTAGAAGTAATGTAGAGCAAACCCTTTGGAAAAACACACTGCTAAGCACCTACACATCTATCTCATGGTCCACTGAAAGAGCTATCTTTTATTGAGGGCATGTTTCCAAGAAGGATTTTTTTCTTATAAAAAGACCTCTCTGAAAATTTAGTGGCAAAGTTTTTAAAAAATTTACTTCATTCATGCTGTTTTTCTTTCCAAACATTTTCAGTGAATAAAGATGTTCAACAGCACAACGCCTACAAGGATAATTAAAAAATTATAGGAAAAGCATTATATATGAAAAATCATTAATGTACAGGCATGTTTAAAAGTAGAAAAACTCTGACAAGTTATGTTTGCTTTAAACTGGAACACTGCAGCTAAAGATACAATTCTGTTCAGAATGTAATTTACATTGCTGTTCAAATTCTGTTTGCAAAACCAAATGCATTCAAGAATGCAGCTGGGCAGGACAATTTCAGAGTTCAGTTATTCAACTCTGTAAAAAATTTTAAGTCGTATTCTTACTTCAGGAATTTCTTTCTGAAAAGTCTTTTTTCATTGACTGTGTCTATCGGTGAGATACAACTTAGATTAGTGTAAAGAAAAGAATTGCTGCCATATTTTTACTTTGCTTGGAAAAAAAAAGCAATTTATTTAGATGTTCTTTTTATGCATGTTTTGTTAAAACTGGAAATGCATTAAAAATTTTTGTTGCTCTTACTTCTGTACAGATTAAGGGAAATAATTTTATAGAAATCTTCCTCATCAAGAAATGCTCAAGAAAATTAATTCCATTCAAACATCCGCTGCATTTGTGTGTATTCCTAGTTTGGCAGATCTTGCAAGGGTGATTTTCATAATGTGCTTAGCACCACCCTCAGGAAATCTTTAAGATGTCTCCCATAAAACTGGAGAAATGTCATATCACTGCTTTTTAAAATACTTCTTTCTTTCTACCAGAAAAGCTAATTATATGTGACATATGAACAAGCATGAGAACGTATATATATTCCAAGTTAAAAGAAACCTGTAGCCTAAAAAAAACCAAAAAATTTGCACAATGGGTAAGATGAGCAGCAGGTGAGAAAAAGATGTATGAATCAGAATTATAGTTACCCATAGCTAATTGCTGTTTAGATGAAACACATGCATCAGTTTTCAGCAATTAGTGTGGAGATCAATAGAAAACATATATATTTAATTAGGCATATGGTTCATTTTACTATAATTGGAACCCCATGTCACTTCTGGCTCTCCATATGCAGTATACTCTAAATTGTTTTCTGGAGTGTATTTGCATCATACGGAAGGTGAAGCGCAGACACCAGCTGATACCCAGATCTCATTGTCTCGTGGCTCTGTTAAATGCAGGCATTTACGGTGATTTAACCAGACCAGAAGCCAATAAAATTTTGATTTTGAATGTCATTTAACCCTTTCCCTGATGACTGACCACACTGCATGTCTTGTAACAACCACAACTTTTGACATCACATCTGTTCACCAGTGTTTGACCTTACCAGTATTTCGAAGAAAACTGTTTCCCAAATCTCTAAAAATTCAAGAAATTTTCATCTCTGTCCTTCTGAGAAACAGATATATTCGCAATAAGGAAGAATAGTAGTGAAATTATGCTGTTTTACTCACTACATGACTCTCAATCAGTGATTTCAGTTTAAAAGAAAAAAAAAAGAAAGGATAATATAAACAGAAAAAAATCTTCTGGCAAAGTCTGAACAGACAATCTCACCCCAGCTCCCTAGATTTGTCCATTTACATAACACCTGGTTACTGTAAGTCAGTCTCCTAAATATTAAACTGTAAGTGATGGGAAGCTTCCTCTGCAGTGTACGAGAGCAGATATGAAAAACAACAGATTTTAGGAGGGAGTTAGTAAAGCTTCTTATTCTCAGTGCCCAAACTGTCTGTTTGTGTGTGTGTGATATCGCAAAATGTGTTCATAAATGTTTTAAGTGTTTAACTCCAGTGTCTAACTTAGACTATTTAATATGCTAATTTAAATAATCCAATATTGCTTACCAGATTTTTTATTAATTTATCAGATATAAAATGAATGAAATGGAACAATTTAGTGAAAATCACAGCTTTCACGTAGTTCTTGCTCAGACTACCTCACATTGTAAATGTCTGTCTGATTCAGGCTAGAGGATCTATTTTTAGCAGAACACCTAATTAATAGAGCAAGGAAGCTCAGTTAGAGAGGGTAAGGGAAACGGCAGACGGAAAGGTGCATCAACTGTAGTTGACAACTATTCCTTAGACTTTCATGTTAAAAATCTGTACTCAGTCTAATAAAGGATGCAGACACCAAAATTTATGGCAGTGAAAGTACTCTTTGACAGCACAAATGGATACCTTTGACCTGTTAAAAGACCCTGCAGCTGAAGATTACAAATAGGGACTAAAAGATGAGGTAAATCAGAACTTCCGTCTGAATAAAAGATTTTAAAACCAAGCATCAGGAGAGCAAATTTGTGACCAGATATGGGACATTCTGGGTGAGGGAACCTCCCAGTCCGCTTGTTTTATGCTCTGATAATGTCAAGCAAAGATTGCTGTTTCATGGGGACAGAACAGCAAAAGCATGGAAGTGCTGATTACCTTTGGTTCCTTTATATATAGCTGCATATACATTTTCTAAGGTGAGACATTCAATGTGCATAAACAGTCTTGGTTTCCAAGATTATGTTTGAGGAATGTGAATCTTTGAACCAAATACTCTAAACACTGGACTCAGAACTGAATATTTCTTCCCAATGCCCTTCATTAGAATATTTGATCATATGCACTGAGAATCTAACTTCTCGTTCCAGCGTGAGCGTAAACTCACTGTGACTTCACTTTGCCTCAATGTGTCGGCCTGAAAACTTCTAAAGTTGCTGAGCAGCCTTTGTATAAGAGGTAGAAGATACATTATTTGACATTCCTCAAGTTGAGGAAAAATTTTTACCTTTCTTCTCACTTCTTAGGGCAACAATCTAAAATAGTTGGCACCATCACTACAATTTTTTGTGAAGTCTGGTCCTGCCAGAGAAGGAGGTATGGGAAATCATTCTTCTCAGGAGTCTTACACAGAAGTCACTCTATACAATTAACTTTGGGAGAAATGAGGCAAAGGACTCTTCAAAACAGATTAAGGTTGGATTTTGAGTGCTGAAGAATGTTAAAGAGTAAAGGATTTGTGGATTTAGAGGCAAGTTTATCAGGATGTTGCTAGATTGCCATCTTGGGTATAGGTCCTGAAACTCTGTCCATGCCTCCTTTAAAAAATGTAAGTCCTTCTCTTCTTAGACACTTTCCTCTGTAACTGTACAAGCTTCCTAAGACACTTCTGGGCTCCCTCTTCCCTGTCTTTCTTCACTGCTTATTTTCACTCCGTATTGGTAAAGTCGTCCACTGACCCAAGAAACATTTGATACTAAGGCGGTAGCTGTTTAAAGACACACTTCCAGCAGACAAGTCAGCTCCATTAATTTGCTTTGTCAGAAAGTTTTTCTTTGTCTTAATTATATAAATGACCTCACAACAGAGCAGACAGGGAGCAAGCATTGGAACAGATACATCCCATGCCAGGAACATCATGTAGTTCCTTTCTCCTGCACTGCTTCAAAGATCTGCTTTGTCCTGCCTAACATTTTTTTTCTTTCCTGGCCCTCGTGATACACAAGCGAGAGGGTTGCTCCTCGCTCTCACTCAGGCAGTGGCTCACTCATTTGCGTTGACAAAAGCACTGCGTAGCATTGGGCGTTGTTTCAGTAGCAGGCCATGGAGGAAGGCAGCAGAGCAGCATCTGTGTGACCAGTACTGCCAGAGTCTGCCAGGAGCCCTCGCCCTCCGACCAGGAGTTAAGCACCAGACTGATCCAACACCTCCTGCACGTCACCAGCCACACAGAGATTATGCCTCTGTTCAGGCTGAAAGGATTACTCTTTACCTCAGCCTCTGCCACAGAGTAGGTGTTGGCAAATATTGACTTTTTCATGTCTAGCGGTGCTCGTAGGAATCAAAGAGAAAGTAAGTCCAAATAAAAGGCTTTAGCTCCGTCTTGGGATTTTTTACATTTCATGTGTGATCTTCACATTTTATGAGGAGTGATAAGCCTATCCTCTTCTCTTTAAACAAATTTTAAAGCTTTTTTGGTGTCAGAAGGATAGGTGCAGATCAGGTAAATGTTTATAAACATAACTGCATTGCCTAGAGATCAGAGATCTGTGCTAGGAAATGCAAAACTACTGCTGCTACCTCAGTAAAAAGACCACTGCTTGTAGCCACCTCACTAGCAACATCTCTAAAGCCTTAGCTGCTCTGGGGAAATGGGAAAATGTCATCTTCTCCCAGCCTGCTGTTGTTTAAGTGCTCCAGTGTCAACCAATATAATTTTGCTTTTATGTTTTTCTCCATTAGACAGCTGCTGGCTCTGCCTTTATGGGAAAGCCACCCTTGAAGTCACTTGACCTCTTGGTGCCTTAGTCAACACAGATGGAACATTCAATAAAACCAGGATGTTGCTAGAAATCATATGACTCATCTGAACTGTGGAGGGAGGACATTTGGGGGAGTTGTTTTTCTTTCTCCTTCGGTAAATAAGAGTTTGGCTTATCTAATTATATGCAAAGGTGTACAGATTCTGTTTGGCAAGAATGTATTTTCACAGTCCAGCAGTCATCTTTAAAAGGTCAACAGTTGTATAAGAAAATGTAGCATACACTTTGATCTGAAGCAATACCTTGTACTTGTATTCAAATACCGGGAATGGGAAGCACTATCATATAGATGATATTTGCTTTATATATCAAGGCTTTAATTTGGTTTATAATTCTATTTAGAAGTGTAACCAATTTCTTGTTACATATAAAATAACTTAATAAATTGAAAATGCAGTTTTTCCTCAGAGATAAAATACCACAGTCTATAGTGATCACTTTTTCACTATCATGACCCAGCAGCTTCCCCAAAGAGCTGCTAGCAATTGCCTGGAGGTAGTGAGCTTGTTTCCTTCCCTCTTTTCTGGCATTCTGCTAAAGCAGATTTGTCCAGATGTTAAAACCAGCTTTACTTGCTGCTTTAATATACCAACAATACCTAGTTATCCTTCTCTGGCAAATCATGGAGTGGGTTTACTGAAGTACCATGGGAAGTAGGACTAGAGATACCATGCTGCTTTAGAAGTGGGCTGAATATGAAAAAATACAAAGCCATGAAATCAAGAACTGTGTGGCAACACAGGTGGAAGCAGCAAAGCTTGAAACCTCAAACTGGAAAAATGCACACATTATGTATTAATCTATCAGAAGGACAGTGTCTATTTGTCTCACGTCTGATTGATGCCAGTTAGGTTCTCCGTCATAAAGTATACCTTACTGAAAATAGGCATTTAAATATTGAATTGATGTGAAGCTGTCAAAAGGTGAGCTATTCCAGAAGGCTGACTCTTTCATTTAGATGCTTGTAATGCAGACTGAAAAGTTCTGGAGGAACATTGTGGGAATTCTAGTACAACTTCATCGTTATGTATCTGGACACAGAATATCTCTGCTTGCAAGCAAAGATCAATGTGGCTTTGATTGGAATGCAACATTCTACTCTTGTTTGCTATTGCAATGTACTGCTAAACAGTGCACGGTCAAAAGTTTTCCTTTCATGATCCCAGGCAAGCACTTCAGTTTTGGCAAAGGGACCCTTCACCTCGTCACTCCTGATACTTTCATTTAGCTTTCAGATTCAATTTCAGGATCACAAAAGGTTACATTGAAACCCTACAATATTTACAGCTTCACATGACTTTTGGGACCACAAATACATTACTAAAAGTTTGTGAGCTTTAGTGGGTCAGTTGACAGCCCTGGTCTGCACTATCTTCTGAACAGGAAAAGAATGAATCAGAGTGATCTCAGAATCCTAACATGCCTCTGATGCTGTGTCCCTTTAAAATTCTGACATCTGTTTATTGGGAGAAATAAACTCTGTAATAGTGGCAGTAAGAAAATGGCGGCACAGAGAGTATGAGAAAACTGCATATACTGGATCACTTGAGAGTCCGTAAAAGCAGCACAGAAGAAACAGATGAATCAGCGAATCAGAATCAGAAAAAAAAGTGCAACGGTTAATTCCAGAGGAGAGGATACATAAGCAGTTTAATGACATGGCTGGAAGCCCAAGTTTTAAGAGAAAGCCTTTGTAGAAAGTGTAACTTTAGTTAGTGAAGCTATAAAGTAGAGGCTGCATTCAATCGGGGTCTACCAGTTTTTGCTCACAGAAGGTGTTGATGGTCCCACTGTGAAGGGACCAGACTGCAGAGAGGAACAAAGCACTGGCTCATGGCTGGTACAAGCAGCAAATTCACATGGCATGCTCAGGAGTCCTGGGAAGTATTTTCATTTCTCCAAAGTCCTTCAGGGAAGGTGTGACTCAAGATGGAGCTGTGCCTAAACAGCACAATTAATCTCTATGTTAACATGACAGATGCTCTTCAAGTTAAATGTACTCGCAACACAAATTGTATGGATAAGGCTGCTTGTTGTTTACAGTGTACTCTACTGAATCCCAGCCTGTCTGAGTTAGTGATGTGTCCTGTTAAGTACCCTATTCATAAGGCAAATAAAGTTATATTGACCATGATCATACATTTGTTTCATAACCTCTTGCCTTTTGTGAAACACTGGTAGATATGTGTAATTCAGAGACCTCCCTCTTGACCTACTTCAGTGATAACTGCTTTTTGTTCCATCCTTTGAGAAACATTATTTCACATCTGGAAGCCAGTCCCACATATTTGGATATCTGTAACAGATGTTTTGTATATAATTTAAAAATACTTTTTAAGTGAAAGTTTGAAGAGTTGCTACATATTACTTTTGTTGTTGTTCTTATTGAAAACAAATAATTTGTAAGTTTCCTTCCTCCACCATTACAACACTAGAAATGCACAATGAACTTAAGTATAACAGAGGTTTCTTCCCAGCAGAAGTCACTTTAACGAAGTTTCATTGCATAGCATTCTTATTAATCATCAATGAAAAATCCTGATGCAGAACTGCTTCCCAACACTATACTAGAAGCAATTAACTCATACTGAATTGCCTTGTAAGTTATAAAAAGGATATATATTCCTCACAGGCTCTAGGTAGCCAAAAATGATTATTTATCAACAGATTTCATAAGTGGCTTAAACTCTGATAGTAATGCTGTTACAGCAAGGGTTATTTTGTATTCAGAGATGCACTCTCTAGGCATTAAAACTTCCAACAAGACTTCATCATATATTCTCTTCCATTGATATTGTCTTTCACTAACTTTTAAATCTTTATTTTCCTGATTTCTCTTCAGTTCCTAGTGAGGCATACAGAAATCAATGCAGTGGATGATGTCATAGGTCTGTATGTTTGAAATGTCCAGGTTAGGATAAGCATGCAAACAGCAGTATTATCACAGACATATTAGACTCTCCGCAAACTACAGCTGAATCACACTAGCCAGTGACTCTGTTGTATCTGTTCTGTGCATTTAAAAAAGTTTCAGTCCTCAGTGTGCTCTAGATGGTATGCATTTTAAGTGCCTGTGAATTCTTGAGGAAATCCATTCTCACCCAGTAGTGTAAAAGTAAAAAAAAATGCCTCAGTGCTCAGTAAGTGGTAAAAGTGGCTAAACTCTGATACCTAAATATAAAATAAGTTTATTCTCTGTACCTGCATCTCTGTAGCCACCCAAAAGTATGTCTACAGAAACTGCTGGTTCATAAAGTTGCTGAATTGTTCATTGAACTAGCCAAAGGGATTCTGAACTTTATGGCCAATGGGACTGAAACAGTTATTCAAAATCCTAATATTCACTTCCTCAAAAACAGTAAGAAAAAAAAGAGAGAGATCTTCATTTCACCACAATAATAGCACAAATATATACTAGAAAGTTTATTACATTATAACTCACTGTTATAAAAGAGTTTGCTTTGGAACAGTTATAAAATAAATTGATGAAAGAAGATAAATAGAACAATTCATATGTCCATGTGAACTCTGCTAAGCTACTTAAGAAGTGAATGAGAATTAGTGGTTTGTAAGAAGTCTCTGCTTTCTTAGCTATGAAGTTTTGGTGTTTAATGGAAGAGTCTGATTGAAAATAATGACCTCATCTACTGACTTACAATTGACCATTCTGTTATTAGGGATATAACGAGGCTGTCTGCTAATTAGAGCTCATTGAGGCTCATTATGTAGAGACTGACATTTCCCACAAAATAGGAGGGTATGCTGGAGACTTGCATGTTTCAGCTATAGTCTGGTATTCTGGTATCATTTGAGGACTATAATTTTGAAAAATAACTGAAGACCCCAGGGGCTGTGAAGAGGAGGAAGCAGACAATATAAAGGCTGGGCTCTGTGCCACTACAAATGCAGAAGTGTTTGCCATCCACCACGTCACTGATCTGGGCAATACTCTGAGTTATGCCTCCAGGCCAAACTCACAATCAGGTTTTGTGGCTCTCAAAAACAATTAACTGAATCTGGTATTTGTTTAATCCTTTATTGCATATGGAACTTATATGAAATATGTCCATAGATCAACCACATATACTGGCTGGCGCTCATGTAGACCTAAATAAAGTAGGGTACAGAAAATGTTCAGATTAAAGAGCAGTAACGCTGAAAAATATTTCTTCCTAAATGTGGGATCACAGAGAGTTAAGAAAGCAGTATTTGATCCTTAAACATTGCAAAGGACTTTCAAGAATAGGTAAAAATGACTTTTTTTTTCTATTTTCTGCTTTCACAGGCTTTTGACACATTTCCAAATGTTCTGCAAAACAAGTGAAGTCAGTGAAGTTTCTTAGGTATAAGTGAGATTGAAAACATAATTCTGAGCTTTGTCTTGCTTCCTAGATAAACCTAGATACCTGTAATTATGAAAAATTCTTGTCAAGCCATTTGTATTTTCAAATGTTTTTCTAATATTTGCAAACAACTCTGTCCAGTTTTGGGTCTTGCTCTGTTCTGATGCTTGAAGAGCGGTGCAGACGTAAGGTACAAGTGTATCTCTCATGGTTTCCTTCTGAGCAGAACAACGATTAACCATACATTCCTTTTCCTAACTGTGCAGAATACCTTGGCAGATGTCCCACCTTGAAGTGTTTGTATGTCTCAGTGGAGGCATGCAGTCTGACAGCACCTTTTAATATTAATACAAACCTTGCCATAGCAACATGAGTGTTGCCACAAAAAGGTCACTCCAGTCACTTAGAGAAATGATTTGAATTACTATGGGGGAAATTCTAGATTAAACCCAGCTTCCCAAAATTGTTGTAAGACACACAATTGTTTCAGAGCCAAACTGTGGCTCAGTTTTGCATTCCCTATACGTTTGCAAGGAAACATGGCTTCATTTTTCATTAGATCTTCACAGTAAGAAGTAAGAATACACAGGCCTCCAGCTTTAATTGCCAGTAATTTGCAGCATTTATGAGTGATTTATGGTGAACACAGAGAATCACCCCCTTTAACCAATAAGGTCTGTAAGCCCAGACCCTCAGTAGGTGTTCTTTCACTTCACAGCAGCTCTCAGGAGACAGTCTCCGTAAGGGTGGCTAACTTCCTCCAAGTGCACAGGGCTTCGGTGAGGGGATGAAGGAAGGGACTCAGTGTACAGAGGCACTTCAGTCAGATGCAGGAACCAACTGACAGCAATTGCCAATACTTTTGGCTGATCTGTCTGATACATTGTAGGACACAGAAGAAGGGCTTAATACAAATTGGAAACCAAACTGTGCACCAACAAATCTACCAGTGCAGAGCTGAGATCTGTCAGGTAACAGGCAGTTCTTATATCCTCTAAGTGTGCCTGATTTACTCATTGCATAAACGCAGGGGTGTGATGTTCTCCCATGTGAGTCTGACCATCATTTTCATTACAAGAGGATTAATTACAGTGGCAGAGGAGAGCCCAGATACATAACAAAAAGTTCACATGATATTTCTTCTAATCTGTCCCTTCACTTTCTCTTCTGTGAATCACCAGCATGAGATTTTCCACAGGAAAAGCTGAAGTTAATAAGTGAAACCCTTGACCTGAAGAAAATAATGCTGAAACCCTCAAACCCCATTCTATTAACTCCTGCATAACTCTGTGGTTCCTGAGTTCAGGCCAGAAGACAGCCAGAAATACCATGAGAAAACATCTCTGGTTAGGCCACACTGCCATCCCTTCTTCAGACACACTGTAACTCTACAGGATAAGATAAATTGTGAGAAAATATTCACTGTGCCCTTGTCTTAAGTTTGCCCATGTATTAAAAACGGGAACAGAGGAGATATCAAAAACCACAGGCAGAGGAGGGAACTCCAGCTGTACTCTGAGCTCATGCCTTTTTGAAAGAACATTAAAGAAGAAGTAATACGCTTCTGTTTTTAAATAAGAAGCACCATAAAATATAACTACTCTTTTTTTAAGCTTTGTAAACCCAAATGCCTTCAGAAAGATATTTCAGAAAGAAACTGTGTGCTCTTCAGACATCTCTACTTTGGACTGGTGCTTAAAGACGCAAAACCTCATTGTCTTTTGAAGTCCACTCATCATTTGTCAAGGAAAGCACTGAGTAGAATTTATAGGATGTATCTGGTACTTCGGGCAAACATGAAAAGATTTATCTGAAACAAAAGAAACCATAGCGTTTACTTTTATCATGTGCTCAAGCATCACAAAAAATATTTCACAAGAATCAAGCAGCTGGAATGGGTGCGGCTGATCTGAAGCAGTATGAGAAGACAAGAAAATTCATCTGTGCTGGGTACTTAAACTGCTGCTTGGTGAGTGCTTTGTATGATGACAAAAATGTCTTTGTTGAACCTGAGGGAAGGTGCTATGAATGGCAGCTATGAAATGATCAAGTACAGAGAGTCTGTCCCCATTGCAGCACTGCAGAAGACCCAACTGTGAAAGCATTATTATCCATGTGCAGATGTGGAGACTACTTCCTTCAAGAGACCTTAAGGTTAAAAACTGTCCCAAAGAGATCCTCAAATAGCTAAAAGAAGGCATCGTCCTAGACCATCTACGTGTCAAAGTTTTGTCCTGAAAAACAAGCAAGCTGGAAAATTACTGAGTTGTGATGAAGTTATTCAGGCTGCCAACAACAGCATGCAAAAGAGTACTCCCCCCATATATATGACAATAGCGATTTTAACTAACTAATGTAATTGCTTACAAGACCTGACAACTTGTCAAGTGTACAGGATGGTGATAAAACAGCTCTGCTAAAGAAGCCCAGGTCCTCCGATATCCGGTCAGTTGAGACTTGGAGACACAATGCTAGAGCCTGTTTGATCCCATGTTGCACTGACATAGGAAATATACAGACATTACGACACATAGGCACTACAGTCCTGAAGATCACAGGACAAAGCAAGAAAAAAACCCTATTCTGTCTTGACTAACATTTAGATAGTTCACAGTAAATACGATTAACACACAGAGAAAACAAATTCTTGAACACCTGCTTATTAGGGATACCCCATCCATGCTGAGCACTGGACAAAGCAAGGATAATTTGGGATCATACTGTAATGCACAAAACAGCTGGGTTATGGTCACAAAGACAGCCCTTAAGGCTGTGTGTGTATAGTTTTAACATATGGCAACTAAAGAATTCAAATAAGCAGATCCATCCTTTCTGTAAACCTGCTAAGAATTTTTCTCTTTCTGGAAAACCACAAGAGTTCTTGTCAAAGGTTAAATCGGGTTTTTTTTCAGTGTAGATTTCTCACTAGAGCAAGTGACTGTGAATCAAGACATCTTCTGTTACAAATTCAAGCTAGGAAAGTTTGGAGAGACTGATTAAACTTACCTTTCTGTCCATTCAACTAGTACTCCTTACTGACTTACCTTTGATGCTTAAAATCTTCATGGCCTAAATTCATGCATGTTTTTGTCTAAATCCTGACATCCAAAAACATGTAAGTGTGTAACTAACTCATGAATAAACTCTAGTGTGTTGCAGAAATACGTTAGTATGTCTTCCCTCTTAACTCCTTTATGGAGCCTATGCAATGCTTTTCAAATAAAACACACTGAAATAAAGCCCTTGTCTTCCCCTGTCCTTCATTACTGAGAAGTCAATATTGAGAGGGCTTAGGCAGGATGGGGACATTCAAATTCAGATCTTTGCTCTGCCTGATCTGTGTGTGGGATTTAAAACCAGATCCTTTAACCCCTGCAAAGGTAGACATGTTCAGTTCTGATATCCTCTCAGTCTCTCTTGTTCCACTGCATAAGAAACACTTAAATATTCACTGGGCTTGGACAGAGTGTTAAAATTACTATATTTAGATCCCAACCTCTGCTCATACAGCTACTAATGTGTGTAGAGTGGATCAACTTCAACAAACAGATAAAGACTTTTCTCAGCTTATCCTATGATCTAAGTGTAAGGGAGCTCTCTTGGGAGAAACGCAATTTTATTTCAAAGCCTTGCTCTAAATCAGATGTAAGGAGCAGTTAAACATAAGGAATAGAGGGATTTATTTCAGCTACAATGACAGCCTTCCTCTCCCAGCTTTTTTAAACAACACTTTTGCATCTACCTTACTGCTGAAACTGATTCGTGGTTGCAAAGGAATCCTCTGTCCCTCTACTCAAAAATACTGGAGATGAACCACCTTTCAGTAAAGAGCTAAAATCTGCCCTTGCCTGGCAATTCCCCGTTGGCCAGCTCAAGTTGCCTAACATGCATCTGGCTGTATTTTCTGAGCCTCCCGGTCTTCAGATAGATATTTAAATGCACTCTATCAGCTGCCCAGGACTAATTTGACTGTTGAGGATTGCCCATTTGTGCTCAATTCTCCTGTATGTGCTCAGGCCAGACGGGAGGCAGGGTGATGACTCTAGAGACTCTTTGGAGGTTGCAGGGACAGCAAGGTTGACTTTGCCTCCTCAGCAGGGTAGAGCACTCATAGAGGGAAAGTGCTGGGAGCCCCAGGGCCATGGATTGGCACCTGGTGGGTCACAGCCCAGCCCTTTCTCTGACAGCCCTGGGGGCAGAACCCAGCCCCACAACACCAGGTGATTGTGCAAAAGCTGCATAGAGAACATATAGGAAGAATGACATCAGGGAACCTTATAAAAAGACTGTATTAAGAAAGATGAAGAACATAGAAAACAACATGAAAAGCTTAGCCTGAAGCAAAAGCTACAGGTACTGAGGGTACTGAGAGCAGCCCTGAGGAGAAGGACTTGGGAGTGTTGGTTAAAGAGAGGCTCAACATGATCTGGCAGTGTGCGCTCGCAGCCCAGGTGGCCAGCTGTATCCTGGGCTGCATCAAAAGCAGCGTGGCCTGCAGGTCAAGGGAGGTGATTCTGCCCCCCTACTCCACTCTGGTGAGACCCCACCTGGAGTCCTGCATCCAGCTCTGGAGCTTTCATCACAGGAAAACAAGGACCTGTTGGAGTGAGTCCAGAGGAGGGCCACAAAGATGATCTGAGGGCTGGAACACCTCTCCTATGTAGAAAGGCTGAGAGAGTTGGCGTGGTTCAACCTGGAGAAGAGAAGGCTCAAGGGAGACTTTATAGCAGCCTTCCAGTACGCGAAGGGGGCCTATGAAAAAGCTGGAGAGGGACTTCTGACAAGCGCTTGAAGTGATACAGCAGGTGGTAATGGATTTAAACTGAAAGAAGGTAGATTTAGATTAGATATAAGAAAGAAATTTTTTGCTATGATGGTGGTGAAGCACTGGAACATGTTGCCCAGAGAAGCTGTGGATGACCCCTCTCTGGAAGTGTTGAAAGCCAGGTTGGATGGGGCTTTGAGCAACCCGGTCTAGTGGCAGGTGTCCCTGCCCATGGCAGGAAGGTTGGACCTAGATAACCTGCAAGGTCCCTTCCAACCCAAATGGTTCTATGATATACTGCCAGCCTTTTTCTATGCAAACAGAAAACCTTGGAGAAGATTTGAGGTATGAGGTGATTGTTAGCAATACTACGGCTAACCAGTATCATATTGGTACATTTGCAGTATTTTCATTTTAGAAGGCCTGATTTTAAGAAATGGAGTGAAGTTAGACTTCCAGAACTTCTTGTACTTGACATCTACAAATGAAAATAGTTTAGGTTCTTCAAAATAGTTACTCACTTTTTTCTCTCCTGTTCCCATCCCTTCACATTTGCATAAGAAAGTGTGGTCTGCTAGGCTGTGTACCAAGCAGAAGCTTCAGCTCACTGCAGATAAACTCTGTCAGGATATTACCTACTTACTCCATTTGCTATTGCTGATTCCCTTTATTTGAAGAGAGAGAGGAATGTGTGTTGCCCCAGCGAATCTGCTCACCACAGTACCACAGACAGTCAGCAGTACACTTGAACCAGTGCAGCTAAGCTATTCTCAAAATATCTTGCTGACCCATCAGCTATGGCAGTGTGTCTTGCATCTTCTGTGGTGATCACAAGCAAAATCAGAGCTGGCAAAGGTAGTGTGCTGATCATGGCATAGCTGCAAGCACAGCCACCGCAAGTGTCTGTGAATGTTTCTTTCTGTGTGCATACCACAAATAGTGAAGAAGTTTCTTCAATTGTCAGTCATCCTTCAAATCATAAAAAATGTTTTGGGGTGAAGTAAATTGCAAGCATGCAATTAATTGAAGTATTTTTTGTGGTTGAACCGCTTATTGGGTTTCATCTGTGCTTATATTGCACAGGCTTTTTTATTTTAAGTTTGTTTTATGATGTGTAAATAAATCAGAGGAAGGCTATTGTCAAGAGATACATGAAACTAATATTTTCTAATTAACAAATTAAGAATCAATAGTGGATTATACCTAATCTTTCTGAGAATCCAGCTTGGAATTTTTAAAGTTGATAACAGTACATCACCAGTGAATAAAACTAACAATGATTTATTCTCTTTAAATAAATTGTGGTTTACTTCCATAGAAAAATTTAAGAATTTTTCTTATATAACCAGAAAACTAAGAGATATTATTTATGCAAGAAAGACTAGTGTTTGATAAAGTACCACACACAAATTAAACAAATGAACTGATAAAAGAACATATGTTAAAAAAAACACATATAAAACCCTAAAAACTATTAAAATCGAAATACCTTGTTCAGGCCAAAATATATTTCAGCCCTGTTCTGTAACAGTCACGAAAAGGACTGGGCAGTGTCAATATTAAGCTTTCAGCCAGTGCGCCTGAAATGCAGTAAATATGTTTTGCTGTCATCTGTACCTGTCTGAACTTGCTGCACTACTCCAGGGCTGCTCTCCACTCTAGTAAGTCTGATGTCTTTGCTTTGAAGCAACCAGCCTGTATTGTGGGAAATGAACAGGTCTGTGGCATACCTACTTAATGTTTTTGTTACGCCTGCATTATCAGAGAAGGAATGTACACACTGCAACCTCTCCTGTTTTCTGTTAACGTAGAATGACTACAGAATTCTTTCTGGATTACTGTGCAATCTGCAAGAACAGGCAACTACAGTAGGTACAAGGTATTACCTATCAAACCCAGTGTATTTACCGTGTAAGCAGTGAGTGCTTACATGATAGCCATGCTCTGTAATTTAGTTATCTAAAACCCTGCTAAATGTTTTGAAGACCCTTTCACAGGCTCCCCCACCAGTATAACCAAAAAAATAGAAAAAAAAATAATATCAACAGATGATATGTAGCAGCTGTGTTTTTAGCAGGTCTGTGCACTGAAAAGCACCAAAGATAATGATTTATGAGACCCAAACTAATTCTTCACTTAAAAGCACAGTGGACGTTCGATTACTCAGTGCAACTAAACCCAAAACTTCTGCTTCAATAACATAATTGAAAACATCAGAAAAAATAAACAAGTTATTTGTCTAAAATGAATGCAAGTCATCTTTGATCCTCAGTTTGACAGTTCTGGGAGTATGTTTCATTCTCATCTAAATTATACTGGGACATCTAATTTTTCACACTGTTGTGTTTTTTTCAGCTCATTAAAAATAGACATTAATAATCACTTTGCATGATGAAAGCTGACTATTTCTTCTTGCTTTATAGCCAAATCCTTACCCATGACAGAAATTTACTGTTTATGCTATTGCCCCTTTGTTCAATTAATATTACCTCATTATTTTAATAATAAGTATATTTCTCAAAGGGTATTTAATTCTTCATAGGCTGTTCCAGGATTTCTATTGGTCACTTATTCAGCAATCATGTTTTTGTACATATACTGAGATAATTCTGATAAGTTGAACTTAATTTTCCATGTGTGGAAAATACAACAGAGTAGTTTAACCCCAGTGGGGAGACACCAGGTGTGCATGAGGGTTCGGGCTCTTTTAAAATTACTTTTCATCTCTCCTGGGAGTTGTCAGAACCTCTTCCACTCACATTTGTAACCCTTTAGAGCCAGGACTAAATTCTGTCAGTAGTACTCAATTTCTCCACGTAGGTGAGCCTGTGATGTCCCTGGCAGTGTTGTGCAACAAGTTGCCACCTGGTCACCCTTTACTCACTTCCTTTCTTCCTCCTGCCAACCAGGCAAAAAAGACTTGCTCTCCCCTTTCCTGACTCCTACAGAGGTGTGTTGGGACTGTCAGAGGATTGCTTACAGGGACCTGAAAGATGTTCAGACAGAGGAAAAAGAGCAGGGACAGTTTATCCCATTTTCAGCAGCTGATGGAGAGCATGCTCTTGCCCAAGAAGTTCTGTGTTCTCTGTAATGTACAGGCATATTACTGAATATAATGAAAAAATTTATCTTTGCAATGGCATATGGTACATAAAACACCTATTCCTGAGCCTCCATCACAAAAAATCTTAAGCTCAGCATCTTCCCTGAGATAACATCTGTCCTGCATTACCTCCACATGCAGGCTTCTCTCTGATGTGTTTGTGAATAGCTCTTTTTTCTGTGATAACACTGATATTATAGGATTCTCACACTAGAAAACAAGGGTTCTTTTTGTTGAATTAATAGTACTGAGTCTTTCAGAGTTATGCTTTTAATGAAAGTTTCCATAGATGGTAGATTTTATTTGGATGGCATTATACTTCCATAAAAACCAGTAGGTCTTTATTGTTTCCATCTATACCTCTTACAGTTCTTTTTTGAGTTGGTCACAGGAAAAGCTGATGTCATGAAAAACTTCTACGAAGGGACCCTTCCAAAAATTTTTGGATCTTTATCACAGAAATGGAATAGAGAAGAAAAGTGTCTGAAAGACCAGAGAAATTTTTACTAACCTACCTTTCTCATATGGAGGCACAAGGCTCAGCTTAGCTGTTCCTGGCCGTGCTTACACTCACACGAGCCACAGAAAAATCAGTGAGCATGGTGGTCTCTCTAGCCATGGTTAATTTTAGTGCTAGGCTTTCATTTCACAACTGAAAAAATTGAAATTTTTAATTTCACTAAAATAGCTACATGAAATAATTTTGATGGTATTAGGCAAGGGTAAGAATTTTCCATAGTAACAGAGAGGGGCTGGATTCATCTCATATGACTTCAGGCATGTCAGTAATAGTCTCTGTGTATAAACTGGTTGCCTAGGCTTCTTCTGCAGGCACTTGAAAGAGAAAAAAACATCTATGGGGTTCTTTGTCTCGCTTGACATAACAGCCCTCAGCAGCCTTTTGAATCTACATAGCTGTCACACTTCTAAGAGTAAAAGTGTGGTAGGCGCCCTTAAAAATGTGCCCTTGCCAACTACACTGCCACAAAGCAAGCGAGTCTGTGCTTAAATATACCTGAAAATCCATCCTTCTCATTGACTTCAGTGGATGGATAGCATGATTCACAACATGATGGAATAAATGACACGAATGAGGCAAGAATCGAAAGAAATTTTAAGAATATCCTCGTCCTAGCCTTGAAACTACATTATATATACTTCAGCAAGAGAGTGCATGGCACTTCACAGGCATAAGATAGCTCCCAGGGAATTTACCATCTAAGGTTATTTGTCAGTGCTCTACATGGAGCTACAAAATTTGGCAGGATCCATATTCTTTTCTAATATTACGAGGCATAAAGTAAGTAGCCAGAGATCCCACAGACTGAGTAATGCTAAAAGAAGGTGTTTTATACTGTAACTCTGGCACCCTCCACTTCTGTGTCTTGAAAGTCAAGATGCATCTGGTCTCAAGATGGCCTGGAGTTGAAGTGGACATTCATGGCCATGTATAAAATTCCTCTATCTCATCTTGAGAGCTTGGCTGCTCCAGAGCTGCAGGTGGTCCTCTGCTGGGGACACTGCCTCTTGCCAGGAGCCCTTTGCCGAGATGGGAGAAAGGAAAACTCCAGAGTTTCCTGTTTTTTTGAACTGAAGTGTCAATGACCATTATTTATTAACTGACAAAGGGGCCTTTTATTCCTTGCTTTTAATTAGAAACTACAACAACTTGCTTTTCAAAGCTGAAAATGCTTGAAATGATCCCAAGTAATATTCCAAAACCACTAGCCTAAAGCTGGCAGTTAGAAACCTAATGAAATCTGATCAACTGGCTGAGCCCTCCTGTTCCTACACACATACTCACATGCACACACACGCACCCCTTGCCCCGGCACCACAAGAAAAGACCCCAGACAAGGCGACCGCATTCCTTTTGAACAGCTATCTACATTTGTTACGCAGCGGACAGCTTGGGATCTATCCATGAGAGATTACACGTACTACTTTGAGAAGAAAAATCTCCTTCATGAAACTTCCCAAAGCAGACTACAAAAAGACATTAGTTTCCCAGGCTATTTTTAATTTCGTTCCAGCCCCATCACAGGGCTTTATAATCCTCTTCTGTGGGGAATATCTTCATGGTTTGAACTCCTCTTCAGTGGGGTAGGTTTAGCATTTGCTGTGGCAGGGGGAGAAGCTAAATGAAGTTGCGCTGAATTGCAGCAGCTGCTCAATCACAGGCTCTCTCCTTCCCGTTCAGCATGGTTGCTATTCTAGCACTGGCCTCTGCAGCACACACACACACCAGCTCTCAAGATGTGAGGGGTTCTTTTTCTGAGGCAGAGTTTGACAGACAACTTGCTGCTGAGGTTCAGCCAGATACAGCTGGTCAATGCAATGCTGCTCATATACATCTGTCTCCCATGCACTGAATTCTGTCAGGTTTTATTTGTCATGGATGGAGTTAATTGCGAAATGCTCGATATGGAGAGAATACGGAAGATACAACATAAAACAAGCATCTGTTCTACGAGCAAAACGAAATGCTGACACAAAGTTGGCCTAAAGCTCAAGCTGTTTCAACGGCTGTGTAGGCCCCCTGTGTTTGAGTGCTCCAGCATTATTATGTCTGTCCCATCCAGTTCTCCTCCTAGCAAGTTCCTCTGCCATAGCTTGCCCAAGGAAACAGCTTCTGAGCCTGTTTTTGCACGGTGGCATCACAAGAGGTGCTTGAAGATTGTGGTGGGACACAGGTAAGTAAGACTATGCCCCAGGGTTATAAACAGTGACAAGATTAGAGCCCGTGTATGGCTGAAAGTGTTTGAGGAAAAGGGACTTGTGGGAATGTGGAGTGGGCAGAAGTCGGGGAGGCTGGAGATGCATCAGTCATGAGAGAATATAGAAAAATACTTCCTAAATGGGAAGTAGGGACTTCTTGAGTTTTGCCTAAGGCTTGCCCCCATCACCACAAGCCTATCTGGTACAGATGGCCTACGCTCCTTTTGCAGAGGAACGCCTGCTGGTAACGTCCTTCCTTAAACTGGCATCAGATCATCTGTGTGTCATCCAGTTGTTCCTCTTCAGCAACAGCAGGGCCACTGTTAGCTGGCCATGGAGCCTTCATGATATATTTGCCACCAAGTGGAAAATAATTTTTAAGAGACTTTTCTGAAGACATTATGGTGTCCACAAGTTTCCGCAAGGAAAATGTTTCATCTCTCTGAAAGTATGGAAACAAATTTTCTCCACAGACCTTCAGTCAGTGCCTCTAGGAAATGATCGTTTTGTAGGAATATATAAAATTGGCACATGGCACATCGGACAAAGTATAAAGACCTTTTCCAAAAGCACACTATTCATTAGAAATCATGTTTCATTTCCATTTGCACAGGGTTTTATCATATATTGTTATATCTATGCTTGATTATATTGTTTGATGTCTCTGTCCATGAAAGCAAATCTCAAATGAGAAACTTTTAAGGATACCCATACTCCGTACAGTCAGAGTATTCCTTTTCCTATGCCAGCCTTTCTAATTACACAGAACTATCAACATTTGCAAAATATTCACAACACACGACACAATGCATATGTCAAGACATACACTCAAATCCTATTGATTCAAGTGAGGCTTCAGCATTGTAAGTTAAAAACACACCTACACTCTTTGCAAAATGGTACCTCAAACACTTGTTAAAGCCTACTTCTTTCACACCAAAGGATCATAATAATTTGGAGTTAGTGATGCCATTTCTGAGTACTTTGCTCTATGTGGCAAAATCATTCTTGTTCTCTGCTGCACATCTGTTTATCTTCTCACTCCAGCTGAACTCCACGAGAGCCCATGGGCTCTCTGAAAACCTACTCATTTAGGTGGGATGCAGCAGAAATGAAGTATTGACCCATCAGAAAGGCTAAAAATATTGACATGTTTGAGTCGGGAGTTAGAAACTGTACCAGATGTGAAGAGGAACAAATCACAGCTAGTTGCAGAAAACTGCCAGCAATCCATGGGAAAATACAGAACTCATACAGGAAATCCCATGAACTTCAGCAACAGAAAAAATTCCTCTAGCCCATGCTGTCTTCACCCTCTAAACACAGCCATCCTTTTAATGTCAAGTTAGCTACCCCTTTGCTTCTTCTGTGTGTATCATTCTTTGCTACCTTTTTTCACAATCCATTTTCCATCATCCCCCCTACCTCCAAAAATATACAAGTAAACAAATAAGCAGTGACTATGACCTCTCTCTGACTTTGTTCTGCTTTCAATAGAAACATGGTGCAGATTGATGCTTGAGCAGAATCAGTGATAATTTTAATCCTCTTGAAACCAATGTTTCCCTGTTTTTGTCACCTGGAGCCTTAGGAACAAGAATATTCTGTCTCTATTTGTTTGCATTGTTTTCAAGATTTTTATGTCTATTTGGTTTTATTTGTATATAGTATATTGTCCGCTACCAAAAAGAGAAGGTGGAGTCTCTGTGGAGTTACGGCTAGCTGTGGTAAATCATCGGTTTTTCTGTGCTTCAGAAATTTGGAATTCCATTTCTTGTTCAGGGAGTTGAATCCCTTCAGCAGAGCAGCTTCACCATCTTCCTGAACAGAAAAGGCGGTATTAAACCTGCCCTAATCACTAACTGTTCTTTCCTTTGATCTTGAAGTTTCGTCAGAAGGAAGCCTGTACTAACAATAGATTTTTTTCTTAATTTCCCTATTTTTTACATCAGTAATTCTCCACCCTTTCTGTTCATGTCATTTAGCTCACATCAGCAGATCAAGAAATAGAAAAACTGCCTAGTATGCCAAAGTTATGTGAAACTCTGACACATCCATAGAAGGGCAGATTTTTCACATTGACAAAGCACTTGACACATAGCAGGTAGACCACGTGAAAGGTGTCACACACCAAAACTGGGTGACTGAGCACAGGGCTATGAATATTTTTATTCCACAGCATTCAGAACTCCATTCTAAATGCAGTAGATGTTTTTGGACATTTTGCTGGGTGTTTTCCCAAAGAACTTACGGATTTGTCTGGAAGAAGTGAACTGGATTGCCAGACTGCGTCAGTTAGCGCTTTCTGAAATTCTGTGTTGGGCTCCACATTGTGAGCATTTGCTTGCGCATTCTGCTGTAAGATAATGGAAGGCCAGGTCTCAGCTTGTCCAGCTGGCAATGTCAATACTTACACTTCCTTGTCTACATTAGATACTCGTAACACATTAATTTAGAGCACATTAATGTAGGTGCCCAATGTATACCAATTTATTTAGGCCCATGCATACATTTTTTTGTTTTTAAGGAATGAGAAGAAGGATTAAATAAATAACAATGAATAAGTGTATTCTGAATTTTACCATGCTTTAATAGTTGAAGGAAGAGCTTTAAATGTGTAGTTATTTCTAGGACTTGCCATACCAAGTATGAGATCAATCAATTTAAAAGAACATAAAATTTATTGGAACCATATTTAGCTTGTTCTTAAACACCAACATTTTGGCTCATAAGCTCAGATCATTTTCATGTGAAATTTATGCCTACTACTAATAGCTGCATTCAATTTCTAAAAAATTACTCCAGAAGCAATGTTCTGATAAACTGATAAAGACATCTTATGACTTTATCATATGGCCCAGATTTAAATTTGATCAGGTTCCTTAGTGTCTGTCTTTGCATTAGTGAGAGCTAATTCCAGAATTAAGGGGCTCAGTTAGTTGCAAATTTTTGAAGGACAGAGGTGATGTTGATTATTGCATGAACAAAGCCTAGGATTTTTGAAGAACTAGGGAAGCTCAGGAAGTGTGGGCGGGATGAGTGGTCGGTGAGGTGGATTGAGAAGGGGCTGAATGGCAGAACTCAGAGGGTTGTCATCAGCGGCGCTGAGTCTAGTTGGAGGCCTGTAGCTAGTGGTGTTCCCCAGGGGTCAGTACTGGGCCCAGTCTTGTTCTACTTCTTCATCAATGACATGGATGAAGAGTTAGAATGTACCCTCAGCAAGTTTGCTGACGACACCAAACTGGGAGGAGTGGCTGGATACACCGCAAGGCTGTGCTGCCATTCAGCAAGACCTGGACAGGCTGGAGAGCTGGACAGAGAGGAACCTGATGAAATTCAACAAGGGCAAGTGCAGGGTCCTGCACGTGGGAAGGAACAACCCCATGCACCAGTACAGACTTGGGGTGGACCTGCTGGAGAGCAGCTCTGCGGAGAGGGACCTGGGTGTCCTGGTGGATGACCGGTTAACCATGAGCCAGCAGTGTGCCCTGGCTGCCAAGAAGGCCAATGGCATCCTGGGGTGCATTAGGAAGAGTGTGGCTAGTAGGTCGAGGGAGGTTCTTCTGCCCCTCTACTCTGCCCTAGTGAGGCTGCATCTGGAGTACTCTGTCCAGTTCTGGGCTACTCAGTTCAAGGAAGATGAGGAACTACTAGAGAGAGTCCAGTGGAGGGCTACGAGGATGATGAGGGGACTGGAGCATCTGTCCTACGAGGAAAGGTTGAGGGAGATGGGCTTGTTTAGCCTGAAGAAGAGAAGGCTGAGAGGTGACCTTGTAAATGCTTATAAATGTCTCAAGGGTGGGTGTCAGGCGGATGGGGCCAAACTCTTTTCAGTAGTGCTCAGCGACAGGAAAAGGGGCAACGGGCACAAAACTGAAGCATAGGAAGCTCTGTCTGAACATGAGGAAGAACTTCTTCCCTTTGAGGGTGACGGAGCACTGGAACAGGCTGCCCAGGGAGGTTGTGGAGTCTCCTTCTCTGGAGATATTCAAGACCTGCCTGGACAAGGTCCTGTGCAGCCTGCTCTAGGTGACCCTGCTTCAGCAGGAGGGTTGGACTAGATGACCCACAGAGGTCCCTTCCAACCCTGAACATTCTGTGATTCTGTGAATTAAAGACCCAGCTTGTGGTGGAATCTAGACACCTAAAGCTTATTTATACCATGACTAAAAGATGTTTTGTTACAGCATTACCTCCTTCTAGAAATGTCATGCTAACTACTAAAGTTTTGACCAGAGACCTCTATTGTAGACAGGAATATGAGAAGTGCATGACCCTGTCTTTCTGGGATCTCCAGAAACAATCCATGAACAAAAATGCCAGGCAGGGCAGTATGAAGCATTACCCTGTGCCAGGTTTCACACCATGCTGTCTTCATAGATCATGGATATGAGCAGAACAGGGACACCTGAGAAGATGCAAACTCAAGCTAACAGTCATTGGGTGCACGTGTCAGCTTCTGCCACCTCAGTAATGGTGTGATGGTCTCAGCTATTAGAATGCATTACTGATGTTCTTCCTATCCACCAAGAACTGCCTCAACAAAACCTTGGGAAGAGATGGCAATAGGAAAAATAGTAGTTTAAACATGAGTGAGGGTTTCATAGACAGGCCTTCAACTTTCTTTTTTCATTTGACATACCCTTGCTGAATCCTCAAGCTTCCTCTTAATGTGTTGCTTTCAGCTGAAAATATGGCACTGTGCAATCCTGTATTTTGGGTATAGCAAAAAAAAAAGTTTTTCCTAATGCTAATTTTAGCCAGTTTTTGAAAATCAAGCTGTGGTGTTTCTACCTTTAATGTTACTGTCTGCAACAGAGCTCTGCATGCCAGTTTGCCATACCGTTCACAGCTCTAAATCATCATCTCCTCAGCTGTGCTGGATGGGGCTCTGGGAGCTGTAAGGTCAATTGGGAATCAGTATTTGAACTTGGTGGTTGCTAGAAATGCTCATGGATGAACAGATGAAAAGTACTAAGTAGCTCTTTCCGCTGCTCCTCCAAATCCTGGGTAACTAAGAAGAGCAACTGCTTGGTGAAGTTCAAGATCAGGCAACATTTCAACCAAAAATTGTGATCTAAAGTAAAGTGGAAAAATGCCTTCAGTGGGAGAATAAGTATGGTGCTAGGAGACAGGAATGTGAGATGAGTCTTCCCACTGCTGTATAGTACAATAATTTTTGAGGTGGACAAGCTGTGCAATGTGTTGCTTATTGCATTAATTTTATTGGTGAGGTTTAATAGGACGTCACATGTAAACTTATGTAATTATTCAGCTCATGCTTTTCCATAAAAAGGCAACTTTTTTAGCTGTAACTAATAATTGCAGAGCATTAACTTGGAGTTCTGGTCCAGATCACAAAGAAATTATCAACATAACATTTACCAGATGAGGGCAAGCTGAGCTTCTATCTCCACTCAGTCACAGGTGATGGTCAGAAATCCTGACACATCAGAGTCATTATGTCCAAGGTGCAAATGTAGAACTGGGAATAAATGCCACAGTCACCTTGACTCTGCTTACTTTATATGTGTCAGCTATGGCCGAGTTGCTGTGCCAGCCACCACAGTGTATTTTCCCTTGACTCAGATTGCTAGGAGTAGCATCTTATGAACTGGTCTGGTCTGTGTTACTGATTGAAAGAACAAATAGTCACCACCAGTGTTTTAGACACATTTTTAGATCATGCTTGGCAAAAATCAAAATGGTTGACGTACAAACTCTCACTTCAGATTATGTTTTGAATTGAACTGACACTTCTTTATTTCCATTTACTTTAAAAGTAAGTAATAAATCATTGACATGCCTCAAATGAGCAGCTGGCTAGCCCTATTATTTTTCTTCAGATGAAAAAAACCCCACAAAACAAAACCTAATAGCCAAAACAGAACTAGTTCATTTGCAATACTATAGACTAAGTTTTTGGCTGTAAATCCTGCTTGTGGTGTATTATAGTGTTAGCAATTCTTCTGCCCTGTGGATAAGACAAAAATGAATATGGCTGTGTTCAAGCATATACACACAAAAAAAGCCCCAAACCTTATTCATTCTGGATGTGTTTGTGCTTATCTAACCATACTGGTTAAAACTATTTTGGCAGTGTAACAGTGCATTATATAGCTTATTGCTTTTTGTTTTGGAAAATGAAAGCTGCTAAGATATTGTGGTTTGGAAGCTGTCTGCAGAACATGTACAGTGTTTCTCACAGGCGTACACTTTCACTGTATTTTCCTTTTGTCAATGGATTATAGACATACATACATTAGATACATACATACCTACATACATGGATTACAGACGTTACATATAGTTAGACTTTAATGTACCTTTTTAAAGCCCCTTAAGAAATGTAGGCAGACTCTCAGCTGGTTTAATTTGAGTTACTCCTATGATATCAGGAGAGTTACATCTTATAAAATAATAAAATGAATAATAATGTATTACACCACCCCAGGAGCTGTTTTTTATGCATTATTATTATTATTACAGTTTTTGATTCCTTACTTAATAACTAAATCTGTACCCCTCTTACCTTTCCTTAAAGAAAATTTCCTATCTATAAAAAGGTATCACTTTCTGAGATTTATTGAATAAATAAAAGAGAATGAAACTCCACAATCTTTTTTTATTGTAGGTAGTGTCCAAGACACATACAGAAGCAGTAACCGGAGAGAGAGGTGAATAGAGCAAAGAAATTCAAGGGAAAACGGCATGAGGGGTGTCCAGTGGGGTCTAATTCTGATGGGATTGCAACAGCAACAATAAAACCAGGTTTTACACTGAGGAAGGATCACAATGTCTAGGTTATTTTTTCAGGACACTGAATACACAGAGAGATATTGTGAGGGATAGTGTCAGGATCGAGCTGGAGCTTAACACTTACTTGGGGTTGGGAAGGTTGTTGACTAGCTTTACACACATGGACACTGGGGCCATCAGAGTTGTACCAGAGTTCTGCTTTGCCTGGGGACCTGGAAGGTGGCCTGGGGTTACCGCTGGGGGTTGATGGATTGTATACGTTGTTCTCTCCAGTACGTTCAGCTCTTATAGTTGTGTTCTAATTACCTCCCATATCTTTAAATCAGGATTTATCTTGCACTCTGTGTGCTGCGTGCTGATGGGGAGACTTCTTGTTCATTTTGCTCAAAATGAATCCAAGCGTGGTGAGATTCTAAGAATTACTAGGGGAAAAATAAGATGTTTCAGTCCAATATCTGCAGACATGGACTGAGATGTGCAGACTCCGGAGGTGCAAACTCCGTTAGATCTCCATGTGCCAGACCTTGACATTTCCCAGCATGGTCCCAGTGCTAATCCCCAACCTGGGATACATAAATTTATTCTGAGAAATGTTTCAAAGCTTTCTGTGTTTCCTCCCCTTTACAAATAAAATTATGAGCTGCCATTTAAGCCCATCTCAGAGACTTTTTCATCCTTTTTTCCTCCCACTTGTTTATCACTATCAGTGAAACAGTAGCTTGAGAAAGAAATAACTGACAGCTTTTAAAAGGGATAAAAAAGTTCTTTGTTTGTTCACTTTTATCTCAGGATAGAAAGACTGGTGAAAGTACAAGGAAATAAATGACTAACTTATTAAAGTGCTTGTCAAAGAGAATGGGCTGCTGCTCTGCCTAGTCCAATATGTGAGTTGAGAGGAAGTGGGGAAACATTTTTCTAGTGGAAAAATACTATCTGCAAGGTAGCAGTGAGAGCGAGCAGAGGCTGAGTGGTGCCCGGGTGCCAGCCTCCTCCCACCGCAGCTGTGGCTCATAGGCAGCTTGCCTGGCTCTGCCTGGCAACATGCTCACCCCCGAGCATGCTGGGGCAGGCACCCCGAGTTATGGGCTCCAGGGATGCCTGGGGTCACGTCTGCAGGCACACAGTACACAGAGAGGAGTACGACCATGAGGAAAGCCTGGTCCAAGTGCAGTGGAGATACAGCCAGAAATCCAGAGCTTGAGGTATCACCATTTGGAGTGAGGATACAGGCTTTAAAGACTGCAACACATGGGGACTACAGACTGCATTTTATATGTGGTTAAGTAAAGCATGTACTTAATAACATAACCAAGCAGCTATCACAGTGACTGTACACACAGTGGTTGTTATAACACTGTTCCTTTGTTATTGCCTCCTGTTACTGTAGCCATGCACTGATGTATGATAAAGATATGTGGGTGTAATAAGTCACAGAATTATTAAATATTAAGGTGTTCTCATCTATGGTATGCCACTGAGGGGAGTAAGATCAATAAAGAAGAGATAAAAAAGGAAAAGAGTCTTCGAGTGTGAAGCTATAAATCAACATTATGCAAAGGGCATCTGCACCAGGGCTCCCTGGCAGTGCATGGGGCCAGCAGACACCTGGTGATGGGAGCCAACAGAGACGGTGACCTTGCAGCAACGCTTCCTGGTCATGCAGCCAGGCTGGTTCACCCCCTCTTTTGCAAGAGCGTCCTCCTCCCTGTCTCTGCCGCGGTGCAGCTGTGTGATGCCCCTGGATCTGTACCAGACGCTAGTGCAGGGGGGCCCACATACTGCTATGAACTGGACTCAAACTTATTTCCAACACCTTTTCCAGGGACCACAGCCTGCCTGCTGGCCCAGCTAGGAAAGATAAGCGTAGATCTAGGCTCCATTCCCACACCCTGGAGAAGGCTGCTGGGGAAACGAGGGTGCCCTTCCGCAGCCCGGGCAAGCGCTGTAACCCCAGCGGAGTTGCCAAGGGGCCCCTCTGCCCGTGGCAGCATTTAAAAGAACATGGCAGTCACGAGTGCATTCAGTGTGCTTTGCAAATGCCTCTCCGAGCATACCCCTTGGGGATTTAGGCCGAGGAATGCCTGGTTCCCCAACTCCCAGCTGCTCGGCCCCGTCAGAAACGGGCCCGTTCTGGGAATGTGCTGAGATGTGAACCCTGGCACTGGGGAATTGCAGCGAAAGGGGAAAGCGTCCCTGGTGTTGAGGTGCCTGCAGGCGCATGTGGCAGCTGTGCGGTGGTATTCGGTGTCTCAGCTCTGCGCTCACCACCCAAACTCTGCTCCAGACCCCTGGCTTGAATCCAGGGTCTGGTTGCATCTGACCCACTTAGAGTGCATTAATTGGTGCACGGAATCATCCCATCCCTTTCTAAAATGGGTCCTCGCCTCTCTGTCTCTGGTGTTATTTCACCTCTCACTGACTCCATTCCTTTGGCTGGCCCCTACACTGCACCTCCTCTTCTGACTCACAGGCCCAGTCCCACCCTGGCAGGTCTCAGCCCTCCCTGCGAGGACCTTGTCCAAACGCGGCCTTTCCTCCCCGTCTCCCTTCCCAGGGCCTTTCCTGGCTCCGGCCATGCACCGCATCCATGGCCGAGTCGCCTCAGATTATTCCCCAAATATCTCCCAGTTTTCTTTAAGGCTGGAGTCAGGATCTCTCCACGATCTCCCAGTTCCAATGACAACTGCTGCTGTTTCCAGAGCTGTGGATCAACCACTAGTTTCCAGAATAAAATGCTGATTTTATGTAGGAACTGCAGATTTTCTGGATCTTTATTTTTTTCTTAAGTGTTTCCTTCCTGAAAGCCCTTTCTGTGAAGGAACGGCAGGTAACAAGCGACAATGTGTTGCATAACCTGGTGCAATTATGTGTTTGCTCTGGTAAACAAACAGGGTGCAGAACCCAGCCAGTTCCCAGATTTCGTACTTTCCCCAAATGTTTTCACAGGAAAGAATTCACATTTCACTTCCTCTGTTGTTGCAAAGGTTCAAAGCATTCATACTTGGCATATGGTTTTACTTTGAGTTTTATTTATCCTTGTTTTCCCTGAATATTGAAGCCACCATAACTAAACTGTACTGTAATTCAAACACATGTTTAACTACATAGTAAAACAATGAAAAGCAAATTTAAACAAAAAGTAAATGAACTTGGCACTAAACCACAGCATAATTCCAAATGAAACCATTACTGCCCCACAGAATCATTACATTGCTTGCATGGTGGGATAAAATGAAAATTACCTTTGCAAACTTTTTTCAGCAAAATGACAATGGATACTATATAAATATATTTATATATGTACATATACATATATATGTATAACAAAATGTTGGTTAATATCACCTGAACATTTTTCATGTCCATAATATACTTGATTACACAGCTGTTATCTTTGATTTATGTGAATATCAGTGAGAGAAGAACCATGCCCTACCACTTACAGGCAATCATGTTCTCAGATGTAACCTCTGTAACAAGCATGTTTTCCATGGCTTCTTTTTCTTCTTATGTTGAGAGCTGTATTTTGTATTTATCTCTGTTGTGAGTATTTTTCTTCCCGAAATATGACTCCTTTGTGGAAAGGAGGATTGAACTGATTTAAGCAGCTGTTGAAATTTTTGAAAGTAGAAAAAAACATTGATTTTATGTAATTTCTAGTATAGGTTTATACTAAACAGATAATTTTATCCAAAAGTAATATTTCTGAATTGTTTGGAAACAAAGTGTAAGGGGCACAAAAAACCCCAAACAAGATTGGAATACATAATCCTGCATTTTATTCCACCTGAGATTCTGGGGAAAAAAAAAAACGGGCAATCTTCTTTCTCTGAAGAAGTGAATTCCATATATTAGGAAGATAATACTTCTCTAGCCAAAATAGCATTAGATATGGGATTTATTAGTGCAGGCAGATGTCAGTCATTCATCCTATTTATTATTACTCTTTTGAAGCCAAATGCTCAATTTAGGTTAACAGAATTCCCACCAGTCACAAAAAAACACAGTTCCAACTGGAGAAGAAAATGTTGGCAAAAAATTGGGAGAGTCACAGTTAATCTCACGGATAACAATGAGCTCTTCAATAAAAAAAAAATGGGAGTTTCTGCACTGCAGTAATTTTATATCCCCCATGTAGAATGAAACAATGATCAAACAATTTGCTGTGCAGATGCATTCTTGTTGCATTAATTGTGGCAGGGTGAACAAGTTCTAGCAATACGGTGATTAGGGACGATCATATTTCAATCCAGAAAATGACTGGAAGGTTTCAGTAGATAAGTACTGCGAGGCAGCGTCTTTCATCTTTCTATAGCTGGCTTGAAGCGGCTCAGGTCAGTAGTAATCAAAAGTTTTTATTGTCCTCGATAAAGACCTTCTGAAGTCTGTTTTCTATGTGAAGTGAAGCAGCAGTTTCAGTTCCACAAACCAGTAAATCTCTCACTGTTGGCACGGACTTTGCGGGCTGTCCCAGCACCACGAGCAGGGGTTTAGCATTCGGAACTGTGCACTTACTTATCACCCCTAGAAATGTTCCTCCAGAGGACAGATTTGGGAAAGCTTTCTGTGGGAACATCTGAAAGGCAGACGGTGTTAAGTCATCCGTCCTAAATTAACATGTAATATATACAAATTGTTTCAAATAATTATTCTTTTTTTATTTGACCTGTTGAGACCTGCTACAGACCTGCTGAGCATCTTTCTAGGCTGCAGGAAATGTACTGCAAGTCACATGCTAAATGTTCTTAGTATGAAACCAGAGAGCGTAGGACGACTTTGCTTTATCTTCACCTTCTGCACTATTTCTGTTGGTTGGTCTGTTACAAGTGAGTTACATTAACACTCAGTGAGAACCTTACGCTACTTGTTTCTGAATTTGAACCACTCAGGGAAAAGTCTGCATTAAATTCAGAGAGAAAGCTTTGCCTTCTTTCTTTATTAGTGTAAATAATTTTGCTCTGAGTCAATACAAACCTCAGAGCTGCAAGACTTACAGGAAATGATAAGCAGGCCTCTGCTTTGCATGTAGGAGAAAAAGGCAGGAGGGAAAGCCCCTCTTATTTATTTGTATGAATGACAGTATTTATCTCTTACCAAGTTGCATGATGCTTGAGGTAGTCCTGCTGAAGAGCTGGTATTCTAGTCATGGAAATGACACCCTGTGGTGAATCTAAGTGGATCTACAAAAGTGGTGGCGAAGCAAGGCACAGAAGCTGAGAGGGCAGGAGCTGTGCACATCCCTGTGCAAATAGGTGCAGGACCTTGCCTGAGTGAAATCTAGCCTTCAGCATGGTAGACTGGCTGAAACAATTTTTTCACCTCATCTTGAATCACTCAGCCATATCTAGGTGTTATTCCTCCTACTGAGAGCTTCTCCATAGGACTGCTCAGGCAAGAGCTGAGTTAATGAGCCACATTTCTGAAATGGCAGCATGTAGTTTGACACCACAGAGATATCTCAGTTCAGACTCCTCCTGCTTCTCTGAGTAGTCTAGAGAGATATGTAAAAGCAATTTGGGGTGAGAGGGAATTATTTTGTAATTGTCCTGGAACTAATCAGTTAAAATTTTGGACAGCAGATTGGACTGCTTGCCTGATACTCATTTATTCTCTTCTAGCTTCAGATTCTGTAAATATCTTCCCATTCAAAACCAAGGCTGTATTCCCAGAGATCTCTGGATGCTTTCAAAGCATCACTAAAAACATCACTGGTGGTAAGGATTGCTTACAACCCTCCACTCTCCAATTACAGCCTGAATATGACCCCACTGGAATTTCCCATGTGCTGAGAAAACAAAAATGTTCTAGAGCAGACTGGCAACTTGTCTTCTTGCTTTTACATCCCTGTCACATCATACACACTGAAAGCAAAAAGAGGGGAGCATGTGAAATTAACTCTGTAACTGACATGTCTCTTCCAAGTATCACAGGCAGGCGCCTCAGAGATGGATTTTTGCTTTTGCTCTTGAACAGTGGCAAAAGAATACCTTGGACACGAAGATCTGCTTGACTATTTTCAAAATATGAAATGTATTTTTGGAGAGTTAAGAAAAGAATATTAGTAATTCCACATTCAGGAAATTTATTCTTTTAGAGTATGAGCAAACCCCTGATAAGTCTTGAAAAACAAAGATGTTTAAGAAAATAAACCAAATAGATATATAAACATTTTCTGAAAGTTGCTGCTCATGCTGCCAAGGAAGATGAAAAAACGTGAGAATCTCTTTGCACACACGACAATGTCACTTTCCAGTCAGAAACTGTAGCTCTGTGAAGACTTATTACTCTGAGGCAGGAGCCTGAAGATGCTTTTCTATGGTGCCCACAAACAAACTTCAGCCTGAGCAAGAACGAATTTGACTATAGGAAAGCTGACTAGAAGGCAATCAGAGAAATTAAAGGACACCCATTAGAAGTGTTCATTTTGCAAATCAATCCCATTTTGAACTCTAATGGATTCTGTTTTGGCTATAGTGTGATGTGCAAGCTTGATTTGTAATGTTTTATGTACATGTAATTGTAGGTTAAAGTTACATGTTTATTAAGAGAAAAGCTACAGGGCTTAGCCAATATATGATCATCCTAGATAAAAGCTGATTCATTTTGGCCCAAGGGCAGAATCACTGGAATAAATCCTACTAAGTGCTAAAATCAGGGAGAATCAAAGCTACAAATCTGGCATGCAAGAGCTTTAATCTATAAGCACTATATACATTGTATTACAGTTTGGATTTTAATGTAGTCATTGCTTGAGGAAAAACCATCTGCTTTATATTATGCCTGTGGTGCAGAGTACATTGATTTCATCACATCTCTGTATGGAGTAACAATAAATGGACTGTGAACCATTCTTCAAATAACTTCTTTAAGAATATAACAACTGGTATAATATTTCAAGGTATGAAAACATAAGTGGAATGAAATAGAATAACTGTAAAAATGCACTTTGAAAGCATGTTTCAGAACTGTCTTGGTCATCTTCCATTTATTTTATTTTCCTTTTTGACCGTTGGCTGTTTTCAGCTGTCACTGAAGAAATTGATTCAAAACTTTCACTTTGTTCCTATTTTAGAGATATGGTATTATATTGGGAAGAAATATTTATCTTCTGCAGCATGAAAGCTGCAGGACATGTCCTGTGTTTTTTTTTTTTTACATGAATGTTATTAAATACAACATCAAGGAAATATTTGGTAGAACTTCAGATTTTCAAGGATAGATTCAGGCAGAAAACATTCGCTGAGCTTTACAAAAAGCTAGGTTTAGAAAAAGTGGATGTCAGGTTGCTTTCTGGAACTTCCAGAGCAAAATAAAAAGCCAAAAGCACAGTGCTTGCAAGTCTTTTGCAAAAGAAGTCAGTAACATGTTTTGACACAGAAACAAATCTATCCAGAACTTTCAGAAAAGGCATGATAGATGTGATGATGGGCATCATGTTACACAAGCTATATCACTTTGCAAACATTATCTACAGTACGGATGACATGCATGGTTATTGTGGTCACCAGCCAGCACAAAGGAAGTTCAAAGGATGAAGTAAAGCAGTGAAAGTAAATACAGTCAACAGCACAGTGTTCCACTGCTTTGATGAAGAATGTGTCGTTGCTCCATGCAGTGCAAGGCAATGGTATTATAGCAGGAACTCATCCAGAAAAATCTGTCAGATGTAGTAGTCAAAACAGTACTGAGCCGGACCTAAGCGACTGCATGATGTGAGGCGCAAGCCCTTAAGTCCTTTTGTTCTGTCACTGTGTGATCTGGATACTTTGGAGGATAAATAATTGTTGACAGACCACTATCAGGCCGGTAATTAGAAAATTTGCCCTAACCATCAGAAAAACACAACGGTGCTTGATACCTTTGTGTCTGCAATGATACGACCAGATTCCTTTAACATTGAAGAGCTAGCGCTGGTGACCCAGAAGTCGTCCACAACTGGTTCTGTTTACACTAGAACAGACTCCAATATCTGAATCACTCTCCAGGCTTCACCGACTGTAGGTCGAGATCTTTGCTGACTATAACAACTGCAGTACTGACACCAAACTCACATGTAGATTTCTAAAATTAGGCGTCTTCACTGGGTGCTGAGTCCCCACCCTTTCACTCTGCTGTTGTTTCTGTTGCACTTTTCCAACTGTATGAGTCAAGACAGCCCTAAGTTATGACGATGCAGACTAGCTGGCACGGATCATTCTGATTCATCCATCAATCTGCAAATCAAAAGAAGTTTCAAACGCTCCGTAAAATGGTCTCAGATGCTGAGGTCTGCATACAGGGAATGCAAAACCATTTTTTTTTGACAAAAACCTAATTAAAATACAGGGCCTCACATTTAAGTGGGGAACTAGAGAGTAGTTACATTTTATCACTGGGGTAATCTCCGGTGCTTTGGGTCAGCCCCATTACATGACTCAGTGCTTCACAAGAGAGCAACCAGGACAGCAGGTTCCTCATTTCCATGAAGATTTAGTCGCAGTTATGGGGGAGGTGAATGGCCCACTTTGGAATGAAATCTGCTCCTGTAAAGGCACTAAAAGAAAAACAAGTAACCTTTTCCGTGGGAGCCCACTCATTCTCCCTGCTCAGACCAGAAAGGTCCATCACCAGCAGCTGTGCGGGGTTGCGCAGCGCCCGTGCCATTTCAGGCTGGTAATACCTGCCCCTTCTCCTGCCTGGTTTCGTGATGTGGCATTGACAACATCTGCCTATGCAGTCGTGAAACCCAGAAAGTTTAGAAATAAACTTAAGCAGTTCTGACTTCAGCAATGATATGCCAGACATGGTCGATGCTGACTCCCTTGAAAGAGAAAAAAGGGGATGGGGATAGGCAGCAATAAGGGGATGACACCAGCACACCTGAACACAGTTAGGGATTTTTTTCCATTTTTTCCAGCCCTCTCTCACAAATCGCCTCTGCTCAAAATCTCCTCTTGCTCAAGCACTGCTGCACCGCTGCTCCAGTCCTGCTGCGCATGTCCTCATAACCACCGTCTCAGGTGCCTGGCAACTCAATTTCTACCTGTTTTTGGAAGTCCCGCTGCCACCTCGTGTGGCCTGATATTGCCTGCTCTGGCCCATGACTGTCTGTTGCTGCTGCCTAGCAGCTTCTCTGGCTAAGCCTGCCTCTGTCAGGGGCGAAAGGACCACCGTACTGCTGTGAGTACATCAAATGAGCTGCATTTCTTTGAATCTGCGTTGACATCTTGTGAAGACAGAAAAAGCAGGAAATGTCTAGTAAAAAATGAAATATAGGTAATAGGACCCCAAACTAAACTAGTCTATGTTTACATTTACTATTTTACATTTTATTTTTAGCCTGGGACTGAAAATGAGGTTAATGCAGGAGATCACAGAATCATAGAATCGTAGAATATCTCAAGTTGGAAGGGACCCATAAAGATCATGTTATAGCCTAGACCTTAATTTTTCCATTTTGTAGACAATGCACGCTTCTTCCACTGCAGTAGGCAGAGGAAGTGACTGTATATTTCTAGTTCCCTTTTTGGTACCTAAAGGAAGACTACGAAACTAACTGAAATTATGCTAGCAGTTTTCTTGATGTGACATTGTGTATACTCTTCTCCTCCTCAACATAAGTCAGTGGCTCTCAGCAGACAGCAGAATCCAAATAAACATAATAAATCATGATATACATAGATTCAAATAGAGGGGGCTTTCACAAAACTAATCACAGTGATGAGGAAAGACTGCTAAGTGACTCAAGGGGATGAAAGCAAAATATTATGCTATCATTACACTACACACAAAGAAGGAGTCTGAAGACCTGGCCCACCTAGCATCTGTTGGGAACCAGATGTCAGAATGTATCTGCAATGTTGAGATTTTGGCACACGTGGTCAGTGGCTGCATGACTTCAAAGAAGAGTCATTCTGTGCATAGGACCACAAGAAAAATGTGTCCTACAAAAAAACCCGAAGTAAATGACCTTTCTGGCAAAGATCATGCTGGTATTTCAGGTAAAAAAGACTGTGTTTTTAAAAAAATGCAGTAAAACCTTAATGAATGCCTCTGCATTTGGCATAAAGCCAAAGAAAAATGCTGTACCACTGATTTTCAGAGAAAGTGAAGTTATTAATCACTTCATGGGTGTGGGATAATTATCATGCACTTCTTTGAAGCAAAAATTTTTCAAAGGCAATTTAAAGCATTAGGTAAATTGCATATGTTTTAAAAATAAAATACTTCTTTTACTGACAATACACACATTTGGCCAGGAGGAAATCTATAAAAGGAACGGGTTTACTGGAAGAAGTGACAGGAAGGTTTTCTACAGATTAGTACTCTATAAAATACAATACCTTTTTTGTGACTCTTACTACATCTATTCCAGCAAGCCAGTTTCAGTGGGAAGTTTGTTCCTGAGTGTACATGTGTGCATGTGTGTGTGTGTTTATATATATGTATATATAAACCAGCCTGATTCTCCTGTGAGCCCAGACCTCGGTGAGTCGTAGGAGTTCTTGGACTCTTTCACTTCATGGAGGAGATGCAGATTCTCCGCACAGTACCTGGATCCTCTCTGCTTATATTTTAATTTTAATTTTATTTAGAGTAAAATCTTCTCTTGGATAGGCAATCTGAATGATTTAATCACTTACAACAGCTAATATGAGGGCTTACATCATGCATATGTCCCATGTGAGCCTTTCCACACTGTTCTCTGAGTTTTCGAGTCACAGATCAGCCAGTTTAAAAAAGCATGCAGAACTGTCCATGGAATTTTTGGCCTGGTGAGCAAGCTTGTCTTTGGACCATTGCCTCTTCTGCAAAGAGAAAGACTCTTCAGAATGAGAAACAGGAGATAAGAGGTGGGGGAGTTATGGCAGAGCATCTATTGCAGAAGTGGATGCATCATCTATGAAAAATATCCAGCACTGTTCCAGCTAGCTGACACTACCCAGATACATACAAAGCATATGCTTGAGGGATCAGAAGCAGCTTTAAAAGCCTTTTCTTCAGAAATATTTCTTCAGAAATGTTCTTCCTCCCTCATCAGGCCAGAGACCTGGAGGAAGAAGAATTAGTATAGAAAAATGAGCTGAGTGCCAGCAGTTCCAGCAGAGCTGAAATGCTGTGCTCACTGTATCCGGCTTTCGTGCCTGCCTAAGGCAGCCTGGACTGATCATGGTAACACCCAGTGGTACTGGCAAACAGCCCACACTGTGTCACCGTAAAAGCTTTCTGGTCAACTTTCCTATCCCGTCACAGAAAGGGGAACAGGCAAGATGCCACCAGCAGCAGCACATGGACAATTCCCAAGGTCTTTTGCTCACGGAACACTTACAAGCAGGATGCAACCTAGCTGAATGTGCTGGATAATTGATCAGAATGCATTTATACTGAAGGCTGAGTACCAGAGACCAGAACCAATATGCTATTATCTGGTCACACTAGGACAAAAGCACTGAGTTTTCTTTAGTGAGATGTGATTGGCAGTTTCTGGCACATAAAAATGTAAGTTGCTTCTCCATTCCAGACGCTTTGATGATACAATTAACTTTTTTTAAATTTTAAAAAGTTTTCTCAGTATAACATTAACGAGTTATGAGCGCAAAAGTATTATGACCTGGTGACAGATTAGAAAGATGAGATGTTACTAAATTCAGTTTTGTCCTCCTAATTTCCAGGTCTGTGAGATGGTAGTAGTTCAAAATGTTTGCCTATTAATGTGCTGAACAAATCCACATGTAGATCATGTCAGAATACAAAAGGGATGTAATTATTTATTAATTTTTTTCCTCCTAAATGCTGCTCACCAATGTGAGGATGCCCTAGTGTGGCAGTGATTCATATGCCTGGCATAGGCATCAATCTGTTCCAGCCTACCAGCTGCTGCTGTAAAAGGTTGTAAGATTGCTTATGTAGATGCTTTGGATAGCCTACAGCTGAAATGGCATGAGATGCCTGTGTTTAGGTCCCTGAATATCTTCCAGTGTGTCATTCATTGATGTGGGTAGGAGACTGAATTTACGAGTTCAGAATTTCAAGATTTATTTGTGTAACCACTAGCTGTGTATACCCTGAGTAATTAAATGGCTGATCTTCATCTTACGCCTTAGTCATGTTCTTGATGTTCTGCAAAACAGAAAGCTACATCTATCATTAAATCTGATAACAAATTCTGTCCCTTTGCAACACTGAAGTGTTTCAAAAAGTCACTCTTCATTCCTCAGTTAAGAGTAAAATGGATGATGACATTATCGCTGAGCAAGAAGGAAAAGATGCATACCAGTAAGACTGTGTTGGCAGATTGCTAATACAGCAAGGGTTCCAATTTCTCAGTGAAGGGCAGGGACTACATTCTCTGAAACTAGGCTGATGCTGAGGAGAGGCTGAGCAGCTGAGGAAAAAAAATAGACAGAAAAACACAAAAGCTGATTTCTCCACCTGTAGAAAAGATAATCTTCCAAAGGTGTTCAGAAAACAAAGTACAAAAATCTATTGCCTCAACCTCTTAAAGCAGTGTATCATCATTTATGAAAAATATCTGTCTAACGGGCCAAATAGTGGCAGAACTGAAATGTGGAAAGAGCCCTGGTTTTGTTCCACTGTCACATTTTCTAACTTCTCTGCTTTGGTGCTAAAATGGTTGTAGCATAAATCAGAAAGCTATGGTTAAAAAAACCCCAGCAGTCAGTGTTTTCCATGCTTGATCCATATTCTTTTAAAATGGGCATAAGAGCTTTTCTTTGTTTTGCATCAATGACAATCATCTCCACCTTCAGAGGCAGCAGCCATTACTGCCAGGATGGGAGCAAAATTAGGAGATCCAGAGGTGAAACTCAAAGCCAAAGACTGCCAGAACTTGTTTAGGTGCATGTGGAGAGTACAGTAGTTTTCACAAATATGGTCTGTATTTTTCTACATGGATAGGCAGAAGTGATCTCTTTCCTGAGGCTTATAGTTTCTAAGTAGGCCAATTCTAAACTCACCTGTCAGCTTTAAACAAGCTAATTTTCTTACTTTGCAGACTGAACTAAATACACTGTGACTGGGCCTCAAGGTAAGTAAGAACAATCAGGGTACAGACACAGGCAGCAATGGAGGGGACGACAGAAAGCCAGTGGGTAATTCTATACTCTCTGTGTGTTTGTTTGTTTTTCCCAGAGGCCAAAAGGATTCCACAAAATATTCCCAGAAATATTTAGAAGCAGCAAATATAGGATTTACATGCAACTTTTGTAAGGAATCTCAGATAATTTATGCTGCAGTTTGTCAAGTTCCATCATATAAAACAATATCATGAGCGAAGGATGATGTATGTTCAGCTGCTATGGCATCATCTGTCAGCTAGGGAGTAAACACCTTCTCTTTCCAATTTTTCTGGAATGATTTTGAAGTGTTTGGGTGAGTCACTACCGAAGGTTTTGTATGATTTTCAAATATACATGAAACCAAAAAGAAAAAGCAATTTGGCAGGCAACTAGGAGCCCTTTAAAAACACACAGGCAAGCATCCACTCGGGCTGTGCACACGTTTTTGCCATAGAATGAAAGGCCTCAGTCATGGACTAAGCAGAGACATGAATAAAAGATGGGAGCAATCTGTTAAGTCATAGCGATTGTTCCCAGAGTAGAAGCTAGTTCAGCCTACGTCTGAGTGCCCTACACAACGGCACCTCTAACTAATCCCAAGGGACCATCACTGGATCTCCTATTACTCCCCCAATCTTCCTAAATATTTTGGTCTATCTTTCTTTCATAACTTTATCTAACAGTTCCTGGCTGCATCCTTTTCTGTCAGAACAGTTCTCCCTTTCATTTTTATCTTTATTATTTGGTAAATGCAGATTGTCACCTCTTTTAAAGTACAAAGAAACCAAAGAATTCTTAGTGATGGAGAAAGAGACAGTGGATAGGACATTTGACAGGAGTTTGCAACATAATGTTCAGCAAAACCAAACTAACAGAAATCTAGCACACATAAGGAATTTCCTCATGTAAAGAAAGAGGTAAGAGGTTTTCCCACGTATGTCTCTCATGTGATGAAAAATTGATTCAACTAATGTCTCTTTGTCCAGCGCTAACACCATGGACCGTATTCAGTTTCAGAAAGAAAACAAAACCAAAAACCCCCCAAAAACCCAGCTTGCTAAAAAAAAAAGTGTTTTGGAAACACAATAATAAAAATGGTCTTCTGTTACAAGGGAAAGGATTGAAGATTTTTGTTACAGAACTTGCTTTCTTTCAAAAAAAAATAGCAGCTGATCACCTGCCACTTCTGCTGGATTGGTCTATTTCTTTTAACTTGTGTCTTCATACCAACTTTTTTATTGCATGTTGTGTGGAAATGCCAGCCCCTGAATACATACTGTTCAACTACAAAATGCCTGAGGTATTGTAACAGTCAAGAAACATTTTGTTGTGTGGCTGTCTCAGAGGCAGTATCTTGAGATAACTACATAAAGAGACTAGTAGGAAGAAATCAAGAGCAGGAAAAGATGGGATGAACGAAGGGAAATCTTTCTCCCAGGGAGAGCTTGTGTAGGATGACTGCGCTCTTGAGTGAGCAGGGTTTCCCACAGTTGCCCCAGTCAGACAGACAAAACTTTTATACAACAATGAGGAATCCTGTTCTGTCAGTGAGAGGAGAGAGATGATGTAAGAGGTCTTTGCATCATTCCGTGATTTGCTAGTAATATTTCTGTTTACTGATGCAGTTGATTAAAGTTAATAAGGTGATGTACTTCTGCTAAAGGCTTTGCTATGAAAGAGCAATTTTGGAGATTCCTGACTGATAAGCAGAAAATAAACCGTCTGATCACAAGCTATAGAAGGTCATTAGCTGGTTTATGCAGCTCCCCAGGAAACACTCCAGCAGAATGATGACAAGAATTCACATGAGCAGTGTAATGAGCACAATATAGCTGCAATTCACAGTGCTTGAATATTTTTAATTTCTGGTGTGCCTAAAAAGCAGGCTTTGAGACATTTAGAATCCGAAAAATCAGAACAGGATGCAATTTATCCTGCAAGGCCAAAAATGTTAGCCTACAGAGCTCTTTAATGTCATCTTAATGTCACTGTACTGATATTCATCTGATATGAATGATTTTATTTAGGCAAACTAAAAACAACAAAAAAAATCTTAAAAGCCACAGAGCCTGCACTGTGGTTGCAAATGAACATGATCGCAGAAGCAGATAAGTAGCTGATTTGCTCCCAAATGTGCAGGATCTTAAAATACATTCACAGTGGGTGAGACTTTTTTAATCTCCCGCCAAGAGTTACTACTTTTCCTCCTTCTGCTACTAGGCAAAATGTGCCTGGACATTTTACAGTGTGTAATAAATTAAAGAACACCAAAGGGATCTTTCCTCTTTATTATAGCAATCTACACCAAAACCACAGTCTGATTTTATATTGTAAATAAAACAACATATCTAGTTTCTAATTCCAGCAAGCTGAGCAACTAGATGTTAATGTGGCTCTGAAAAAGCATTTCATGCATGATTTAAGAAGCTGAGGGTAGATAATTGTATCTGAAATTATACTACTAAAAATATAGTATAGTAAATGAAAGGGCAAATACTGGCTCTTAAGGGATGGAAGGAGGTCCTTCATCACTTGGTCCATGCTATTTTTAAAGTAGCATTTCTCAAATTTTGGGTTACAGCTAGGAAGATATAAAAGGCTTCAAAGAGGTGATGGGTGGAAGAAATATGTAGAAGTTCTATTCTTCCAATGTGGGGAGCAAGGAGGGAACATGAGTGGGCTGTAATACCTGGCTGGGTATGTTTATCTAAGCCAGGGAATTGCTACCTACCACTCACTGCTGGCAGCGGCTTGGTTCCTCCCAGGCAGAAGAATTGACTCAGGGCTGCATGAAGACTGACAGGCCAAAAAGTTGAGAAAGACTGCTTTGAGGGAAGACATGACTCAGAAACGACTGGCAATGACAATGCTGAACTGTTGCCTTGAGTCTGGCACTGGGGCGAGGTCCCTGTTCCCAGTACGCAGCGGGCAGAGGAGGAACGGTGATGACAAGGGACAGACCCAAGACAGGTAGCCTACTTTCCAACTCTGCTGTAAAGACTGATGGCCAAGGCCTAAAAAAGACCCAAACCCAATCTCTTCACTCAAGGTGAATAAAGGACTATTACACAAAATTTCCCTGTATGCTGCAAAGTAGGAAAAGCCATTTAAGCTACACACATAAACATCTTTGTAAGATGTCTGTGTTATTTTCAGCGTTACCTGCTCTGAGCTGCCATAACAGGAAGCATTCACCAACGAGCCAAGGTAAAGAGAGTGCCTGGCAGACTGAGGCACGGAGAGCAGCGAGAAGTTGCAAAGAACAGTGGCAAAGAAGTGCAGCAAAGCTACAAAAAGCAGATAACACAAGCAACTTCGCAGCTGTTCAAACTGGGTCATGTTACCCAACAGGTTTTATCATTGAGGGCTGCTACTTAAGTGATACAGCAAAGTGGACAAGAGCTGACCCAACAGTTGCCACATCAGAGGAAGACAGACTCTAAAATAGTTTGGTATTTGCTTTAGGCATTAAGTGTTATAAATCATCTTGTTTACACAACTTTTTGGAATTTTCTTCTCCCCCCTTAAATAACAACTGTTAAGTGATCTGCAACTGCACGCAGGACAGTCAGCTCATTTTGAGCATCAAGTAGTTCAGATCAGTTATTTAAAGTTCCTGGGGCGGAGCTCAACTGCTATACTTGTTGCGATGCTTGTGCTGGAGGCTTGCCAATGTGACACCCATCTACAAGAAGGGATGGAAAGAGGATCCTGGGAACTACAGACCTGTCAGCCTGACCTCAGTGCCAGGCAAGATTATGGAGCGATTCATCCTGAGTGCACTCACCAGGCACTTGAAGGACAACCAGGGGATCAGGCCCAGCCAGCATGGGTTCATGAAAGGCAGGTCCTGCTTGACCAACCTGATCTCCTTCTATGGCCAGGTGACTCACCTAGTGGATGAGGGAAAGGCTGTGGATGTTGTCTACCTGGACTTTAGTAAGGCCTTTGACACTGCTCCCCACAGCATCCTCCTGGAGAAACTAGCTGCCCGTGGTTTGGATGGGTGTAACCTTCGCTGGGTAAAAAACTGGGTGGATGACTAAGTCCAGAGACTGGTGGTGAATGGAGTTAAATCCAGCTGTTGGCCAGTGGTGAATGGTGTTCCCCAGGGCTCAGTTTTGGGGCCAGTTTTATCTTTATCAATGATGTGGATGAAAGGATTGAGTGCTCCCTCAGCAAGTTTGCAGATGAAACCAAATTGGGTGGGACTGTCGATCTGCTTGAGGGTAGGAAGGCTCTGCAGAGGGATCTGGGCAGGCTGGATCGATGGGCTGAGGTCATTTGTATGAGGTTTAACAAGGTCAAGGGCTGGGTCCTGCACTTGGGTCACAACAACCCCATGCAGGCTTGGGGAAGAGTGGCTGGAAAACTGCCCAGTGGAAAGGAACTTGGGGGTGTTGGTCGACAGCCAGCTGAACATGAGCCAGCAGTGCACCCGGGTGGCCAAGAAGGCCAACGGCATCCTGGCTTGTATCAGGAATAGTGTGGCCAGCAGGAGTAGGGAAGTGATCATCTCCCTGTATTCTGCACTGGTGAGGCAGCACCTCGAGTACTGTGTTCAGTTTTGGGCCCCTCAGTACAAGAAGGACATGAGTTGCTGGAGCGTGTCCAGAGAAGAGCAATGAGGCTGGTAAAGGGCCTAGAGCACAAGTCTTATGAGGAGCGGCTGAGGGAACTAGGGTTGTTTAGTCTGGAGTAGGCTGAAGGGAGACCTCATGGCTCTCTACAACTACCTGAAAGGGTGTTGTAGTGAGGTGGGTGTTGGTCTCTTCTCTCAAGGAACCACCAAAAGGAGAAGAGGAAATGGCCTCAAGCTGGATCAGGGGAGGTTTAGATAGGATATTAGGAATAATTTCTCCACTGAAAGAGTGGTCAGATATTGGAATAGTCTGCCCAAGGAGGTGGTTGAGTCACTGTCCCTGGAGGTGTTCAAAAAACATGTAGACATCGCACTTCAGGACATGGTTTAGCAGGCACAGTGGTGTTGGGTTGATGGTTGAACTTGATGACCTTAGAGATCTTTTCCAACCTTAATGATTCTGTGATGCTCTACACTTCAATTCATTCCTTCCTGCTGCCAGTCAAGCCCTGGCAGAAGGATTGTACTAGAATCACGAGGCTATTACATAAAAGGGAGTCACCCGTTTCTCCACAATTGTCTCAGACAACTCTGGTCTAGAGCTTACAGTCAGCTCTGGGCTCAGTGGTGTTAGTGGCACTCAGCAACTTGGCTCTCCTCGCAGAACCTATCAAGGGTTTAGAAGCCTTGGTAGCAACTTCAAGCTGTATCTTCCTTTGCAGGTCCTGTTAGCAACTTCAGCTGCTGCACAGCATTGCGGCAGGAGTCTGGCTACCTTGTTGCCTGAGAAAAACAGCAGCTTCTCCGGACATGAGGCAACCATTCTTGCTACACAGACTCCCATAAGCTATCTAAACTCCTTGACTGCCTTTGTCATGCGGTAGCAACGTACCGAAGTGATTTAAACAGATGCTCATACTGTACCTCGGCCCTTTCTGCAGAAGCTACTCAGCTGTCTTCATTAGGAATCAGCAGAGGCCACAAACAACATCTATAGCGTCTAATTGACAAGCTTAAATTGTTCTTATTCCATTAGCATCTGTTGAAGCAGATTCTATATAAGGTTTACATGACTTCTGAGAGTGGGTAGGCAAGCATGTCCATTAATACACAAATACCCTACTTTTTAAAAGAAATAAAAGCATTGAAAAATGTTCCAGTGGTGCAACCACTCAGCTGTGGATCTCTTCCCACATGTTTCACTTTTGTCCAAATGTTGTCATTAGAGAGCAACTGGCATGCTGTCCTAAAAACACTTTGAACTTCCACAAGTTTTGAAGTCGCAGCTGAATCAGAAAATCTATCTCATTATCATCTTTAGGAAGAAACATTTTAAATGCTGGTTTTAGATGGTTGCAAAACAAAGAGGGAATGGAACCAATGTGATGAATGTGACTTCACACAGCTATATCTGAGCGGAAAAGCATGCCTTTAGAAGCACGTTAATGGGGTTTATCTACATTCTTTTAAATGATCATTTCCACATTTCTGCTGCTTAACGATAATATTTTTGGTCTGAAGTTCCTGCCATTGTTGTTTCACCTAGCAATATTAAAATCAAAGCATTGAGTTAGCAAAACTTTTCTTTGCCTGAGAATTTCCTTTTATTTATTTTCTTAAGAGTTATTGAAGGACTGAAAGTAGACTTGAGCAATAAAGCTAAGTACCTAAAAGTTTATGTGCTGATTATAAATCTAGGTCTCAATCTTAAGGCCGATCCTTCTTTATATTGAATGAGGTGTCACAGGCTCTTACTAGCTTCTCAAGGCTTGATTAGATGCCAGCATAAAACATTCTTTGGCACAAGATCATGTGCCTTCATGGTCATGGGCTGCTCTGTGCACACACACGTGCATGTTACACAGCAATGCTACCACCACCCACCATGGACTCACAAATGCTACACTATTTTGTCCAGTAATTTTAGGAACTTCTGCAAGCAAAGGGCTGTTTATAACGACTGGCACTACTGTCGACCCCTGACCAGCTCTTGGCGTTGTATTTGAAGCTTTACTGGTAGAAAGTCATTCTCCTCTTCTCTACAGTTCTATTTATAATTTGGAAGAGCAATTTGCAGCTTCTGTAGAAACAGGTCTGAGAGACACCGATGATTGTAACGCTGATGAGAACTTTGAAAATATGTGCTTTAAAAACCATACATGGCAGAATAAACAGCTAAAATCAAAGGGAATAACCTCTCTGACAAGACCATCTATAGCACATTTCATCTACCGAGATCTGTCATCTACTGCAGATGTAAAACCAATTATGAAGTTCAGGCTGGGTATTTTTGGGGCGGGGGCTTTTACATTTAAACCTCCATGCAGAATTGATGACACTTCTCCCCTCAAGAGAGTCGAAAAGATGCTGGTGAATAGCAGAATGAGTGCCCTAACTGCTGGGCCACAGAATGCCCTGGGCACCCAGCACCTCCTACTGAAGAATCCAGTTGTCCTAAGTGCATGTCCTAGCTTCTAGACTAAAGGATACATCCCTTGCTCCCTCCCTCTCTCACTTGTTCATGAACTATTTGTTCCCAGTGGAGAAATTCAAGAGGAGAGTTTGCTTCATTTCAGGATATCCTACGAACCACTTTCGAGACCTTCATTTCATCCACATCCTAACTCCAAACAAGGTAGAGGATGGAGCTAACTTGCGTGTTTTGCTTGCCCATTAGGTCATTTTGACAGAAGACTTGCTGGCTGCTTTCTGTTGGACAAATTTGTTCAGTACGCTCTGAAACCACTTACTGGTTTGGGCTCCACAGAGACGCAGGAAACACCTGGTATGCAACTGCTCCAGGGCTTGGTAGCCTTGTAGCTCAGTGTTGTGAGGATCTGAGTGATTATGGAAGAATCAAGGTACTTGGCAGCTGAGTAGACACTCTACAGATTCAAATTTTGCTCTTTAAAAATGTATGGATGATAACTGAGAAACTAGAAAAGAATACAAATACCCTCAGACATCTTTCAAGTACATTAAGGGTGAGCCCATCCTTCCTCTTTTCCCTCTCCAAACTTCACTGACTAGTGTCACCAAGTAAATTCAACAGTTTCTTCCAATTTCGCTCTTACTCTTATTAGCAAGGAGCCAAGTTCATACCACCTACCAATAGATGCTCACTATTCCTGGCTGAGGAAAGCCTTCATGTCAATAGTCAGTAAAAAGGGGAAAATTTTATCAAAAATTTTTCTTTTTTCCCTTCCCATTCTGTAAATACAGGAGGAATCTTTACATTGAATATTATTATTAACATCACGCAGTATGAAGGATTCCAATTAGTTCCAACATCCCTCGGGCTTCCTCTTCTGTTTTTATTTTTTTTCTTAAATTAAACTTCTCAAACCTATTTGTAAGGATTTTAGACATCCAGACAGTTATGATCACACACAACCTTCAAAACAGCGTAAAAAAATCTGCTGAAGTTACTAATTTCTGAATTTTGCTTATACTTTTTTTTGAGCCAGGCTGGATTCAAGAGAAGACAAGAGCCTGTTGGCTTCAGTAAAAATTATAAAAAACACAGTAACTTTAATGCTGTGGAATGTCTCCCTTTCTCAAAGACCGTCTACTTCCGAAACTACATTGTATATAGCTTTGTTTAATGCTAATAACATTGCCTGCTGCACCTTGACTAGAAAGGTTAGGTTATAAAGAAGAAACCTCATTATCCCATAGACTGATCACATCTTTGATTTCACATCTTTGGTTGAATCTCTGACTTAGCTGCTGATACTATTATGGCCCTTCTTCGCTTGTCAGGAAGATCAACTTCAAGAGATAAGAGGATTTATAAAACGTAGGTTCACCACAAAAATCAACAGACCAGACCTTGGAAAGGAAGCATGGATGTTTTTCTGGAGAGCTGTCTCAGATTCACTGGTAAGCAATCAAGGTGAATATTGCTCACTGGAGGTAACAGCAATGAGAGAGGGAAAAGTGAGCAGTGGCCCATGCTGGAAATCATTAAAAGTTCAGGTTATGCAGAATATATGAAGGGTGGAATTTCATTATTAGTTTCAGATGTCAACTTGTATTCTGGATGTCTAAAGCTTTTTTGGTCTTACTTATTGAGCACTAGCAGTGGCAGCTTGCAGGGAAGGATGCCTAAGCAGAGAGGGAAGAAGGAAGCCAGACAATTTGTCAGCTTAATCAATTGACAGAACAAAAATATTGAAAGTGGAATCAGGCTCTTAGTGTAGATGGTAACTTTAACCTAACTTAACAAGCTAGTTCTCAGGTGAACAAAATCACCTGAGAATAAAACAGCTCTCTGTGTAAGTGTGTGAGTGGGAAATGTGGTTCCTCACTAGGAAAACGTATCTCCAAAAGAGCTATTTGGGAAAGCCTCTCTCTGACAGAGCCTTGAGTAGGATGATGACTTCCACCAAGAAACTGCCTGAGCTTATGATACAGTGGCCTGCTGCAGGTTAGGTACCACTATGGTTGTTATTTTCATGTTGAATTAGAAATAGAAGTGGAATTCCATAAATCATAAAGAAAATGGCTTAGTCCAGAAGAAAGTATCTCCCTTCTTCAAGCAAAACTGGACAGTGAGGTCTTACACTTTTGGGAACAGGTTGATATGTGGCTTGAAGGTATCCTTTTAACAAACGCAACAGACCACAAAAAAAAAAAAAAAAAAAAAAAAGGATGGCCTGTGTTACTTACATTATTGCCTGATTATTTCCAGATGTTACTTAACAGATTTGCAGCCTTGTTGAACTACTCTCGTATCTTAGCTTGCCTTTTTGTGCTGCGCAAAAGCAGCAAACAAGAGGACATACAAAGTTCACAGCCTAGTACTGATTTTGGATAAGACGTGTCTTAAGACATTGGAAGGTAACAGTGTAGCTGAAGCCAATTAAATTCATGTCCATCATGTCATTACACCAAAGAACTATTATAAGTTTGGTAAACTGCATAGGGGATTACAGTGAAACATTTGACTCAGCATTACAACTGATTTTAAAAGATTGTCATGCAAAGCCAACACAGCGCACAGGAAACAGTAATATTAGTAATCAGAAATAAACTAAAATAATTGTTTTCTTAACTTAAAATCACTATGTATGAAATAGCAATAAAACAGTACAAGGGTTAACAATAGCCAGCTACAAATGTCAAAATAGACAATGCTTGTTTTTAGCAGCGTCTATGCAGAAGTCTCTTCCTGCCTCAGTACCATTCAATTGTGAATTTACTGTCACTAAGAAATGAATACAGAAGCCTTCCAACTGCTAACTTTGCCTTACTATTTACAAAGTTTATTTATAAACTCACTTTCATGCAAGTATAAAATACTAATTCCATGGACAAATACACATTTGTTCACCACTCTAAATTATATACATTGTATTTGCATCTAATATTCAGAGAAGTGCAAAGTCCACAGTGACGTAAATAACAATAGTTTTGTAAACTATTAGATGACGAGCTCTCAACAGTCATGAGTAACCGTATGATAATGGGTTTTTTGTATACTGCTGAAATCAAACATTTTTTCAGTAAAAGAACATACATTTCAGCTACATTCAAGTGATTATTTTATTACCATATATTATGTCTTACAAACTTTACTGCAGATGAGCAAGAGCACTACAAAACCATACCTTAACGTAACAGGTGTATTGCATGGTATGTGCAGGAATAACAAAGGAGAGCTAAGAACTGGGAAGGAAAACAAGCTAAGAAAACTTGTACAAAAATGGACAGTAATACTGACTAACACTGGGTTATAATCTTACTTATAATAGACCTGAAGGGCTAATAGAGATCCAATTCAGAAACACCTGTGCACTGCAGGTACAGTTTGGTGCAGATCAAGAGTGCACTAATACAGTCAATGTTGTATGCATAAGATAATGCATAAAATACACTGATATGCATATAAACAACAATTTGTTTACAGTAAGTAGGGCAGCACAGTTGTACTGCATCCTTGGCACTTAGTGATAGGACAACATGTATTTGGTTTAACTAAATTAATAAACAGGATATATACTGGTTTGTAAGATGTAAAACATACATTATCCCTTTAAACCTTCTGGTTTTACAGCTTTTTGCTAATTTTCAAGTTTAAATGCAAACATGATACACTAGATAGATATGGAAGACGTTTCAGATATTGGCTTAAAACAAGACCTTCAACAAAAAAAATTACAATCATAAATTAATTCAAACGATATTAATTAAATCTGTTACTGATGTCTTGTGATGAAAACAAAATCTGAAACGTTAAAAAAACCCACACAAATGCAACCCACAATGTCTTTATGGGCTTTTCCCAAATAGTAATTGCTTCCTTAATGTCCCTTTCACATATGGTAATTTCACTTAAAAACTGCTGAAGTTATTAATCTGAAAAGCTATAACTAAATTAGAAGTTTGGCCTAGCATATCATATCACACAGAATGGAAGAAAATACACTTTTCTTCAAAGAAAGCAAGTTTCAGCTAAGAAAGGATTCCAATTTTAAGCGATTGTCCTTGTGTTCAACAATATTAACAATCATCTGCAGGGAGCCAATTTACTTTTACCTGTTTTAAACAAATTGGCTAAATTGCCATTTTATATTACATATAACAAATGTAATAAAATTGTTCTTAACATATACTAATGTAACACTTTAAAATTAACTGGTTTAAAATATTTTACAAAGACATTTTATTATATATGAACTATACAACACACAAGAGTATGAAACATTTTAAACATATACACATTTCTGTATTTTTCATTTAGATTATTATTTTGCACCAAACATTGGTGTCTGCAACTTGAACAATCCTCTCAAACAAAAACAAAACAAAAACCCAGAATGTTTTCGTGGATGTGGGGTTTTTTTCCTGAAAATAAAACCTATTTCAAGGAGAATTTCTCTCATGACGTATTTCTTTTCCCAATTTCATATTTTGCACATAGCTTCTCAAATGCATCAACATACATTAAAAGAATAACCTTTCTGCAGTTTGCAGTGCAATTTGCTAGGGATGAAGTTTAAACCAAAGCTGACCCTTTCCCCACTACAAATATTTAAAACTGCAGTCAAAGTAAATGTCAATACCAATCACTACTGAGACTCCTTTCCCCTTTATTTAAAATGCAATCCTTTTGAATATCCATTTTAATGAAAGTATTTGCATAGAGCAGCCTTGTATTATTCCTAAAGAACATTATGAGCATTTTAACACAAGATAAGGCACATGTTTTTCAGCATTAATGATCTAAAACTAATCCTGAGAATCTGCTCCTCCCCCTCAGCAAAATCTGCTTTTTTAATATACCCTGTATTACCTGAAGAAAGCAGAAAAGCAGTATAGAATAAACCAAAACTCTTTAGCTGAACTAAATTCAGAACATTAATAAACTCCTGATAATAGTGTAACAAATCCACAGATAAAGAATTAAGAAACTCTGAACAAATTATCTTGGGGGGGGGGTAGATACAGCCAGGAGCACTGTAGATGTTAGATAAAAGTTCATGTAATATGGATGACGTTTATAGTGAGTTTTGCTATAATAAGCTCCCATCAGAAACAAGGTAGCTAAATTGTGAGGCACTTAAGGTTGACAAGGAAAAGGAGGAATGCAAGGGGTCTGTTTCATAGAAAACCTGAAGTTGCATATCATATCCTTGTATTAAGCCTTCTACTAAAGTGCAAGAAATGGAGAATTAAAACAAAAGAATTTAAATATAAAACAAGTGATTAAAGAGCTTAGTATGCATTAAAATTAAGTGCTTTTCATTCTCATGAATTCAGAGCTTTTTAATAGTTTTTAAAAAATAAAGTCTGGAAATAATCCACGTGTGAAATCATTTCCCTTGTGCCATTGATGCTATTTGTAAAGTGCCCAATTACTTTCTAAACAACAAAACCATTTGCCTTATCTTATGTTGTATAGTATGACATAGTCTGTAGTACACATGTAATCCATACTGCAATGACACAGTCAATCTGATGGAAAACAGCACATGCATACTTTCAGTCAGAAGTCTTACTTCCACCTGTCACTCTAAAAAGCCAGATCTTGGATGACACATCCACCAGTATATAGTGCAACCAACCTCCTAGTCTCAAAACGTAATTTGTTAAAGTCCCATGCTAAAGACAGACCTATCAAGCTTTTCCTCAGAGCAGCCTGACGCCCAGACAAAATCACAGATGGACCTCTATGTCTGGATCACATAAATCCACTAGATGCCAAATCTGAGAAGGATCTGGGATCTGCCGGATGATGAAGAGGCTGAAGATGTGTGGCAGTCTGTGCGCTACTGATCACATCTAACTGAGAGGGATATGCTTCATGTACATTTCCTCCACTGAAACCGTTTTGGAACTGGCAGAAAAAAGACAATATAAATGGTTAGTATGGGAAACCAATTATTTATAAATTTTTGAAAATCCTCCTAAAGGCACAGATGGGATGAAATCATCTTAAAATACAACAAACAGATCTAACTTTTTTTTTTTTAATGATGAATGATGAGAGTTAATTTGCATTAAACTAGGGTCTGAATCATCAGTGAAACGTACTGATATTGGAGTCGGTGGGAGTCCTACTTCTGGCTAAGAAACATTGCTATTATCTAAAGCATAATATAGTCTCCATTTGTAGGAATTACAGTCTGACTGAGCAGTCCTAATTTCCACATCCAGCTGTTACATTTTAAAAGCAACCTATTTACATATTTTCATGTCTGCAATGGGATCCAGACTTTACAGATCTTCCAGGAATGCACATGCAGTCCTATCAGTAAGCTGAAGTGCACTGCATTCAACCCACAGGCTGAGCTGTCGCAGGGTGGGCTTTTTTGACAAACGGTCCTCATATTGACAATGCCAAGAAAGAGCAATGAATGGCTTTCATCAGTCTTGACATAATTGTTCACAGGATTATTTTAATCATCTGATGTAATGCTTCCTCTCATGCTATGGAAGTCACTTTATCTTCAAAATACTCCATTCAGTCATGCAAAGAAAATATAGCAAAGTATTTTAAACATTTCCACCATCTCTTCAGGAGTAGCTTATATCATAAGTACTCATTCATTCGAAGCTTGTCCTTAAAACATATATTATACATTCATTCATCTATTAAAATATGCTGATTTTTGGAAACTTTTCCTTCTGTGCAAACATTGAAATCTGACCAACTGTGCATGGATCTTCTAAGTTTTTAACAGGACTATAGCCATGTGAATTATGTTTTTAATCAAAGTTGCTGTGCTTTTAAAGACAGCTACAATGACATAAGCTAGGATTACTTCTGATAGAAGCAGACTATTTCAACATTCTTCATTAACAAGATGAGCTCGCTCATTAAAATTTCTAAGAAAGTTCTCAACCAGAATCTAGTAATTAGCAAGGTTTTCTATTGTTTAATAAAGGAATACCAAAACTAAACAAGCAATCAAATTACGTAGGGCCTTTTTCCCCTCCTCCATCATGGGAAGTGTTTTTAGACTAAATTGCTTATGAACCTACCGCAATTACAAGTTAGGCAGAAGGTCAAGGCAGATCCTTCTGGCTTTCTAATCCCCTAGTCTTTTCCCACAGAAATCGATGGGAGTTAGAAAGCGGAGGAAAGGATAGCAATCCTGGCTTGCGCAGCCATGTCTGTCCCCCCTCCAGACTCCAACCGCTGACAGGGATGTCGGTGTGCTAAATCCAGCCACAAAGACTGCCCTACTTTGGTTTGTCTATGTGAACACAGGCTCAGACAGAAGTAGCCTATCTGCTTAGTCACATCCTTACTGAAGCTGCCAATTAGCAATAAAATTACATCTTAAGTTTATTATCATAAGCAGTGATACAGTCTCCCCATCTACAATAAAGAAATGTATATTATTTGCCATCATGGCTTTGGCACAGGTGATATTTTACAAGATCACTTCAAGTGCAGTAGCTATACTTCTGACTTCATAGTTCGCATGGGTTCATACATTTCAAAGTTCTTAGTTCCTCCAATACAAGAATAAATACAATCTCTATAATATAAGCATATATAGATATAGGGTTGTCTTTCTCTGAGGCAATGACATTTCTAGGTAAAAATTGTTACTACATGAAAACATTTCTCAGCATGATAACTTTGGTTTACACAGAGCCTTACTTTGCCCTCAATATATGAAAATGTTAACTGGCAGATGTGACGAGGTCAAAACTGAGTACAGCCTGATACAAGAGATGATTTTTTCATGTGAACAGTACATAGCAGCATGGGCTGCAAAAGTCAGTGCTATCTGGTTTAGAAACTAGCAGTCTCTTCCCACCCCCACCACACCCAGTTGGCATACAGAAGTTTTGGACCCGCAAGGACTAGGAGATAGCTATCAGCTATCTACGATCACTCTTTTACAAAAGGGATACGAGGAATAATCCTTCCTTATCTCTTCAAGAAGCATGCCCCTCTATTAGGCTCATTTGGGCAAAGGTTCAGCAGTTCTCGTCAGTGGTGAACAGGAGCTAAGGTGCACAAGGGTAACAGCAGCTCTGCACTAGGCTTCTGCTTAAGCAGTGCTATCCAGAGCCACACAGCACAGGTTGCATCACAGCAAGAGGGGCTGAATTTGCCTCGGAACTTAAGGACAACTTTTCACAAAGTGGTCTTTGTTCATTTTTCACAAAAAACAAGCTAAACACTATATTATTGCAGCACAGCATTCTAGTCAATATAAAGTAATAGAAGTGTTTATTGCATTCAGAGATGCTTAGTCATTAGCCATTAAACTTTTTACAGATAGATGAGAAGAAAAAGCAAGCAAGAAAATCACAAAAAGGGGGCACAACAAAAATTACTAAGGCAGCACAACAACAAAGTAATCTACAAAATAAATGTATTTGAAACCAACCACTAAAAAGAAACAGAATTGCTTGTTCACTGGCTGTTCAAAACTGATGCACCACACCAGCATAGCTTTAGTGAAAAGAAAATTCCATACTATTATAGGGCTAAACTTGGATGACCCTGGAACTGCTTTGCAACCCTACTACTAAGTACTATGAAGGACTAATAACACTGACCACAGCCAGGTGACATACAGCCAAGCACTGCGCAAGCCTGCGCACTGCAGGTTGCCAAAGTCACTTCATGCTATTTCAGCCTTTGGGCACTTGGGCAGAAGCTATTCATCCTGCTGAACTGTCCCACAGTTTAGCTGTATTTCTGTAATTCTGCAATTATATATTTTTCACTAGTGAACCAGTTTTAAAAGGATATATTTTGTACTCATATTAAGCACACTGAAAAACTGGGTATGTTCTACTTGCATTCCCCACCTCTGTCTTATGTAGGTTAAATGCTAATTAATACTTTAATTCTGCAAATGCTTATGCATGTGCATAAGCATTTGTAGGATAAGTACTTCAGAACATTAACTCATTGACGTAAAAAAAAAAAAAAAGAATTGTGGCTCTATACTTAAGCAGCCTTAACAGAAATAAATGGTAAAATTTGAAGTACCTCTAACAAAGGTTATTCAGCATCTGGAATTGCCTTAGTAAGTGAATTTTTTTATTTCTAAAATAATTTTACCTTTGAAGAACTGTGCTTAAAACTGTAGTCTGTACTGCAGCCAGGCTCCTCTCTTCTAAGGCTTTTATTGTGCATTCTCCTCAGCACAATATGAAAAAAGTCCAACTTACCTACTGTGAATATAAATTTTTCCTGTTCTTTTGTCTCCAGCAGACAATTTAGACAGCAGCTTGAGGAACAAGCTGACTCTCATTTATGGCAATATATAAAAAGATTTTTGCAGTATCATCATGTGTAGAATTGCAATCATTCATAATAATTTATGCTATTTTCAACCTAACCAACAAATAAAGCAAGGACATTCACATGTTGCTAACCCACCAGTTTCAAACTCAGTGATTCGATGATGACAAACTCTGCATCCCGATAGCCACCCAAAACAATAAAAACACCATTCAAAGTGCAAGGAACGTAGCAATGCTGTTTCCCTTACCTTGTTCAACAATGTTTGTTGACTTGCCATTGTAGGCTCATATTGCATTTGATCCACACAGCTGGGCTGTGTTTCTTGTGTGCACTGGTACATAGAAACAGCGCCTGCATAGCATGTTTGAGGAGTTAGCATAACTGGCTCAGAGTTTATCCCACACTCATGATTTTCAGGGACTTTCTGCAAACAACTGAGAAAATCCTCCAAGTTGGAAGACGCAGAATAGGTTGATCTGTCAAAACCTGCTACAGGGAAATCCATTTGAGCAAAATTAGAAAGCTGTGGCACCACCTCTGTGGGTTGCTTGTAAGGAATAAACTCTTGCCTACATGCGTAAGGCGAAGCGTTGACTTCGGGTTTGTAAGAGAACTCGGATGTAGTGGCATGTGTGCTGGGGAATAGGTATTGCTGGGGCTGCTGCTGCGAGCCACTAAGAGGCATGCTGGCACCAGAGCTCCAGTTTCTGAACATCCCATTAACTTGCATATGTTTCATCTTTTGACAGAGTTGTTGCTGCTGCTGGTGTTGTTGCTCCACAAGCTGTTTCTGGTGCTGATGAAGTTGATGTGAATCTAACTCTTGCTGTATCAAGCAACCTTCATTCTGGACCAGGGGCTGCTGCTGGTTACAGCCTGAATATAGGAAGTCCGACTTATTTAAGGAATCCTGAACATAAGTCAGAATTTCATCAGTTATGTCAATGTCCCCAGTATCATCCATACCAGATAATTCAGTTTTAAAAAAATCCTCATCCTGCTGAATACACTTTAGATCTTCAAAGTCAATACCAAGGTTTTTCATGATGCTGTACAAGTCACTGGTTTTGTTATCTTGAAAGAGTGCTGCACTGTCTTCAGGAAGTGGAACATCACTGTCCTGGGAACACTCCATTAGCTCCTGTTTGAGAATGTTGTGATTTCCAGTAGGTAGGAGATTATCTGTCCAGCCTCTGCTAACACCACTGCCTAGTTCATCCCTGCTGTCAGCAAAAAAGTTCCGCTCAAAGGAAAGTTTATGTGATGCTGGAGGGCAGAGATACACAGACTCATCTTGCCTTAACATGGCACCTAGGAGGGAGTTTGGATCCACGGAATCATTGTGTAGCGTAGCTTTGGCTCCTTTTCCCATCGTGCTTTTGTTCTTCGGCTGAGAGGAATCCATAATGCTCGACACAGGGAAAGATACCTCATACAACACAGCCTCACCAGTTGCAAACATGAAGGGCAACTTCATGTTACGTTTCCGCAGATGTTCTGCCCCTTCTTCATCCCTGAAAATAAGCCAGATATATAACATAATACTACAGTACTGAACAGTTACCGTAATCTTTTTGTCCCCTGGAATTAATATTAAAAAAAATGATCTATTCTATTTGTAGGCATTTTTCAAATTCCTAGCTCTTCCAGCTCAGCTTGGCTGAGTTAAACTGAGAGGCAGATTATGAAATAAGGAGCTTATGACTGTAATACCACCTTTACATATTACATTTGTAATTAAATCTAGACAGTGTACACCATTTTCTATGCATTACGAGCTGAAATAAAAACAAGTGGGCTTTTTCCCATGCATTATGTTTTTATTCGCGTAGTAAATGAATACTTCAATACCGAACTATCTGTGTTTCTCCATTTTACAACCTGGATAATAATGCTAAATTCCATATTATGTAGTATTCAGTTCAGCACCATAAAGGACTTAATTTCTTTATGTTATCTGTTGTCTCTTCTATACAATTGCAGTTGGATTTCTTAATTTTTGCTAATGGGGATATTGAACTAAAAACAGGTTGGATGGAATAATGTGTGGCTTGTACTGCTATTCTTATTTATATGAAATCAAAATGTCTAAAGTTTTACACAAAGGACTATGCCACATAAGTAGAGAAATATCAGAATTCTTTTCAATGTTTGTTAGCAAATCAAAAGAGGTTTTCTTTCTGGAGTTCAAGATTTAAAGGAGATTTATTTAAAAATAAAGAATTCCTTTCTGAATATAAACAAATTCAAAAGTTTTCAGTTTTTGAAGTATACTGCTTTACACAGCAATGACTTACGTAAGAGGTCTTTGTGTGGAAATGATGTAATCTGGTCTTCCATTTTTGTAGACAAGACGTGCGTTGGCCTGTATCCAGGCCCATCGATTTTCTTTGGTTAGAAGCCTAAACACAGTCATTCCACTCTCACCTGTCTTCATCACTAGAGTTAAAGAGTAAGCATACCGTTTACTGTCCCATGAACAAAGCCAGGAAAATCTGGCATGTCATGAAAGTAATCCCATTTGTAGAGCAATTTTACAAATCTCACGTCCTCAATCACCCACTTCTGTGTGGCACTAATGTATCCCTAGTGAAATAGGATGATCGATCACTTTAAGATGTCTACTTTAATTTACTGGTAAAATAAAAGCCAAAACTGCAAGCAATTGTAAGACATCCACTACAGATTGGCAACATTCTATATGGAGTTTCATCCATTATTTCTGCAATAACAGAAATTAATAAATACTAGAACATGTAAATGACAAAAGCCCAAGTCTCTTTTACATCCAAAAAGTGGCTATTATTTAAGAAATTTGAAAACACATTAGCTCTGAATCCAGTTCTTTCACATTTTGACTGGTTAATGCAGAGGTACTTCAAAATCCATTATTTTTCACTCCTACTATCTCTTCACTAGGAATGCTTCATAAACATACTACATTTTCATTGTATGTTGCTGAAAACACTGCATTTCTAGACAGAGAAGTTAAATAAAAGATATTAGGAAAGTGTAAAAATCCTAACCAAAAATAACCTTTTGCTAAAAGACTTCTCTTTATCTTAGCATCAGAAATGGAGCAAGACCACTTGAAGACAAAGTTTCAAGCCAACATTTCACACCAAAGTTTCATTCCATACTATTTTGGAAATATTCTCTCTCTTCTTCCTTACCAAACAAACAAAAACCACTGAGAGGCAACAGTGGCCGATCTATACCTGAAATAGAAAATCTGATTAATATAGGTTGAGAACAAACCCACTGAGGGGGCATTATTTAATTGTATGTAAGGGGACAAAAGAAAAAAACAGATTTTCAAGAGAAGTCGGTAGAAAAGAAGAAACACTAAAGTATCCTGAAGACGTTTCTGTAACTTCCAAAGACAAATAAGTTACAGCTAATGAAAAAGTAAAGAAAGAAGTCCACTAAACAGTTATATATCAGATAGCTGATACTTATTTCCTTAGCTTAAAACACACTTCTCTCCTGAAGTTGTTACTGAAACCAAATCAAGCTGCTAAGAATCAAACCCAGAAATGGATAGGACACTAGCATGCTAAATCAGAGATTGATTTTTGTTTAAAATCTTACACCAATTTAAAAAAAAAATGCTTTAACTTTCTAATAGAAAAGCAATCTTTGAAATAGCCCCTTTGCCCAAAGGAAGTTGTTGAAACAGCAGAAGCTGGGTTGAGCAGAGAAGGAAGTGAGAAGACCAAGATGTGACAGAAACTGGAATATATACCCTAAAAGGGTCTAGATAGGAATAGTACATATTTCTTCAACCAGTGTAAGTTTTTCTAGGGAGGGAAAGATCGCATAAAATGAATAGTGTTCTTTTAGTTGAAGACCACTTTTTTTTTTTTTTTAAGAGTACTTCACAGTATTTTTTAGTACGAATATAATCCATGCTTTGATCTTTCAGCCCTTCTTAGGGAATGAAGCTTACTTCGGACATGATTTTCAGCACAATAAAGCATATCAGCTGCATGAATAAACTGGTATCCTGTTCCTCTCATACACAGCTCTGCTTCAGTGTATCCCAGGATGATCTTTCCTCTGGAAGGTAAAAATAAAAAATTGCAACACTGCTGACGAACCAACTCAAAGAAAGAATGCCAAGCAAGTTATTTATGCCTAGAACATTTCAGACATAAATGCTAACTACATTTTGTTGCAATATCAATTGTATGCAGAAGCATGATGGTTCTAATAAAAAATACAGTTAACAAATCATAAAATTTTTACGAGTTCCCCAAGTTGCCTTCAGTGACTAGGAACAGGTTCACAAAACTATTAGATCGTTAAAAAGAAAAAGAGTAATCTAACAGTTCAGCTGGACTCTTTATTCCATACTTTTAAACATTTTCACTTGTAGCAGGCAGCTCCCATTTATTGCAATGAAAGACACTGCTTGCTTAGCCCTGTTTGACAGCACTTGCCTACAGGTGCTTGCATGTAGAATTAAGTAAAGACTTATCTAAAACTTCTTGCCTAAATTAGTATTTTTAGTAGCTTAAAATTCAAAACAGCACATATCTCAAAACTACATGTCTCTTAATATTGAGTGGTTTGGGACCCCTGCATTTGCATTTAAGCTTTCTAAGAAAGCCCTCAGAGGAGTACTGGCAACGGAGTCATGTTTGACCCTGGTAGCTAAATTTAGAGTACTTTACTAGAGGTCAGGTAGATGAAGAACTTAACACCATTTGTGTGAGCGCTATGAGATACATGATAGAATGAAACAGTCAAAAACAGGCGGAAACAGGATTTGGAACAAAGAAATGAAGATCCAAAGATAGAAAAATAACAACAAAAAAAGGGAAAAAGTAGGGGTGGGGAACAATATACGCAGAAGTGTAAAACATCACAAAAATTGAAGGTTCCAAGTGAAAAAAAAATCAGTGGAAAAAAAATCAGAGAATGTTAACATTCACTTCTATCAGTTTATAGAACGCCCTCAAAAAATTTTGGTTTATCAGTAGACAGAATACTAAGTAGTTGGGCTCAACATTATTCTATAAGTAGGCATGGAAATCCATATGAGAGATTCCACTGAAAATGAGACTGAAAGCACTATCAGTCAAAAAATAGGAGGGAGGGGAGAAGGAAGGCAGGCTGCCAGACGTTTTTCTTTTAATAAAGAAGCATCTTAATAGGCTTCTTGCCATGTTGATGCATAGTTACGTTACGTTGATCTAGTAACACAGTGGTGTTTCCAGCTTTTATATAGGAAAGAGAATGGTTTGGAAATGGGTAAAAGTCATGCTATAAAAAAGGACTTCATTTTTTCATTTTGAAGTAAATAACATTTCCATTATGTTTTACATCTATTTGAACTGGAGGAGAAAATAAGCACGTAGAAGAAAATGAACCATTTGTTTATCAGTTCTAAAACCGAATTTTGAACAGATTTAAACATTAAAATTTTCTTCTTCCCTAATTTATTAGTATTCTGTCTTTTGGATTTTTTGTTTGGTTTGGTTTGGGGGGTTTCTTGTTTGTTTTTTTTTTATTTTAATGATGGAGAGTCAGAAAGCAATATGCTTTGAAATGGTATGACTGAAACAGTAACCAGCTTTATATTTCAAATACATACTTGAAACCTATATTATCAGCAAACAAGTAGAGTATTATGCAGAAGAATTTACACCTACTTTGCATCACAGCCAGTAGGCGTGAAATCCAGTTTGTGTTTAGTTCTGAAGATGAAGTTTTTGGTTCGTATCTCAAGGATAGATGGTGGCTGCAGGGGAGTTGCTACCGCAAACAGAGCGAGCTGTGGAGACAAAGTAGCACCATCCTTCCCTTTCTTGTTCTGTCCATGAAGAAACTTTAATCGTCCTTGAAAATTCATAGCCTTAGGATTAGGAAAAACATAACTGGTTTATGTTGGAGATTCAAGCTTTGTAGCAGACATACACGAAAGTTAGCTAGTAAGTACAGAATACTGTTGTTGTATCCCTGAGCATGTCACTTCAAGATCTACTAATAAACTCACTAATGGGAAGGTGGTTGTGTCAAAAAAAAACAAATATATAAGAGCAAATGCCAGCTGGATTGTCTAGTATTCCAATGAAAATGGCATTATACACACATACAAGTAACATAACATTATTTCTCTTGCATTTCTGTCAGCCATTAGTATAAAGTATGTAAATGTGTAGAATTGCGAAATCTTTCATAAACAATTCCATTTGTAAGAAGTCCCTCAGAGGGTGATAAACCCATATTATTTAGTTTAAAATCTACAGTATTGACAAACAAAAAGTGTATTAAAAAGAGCAAAGCACAGACTTTCCCAAGTAAGGGCAAACCATAGTTCTGCAAGTTATAGCATTGCATTTCAAGGTACCCAACAGAAAATGATCTTTGTAATGCCTTTTTATCCACAAATCACACAGTACTTTACAAAAGCAGATGCTTAGTTGTATTTCACAGAGGAAACTGAGCAAGAGAAATGAGGGAACTTGCATCTGGTTGTAACAACATATTGAAGTGGACCCCAGCAATACAATTTTTACTTGTCATTTAGTCTCACTAACTGAAACATACTGGTTCAAGCAGCTCAGACATCTACAGAGACTTAACAAATAAAGTAAGTTGCTGTACATCTTGCAAGGATAATGCAGATTTCCAACTTGCAATCACGTGTGGAAGTTTTTACATTACTCCATACTCACCAGGAACCCAGATGAATTATCCAGGAGGCATCGTAACCTGCAGATGAAATTCCTTTCCATAAAGGAAGAATTCTCTGGAGGAAGTTGGTCTGGGTTATAATAGGTTGCTGGCTGTGAAAAACCATTATCTCCTACAGGAAATGATTATTTATAAGGATTATTTTTAGAAGAACACCTAGTGAAGGCTATCTATAACAAATCACCTTCCGTCTCATAAACAAAGCGTTCGGTCATGACCTGAGCAAGAACAATGTAAACTGGAAACATCCCCCAGAACCTATACTGATTACAATGTGAGGTTAAGTATCAGTTGTTCTGATGGGATCTTGTCTTACAGGCTATGGTATTTGAAAAATGCATACTATTTATTTTTTATTTTTAAAATGTTTTTAAAGTTTTGGTGGGGTTTTGTGTGGGTCTGTTTTTTTCGTAAATTCATTCATTATGTATGTCAACAACTTAAATTCTGAGTCAGCTGCAGAGAGCAGAGCCCTCAGCAGAGAGCACACCCACATTTCAGCAATGGCAGGATCTGCAAAAGGGAAGTAGGCACCCAGGCATAGTAACTACAGGAACTGAATATTCAAACGCTCAGTAGACGGTGTCTAACTGTGAAATTGTTACTTTCCAGACAGCCAAGTGAAAGCTGTTCGTAGCAGTAAATAAAAAGAAGCATCTTTAGAGAACCACCACAATAAATCAATGTGAGCACTTTCTCTAATGGATGCAGATAAAGAGCTACTCAATAGTGAAAATATCTCTGGGCTGTGCTGATCAAGATAACACCACAGTTACCTCTACAGAGGAACATGGAGCACTTTTGTTTTTTTTAAAAAAAAGACTCAAAACCACGATTGGTAACTAGGATAACAATATTATGCTCTTCTGCCACTTCAGGAGAAGCATTTGCTGCTAAGCATTTGCTGCTAAGTGACATTCAGAAAATAGACTTAAACATTTGGAATATAAAGTAAAACCAGAAGGTAAATCAATAAACTTCTGATAGAATACGCACGTTCTGCATTGAGGCTACATATACAGAGATATCGGAGCACATCTACTCACAGCAAATTTAGCAAAGTGATCTTGTTTGTAACACACATAAAAAACCCCACAAACTGGTTATTCCCTAGGTATTCACACACACAGAAAACTAAGAAAAAACAGTGTAAAATGCTATTTTACAGTGCTAAATAGTCTGTATTTTAAAAAATAGTCCATATGCTCTGAGAGAACTGATTGTTGTGTATGGATAGAAGGCGAATACAGATTTTAAGAAAGAACCCACGCTGACCTTCCAGACTTAGAGACAAAGTCAGGGTGAGCATGTCACTTAATCACACACCACATTATGTTCTCTGGAACATAATTCTGTCTCTTGGACAGATGGAAAAACTTACAGATAGGCTAGGTGGTTTGTGCAATGGCGAATCAAACCCAAAGGAAAACAAATCATGACCAAAAGCCAGTTCAATTTTAATCTCCTCTTAATTCAAGGGACTGGAGTCAAACGAGATTGCTGATGGCTCACCAAGAGGCCTTGCAATCTAAGGCCATATAAATCCAACAAGAATGCTGAGTTACCCAGTTTTTCAGATAAAATCAGGAGATTCCTTTCTTCCCTTAAGAGAACTGCTATGCAAGGTCAATTTTTTTCTGAACAAACTTCAAGGTATGGAGAAAAAAAGGACCTTATCTGACAGTGTATATGAAAAGGGATAATCTGAAATTACAGCCATCTGCAGAACAGTGTATTGGTCAAAGCCACCATTATGAGCTGATCCGACAGGTACAGAAACTCAGATACTTGTAGTCCAAGATAGTTACCACCTAACTTTGATATTGGAAATTAACCAATTCCCAGACTTGTCATATGGATGGTTCTAAACAGACAAAAGCAAGCTTACTTCCTTATGCTGCAGATTATTTTTTTCTTAACTGCCTACTTGCTGGTGAGAATTTTCAACACTTCTGAGGCAGCGCCTGTCCAAGAGGTGCTTGGTTAGAAGCCCTCTGAAGCAGCAATGATTATGAAGAAAGGGCATGAAAGAAACAGCTTGCAAATCCCAACTCATCTTTCAAAAGTGCCAACTCTGACATCCTTGAGATTCCCTGCATACACATTACTTGAGGTCTCCCCAGAACGGTTAATATACTGCATATATCAACATTTACAGTTCACAAGTATCAGCACCAAGGAAGCTGCTAAAATACTTATTTTTTTCCCCAAGCAACCCCAATTCTATTGCCACAACTTTATTCCTGCAAGATCAACTACTACTGAAAAAGGTGCCAGCTAGTGAGGCTGAAAGAAAATTGGTATCAACAGCTGGCTACTGTCAGAAGAGGTGAATGGAAGAGCTTCTGGCCAGGCAGGCATGTACTGAGAGCTCTGAGTAGTTTAGGGTATCTTCAAGGCCCTGTGTGTGTTTGTTCAGCCGATTCTTTCACGGAGATTAATGAGACTACGGGGAACTTCTTGGAGAGGATGAAGGGAAAGACTTTAATCATCAGTAGCAGACTCCTTGAAGGGCTCTGATTGATTAAGTCCTCAAATTCAGATAAGTCTTCTGGCTGCAGAGTGCCTGCTGAGTGTAGCTCTAATATCCAATAAGCAGTGCAAGGCTTTCTTGCGTGGGTAGGCATGCCCTTCAGCATTTCTACCACTGTAAAAACCCAGTGTTCTTCTCTTGGTAAAAACAGAGCTGGAATTTGAATGCAGCTATCTTATCTGGGTTCTCTAAAGTGTCTGTCAACCTCTCTAGTAAAATGGGCAGCTGAGGAGAGCAGTGGTCTAGGGGCATGCCAGAGTACTGAGTGAGAAGCAACCAGTCCAGGCTAACTGAAGAAGAAATATTTCCCAGACTCAGGCTGGAATCTATGCTTAAGCCTGAGCACAATTATAATATGTCTATAAATATCTACATAATGCTAGCTGAATGTATTAAAAAGCAAATTGATTAAATTAGCAAAAATGTGGAGGATCTTTACGATCAAGTTATTATGCTTTGTTATAAATTGGAATTCAGTTTAAACAGCTTCATCATCCAAATATTTTACGCTACTTGAGGCCCAAAAATAATTAGCAGCTTTTAGTAAGCTAGGAACACAAGGTACAAAACAAACGATTGTTTGTAATCCTGCTCAGCACTTCTGTCACTCAGTCAAACCACGTGCCAAGTCAACCTGGCATCATATTTTTCGAACACAACCTTTTGTAAATTCATATGCACTTGCTTAAGTGCTACAGAAGACCATTTCATTCTGAAGCAAATAGTAAGCCACCCCATAAAAATCTGTCTTCTGAGTGCCAGCAGCTGTTTGCTATACCAAACTGCAATATTAACTAGTTCTGTAGCATGTTTTCAACTGGATTGTGTAGATTGATCCATAGGCAATGTAACAATGTTGATCACTAAATAAAAAACTGAAATATACTGACTGAGTTGTGCGCCAAACAAGTAAATAACATTTGTCTTTTTTTATTTCTCTATCAAATTGTGGCATTTCCATACTATGAAATACTAAATGGGAAACTGTTAGAGTTTTAAATCAAGTTGCTTTACGAATGACAGATTTATTGAAAAATAATATGGACTTTTTCTGAATTAAAAAAACCTAACTACAACCATAGTAAGAGTAACATAGAGCTTTATCTACATATTTCAAAAACTGCTATGCAAAATGGAGCATTACAGTTGTCTCAACAGATTTGTCAGTATTATCAGGCAGACATACGCTTCCCATATTACACGTAACTATCTGAACAAACACACCCCTGTTCCAATATGTAAACAATGTGTTTCTCAATATAGCAGGTCACTAAGCATCAGTCAATAACATGTGAAAATCTGATGCTCTAGCAGGCATGCTGTTTGGTCTTAAAGGTTCATCTATTTAATCTTTTATTCCTCTTCCCCTTTTACTCCCAAGAGAAGAACTGGTCTATGCAGCAGTCTGCGTATAACAGTGGTCAGGAATGCACTATTCCATATGTTAACACTAACTAAAACGTTCTTAGTCATTGAATAGACCTACAAGCCTGAAGAGCTTCAAGAAGCTGTCGTATCCAATTGTCTGGTAGCCTTCCTAAGCTAAAAAATTTGGTGCCTTGATCTGTATGTAAGCAGAAGTAGCAGATTACTTCAGAGAAATCACTTTCTCATTCAAACCGTGATTAAAGATAAGCCGTATAATTGAGGATGAACCCTGGAAAATCAAAATTCCTTGTTTCTTAGGTCATCAAAAGAAACTGTCCGCTTCCCACTGTTGCCCTGTTCGCAACACAAACGTGCAGGATTACCTGCTTTGCTACTTACCACAGCACTACTGATCAGACATGCGAGACATTCAGTCATTTATGCTCCAAATTAAAGTCTTCCAATTTAAAACAAAATTAGCATTTTAATGGTGCTGTGCTATGAGTAGCAGTACCTATTTAAAGTACAAAAAATAGTAATTCTCACTGTTGGATAAACATATCCATAAAACTCAATTAAGTTTAAAAGACGTTATTCCTTCCTTTGTTCATGTAAAAGAACCTAAACTTTTTTTGCATACACGAGTTAAAAAAACCCAACTAATCAGACAGGCAAACACCTAACTCGGCTGAACTCTCACCTTGTACGCTTGGTCCAGAATCTGCAGACTGGGCAGGATTCAATGCCCAATGTAGCTGTCGTTGAAACTCAGGTCTGTCTTCTGTGTGAATCAATTCAAATACACTCTGGTGTATAATATCAGACTATGTACAAACGAGAAAAAGGTGGGAAAGAAAGAGAATAAGCAACCGTTATGACAATATGACATAAGTTTTCTGGCTGACAACATTACTATGGATATAGCAAAATCCATTTTGCTTGAGGATAAAAAACATACATCTGCATATACCTGGCAAAGCTTCATGAAACAATTTTTAGCAGCACAGAAATCAGTCACTCATGACTGCAAATGTGAAAAATAATAAAAAAAAATATTACTTTAGACAAAAATAACATTATATCAAGTATTTCTTTACCTGCTTTTATCTAAGCAAGCCTGGAACTGTTCTGCTTCAGTTTTGCTTAGATAATTTAATTTTACATACTGGTAAATAAAGTACTTGCCAGCTACCACTTGGACCTGACTCATTCTGGGTGCTACAGGAATACAAAAGAAGCCAAAGACCTACAACCAAACAGCTTCCAAAACTAAGCCATGTAGATTATGAACTTTGGTAGCCGGCTTGCAAGCCCAAAGAAGTCAGCCATACATGATCTCCACCATAAAGTGTGAATAACAAATGTTGTTTTGAAATAAATTCACAAACAAATAAATATGAGCAAGAGATTCTAAAAATACTAAAATCACTCAGTTGATACTTAAAACCTCAAGGCATACGGAGTTAATTTTGTATGAAACGTTTCTATTAAAATAACTACCTTCCCATTGAATTATGTCTCACTTGGCATCATAAACTGGGTAACTCCACAGTATAAATTTCAAAAAGTTGTTCCAGTAAAGACTAATTAAGTGTGAAAATTTCCTATCTTGCTTAACTCAACTTTGGAAATTACATTCCTGTTGCCCTTGGCCTGAGGTCCCATTTCAGCTATGTAAGTTGCTAGAGAAGTAATACAGTTTCAAAGTAATCCAACTCAATGTACCTAACTGCAATTTTTATTACACAAACTATCAGACCCTAAATATGAACACTGATGGCCTCTGAAATTAAGCAAAACCTCTGTAAAAAAATAGAGGAAAAAATAAACTTACTTGTTGGAACCCCAAGTAGTCTTGGATAGTAGAAGAGACGTAGAAAACCAGAGCATCGGCTGTAACAACTAATACGAAACCATTTAAGGCCTGGGAAGGAAACACACCAATCTGTCAGCTTCAGAGACAAAATTCTAGATAATTATTGTGGTCTTAAGTTTACCTATACCCTAGTCTCCCAATAAAACCTGAAGCATGCAAAAACATATCATTACATAACAGCATAAACAGAAGGATCCTTCATTGCATCTCTCTACAGAATACATGGCACAATGAAGAATCTAATTAAAAAAAAAAAGTTATTTTGGAAAAATCAGGGAAGAAGCCAAAGCCTGTTGATGACTGTTATTTACTATTGATTGTAGGAGACGAGGGACAGCAGTATGAATAACTACAGGTGTAACTGCTATCAACCATGGCTCACACTGCTCGTGTGGCTCAAGCCTTTGGTAGCCCCAGCTGCCTGCAGCAGGAATGGGAGCCATGTCACAAACCCATTCCCAAAATCTGTTCTATTCATAGCGCAGACAGGCCTAAGTGGACAGGAAATCAAGCGATCAAGATCCCCTATATAGTCCAAAAAAACATTTTATAGCTTACTTAACATAGAAAACCTCTGCCCAAGCGGACTGTTGCAAGTAAACAATGTTTTTGAAGAGATTTCCCCCTTCCTGAGGCAGCAGACTAAGCGGCTCCTTACTCAAAGTCACGCAAAGGGCATTTATCTGAACTCCCAATCAATACAGTTCATGGCAATTGTTGTGATAGCAAACAGTACATTTGTGACTTGGCAGCTCATCTGAAAGGTGCTGATGTACTTCTATGGATTTCAGTCAAGATTTAACAAAAGGCTGTCTCAAGGGACTGGATTAAGTATATTGTGCCACTTGATTTCGTCAGCTGCATTCAAAGTCAAATTTGGCCAGCATACTCAAAACACATTTTTAAAAACTCTTTATTACACAAAATTATCATAACTCATAGAAAATGTAAAGTAAGTGAAGGATATCCTCTATCTTTCTTTAACTACAACATATTATATTTTTATTACAAAACTGCACCATTCTTCCACAAACACTAATTCCCATAGCCCCAGCCATGGTAACCACCATAGTTGCTTTTCCACATTAGGCAAAGATAGGGTTTTATCATTTCTTGTTCTTTCACAATACCGTCTAACTAAGTCAAGGTTAAAGACTGGATTAAATGACTGGTCTTAAAATGCTGTGAACCACTTTTTTAATGTGTAGACATTTCATAATCTAGTCTCCTAAACAGTTGTGACCTCTGTAAAACCTCTTTATATATAATGTTTAGTGAACTTTACTGGAAAATGGTATGAGCTAAAAAAAGTAGTTACATAAAATTCTTGGTTTTGATGAAGTTCGTACTAATTCCAAGGGAGCAGGATGCCAGGATGGCAGGTGCTTGTGTCCTCTGTTGACCTATTCTGCAGAGCATTTCACCTCAAGAGGTTGATACAATACTTGTGCGAGCTGCACAGTGTCTAATTCTGGCCCACATGTTAAAATCAGTTATTCTGCTTAGTTTCACAAAAAGCCATGGAAAGTTTTGGTTTTGCCCAGTCTGTGACAAAGGCAGACGGCTCCTCTACCTGGAATTCAATCACATTTTACAGTGACTCTGGTACGCAGTTCATTTTGAACAGGATTGTTACTGCAGAAATCAGATGCCATCAGTAAGGTAGAAATTCTGTACAATTGAAGTTGTTTGCCCAAAAGTCTACTGCAATGAATTATTGGAAGTTTCTTAAAACATACAGATATCCAGCATATACCAATAAACAGGAGATCAGCTCTGACAGAGGTTTTGGCAAAACGTAATCCTAAAATGATTGCCTTTAAAGGCATAATGAAATTTCTCATCAAGTCATTGGGGATAAGATTTGTGCTTCTACAAAGATACCCTTGATATTCCTAATACAAGTGCAGTTACAAAACTGTTCATTACTGGTGCGAAATGTTACAACAATTTCTGACATTTGACTTGCACTTTGTATCATAAACTCGCTTAGACTATACTAGATTATGCGTCTAAAATAAGACTTAAGTAATTTAAATAATTTTTTTAAAAGGAGATATAGCTTAATTTTAAGGAAGGCACATCTATGTATTTGATCTGTATTTCCACAATGTCTTGAATTGGTAAGACAGTTTCTACACTGAAAATCAAAGACATCACAATTCTCTGTTTCTTATGAAACAGGAAAAAACATCTGATAAACCAATAAAACCAAATATAAACAATATGGTATATATTAATTCCATCTTTTCAAAAAAATGGAGAGATAATAAAAAGGAAATGTTCATTATCAGTTATAGTTTTTGGAAACCTCTGTGACACAGAAGACTTCTGAGCTTAGGCAGAAGGGAAGGTTACTACCACAATTTACGTATTACTGATGCTCCGTATCTTCCAGAAAATTTCCACTTTCATCACTTACCATTTCTTACTTTCCCTAAGAAAATTCTGCCTGCATATTCATTCTCTTTTTTGTTTTAATATAAAATATTTACAAACTAATAAATTTGGTTGATTTACTTCCCAAGGGGGCAGAATTTAGCATAGCAAATATATCATCCATTTTATTTTCATATTGGAAGGCAGCTTGCTACAGCTGTTTCATCATATAACTTCCATTCAGAAGTAAAAAACCCCCTAAATTTCACAAATAGATGCCTCCAATATAAACTATATACTGTACATTTTTAGATAATTTCTGTTTACAAAAAGCTGTCCACCTGGAGTAACTCTGCAACAGTTCTTTGTCCTATTTTATTCAGGTTAGAAAATTACATACATGTCCTAGTATTTTAGTTGGTTAGGAAACCATTTTTCACTACTATTAGTTTACAGTAATTGCTTGCTGGGATTCTTAGAACCTGTTTTCACTTGTACCCTTTGAACAGTTGAATTAATTTTATTCTAAGCAAACCTTTGGCTCTAACTGACCTAATGATTTGCCACTTCTGATACATCAGTGGGAAACCTGTGTACAATGTAGATTACCAACATATTTCAAATGGAGCTGCAGGTCACAGTAAAATCTATTTTGTGAAACTACTTAGAACACTGGAATACTTACATTAGTCATTTCTTGAGCTTAATCTGGACACTGTATTGTATGATTATATTTCATATGCTTTGACACATTAGGACATCAAATTAGACTACATAATTTCAAACCCCCCTATTTTTCATTAACACATTTTACAGTAGTTCACACTGCTAAAAGTTATTGAATGTGTTTTAAAATTTGTCCTGAACCTGTACTAAGAGCTCTGTGTTCTTTCAAACCACTGAGAAAGCAAGATATTCCAGCAAGCCCAAGGTCTTTTAAAGACAAATTGGTTTTTTTAGACAATTAGTCACCAAATTTACAGTACATGACTAACCTATCTGACCTTTACGAAGACTGTTTCTTTATATTAGTATCTTTCTTCACAATAGCTGCAAAGAAATGGGAAAAAACAACTCTAAGAAATGACTCAGAGTTAAGAGGACCCTGTAGACTCACACCTGCACTTCAAAGTCATTATTACCACCAGAGAAAAGTACAAAAGCTGTATAATATTAACCTAAGAAAAATGAGGAAAGAATCTGACAATAAGAAAACTTCATTTTTAAACCTCATCAGTGAATAACTAGTGCATTAAATACAATATAATAGTTTTTCTGAGTTTTTTTCTTTTTTTTTTTTAATGTAAATCTATGTCTAATACATCCACTGGAAAACATACCTGCAGTAAGAGTTCTCCTTCCAAGATCTGCATCCCTTCTCCATGTTTTGCTGTTCTACAGTTTTCCTGAATGCCATTTCTTTCTGGTCTTGCAGAGTTATAAGATTTCAATGCAACTAGGAAAAAAACAAAAAAAAGTTGACTGATCTTTGAAAGGCTCACTAGAAGTTTATGAGATGTTGTGCTACTTTGTGTAAGAAAAAATTATATTTTGAAAATGATTATAATGTCAGTCCAATGAAAGATTTGTGTTTCAATGTCAGAATTTTTCCTTACCTTTAGAGATAACCCCCAAATTTGTCATCTGTCTCCTTTCTAAACTATAATACTTTCACAACAAAATCGGTGTTATTGAAATCAATCCAAATCTAATTACTTTATTACTTTTTTTTTTACTTTTTTTTTTCTGTTCCTTCTCTTTACTATAAGGCTCACTTCTAGTTTGTCACTCTTGTTAATAAAGGACATTTTTGTTTTCATACAACAACCTCCTATAACCTGTTAACAATTCTGCTTTAAGGTGTGACAACACTTACTCTTATTCTTATCCCATCTAATTTCAGACATCAAACTATGGTATCTCAGATTCATGCCTGCCCTAGACATAAAGCTCCCTTCAGAGAAAGGAGGGAAAGACACAGGAACCCTATATGCATATTACACATTAAAGAAAAAGTAAAGAAAGCTATTTCAGATGAAAAGGCTTTTTTTTTTCCCCGCCATAGTTAGATTTTAATCTTTTAAACAATTAAGCACGCTTTCTAATTTCAGATAAAATACTATAGCCATGAATCACCATTGTTCAGGTCACAAATACATCCAATTGAAAGAAAGTAAATTACTCAGTGAGTAAGGGATGAAGAATCAGGCCAAATTGCTACAAACTACCTGAAAGACATACCTGCCATCTCTGGCTGTGTCTTCTAATAAACAGGATGCTGTCAAGTAAAACTAGATACTCAAAGACTGTCCATAACTCAAGATTTACCAACTTTCCAAACAGTTCTAAAAAGAAAAAAAAAAGTCTCTAAACCCAGAATTGGTCTGAGTGGGTCTGTAGTGCTTAAACAGGTTGAAATCACTTGAATAATTCTAACCTAAACCTTTACCATACAGCTAAACACCACCCCTAGCGCTCTCAACCCCAAAATTTCTAAACTGCAAAACAAGAGAAATTTACACAAGCAACAGCACTTCTGTAAAATACCAACAGTGTATTCTCATAATGATGAGATATTCACCCCAAATTCCAAATGATTTTTCAACCTGCTGAAAACCTTCATTTTTCAGCTGCTCAGAAGTTTAGTCCATAGTCGTAAAGAACTCCTGTTCACTCACTTTTCAACTACATTAAATGATATTTTACACTAAGTATATTAACTGCAAGATAAATTATGCCTTTCAGGTTTTTTTAAGCTATCACTGCAGATAACTTTCAAGCCAGGCAGTTTTGATTAAAAGATCCCTCAAAGGCACCGCAGAGGAAAAACATGTTCTAAAAAGACATTAACTGATTAGTCAGTCAGGAATTTATCTGAGGGTTTGCTTTGAAATTGCTCTTCTTCCTACCAAACAGTCAAAAAGTCCTGTAATAGGCCACACAGAGTTGGAATTGCACATTCATTTTAAATTCAAGCAAGTGGAAGATGTAGCAATATTTTTTTTCCTGAAGTATTATTTTAAAAGGATATCTAGAACATTCACTAAAACCCCCTGAAGTCCACTGGCAGTATAAGAAATCTTCTTATCCTTTTAATTTATATTGTACGATTATTGAGAAAGCCCATATTCAGCTTTGGAAGTTGCAAGTAAAGATGCCTAATCATTCTTGCCATTCTAAAAATACATACAGTTTTTTTTTTTTCATTTATAAAGTGCAGATAATAAATGAGGGAAGGAATTACAGGTGGTTGACTAGTGAATGATGTTCTGCTCTACATCTATCAATTAACAAAGCTCTAGAGCTCAAACGTCCTATGCACTTGTATGGTTATATTCCTCCTAACTTACATGCAATAGATACATGTGAAGTTACTTATTTTGCTGAATTGGAACCCACACCTCTTGCAGAAGTCAGAACGTGGATGAAATCAAGCTGTCGTAAACTAAGACAGATGGAAAATTGCTGACAATCTGGGGTAAAAAAAAATGGAAGATACAGTGCAAATTACAGCCGTATTCATCATTGGGTGTGCATAACTCCTAGAAAAAACCCAACCCCACATACAAATTTACCTTGTTCCGACAGACAAATCACAGGCCTGCTAGAGCTCCAAGCCACTGGAGTTTCTCCCTCAACACCCATAGGTAGGGTGAAGGGATCGCACTACAGGGAACTTCAGCTTCTGAGAGGCTGGAGATCCATCGCTAAGCGACAGCTCTCAAACACCCCCACACTTTTATAGAATAAGCTGGAAAGAGTTTAACTGCTCCATCTACGGAAAGGAAAATTTTTGTCATCCTTCTTCTCAATTAATAAAGGGGTGTCGAAACTGAAGTGCAGATGTTGCACAAGTAGGTGTAGTCTTCTGTTGATTTCATAAAAACTAAATTCCATTTATTAAATAAAAACTAAATTTTATTCAGCTGGTACTAGAAAAAAGCCAGTTTCACAAAAATCAAAAGTCCAATCAGCTAGAAACACTTAATCGCAAAACCAAAACTGATTTCGTGTTAGGTGGAAGTGATTAAAAATATAAATAATAATGTAAAAAAATCACAGGAAATATGACTAAATATTTCTATTTTATACTTCAGAGAATAACAAGTGAGATACATTTCATCATGAAAGTCTGTTTAGTCCAACAGAGCTAACCAGAAGTGACTGAATATGGATACTTCAGATCAGTAAGACCTGATAAATTTTAGTCAAGATTGTAAAAGCAGCTTGTTGAATTTCCTACTGGGGAGACAGGGTAATGGAATGGATGATACAGAACTTTGAATAATAAATACTTAAAAGAAGGTTGTATTTAAAAAAAAACAACAACTGTATTTATAGGACACACTCATTTCAAACTAAGTATAAACTTTTAAAATGATATTATAAGTGTAACTTGTAAAGGTTACATTGTTAATCAAATTAAGGTATGGTAATTACCAGCCCTGTGTGATTAAACTTCTTTACCAATACTCTTCAAGCAAACCTTAAAAAGAAATTGCTAGTAAGATTTTTAGGTTGACACATACACTGTGAGAGTAACAGAGACAACGCAGGTCCCTGACACTGAGCAACCCCGGCTACCTGGATGCAAACTTGCAACATGTGGTTCAATAGAGCCAAATTTAAGGCTACCAGATCCCAACAAATGCTGGCCTTACAGTATGGAGGGCAACGTTGCAAAGCGGTAATTCTGAAAAGACACAGTCACAGCGCGCTATGCTGTGGCCTCAGAAATACCAGCTAAAGATACAGTAACAGATGATGACAAGGAGAACTAAAGTTAAAAAGGAAAAGTCATCCAAAAGTAATATTACAGTCAACATCACCTAGTTTAAAATCAGCCATGTATTCTGCTGCTTTTCATAGTCTGTTGCTCGTTCAGTCAGACAAAATAATCCCAATAGTTCATTGCTTTATACTCTTTGAATCTCTGAATTAAGTACAACATGTTTCAGCCTATCCCCTCTTAATTTTCTACCACAGGAAATTAAAACATGAATACTCTCATAGAGTAAACAGAAAAAACCCCCCTCTATTCATACTCTAAAAGACATGCAAGACACAACTAAATTACTTTTCAGAATTTCCCATGAATAACATCAAAGCAAAAAAAATAAAGCACAGTTGTTTGGGGGGGGGGATTTTCTGCTACACTGTTTTAGCAAGAGGGCTAAGTTGTAAGCACGTGCTTTCCAAGTAGGTTAATGATTGTCAGTTAATCCTATGTCCAGCAACAAGCACCATTTCCATTGCCCAGACTTTCCTGAAGTAAAAGCTAAATCCCAAAGACAACAAAACTAGACAGTGACCTTTAGTAGGTTTTCTACACACAGAACAACATTGTAGCTTCTGGTGCATTTATTTTACAGTTGTGAAATGCTTTAGCAGCCAAACCAGCAAATGTAAAAGAGTTTTATACTGTATCAACAAATTACATAACAATGGTAACATCGTTTTTTACCAGCTCCTTATCTCTGGTTATAACTGTTACATTCAGGTGATGAGAGATTTGTATAGAGATTTAGTGTACTTTCTTAGACTAACAATATATCTTGGGGGGGGAGGGGAGAGGTCTGACATATAACTACTTCAAGTCTGGAACAGAATTCAAGCAATTGAGTTGTAACTACTGCCCAAAGTCATGTTTCACTTTAAAACTATGTGAGTATTCATTCAAAAATTGTTTTCACCACCCAAGGAGAGCAAGTATTAAGCAGTCTTGCTTCTTTCCATGGAATAACATTCAGTTTGAGAAATTGCTTTGGGACATATAAACTGCATGAGTTATAAGCAGCATACTGAATCAATTGATAGTACATGATAGATTAATTTCATTAACTATTTGTTGAGATACTCAGAAATTATTCTCTTTGCTGTGATGCAGAAAACCAACATGCCTTGCTGTTGCTGGGGCTGTAGGAATAACAACACTTCTATGTCCTAACTGGACTTTTAAAATGCATTTCCCTCAGTATTAGACCTGTCACTTTCACCTTTCATGGGAGCAAACCCTCAGATTCCTCCTCTCCTCAAACTAGGTCCCTGAACTAAGACACACTTAATATCAGCTGTGACTACTCAGTGGATTCAGCTGGAAACAGCATCTTCATTCTCTTACTAGCTGTAAGCAGCGATCGACAAATTAACAGATTTGATGTAATGTAATAATCTTAAGTCATAACAACAGGAGCATAGAAAAGAATATGGGGAAAATTATTAAAAAAAAAAAATCAAGAGTCTATCTACCATCTCATTTAATCTCCATGCTGTCCTCTAACAGAGGCCCTAGACCAGTGAGAAAAAGGTCTTTCCCACCTTCAAACATTTGATCTCTAGGGTTTCTGCTTGGTAGATACGTCTCCCCTGGCTGCAACCCACAACAACTGGTGTCCTCTTCCTTCCGCGCTGTCACTCTTGTGCTCAGCAAGAACCTTTGCCATCGGTTCCTCACTTGAGAGCCAGCTGCTTTCAAGTCCCATCTCCACTATTTCATCCAGTTCAGCCTGCAAAATCTATGACTGTGCAGCCACCTGTAGCTACCAGACCACCTTCAGCAGGAATCCTGTAAACAGTGATTCCTTACTCTGTTTACCAGAACACCAGAGAATCGCAAAACTGTCACAGAGTGAGTGCAAATACACTCCAGAGAGCTCTACCTGTACTAATTGTTGCAAAGTCAATAAAGTAACTGGAGATGCAGACAATTCAGCATAAGGAATATCTCTGCAACTACCTAGCCAACATTCTGATGTGCATTCACATAGAAGCCTGATTTAACACACAAACACTTGCATTGCCTACTGCACTATTACTTTAAGAAAATAATATTGGCAGTTAAACTTCTTAAAGTAGAAGAGAGGCATTCAAAAAACTTTCCAGTTCCCCTTTCCATGAAAGAAGTGACACTCCTACAACATCTGTACAAATATTCAAAAGGACTATCAGTAAAAATGAAATCTAATAAAAAGGCCTTTAACCTGCATGTGACTACTGTCTTGTAGAATATTCAGTTGTCTGGCCATAGAACCAGAGAAGAGCATCCCCCACAGTGGGGGGATGAGCATCCCCAATATCAGGACATTGGCAATACTCAATTCAGCCAAATCCAGTACTACTATACTATTTTCCTTAAATCTAGAAACTACTTAATTTGAAAAAAAAAAAGTGCATTTTTGCAAAGCATCAGAAAGAACAAAATAAACAAGAAAAAATAAAGGTAATTTTTTTCTGTGTTGAGTGAATAAAGAAGTTTTTCTGATATAAACGAAGAAAAGATACCACCACATTTGCTGGTGCTCAGCTGTGGAGTCTGGAGAGCTTATTGTCAACTGAAACGTCAGCATTCCTATAGCAAATGTCTCTTATTATTATGAAAGGAGTGAAGAAATGTATGCTTAAACAGATTTCTCATCTCAAAATTCGCTTAAACCGGCCACGTGCTGTAACAGTGCTGAATACAAACCGATTCAGTGATTGCTGGCTGAAAAGCTTCCTGGAAACCACACCAAGATACTCTGCGGTTAGAACCTTTACTCTTCCCTGCCTTTTTATCTCCAAAGAAAAAGCATAGTAAAATGTTTTTGAGGAGCCAAGCTAGCACACCGCAGGGAGGTGCAGAAAAAGGAATATCAAGACACCAAATTTTAACTGGGTCTTTTAAAATCATATTGAGATGCAACAAATTACTTAAATCAGGCTGGAGATAATTGTTACTTTTAGTTGAATGATCTGTTCAAGCCTACAACTGTATTGAAGTAGCACTTGCCTAATATCACAAGTATATCCTTAGCACATCAGTCATGCAGTCTTGGAATTTAATCTTGAAGAGCTTTCCAGAACCGCTTTATATCAAATTTTGGCACTGTTTCCACAATTCGGCCAAACAGGTCAAAGTTTGCAGTCAGAGCCAATTTAGACTGTTCCATAACCTTTTCAGCAGAATTGTGAATTCAGCTACTCTGTTCTAGATTACTGTAAAAGACAACAGTTCTCATGAAGGGGGTGGTCTTACTTGCTTCAGCAACAAATGTTAACCTCCAACATGAAGTTCACCAGCCAAAACAAGACAAGGAGGGCACTACTCAGAAAACCAAGTTTAATATTAAACTCTTGCCTAAATCATTAACATACACTAAACTGTTTATGCTGGGAAAAGATCCATTTTAAGTGGGAGAAAACACTATACATATCCATGCATCTATATGCAAGTGTAGCGACCTTGATTACTTAAGATTATATGAAAAATTTTTCACCCTTTATCTCTGAGAAGGGAAAAATGTTTATGAAAGTTATTAAGTAACACAAAGAATAAGTTGCAATTATTTTTTTTCAGAAAGATAAAATATGCATTGATTGCATATTTTGTACATGGGTACACTTCTACTAGATAGTTTTATTAATGAAATGCACAGTCTATGCTACATTGCTAAGGATTGCTCTGTACGTAGAGCCACAAGAGAAAATAAATACAATTCAGTGTTATCATACTTATACCTCTAATATTTTAGTAATGTTACACAAAGAGATGAGCTGGACTTCTCTGTAGGCTGCATGTACAAAGCAAAAATGTTACATATGGTGGAAAAAAGAGTCTTCACCATATTTTGCACACTTAAGTTTTGCATTTCCTATCCCTTCATTTATGAATTCTGAATATTTTTATTGCTTTATATTGTTTATTTATATCCTAGTAACAGCTGAGAAAGTATTCACACCCAAGTACAAAAAACAAACAAAAACAAACAAACAAAAAGGCAATGTAGGGTACACAATTTATCTTTGTTCACAGAAATTCTTATAAAGGTCAAATAAATTTGTATTTATTCCACTAAATTAACAAAATTTAGTCATTTATTTAGTCACCTGGCTCTTGCTTTCATGCACTCCCAGTTTCCACATGATTAGATTTTTGACACATCCTTGTTTTTAATATTGACAAGTTTTTAATACTGAAGGGCTTCATATTTTCATTTTCTAATTCCAGTATCTTGGCCTCCAATTATTCTGCCATCTATTAACAATTAAATCTGAAAGTTGTGATATGTATCAGCATTTTTATTTCTCATGTCTGAAGAGAAAACAATTTAAGGGCAGTCTTCCTTGTAAACTGTATTACAATTTACAATACAGCTTGTAAATTAACAGTAAACTCCGGATGGATGTATAAGAACACCGTATTTTCCATTTGTATAAAAACAATGTAAAAAATATAAACAATGTAAGAAATACATCACTATTCTGACACAGTCTGGAGCAATAAATGAAGAAAACAATTTACAAAACAAGCTATGGAAGTGGAATAACTGGATTTTGTAAACTTAAGCAAAATGAGGGTGAAATTCTACATTTAGGATTGACTAGTAACAAAGGATATATTTTTTCTCTTAAGCATGTGAATGACTGAACGTGCCAAATTATGACAATACCGGAATTGCTTTCAAATAATATATTTTACTTTTAAAGCAGGAAAATACCAATAAAACACATGCAGGAGCTGCCTATATTTTTGTATTTCCATAATGAAAGCCAAACAAATGTTAAAAAATTAGTACCAATCAACCTTCAACTTCAGAGGACATGGTACTTCGATTCATAAGCATATTTTCAGATAATGTTGAGACATATAAACGTGTCTACATATTTAGGAAAAGCAACTGAAAGAACCTATGAGCCACAGGAGACAGGTATTTCTTCATTTGGCCTCAAAGAAATTATTAACAGTCCAAGAGTGAGAAAACACCACGAAGCAGCTACCCCAAGAGGATAAACCATAGCACCACAAATACTTTCAAAGAAATATTAGCGGTTGATTCTGGGGAAGGAAGAGAAAAGAGACTGAGGGGGAGCATTACTTTTACCAGAAAATGTTTTAACAAGAGAGATGGAAAAAAAACCCTGAAAAAATATTTTCACTGATTAAAAAAGGAAAAAAGAACAAGAGTAAAAAGCAAGTAGTCAGGTTCTGAGAATATCCTGGGCTTTTGAGAGTCAATAACTGCTGTACAGATAAAGATCGCCTACTGATGTGTACAAATCTGTAGAAATCAAGAATTTCCAGGTGCGCGTCTCATTTACAATGCACATTTTGTGCCAGTGACTCAAACCAGAGCCCCTCGGTTCCATAGACCTGCACTGAACACAGTGGAAGTTCTGCACATGTGCACTCCTCAATTTCCAGTCATCCAGTACTTTCTAGTTTAACCCAAATTCAAACCAAGTCAAATGCAAACTCAGTAGCTATACATCAGACACAGCAGAGAGAGCACAAGACTAACCAGCTGTGAGGATGTTCAAATATACAAAAAATTTTCCTTAAGAGAGGAAGAAATGTAGGATTTGCCCAAAAAATGCTTAGGTTAGAGAAAACAGAAGAAAGAAAATTTCATATCTAAAAGTGATTGATTCTGAGGGTTAAAAGTGCGTGAATACAAAAAGATTTCAACAGAAACTATAGGAACATTTAGGGGTTGCCACCAAAGCAACTACTAAAATAAAGCTGCAATTGTTTGCTACACTAAAAAGAACCATTTATAATACTGGTATAAAAAAAGATAAACGTCTTCCAGTGTTGAGGTTCTATTAAGAACTGTCCTTGAACATTTCACAGATCACGGATGAAAACATATTTACGAAACAAAAATAAACCAGTAAACGTTTTGCCAGTATTAGACTGAAATTACTCAAGGTACAGCTCCAGAACATCCCAATGGCCCACTGTACTTGCACTTCAGACATGTCTTCATACATATTTTACACTCAACAACAGAAAAGCGCAAAAGTGGTAGACATTACTCGAACTTCCACAGGAATCTAAAATATTCTTTTCTTTGCAATCAATATAGAACTAACATACATGAGGAATAAAAACAGTACACAACATTTTTCTCAATGCCAAGTACCATGGTTTTTGAATGTGAGATATTTCAGATTCACCTAACAAAACCCACCTAATTTTAAAATGACCTTGGGTTTGCCCCACTATACAAAAAAGGTCCAAAGTGTAAAATATTATTTTCCATTTATCTGTGACTGAATAATATGCCTAAATAATTTAGCACAAAAGCTATTTTTGGTGTACGGAAGTCTGTTGCTTGCCCTTTTAAAACTGACATGTCTATGAGCTCAGACCAGTGCTACTTGGTTTCCAGGTCTATAGCAAGGATACGTTTCCAATGTTCATAGTTATAAATCATAAGACAGACAAAAACTTGGCAGGAGTATCACTTTTTTTTCTATCTAAACTTCAATCAAATTTTGCCGGCCAAGACTCAGAGGGAGCCATGAATTTCCCATAAATTATATATCTGGATCACAAGATTATTTATGAGACAATAAAGGACTTGACTTTTTTACTGCAGAAAGCATTTTTTAAAAAAGATCTAGTATCACTGTTGGGTAAAATTTACCAACACCACCAACAAACAAAACCAGAAAAATCTTTCAATAGCTTTCAAAACCCCTCTGTACACGTTTCCTTGATAAACCACTTTATCCTGGAATACTGTAACATAGCGTTTTCATTTCATATGTTATACTTTAACACAGTATGTATTTGAAAATGTATCTTCAATAGAAGTTTGTTACATTAATTTGTCATTTTTGTCATTTAAATAATTTTATTAAATGTTATATCTGTAAAAAAATTCATGCTTATCAGCAACTTTTGAAAGTGTCTTGAAGTGACACAACCAACAAGTCAGTAATTTACTTGGTGTTTTACTGCATGTAAAGTTACTTGTTTACTGAACCACAATTTCAATCATAAAACTCATTTATAATAAAACTAGGAGATATATTTTAATAGTTTGTTGTAGTAACAATCCATTGTTCTGCTAAGTGCATAACTACATGGGTAAATACTAAACAGGAGGAAGAACAAAACCATACACCCTTCTTTCTAGCACCTAAAATAGAGGAAAGCCTCTACTAAGAAGCTCCAGTTCTCCCAGGCATTCTTTTTATACCCGCAGAAAGCCTCTTAGAAGAAATGAACCCTAACCTCTCTTCCCTATGGAAAGCTGAACAGGTAATAGCAGGTAAGCAGGACAGGAAATAGATCTTACCTAATTAGTTTACTTGTGATGGGCTAAATCCCAGAACCACACAGAATTACAGAATGGTACGGGTTTGAAGGGACCTCTGTGGATCATCTAGTCCAACCCCCCTGCCGAAGCAAGTTCACCTAGAGCAGGATGCACAGGACCTGGCCCATATGGATCTTGAATATCTCCAGAGAAGGAGACTCCACAACCCCTCTGGGTAGCCTGTTCCAGTGCTCAGTCACCCTCAGAGGGAAGAAGTTCTTCCTCATGTTCAGCTGGAACTTCCTGTGCTTCAGTTTGTGCCCATTGCCCCTTGTCCTGTCGCTGGGCACCACTGAAAAGAGTTTGGCCCCATCCTCCTGACATTCACCCTTAAGATATTTATAGGCATTTATAAGGTCCCCTCTCAGTCTTCTCTTCTTCAGGCTGAACAAGCCCAGCTCCCTCAGCCTCTCCTCGTAGGAGAGATGCTCCAGTCCCCTCACCATCCTCGTAGCCCTCCGCTGGACTCTCTCCAGTAGCTCCTCATCTTCCTTGAACTGAGGAGCCCAGAACTGGACAGAGTACTCCAGATGCAGCCTCACTAGGGCAGAGTAGAGGGGCAGGAGAACCTCCCTCAACCTACTAGCCACACTCCTCCTAATGCACTCCAGGATCCCATTGGCCTTCTTGGCAGCTAGGGCACACTGCTGGCTCACGGTCAACTGGTCATCCACCAGGACACCCAGGTCACTCTCCGCAGAGCTGCTCTCCAGCAGGTCCACCCCAAGTCTGTACTGGTGCATGGGGTTGTTCCTTCCCACGTGCAGGACCCTGCACTTGCCCTTGTTGAATTTCACCAGGTTCCTCTGCGCCCAACTCTCCAGCCTGTCCAGGTCTTGCTGAATGGCAGCACAGCCTTCCGGTGTATCAGCCACTCCTCCCAGTTTTGTGTCATCAGCAAACTTGCTGAGGGTACATTCTAACTCTTCATCCATGTCATTGATGAAGAAGTTAAACAAGACTGGGCCCAGTACTGACCCCTGGGGGACACCACTAGCTACAGGCCTCCAACTAGATTCAGTGCCGCCGGTCACAACCCTCTGAGCTCTGCCATTCAGCCAGTTCCCAATCCACCTCACCGACCACTCATCCAGCCCACACTTCCTGAGCTTTCCTAGGAGGATGTTATGGGAGACATTGTCGAAAGCCTTGCTGAAGTCAAGGTAGACAACATCCACTGCTCTCCCCTCATCTACCCAGCCAGTCATGCCATCACAGAAAGCTATCAGACTGGTCAAGCATGATTTCCCCTTGGTGTATCCATGTTGATTACTCCTGATAACCTTCTTTTCCTTGACTTGCTTAATGATGACATCCAGAATGAGCTGCTCCATCACCTTTCCAGGGATGGAAGGTGAGGCTAACTGGCCTGTAGTTCCCCAAGTCCTCCTCCTTGCCCTTTTTGAAGACTGGAGTGACATTGGCTATTTTCCAGTCCTCAGGCAGTTCTCCTGTTCTCCTGTTCTCCATGATCTTTCAGAGATGATGGAGAGTGGCCCAGCAATGGCATATGCCAGCTCCCTCAGAACTCATGGGTGCATCCCATAGGGGCCGATGGATTTGTGGGTGTCCAGTTTGCTTAAGTGATCTCTACCCCAGTCCTCGACCAAGGGAATGTATAGCAACTTCCTGAGTCAGAATTTGGACAGGACACTGGGTTTCCACTGTTATTTTGGAGATACATCACAACCTTGATAGTTAAATAACCTAAAGAAATGATGGTTTTAACTGCAACAGCCTCCAAAACTGACAGATGTCTTTCCCCACAGCTTCAGTCACGGCAGCGTTTTAAGACAGCAGAAACACATATCCAAAAATGAGAGAGGCAACAAACAGCACAGCATCTGTGGCTTCGGTATATTTTTGACATGGTAACAGACACTGTTACACTTCGAAAATATATATAGGATCATAAGCTACACTACAGCATATACATGGGGCAGAGTCTAGGGGTGGGGAGGGAGAAAGAGAAAGACAGGCTGAAGACAAGGAGGAAGTTATCAAAAATATGCATAAAAGCTGAGAGGATGGATGGTTTTGTGGTTCTGACACCGCCTTCCTGTGCAATGTGGTAGAAATCATACAGGCACCATATACTTCATTTCCTTAGCTATGAAACCAGAATAGGAACCTCTAACTCCAGCAGCACTGCAAGAGTAAATCCAGTAAAGATTTAAAAGGTCAAATACTCTGAGAAAAATCTGAGTGCCTCATATGAAAATTATATTAGATAATACATAGTTTGAAGCTTTGCACAGTATTTTAATATCATCTTCCCTGACAACTTTGGTGTGTTACACTGAATCAGTAAAGTTTATGAATTCAAGATCTAAAAATGATTGTAGTCCAAATACAACAAAAATGGAAAAAAACTCAATGGGCTTTCTATAGAGAGTGTAGAAAAAGGAGAAAAAAGGTTAGACTGAATTTCATCCCAGACACTTTTATTGAAGACTGTGGTTAGGTGGTTGCACAGGACAGAAGCCTGTATTTTTAATCAAGAAAAGCAGAAGTAGCAGCAGCAAGCATCACATAACATACGCGGTTAGGGGTTAGACAGTGACACAACGGAAAACTGTATTTTATTCATTACAATTCTATGGAGGAGGTAAGGAGAAAGAGGCGAGGAGGGCTGTGAAGAAGGGCAACTGGAGCAAACATGCTAAACTCTAGAAGGGGAGGACTTGAGGGAGACAGGAACCTCTGCCTCCTGTCATCTGGTCTCCCCCGGGGATACATTTCATAGAAGGGCTATATGTCCTTGAGCAAACCTGTGAACACCTCCACTTTCAGGCAGAAGTGTTCTGATGAAAGGAAAACCACAGACAAACCACAGGTGTAAGTTTGCAAAGCCTATTCCATAAATTGTAATATTAAAGGAGTTTATATTAAAATATACCTTAGATATATTATACTTAGTACTAACACACAGTTGCTACTGGAAAACTCATTTACTAGTCTTTCAGAAAAGGAACTGCTCAGCTGAGTGGGAAGTGTGAAGACAGCCACAGTAAAGATGAAATAAAAGCCTAGTCTGATTCGTGGGTTACCAGGCACATCTACACGTTCTCACAGACAGAACCCTTTTTTGCCTTAAAAATAGTTTAATGTTATTTTATGTTTTTAAGATTCAAAATTTAACCCAGAGTTTTACTTATGATTTAAATAATCAGTCCAGTTAAGGCTCTATTGCCAATAACTATAAACACAGAAATGATACATCCCTTTCATAGCATAAGCTTTTCAGTAAACAAAAAACTACATAAAATTCTCTCAGTATTTTCAATATTTGCATTCCAAATTTAAATAATACTTTTCTTCGTCACAACATCAAATTATTACTAACAAATTGCTGCACAAATCAAGACAGAAATTACTGTTAGTAAAGTGCCTCAGAAATCAAGATAGATACTCAGAGAGTATTCATTTAGCATCATCACTCAATTGACCCACTGATACACATAAACAAAGCAAGCTCCTGCCTTGAGAAGATTGCCCTGGAGGGCAACCACACGAAAACAAAAGATGAGCGATAGCGTCTCAGACTGCTAATAAAAGATTTCAGTTTCTTGTTGTAGTTTCACTCTTTATAAGAACTACGCGACTTGTGTGGACTTGCTGAGTTGTTTTTGTTGGGGAGAGGAGGGGTTGGGGGGTTTTGAGGGTTTGTGTTTGTTGGTTTTATGTTTGTGTTGTGGGGGTTTTGTTTATTTGTTTTCAAACTATTTAGAAATACAACTCTTACAGAGAATCTGAGGGCACAAGGGACCTTTCGAGTTGTGACACTGCCTGGCCATGCAGCTGATAAGGTAACGATAATGTCTGGTTGCAGGATTCTGTATCTCCGGAGCTAAGAATTCTACGCCACAATGTAAGAGGAATTTGCATCCATTTGCATCCATTTGTCCCACATTTTTACAGAAAGTTTGGGACTTTGCTAGATGGACGGAAAGAACGGCCAGTTTCACTGACTCTTCATTTCACACACATCCCTTTCTTGTTTGGGAATTCCCTATATTCTTATTTCTAAAGAAACTTTGACATTTAAAAGTCTGTACGTAAGTAATTACCTTTTCCTCTTGAAATGCTTTTTGAAGCATATGCAACCTTTGCTGCAACTGAAATGCCATTAGAAAGCTAAGCTGGAAGGTGCAATGTCTTAAAGGAGACAAAGCAGCATTTTCAGCCAGTAACTGCTGCAAGAATTTAAGACTGAGAGGGACCTCCTGGTAATGACATCTCCACCGTAAATATCAAGCTGAATCTTAAGAACACTTATTCCCTCCTTTTTTTTTCCTGAAATTCTAGTAAGGTTTATTTTGCTACTAGAAAGCTTTAAATCTCCAGTGCGCATTTTTTCATGCCCATTCCCACATCTTCCTGCGACAACACTGCCCATTAACTTGAACAGGGTAACTGTGAGAAGGGAGAAGAGCTATCTGTTATATTCATAGACAACAATCATAACCCCAGCCTTCATTACACCACACTAAACATGACAAACTCAGAGCCATCTCCTGTAACATACATTCTCCAGGCCTTCTCTGCATCTGTTCCAATTATATTCGTAAGACCCTAACTTGAAACTGAATGACATCTCTTTCTCAGATCTTCCAGAGAATCTCAGTTGCTGTAAACTGAATTTGGAGTAACCATGCAGTATGGGAACAGACCATTCAAGACTGCTTCAGGAGACGCCACCAAAATCTTCAGAAGGAAGAAAAATATTTTTCATTGGTGTTTATTAACTACTGAAGCAAAAAACATTCTTAACATTTTAGTAGGCAGTTTGAACACAGTTATTGTCTGGCTTCTAGACTTCTGAAAAGTTACATAATAGGAAATACTGTTTTAACACAGATAACTGCAATAGAGACTGATATGGCTATCAGTCACAGTATTGTACAACTCAACTCCAGAGGACCAGATCCATATAAAGGACCTGATACATGAAATTTGGATTTCTATATCCAATATACTATTTAGAAGCCTCATAATCGAAGCAACACACATACTTCAGTTTCCTAAGTTTCACCATAAGCCCCACCACGTATAGCCAACACACCTTCCTCTAGATGGGAAAGAGTGGCTTGATATCCCCAGAAATTAGGTGCTCTCCTGCCTCTCCCCTATATAGCATAAATCCGGGTTCTTCTGACAGCTGGTAGCCACCAAATATTTCTGTATGTCTGGAGAAAATTACATAACCCATTTTTACAGCATCAGGATATGCTAAACCCAGGTTCCATCCCCCTGTCTGCTACAGGTGGTCCCAGCCCTTCCTTTCATGGCAGTAGTCGTCACTTATAAAGCTGGGGTACAGATAATACCTACCTTTCCTGTTGAAAATTTACTATCACATAGAAAAGATTCAAAAAGTTTCCCAAACCTGGAAATTAAAATCAGAAAGCAGGTTCCAAGCTGGGGCACCAAACATAGAGAACAAGATCTCAATCCCTGATCCAGTCCCCACTGAAAGGGCCATTCAGCTCTTCCATGGCATGGCTTCTTGGTGGGAAAGGCATAACCTAGTCCAGAAAACTCAGTTTTGAAAGGACGTTAGATCAAGTCAGTTAATTAAGAGAAATCAGAAGTCATTAACAAGGAGCATACTGAATTAATCTTGACATCACAAATGATGTAAAAAGTTTTATTTTTAGATAAGGCTGCAACATCAGTAAGGATATCCGCCCACAGAGTGGACACTATAATGGAGAATTAGCATTCACTGATTTTGGCCTCCACAGAGAAAAGAAAAACAGAAACACGCTTAGAGACAAAATTTGATGGCATCTTTATTTATAATGAATGTAATAATGTGCATACATTTGCTTGTGAACACCTGCATGATATTAAACTTGTTTTTACAGTTACATAGGTCGTTCAGGATCTTACCAAGATAAATGTACTTGGGCTTTTTGCTTCAAAAATTCAGTTAGAAGTTTGTGCCATGCCTTTATCAAGTATATCCAGATTTATATTAGAGTAAGCACAAATCAACTCATATTCTAATAGTGCCATCTGTCTCTTTTTTTTGTAATCTTCTGCCAATACAGCAGAAGATCAAATGAAATAAAATCTAAACATGAGGTTTCACTTACCCTGCCACAAGAAATAATGTTGAAGGTGGCAAAGACAGATCTGTTTGATAATTATGTACTTTCTGCTAAATTGTTCCATATGCTTACAATATTTGGGATTTAGCCAGGAAGAAAAGCAAAAGCACTTCTGGTAGTTGCGTGGTTCCTCCCCAAATGTGCATCAAGTTATCTTTGCACAATTCATTCTTAGGTAAAAAGATTTATATTAACCATTTCTGTCCATTATGTTCACCAAAAAAAACCAAAACAAAACCAGAACACAATTCCAGAAATACATGCATTTAGCTTAACAGTTTAAAACATGAGAGAAAATTGTGCAAAAATACTTTGAAGTACTCTATTGAGAATTACACTCGATTCCATCCACTTTACTAGGCCTTTTGAATTACTAACACTGATAAATATATTCCTTGGACAACCGTCCTTAATGACAAGATGTATATTTATATAGAACAATCCAGCACAGTTGCAACTATTCACTGTTTAATATTTTAATAGAAATTAGGTTTTACTCCCATATTTATAATTTAAGATATTTGCTTTAGTTCTAAAATCAATCCATCTAATTAAAGATTAGCTTTGATAAAACAGAATGAGAAACTATTATTAGTTTTAGTATGTTAGTGAGGGAAACACATAGAGGACAGATCACCAGATGACATGGAACTCTCCCTGGGATCCAGCCAGTGACTGTTACTGACAGGAACCCCACTTCCTTCCTGCATCCCAAGCCTTTGTGCAGGAGGATGCTGAACTCATCCAGACTGTTTTAACCAGCGGTTGTAAACTACATGACATTCTGATTTTTTTTTTTTTTTTCCCCAAATACACTGCTACTACAAAGTGTTTTGTAGAAATGAGTACCAACTGATTCCGGGCACAGCTTCATACTATTGCCCTGACCTTACAGTACAAAAGCAGGAACAGCAACATGAGCATTCTTGGCAAAAGCTATATGCATCTCTCTTACTGCCTTGCATATCACCATTTCTGTAACAAAACTGCCAATCATAATTTAAGGAATTAATTGTACCTTTACATTTAATACATCATATAAGATTATAAAAGGAAACAGAAGAATGTTTCTATTTCTTCAACAGATGAAAGCTTCTTAGAAGAGCTTGATAGTACTTACATACAAACAAATTTTGGATATAGTTTATTAATTCTGGAGTTCAGTTTCAGATATCTGTATTCCAAATGAGTAAACTTGAATGATCCTCATTCTTACGGAAAACACACAAGTAATGAGATGGAAATCAATGTGACAGTTCAAAGAATGGACGGGTTTGATCTGTGACAGTAAGAGAGCCATCAAACACTACCTCCAGCTTCTTTCCCACCTGAAAGTGGACATCACTAGCTCAACAACTTCGGTAGCTTTAGCAGGGGACTTATTTGCCTTTAAGCTATGATAGTTCACAGAATACGGTGCTTATGTAAGTCAAAGACAACAGTTGTTCCTTAATATGGTGAGTAGTAGACGGCTGCAACTCAATGTTCACAGCCACCCAGCTTCACCCATTGCTGCAGAGCTCAACTGCTAATGCGAGCCAGAAGCCTGAATGAAGTCTAGTAGAACATTTAGTAACATCAGCTGCAACCTCCCAATTTCATAAGCCCCCTTTTCATACATTAAATATTTGTAAATGTGATGGCAAAATATTAAGTGTCACTGAATTCAACATTACATTTATAGAATCATAGATTCATTAAGGTTGGAAAAGACCTCTAAGATCATCAAATCCAACTGTCAACCATGCCTTCTAAACCATGTTTACACGTTTTTTGAACACCTCCAGGGATGGCGACTCCACCACCTCTCTGGGCAGCCTATTCCAGTGTCTGACCACTCTTTCAGGGGAGAAATTTTTCCTAATAGCCAACCTCAACATCCCCTGACACAACTTGAGGCCATTTCCTCTTGTCCTTTCGCTAGACAGCGAAGAGAAGAGACCAACGCCCACCTCACTACAACACCCTTTCAGGTAGTCGTAGAGAGCCATGAGGTCTCCCCTCAGCCTCTCTTCTCCAGACTAAACAACCCCAGTTCCCTCAGCCGCTCCTCATAAGACTTGTGCTCTAAGCCCTTCACCAGCCTCATTGCTCTTCTCTGGACACGCTCCAGCAACTCATGTCCTTCTTGTACTGAGGGGCCCAAAACTGAACACAGTACTCGAGGTGCGGCCTCACCAGTGCCGAGTACAGGGGCACAATCACCTCCCTGCTCCTGCTGGCCACACTGTTCCTGATACAAGCCAGGATGCCGTTGGCCTTCTTGGCCACCTGGGCACACTGCTGGCTCACATTCAGCCAGCTGTCGACCAGCACCCCCAGGTCCTTTTCTGCCAGGCAGCTTTCCAGTCACTCAGGAGAGCTGAAAATTACCACTACTATTTTTTCCCCTACAAATGTCAATATTCCATAAACAGCTCTTAACTCTTTCTGACCCAAACATATTCAATTAAAACAACTAGGCTGTGTGAAGCTGCTGCAAAAGGTAGTGATTTATGTTATTTTACCAGTTTAGGAAAAGTGAAATGAGCCTGTACTGTCTGCAGTTTTGCAGTACAAGTCTATCAATTACTCAGAAAAAAAAAAAAAATCCACCCTGCTAAAAGTGTGCCTTCTGACTGGTCTCTCAGGTATGTTTAACACAAAAGTTCAAGTGCAAAAGGGAAATAAAAAGGCTTATTACTGGTAATGACTATACTAATGTGTGAGCAGAGGAAGGTACCAACCTGTACAAAGCTAAAATAGCAAGTAGGATAGACATGGTGTGTTTTGCACAAAGCATTTCCAGAACCTCTGAGATGGATCTGTTCTTGTTCTGTCTCATAAAAGACAGACAGAAAATTGCCAGGCATTCCTTCTTCAGCAGAGCTTGGCTCTCTAGGGCAGACAAAAAGTTACCATATTGCTATGAACTTTCCTATTCTAATTCTAGCTTTAGCAACAAAAGTTGTTATTAAAAAAGTAGTGTCTATAGTATCAGATTTGTTTTCCTGTTCTTCATGCATGGAAGGTTGTGAAAACTACTGATATTTGCCTTTCTCCTTATACATAACTGGCATAATTTAAGGACAAAGTACAAATAAACTAGACAGAGTTCAATAATGTATTTCTTAAGAAAGGACCTATGGGTGTTTAGTCTACTTAGCACTGTAGTAATTTACAACTTTCTGCTTTTATGTACCAAATGGCATTTCCATCCTTAGATCCTAATGCCAAAAAAATCTACTATTTCATTCCAAACATTTAGCAGTATTACACTGACTGTGTGTACATAAACATATAGCTGCCAGCTTTGCCAAACAAATTCAAGTGACAAAATACCTGGCATCTAACCTGCTCCCTGGAAGCAACTTACTCTGCAAGCAAAACAGCAAAAGACTCTGCTATAAACAATTCACCCTGCTCATAAAACTAAACATCAAATTTGGGTGTCACAGCTGATTACAACTTTCACTGTTGAATGGCATAAAAATACAAAAATAATCAACTTTTATAAAAATATGTATTATTTGTACCTCTTAGCTCCATCTGTCTTACCCATGTACCTTCCTTATACAGAACCTTTAAGTGGGGTGACAATTCATCTTTAAATTCAATTTGAGAAACATGCAGTTCATTATCGCATTCAGAAAGGAGACAGCAACGTTTATTTTCAGAGAAGTACGCAGAAAAGGTGACACCGTAGCAATGTTATATTCAAACCTGCTGCATCAGCTAACAATTTACCAAGATGAGATTAATTTTTGAGGTACCAGAAATTACACAAGTATCATTTAAGTGTAAATCGGTTAAGACTATTATCAATGTCTTGAGAGGAAAAGAGTTCAGTTTGTGGCCTCAATAGATATCTAAATACAGTAAATATATAAATGTGTATTTTTTTATTTCCTAAGTTGATTTTTGACAAAAAGTAGCATTTAGTGAAATGTTTTAGTGCTTTGGTTCCTAATGACTGTAATGATGAAATCACAAACAAAAATATAAAGCTATTACATAACAGAACTGATTCCCCAGACATCTCACACATGCTGCCAAATGAGCTACACCCTCTGTTAAGCATGAAGTTTCTATTTAAAGGAGATGAAATCCTCCTGTGCCACATCATGGTGGTAACACTGAAGACATTAATCTTGACTGTGTATCATCCCAGAGAACGTGCCGCATATCTATAGGTCTGAAGTATGCTTATGAGGATTTAATGGTATGATTCGCATTTTAAAAATCCCTCGAATGTGGAGTCCAAATTCTTGATGCTCAGAAGGGTCCTAATAGCACCTACTGGGTTCTTCCATCAGAGAAGGTAAACACAAAGGAAGGAAACTGGTCCTAACATATAAAGTCAGTAAACACCTATGTAAAGACAGGAATTCCCTCCAGGGAAAGATCATCGAGCCCTAGAACAATGCCTGTAAGAATCATGTAGCTGTGCAGACGGTGCCATAATGAAACCATGAGTTAGACAATCTGAAAATATCTGAAATATAGCTGTGTTCTCACTGCTATATCTTGCTAAAGAAAATTAAAAAAAAAAAGAGATAAATTAAGGCAATTATTCCAAAGTCTCTTGTATCTTCCATTTAATTTAATATGGTTCTAATTTGACATTTACTTTAATATGGCTGTGGGTATGGGGTTGGTTAATACCGCCAAAGAATCTTCAGAATACTTGAAAGTTACCTCAAGTATGAAAATATTTATACACAGTATAGATTCCCAGATCTTCATTTCATCCTGAAAGGAATGTGACTCACTTTACAAAAGAGAGCAACTGCAGGCTTGAGGGCCATCACCAAATCAGAATGGGGACAGATCTTTTCCCATACAATTTCACACAGAAAAGACCCCATACAGTTTCAAGCAGCACTGAAAGATTCTGCACAGGTCATCTTCTCTGAAATGGGTTTAAAGCAGAAGTTTTTTTCTGAACACTTATAACCATTTAGTAGTGTATCATTTGAATCTGCCCCGTTCCACTTGATACCGCCTTCCCTCTCTGTTCATTTCCATTCATGTCCCTTGATCAGACAAGTCCTCTCCAGGAGTTTATAATGCAATTTACATATGAGTTTCCTGGAAGAGGCAAAAATGAACAGGGCTATATTCCTTCCTAGGACACTCGGGAGCTTAAACTGGGAGAACTAGGTGAAGCGCTAAAAATGAGGAAGAGCGTTAGCTGTTTATCACTAGATTAGTCACCAGCAGTCAGATACGAGACCTCAGTTAGAGGAAGACACTTAGACACCAGATAATCTGTCCCCACTCTTGCCCTTCAGATAGCGTCTCTTTCCATTAAAAGACAGAATGACAATTACCTGCAAAATGTAACAGCCCTCCCAAAAACGGGTCTTTGTATATAGATGCACTGACTCATTTGAGCCATACTATTCCAGAGATGAGATGCACTTTCACAATGCAAGCCGCTCCTCAGCACCGCTACTTGAACTGATGAATGGAAACTTAATTAGATGGTATCACCAGATACACATCTCCTTTGCAGCAGGCAAACATAGACTGGAATGGATGCTGCAGGTGACATAAAATGACAGCAAAGTAATTTGAAGTTGAGATGTGTGGAATAGAAACATGCTATGGTTCCTCTCAAACACAGCTGTACTTCCCCATTTTGTGCAAGATTTTTGTCACATTCTCCTGTTTTGGTCTAATTCAGACTTATTCAAATCCTGCAAGAAAAAAGCTTCTAAGATTCCTCTGCTGTTCTTGCATACATGGCAGGTAGAACCTGATGTCATGTCATTTTTAAAAGGTCACCCGCTCAGACAGTTCCTTTTCTGTCATTAGTAGCTCTGATACTTTCCACTCAAGCTAGAAGAGTCAGTGTAAGGCTTGCTACCTTTGTTACGTTATTAGTAATCCAACTCTTTGCTTGACTTATTTTTTTCTATATAGTTTGCAATAGTTATTGCAATATTCCACCATTCCCTCTTTTTCCAGGCTTCCTTATTGCTCAATGTAGAATGTTCTTTGTTAATCTAACTATGCTTTTAAAGTTTTCATTTGTATACACAGGTTCTACAGATTTTTCTCTTTTACCAGGTGTCTGTTTTGTTTAATTCTCTGACCAAGCATGTGAATGATTTTGTAGAAATGTCTGCTGCTTTTCCACAGTCATGGCTCCAGCTCAATTATTTTTTTTTTTTTTTTTTACTTTTTTTAAACACACTCACAGTGTATTTGCTGAAGGGGTCAAAAATACAACTGATCCATTTCATGCATTCATCACTTCTTCACTTCTTGAAATTTTGCCCCAACTTTTTATTCTGAACATACCCTAAATCACATTTTAAAAGCAGTCAGCTCAGATACATTTGGTGAAGGGTGATCTGCTTGTACACAGGCCCACTTTCACAAATTTTTTTCCTTTACAGTCAAGGCCTTTTATTGTTCATAAAAGTTAACCTTTACTTGGCCTCTACAGCAAAACAAGATTGGGTTTTGTTTTTGTTTTTGAGCCTGTTCCCACTACTGCAAGCACTTTCAAATAAGCAAGCAGAAGTTGTGTCTGAGAAGAAAACCACTTTGCACAACATAGTACTCAGAAGTCCAGGCAATTAGCCACTTTTTATTTTTTAAACACTTTCTCAATCGGTGTTTCCTTCTGTATCACTAATACAAAAATGTTAAAACAGCAACAGAACCACCATAGCTTATCATGAACTGAAACTGCCTAGTAACCTTTTCTTCTTATATTGTTTGAGATAAGCAAGTATCTATTTCGTTCTTGAATTCTGAAGTGAGTTAAATATTTAAATGCTGGTTTTAAAGTGTTTTTAAAATATATGAAATCAGACTAAACGCAATTGGAGACCCTGTTGACAGTGTTCTGATAAACTTTTCCTAATTCAGTTCAAATACACAAATCTAATAACATCAGCACTTTATCCTCAAAAATTTCCTGACAGAGATCTCTTGATTTCTGAGGTACCAGAAATGTCAGAAGTCTGGAGAAAAAAAACATAATCCCAAAACATTCTAGTGGTAGACCCACTAAAATGGAAAACTAGCATGAGCATCAGCAGCTTTATGCCTGAGCTCTTACAGTCTGTTTTCTCCTCCCACCCCAACAAATCCATGCACTGTTGGCTAAATCCTGCTCCTCAAGTCACAGCTGCTACCGTCTATGAACTCCACTGCTATCAAACTGTAAAGCTGAATTAGCAACTACAGAAAAATGATGACCAAAAGTAATTAACTGGGTTTTTTTCCCCCCACTTTTATAGAATTAATTCCATTTCCAATACCTTCAATACAATATTCTAGTCCTCCATGAGAGACATCATAAGAGAGCTAGTTTATCAAGCTAGTTACATGGCAGATGATGTTAATCAACCCTACTGCCTTATACAAAAATGCTTGCTGCATGCTTAGAGCAAAATGCAAGTTGCAAAGTAATTGAATTATTTTCCCTACGATATCACACCCACATAGTCAGTGTTTCTTTTAAAAGCATTAACAGTAGGTATGGCATTCTTAAACACGTCTGAAGTTATGACATTGAAGAAACATATTTACTGGTTTTAGAACTTTACAGAATGAAGACATTAGATTTTACTAGGTTTGCCTAACATATATACCATAAAGGTACAAAAACCTGTTTTAAAACATTCACATAACCCAAGAACTTGAAGTTTAACCAGATTCTGTGTGAGATTTTCCTCAACTTTAACAGGATACTTTCTTCTGACCCATTCCCAAAATGCAGCTCAGCAAGCCCCGAACTGTTTGTTGAAGCAAACTGGTGTTTGTCTTAAGACCAGCAAAAGGTCAAAAAAATTAACAATAAAAAAATCTTCTGTTAATGATCTCAAAAACCATTACACACCACTGAATTGCTCACAACACAGATTAAAACCAACTCCAGCTCTGCTGCACAGGACAGCTGAACTTAGTTGCTTTGTATGTTCTTAAGCTTTTTAATGTTGCTTTTTAAAGAAAGAGTAACAGCATTATTAAGTGTGGAATGTTAAGTGTTTGTGTAGTAGTCTCCCTGAAATGGGAGACACATCTTCAGTTGCCACAAAGTGGTACTTCACACACTGCTATGTTTTCTTGAGTAGAAGGAAAAATCAACCACCAAGTTGTGTATTTTTTTTTCTTGCGACTGAGTGATGCTGAACTTAGTTCACAGCATGCTAATTAATCACTCCAGAAACACCACACTAAGTCAACATGTGCCTACCTCCAAAAATGAGAGTTCAGTCCTTGCATTTGGAAGACTTAAGTCTTTGTTCACACAAACACTTGAATACCTGAAGCAGATGTTCCCAAACTGTGCTATGCAGGACAATTCAAAGTTATTTTATGTGCATGGTAGGCATCAGGAGCCACTGCTCCTCAGCTGGGGAAAGAAAAAACAAAAAAAAAGGGGGGGAAAATAAAGAAAAGAAAAAAAAAAAGTCAGAAGCTGTTGCAACCACTATGCAATAAAAGCTCATTCCCTTAAAGCCTACACGCATCTGTGTGCGCCTTGCTCAGAATACCTCCAACAGGCTCCCAGACTGGAGGAACATAAAAGCAAACAAAATGAGATTTATGTAGGAGTTGAAAGGCAAGCAGTCATTTTTGAGGAGTAGGATGAAGCAGAAGGTTACAGTACCATGAAGTGGACAATCAGGAATAAATTATTATAGTCTTTGTCCGAGAGGGTCAATGGTATCTATATGCTGTCTGGGAATTTCTGAGCTTCTAATTCATCAGTGGTAGTTCTCAACTTAAAGTAGCGCCTGGAGTTGAGAAAAAACAACCCTGAAGAACAACTATACATGACATAGCTATAACGCAGCAGAACAGCAATTAGCGTGCAATACTTTCCAAACCTAGCCAGTTGCATCTAATCACTCCATGTCAGAATTTTAGTTCAGGATTTTTTTTACTTTTTTTTTTTTTAAAAAAAAAACCAACACACACACGTAGGGCCTATAACTTTACTTTTGATTTTATTATTTATTTTAAAACAGAAAAGTTAATCTCAGGAAACATGCAATTATTCAAATTTGTCAGCTCTCACTTGGGCTTTGAAGCTGAACAACCACATACCAAACCGTATACTGCTTGTGGTTTCAAGATGTAGAGGCAATGAACTCTGGTTCCATAACTATCACAAAGGCGACAGTCACCTGCTCAATCACCAAAACCATATCCTGGCACACCGGCATTTCTTCTGAGGTATTCCCCATTCAATTGCTTGTCTGGGTACACCTTCCTTGCTTATACAGAAGAGAGTCAGCGAGAGCTGCATGCTTGTAAATTGTTACTTACCATCAGAACTATTAACATGATACTGATGTAGCCACAAAAAGGGGAGGAAAAACTTTTTTTGAGGCAAGGGATAAAAAGTCAAAAAAAGAGAGTGATTTACTTCCTTGTGGAATAAGATCTATGGGAAGTTGAGCCTAGACACACAGAGGTACCTACCTATCATATTTCTGGGTTTTTGAACCTTTGGTTCCTGAAGAGTTTTCTTTTCCTATCACTTAATTTTTCCACATGTTAGAACAACGCAGAAAGTTTATATGCATAAAGCTAATCAGACATTACATATTGTTTAAAAATCATTATCCATATGTTATGTTTTTCAGTTGTAGAAAAGACAGGTTAATACCAAGTAGAAAAGGACAGATAATACCACAGATCTTTTTAAATTAAATCACTAATTCTGAAACAAATGATTAAACTCTTCACTTAAAAAGCCTTATCAAAATAACTGTTCTCAGTTTTACACATCAATAGTCATTGTTTATTATAAAGCCTAGGAATCTAAAGTGATTTTTAAATTCCCTTTACAGTTCACAGTTATTTTCCTGTCTGTCAGTTTCAGCGAGGAAGTCATCTCACTCAAACTTGGACCTGGTACTCAATGATTAACTCAAATCTGGTTTGTTTTTTTTTTTCCCTATTGAAACAATGTCTTAACTTTGGCTTCAGTCAACTGATGGCTCAATGATAACTTCATAGAAGTTTTGCCTGGGGAATTTCTCTATGATTTTAACTGAAAAAAGGAAACAGTCAATTACATTCCATGTCATGGTATGAAACGGGACAGTTTAATTATTCTACTAGTAAAATGCAATGTTGAGTTTTGCCACTATTGCATTAAAAGTGTATGGAGGTAGGTTTGAAAGGTTTCTTTAGAAGACCATTCAAGTCCAATACCTGCCATATAACAGTATTGGTCAACAAGCACTTTCTAAGAGAAAGAGCTCTAATTTAATTTGGGAAAAAAGAATACATTCCACCAAGAGAGATGAAGCTGTCTTTTTATGCGAGCTCAAAACTTTTCAGGAATTTAGCAGAAGACTTTCCGCAATGCTTGAAGCATGGCAAAGGAGTCAAGTGGGCTTTTGGATGGCTGCTTCCTTTCCAGCCCAAGACTGTCTTTTCTCTACTTGGGATATGGGACTTATTCTCAGTTTATTTCATTGCCAAGGCCCACGGATATATCCTGTTAAAGCTGTTGAGGCTGCCACAGTTAGACCTTAAATTGTACTGCCCAGAGGGGAAGAGGAATGGATTGCTTGGGACAGAACTGCACGGATGCTCTGGAGAGACCCTAACTCACCAGCTGGGTGATACGAAAACAGTGAGAGTCAACACTGCAGACATTGTTAAAGTCAAGGGAAACAATATCCACTGCTCTCCCACTGTCCACAAAACCTTCACAAAAGGCAGTCACGTTTGTCAGGCATGATTTGCCCACAGTCCACAGATGAATAAAACTAGTACTCTCACAGGGTAAAAGCTGAGGAAGAACTTCTTCACTTCACTAAGGCAGTAGATGTTTCAGAGTAGGACATACATGCTACAAGAAACACTGAGGGATTTAGGGTAGATGACAATCCTAACACTGCAGGTAACTAATCGCAAGCGTTCCAGCATAGGGCCTGCAGTCAGCTAATACAGCTTGAGACAAGCAGAGGAAAGGAGAACACTTCAGAAATACACAGGGTGATGCATTCCTAAAAACTCCTACAGCCACGGGGCTCAAATCCTTCCTGCAGGAGAGCATAAGGCTTGTGTTCTACCTTCAAATGCTGATGGGGTCCATGAAGGGGGGCAATGTTTCTTCATTCCACATCACTAGGTATAACTCATTAGTATTTATGCCATCTGATCAGCATACTGACCAGAAATTCATATTTGCACAGTTATCCTTCTGAACACAAAATTATATGTATTAGGCTCCATCTAGCCACAAAGTTTCCCATTATATAGGTCAAGAAAGGATACTGACAAAAGCCTTCAGTACCAGTGTACTGTGTGACACTAGATGCATTTCATCATCCTTTAATGTGATCAAATCAACAGCCTGGTCTCTGGTAAGATACTACATATAGCACCATACAGAGCATGATGGGTATCAAAGCAAAATTAAGAGCAGTTGTGAGAAGGACAAGAAGGAAAAACTGGAATTGTTTGTTCTAGATACATCTCTTATCACTGTCTGATAAAAGTACAACAAATGGTATAACCAAGGAGGAGACTGGGGGCTACACTCATCTCCTCCAAACATAAGAAATATTTGTGTGTCACATTGAAAATCAATAAAGGAAAGACATCATCCTTCAGTTTTTAACTCTGATGTAGACACCAAGTGGCAAAAGTGAATTCACTCACACTGAACACTTCAGTATGAAAAGCTAGTGTCTTGTGCTGGCCCACTGGAATTGTACCACTGAACATGTGACAAAGGACTCTGATGGGGAGTCAGAATATTTGACCAGCCAGGCCATGGACTTGCTCCAGTAATTCCTACTTTATGCAGTCAGTTAGAATTTGTCTTGAAGGGCCAAGTATGTATGTCTTTCAGCTTATTAGATGTTACATGATGCCACGCATAAAGTGTGCAGTACTGAGCAATTCAACAGGCACATGGGTTGAATTTCAAGAGCCAATTATTCAGTGGAAAAAAACAAGTATCTCTTTGTTCAATTAAAAACAGAGTTTAGTACGCATCACTGAAGGCGACTAATTCCTATTTGTGTGTCCCCTTTAATGTTCACAGCTGGCAAATAGCAAACCTACATTTTCTTAAGGCAATTTCATATAACTCTATTCCAGTTCTTACAGTTTACTTCATTTAAGTTTCTAGAATAACTACAGCAAGATTTATCATTAACATAATGCCTTGTTAAAGTCCATCACTGCACTAAGGTGCAGGAACACCTGGGAGGCTTTTCCCAGGAAACATTTATCAGTACTTCACCTGAAACTCTGCAGGGCACTGTCGAAATTAGTTATTTCTTTTACCTTTTTCAGATTCTCTCAAAAAAATTATAAATCAAACCATCACAACAACTGAGCGCTGGTAACTAGAATTAACATCTAGCTAGATTTCCAAAACAATTCTCAAAGCAATCTTTCTAGTTCGTGCTCTACTAAAGCTTGTGTGGAGCAGAAACTGTTTTAACAGAGCTGAAGTTTTTGTTTACTCAGGAAAAATAAACAGTATTATAACTGGCTAGAACTGTAAACAATCCTACAAGCAAGTCTTATTTCCTTATCAGCGTACAGATAAAGTCAAACAGGAAAAGCTAGGGCATTTCTCCTATCAACAAGCACACACAGAAGGAAAACTGCTGAGTCATAAAGCCACACACACAGCATTAAAAGCTATTCCAGTATTAATAGATTATTTGTATGCATTTTTTAAGTGTATTCATACTGAAGTCTTAAATTACCAGGATATATTTTTAAGGTTTTAGTCAAGCAATCTATGCTTGTTCAAATTCAAATGGATGAATCAAGCAGCCCATGGAAGACAGATGTTGGGAGCCTGGTGCTACCTCTTAATTCTACTTCTCCATTCAAACTGTCTTCAGAGGAGGGATCAACAGTTGTTGTGATCTGTATAACAAAGAGCTCCAAACCTCATTATCTTTAGGTGCTACAGCATAGTAATAAAAACGTTAACAAAGATTACAAAATCTGGAATACACAGGGTCAGAGAAGCAGTGGTACTTCCTGAGGCCAGGCTTTTCAGCTTGCTACCCATCCTGGGTCTGAATGTCATACTAACACTAACAATCTCAATCTCTGGAAGACTTCTATGGCTAGCATGGGATAAACCACACTTTGGGCTCTGATCTTGCAAACAAGAGAATATTCACTGCAACAGGTATCCAGAGCAAAGCCCAGAACAGCATGCTTAAAACTAATCTTCCTATTAACAAGAGCTACAGAGAAAAGACAAATGCTCTGCATACTGGGACAGTGTTTTCAAGAAATTTTACAACAGCTCTGTGGAATATAAGAGATGCCCACATTGACTTTCCATAAGCCCATGATTAAACAATACATATAGGGCAGAATAGATAACATTTTACTTCTCTTCCTTGCAAAGGGAGTTCTAACAATGATTAACATTAATCACTGAAAAACTACAGTGCAATAGGAAAAGAGAATCTGAAGATTACATTAGCTATCAGCATTTTTACCTGGTTTCTCCTCTTTACTCTACATGTATATTGACATTTTAAGCTCTTACTTTGTGATATAAACAGAATTTTTAATTTTAGATATTCGGTTTGAGGTATATTATATGTCATCTATATCAATTCATAGGGGTATAGGGCTGCATAGCTGCATAACGTGCCTAGTGACACAGCACTCCTAAAAATAAAATGTTTCTGAGCAAACTAAGAATGTGCATGTAACAATGAAAACATACACATTTTGAGATTTAAGGTGATGTCACAGATACACAGCTCTAATCATCATTTTTGAGGATGAGAATTTAGGACTTCAAAGTCTAAATCCCTACTTACGTTCTGTCATGTAAAATACAGGCTAAAACTGCCTATAGCCGATAGCCACAAACACTCAGTATGAAACTCAGGGGACTGGAGGTGGGGGGGAGGAGGAGAAGACCAGTACAGCAGTGTGGAAGAACAAGCATGGATTGGGAAATAACTTGAATGGCAGATAGTCTGATACTGAAATAACCGTACAATTCCAAGGTTCAGATTTTGTAATAATTTTGGATTGGGGCCAGGAAGCAAGACAGTACAAAAGGAAACCTAGTTGGTTTGTTTGGGTTTTTCTTCAATTATTTTTCTTCCTCCAACTCTCAGATAAGATTCAAAGCAGCTCACTCAAAAACGTGAAAATGAATTCATATGCATGGTAGAAATATAAAATACAGAAAAGCTAGACAGAACGACATAACTTCCAAGGCTGGAAACCAAGCAAATTTAAATCTAAATAATATTTTAACAGCAGGATATATCTGCTAGAAGAATCACCAAGAGATGTGGTGGATTCTCCATTTAACTTCCTCACATCAAAATCGGATGGTGTTCTACGAAAACCACAAACAATCTCTCTCAAACTACAGGGTGTTTTGTACCTCGGGAGTACAAAGTGGCTCAAGACAGAGTCATGAATCCAGTAACACTAGTCAAGCCCACCAGAAGCTGCTGGCAACAGTAAATTCCTACATGGCAGCCACATAAACACTTGAAAGCAGCAAGTGCAGCCTGACCCTGGAGGGCTTAAGCTTTTCCTAATGCAGGAGTCAGGAGTGTCTACGTGTGCAGCAGGAGAGGCAGGGAAAGCGGGTAACGTGAAAGGGAAGTCACACTTTCAAAAAACACATGAGGAAAGCCGTGTTACACAAACAAGGCAGGTAAACATAGTACCAGTCTGAAATAAAAGCAAGTCAGGCCAGATTTGCTGCATTATCCTGGCCTTAACGGGTTGAGTTTTAATCAGTTGTTTCATACTTTCAGGTTTCTGCTTCGGACCACCACCTAACACTTCGCAGCAAGGCTATCTATATCCGCTAGACTGTAGATAGGTTGCAGCCCCTCTCAGTGTGACAGAACAAATACACTGTCTCCCACTCTGCCTGCCTTTCCCATCTGTACATCGTATCTTAAGCAACACTCTCCAGAGCAGGAACCGCACGCAGCCTGTTCTCTCCAATACACAGTATGATAGAACAGCAGGCATCACAGGAAAAATACATTACATCAAAGAAAGTATTTTATGTGATGACAATGGATGCATTGCAAATTTAAGCTATGTTATGCCAAGGAATGTGTGTTAATTATATTACAAAGTAAAATTCGGCAATGCAAACTTACTGGAAAAAATTCTTAATTATTTTGTTATTGCTGTGCTTGCCAGAATCACTTGCATACAACATAAGAAACCAATTCTAAACTAATTCTGAGCAGAAACTTTCTTCTGTAATTGTAGAATACTGTCCAATGAGCAAGAGGGGAAAAAACCACATATTTTAAGCCACAGGAATTCTTAGTGAAATGGATGAAAGGACAATTAATAAGCAACACGCTAAATTTTGTTTCTAACGTATCGATACACACACATAGCACAGCTACTTCATTTCAGACTCTGCAAGCCTCTCCTTAATTCTCAGTATACCTTTAAAAAGAAAAATCATGCCCCTAACATTAAAGTTATCAATCATACAAGCTCTCCTTTTATCCCTTTAATCTAACCACTTCACCAAAACCCAGAGAAGACTCATTATAAATGTTCTTCTGTACTGCAGTAAAGTATTTAAATGATTATCATCATACATGGACCAAAGCTAGAGGCAAAAGGGCTTTTTCCTTTAATATCCGTGGGGAACACAGGCTATGCCTAAATGCTTGTCCAGTTGTGCTCCAGATGCTGAAATCACACTAACCTGCACCCACACAAAGAGCTGTTATCCCATATTCCACTTTACATTTTTCACCACTGAAGGCACACATGCATGGGCACCTAGCATCAAAACAGAGTGAAATAATACCAGGACAACATATAAAGTCTTTCTTTACTGACTGTCAGCAGACACCTGCCTCATTTATCCTAGACTCTTAAAAACAAAAAGCTTGCCGTAAGCCACTTCCAGAAAGCATCTTACACGCACAACATAAGTACTCCAGCGGTGATTTAAACCAACCTGCTTGACTTTGAGGACTGCTACTCCACTTCAGTACAGGCAGGTAGCACTGCATAGCTGAGAAGTGACGCCACCTTAAATCCCTTTTCAGCTTTGACTCACCATGCAAGAACTTTGACTTCATAAAGAAACAAACTTGAGACACATTATTTTAAGACACTGCTGAAATTTCCTTCTTGACTGCAAGGTCACGTTCATATATATAAGAGCATGCCAGAGTGCTTGACACAGGAATACAGAAAGCTACCTGACACTATGTGGACTTGAGACTAAGCTGACCACATAGAACTAGTGTATCACAAGGGCAGTGACACAGAAGGATCACTTCGCAGCACAATAACTTCATTAACAAAGTACAAAAATCAAAAGCAACCGCTTAACAGAATACAATCACCAACAGAAGAAAGTAAGATGTTTCAAGGTTGAGGAAGAGTTAGAAAAAAAACGTACACTTATTTCCTACAATCTGAAATATGGTAAGCATGCAGAAGTCTACCACTTTTCAGTCGACACTACGGAAAAACTCATCTGCCTTTAGATATGGAGACAACTCTGTAGCATCTTAATGACTGGGAGCAGGGGAAGACGCTTTGTTGTTTGTTTGGGTTTTTATATATATATATGTATACACACACTTAGCTTTTAAAGTAACAACAAAAAACCTTGTAGACATCTAAGTGAGGTACATTTATTCAAATTGATAGAACTTCTTGAGACATTTTTCACAAAACAGTTCTTTCCCCCTCTCCCCAGACTTCCACCTTCAGAAAACAGACATTCATTCTGGATTATTTAAACTTGGAAAAATGCAAGTGTTTTCTTTGAAAAAATATCTATTGTTACAGCAAAAGCTTGGGTTTCCTTTCAAGCAAGATCATATGATTACGCGTTTATATTTTACTTTCCGCAGGAATTTACACACCCCCCATTTGTATCCTGTTATTCATTTAGCGTTTCCCTTTACTTCGCCATGCTGTGTTAATAAAGTGGACCTGTCGGCTCAGTCTTGGCCCTCAAGGTGACCATCAGTGCTCACTCTTGCATTTGTCAGATTTATTCTATAGGGCTTTCCTCATGTATTTAACTACACAAAACATTCCTTCAAAAAAGTAGTACTGTGAGAAGCACTGCACAGACAGATCATGAAACTCTAACCTAGGGGTTTTCTGGGTATTTTCGCTAATTCTGCACTTCAAAGCACTAGTTTCTCTTTTGGAGGGTAAGTTTCAACTGAAAGAGATTCTGTGCTATTTAAGTACACTAAAATAGTATAAAAGATCTTATTTTCAATACTGGATCTGTCATAGTTTGGTTACTCTTGTTCATCTTCACTTTAGTCATTGATGTTAGCCTTTAAACACCTTCGGATAGATACTGATTACCAACCCGATCTGTAGTCCTACAGTTTAAAGGCCTGAAAAGTCAACACAAAAAGCCTTTTTCTGCTAAGAAAGGTTAAGACAGCTTCTACTGAGGCTATTCTATCTGAAGGTATAAAGTAAACTTGCTTCATCTTACACTGTTCAAACTGTCTTACACAACATAAGCAACATCAAATGATTTACATTTTCACATTTACCAGGCTTTTTTATTTTATGGAAACTGTAAGAAAAATATTCTGCTGCAATGCAACTAGTATACGTACTTACTTGTTGCTTGAAAAGTCCTTTCCTATGAGGGAAATCAAAATTCTGCTACTTTATTCATTATAACACAATTAAATACCCTATATTGTACATTTATGGTCCAGTATGGTAGCATTAGCTGCCTATGTCTGTCTGATGTGGATATCATCCTAATAGTAAGCTACCGAGTTGAAAACCTAGATTAAGTTCGCTTCAGTTCTGGATCCACAGTAGTTAAATTGCATCCTGAAATGCAAATGTAACTTCTCGGCCACTAACACACATCTAATTCACCACCACTCCAGACAGCTGAAAGCTATGTTCCTGTTCAAGTAAGAAACAAGCAACTGAAGTAAATTTTGGTGTGAAGTTCTTCTGGCTGTCTCTTTACAGCTAAAGCCATGAATTTTTTTTCCTATACAGAAATCACAGCCTTAAACCCCTTTATTCCAGGACCTTCAAGCGCAAATGGAGAAACAAAAATCAAGCACTTCTATTGCATGAGAATTGAGATCTGCTATTATCACTCCATTCCAAGTAAAGCAAAGCCTTGCAATCTTGTATTTTTTTCAGAATACATAATTTAAAAAAAAAAAAAAAAAAGTTTAATGGAGACTACAGCTTCCTCCTCAGTTCACCAAGACAGCACAGACAAGGCAAATCGTTTGGGGTTTTTTTTGGTTTTGTGGTTTTTTTTTGGTTTGTTTTTTTTTATTTTCTTTTTCTTTTTACAGCTGTCAACCTGTAATAACATCTCACAAAGACCTGATGAAACTCCTGTGCCAAGAGAACTCTTCCATTTAATGGGAGCAAATATTTTCATTTGAAAAAACGGTGCTAGAAATATTTGACCAATTCTAGACCTGAGTAGATTCCATACTAAGAAATGTCCTGAACAAGCACAGAAATCAACACACTTTTATATATTCTTCAAGCAATAAAACACAGTATATAAATTTATGAGCATTACTAAACTGAAGTCACTAGACACAAACGAAAATAAATGTTCTGTATTCCTGCAGGAAAATGTGGATCTATCTTCGGCAGTTAAGTTTATTCAGTCCCTTCACCCATGGTACAGAGTCACTATCAAGAGGCTGAAACACTAAATCTTAAACTGATGAGGACACAGGTTATTTTAATGTCCAAAAAACTTAGTTAAAAAAATTGCAATTTAATATCAACTCCATTGCAAGCAATATTGCTTAGCTACAGCTCATCAATATAATTCTACCTTCAGCATAGTACTGTAAGACTTCACTGACTGGTAAAAAAAGGACAATTATTTAAATACAAGTTCCCTGCTTTATTCCAGGAATGAAAAGAATCAGACTATTTCTGCCTTTGAAGAAACTGGCATGAAGCCAGCCACGCATCTCACCCTCCAGAACAACTTGGGCAGTGAAGGAGAAGGGTAGAACTCCTCGGCCAGCTCTGACACAGTGTAAGAGAACACGTGCTTCTGGCCTGATTACTACCCTGAGCTCTGCTGTACTACCCTTGCCAGGCCTGGGTCAGTGAAAACCTGCCCACACAACTAAGGAACCTCAGTTGTTGTCTTAATGCCTCATGACCTGCACTAATCAGGGCTTGAACGCAGAAAGGACTTTGCCTCTATTCTTTTAGCAGTCAGCTTTGCTATGAACTATAGCAAGGGGCACCAGCAATTACTTTATATGAAAACAAAGCCATTTTTGATGCACCATTAAGCAAAACACAGCTGATGGGAACTCATAAGACATGTTTTGAACGGTAATAATTTTATGAAGGCAATTTTCAGAGGGGAAAGAAAGAAAACTCTTAAGTGTCTTTGAAAGTCTAGAGAAAAGGACTGGAAGACTCATTAAGGGTAATATTACTTCCAAATGCAAAGCTCAGAGAGACTGGTGATTTAAGTGAAATACAAGTAGTTACACTTGGTTTCCAAGAAACTGAAAAGCTTACTTTATACTGTTACATTGTATATACCCACAAAACTGGAGGTGCCATTAAAATACAGATAAATTTAACAGTTTTAAGTACTTAAAAAGCTGAAATCAACATACAGTATGAACAGGATTTTTTAAATAGTCCAAAACCAAATAAATTCCAAATGCTTACCATCAAAAAAACTTTTGGCTCTCAGGTAACTGACACTAAGCCTAAGCACAGACAGCTTATCCAATTTGGCGATAACATCTTGAGGGAAAGGCAGAAGGCTAGCCAAGCGGTCCAACTCCGCATTCAGGCGGTCCCTGTGTCTCTTGGATGGATTGGACTTGACTCCTTCAGCTGGGGATGGCTTTACTCTAGGCAAAAAAACAAACACAATATAAATGTAAGTTCCTTCCCAAAATGAAGGTAAATATTTGCCAATCCTAACATTACAAATTGTCTTTTAAACTTTAACAAGCAAAATATTTTTCCCTAGTGACTTCTGTTTCCCATTGGAAAAAAAGGATTAATCTAAGCTGGTTTAACCCCTCCTCCAATACACACACGCTGTTAAACGAAGCAGTTAGAACTACAATGGCTATTTGAACATGTAATGAACATTTGAAGCCTTTGGGATTCAGTGTTTCTTACAAACAGCTTCCTACACTTTCACTCAAATGTCACTTAAATTCTTCCAAATATTCATATTACAAATAATTCAGTAACTTTTAGTAATATTTGTGCACAAACGCATTTGACAGTACACTTCTTCAGTTCAATTACAATTTTTCACAGGTGTCCTTAATTTTTGTCAATGTTTGGAACAGGCTATCACCAACTGAATACAACAAAAGTTTCAGTAGCTTGCTAGACAACGAGGCATCCAACAGAGCACAAGAAAATAAGAGATACAGTTCAGCCAGCGTGTAAAATCTTTGTAGCAAACACTATTGAGCTCATTCTTTAAGTCATCTCTCGGCTGAAGGTACTTCATTTGAGTATGACATGACGAAGGCATGCCTGTGTATCTCACAAAGTACAATTTAAAAAGCTTTCTGTTATGAATTACGTAACAAAATTTTTGTAAAATTTCTCTTTTCCATTCATATCCACCTTGAGCTCCAATTCCAGATACTTGGATACTCACACCTTCCCATCTATGCAGAGGTCTAGGAACCAGTTCAAACCCCTACTCATTTGAATTACAATTAGTCATTATACGCCAATATTGAAAACAATTTATTTATCTGTACAAGCCATAGCTGATTTTATTATATTTATTAAACTGTTTTCTAATTAAAGAGTAATCATTCTCACTTTCCCAATATTGCAGTTTTACTTGAGATCTGCAGCAATTATCAATTTGTGCTGCTCTCATAGGAATCTTGGTTCTGCAAGATGTATCACTCATGAAAATACTAAGCATAAAGATTTTAGCAGTTAATTCCTTCAGTATTTCACTTAGTCTTCTTCCAAGCTTCATCCTTATATCAATGTTACAATAAAAAAAAAAAAAAATCTTGCAAAAGCTCCAATAGCTATTTTTGCCACTGCTGAAAGTAACCCATACTGAAAAATAATTTTGTCTCATATTTCCAGTCAATTAAGTAGTGATAGAGCGGACATTCCTATTTTTAGCTTGTTTTTACTTTATGTTTCAGTTACACTTCTTGCTAGTTTAAATTCAAACCCTTCTTTACACAAGCATTGTTTTTTCAAGTGTCACTTGTCAAAAAGTTGTACTTAAGTCTGGCTACCTCTTCCCTAGCACTACGGCTGCCCTTTTGCATGTTAAAGGAGACATGCTCCTTATGTGGTGTCTAGGAACTTGAAGATGCTGTAATACAAAATGCTGTTAAGACACAGAAATACTACAGATCAGCAGCAACTACTTACTCCCCAGATGGCTAAAGTTCAGCTTGCTGCAGGGCAAAGATTATCTAGGACACAGCTCTAGTAGAGCTTTACCCTAAAAACATTGGAAAAGTGGGGAAAACAGGTGAATCGAGAAAAGAAAATTCTCTCAGTTGAAAAAAAACATAGGTTCATCATCAAGTGCAATGGATGACAAACTAAATATTTGGTTAGATGTGTGCTTCAGCCACAAGCCCTGACTAAGACCTGCAGCTCACCATATCCCCAAGTGAATATTAAAATAATTTCGTAAAGCTTTCTTCACATTCTCTTATTCAGGCAGAATATTCACCTGTACAAGCCATATGATTAAAATAATTTAAGCATAACCCTAACAAAATATAGTTCAAAAATCACCAAACATTACCAGTAACACAAAAAAATAGTTATTAATAACTTTTTATGTATCAAACTGTCATAAATGTAGAGACAGATTAACAACTTCCAAACATTAAGCAGATAACTGTTGTATAACAAGCAGTGAACAGCTCACTGCTATCAAATCAAACTGGTCTGTTTCCATGAAGTGGAGATCCCTGTGGAAACTGTTCAAAATACACAATCTTTTCCAAATAAATCAGCATAAAACACCAGACTTCTCTATTTTCACAACTGTCCTCCACTTTACTTAGAACTTCTACGTGCAATTTAACAAGTTAGTTGAAACTATATCCAACTGCGCAGTTATCTCACCAAGTTGTTCGTTAGATCTAATTGTTTTTGCTTTACTTGCTAACAATTTCTCTTTCTTACTTCTAACTAGTACAAAGCATAAGAATCTTCTAAGCATAGCACACAGCATTTCTGAATATTAAGTGAGTGGTATCTGCAGCATAAATCTTATCATGTTCTCTCCCTCCAAATCAAACATTGATTTGCCCCAGTTTTCCCCTTTATCACTCAACTAAAATCCATTGCATAAAAATGGATCCTTTGGTCATGCAGGGAATAACGGCGGAAATGCCGGGGGCATAAGTAGCAAGCTAAACCATTTTCCATCCACTTTTGTAAACCCTTGACACTAAAGAGAGCCCTAGCTGCATTGCAGAAAATTATCTTCAAGGAAAATTAAGTGCTATGTCAAGTTAAATCCATGCATGTGCTTTACTTAAAAAAAAAAAAAAAACAACAAACAAAAACAACTAAACACTAAAGGAGGGAATGGATTTTAAGCTGATCTTTCAGTTCTTGATCTTTTACCTTTCACAGGAAATCTGAATTCCCTAATCAAAGGCGAGAGGTCTCTGTACACTCAGCGCCTCCGAACCAAGCTGCAATCCTTATCATCCAACAGCTGCAAGGCAAGCAAGCACTCTTAGTTCTTGTTTTAACAATTCTAAAGGATTTGCCATTATAACATTATCTGACTACTATTTTCATAGGTCTGCTACAGACTACTTAATCAGAAGTTTTCATTACACATGCTTACCATGTGTGCCTTCAGAGACACTAAAAACACTAAATTTTTAAAAGAAAGTGCACAAGTATCTGACTCATAATTATTATCAAAAGGCAAAAATAAATTTCAATATTTAAATGTTAATTTGTACTTTTTAAAAATTAAATTGAAGTAGTTCACTGAAAAACTTAAAACACAAATGTATTTTATTCATATTCAACAAAAACTTTGAGAAGGAAAAAACCCAATAACCAAGCGCTGAAAAGCATGATACCTTACTAACAAGTGTGAAATAAAGTCAGGAAATAAAAGAATGTGCAAGAGCAGCACTAAAGATACAGAGACGTTAAAAAAACTAAGTAGAAGCTCAGAACTGTTTTATTGCTTAGGAAAAAAGGACATAAGGAGGGACATACATGTCATCTAGCTAATGGATTTAATCTTTTCAGCTATGTATATTTTTTTATCTCATATTTAATAGCACATGCAATAACATATGTTATTCTTTGGCATATTATTTAATTCAGTATAGATCAGCTATATGAAATGGATCAGTTACCACTAAGGAAATATTACAATAGGTGACATCCTCCAAAATTCTCAATTTAGCAACTGAAAAATACTTCTAAGCATGTACTCTTATTTCCCACACAGAATTTACGATTACTGAAAAATCAGATGATGATTATTTTGGAAACAACAAATATGACACAGACTATCGACCTCTTTGATCAAAAGTTGTTGTCAACCTATCTTGAAGAGGGAAGAGACCCTTTCCAGTGGCTCCTTCAGCAGGCAATGAAACCAGCAAAGATTCAGGCCACTGAAGGGATAAAGCTGTTTTTACTAAAAAAACCTCAATCAGCCGCACGCTGGTCATCTGATGTCGGGCAAATGTTTGTCCTCCAGTAGCAGAGTAGTAGAGTTTCAGTTTGCTCAGGTTGTTTAGGTGTATGAAGGACTCCACCAGAGTGATAGAGACAGCCAGAACACCAACCCAGAATGAAAGTTTCACCTTCAGTTTTAACATATTTCATTACACTTAAAGATGACAAGCCAAAGCTTTGTGGAAAGAGAAAAAAAAGTATCTTCCCACCTATTGACCATATTACCTACATTTGTCTATCTCCATTTGCTGCAGATTCTCTAAGTATAGTTTTGCAAGAAGCATTGACCAAAAATCAATCAACCAAAAAACCCCCACAAACCTTTAAACCAGTGAATTTTAAGTAGCAGTCTGCACACACCATACAGGTACCTCAAGTCTGGCAAGGTTATCATTTGTATATAACGTTTATTTTACATATGATAAGAACTTTACTGTCCCCATATCAAATAAGAGGTGCAACCTGCTGTTTGTAGCAGATACGACTTTACACAAAAGAATATTTTAATTATTATTTTTCTTTTCTGATTAACTTCCATTTTGAAAGCTTGTTCTGGCACTTTGCTGTGAAAGAATACATAAATAGTTCTATTTTTTAAATTAAAATACCTCTGCACCACTTTCTGAAAGTACCACGTCTACCCATAATTAAGGATTAACCAGTCAAACATTTTTCTCTGGAGTACTTAATACCATAAATACATTTAAGCTAACACAGAACAAAACCATATCATAATTTCTTACTTAGTCTGCTGAAGAAACATGCCATCACGCTTTTTGCACCTGCATAATATACTGCACAGTATAGAAAAACTAAAAGGTGGAGCTACTTTTATATAAGATCCTTCACCTAATGTTGGAATCTATCTACAGTAAACCCCACTTCCACACAATTTGCATTTTATCCTTCCTACTACAACACTAGTATAGTAATTCAGCCGTCCAGTTAACAATCACTAGCGAAAAGGAATTCAAGACTTTAGAAAAAAAGAACGAAAAGCAGGGTCCACCGGTGACTCCCCGAGCTTCAGTGGGGAAACACCCCACAGCCGCGCTGCCACCAGAGGGACTCGCAGCGTTCAGACATCAAACGAGGAGGAAATTTAGAGGCTCCAAGGTTTTAAGAAAGCGATTTCTGCAGCATATTACACGCAGTTGGAGCGCACGTGGTTTAGCGGGCTTCCCCCCCCCCCCCAGATGACAAGATAACAAGATGAATTGCAGGAACAGTTGCTTATTAAGTTCCTCCATGACTGCTTTTCTTTTTCAGCTGTGAAACTGTAATTCCCTACTGAATCAAAAAAAGCACATTTCAACACTCAGCACCATCAGGCAATAGCCCAAGATTCCCTTTCAAGCTCATTTCTTTACATGGCACATAATGAAAATGGGGAGTTGCAAGGGGAAAGTTTCTTAAACTTGTTTTGAGTTACCACCATGGCTTTAACGAGTTATTTGCACTCAAAGCAAGAAGTATTTCTTCTACTTCATTTCTTTCCATGGCAGCTATGGCAATATATGAATAGCTATGTCTATAAACTAGCTGCCTATTGCCACAGGTTACCAATCATCACTCTCCATTCAGAGTGACATATATGGCAAACAAAACATTAGAAGAACTACCTACAGAAACAATCTCTTCTATAAAAGAGCACAATGATACAACAATGTATCACTTTTTTTAAAGAGCTGTGAATTCTACTGCGGAGAGGAAATACCAACTTCAAACAGATTAAAATCAAGGTACTGTCAAACCTTTATTAACCAGCAGCAAGTACATCTTCCCTCCCTCCCCCAATCAGCTGCAAAAGCTTATTGCCTCTCTCACTTCCTTCAGCCTAAAGGTATGGTCTGTAACTAGTTATGTGAGAAGTCAGAGCCCTCTGACCCATTGGCAGTGTTCTGTAAGGCTGGTCAAACAGAAGAAGCAACCAAAGAGAAAAGCAACACACAAGCATTACTGGCGACATAAATTTGTCTCGCATAAAGACGATTTCTAGTAACCCAAGTAAGGTGGGTTAATAATCAGCCTCCACTTCAATTTATGGGTGCGCAAACTACTTTAATATGAATACTTTTATTTTGAGAAGAAACACTTACTTCCCTCTTTGGTCCTAAAGGGCAAAGTCCCTCAATAGATAAATGGTTCTCATTAGCAGTAAAAAAAGGCTTCAAGTTCAATTAATCCAAGAAGCTCGTCCAACTTACATAAAGAGGAGATATATGGAAAAGGATCACTTACGCAGATACTACAGTAACGTAGAAAAGAAGGTTTCACATCCTCTAACCAAGGCTAACCAGAATTTAAGAGTAAACCAGAGATTAAGCGATCGTACCAGCAAGGTAGAACACCTTACCCTTTTACAATCAGAACTTAAGAATTATTTCCCTTTAGCTACTAACAGTCCACAAATACTGTCAATACATTTTTGTTTCTTCACCAAGAAAAACCCCACTCATTTAATTCTTAAACTCCAGATCTACAGTGTGAATTCAATTAGGTACCTCTACATTTTTATTTGTAAATCAACGGTCAAAAAAGCAAACAGTGCTATTTTCACAGTGAATGCATCTTCTAGCAAGGGAATTATTTTTTAAAAAATGCATTTTTAGACTTTCTGTGTTAATTTGTAGGGTGAAAACCCAGCTACGTACTTGTATTCATTCTAACAACTCCAACCATAAAAAAGCAAGCATTCAAGCTAGTTCTCCCCTCCTCCCAAGACATTTGTCTGCTACAAACCTAAAAACATATCATTCACAACTAAATTTCATTAAATATTTGTCATTCTCTCCTTCGATGCTTTTGTGATCTTGTCAGTTCTCTCACACCTACAGAAGCACTCCGCAGAAACACACGGGGATTTCTTGAGCTCTGCTTATTTTTCTTGCAGCTCAGTAGATCAGCTTTGCTACTTTTTACGACCTACAGATTCCCCACTTTCAGCTGAAAGTGCAAGTCGAGCATCTCCTCTGGCCCGACAAAACTCACTCGGCTGGGACCGGCCTTCCAGCGGGCCACGCGAAGCCCGGGAGCTGGACCCACAGCAGGTGCACGGCACGGAATTACTCGGGTACCAAGCTGTCCCCAGAAATTCAAAAAGACAAATTAACAAACAAAAAGCCACCATATGGCCAGATCTTTTTTTTTTTTTTTTTGCCTCTTTCGACCGGTCTGCAGCACTTGCGTTTGCTGGGAGCTGAGCCAGTAAAACCATGTTATGTCACACCGGAGGGTTAAAGCCGGTTCAGCCCTCCCAGGTGAGGCTAAAAATAGCCCCAAACGGCGGGAACCCGCCAAGACTTCCCCGGTTCCGATGCCGCGCTGCCCGCAGTGACACCCAAGCGCGCCGGCGGCGGTGCGGGGCCGTGCGGGGCGGTGCGGCGGGGGCCCGCCCGGGGCGGCGCGGCCCCGGCTTCGGCGGGGCGAGCGCAGCCGCCGCTCGCAGCCCTCACCTCAGACGCCTCCCGATCTAGGTCAGCCGGCCGCGCCGCCGGCACCGCTCCCTCCTTGCACCGCCCGACGCTCTCTCCTTTTTTTTTTTTTTTTTTAAATTTTTTCAAGGAAAAAACGACTCAAATCCTGCCGGCACCCCTAGGCACCACCTCTCCCGGGCGCCCCTGCGCCGCGCCGCTCCCCCGGCGGGCCTCCCCGGCGCGGTGCGCGGCAGGACGGCGCTCCCGCCGCCGGTCCCTCCGCCCGTCCCTCCGCGCCGCGCTCCCCTCCCGCCCCCCAGCGCCGCTTACATTTTCTGCACAGGTTTCCGCCGCTTGCGACTGGCGTAGGTGACATTGGGGTTCATCCTGCCGCGGCCCCAGCGCCCCGCAGGCTCCGCCGGCCGGGGGCCGCCGCCCCCCTGCCCGCACCCTGCGAGCCCCGCAGCCCTCCGCTCGCTTCGCTTCGCCCGCGGGCCCCGGCCCTGCCGCCCGCGGCCGCCCGGAGCGCGCTCGCTCGCTCGCAGCGGCGGCACCGCCTTCCCCGGCCGGGCGAGGGCGGGAGGCGGAGGCGCTGCGGGGCGGGGAACCCAGGTAATCGGCGGCGGCGGCGACACCCACTCGCCGCCCCCGGAGGGCACAGGTGTGGGGGCGGACGGGGCTTTCCAGCGCCGCTCGCCCCGCGTCTCCCCGCCGAGGCGACGCCGTCTCTCGGCCGGCTCCCTCTGCGGCGGCCTCTGCGCCCCGGCGCGGCCGCCGTCTGCTGGCCGAGCGCCTGTCGGTGTGCGGCGGCGCCGGGCCGGGCCGCGCCGCCCCGCCCGGCCCAGCCCAGCCCAGCCCCGCTCCTCCCGCCGCCGCCGCCGCGGTGCCCCGGCCGGGTCCCGCCCCGCCCGGCTGACAGCCGCCGCCGCCGCCCCTCGCCGAGGAGGCCCCTCGCGGCGGCGGGGCGGAGGGAGGAGGGGGCGGCTGTACCGCCATGTTGGGAAGGTCACGCCGGGAGAGCGAGGACCGGCGCGGGGGGCACAGCTCTTCCCCCGCCACAACCGCAATAAATTTCGCCTCGACGCTGAAGCCGGGAGCCGCCCCCGGTGAGCGCAAGTTGTGCGCGGTCAAGGCTGCGGCGAGAGCCGGGGAGAGCTCCTCGCTGTCCCCTCCCAGCGCACCCGCGTCCCGGCTCCCGCCCGTCCGTCCCCCGCCGCCGCCCGCGCCCGGCTGCCGGGCGCTGAGGCAGTGTCCGTGGTGCTGCTGTCCGTCTGTCCGTCTGTCCGCCCGCGGGCCGGGCTGGCAGCACCGCACCGGCGGCTGGCAGCTCGCACCTTCCCGCCCCGGGTACCGGAGCCCCGGGTACCGGAGCCCCGGTCGCGCAGGGGTTTCTGCTCCGCTCTGCTGACGGAGGCGACGGGCGGCGGCGCGGGTGTTCCCGCTCGGTGACAGCGTGGGACGGCGCGGCCCGGGCCGCGGCTCATCGGGCGCTCACCGGGGGGCTTCGGCAGCCCGGCGCGCCCGTTCGCCTGCTTGGCTGCTGGGGTTTGGTTACCCGGGGGGCTATCCCGGGTGTGAAGGAGGCTGAAGCCACACTACGCAGATAAAATTAATTTGACTAAAGCTTAACGATGCTAGTGTCCTTGCTAGTATGCCAGGAGCGGAGCAAATGAGATTTTGAAAAATATGACTTCAGCAAACGGATCTTTTTTAGGAAATGTAGTAAAAGAACTATACGCCTGACGAGGTCAGTGCCTTGCAGCCGCATTCCTGCCACATTCCTGGCCGAACACTTTCGCAGAGGATGTCAACTATTGGATAGCTTCTGCCTCTCCTTGGTCCCTTTCCTCTCACTCTCTTCCCTCTTCACAAGATCTCACCAGAATCCTGGGGAAAAAAAAAAAAAAAAAACCAAAAACAAAAAGGTGGGCAATACTGTACAACATGTCTTCCTTCTCCGGCCCCTTTCTTCTTTCTATTTTAGGGCTGAAACTGGAAACGAATGCATTTCCTTCACTCCAAACCCATCCATCTATACAAGCACTCAGTTTCTTCCAGTCTAAACTTCCCAGTCGCTTTCAGCACTCTTTTCACCCCTAGCCTCTCCCTGCTCGCTGGTTTCTTCCTCTGTCAGCACAAGTGTGCTGCGATCGCTCTGTAGACAACATAAATTGCTGCTCTGCTTTCATTCTTCTCTTCAGCTACATTATCTTTGTCTTGAAAGCTCACAGGCGTTAAGGCTCCTCTTCTTCTAATTTTTAATTTAATTGGTTCCAGTCTGTCTTTTACTTCCTCACTGAGATTGAATCAAGTCTTTAGCAACTTCTTATTCTTCACTGGACGTGAAGATCTCAACTGTTTCTTGACCTTTTGGGCTGCTTAGATACTATCAGGGACACCCATACTTATGCTGTCTCATCTGCCAGCTCCAAATCTACTGGAAGCTACATGCGGAAGGAAGCAGGCTTTAGCCTCGCGTGGTGGACCTCATCTCCGAGTTCCCTCCTGGGGCCATGGGAACTTGCATGGTGCCAGTAAGGTGCTGTGGTTACTCTTCAACTCCCCAATTTGGAAACAGAGAGTAAGGAAAACTCGTGCTCCTATGCAGAAACCACATCTTCTGTACGTTTGCAATCCACTGCCTGCTATTGGAAATCCTCTCCTATGGGTCAGCCACCCATTTAACAGCAGATACGAGATTTCAGATGTTCAGCACACAGAAAGTCACAGAATGCGTGGAGAATTTCCTTGTGTGTCCCTCGGGCCTTTTAGACACAGTTACCTAAGAATTTCTGTTATCACATCATCCACAGCTTTTGCAAATCCATCCTCTCCTGATGTTCTTGCTGTCTCTTTGCCTAATCCATCATCTCGGTATTGTGTTTTCCATTTGATGTTTTGTGTACAGTAGAGATTTTGCCTCATATTCATTGTAAAATAAGCAAAAAATATACAACCACGATTCACCAATCTTAGAGCCTTCTTTACAGCAAAACTTTTTTGTTGGGCTTTTCCTTTTATTATGATTCTTTTTTAAAGTAGTATTTTGTCAGGTTTAACATGTTTGGTCTTGCAAGAGATGACTGCGGCTGATGTCATGCGGACAACTGAAAGGATTTCATTCCTGTGCAGATCACTGTCAAGTGTATTGTACAGCTCTAACTAGTCTCTTCTCGTTTTATCTCTAGCCTACTACCCAGGCGGCTTACTAGGTCTAAACTAAAGGTCACATCTTTGCTTAACAAGTTCTCGCGAACCATTAGCAATCACTTTTCTCCTCACTGCTCAAATACAGCATTTCTGCCTTTATACTCATGTGTTGTGGTGCCATCTGATGATGAGATTTTTAAGAAAAATGTGTTTGTGCATCTAGTGAACCGTGCCTTTCCCTATCCCCAACGTGCATGGGGTGCCATATTAATGAACACGCTCTTCTGTATCCAGTCTGCTTTGTGGTTGTCATCTTCTGAAGCTTCCAGACCTCTTCAGCAGTCACTTCTGCTGCTCTGACTCCAAAATGAATGATATTTTTTTGCTCCACACATCTGTTCTGCTCCATTTCTGCTTCTCCTGCCCTGCACAATCCCCTCCTCAGCTCTGTCTCCAAGCCACTCACTCATTTCACAAGGTGGAAGCTATTTGGAAGAAGGGACTTCTACTAAACAGACAGAAATTCCTGAGTGGGCTGGAGTTCCACAGGATCACCACGAGACCAAAAAAAAATCTTGTCATTTGGGAGGAATTTATAAGAATTATAAACACTGCTTGTTATCTTAGGGTCATCTCTGACTCATTTCTAGACTTCATCCTACCCTTTCTGTCTTTGGCCAAAATTTTACTTCCATCAGCTTAATTCTGTGTGCTGACTTGTTCTAGCTGTCTCCAGTGCAAGTAATGTGGAAGAGATCTGGTGTGGTTCTCTGTCATTTCTTTTCTGCCTCCCCATAGATGAAGAAAGAGGATTGTGACCTCAGACTGTGATTTATGAAGTTCAAATTTTGAGGATATGCAGAACTACCCATGATTTAGGCATTATTTTCCATGGCACCTTTGTTCTGCTAAGAAAGAATATCTACAGTAACTCGGATGACTCTGTACTCAATTCGGGGAACTAGTCATCTAGGGAAGCTGAATTAGAGTCAGTGAATGAATAGTCTGCATACTGGTTCTTTAGTGACTGGGGAGGTCACACAGACATTTTACTGTGAGGAACCAGGAAAATCAAGGGATATTCCTCATCACTCCCATTATCCTTGCAGGAGCTTCTGATATGCCAGTGTTTAAAACTCCACCCAGCTTTCTATTGAGTATTTAACTTGGACAGCATTTCCAGAAGTCGAAGAGCAATATAAAGGATGAAAAATATGAAGCATAATTAATATTTGGGCACCTAGACTATGACCTGCGCATAATGGTTAGTGCTGAAAGATCTTTGTTAATAAAGGTATTTTAATTATTTTAAATTCATTGAGTTGCACTCATCCAATGAAATCTATAGTCTTAATTGTTCCTGCAGGTGTCAGAAAAAAAATCCTGAGTAGACAAAAAATCACATTTAGGGACAGAGTTCAAGATTTTTCCACTCTGAGAAAATTTGAGAAATTGATAAACATCGTAAACATCATCTGTGAGGCAGGATCATGATTCTACTCACATCCTATGATATGTAAAATGAAAAGCATGTTTTGCGTGTAAGTACAGGAATAAAGGAACAATATTGTTATAGAGCAAGTATAAAAATCAGTACATTGCTTACTAGTCTCAGGTTTTCTCTCCTGAGAAATGAGCCTAAGAGAAAAAGTTTTTACAGAAACTTTCCCTTCAGTTCAAGAGAATTCTCTTTTTTTCATGTAAAAAAAATTCTGAAGAGCTATACAAATATAGCAAGCAACTTAATTAACCTTGCCTGCCTAAAACATTTGGCAACCCTCTTCCCCCACAAACATTGAAAATATACTGTATTGTATGGCTAAAATAGTCTTCACATTATCATTCCTAATGAGCTTCATATTTTTGTCCTGAAAAGTAGACTCACTATTTTAATCCAACGTAATGCACTCCCAGTCAAATACTGAGAGCCATCATCAGTAGTAACAAGTCATCCCTTCCCAAGGGCAAGTCAGGAGGACCTGGCAGAGCTTCTTAACCAAGCCACCAGCAGTTAGACACCTGTGTGACTGACCGCCACTCCTTCCTTCTCCCCTCCTCCTTTGTTGAAGGGTGAAGTTTATGTTTGTTATATCAATATATAAAAAGCTGTGTCTGCAACTACAAACCCTTTTAAAGAAAAATACTGTTTCTGCATACATTGTACCATGTTTCTGACAGTCAGACTGTCGGGATCAACAAATACCTTCTGTTCCCAGGATCCTTCCCTGCCACCGAGGCTCACTGGCACTCAACGAATCAGACCCATACTACCACGTTTTCTTAAGTTTCCAAACTAAGGTGGCTGCATGCAAACTGCACATGGCCACTGGCCCGTGCTAACCACAGAGCTGCCCCTGGGAATGATGTGGGAACATGCTAGAACTGTGTGAAGGACTATTCTAACCACTTAAAACTACCAATGATTGAGTTTTAAGATCCAGGAAGTTCCATGGCACTCATTAAATTTTCTAGCACAGATATAACCTTAGAGTATATTTCCAATGTTTTTGGCCATAAATGTTACAAAGAGCCTACAATTATCAGTATGTCGAAGCAGGGAAGTTTTGGTCACAATCATAAATCACCATTAGAATCAGCAAATGTGGGCAGCGTATGATCCAGCTGCACCAACATATGATGTTGCTGGACCAAGACCTTCTGTGCTGTTATACGCAGAACAAATACATAAATAGCTGATCGTTGTGCTTCTGCTTTAAAAGCACTACTGAACTGTATTTATTAGCAGGGCTGTGTTGCTAAATTGGCTTATAATATTAACAAAACCTGTGGTTTGAGAGGGCCTGAAACAAGCTTATGGTTGTGACGGCTAACTCAGTGGGCTGCAAATTCTCTTTCTGCTCTCATTAAGAGGAAAGGGTATACACAAAGTAAGACTAATGAGTAAAAAAAATTATCTAAATTTGAAGTGACAATGCAGTTGCCATGCCAGAATTTAATTTCTGTACCAACAAATCTGAGCTAATTTTAATAACTATAGCTAGTAGTCATGAATTTTAATTTAGCCTTATAAAACCTTCCCGTGACTAAGACAAGCTACAGGTATTGTATTAATGGCAGTTGTATTCTCTCTCTTTTTAATGGGACCTCCTATTAAATCTAGTAGGTATACATAGAGAAGAATATGGGAAAAAAGCAAATAGATACATAGATGTCTGAATGCCAAAGGTCAAGGCTAAAACCAATACAAAATCCGTATAATTACACAGAGAGATTTCCATGAACATGATATGTACTTAATAATAGACAAGAACAAACAAACAAGAAAGCCCAAACACAGTGATTTTAATACCTACTCAGGAAATAGCCTGCCTGAGAACAAAAATGTGGGATGTGTTAGTTCCATTCAAACTGTTTTCATTGATGTGCTACAAAATGCAGACGTTCGTTGAGTCCATAGCTCTCGAAAGTATAGTGTACCTGTGTCACACCTGACGGCTAATTGCCCTACTCATTGTTAACAGCCTTCTGTTACAAGGAGACTACAGCCTCCCTGGGTAACGTGGCCTTACTCCTAGAGACTGTTTCTCATGAGCAATTGTAATTTTTGTAGGTTTTGCAGCTTAGACCTGCAACATCTTTTCCTGTACAGAGTGAATACAACTTTTCATCATTCCAACAATAAATTTTCTTTGATTTCAGCTGTGACTGAGACACCTGAGGAAGTGAAGAGAGAGGACAGTGAGTCTGTCAGGGCAGGAAAGTAGGGAAATCACTGTCTCTGGGGAACTAAAGCTGGCATGAATCCAGAGAGCTAGCACATTCCATAGAGCAAACAATAATACTGGAGAAAGGGTAACAGAAGCGTCTTTGCTATGGGAAACACCCGAACGCTTTTATTCTACAAATAGTAGTCGTGGCATGTTATTTCTTCTCAGCATTACAGGAGAACATGCAAGTACTGAAAACTGCCCACCAACCGTTTGATATGTTGTTTGCTTTATCCTTTCTTTCTTGCTTGCTTTCTTTCTTGCTTTCTTTCTTTTCTTTCTTTTCTTTCCTTTCTCCTGTTAAGTGTCCTAACCAGACTGTGTTTACATGTATCCCTAAGGAAGCCACAACTGTTGCTAGGCACATATCATCTTTATAGTCCCCTTATCTACGGTTCCCTGCATTCAGTCTGGCCCACAGAGTAACTTGTAGCATTTAACACTTGCTGGTAACGAGCCTTCTGAAAACCTTCTAATCAATATGCCTTGCATGCAAGATAAATGTTTAGCTCCTCAATTATGGTGACTTACCTGTCAATTTTCACAACTAGCTATGTAGCATCAGCTTCAATGTAGAGCCTCAGGTGCTGTCTGAAAAGTAAGGTTTAAACAGTCTCAGCTATGCAGAAACTGTCTCTTAAATGTTTGTATATTATAGATGTACAAAAAACCAGACCAATGTTTAGAGTGTTCTTTTGCAGTTCAGAATGTTCTTTAAATATTTTTCTGTTGACACTGATACAATTGAAGATACTGAATTATAAAGCTATCTTTCCAGTGGAAAAAATTGCTCTTCTGCTTTTTCTAAAGGAAGTTGCTTATCTATAATTTGTATTCTATATGTATATGAGTATATTATATATATGTATAGTATTCCATATTACATATATAACTTTATGATGTCCCTGACAAAAAAAAAAAAAAACTGAGGTGGGGAAAAGCTATCATGGGTATTCTGTGGAATAAACGATCTTTTAACAAGAAGTCCTTATTTTTAGTGTATGTCCTTAATCTTCTAGAAAACAGTAGATAAAACTAGCTTCAAAACTTGGACAATGCCAATTTTTACGCCTGTCAGTGCTCTTAGCAATTCCAGTGATCTCAGCACAATAGTGTTCAGAACTGTTTCATCAGTGTTTCACACAGATATTCTTACTGCGTCCCTATAGCTACAATAGAGTGCATCACCAGATACCACAAAGCTTTAGTTTATCATTACTCCTAAATAGCAAATGGAGCTGCTATCAGGTCTATCTGCCAGAGATTAAAATTTCTTCATTTCAGAGGTATAAAATATTGCTGTTTTATTTCTGAGAGTCTGTATCTGGAGCCAGGTGAGAGCTTCTTTCATGAGGAAGGCTTACTGAAAGAGAGATCCTAGGCACAGCAAGACTCCAGCAAGCATGAGTTTTTCAACCAGGATTTCTCTTCTAAGGATTCCCTGACTCCACACTTGGTAAGTTTGGATCTGTGCTCTTTCATGTTACAAAATTAAGGGTGAGATTTCTCTATTAATGGGCAGCATGATAGATGGTCCTTCAAAAGTAGTTGATGATCCTTCCAAGGAACACATGACAATATTTTGAAGTAGAGTGGAATTTGAAAAGAAACCAAATAATAAGCACAGAAATTGGGTGAGGTGGTCTCACCTATGTTTAGAATCAAACAGCTGCAAGTTGGTCTATCTGAACCTTTCAGCTGACCTTCAGGCTTGGCTTAAGGTGGCCCGTGGTCTGTGTAATGGCCAAAGACCGATGTGATTTGTTTTAAGCGTGTTTCCAAAGATAGAAGAAATAATTTCTGATCCTCTTGCTATCTCGACCCTAAAAGAGTAAGGATTTACAGCTGAAGGTTACTTCAGTTATTGAAGTTATCTTATTGAATGAAATGCAACAACTGTGTTACATTTTCTTTTTCCTAGTAAACATTCCTACTATCCTTACTAAAATAGTGTTACACTTTCTTTTTCCTAGTAAACATTCCTACTATCTTTACTAAAATAGTGTTACACTTTCTTTTTCCTAGTAAACATTCCTACTATCCTTACTAAAATATAAATAGTTATAACAATATGCAGTGAATTGAGTCTATCTTTCATCCCATCAGAGCAGAAAATCTGGCAAATACTCTTGTGCATGCTAAGTAATAAGAGAACACCATGTTGTTCATGGTGCAATTATGTATTCATTATCTGCTAAACGTAATTAGGCATCTCTATACAACCTTGTTACAGTTCCTGATGTTGGGAGGTATGGTTACCTTAAAATCATCGCTGAGGGTCACCTGAACTGCTTTTATTAGATGAAAATAATATTAAGTACAAGAATTTTGGGGGTGTTTGTTCCATTCTATTCCTGCTGTGGTTACTGATGCTCTGACTTCGCTGAGTTTGTTGCTTCAGCATCTATGTACAGTCTACAAGTAAGCAGCAGAATACTTGCTACCATAACATAATTTCACACAGACGTGATTAAAGATATTAAAATTGTAGGTAGCTTAGGCTTCTGGTGGCTAAAACATCCTACTATGATCCTCTCCAAGTTTGTTACAAGCAAGCTGCATGAGATATATATATATAAATATAGATGTGTGCATCAAACTGTCCTTCAAAGATTTACAAATGCCTAACATACAGTCAGAAAAAATGTAATTTCTAACATCAAGCTGTGTGAACATTTAGAGCAGAATTTTCTACAAATGAACAAACAGTTCTGGTTTAAGCCACAATGTGCCATAGGGGAGGGAAAGGAAAGAATATGATATCATTTTTACTATTGAATTGTTATTATTAACACTAGGCATTTGATCGAGTTTCTTGGTATTCATATAGTGTAAGAACTATTCTAACTCGCCTGTGTCGTCTTTATGAAAGGAAAACATTAATTTTGAGTAGCTAGGTCATTTCAATCTATAAAAAGCACAGAAATTACAGTGTTTAGTCTGGTAGTATTTCCCAATCCCTTCAATCTATTTAGTTTAACAGATGTACAGAGACACACAGATGGAAACAAATCAGTCCTTTTCAAGCATGTTGTTTAAGAAAATAATCAGGACAGCAAGCTAGTGACACGATTCCTGTCTTCTGTTGTAACTGAAACTATTCCAATGGTGATATAGGAAGAAAAAGCATATTAATTTCTAGAAAACTATGACTTCCATGTGAGTTATATAATATCCAGCCTATCTTATTGCCAGAAATAACTCCAATTTGAGAGAAATAGTGGCTCTCCTCATCAACCCTGAGCAGCATGCTGCTTCGCAAGGGCTTCTGCTGAAATTAATGGTTCATCCAAACTGCAGGTGCTGTTAGTTCCTGAGCCTGGGTGCAGGTGCTGGCTGGGATGATCCCATATGGTGGGATGAGGTGAGCTGCAACTGCATATCATTTTCTCCCTTCCTCATCCCTTATTTTCTGTACTCCAGCTTTCACTGGAAGAAGAAACACCAGCAGGAAGGAAAGTCAGTGTATGCTGTGCATCAGGGTAGCTGAACTCCGGGATCAATTTGAAACTACTCCAGCTTGGTAGTCTAAATGCTGTCCAGGAAGAAATATTACAAAGTTAGCAGAAGCTAACCAATGATGAGTACTTTTGCAGTTTCATCATACTTTCCTAGGGAGTGATCGGATTCAGAAAAAAACCCAGTGGTGCTCTTTGGTTTGATGAGCAGCCACCTGTACTGCCAGATGCAGAGATCCTCAGGCTTTTGTACCTTTCAGGCAAGTACTCTGCAATCCAGTCACTCAGACCAGCAGTCAGGTAATAGTTTCAAACATTCAGCATGGCTCACTCAGGAATTTCAGCTGGGATTTGGACCCTACAGGACTTTCCTTGGGGGAACTTGTCATGGCATGTTTGCGCTGACAGAGGGCTTTAGAAACAGAGCAATTTATATTACTTTTTGCAAGGTAAAAAGCCTTTAGGAAAAGTAATAAATAAATAAATCCTCTTTGTGAGCAAATCCCACCACTGAAAACAAACAAAAAATCACTTTGTTGTTTTGAAAAGATATCAGTGGCACGTTTTTGATAGCTTAACCTTTCTTTGCAAACTTCCTCCTGTTTGAAGGATTTTTGAGATTTTTGGTTTCCCCTGATCTGCGGATTACTGACTTAGATAAGTTGTATTCCTCCCAAGCGCTCTTATCGCAATATACTGAATGTACAAGCACTTTTCCATATAGCTTTGAAGAGGTATGGGGAGGTTGTACCAGCACCATTATTTTACCTTGCTTTCTCACTTTTTTAACTCTTCCTTTATTGCTTTCTTTTATCTAACTCTCAGCTGTTGAACAGGCAGGCAACAATACAAAGCTAAATACATTAGTCTTTGAAAGTAGTTCCATCACCCTTCATCAGAATGTGTTTTGTTTCTTCTGCAGCTGTACACTGCACAAAGGCACATTCATGAAAACACACACAACTTTGGTTATTTTGAAAACATGGGGAAAAGAAACAAAAAGAGCAAAACAAGCAAAAAATCCAGGAGTAGAAATATCCTCTTCAGTTGCTTGCTTACTGAAATTAAACTGTATTCTTCAAGAATGAATGCTTAAGGTGTCTAAATTAAACACATGGAAAGGGATATTGGATGTAATTAAAATACTTCTATTTTTTAATATTTCTTATGGCAACACTTACATGCATTTTTTCCTACTGTGACTCTTATTGTGTTAGTAAACAAATACAGAAGTTGAAATTAGAAGCTATCAATAATACTGACTTGTGAACACAATGGAAAATTACAGGTGTAGTGTGTAAGTTGAGACCTGTTCTTATAACATAGACTCATTCTTTTTCTAGAGGGGAAAAAAGTGGGAGAGAATCAGAAAAATGATTGATTTGGGTTGAACTGAAAGAGCAATAATTTAGACTTGCTAGAGAAATGAACACTCCCTTATCTCCAAGTTTCTTTTCAAAAAGAAAATTCCTTCATTTAGGCATGGGTTAAGTTTCCTAACATTTGGAGTAAACACTTTAAAAAGCGATGCAATCTTTTTTTTTCAATATGTCAGCTGAAACAAAATCAGGATTAGTGCTTAGTGGATTTGCTGAAATAAGTGAATCTCATGCACATGATAAATAAACTACTTTGATCCTGCTCCACTCAAAATGGATGCAAATTTGCTTTTTGCTATGGGTTTATGCAGTACCATGCACAATGAATACAACACAATTCAGGCTCAGATTTTGAAGAAACTTTCATGCACACTTTCCATGTGTTACCTATTCCATTTGAAGCTATCAAGCTGAAATAAATAGGCATCAGTTTATATTCAGCATAATAATTAATAAATAGATTTGTATTATGCTGAGAAGTTGTCTTGAAAAGTCAGAATTAAACTGAACATCCTGCCTGAAATCTAACAAATATGGAATGCCTTTCATTCCTTACCATATCAAAGTAGAAATACAAATACCACAATTAACACACAATACAGGTACTAACAAAACCAAGACCAAAACCCAGTAGCAATATATTGATGCCCAGTTGCCAAATTGCTCTTGAAGAGCTATTGTTACTGGGTGGAAAACAATGCAAATCAGGAGAAGAGTTTCCAGGGAAATGTTTTTTTTAAGGAATCGTTGCTCTTAGAAGGTTATGCTGCAAGCAAGCATATGGATAATAACAACAATACTAATTTAAATGACTATTAAATAGTTCCTTAACCATAAACCTACTACACAGACCCTGACTAGGAAAAACCCTGCATCATGCCTGTTTGATTGCATTCCATATTTTCACCTCAGAGGGAAATAAAGTCACTATCCTCTTCTAGGTCTCCCTATAGGACTTCCAGGTATCAGGCGTTTCATGCTGAACAGAGGTAGTGAGAAAGGGTGGGTTTTTAGGGGTCGTTTAAGCAACTTCAGAGGGCAACACAGTATGAAATCCACATCTATCCTATCAACCACCATAGCAAGCATTTAAAAACTTCTATAGGAGTGAGCTAATCCATATAGCCTTAGTCTTAAGGTGAAGTTCTGATGGCTCTGAGATTTCAGCATAAATATCACAAACAGACCTATTATTAACAGGTGCTTGTTCACCTCAGTTTGTGAAGAAGGGAAGAGATTATTATTAATATCTTTGTAAATCTGTGTTATATGTATGGTACAACTAGGTAATTACAAAATATGTTACAAAAATGCAGAGTTAGAAAAGTCTTAAAATATAGTGCTGATATGTGATCCTCGTAGAACCAGGCTATATGGTAGGAATGGGCCAATAAATATTGATATAAATAAATAAAGTAGTGGACAGTAATAAATAAGTATAGTATCACGACAATAAAGTTGAAAGAGTAGCCTGGAAGTAGCATACAAACTGTTTCCAAAGTCAGCCAGAACTGATCTAAAGATTGGAGGCAGTGAAGTAGAAGAGACGTTAATCTGATCATGCAGCAATCCTTATGACCCCTTTATGTTGATAGGATCATTCCTCTTAGGAGGAATTAAAACTTACAAAGGAATAACTATGCTAAATTGTGCTGACTTGAGAATGCTTATCAAATTATATTTTGCTGAAAATAGTTATGCTGTGAAGGCTGCCCATGAAACATGACTTGCCACCACTACATCACTACCTGCTTCTGAATGCAAGGTGCTGATTTTGAATAACCTGCTTCTGCAGGAACCTATTGATTAGCCCAGTGTGTTACCTCACTGCTTCAGTAGTCTTCTCTCTTCTTCAGCGTTTAGCTGACTGCCACAAGGCACCTAGGTTTTCTGTTTGCTTCAACTAAAAATAATGCTAATTTATTAATTTAATAATGCTAACAACCATCTTCCGTGCATGACTGGTCTAAGTTTGCCAGACTGAAATGAGTAGGAGCTATTTAATTTTCCTATCACAACTCATACACAGACCTGGATGTTACAAGAAAATTTAAATTAAGATACTTACAATGTAACATTTTGAAAGAAATCCAACAAATCTAGAACTTCTGATACCGATTGTGAACACAAGATTGTGTGCAGTGTGTATAAACACTGAAATGAGGTTAGAAAGCTCAATCAAGTTTCATGCTCTGAATCATCTGGAAGTCAAGTAACATTTTTACAAGAACAGCAAATAGACCAAATAAAAAGGAAAATAGGTTTAATGAAAATAATTAAGCAAATATATCTCTTTAATTACATTGTATTACTGTTAACAATGGTCACTTCAAGCTTTTAGCTCATTGCAGTTGCACCTTCCTTTGGACGCAACAAATTGCCTCAGCATAATTTAATTCTTTTGGGCATAATGAGCTTAATGCTTTATATAGCAGTGCTAAACCTCACAACTGTACAGAGTCCTGTATATGTGAAGAGTAATTCATCATCGTATAAATCACCGTGTGCAAATACCCCAGTTTAGACAAAGCTATAATGTACATCAAGAAAGATTTCAAAGGTGTCAGAACATGGCATGACACAAAATTATTTGTGCAAGAGATTTTTCCATTTACAAAGCGCGGATGCATTTTTTTTTCCTTTTGCAAGACTCCTCAACATAGCACACTATATATAGTGCACTCTACACACACTAAATGCTCAGATGCAGTTTCAGAAATATTTTAATTAAAATAAGTTATTAATGACTTGAAAATAAAACCCTCAAACAGTTCCTTACTCTCTTCCCGTCTGCAAAAATTTCTCGGTAATAATGCTCTCTGGGAGGGAGATGGGGGAAGTAAGACAGCTCATAGACAGTTTTTATCATAATGCTGAAGGCTATGTCTGTAGCTGGTATGCAGTATATAAAAAGACAAAGTATCAGTGGATCTGTTCATCCTTTTCTTTTAATCCAAGGTGACCACTGAATATATTGACAAATCTCCTGTGAAAAAGCAATCAGCCTTTTATTTAAAAGATAGAAAGGTCTAATATGTATAAATATAATTTCAAAACCTTGTTTAACCATAAGGATCAATATTCTCATTGATGTCATACAGTTAAAGTAGCCATTGATTCTGGAGTATAGCTACTATCATTAAGATACATTCACAATATCTTTCGAATCTGGATTTCTTTTCTTAAAAGTTTTTCTTAAATTTCCTTAAATAGAGAGTCCCATCTCCTCTCTTACTATAAAAGATCAGTTCCAGTAGGACTATTTCAGATATCAGTAACAAAATTTGCTGCCTATGCTAGGTAGCCATAGTACTTTGGATTATTAGAAATGAAGGTATGTTGAAGAAGTGCACCTTCTTCAGTATTTGCTTTATTTTTCTTTCTGTTTCTTTTTTTTTCTATTTCTTTTTTTTTTTTTTTTAAAAAAACCACCTTTCTCTTATAATATAGAAAATACTAGAGTTGTGAAATAGCTGAATGTTTCAGGGTTTTATGTCATGATGTAATTGTATAGTTTTGCATGTGTGTGTGTGAATTAGTCTGCAGAAAAGTGATACCCATTTGTATGGTTTTCATGGTTATGCAACTTGCTGAACTGACATTTGGAAAATACATTTGACTCATACTGCCTCCTATTTTGTGGAAAACTTCTGTAGTCTCACAGTTCACAAGAGAAGAAACCTATGCAGACCTTCTGAGTTGACTAGGCAGTGTGACCAAGTTCAACCACTTCCCATGTCCAAACAAGACACCAGTTGTCTCTCCTCATACTGCCATTATAGCAACTGGACACTACATATAACATACAGGGGAAATATTGAGCTTAATGGTTGTTCCAGACAGAACAGCACAGAGATGGATGCCATTTTGCATTAGATATTTGGGAAGATACTGACTGAAGGCATGAAGAAGAATATAGTCCGAAGACCAATGTGAGGGTGTAACGGTAATGTCACATGCGTAAGGGTGTCAGCTCTCTTCAGGATTAAAGCAAAAGATCAAAGGCTTCCACCTTGCTGGGGAATTGCCTCTTCTTCAAAGGGAAAATTTTGCCTGTCTCACTTCAGTAGCCATCATAATACTTCTGTTTTTCATCTACAGAGACTGTAACGTCAAACAAATGCTGCTAATAGTTTTAAGACTTCAGTTCTCTTAATAGATTTACTTAGCAAGGGAGAGCGGAAAAAGAAGAAAAAAGAGTGTGACTATAAATCGTCATTCCTTCATTCAACTCGATACATTTGGTCATTTTATTATTTTTACCAAAACAAGGGAAACCAAGAAAAGATTAAAAAAAAGAAAGGGGAAGAATAGTGAGGTAAAGTGTTTCCCGGAGTTTGTCAGACTTCTTTATTCTCAGAATGTCATTGTCTTTTTTCACACAGAATCCACACAGAAACACACTGGCAGTGCTGACAAGTCGACTCAGTTCAGGTTTACTTCCTTTTTTCCTTTAACATAATAAAAATGGTAACAACCATAACAAAGATGTTCCAGTCCACTAGTTTCACAAGAATCTCAACAAATATCTGTGACTGATATGTACAAAATAAAAAATTAGCAATACCCTTTTAAATTACAGTCATAGTCTTTCCCTAACTTTGAAAAGATTTCTACTATAGCTTAACTGATACAAGTAGACCTTTTTTTTTTTTTCAGTGCAGCAATATAAAACAGCTATTTAGAAAGATGGGAAAAGATGAAAGACTGAGATCCAAGCTCACTATTCAAACACTCTTGAGATCTGTGCACATTGAAATCCAGAAATGAAAATCCCTGTATGTCTGCTGGCCCTAACCTAAATGCTCGCACCAAAGAAAACTGATGGCTAAGGACTATCTGTATTTAATGACCTTTATTACAGTTTTGATTCTAAAATGTTAACCTTTTTGTTTTGCTGCAGACCCTTCTAAAGCTCTGAGTGAGGACAGCATCTCCACTCAGGTATATATAGAGTGCACATTTACCTTTGGGAATAAGAAAAACAATAAAAAAACCCAACACTCACATTTGGACCAACACTTTCCTCAAAGGGGATGGGTTTCAGAAGACTCTCAGGAGTTTCTCCAGCAGATGCAATGTCTTGATTAGTGTGTCATTTAACTTGTCTGTCGTACAGGGAATGTGTAAGACAGTCAATATTATTTATTCAACCACCAGTCAAGATCATTCTGTCTTTTGATAAGAAACACTACAAAGAGGAAGCTGAAATCTCTCTCTCCTCATCTGTGTCCAAAACGATTGGATGTGGTTAATCTCACAGGCCTGGCAGTGAGAAGACAGGACTGCTGTAAGCATCCCATTAGCATCGAGGAAGCTAGGCCCTAAAGCAGAACAGCCAGCGTATAAACTAAATGAACTTTATTTGATCATAGTAGTTAGAAAAAGGAAGGGCTGATTACAGAGCAGAGAATCCAACCCTGTGCTAATGTATGGTAGAGTCACCACATAGAGGTTGTAGCTGATAAAAAAAATCTGAGATACTCTAAAATATATTTAACATAGGAGGAGTATCTCCTGTAAAATGAATTGAAATGCAGCAAGGAAATTTGATCCTTATTTTAGGGATTATTCAATGATTCACCCAACACAAGTGTGCAACTAAATCACCTATGGGTCTTCTGTGTGCACTTTTCATTGCGTAATTATTGTCAAATATGATATTCTGGCCTTTATTTTGTGCTTCTGTGTTGTTCCTGTGACTGGGACAGTGGGAGGGCTTCCCCAGTGTCTCGCTGTAATCATCACTTTTCCAGAGAAAGAAACTCCCTGCAAATCAGAAGTATTCACTCCACTCAGGTGCTTTCCCACAAAATCCTTCAGATGGGAGGCTTAAAGTAAGACCCTAAAGGGATCAGATTGTGCTCCTAGGGTGTAGTTGCTTTTATGTTCTCTTCTTTCTTTGATAAAAGGATCAGCAAAACATCTCCTGTGGGGTATGAGGTAGGTAGTTAGAAAAAGAGGCTTTTGATAGGCCTACAGAAGAATGAGGAAGAAGAAGAATCCTAGAATATGGATAGGCAGTATTAACATGCTGCTTGAAGGTAGTTTTGTAAACTACCAAAGACACTTCTGTCATATCTACCATTATTACATACAAAAATATAATCAAATTCAGCTTACTGTAAAGCAAGAAAATAAAAATTCTGGAATTTACAGTAGTCTGAGAAACCTAATATCTTCCTTCTTATCTAATTCTTGAGAGGTCAGAATAAACAGATTGCTATGGAATAAGATAGCATGTGATCGCGCAATTGAAGGCAGTATGGTACCAGGTATATACAAACGTAAACATGAAGCAACACTACTGGTATCTTTTCCTGAACTGTAAAGCTTGTCTTCTGGACCCAGGAGTGTAGCATTTTACACTAAGCAGTCCTATGCTCATACATTTCAGTTCTATAATTTGTAAATCTTGGGATAGCCCTCAAACTGTCAGCTGTAAGACATCTCAGATATCTGCAAACTTGCTGTAAGTTTGCAGCTGTAAGGTAGTTTTATGCATATTTTTATCTTCTGAGAGAGACCTAACAGGTAGGAAAGAAAAATTAGTTCTGATGGAATATACCTACACTGTCACAGATGTTTAAATAATGTCTGGGAAAAAAAATTGCTAAAAGAACGTTGTTTAGGATGTAAAAGCAGCTCTTGAAATGCAGCTCTCATAGATTATGGAAGTGACACTTCAGCCCTGCCGCAAGTCCTGGGTGCCACAATTTCCTGCTGCTACTGAGGTTTGGTGGCTCACCCTTAGACATTCCAGGAAAAATATATGAGAAAAAGAATATATCGAGACTTTTTCTAAAATTTTGTGACAGTAGTCACTGAAGTCTGGGACTGTTTCCAGCAATGACTGCCCTCAGGAAACAGCACAATCAGCAGCTATGAGGTCAAAAAATTAGAAATTAGTTTGGCATAGAAATTAGCAATTTTGAGGAAAGGAGCCAACCGAAGAGTGCTTTATGCATCTGGTGAATAGCCGCTCTGTATGGCACAGAATGATGTTGTGGCAAAGGTTTGAAACAAACTGGAAACAAGTGGCTTAAAACCAAGCCTGCTGGAGACTGAGAAAGATTCTGTGTTGATAACAATACTGAAAAGTGAAAATATGAGGCTCCTGGGAAAAGGGTGAACCACAGAAGAGGCATTGCGAGGAATATGACTGAGCAGAACTAAGTGTCATTTTCCAAAGCCTTACTGTGCAGATGAGCTAAAAAACCACATCTCTTAGTAAAGGCAACAACTGAGATTATTCATACGTTGTTAATTACATGACAAGTAGAAAAAAATGTTAATTTTAATTTGCTGGAAATATGAATGTTAACCTGTCAGTTCTTAAAAGGAGCCATTTTCAGTGTGAGTGGGAAACACGGAACTGGGATCTACAATATTAAAGGGACTCTGAATAATGATTTAATGTAGGGTTTGTCTAGTGTTAGATGAAAGAATGCTGTGAATAAACTGATGTTCTTTAAGCCCTAACGGGATTATGGCAGTAACATGAGGCAATTTGATTAATCTTTCCTATAAGAAGTTGAATGAATTTGGTTTTCACTGCCATAAAGGAATCTCTCTCTTCTAAGTGTTTTTCATTTTGGCGGGGTATCCAATATAATGTAGTGTGGATCAGCTTAAAGGTAGTTGTGTTTGGTTATTTTCCTCTCTTTGTTTATTATGTTCCCACTGTTATTTTAAATAAAAGCATCTCTGCAATGCTGAGAACAGATTCAAAAGCTGTAATTAACAAACTCTAGACATGGGTGACTCTAAATGTATACAAATACAGAAGAAGTCTTGAGCCAAATCTGAGCATGATGAGTAAATTATTTTAAGAACCATTACTTAAGTATCATCAGCAATACCAGACTGCAAGAATAAATTTTGAATTGAGAACATGACCTGCTCTTAACTGTGAGCTCCTAAATCTCCGTTAGAGAACCTTTGACCCGGGACACCAGACTAGGTCCATGATTCTCTTTTGTAAATCCTGTGGCCACATTGGTTTTGGGTTTCTTCCCCTGCCACACTGTGCAGGGTGATGCACGTATAACCATGGCCTACCAAATGAGTCTATAAGGCTGCTTTAGCCTTTAACAAGAGCAAACTGTCTACCTACTTACCTTCCAGTTCTTTCTCCATCTTAGCCTCTGGTTTTAGCATCAGCCTTTTAACCCAATGACAGAATCACAGAACCACAGAATGGTAGGGCCTGGAAGGGACCTCAGGAGAACAACTAGTCCAACCCCCCTGCTAAAGCAAGTTCACCTAGAGCAGGTTGCACAGGACTACGTCCAGGTGAGTTTTGAAAATCTTCATGGAGGGAGACTCCACAGCCCCTCTGGGCAGCCTGTTCCGGTGCTCTGTCAGCCTCAAAGTAAAGAAGTTCTTCCTCATGTTCAGATGGAACCTCCTGTGTTTCAGTTTGTACCCATTGCCCCTGGTCCTGTCACTGGGCACCACTGAAAAGAGTCTGGCCCCATCCTCTTGACACCCACTCTTAAGATATTTATAGGCATTTATAAGGTCCCCTCTCAGTCTTCTCTTCTTCAGGCTGAACAAGCCCAGCTCCCTCAGCCTCTCCTCATAGGACAGATGCTCCAGTCCCCTAATCACCTTCGTAGCCCTTCACTGGACTCTCTCCAGTAGCTCCTCATCTTTCTTGAATTGGGGAGCCCAGAACTGGACAGAGTACTCCAGATGCAGCCTCACTAGGGCAGAGTAGAGGGGAAGGAGAACCTCCCTCGACCTACTAGCCACACTCTTCTTGATGCACCCCAGGAGGCCGTTGGCCTTCTTGGCAACAAGGACACACTGCTGGCTCATGGTCAAATGGTCATCCACCAGGACACCCAGGTCCCTCCGCAGAGATGCTCTCCAGCAGGTCCACCCAAAGCCTGCACTGGTGCGTAGGGTTGTTTCTTCCCAGGTGCAGGAACCTGCACTTGCCCTTGTTGAACCTCATCAGGTTCCTCTGCGCCCAACTCTCCAGCCTGTCCAGGTCTCACTGAATGGCAGCACAGCCTTCTGGTGTATCAGCCACTCCTCCCAGTTTTGTGTCATCAGCAAACTTGCTGAGGGTACATTCTAACTCTTCGTCCATGTCATTGATGAAGAAGTAGAACAAGACTGGGCCCAGTATTGACCCCTGGGGAAGACCACTAGCTACAGGCCTCCAACTAGACTCAGTGCCGCTGGTCACAACCCTCTGAGCTCTGCCATTCAGCCAGTTCTCAATCCACCTCACTGACCACTCATCCCGCCCACACCTCCTGAGCTTCCCTAGGAGGATGTTATGGGAGACAGTGTTGAAAGCCTTGCTGAAGGCAGACAACATCCACTGCTCTCTCCTCATCTACTCAGCCGGTTATGCCATCATAGCAGGCTATCAGATTGGTCAAGCGTGATTTCCACTTGGTGAGTCCATGCTGACTACTCCTAATAACCTTCTTTTCCTCGACTTGCTTAGAGACGACATCCAGAATGAGCTGCTCCATCACCTTTCCAGGGATGGAGGTGAGGCTAACTGGCCTGTAGTTTCCTGGGTCCTCCTCCTTGCCCTTTTTGAAGACTGGAGTGACATTGGCTTTCCTCCAGTCCTCAGACACTACTCCTATTCTCCATGACCTTGCAAAGATGATGGAGAGTGGCTCACTCATGTTTTCTCTGTCTGGTCAGCTTCTGAAGGAAAGGGCTACTACATTCATCAGCAGGCAGTGAACATTAACACATTGACGTTCTCCTGCATGTTTGTAGTGAATAGGTGTTAATGTTCATCTCAGTTCTATTTTGTCAGACCCCAAGTTGGTGGCTTCACATATTCAAAAAACATAAAAATCAAAACAAAAGGCAATTGTGGAGAGACAGTTTTCTTCAGCCATTCTCCAAATCCATAGCTTCTGTACAGGTTCAAGCTCCTCAAAGCTGCCTTTGAAATGTAAACCTTTACTAGTGGCAAAGAAATAATGAATCTTTCCTTGGACATTGCAGTGTAAGAGCCAGGTCAAAGCAGAGCTTTTTGATATTTTCAAGTTGTCAGATTTAGCTTGTGCCAAAAGCCACTGTGGTCCCCAGTGAAAGTTAAAAGAGGCAGTTTACACCTCATGGAGAGAAGAAACTACCCTCGGCTGATGTTTATGAGATGTTTCCTGAAGCCAGAATCCTTCACAATCCAGAAACCTGATTTATCTCCCCTAACACCCAGGCAAGCTCCCTCTGCTGGGGACTTCATCGGCTTTGTGAGGGAGACGCTCTGACCTCACTTCGTAAGCCAGAAGCCTACCTCAGTACTGAGGGAATTTTTCCCTTGTCTCTTGATAGAGGCAGGGATCAGGAACAGCTCCATTACTGCCAGTTTAGCCAGTCGTGATAAGAAAGAGCAGCATTTGTCTCTAACACTTCCTTCTTTAAAGCTGTGCTTAAAAAAACATGTGCTGCCAGTGTTTGGGGAGTGGCAGCAGGGTGGTTATTATTGTTAATTTAAAACTTATACTTGTGTGGATGTATGGTAAGCAGAAAACATTTTCCTTTCAGCAGATTTGCTTTCAGTGCTGCCATGTTGACACTGAGGTCTGCTATACTGCAGCAAAGCATTTTTGTTTTAATGCTGGCATTTCAGTTGGGCATTCTTGGTAGGCTCTAAACAGTCTCTAAAAGGGTAGCTGACACCCCCCCCTCAACACCTTTCCCTTTTATACAACCCCTGCCGTTGCACACTGTGCGTTTTCTTGGATATAATTCAGACCAAAGTAATTCTTCAAGGCTTACTCTCCTGATCCGTTCACCCATCTAATTTAGGCAGGGGTTGTACCCTTACCATTTTTGGCGGAGTTAAATCCTCAGGCGTATCAGGTCAGAATTTCTGCCATTTCTTGACATTTATACCACAGAGATGTTAAACCACTTGATAGACAAGTCGTTACTATATTTGTTAATCAGATAAAATGACGGAAATCCAACCACGACTGAAAAATCATGTTTTCGTTCTAATATCAAGTTCTCACTGATACAGCCAAACAGAGGAATATAGATCTGAAACTACACCCGTTGCTTCTGAAGCTGACAAAATCTTCAGTGCAATTTTTCCTCCCACTATATCGTTCTGTACTCCTGTGGCTTTTTAAATCCATAGGCTCACACACCCACACAGAGCAACTAAATGAATCATTTTCCTCCGCAACTTCCCCCATGTCTACCAAAAAAAAAGTTTTAAAATTGTGTTACCAGACTGTTAGCAGTCAAGTGTATAAAAATGAGAGACAATCAAGGAAACATGACTTCTCAAAATGCCATCAGTGCCTTAAGTTCCACAAAAGGGCTTTGCATGAGGTCACAGTTGCTTACAGAGACAGGGTATGTTACGCTGATCAGATTGTCAGTTCCCTGTCCAAGGGAGGCTCCCTCTTAAGAGCATCTGATCATTTCCATACAAGAGCAGTCCCATTGAGGTAACAGGCGTATATGATTATAAAGTTTAGCTCAGCCTATTAAAATGTCAGAGAACAAGGAAACACACACTTCACTCCATGACTGCTTTCTTCAAGCACCTCAAACCCAAAGCATTCTTTCAGTGCTGGCTATTATCAAGAAAACATACATGATACTCCTGCAAACTTTGCGAAAGTGAGCTCCATTTCAAACTGTAAAAAAAAAAAAGAAATCCAGAATAAAATCTTTAGAGAAAATCATGGCACAACACCACTGGGGAAAGTTGTAACCAATGATGAAATAATCTTTCTTAGGATCGTAGCTGAATACATCAGTCTTGGAATACCAAGCTGCTTACAAAACATAATACCTATTTCTGCTTTTCAGTAGTAGGAAGCAGCCAAAGAAAAAATCAGTCTAGGAGGAGGTAAGACATCTGTTGCATTAACTGCTTAGCCATGGGAATACATTTTCACGTGTTTTAAAGAACCAGCCAGGATATATGAGCACATACTTTATTTCCCGTATTCTCTAAAATCTAGAATGGAGTTTGCACTCAATTTTAATAATTAAGAAATGAAGTTAAGCCTTCCTGTTGACAAGTGAGCATACTATGTGTTGCCCCTACGCATAACATTGATTTTAAACACGTATTTAAGCATGAGTAAAGGGCTATTTTCAGCCACTTTATTTTTCTCTCTTGTGAAAGATGTGTAATTTTTTCCTGTGTTGCAAAACATTAACACAATACTGGGGAAGATTTTTTTTTTAATTGCATTTTAGATGGTATGTGGAGCAAAGAGAACATGTGCATCTGAGGTTTTGGGGGAGATGTGAAGAGAAGCTGTGAAATTTCTGTCAAATGAGTGAGGCTGAAGAAACAGCAAAAAGAGAAGGCTAAGCATGAAATTACGTGTGTACATTGACTGGATGAGTACTTAGTTATCTACAGTGAAGTCTGTTGCAATGTTGTGGCATCATCCCTGTGTTCTTGACAATTGCAGTGGAGTTGCTTGGGATACCTAACAAAGCAAATGGAACGCTAGCCTTAGTGACTGCTGAGGAATACTTACACACAGGGAAATTTGGAACTGTGCAAGGAGCTAACACACTATTTCTTTTCTTCTGAGAATTCACTCAGGTTAGATCACGTAAAGAATTTGAAGGGGGCCACCTAAATATAAGGATGGATTTCACAGAGATCTGCCTTTGTATTGTTTAAATTTGGAAAACGCATAGACACAGCAGAGGGGTTGATTTATACAGTACCGCCTGTTACTGCCTGGGACTGACACAATCTCCTGTAAACAGCTCATCTTGTTACTGTCTTTGTTGAAGGCTGCAGAGAGGTATTTACCCTTAGAGATGGTTAGGAAATGGTTAGGCATCTGCCAGCTGGTTTTCTAATGAAGAATTTGTGGCAGGAAAACAACGGTCTTTAACTACAAATTTTCACTTTTGCCCTGTCTTTCTTTTCATTTTCACTATGCAAGAAGTACATTTCTTCTTCGTTATATGTCTTTTGATTAAATAAGTAAACTAAATAGCTTAATAGCTATTTAACAGCTTAAATAGCTACAGCCCATAAAGGTATTTAATACCAGAAAACTGTGACAGATTTTTGTAGACTATAACCACTTGAGAGAAGCAAACCTCTCCCTCTCTTCATTACCAGTCTATGTACATGGTACTTTCCCTAATAGAGTTAAACATATCATCAAAACCACAACACTCAGGTTTCACTGGAACAAAAGATAATCCTAAAGCAATTCATTATGCTTTCTACCCTGCCGTATGATTGCCAGGCAATCCATTTATATCTGTGCCATTAAATTAAAGTATCCATAATTTAGAAGGAAGCAATGTATGCCCCAAAGACTGTATGTGTATGTAGAAGAAGAAATCTATTGATAAGAAGTATTACAGTCATGCTGACCTTCTGTAACGAGTTTCTAGTTTTCTCTTTGCCAGAGTAACAATCCTCTTCAGCACCACTGCAGTCAGGCTGTTTAGCAGGATGAGTGCACTCCAGCAGTACCTCTTGACCATGATGAAAACTGGAGGTTCATCTTTCTCTGTAAAGCAGCTGTTACACAGAAAGAAGCAGTACAAGCTCCCACATGGTGTTCGCACTTTTTGTAGGTGAAAATATAGCTTTTTCTTGCCTGCTTGTCCACATTTGCCTGTGGACATGACAGCTAAAAAGAACACTGGAGGGATAGTTTTATCCCTAGGTCTGTCAGTGGCATACTGCACTGCTCATGCACTGAAAACAGGAATGAAATGTAACGTATTCTTATGTGATAACAATTGTCAGGCAAAATTTTTCTGGTAGCTCAGAATTAGAACTGAAGTAGACAATAAATACATTTTGAAGGTGTTTCTGATTCGTCCAGAATTCTGGCAAAGCCCTTAACTGAGAAAGTAATAGAAGCTATTTGAGAAGCGGATGATATCAAATACTGTGACAAAAAAAAAAAAGCCAAATGTTTTATCTTTTTAAAATTCTTCCTCATAAAAATAGTGTATTAAGAGACAATAGTGTATTAATAATTTCGTAATAATTTCATTACCCATGTTTGCATTAAATACAAATATTTTGAGGTTCCTGTAGACATACAAATATACAGTGAGCCAATTCAGGCAGCCTGAATTTCAAAATCCTCACAAGTTTGCATGTCCATCACAGAATATTGAGGTTTTTTTCATGTGAAAATACTCACACCAAAACTTTGTGGAATTCCAGTTCCCTTCCATGTTACAATACAGAACGGCACTGCTGTCTCGGCCACAGAAGGATTCCAGGAAGACCATCAGTATCCACTGCTCTGGAGAGTGAATAGTAACACCATTTCTCTAGGAAGAGAGCTGAACTGCAGTACAATTCTACTGGTTGCAAAGGGAATGATTCATTTTTATGTATGTACAGAGCGAGGAAGAGTTGCTTCTCTCTCTCTCCGGGTGGCATGGGTGCACTTCTAGGGAGTCTGCAGGTGGTCCTGTACTGCTCACTCAGCACTCTAGTGTAGGCCTGTGCTGCTTTGAGATTGGAAATACGAGGTGGGGCTCCAATTTGGTGAGAAGGAGGTTGCATTTCTTATCTGAGAGAATTGCTCAAGCCATCAAGTATTGAGGAGGGTAAGGTGGCTCCCTGGTAGACATAGTAGACCATCTAGCAGAAATATTGAGGATCTTCTCTCCTCAGTTGAGAAAGCGGGCAGAGAAGCATAGGGATGTAAAAGCACGGATTTCTGGTCTAGACATATGAACTCTATTTGGAACCTTGGGAGATGCCACCAGCAATAGGTAGCTCCTGTCAGTGAGTACTCATGTTGTAACATGTTAGGCAGTTCCCATTACAGCCCAATAATCTGCAGCTGAATAAGAAACTCTCTGCTCTTAGGACTTAAAGTGGGATTTCCAGTTGAGCAAGTGTTTCTTGGTATTGTAAGGAGCCTTTACTCTGTGTAATAGAAATGATTATGTTTTATGGAATAATAATTTTTATTATATCATTTTAAGTGATAGAAATAGTCTGTCCTGCAACAAGAGTAATGTGTATATCTACAACCTGGAAATTATGCAAATCATGCATGTGCAAACATCACATGAAACCTTTATTTCTAAACAGAAGAAATGTTTGATCATACAGTTAGTGGGTGGTGTGCCAACTCAACTGCAGCTGTGTGAATAGTATTGTCACACGTCTTGTGATAAGTCTGTTCTTACTGGATGAGGTTATATATTTCATCCACACACCACAAACTATCTACATTTCAGCAGATGTTTTCTCACATCAGAAATTTTGGAAACAAAAGCCAGTCTTTTTAACCACAAGATATGAATCACACAGCAGTAGCATGGAAACCAAGGTTTTAATGTGATGTACATTCAGAAATAACAAATAAAGAACAAAGATAGACTGCTGTCTATCATGATAACTATAATTCTTAAGAATTTCTACAGGAAATCTTGTCTGCTCTATGAGCAAATTAAACTTTACCATTTACTTGTGAATGAGACTGACTAAATTCTTCCACCTCTGAGTAAAAAGGTTTTGAACTATTAATTATCCTTTTTTTCAGGTAGTTCTAGTTCATATTTAGTCTCATATTTTAAATTGTGTCTCAATGAGTTTTACAGAACTGAGATCTTACTGTCAATTAAATTTTACAGTTGAATACTTTGGAATTTACAAGATTTAATAATAAAGTTAATTTCCATTTCTTGAATCCTTCCAGCATCTTTGCTTTGTTTCATCCAAGCTGCTAATTCTGCAAATGGATGTGACCTTGCAGAGAGGTGTCTAACCCGGGCCAGCTGCCTCTGCTCTGCAGTGTGACACCAATAGCAAAGACAGCAGCAGGATCAGTGCAGCATGGTGTGTGGGAGGGATGCTGGATCAGCCAGTGCTATGCTGTGGCACAGTGCTTTCCCAGTGTGCCTAGAGCTGGCTCCAGGACAGAGCTGTGCTGGGGATACTGATCCTCGCTCCAGCATTTCTCCCCTTCCTTTGTACTTGCTTCATGTTCATCACTTTGCTTTCTTCCCCTTTGCTGGTATGCTCATCCTGCTGTCCGTCTCCAACACACAGTACTTTTTCTCAGTACTAGTAGTAGTTACTCAATATTACCATTTTTTTATTTCATCATACAGTCTGTGTTGTAACTGTGGCACAGATGGGTGAGGAGGGAGAGGAGAGAGATGCAGCACTCAAGGGAGAAGGTGCACACCCAGTAGCTACACAAATTCACCGTGCCTTGTCTTCATGAAGGAGTTGTAACCCTGACCCACTTGTGGGTTATTATTTTCCCTCCCACAGACACCTAAAGTCTAACAACACATGTCTGAATGTCCTACAGACCCTCATAGTTTAAGGTTAGAAAAGACAGATCAGCATGTTGCAGAATGCAAATGTATAGAAGTAAAAAAATTCGGAGTGTTGACAAATATACATTTTTGCTAGCAATCAATAGAGATAGATGTGAATAAAATTCATCAGCCCTCTCTGGAATTATTAGAAAAAGCTCTGTTCTGGATCTGTAGTTTGGTCTTATCACAAGTTTTGAGATTTTGGCGTGTGGAATACTGGGTGGTTTGGCAGAACAGAAAATATGTTTACCCTCTTTGCTCCAGCTGTTGTTAAGCAAATCTGAATTATCCTGAATTATTTAATGACTCGATATGACATAATAGGCAGGTATGTATTTAACAAAATCCTAATTAAAATTAAAAACATGAAGTTAATACTTATATCCTTTATTGTTCTTACATACTGCGGGGCAGAATCTGAGCAAATAAATAAAACTGAATGCAACAGACCTCTGCCTTCAGCTAAAGTTGGGATTATTAATGCATGCAGACAGGTCAAATACTGTTGTGGTTTCACATCAGTTTCTTCTGTTTTACTTCCATGTTTTTGAGAGCTTCCCTTAGGTAAGGAACACATCTGTTTATGTCTGAAAACAATAGATCTGCTCAAGCTGGAATGCGGGGGAGATTTCTCTTCACAAAACAAGCACAGCACTCTCCTGGCAGGCTTGCCAGAGGGCACAACATAACTAAGAATATGAACTGCTCCACTTACCATCTCTACACAAACACAAGATTTTTCTCCAGACGTGCCTTTGGTGATACCAGGAGAATGTATCTGAAGCTAACACTGGAATATTCCCATTTACTTCCTGACAATGGGATAACCTATCCATCAAACTCACAAAAGCAGGTTACTTCCAGTGTAGTATTATTCAGATTATTACAGTGCAAAAAAGGAATAATAACAAAAAGCCCAATGTGCCATATCAGCAATAAACTTATGCATGAACAGAGCAAAATGCTGGCTGCCCTACAGTCAGACAGTTTTTGTCCTTATTTTAAATGAAATTAGCATTTAACCTTAAATGTCTACAATTATTCATGCAATTAAAGATGTAGCCTATTGAAAATGAAATCAGGTCTTCATTAACATGTTAAAAAACCCCATTTGGCCAGGTTTTAAAGAATCAGTCATGAAAAGGTTACATGTACACTACTAGTATGAGATCAGTGTTAGAGATAGTGCTTTGGCAATGATATTTCCTTCAAGCTACGGTGAGAAGAGAAAAACACATTTTTAGGGCAGTCATTAAGTTAACATCTTTCATAATTAATAAAGAATCATGAGTCACTTTCTGGGAACAGCATTAAAGGAAATTCAGGACATAGTATTTGAAGAAAGAATTTGGGAAGTTGTGTGATATTGTGGAACTGCATTTCTTAATAATTCAGACAAGTGATTTTAAGCAACTTTGGAGGGGGGGTGATGATTTCTTTTAGTAAAAATGAATCACAAATGTAAGGGATACTGGAATCTGACAGTCAAAATGAAACATCACCAAGTAATACAAGTAACTAGCAATATAGTTCTGAGACATAGGCAAACCACAGGTTTCTGGCAAGTATTTTATCAAGAAAAACTGGACCAGTCACAGCAATATAAAGCACAGAGAGATTAGATTGTCTCCTGTTTTATCCAATGAAGACTTAATGGTCTAGCAGGTGGTACTGGTTAGAAAATTACTACTTTTACATACATGCATGTTTATGTACATCTCTACATATGTTTATAGCATTTATTTAAGATTTCAAATAACACAGTTATTAAGAAACCAAATGATTCTGTCTAATTCATACACTTATTTCAGGTGCAGCTTCAGCAAAAGGCTGGGTTTGTAGCACCTACTTCCAAATCTACTGGTTTTTATTCTGTTCATTGATGATCTAACATGAATGCACACAGGATCCTGGCCATGGCACTTTAGTTGTGTCACTTAGCAGGATATTCCCACCGTTAGCCTAGGCTCTCTCTGTTACCTGCTTTCCTTTTTACCCCATGACACCTCCATTCTCAGCAGCACAGATGAATCCGCTTCTACTGCCAGAGCAGCTTCTTACTCAGGCTACTGCTTAGCCTTGTGGTTAAGACACAGATATTGGACCTCAGGTTGAATTCTCTCCAGTTTGAAGCATCCAGCACTACCCACTTCCTGTGGCAGTATCAACCTCCATCTGACTCAGCTGTGCACCTGAGCATATCAAACTTCTCAGATTTTCCTGCAAGACTTTGATGGAGCAGCTTCCCACCCACAGAAATGCCAAAAAGCAGATTGGTGTCTCTCACTTTGCAGGGCAGCCTGTGAGCAAATGTTCTGAAATGCTGAAAATGTTGGGGCGAGGGGAGAAGGTCAGAAAATTCTGAAATGTTCTGAAACTTTTAGTCTAAGAACGTCATATTCAAGGTCTGGCAGTCCCTGAAATGGATGAAGTAATATTAAAGCTTCCAGATCTTCTTTTGGGCACCATTCAGGCAGATTCTGCTCTACTTTATTATGAAATTCCTTCTATAATCAAGTCTGATAAGAAGGCTAGTCCTGTTTGTATCAAGGAAGAGGAACTAGATCCTGTGCCATATTTTCATGCTTCTCTAATTCACTTGAGCATTACTTTCCAACATAACTTCAAAAGAAAGGAAAAACAAATTACTGTGTTCCCTTCCTTCTTCTCCAGCCAAATGAAAATCCTTCCCTAAGACTTGTTCAGCCATCAGAAGATTAATAGTAACAGTAGTTCATTTAGTAAATTCACATTTAAGAAATTGTGCATTTTATTAAATAAAAACTAAAGAATTTTGTAAAATAGGGAAGAGGTTTAAAGGGAAGTGTAAAAGAAGGCATAATTTGTCTTCTCACCTTCCTTTTCCATCTGCTTTTTTAAAAGTCTTTCTTCTTGAAATTGTTATCTTTGTTTCACATTCCAACTCTATTACACAAACACTCTTACTAAGCCTTTTTTTTCCTCTAGTAATCCTTTCCCCCCCTCTAGCAGAAAGATGAAAGGCAGGTAATTTTTCTGCAGAGTCCCCAGAATTATGAGAAGCAGGACATTCTGTGCACAGAGGAAGTTCTATGTACAAAAAACTAAAGAAAACATCACAAAAATGTGTTTTTCAGTGACACAAATGCTATCTGGAACAAGTCATTGATCAGGACACATATTTAAAGTATTGCAATGAGAGAGTAACAGTCCGTATTTCACATTAAAGGAGAATATTTCCACTGAAGGTAAAAAAATAACAAAATGCTCTGTTTTGCTTGGGAATAAAAACTCAGAAGTAACAATCATGTCTTTACAATCCTCCAGGACAGAAGTAATCAGACCTCATCCTTAAGAGAAAGCTATATGAATTAGTATGTTTTGTTTTAATCAGCTATTTTGTGAATATATTCTTCCTAATTTGGGAAGAAAAGTTGAAACATTTGTCCTCAAAGAGATGAACATTTACTCTTTGAAAGCTGAACACATCCACACACTGCTTTGTTGAGCCTATTACAAAGTTTGAGGTGCAAGTTATCGTAGACACATCTGTGCTTTTCTCTTTTGATAGAATTTCAGGCCAAAGTGTGGAAATAACTGAAGTCAAATTACTCCTGCAGGTGAAGTAAATAGGTCTGACGTGAGCAACAGAAACAGACAAACCAAATTACTTTTCAGAATATATCCTTTTATCTAAAATAAGTAGTCCACCTGCTTTTTGTTTCTCTTCTTTTAAGACTGACTCTTCACTTGAAGAGAAGTTTTCTTCCCTGAAGGAGAAATATAAAGAATGGGAACTGATAACAAAAAAACCAAGATTTACGAATGTACCCAACAAACACAAGTCCATGGTGCCTGAGGGGAGGAATAAAAAAAAAGAATAATTTTTTTCCCGGATATTTCTAAAGTGTCATCAATGACAGCCTCTCATTAAGAGGTGACCTTTTTTTAACTTAATCTCCCCCCAGCAAACATCCAAATCCCTCTGATTTAAGAAAAATCTTTCTAGTTCCTCTGTTTTCTTTCACATCTCAGAAGAGAACCTAAGGTATAAGTCAACAGGCAGGTAAAGAGAAAATTGGCAGAAACTAAAATTTACAATTTCACTATGCAAACCAGTCTGAGACTTTCAGCGCAGCTCCTGGAGAGGCCCAGGATGTTCCCTCTGAGACCTCAATGCAGGTACCAGCCGGGCCCAGCTGCTGCCCAACAGTTTTTTTGCCTTTGTGCTCTTTCACTCTTGAGACAACCAATCAATGCAGATAATCCAGTTCATATTGAAATAACTCGGATTAAAGCATGGCCTAAATAACTGTGCTTATTCTGTTTCACAGGACTGAAGGAAATGCCATCCTTCTTTTTTTTTTCTTGGTCATTTCATAGAACCATAGAATGATTTGAGTTGGAAGGGACCTTAAAGATCACCTAGTTCCAACCCCCCTGCCATAGGCAGGGACACCTTCCACTAGACCAGGTTGCTCAAAGCCCCATCCAACCTCATATTGAACACTTCCAGGTAGTGGACATCCACAACTTCCCTGAGCAAGTGCCTCACCATCCTCCAGCAAAGAATTTCTTTTTTATATCTAATCTAAATCTACCCTCTTTTAGTTTAAAGCCATTACTGTTTGTTCTGTCAGTAAATGCACTTGTCAAAAGTCCCTCTCCAGCTTTTTTGTAGGCCACTTCATGTGCTGGAAGGCCGCAATAACTTCTCCCCACAGCCTGCTCTTCTCCAGGCTGAACAGCCCCAAATCTCTCCGCCTTTCCTTGTAGGAGAGGTCCTCCAGCCCTCGGATCATTTTTGTGACCTCCTTTGGATACACTCCAACGGGTCCATGTCTTTTCTGTGTTGAGGGTTCCAGAGCTGGACACAGGACTCCAGGTGGGATCTCATCAGAGCGAAGTAGAGGGGCAGAATCACCTCCCTCAACCTGCTGGCCATGCTTCTCTTGATGCAGCCTGGTTTGTTTTCCTCTTCGTGTGCCAGGCAACATAACATCTGCACAATCTAACCAACAGGTAACTTCTAAAGGATCACATCCACCTCTTCATGCAGCTCTTCTTCCAGCCACATCTCCTTCCCCAGTCTTTCTTCTTGCACTCTAACCTCCCACTGCTGCCAGCATGCCCTACAGTGTTTCAAAGGCTCAGTGGAGTACTGTGGTAAGTGTCATTCAAGGGCTACATTTGCTATGCAAGACTAATCCTTATTAGCTATTTCCCTGATAAATCCTGTGGCAGGTATGTGAAATACAGTTGTCTCAGAAGTCTGGGACATCTGCTTTCATTTATTACATTCACAGCTTCCCAAAACAGAAGTGTACTTCAAAAAGTGTTTGCTAAACATATTTGTCTTCTGTCTTCAGTGGATAATGCTAAAAAATGAAGATAAGGCAGATGACCCCTGCTTTGGTTTATTACATGAGTGATTCAAAACAGCCTTCACCCCACAAAAAATCAAAATCTGTGATCATCAAGCATTTAAAAGATGAGAGTAAGTACTTGCAAGTACAATATAACATTGACTGAATTACATCAGGCTGCTTTCCTTTGTTCATGTCACAGGCTGAAGGCTCTCCTACAAATACCTGCTTCACTTCTGCTGCTTTGACATGCTGGTGTAGTTACACTGTGTGTGTGACTCTCATCTGGTCATCAACTGGACAAAATAAAACAGCTTCAAAACAAGGGTTTAAGGATCAGTCTGTGAAGCATCTAACTCCAGATGAAGTATCTTAGTTTAAACTTTGCATGTTGATCTGGGAGGAAAGTAGAAAGCAGAAAGAAGAAAGATATGCTTCTGCAGGTGAGTTTCTCTGTCACCAAAGTATAGGTCTTAATTTAAAAACATATATTATGATACTATTTGGTAGTCCCTGAGAGGCAATAAAGAACAAAGCCCTGCATCATTCTGTCTAGCATCTATACAAATGAAGACATAGGTTTCCTGTAAAACTTAAAAAGCAAATAGAAAGGGAAGACCCAAGGTCAAGGAAGTGGTAGAATAATTGTATATTTGAGCTGTGTGAAGGCAGCACTTTCATGTTAATTTCCTTACTGACCTGAAAGGACTAAAGCAAATAGAACAAAAGAATATGGAAGGATGTTGAAGGAAATAGGATAAGAATCAAAGTGTAAAATGAAGCTGAGATTAAAACAGGATGGTAAAGAGCCAGTCATCACATATAGCCAAATCCAGGAACATTATCTGAACAGCAAAACACTTGATCTGGTTTTCATGCATATGTCTGAAAGTTGGGCACCTTGCTATACACTCCTCTGTGATCTCCCCTAAAATTTCAAGTACAAGTACAGAGTGGAAGGACACCTCATAGATCTCAACAGCTCCAGAGTTGGAGCCTCTTCTGCACTGGATTGCTCGCTGGTGATGCTGGGTGTGGGGGCTGTGTTTGCCTCTGCGGGACCCTTGTGAGTACAGGTGGTTCCAGGTATCAAGAATATACAAAAAAGTGATGGAAGTCAAACACACAGCAGACATGCATCCTATACCTACAAACAAACAAATTTAGAAGGTAAAGACATGACAGAGCCTCAGTAAAATGGATTACACTGTTTCCTGCTGTGCACAAAACCCCTTCTTTTTGTTTTCTCGTACTATTTTATTGAAGTGGTTGTTTCAATCCAGAAGGATTGTCTGAATGCAATACTCCAATAAGAAACAGATAATGCACAGCAAACAAGCTAACACCCTGTGTACAGTTGCCTGAAAATTCATACAGTGAGACGAGCACATACATCATAACATGTTGCTGACTCATTGCTAGTACAAGAAAGAATAATTTCCCCTCAGGGACAATAATAGCTTATCTGTTATCTCTCATCTGTAAAGAGAAAGAATAATAACCTTGAAGTCATAGCAAATTATCTCCACCTGTGACACTGATGAAATACTGAGGTGAAGCTGGCCAGGTGAAACTGCAGAGGTTGCAACTGTAAAACAAAAACATCTGTCTAGAAAAGGCTGCATATTCAGACATAGGACTTTGTTCAAAGAAGGTAACAAAAGGACAATGTTCAGTTATGATTTCTGTGGTGGAATATAATGAGTCAAATAACCAGAGTGTATGTTGTAGCTGGGGGGGTGAGGAGGGGGAGGGGAAAGAGAGATGAAAAAGAGACGTCTTCTGTCTGAGTCTGGCATCTATGAGAAACAAGAAGTTCCTTTTCTGAATAAGTTTCTCTTCTTAATAACTTCCTAAACTCCCAAGGTATACTTTTTATTTTGCTTCTTAACTAAGGAAGTAGAAGCCAAAAAATGAGAAAAAAAATTGCACAATATCACAAAGGAAAGACTATGTCTGTTTTAGAGATGGATCAGATTAGACTGTAAAAGCAGAAACTTTGTACTTGTGAAATTAAAATGTCGGTGTAAGCACTTACTATATTTGAAAACGTGCAAATGCTGCATACATATGTTGGGTTTGTTCATAAAAACTTACAGATTTTTTCTCACCATTGATCCAGAGTCAGCAAAACTTTACTTTGGTACAGACTGGGGCAACCATGTACTCCCCAACTTTGTTCAGATGGACTACCAGCATGGTGAGATAGCTGGTACCAATCACGCCCACTGTCTGCGGCTTCAGTAAAAAATCTTTAGGGTGAATCAGCCTCCTAACTCAGGGTATCATTTTAGAGCTACCATGCCATAGTTTTATTTATCTTGCCCCAAGAAAGGGGAGCCCACTAGCACAGGCACCTACAATCTCTGTACAATCAATAGACAGAGGGAGACATCTTTGCAGACCTGGAGACAAAAAGCCACTCCATCTACCATAGATGCTTTCCATCTATTTGGATGCACAGTGAAATCTTCTCCAGTTAAATTTAGATAGATATCTAGCTCTTCTAGAGAGGATATAAGGAACTGAAAAAATGTTAGACACATCAATCTCTTCACAGGCCAATTGGCAAGGTTTTCTTTTGACAAGGCTAAATCTATCCTCTAATGTGACTCAGCCAATGTGAAACTGTTCTTAGACTTTGGATACTTTGGCAAAATTAGCACCAGGGATACGGCCACTGACAAAATAGAGATGGAGACTGCAGCATAAACAGGCATTCACTTTTTTATCAGGGTTCTGCTCTGTGAAGATTTAGTAGGTGGCTGTAGCACATAGAGGAATTACCTGCATTTGGGAGAACTAAGCTCAGCAATCCATGAAAAGCACTTGATGAAGCTACATTGGTGTAATCTCCGGGGTGGGTGAAGCCCATGATTTAGATAAAGCTGTGCTGAGTAGCTGGCAATGTATATCAGGTATCAGTGAGAACATCGTCAGCTGACCATAGTCAGCCTTCCTTGCTCAACCTTTGAGTCAACACAGCTGCACTTATGTCCAGTAATTTCAAGTACAGAGATGTCTTGGACTTTACCAATAGAGAATTATCGGCTTCAGTTTTCTTTACGGTTATGGAGGCTTTATTCTGAAGTCTGATACTAAAAAATCAGAGTGGACAAGAACCTCACATCAAGTCAAGGCCAGAGTCAACTTTGGTCTAATGGGGCTACTAGTTTACCATGTTAAGATTCACTAATTGCTACTGACAATAGCACAAACTGGCATGATATGGATTGCATTGTGCTTTTGACTGCACAACCTCAACATTCAAATACACTTTTACAGGTGGGAGAATTTTTTGGAAGATTTTTGGCTTCAGTTTTCACCTCTGGATCTGCAGAGGTATGAATTCAGTAAAGACATCAATAACCTCTCATTTACTTAAACACATTGATTTCCAAGTTGGCAGAATGTATGTACAATTTCATAAGACAGAAAGAGATTAATAGTTAAGAACATTGTGTCTAAGCTTTGAAAGCTTTTGCTGGAAGCAAACTTCTATGACTGAATTCAGTTTAGAAAGAAAAGGGTATGGAATGAACCAACAAGAGCTTTCACAGTTAAATGTGCTTCTATAATTGAAAACACACACCAGAAAAGTAAAAAATCAAGAAAAGCAGTGGTTGTGTTGTTCCCAAGGTAATAGTCTACACACTAATTTAAACCTACTCTTTATTGAGCCCTGGGATAGCAGCCAAAACCAGTTTTGAATTTGTTAATTTTCTTTTAACCAGAGTTAAACATTTCACAAGGTGGTTATTAGAGCTCAGATGGTAAAAAAGAGAAATCCAACATGCAGCACGATGCTTCTCTTCTGCGGGAATTTATCTCTGTAGAAATGCAAGTGTTAATACAGAGCATATAATGTTGCGAGTCTATAAGGCACATTTCATTATCATCACAGCCATTACACTGTCACTATGTCATAACCCTGGATAATCCTAAAGCATTTTTCTATCAATCAGCATCATTTACTTATCATAACTCTACTATTCTATAAACTCAGGAGTGTTGTAAAGTATGCGACAATCATCACAGAGGGCTGGATAGATTATATTACTAGACTATTGCTAATTCAATGCAATCACTTAACAGCAGAAAACAAAACTACAGCCAGTGCAGCTTTTGGCAATTGATATCCAAACATTGCTGTAAATATTCAAATCTAGAAGTGTTCAGATGGAAAACCTGCAAGATAAATTTCTTCACTTGCTGAACTAAAACTTTCCCAGGCTTTTTCTGGTCCTGCCTACTTGACGAGTGCAGTTTGTCATATAGTACTGAAAGGAAAAAAACAGTGGAGGGTAAAATTTCTGACACAGTGCAGTCTGAACTGTGGCATTGCTTTTGCAATGTCTAAGACAATTTCAGCACTAATATTGATGATATCGACTATACACGCACATAATGAACCTTTGTATGTAAATGTATATGCAAACATACATACACACACATGCCCTAAGTAGATAATCTTCTTGGTCCCTTTAACAGTCTGCTGTTTCTTACTCTCACTCATCTTAAGTTTGAGGGAGTTCCCAGTTGCTCAAGTTAGCATATGTTATCACTTTATTTTGACTGGTCACCAAAATCCATACATTTTTCACAGTAAAATATACTGTAATTCATTCTGCAGCACAGTGTGTAGTACAGCACATGCTTACAGAGCATGAGGTCTTTCAAACTTTGTGAGCAAAGTCCAGACCTCCCTGAACTGTGCTGAACTTAGTGGTTCTGCTGCTGGCCGCTGAGAGTTCATCTTTCTACCCTCGTCCTCTGTGTTGTTCTACAAAGAACCTGGACGCCCTGTAATTCTAAATGACATTAGCTGAAGGAAACGGTAAATGCTGGTTGTTAAAGCTTCCTGTTTTCATGGTGTCACGAGGTCTAATAACAATATAACCCTTACCACACACTTGTGAATTCTGTGAAGTGTTCACCTTCATCCATCATCTTAAAACTGTCGTCATTTTAGAATCTGGAACTAAAAGCCAAAAAATCAGAAGCAGAACTCTGTTAATGATTCATTGGTGATTCAGAGTGTGTCGTTTATCCTCCATTTGTTACCAAGGGAACTTGACACCCACTTCCTACCACATCATCGCTACAACCAAAACAGTGTCAAGCCACAACATTGCTTCGCTCCTGTTTATGACTGTTAAATGCCAACTTCTTGTAAAAATTAGCTGTGTAAAATAGGTTTTCTTAATACCATCATTAAGTTCTGTGGCTTAAAGCTATCAGTGGCCAGCTAGAAATCACACCGGAAAAGAATGATATGATCTGCAGCTTCAAATCTGTCTTCTGCAAAATTGTTACATTGGTTCTGCTAAGTGATTTGAACTGCTATACACTCTGAATCTTGAATTGTGTAAGGGGGTTGATGGGTTTTTACTGAAATATTTTCTTGACTTTTGAAACCATTTCAACAATAAATAAGATAAAATTGGAAGTACTTGAAAGTGTACCTGCTTTGTAAAAAATTTTCTGGGTTTTTTGTTTTTGTATTTCTAATGTGGTTTACATCCAAAATAGATTAAATAAATCTTTTTCAACATTTTCAATGAACTTCAAAATTCCTTTATCTTATTCACTGCCTTTGAGACTGGTATTCTTGTCACCAGATGTGTCTGCTCTGAGGATAAGGAATAGAAGTGGAATCCAACATAATTTAACTAAAAGTTTTTAGGCTCAAAAAACTGATCTCCAAAGCAAATATATTTCTAAAGATTTTATGGCCTGGTATGATAAATATATTTCAGACTAGTCCTATACTTCATGACTTTAAAATCAGTTTAGCTGAAATGATTTTAAAACTGTTTAGCAAAAAGTCCCACATGGACTTTGCACTGACCTGTGGAATCACTCAATGATCTCCTTTGCCTTCTTCAGACAGGTCTCTGGCTATCACTGTAGAAGAAAAAGAAAGGTTGAAGAAAAGCAGTTTCTTAATAAATATTAAGTATATTTTACGTACCATAGTATTTACCTTATAGTAGTATTGCAAGTGTTCTTGTGTGGTTTGCCTACTAGAGATCCTGTTCTCACTGAGGGCTGTGCTTTGCAAATTGCTGGATAGCTCTGCAGTGAGAGCATTTCCTTGTTGCACACAGGAAATTGGTCTTGAAATCTCTTCTTGTATCAGCACAGAATTAATTCAAGAAAAGCATGGGAGGGGGAGAAAGCACTGCACCCTACTGGGAAGGGCACTTGTTCCAAACTTGGAGTTCAGAAATTCTACCCTGAAAGCCTGTACTTTTTTTAATTCAGAGTGACCCAAGACAGAATCTTTGCTTCAAGCCAAACAGAAAAGTGATTTAAACCTGTGTATTTTATCAACAGTGTAAAACCTACTCCCCAGGCTAATCTATGCACTGTGGCATACTCTCACTACAAATTCTTCTTCTTCCCCACCATTTTTTAATTTCTCTTTGCCAAACCAAAACTTTTTGGTTTTTACTGAATTGTGTTTTGGCAGAAAGAAGTCTTGGCAAACCAGATTCAGTGTTAAACATGGTGGCGTTTGTCCAGCAAAGCACTTACATTCTTAACTCTACGCAAAGACGTAGCTCTCATTGTTCCAGCTTCTCAAAATGATGCAGAGTGTTCCTTTAACATCAGGGCTGTAACTTATTACATTCCTGTCTTAATAGGAACTTAATGAGAATATATTCTGAGGCAAACACCCTGCTATGGTTCAAAACAACCATGAATATCATGTTCTAGGAATCCATTAAGGTTACAGTGTTTTGGTTTAATTTGTGAAAAACAATTAGAAAATAATTGGGAAAATATTTTTTTGAACATTCCGCTTATAGTTTGTCTCATTCCTCAAGAATTAAAAATTAAAAGTTCCCTAAATTACTATCAAAGCTTAGTAGCTCTGGAAAGAAAAATTCTGTAGTACACTAAGTATGGAGATGTAGTATAATGCAATTTTATGTATGTTTTCTTTTTAATACCATATTGTACAATAAGTTTTTGCAGTATGAAATAAATGTAAAATATATGAAATAAATATACCTAAACATATGGGTATTTAGAAAAGCTAATTGCATTTTAAAAAGAAACTGTACATATTTGTAGCTGTTAAATGTATGAAAATACAAATGTGAGGGCCATGTGAAGACCAGAGGTATTTAATTCTGTCTTCCCATAACTGTGTGAATAAAATTTGCTTATAGTCATATCTATGTGTATACTTATGTATTCATGTAAACAGCTAGGAAGAGATTTCAACAAATGCTACTTTTGCATTCAGTGTTTTTCATCTGAGAAAATATGAATCTCCTGTCTGTTTTGGAGCTTAAATCCACTTGAGATAAAAAAATAAATAATGATAGGTGTATAGATAATAAGATAATGAGCAAGAATGGATTGATAATAAACAAGAAAAAATTCTTTTAAGGTTAACATTTATTGTTAGACTCTCCACAGTGTGAGAAAGAGTTAGGAGAAGATCAGGTTTTATTCTTCAGGGCATAATATAATCTCTTTCTGTGGCCAGAAAACACTTTATTTACTGGCTTTTTCACTGCAATGCATAGTTGGCTAGGTAAGGACTAATGGCTGAAGCCAGAGTCTCTTCCAAGGACCTGATGCAGAAATCTTGCTCCCCACAACTCTTCTTTGCATGGTCTGCTGCACATGCTAGCATACTCCTTTAACTTGTGAGGAAACCGAAGCAAAGAGAGGTTATTTGTCCAGCCCCAGAGTAGGTTAAGAGAATCCATGTGAAGAATGGAGAGCCAGAGGCTCTCAGCCAGCTTTTGGCTGCCACGTCTGGGACTGTAGAGGCTCTGCTAGGTGGATGCTGACAACCAGAGAAGGAGAGTGTGTGGCACACCAGCAATGGCCCTATGTGAGAGATCTGGAGGCAAGGTTGCAGCAGAGCCCTGTGTCTTTAGTGACTTGGAGAGAAATGTAGGGAGGAAATATAGACTTCAGAGACCCATTACACTGCCAAACAAGCAGAAAGGAACCTAATTATAACTGGGGTCAGTGGTCCAGCTGGAAACAAAGCTCTGTTTGCTTCATGTTCAAGTTCCCTTGAAGTTCCCCTGAGTCAAATGTTAAGCATATTTTTGATTTTAACTGTTTCTAAACACAATTAATCAACAGTAAAAGTTCTATTGACTTCAGTGAAACCAGGACTTCACTGTAATCCAGGTCCTGAGAGTATTTCTTACGTTTAATAAGGACTCCATTTGATCTCAGGTTACTTGTCAACTTTTCTGGTTGATTTCTTCCGAAGGAAAGGTTTTGCACCCATTATAAAAAAAGATAATACTGGGTCTGGTACTTCTGGGACAATAGACTGTGCTCTTTTGAGTCTTCTTAACAACAGTTTCATGCCCAGAAGGGAGACAGAATAGCACAACCGTGTTGTGAAACTTTCCTTCAGTTACCGCTAGAAAGAATGCCTTGGGGTTTTTTCCAATTTCCAAGCATCACTTATTGTAAGCTCAACATAAAAAAAACAAAAAGTATGTATTTCTTGTGGTCTAAGCTAAGGACAATCTTCTGAGTTAAGGAAGATTTATAGATACGATGTTCATGACATGATATTTGTCTCAATGCTGTAAGCTGCTTATATGTTTAAGAGATTTTAAGCATGTGTTTGTCATTACGGTGCCGTCATTATCTTGTAATACCCTTCTCTATGCCTAACTTTTTTTGGTGGTCAGACTGGGTAGAGAATATTAAAATTTTGTCACATATTCTTTCCTTTTATATGGAAACACCTGGTGGCTGCAGTCAGACCTAGCAGCCCTTCATCTGACTTTTTCCTTGAAATAAGTGATCTGTCCTTGGTCCCTTGGCATCTTCTCAAATCCTCACTTGCAGGAACAGTTACTTTTAGGCTCCACTTGTGCAGTCTTGTCAATTCAACAACAATCTACACCACCACTGAAAAGAGGAGGGCTGATGTCCTTCTCCGTGCCAGCTCTAGTCTTCAGGTGGCTGCTGAGCGAAATAGGTCAGGGATTCATTCTGCCCAAAAAGCGATCTGATGAAAGCAAAGACAAAACAAATCCAGCAAGCTGCACTGCAGCTGGGTGAAAGTAACTGTACAGCTGCAGTCATAGCAGAGTTGGTGCTGACTGAAACGTAGGTCAGCCTTGAAATTTTCCTAAAATAGTCTGAGGTCCAACCTGCCACCCAGCCAGAAAACACCTCTGGCTTCAGCCTTGCACAGAGCACCACTACAGGGGCCCAAATGAAATGGACAGCTGTTTGTCTGGATTGCTGGATGGGCAGCCATCTACCTCAGCATGGAAGCATGTAGCATTTTTGAAGGCATTTGTGTAGCTACCTGCTACAGTTCTCCTCTTTCACACATATAAGAAATGTTTGCTAACTTTGAAACATTTCAGACAACTGTGTGTAACACTTTTCTCTCCCTGCTCCATTTTCACCCCAAAAGGAAGAGAAAAACAAAACAACAGCCAGGCATTTTCAAGGCTGCCCAAGTGAAAGTTATGTTGTATTGTGCATTGTTATGTAATCACGTTTGAAATTAATGGGTTTTTTTCCTTGGGTTACTAAATCCATGCTTTGAACTCCAAGTGTTGGTATGCATTAAAGTCAGAAAAATATCAAAAGTTCAATGCTTAAAGGCATGTATCCCTTTTTAGGCAGTGCTCAGGTCTTGAACTTTGGAAGAAAAAATCACTGTTTTTCTAATACTGCTGTGACTACAACTGCAGCTGTCAGGAGATCTATATCCAAAGCCCAAAAGGCATTTTGAGATGAGTTAGATTTAGCTTTTAAAGTGAGAGAAATAACTTAGTCCATTCCATTAATTCCATTTAACCTCCATACACATTCTCCTTTTCTCTTATACTAGCAAAAAGACCATCAGCACTACCTCCAACGTAATTTCTGACACAGCACATAGACTCATTACAGAACTGCATGTGGAATGTATTTTCTTTACACTTCTTTAGTTTCTTATACCAGAGCTCACTAAAATGATGCAAAAACATCCACTAAGGCAACACATACTGGAACAAAGAAGTATTTATGGGCTGCTTTACTCAATGCTGGAAGGCAGAAAAAGGTTAAAAAAATCAGTAGCTGTAAGTTACTTAAGGTTTTGATGCAAGCATTACCTTTTTTCGGATGTGGGTGCAATCACTGCTTTTGTAAAATGTACCATGCGTTTTATACATAACTATATATGTTTTTTTACTGTATGCTGCACATAGTCATTCTAGAAGACAGTTATATGTAGCTACTGTTTTGTTTAAAAACAATCTTTTCCAAGAAAGCTTTGTTTTTAGTGTGTAAACCAATGTTAAGAAGAAATCTGTTGGGTATTTTCCTCTATTTTTTCTGCCTTTTTTATATAAAGATATGTTACCAAGGAATCCTCAGTTGTCACAAGTGATGCATACGTGAGTTTTATATGTTATCTGAAAAAGGGTTCCTCCAAGAATGTAAAGCACTACAATACTGAGGGAGGGGGTTAAGTCATTCTTGGAGTAAAGTGTTGTTCACAGAGGGTTACTGTCAAATATTTTACAGTCATTTATTTTTTCCTGATGACACCCTTCTTTATATTAAGCTAATAAAATTCTTATTTGGTGGTGAAATAAGATCTCAGCATAACGTAGCTGTATACAGAGCAGCTGCTTTGACTGCTAACAGAGTTGTCATGTGAGCGTGGCTTGGCCACGTGCAATTGCTGATTGAATGGTTGGATACTTTGACAGTGTGGCCACTAGAACAGATCGATTCTTTTTAAGTGAAAACTTTAGCTGAAAAATGAGGGCTTGCCAGCAGTGAAATTTTTCACCAGAAAGATTTTTATCTTTCCATAAATATTTAGATTATTAATCCAGATTGTATTTTGATATAATATTTTTAAGTCTAATGTAAACTTTCATTTGACTTTTAACAATAGTTGAAACTATGCCTGTTGAGTTGCATTTTTCATTGCAATTATCTTTGCAATGCCCAAACGTTAGTCTAAAAGAAATAAAATACAGAAGTGAAATGTAAAAATAATCTTTATTTGTTAGAAGTCTTAATGAAGTATTTTGATTGCGTTATGTGAACTAAAAGTAGAGATTCAGTCCACCTTCAGCTGCAGCAAAAAACAAAAGGGAATTTTCTCACCAGCCAACCCATAACAGTCAGAGCACTGGTTTTCTTAAATTAACGGGGCTGTATTGAATCACAAGCCCAGGAGAATAGGAAAGGTTGTTAAGGCCTGATGGTGCTGAAAGGGTGCAAGAAAATGTGCCGTCAAATTATAGCTTTAAGTCATCCTTTGTACAAGAAAACTTCACTAATTCAATGTTTCAGCTAACTCCGTAGTCAAAATAGATTTTCAAAGTAATAGGTCAGACCTTTAAAGAAATTGCACTGAAGTGAGCAGGAATTTCCTTTTGACCATCGGTGTTGTTTTCAGCCATCAGCGTTGGAGGCTGCTTGAACAGCATTTTACTCAGAGAATGATTTTACCCTCTCCATCATGCAGCTGCACCCACTGGGCAGCTCAGCAGCCCGGAAAACGCAGCCTGTTGCAGCTTCCTTCACAGTTTGTGTGATGTTTGCAAGAACAAGTTGAGAGCATGGAGCTGCAATTGTAGTGAAATCTTCTTTGGTGCACACTGGGATATTTCTTTCCCAACTGACAGACCATTTTCACTACTGTATCCACGTTATGAACGTATGCTTTTTGTTCATATAAAACTGGCTTCCCAAATTCAGCAAATTGTGCTGCAAGGACTGACCTACATCAGGAAATACAAATATGATCTTCTAACTTCAAAGACCGAAAGTCTTTTTGAATTGCTGTGCTGAAGAAATTAGATTTATATGTATCTCATGTTCCTCAGGCTTCTAATTGAATTAGCAAATGAGAACAATCTTCCTATTTCATCCAAGTGAAACTATCTTGGGTAACATTGCCCTAGCGTATAGCTGCATTTAGGTTAGGTAGTGGCTGAATATCTTTTCATGGTAACTAAATCCTTTAGCCAGCAGACATTACTGTGGGATTTAAGAAAGATTAAACTTCTAGGATCCTGCCAAAAGAAATAATTAAACTAACTAGGATCTGCTTATATAAACAACTGTCATTTTATTTTATCTGGGACTTTTGCCTTTTACTAGTGTCAAACAGAATAAGCTTCCAAGAAATTCAACTTTCAAGAGGTTCCCTTTAGTAACTGAATATTTTCTGAAATGTTAGTACAACACTTCATTTGCATACTCTGCCCCTTCTAAGACAAAACTATAAACTCTCGAGAATTAGTTACTGAATGATAACCCAAGTTTTGCACAGAAAAAAAATCCTGAAACTGCCATGGAATAAAAGATTCTCAATATAATAAAAAGATCAGAAACATGAGAAGGAAATGGAATAGCTGTAATGACAAAGAAAATAGTTGACTGGGGAAGCACAAGAAAAATCAGCAAGCCTAGCCTGTGCGCACGCTGCCTGGGGTCTGAGTGCTCAGGACATCCAGCCTCTTGTCGTGTACGTGGGTATAAGTCATCTGGTCACAGCTGCTGATGAACTTCAGTGACCTGTGAGACAAACGCTTGTTTCTCTAGGGTGAAGCCCAGGATACGGGCATGGTGGGCAGCAGAATGCTTAGTCCATGCCAGGAGAGGTGAGGTCTATCCACGAGTAGCAGAGTGGACTCCTGGGAAGTGCGTGCTCCCTCCCCTGCTGTCCTCTTGATCTCCCTCCCATGCCACACACACACACTCAGATGCAGAAGTTGCCTTGGATGTCATGATGTCATGAAAGTCCCTCAGCAGGAAAGTGAGGTGAGCAGCTGGGGGAATGGCCCCCATCCCTCCTTCAGAGTACAGGCAGGGCAACCAGGCTCCCAAAATGCAGAGCGTGTGTCCAGTCAACAGCAGCTCCTCAACTGCTACACAGTGAGAGCAGACATGACACAAACCTCCTTCTTTGGCTTCTGTGGAGACCCAGAGCATAGTTCCATTGATGGTGGGCCCATCAAGCCCATGTTACCTCTCTCTGGAGCCCCAAACCCTGTCTGTGACTTCCTGTAGGCTGCAGTGAGCTCCTATCCAAGCGCTCTGTGACCACAGCTCCCAGTTTTATGAAGTTATTGGGTACTAATAGGAATTCTAGGATGTGGCCCATGACCTGTTACTTCTAGCATGTGTTTCATTTATGTTTCTATTTTTCGCTGCGTTATTTTGGCAGGAAAAGAAGGAAAAAATTGTGTCAGGCTGCTGAAAATCCATTCTTAGCCACCCAGCACTTATTTTTCATTCTCCTCTAAGTCCTGCTTGAAGGACCATGGTTTTGACTCTATTTTCCTATCCTTTAAGTAAATTAAAAACATTGCATTAAAACCAATGCCAGTGATGCTTTCCCTAATAGACAGATAGACATACAGAGTTTATTGGCATAATTAAAGGCAGACTGGTCTTTAAAAGCTAACAATTTCCACAGAGTCTGAGAGTCTGTCATTGAATTAAGAGGAAGCAGTAGATGTGTTTCACGATTTCTTTGTTGAGGATCTGTCCTCAAAACTCAGTGCCAAGTTCCTAGGTAAGCTTAAATGAGTCTCAAAACCTCCCTCCATTCCTCAGCATGCACATTATCCCAAGCAACTTTAAAACTGACGGAGTTTTAGTTAAAAATCTGGCTGGTGAAAATAACACTCTGAGGAACTAGAAGAGAAAGGCGTACAGGGAAGACTACCAGCAGGAGGGTGTAAGAAATTTTAGATTAAAAAGACCACCAACTATTTTCACTCAGATTATGTTCTGGCTTCCTGCCACTTAAATTAGCAGGATTTTAGACACCCAGATAAGAGATGCCTTGCAGTCTTAGAGAGATTTAAAAATGCAAAACATGAAGTGCAAGGAATTTCAGATACTATTTTGTACGTCTTTTTATAGAGTTATTTATTCTTTCTTTATAATAAATTATGTATAGAAAATTGGTGATTATTGACACCAGATGCACATATATAGTTGTCATGAATATCACCTCTCCTCTTTTAACCTGTGTCAAATTTGACACTAGCAAATGCCCCTGTCAGAGACGGAGACTTGAAGGCTGATCTCTCAACAGAGAAGATATGTGAGAACTGGGATATACTTAAACGTGAGAACTGGGCTATACTTAAAGATTTGCTGATTCTGGCAGTCAGGGGCCTCATCTGTCTGTCACCAATTCTCACAGCTATACGAATACAGAAAAGTGGGTAGACCAGATAAGTTTATTTGAGACACACAGGCATTTTTATGGGATAGACTGACAACCCTGCAGAATTGATGTAGCATAGTGTTAACCAGGCTAGTGTCTCTTTCTCTCCTTCCAGTACTTTTCTGTACCTGAATCGTCTGACTCTGTGATTCTCTCTCTTATTCGTCTATGCTTCAAAACCTTTTTTTCACCAAACTCAGTATTTAATCTTTATTTTCTGTGTACACCATCCCAGACAGCCTGTGCAGTTACTCCTGCAATGCCTTGCTCAAACTGACCTTGTAAAAATAAAACAGTTAGGGAAAAAGAATGATCAAAACCAGGGTGTAGGTGGGCTTTACTAACCTACAGTTGACCAGGATCACTACACTGAGTGACAAGTGACAGCCAGAACCTGGAGTAGTTTTCTGGAGTAAAGTTGGGGTAGGGAATACACTCTCAGCTGATAAGTTCTTTCTACCATATTTGTTATTGGCATAGGGGAAAGAGGATTATAAACAGGGAAGAATTTGCTGGGTTACAGCCAGAGCTATTACTGTAACAGAGAAATTTTTACTTCCCTGGAGCACGTTTATATTCTTTTAGGGACAAACAGTGCATTTCCATAGCTCATTGCCCTCATCTTCTACTGAAAATACTGAAAAAAATTGTTTTAAACATGCAGACGATCCCTACCTCTGAGGATTGCTTTTGCAGATTTAAAGACAACTGAAAGTCCACCAAGACTTGCAAGCATAAGTAGATATTTTCAGAAATTTACTTTTCATGAAGGGTTTACACCACACAACAATGTTTGCTTATCCCTAAATAGAAAAGCATGGGTAAAGCATGGGTTATTTCTTCAGTGCCCAGTTTTGTATGCTATAGGTGTTAGCAGTGGTCACTAATCACAAGCATTTTTCAAGTTCAAGCTACCTAATGGAGAGTGTCTGAGCAGAAGGGAGATAAAGCACTGTTTTACAAAAGTGCTGTTAACCTTCTTTACTACAAGTCTGAATGATTTAGAGTTCATGTAGGCACTGGTGCAGTCAATCCAGATGAGCGTGGTTATACTGCTTCTATCACACAGTCATACTGCCCCTGTGATCCAATTTAATGGCTTTGTATAGATTTCCACTTTGCAATGTAGGCATGTGCAATTTAGTTAATCAGCGTAACAGACGGTAAGAAATTTTCAGAGCAAGTGGTTTTTATTGTGATAGGATAAATTCTACCTTGGGCCACAGCAAAAAAAAATCCTACAATAAACGCCTAGAAAAAATAACAGTATGCAGGAAGGTGTTAGCTTGTATCTTCCTACCTATCAGCACAAAAAGTTGCGAAAACACAGCAAAATGTTGGGATGACAGGAGGCAGGTTTACCTAGGTCAAGTTGAACAAGCTGTTGCTGTAGTCAGTGTGTGAAATACGCACTTATAGAACACCAGTTATGGAAAAGAAATGGTCAAACATCTGTCTGTTCCCTCTTTCAGGAATATCAGCACAACAGAAGTACCTTGTCTTTACAGAGCAAAGTTCTGCCTCAGAATCTGGGTCCATCTAGAAACCAAGTGTAAGGAGCAGTCTTCCTTGCCAACAATCGGAAATGACCATGGTTCTATTCAGAATCTTGCAAAACAAAACTGATGTGTCATCACAAAATGAAGTATTGGGTACTGGTGATCACGCTGCTATAGAATTGTTAAAAGAACTTGTACAGACAAGCAAAATAACACAATTTCAGGTTATAAAAGATACTTCCGTGAACAAGAAGAATCATCTAGCCGGTTGTCCACTGATCTGAGAATTTTGTTGCCAACAGCACAGTAGCCTAACTACGAAAGATGACTCATGAAATTCTATTGTTTCAGCCTCAGCAGGTAAATATTTGTACATATATTCCCTGAAGCTGGAGGAGTTATATCCCCAAGGGACACTCATAGTTTGATTTACGAAAATACAGTGTTATCGTAGAATGATAATAGCGTAGCCACACAGATAGCAGTGCCTTTAGTTAACACAGTCCTCACCCTCCCTTGCAGGGAGCAAAAGGATTTATAGCTGCAGTCATTTGTCAGAACGTGACCAAGTTGAGCAGAGCTGTGAATTAAAATCATCAGAGGCTTCATAACACAGGCAAAGCCCAGCAAGAGACCCAAAGGAGGGGCAGGTTAAAATTACAGAAAGCACCAAAGAAATGTATTTCCATTTTATGTTGGACAGTCTTTATATCAGGAACTTGTTATTTCTTTGCACAGAAGATCTTATAACTATGGAAACTGTCAGTCTAGCTTAATGTAGGCTTTTGTTAGTTTGCTGCTGTTCTTACTAACTTCTTGTAGAATATGGTGGGGGTCTTGTGGCATAGCTGTATGATGGATCTCTCTCTACAGCCTGTTCTGGCTGTAGAATTGCTTAAGTGCATGTAGAACATTACCTGTAAAAGGCTGGGAAGTCACCTGTCTTGCCTATTTCTAGTTACACTTTAATAAAGTGGGCTGGGAACCAGGCAACCAGCTTGCCCATTTCATTGGGAACATCTTTTTTGTTGCATTCTGAAACAGAACATAAACTGAAAATGCTGGAATGCTCCATGGAACAAAACCCATAACTTTAAGGTAATTAATTTAAAAAAAAAAATAGAGCACCATGTTTCAGTTTTGAATATTTCAAATATTTCTACTTTCAATATTAAAAATTGTTAAGTTTTCTTAGATAAGAAAGTAATTTTAAAGGAAAATAGGGATCATTCCATGGAGGCATCACAGAAGTTTTTTTTTATATTGGCAAAGAAAGGCTATTTTGCCCTTTTGAATTACCCAACATGGTTTTTAAAGCAAACTGAATTTTCATCCAAATCAGTGCACTTTTCCAGCCTTTTGATTTTTTTTTTCTTTAGGCAGCAGTTCCCCTTAAACCATGCTATACCTGTAGAAGGTAAATGGGAACAAGTATGTACACAAATCTTGCACAAAGATAGGAAAGTTTACCTCTAAGTGACCTTCAGACTTTCAAGTAATCACCACATTCTGGATGGACACATTTATTCTAGAGGAACTGACATTAACTAAATTAGAAATAAAATAATTACTGTCTTTTACTCACTCAAGACATATACCTTATTTATCAGTGCCATTTAAAACCTGATAAGATGACGGAAATTGAATGAATGCTGACCCCGCTCACTTTCTTATGATCAATGTGAAAGAAAGAAATTCTGTCAAGAGAAAGCATAGAGGACTTGTCGAACGACAGAGAGCCTTTGTCGGCCACTACAGGCTGTAGCACTTGTCTATATGGTGGCACTGTGAGGGAAAATGAAAACTTTGTAAAGTCAAACTGCCAGTGATTTTGCAACCTGGAGCCATTTCATAGTTGTATTTGATGGAGGGTAATTAATCTTGAGTATGCAAATGTACCTCAATATCTTTTAATGTTGAAAGACAGTAATACATATGCTGGATGTAAGAACTGTATTTTAGGATTAGGAACTCTTTGTTTTCGCAGCAGTTTCAGAGCACCTTTTAATAATTTGGAAGAATATTTTTAATGCTAACTATGTCTAGTACCATGACACTGCCAGGTCTCATATTTCAAGTATTTCATGATTGCCAAACACATGTGCAAACTAAGGACGCCAGCAGGGAATTGAAGGTTAACTTGGTCTTTTTTTCACATTCACATTATTTGGTTTTTTCTTCCACGTAATCCCCAAGATCCAAACATTATCATCTTTAATTTTGAGTTCTTATATGTTTACACTGAGTTTGAATAAGTAATACTTTATTTAAACTGCTCAGCCTATTTTCACTAATATAATAAGGTCCATTCTTTATGCACAGGGAATGCATGATTTACACAAGCTAGAGCAGAAGTTTGCATAAGTGTCATGGAAATTTATTCTTGTTTTACAAATAGGTAATGTAAAGACTGTTTATATTGTACTTATGGTGCTCTGAAAAGTAACTCAGTCATCAGATTTGAACCAATACGGAGGGAATGGAGTGCGAACAGATACAGCATTTGCAGAAAGATGTTTCATAAGAAGCAAATGGTTTAGCAAAAAGAGTAGTAGCAAAATACTTGCAGAGGGCCAAGTTGTGAGTTGCTTTCCTTGACTTAATTGGTGGGACTAACACGGGGGGCAAGGGTGCCTTGAGCTTTCCAAAATGTGTGCCAGGCGCCACAAAAAGAAGTTTGTCTGAATGCAAACAGAGCACCAAATATTGGCTACATTAGTTTCAGTGGGAGTTTCATCAAGGTTTCAGCCTGCAAGAACACTCCAATTTTGGCTCTGAAGAAACAGTCGTAGTAGGAAAAAGTTTAAGGAAAATTAAATAACAGTAAGCTGAGTATCATGGCCTGGAAGTAATATCTAGTGAAGAGGTGCAATATGAAGATTATGAGGCATAGAAGGGAAAATGATGCTATTTAAATACCAAAACCTCAGGGATATACTAGCTATTAAATGAAGATGAACAGCTTTACATCTGTGCTGGACTTGAAATACACCGGGGTTTATAGGGACCTGCTTAAACTCTCATGTTTAACTTCTGATCCACAGCTTATTCCACAACACAGATGCCTAATGAGCAGATATCTATGTAGGACAACAACATAACTGAACATATTTAAATCATTTGCTAAGAAAAATAAAATTTTATGAGAAAGGAGAAGTGCAGAGACAGCTGAAGGGTCAAATTCTGTTCTCAGTTACACATACGTAATTCCACTGATTTCAAATTCATGTACTTGCATGTAAACTGAGAGCAGATGCAGGGAAAAAAATGGATTTGGTCTGAATTTGAGCAGTCTGCCTCAGCCTGAGAGGAACCTCGAGAGTTGGATTTCTAAAATTTGTTTTTGTGTTTGTTTCATTGAATGAGATCAACCTGCACATTTAAGGTACCATGAATCGAACAATCACTCATGAACTATTAATTAACTTTAGCTGCATTAAATATTTTCTTCAATGCTGAGCAATTCTGGATCAATTGGGGAGGGTTTACTGTGTTTCTAAAACATAGTGAGTCAATTTCTCCTTTAATCTGTGCTAGCAGCAGTCAAATTATTTCTCCAGATGTGCACAGTGTATGATTATGGTCAGACACTTGAAGTTAAGCAAGCAACTTGTTGGCCCTTTGCTATTGCAGATTCCAGGTAACACTTTCAATCTCAAATGACACCACTAGAATAAGTCAACATTTATTTACTGAAAATGAAGTGAGAATTTTACCCTGATACTACTTCACCAAACGTGGTACTAACTGTTCCAGGTAAGTGCTTTCATAATCTTTGATACAGTTTATACTGGGGTAAACAGTATTCTCACCTTTTGTAACGCTGGGAGCTCCACAGTTTTGTAGGTGCTGCATTGTGTAGGTTACAGCTCAAAAATAGGATAAATTATACTTTCTGTGTAGGAGAAAGGAAACTCCTGTGGGTGGTATAACGACTTATTTATATGCATCAGTCCTTAAATGAGAAGCAATCTACTTAGTTGAAGAACTTCTAAGTATTAGAGCAAAAGATTTAATCACTAGAGTAGCAAGCCTGCATTATTCGCATTCCCCTACAGTATTCTATAGCCACAGTGTTTATGAAAGTTCACATCAGAATTCCTTTTGCAAGGAATTATTTCCTTCTGTGTAGGGGAAATTTAGTTTGTCCTTGGAAGAATCAAGTTTTAAGACGTTTGCTCAACAGTGCTGACATCTTTTACAGCCTAGGTTATCATTTCGCAGTGTAAAACAAACATAAACTTTATGCAGTTTATGCTTCCATGCACATCCAAATTCACACTATGGTTTTTATTCATAAGAACATCAAGCTTTGTTGTTCACTGCCTTCTATTTCAGTGTAATGGCCAGACAAATAATACTACAGTGAGAATCAAAATTATCTGTGTATTAGAAAAGGAGGCTGGAAATTCCGAGTTCTGAATTTAGTCTCCTGTGGCATTTAACATTCCTGTGGCAGGTTCAAAAACAATTAAAGAGGAAAAAATCCGTAATGTGACCCTAACCATATGACCCAAATTGAGGTCCGACATACTATTTTGGTGTGCAGATCTGGGATGCCATGTTGAATTTCTTTCCTTTTCAGCCTTTGCTGAAGATACTACAAGCTCCAATGTGATCCGGACTAGAGAGCTCTTTATATAGAATATGCCATTCCATTTTGCTTCTTAAAATACAGTTCAATGCCCACTAGATCTTTGAATCTGATTCTTTTCCCTTTCATACACTCCTGAGTAATGCCATTTGCTATTTATCACAAAAGGAAAGAGCACGCTGGGATGCAGAAGCCTCAGATCTGAAGTGCTGTTGTTGCTCTTCTGTTCTAATACAACGTTCATCAATACTGCCATGAACTATTCTTAAGGACAGAACAAAAGGCTTGTAGCCATACTTCAACTTGCGGATACAAATTAATTTATTTCTCTGTTATTCCCAAACACCACAGACCAGTCCTTTAAAGAGACCATTTTCTCAGACTCTTCGTTCCATGAGAATGCTTACCACAGGGCATTGGAAATACCTCAGTAACAGGGAATAGACACCCAAAAGCATCCTCAGTATTAGCGGGTTGCCAGTAGAAGAGAGAAACAATTATGCAGGGGGCTATGATTCAGAGCCACTGACTCCATTGTAACAATGTCTCCTTTATCATTTCAACATAGACCATAGTCTCATGCTAAGAGAAATTGCCAAAAACAATCAGAAAAATATCCAAGCAGGCATTTGAAGCAACAACATTAAAGCATATTCAGAGAGTGTGTAATGTGCACTTGCACCCATTTCTTGTGTCGTCTGGGACTCAGCCACCTTTTTTAAGTCATTTCAAGTCCTCCTGACTGGGCTGAGCCTATTTTCCTCACTTTAGTAACTCATAGTTCCGACCAGTTATATTTGTTTTGGGAGAGAAAAGCATTTACTCCAATAAATGTCTGTGTGATATAAGCAGTACTGTTTCTTCCTGTACTAACCAAGATTCTGAGTAGAAATGTGATGGTTTTGGTCATTGTGACAACCTCAGAGCAGCGATGGGCTCAGAAGCCACACTCTTCACAGAGTAGGACTTTGAGAGTGAACAGCCATAGACGAAACTGAAGTGCAACCATGTGAAAAATGAGAAGCTCTTTCAACAGGGTACACGTCTTCAGAAGAAGAGATTACTTATTTCTGTACCCTTTGCAGCTCCTAAGTGGAGTTTCTTGCAGAACTCAATATATCCCTACCATTAAGAAGACATGAATACTATTTACTGTAATTAGTCAGTCATGAGGTTTCCTCCTTATCTGCCTTCTTCAATTAATGTAATTAGCCAGTAACAATTTCTGAATAATAACTGCTTACTAATATAATAATAAATACCAGGGATGGAATTTTCAAAGGAGAGTAAGGAAGTCAACTCCCATTGAGGGTTGTGTTTTTAAAGGAGAGTTCACACGCAAGTGCTTTGATGGAGTATTATCCACTAATTAGTAACAAACTACATAGCAGATTCTGCAGTTTATGGAACTGGCTGGTAGCTGAAGCACAATTTTCATCAGAGTAATAGGTTGTTGATTTTAGGGGAGAAAATTACTTCCCCTTTTATTTTGCATGAACAAACAGTCAGATGATTGGAGAAAAAATGAATTTCTAACTGCAATTGTAGTTTGTGTTCTGCTCTACTCAAAACTGAAGTTGAACAGGAGGATTGTTAGACTCTGCCTGGTGTCTTTAAATTTGTACCACAGGGTTTTAAATGTGGGGTTTCAAAATATACAACATTGAGGTAAAGAATGAGTCCTCAATTTCTACAGACCTGGTACTATCAGGCATCAAAGCTGATTCACAGCCACCTGCTAGTCCCAGATCACCAAATACATCAAGTAGGTTTCAGGTGCTTAAATGTAGACATATGGCATCATTTTAGACATCCCTGAGTGTCTGACACATCAAGGCAAGGCTTGCAGTCTAACAAAGGAATACCTGGGTGACCCCTAGCCATCAGGAAAAGATGGGATATGCTGAAGAGCCTAAGGTGGCACCAGACACTTATAATTAAGGCCAGTAATCTCTTCTGAAAAATAGCAAGAGAAAATAGCTTCCCATTTTAGCAAAAGTGAGCATGGATCTTTGCTCAGGACCAGAAGATGAAGCCTCAAGACAGAAAATAAGAATAGTTTGCTGGATTATGCTTTAGTCACCTCTGTATATTTTCTTAAGGTGTCTGAAAATTCTGTCTTCCCAAGAAGTTCAAAATGTCTGTGCGAATTTCCTGGGAGTAATCAAATTATTCAACAACAAATCTCCCAAGTTCCTATAGGTAATTCCTGTGTTTGATCTAAAATGGCTTACAAGGGCTCAGATACCTTCAAGACAGTGGTTTTCTGATTTCAATTGGAGGAAAATTTATAGCACTTCAGAACTGTATTCTGCTTCTCATAGGCTTCAGATGTAAGAAACGGAGAACAGCCATACCTCAGCCTTGTCACCTCCTCGTTCCTCAGCCTTGCCATTTCATCTGGTAAGAATACACTCTTTATACCTTTTCAATCTTTGGCACTTCCAAAGATGGTCTTTTCTGTGTTTCCATAAAGCTACTTACTACACAATTAACTTCATTTATCAGCAAGCTAATTCACTTCCATTTTTAAGGCAAAAATAAAATGTTTTCTATAAGCTAGCCACCTTAATTAGTCTGTATATCTGCAGCCTACTGATATGAGACAGTTCATAAAGCAATAACTGCTTACAAGTGTGGTTAAAGAAGCATGGAAAATACGTGCCTCACTTCTCAGTGCATGAGAATTTCTTTTAGAACAATCTTTAATCTTGGGAGGTAGGCGCTAAAACTAAGATTGCTTTAAAACGCACAAGAAGTTACATAAGTATATTCTTTTGCAAGGAGTCAATAATTAAATCGGGTAATTATCTAATTATATGTCTCTTTCAACTAAAGTATCTGATGTAGGAAAAAAACAGTTCTTTTTTTTTTACCCAAATAGTAAACAAATGCCTTGAAAAGCTGCTAGTGGGTATTTTGTAGAAATATATATATCTGCATGTCTTATCTCCCTCCAAAGAGCCAAGCTTTGCAGGGAACATCTGCTACAAATTTTCTGTGCCCAAATTGTGGACTGCTAACTGAAACAGTTGATTTTTTCCTTCTGCCAATAGCAAAGTCCTTAGACCTAGACAATTACGGTATTGTATAAGCTACAGTCATGCTTACACACCTGCACACCTTCATATGAGCTATGCTTTTGGGACAAGACTTAAAAATATATCCATGACAACCAAACTCCTGCCTTTGTTTATTATCTGACTGCTCTTCCCCTCATTTGAAGTTTCCCAACAAGCCTGGCCTAAAATTGAGTTTATTCCAGAGGGAAGAGTGGAAAAAAATTAATGATGAATAATTATGTTGTTTGGAATCTGATGTTCCCAAACTAAAAAAGACTTTAGAACAAGAGGTAGCAAATATTCCATTTTCCAGTGTCTTTACAACATCGTTGAAATGATACGTAATATCAAAAAAATTGCTTTCAGTAAATTGGCAATGGCACCCAGTGAAACTTATATAACTGTCTGGGTTCAGAAGAATACTTGTTTGAATGCCAGTGCTTTCCCAGATTGTGTCAGACACTCCTTTCATGGCTGTAAAAAAACCACCCAAAGCCTTTCCCATCAAATGAAAATAAGCCAAAATTCTTAATCTTTTCATTAATGCTAGATAACAGGGAGCTACAGAGAAGATTAGCTGAACTTCTTCACGTTGTCTGTTGAAAGAGTCTGCTGTTCCAGTCCCAGAGCTTAACAAGATCCACAAAGGAGAATCTGAAACAAGGAGGAGCCCAGCATGTCAAGAGTCATCTATCGTACAATTCATTTAAGGCAATCCTTTCAACAGCTATGCTGCTAAAGACAGGCCAGCCATGTTGCATTTTAAAAAGGCTATTTTTGTAGAACAATGTTGCCCAAAGCGTTTCCTGTTCTTATCGCTCCTACAGCAATATGTCTGGAGCTCATTACCAGTAGCTCTTACTTTCAATAGTCAATCTTTTGCAAAAGATGTTCATTCATGTTTTCTCCCCTTCCCCACCAATTTTCCTTGTGAATGATCTCATAATATATCACTGTTGCACTGATTCACTTAGGAAAACACAGAACTATTCACTTCTCAGGAAAAACTGTTGAACAAAAGGTGAATACTTAGACCACCCACTCACTGAAAATCTTCTGTACCTTGCAGCTAAAAGAATTCAAAATATTGCAGGAAATAATTTGCATTTTATTATTCGTTGTTTGTAAAGTAAGTAATTAAGTGGCCATGTTGAGAAGTCAGACTATGCATGGTTTTTGTTTCTCTTCTACTGAGAAGTATATAGTGAGAACATTTGGTATCAATTTTGTGTGTGTTTGTTCTGTGCTGATGGCCCCTACGTGCCGGTTGCTACAAGCGCATGGAATTATCTTGCTTAAATATAGTATCAAAAGAATAAAACAATATAAATGTAACACATTTTGGAAGCTTCAAGGATGAAACTAAATTTATAGAAAATGTCTTGGATGTGTGGATGAGGGTAAACTAATGAAAGGGACTCTCTGATGTGGTAGGAGAAGGGAGTTTGTGAACCAGGACGTTTCTTTCAGGGCCACGTTCTTGGAGTCTTGTTGATGGGACAGGATGAATGAAGTTCTGAAGTGGTTATGAGAAACCTGAAGCTAAATATAGGGAAAAAAATTATTTTCACTGAAGCTGCAGTTCGGCAAGTGGTGCAAGCATGTGCCTATCTTTAAGCACAAAGTTAATCCTACAGAGAGAAATCCTGCCTTCGCTGAAGTTACATTTCACATTTCTCAGAGATTCCCCAGGGTTCGAATCTCTGCTCTTAGCCATTAACTTCAGAAACCTTTATACGCTGCACCCATGTCCAAGCCAGCAGACTTTGCCAGCAAGATTTTTCAAGGACAGTTTTCACAGAGGAGTTTTGCAAGCTGATGGGAACTGCATGCCTGCTTCCTTGCTCCTTGGGAAAACTAGGTGTTTGTTAGACACAAGGAAGAGGTGTTCATATGGATTCTAAGAGGCGTATAATTTTGATGCCAAAATCAATGGAGAGGAACTGATTTCTTAGTTACTTGACCAAAATTAACATCCATGGGACAGTCTACATCTCTCCATTGGCTTTACAGGGATCACAGACTTCAAGTTCATTCAGTGACTTTGATAGCTCCACTGTGGCCTGAGACAGCCAGCCTGCTGACCACCACATACCCACCCCATGCCAGTCCCTGGAGAAGCTATCACACTAGATCCTGTGCCACACCATTTCAGCAAGCTAAAACAGGAGGAAAACCCCAACTTTTTTGGCAGTGCATTTTTCTGGTGGTTTATGAAGATGAGCCTAATTGCAGTGCGGAGGCTGCTAGGGACAAGCAGAAATGTCATGATCAAGAACGAGAGGTAGGGTTGCACCACAGCAACCATCAAATGGATTGGCTTGGACATGGAATTCAAACCCTGAGTGAATTACTTAGATGCTAAAAAATGAATACAGCTTTGAATTCAAGTCTGATACAGAGAAACTTTATCTCAGCTTTTGTATATACTCTTGGGGAAAAACAGGCAAATGCAGGAAATACAACACAGTGTAAAAAATGTGACTTGTAAGACCCCAGTGCCACAGACACTTATCCACATGCTTATGTGTCTCTTTGTATTCTACGTGACACTCCTAGGGGTATATTGCCTGGTAAGAGAAATACTGTCATCAAAGCCAGATACACCACGTAAGAACATGTGAATTACCAGGATACTTTTCTAAGTGATGATCAAAGAGTGGGTAAAAATAGCACATTATTTAATTCTGAGGATTTAAATTTTGCAATGAAAGACCTTTTAAGTGTTGCCAATAATTAAAAACAAAGGAAAAGCTCATAAACAAATGGAAGTCGCCTAGGCATGAAGTATACAGTGTTCAGAAATGGCAGGTCTCCTGTGTACCAGTTACTGCGGGGTTAAGAACACAATAATTACTTCCTAAAATAATTTAATTAAATGCATGTTTTTTTCAGTAATGGGCAGGCTGTTACTGGAAGTAGGCATAGATGTGCCACTCTTTGTATGCATTATAAAATCTGGAGAAGTTCAGGAATTCCCCAACACTGGCTCTGCAATCTGAACATCTGACTCAGATTCTGACTCCTTTTGTACTCATTCAGCACTTGTATAAACCCAGTCAACTTAACTGAAAGACCTAATTTTTACAATGCGGGATTGCATTGAGGCTTTTTTCTCTCTAGGGTGTTTTCAAGGTAGGGAAGTTCATGTACTGTAAGCCAGAAGGCTTATATACACCCCAGTAGTTGTTTCTGACCTTGCCCTCACAGTGACAACTGGAAAGCCGTGGTCTGCTGTGCCTTCAGCACGCAAAGGCGGGAGCTTGGAAGAAAAGAAAGGGAAGGCAAGAAGCTAAGATGTCCAAGTTAAGTGGCTGTTTTCCCAAAACTCTGTATGTTATCAAAGGGTAGGGTCTAAGGGCAGAGCCCTCCCTTTCCCTCCTTAGCCATCATGGCCTAATGCTCACTGTGCCCGTCAAACAGAAATGAACCTCCCTCCTTCTTGTCAGTTCAGTTTCAACTCAGGCCAGTTCCTGGATCTGCTTTTGCATGTGGCTACACACATTGATGATGGCGCAAGGCGGGGAGACAGAGAGAGGAGCGTGAGGGCAGAATTGCCTTTTTCGGGGGCATTGTATTGTACGTCCTAGTTTTATTCACAGTGATTTTCCTGCGTGAAGAAGTCTTGGCCCTGAATTTCCTCTCCTCCTGGTTATTGTCATTGACCCGCCCGGTCACACAAGTGAGAAAGCAAATAGGTGTACCTCATCTGTGTCCACTGAAAGCACTGGAAAAATACATAAAAAGTTTTATTATTAGAGAATTACAAACATTTTATATTGCTATAGATGAATGGAGTTGGACCATGTTACAAAAGTAATATTTTTCGTATGAACACATTAGCTTATGCCACACTTGAAGCACAAAAGTTAGCATCTGTCAAGAAATCTTTTTTTTGTGCTATTTCTACCTCACCCTAGAGGTTGCCAAATGTCTTACAAGAAAATGATTTCTTAACAAAAGGAGTTTGAAAAGTTTTCATATAAGCATTACATTTTTTCAGAGCTTATTTCAAAACAAATGTTTAACACTGAGACCACTGAAAGACTAAGAAAGAAAAGCTAAAAAACTTTCTTAAACTTAGACACTTCAAAGTAATCTAGATTTAAATTGCCATAGCCTGAAACAACTCCGCTGCTCTCAATGTGAGAGGAATTCTGTCCTGCATATTCAGACATGTTACAGGACAGACACATTATGAGACTATTTTCACACCACTGCTTTCTCTTCTCAAGGATGCATCACCTGAAATTTATGCTTTAACTTTTGCTAAAACCACTGGGTTTTATACATCATGTTTATCCCGTACCACTAATGAACTAAGGATGCATGAAAATCTTCCAGGTTTTTAATGTCAACAATCTTTACCATGAATGAGGTAGAAGTTCTGGATTTGTAATAGAAGCCCAAACAGGGCATATTTGGGCCTGCATTCTCACCACAATCTTTGATGCAGGTTTGGTTGAAAAGTTCTTTTCAGTCAAACTTCTGTTTCTGCTTGCTTATCACTTTCTCTGGATTCTTAGTACAAAGCCACAAACTCACATACTTGGGGTCATGATATTGGTGATATTTTTTAATGACAGTTTGTATTGAGATCTTTGAAACAAAACCATGCTGCTATCAAATTTAGGCACACATCTTTTGCTGCATTGCATCACTTGAATTCACTACAGTATGAAAATTACTGAGAGAATAAGTTACATAGTACATAGAAATTTCTTTTGTTTAATTAGTCCATACTGAGTACATTTTCCTCCTATGAGCCATTTGATTAGCTTCTTTAAAACTCAGCCTACAAGACCTTGTGAAGTGATTTATACAAAAGCTAAACTTGCATTTAAGAAAAACAACATACTAGGAAAGTACAGAGGAAAAGTTATTTCGAAGCTGATTTTCCCATTTCTGTCTGGGAATAGTGTTGGAAATGAGGTTCAAAGTAGAAGGATGAGTACATACTGTTAAAAAGCATTAGTTTATATAGCAATTCTTACTGGGCTTTGCCCTTTAGTCGTGCCTCTGAGAAAACAAATTGAATTTCCTGATTTCAAATGGCAAACTCTGCTATTACATACTTTGTGATTTCAAAGAGCATCTGTCATCATACAAAGACAAATACATTTCTTGGAGAAACATCTGGTGCTTTTTTAAACAAGCCTCAGGCCAGGTCTGCGCAATGAATGAAATATGTACTATAGATAGAGTGTTATTTAGCATTGCTTTTCATTTAATCAACTGTGCGTGGAATGTTTGTGTTGCGTTAACTATCTCTAAAACATTGGCTCTCCTATCACTTTGGGCAATTGTTGCCTTTTAAAAAAAAACCAAAACAAAAACTGTGCTTTGAGTGTAACAACAAAGAGCAGCAAATCAGCTCTACTTGATTTCCTAGTTCCTTGGAGGATAACTGTGGGAAAGGCAGTAGATGTTCACATACTTCTTTTTTAAGAAGGCGAGTCTTTCGTCTTAGTGTTTCACAAAAACCAGCAATAAACTCTGTTCGTTTGGCTGGCTGAATGTGCGATAGAGAAATGAATATACATCCAACCCCACCCCTCAGCTAAGCTAATAACAAAAATCTGTACTGTAGTTCAGAAAAGAATACACAGGAAGCTCATCAGCATAGTGGTACCCTCGAAGCCCCATTTCTCAGATTTTGATCTTTTTCTTGGGCATTTCTTACTGTGATCCCACTAAACCAGCAGTAGCAGGATCCTCACTTTCTGATGAGGTGTCACAAGCTCATTTGTAACATTGCTCTTACGCCGAAATTCAGAGTAGTGATGGCTGTTGAAGAGGTCCTTGATTGCTCTCTATGCTTAGGCTTTGCCATGTCTCATGTCTGACTATGCCTTTCACTGTAAATTTGCAAGTGGAGTGAGCGGACAAGGACAGTGTCCTTACGCATGGGTAAGGAAGCTGCTGGGAAACTGGTGTTTGGCATACTGAAAGTTAATACGAAAGTCAAAAAGAGAGTAGGGGAGCACAAGGAAGGAAAGAAGGTGAAGTGTCTCATCCAGATCATGTGGAATGACCATCATGAGAGATTCATACACGGGACAATACTTCTTACTTTTCTTGAAATGAAGGGGCTGTGCTCTGGTTTTGACTCACTCTATTGCCCCTGTTGGTGTGCCCCAATAGTGGTCCAAAATTTTTAAAGACTAGTTTCTAGATATGATGCAGGCATGTCTCACTGTCCCCTTGGACTTACACTACTCTGGAATGAAGCACATTCAATAAGCAGAATTGTCTAACCCATTTACCTTTCCCTTCTTTCACTGTAGGGAAAAGGGCAAGATTGCATCTGCATCCGCTACATTTACATCCTGCTTTTAGGTGAATGTTTCAGCAGTCAACAATGCAACTAGCACATTAATGTAAATATACTGCACACATTTGGAGGACAAGGAACCAAAATAGCAAGTATGCATAAATAGATAAGTCATAAAGCACTAAAAAAACACTGAATGATAGAATCAAGCCTAGTGTATGTCTACATTCAAAACAAAACAAAATGCACAAACAAGAGCTCAGAATGCATAAACAAATAAATGGAACTCAGATACAAAGATCTATTGCTAGGCAATGTAATATCCTTCCCACTGAAGTGTCTTTTGCAATACTGTCTGAGAATTAAATCTTGTAAGCGATCCCTCACTCTCATTAAGAGTGACTGTCAGCAAAAAAAGTAATTTTGGAATGAATGAGAACCATCACGCTTAAAGGCACAAAATAATCTCAGACTAATGGGGGTCCGTAAGAAACTTCGATGAGTAGGAAAATGTTCTGTACAAGCTTCTGTACAGCTTTATCCACATTCTTCTGAAGCAAGTGAAATGTGTCACTGTGGGGCTGAAAAATGGAGGTAGAGAATAACGATCTGATTTGGGCAGTTTAAGAGCTTTCTTATCCTCTACAAAAAGGAAAAGAAATGCAGTAGACATCAAATACTGCTTTTGAACTAAATTCTTTGTGCAACTGTAGCATTTTAGGAAGAAAAATATTCCTTTCAGAGGACAATGGCAGCCTGGCTAACAGTATCGTATAGCACACACGTTCAACAGGCGGCTCTAATTACAAAGAGCTTTTCCATTGTCTCAGCCAACGATCGTGAAGTGTTTGCACCAATGCCAAGTTTTGCACTGACAGATATGGGTGGGCACCAGTGACAGTGAGCTACAGTGCTCTTCACAGTATATTTGGCACCAGATGCGGTAAAGTTTTACCATCACTGATCCAAGCTACTTCATTTCAAATCTAATGGCCACTAATCCAGGAATGTGTGATAACAGGTCTAGGATGAAACCATTATTCTCTCTCTCAGAGACCATGTGAACATTTTAATATGACAAACTGAAGTGGCCACAGCAGATTGTTTGCCCTGAGCACAGATCTCCAGTTGGTTTTGGCATCAAAGTTAATCTACCAGCCTTCCCCACTGCCCCGTCCGCACTCCCTGCTCGCACGCCCTTTGTAGGGCCACTGCTAGAAAACTGCAGTCCTGCCCTACGCTTGCTCATCACATCCTGCATGAGGTAGACTTGTAGCCTGGGGATGTACAGGAGGGTTTATCCTTTCAGGAAGGTGTGTTCCTTATCCCTCCGAGCAAGCAGTGTCCGGTGCTTCCTTGTAGCACTGGCTCTCACCACCTCTCTCCCGTGCTACTGTACCCATCATGCTCCGGGCAGCAGGAGCCTCATGTTTCCATGATCTTCTCTTTTATGACCATCCTCTTTGCCCAATAGTTTTGGTATAAAATTAACCCATGATCTGAAAACTATTCCTTCTCATGCTAAATCTGCAAGCATAGATTAGTCCTCTGTACTCAAGTTTGGATTCCGGTTCAGCTATAGTTCAGACAAATTAAATTATACGAAGGAAACAACAAAATTACTTAATTTACTAGATGTTGTCCCCATAATGTAAAGTTATCAAACTGAGAGAAACAAAAGGTTAAATAGGCTGAATTATAGGCCAGAATTATGGATAGCTACATGATATGGATGGAAACAAAGGTGATGGGGAAATTTAAAATACACAGAAATGCAACTGTTTTTGCTTTAACTAATGTAAATCTAAGAAATATCACAGAGCAGAGAAAATAACTCCACTCTGACTATAACATAAAAGTATAAAATATCCCACAGATGTGTAGTTCTAGGTATTAAAAATGCATGTGTATATATTTGTATGCAAGTATGCGTTTCTTCAAACATTGAATATTTTCTGGTTTCCCTGTTATTTCCACAGATATCAGGTTACTATGAGGGATTGAGCAGACCAAATAACATCCCAGTTAGGGCAGGGGAAAATCTCACGTAATCAGGGGGATTGTGTCAGTCTGAATAAGAATTTCCATTAGTGTTGAATTTATATTGATTTATAACTGCTTTAAAAACCTTTCTTTCAAACAGCTTCCTCTTGTGGGATGTTTCTGCATATCAACAGTGAAGTATAGGTACTGCACTCTGGTGACTGTGAGTCCTCTGATCGTAGGGACCGGCAGCACCTCTTGGGTGCTCAGTCTGGGAGGTCTGGGCCAGCAGAGTGAGTCATGTGTCAGGGGATGAAGCCAGAGGCGTCTTTGGATCAGGGCTTTGAGCAGGCATCGTTGCCCTGCTCACTCGCTGCGGCATTCAGGCACGGTACGGTGTCCGTCTGCAACCAGCCTGAGGCGATTTTTTTAACGCTGACTTGTTAATTAATTTATTTGCTCTGGCTTACCCTGGACAGGTTACAGTATCTTGTTTACTGCAGAAAAAAGATGACAGAAAAAGATGAGAAAGTAGGAAAGCAGACCAATTAGACCCTTCCTAAAACTAAAGAAGTAGGGAAAGGAGCTTGATGTGGTAAGAACCAGATAGTCAATGAGATGGTCCTCAGAGGCAGTGTAATGCAGTGACAAAGCAGCCAGAGAATAAGAAAACTTGCAGCCTGATTCTCAGCAAAGAAGATGTGGGGAGACGGCAGGAATCAAACTAAGACATGGATGTTTTCTTGTACTAAGGTTTAGGATTTTTTAAAAAATCCCTTGAATTTCCTCATTTTTTATTACTGGCAGAGTGTGGGCTTACATTACATTGTATACAGTTCAATGACTAATATGTGATAGGTACATTGAAAGATATTTCTTTTGTCTTTTAAACCAGAAAATCACCTCATGGGAGTATTCCCCTTAATGGCTATCAATAACAAGGAGAAGTTATGGACACGTTGCAACAAAACATGATTGTCACTGAAAAAAATTAGTGTGGCAAGAAAATAGCAAAATACACTGATAGTCACTTTACACGTACTTGTAACTCCAACAACTTTAATAAAATAAAAACTATCAAAGATACTTTCCTCCAGGTCTAAGTCTCTATTTTGACAAAACTGTTCCATTATTAAAACTGGTCAGGGTACTACTTTCCTTTGAGATTATTTCCATTAAAACCATTTGTCGTGGTTTAGCCTGGCTGGATGCCAGGTGCCCACCAAGACACTCTATCACTCCCCCTACTCAGCTGGACAGGGGAGAAAAAATATGATGAAGGGCTCGTAGGTCAAGATAAGGACAGGGAGAGATCATTCACCAGTTACCATCATGGGCAAAACAGACTCAACTTAGGGAAATTAATTTAATGTATTACCAATCAAATTAAAGTAGGGTAATGAGAAATAAAAAACTAAATCTCAAAAAACCTTCCCTCCACCCCTCTCTTCTTCCCAGTCTCAAATTCACTCCTGATTTTTTCTACCTCCTCCCCCAAAGGGGCACAGGAGGATGAAGAATGGGGGTTGCAATGAGTTCACCACACATTGTCTCTGCCGCTCCTTCCTCCTCACACTCTTCCCCTGTTCCAGCGTGAGGTCCCTCTCATGGGAGACCGTCCTCCACTAACTGCTCCAGCATGGGTCCTTCCCACGGGGTGCAGTCCTTCAGGAATAGACCACTCCAGCTTGGGTCCCCCATGGGGTCACAAGCCCTGTCAGCAGACCTGCTCCAACATGGGCTCCTCTCTCCACGGGTCTGCAGGTGGAGCCTGCTCCAGCGTGGGCCCTCCACGGGTCACAGCCTCCATTGGGCATCCACCTGCTCCAGTGTGGGGTCCTCCCCGGGGCTGCAGGTGGATATCTGCTCCACTGTGGACCTCCATGGGCTGCAGGGGAACAGCCTTCCTCACCATGGTCTTCTCCACGGGCTGCAGGACAATCTCTGCTCCGGTGCCCAGAGCACCTCCTCCCCCTCCTTCTTCACTGACCTTGGTGTCTGCAGAGTTGTTTCTCACATCTTCTTCCTCCTCTCTCCTGTCACAGTTGCCCAGATTTTGTTTCCCCCCTTCTTAAATACTTTACCCCAGAGGCGCTGCCACCATCACTAACGGGCTCAGCCTTGGGCACCAGCGGGTCCATCTTGGAGCCGGCTGGCACTGGCTTTATCAGACATGGAGGAAGCTTCTCGCAGCTTCTCACAGAAGCCTCCCCTGTAGTCCCCCCACTACCAAAATGTTCCCATGAAAACCCAATGCACCGTTTTATCCTGTAGAATGTATTTCCATCAGGTCTTGATGAAAACATAATATTTTTTTTCAGAGAGTGCTTCTGGAAAAAAAAAAGTTATTTTTCAATAACTCTTAGTATTCAATGGAAAGAAAACCCATTACTGAAGAAAATTATTAACTTCACTCAGTTTTTAACTGGAACAAATAATCAAGCAACACAGCAGTCCTCTTCTAAAGGATCGAGATGTTAGGAAGCCACTTGTATAGAATGATTTCCAAATTTAAATACAACAACCTAAGGCCAAGCAATGGTGACAAAACACCAAGACTTTGCAAATAAAACCGAAATTTACATTAAATTAATCCCACATTTGAAATCTGCTGTTCAACTGTTTATGTTAATTTGTTTTAGCTTGAAAAGATCAACAGTTTAAAATGCATTAATACTATCATGGAAAGAGACATACAACATGCAGAAATGACATAATAAAGTAAGTTAACTCTAAAAAGCAAATTACCTTATTGCTTTTTTCTTGAACATACAGTTACAGATGGAAAAAAAAATGTTTTGTGGAAAACTAAAAATGTCCTAGGAGGACAAAGGAAATTAAGGCACATACCTGACACGCACTAATAATTGAAGTATAGCTGAGTTATAAGTATAAGCTTAAGTTCTGTTACTAGTCAAGAATTAGGAAATATAGGGTGTATAATAAAATCCTCAAATGTTCTTTTAAGCTAAGACAGAAATCTTCTCTACAATACAAAACTAAATGCTAGCTTGTGGCCATTCAGCTATATCCTGTAACAACGACACTCAACCAGTACCTTTTCTGTCATTTTATTTATGCTATTATGCAAACATCGTTACCCTCATTGTAAACCTGGGGAGCTGAAGCACTGCACAGTGGGGATGGGTAGACCAGTGGGCCAAGTTTTGCTTTCTTCAGATAACAGCTTTGAAGCTCTGTTCCTGCTGGGTTGGGCTGTGACTCCTTGAGAGTCGGGAGGCAGCCTCAGTGCCAACAGAGGGGCTGCACAGTAATCTGGGATCATTCTGTCCCAAGCTCCATGTTGATAGTCAGTCTTGTGGTTAACTGTGCTCCTGAGCATCTGTTGTCCTCCTAGGAGCTCCTTTTCAAACCAGAGAGTGCATGAGTTCATCTGCTTACATGTCTTTTTTTTAGTCCGTTCCACATAAACTTCCTTTGACCTCAGATGGTCCAGCAGCTAAATATGTCTCTTCTGCTATGTAAGCACATCCCTCTGATTCTCTTTTTAGTCCAGCACTTTTTATTCTTGCAAAAGACCTAAATCCTTTTTGTTCCTTTTGAAAATGTCTCACTTTGTCAGTTATGACCTTTTGATCTGGTCATAGATTTTCAACTCTCCTTTTTTTTTCTTGTATATATATAGAGTTGGAAGAACCATTTGTCTCAGCTTCAGCCAACACTGCTCACCATTCACATTTAAAGTCGCAACATGATTGGGGCTACCTCTTGCTTTAGCAGATACTTCAGAAAGCCCTGATGAAGTCAACAATTGTGTCTCAGCACACTGAAACTGTTCTTAATTCTATCATGTCAGCCAGAACTTACCAACTGGCAATAGCAATCTTTCACAAAGCAACATCCATGAATTCTCAGTGACAAAACCAGAAATAACTTATAGCATATACATGCTTATTTAATATATGAGACTACTGCTATTATTTATTATGGAAAATAATTCTTCCCAACACATAAGTATTATTAAGTCATGTATCATAGATCATATTTCTAGGTAATATATCTCATGGAACTATAAAAAAAAATAATTTATAAAACTTCTGGTTTAGATGATAATTTGGAAACTAGTAAATTCTTCTGAAAAAGATTAAAGTCTGGTTTATTTTGGTTCAGTTAAATCAGGTAGAGCTCATTTTCCACACTTTTTTCTCTTAACACAACAAGTTACACACATCAAACTATATAAGAAATCTCAGTTCCTTTTAGTGAAGACCAATTCTAGCGCAAAGTTGTGGCTGAGAATTTCAGTTCTTTGTTATTCAAAACTTAACTGTGTACTTCATTAATGAGCCAAAAACAGTAAATCAAACTTCAGAACATCAATCACTTCAGTACTGTAAAATGTACCAGGTACTTTCTGAGCAATAGTGTTTGTAGAGCACTGACTTGATTGTGATATTGAAGTGTACCACAGTTATCTGGTCATCTGGTTCAAGAGTAGCAAAGGAAATACAGTTACTTAACAGAAGTGTTTTCTTCTCTTTATTCTACTCTAAAAAATATTTTCACCAGGTCAGAATGTACCATCATGATCATCCAGGCTGGCCTCTTCCATAGCCCTGTTGCAGTGTTTTAGCTTTGCTTCTTTGAAAAGCCCAGAACTGCTGGTCAGGCTAGAACTTCTTTTTCTAGAAAGATGCAGGTTATAGAGTTTCTGCCAAAGATCTACGTAAACGAGCTTGAGGAGAAAGCACAATGCAGATATTAGTTTAAAAATGTGAATAAGCAATAGTTCTAACTTTCGTTGTCTTCTTTGTGAAGCTGGACTTGGGAGGCACTGCCAATCTAGAGAACAGGAACAGCGCAGAGCAAACTAAAGTCTGAGCAAAGGGATCATCAGCTGGTCATTGGCGCTAAATTATCTTAATTTACATGGGTGAAGAAATGTTACAAAGTTTCCTGTGACTAAATGAAATACTAAGTTTCTGTAACAGCAGGCACAGTTTTGGCAGGACATCAGATAAATAATTCTGTATGAAATCATGCATGTTTAAGGTGTTTCAAGCAGTGGATTTATAGCAAGATGAAGTATCATAGAATCATAGAATCATAGAATCATAGAATGGTTTGGGTTGGAAGGGACCTTAAAGGTCACCCAGTTCCAACCCCCCTGCCATGGTCAGGGACACCTTCCACTAGACCAAGTTTCCCAAAGCCCCATCCAGCCTGGCCTTGTACACTTCCAGGGAGGGAGCATCCAACTTCTCTGGGCAACCAGTTCCAGTGCCTCACCACTCTCATACAAAAGAATTTCTTTCTTATATCTAATCTAAATCTACCCTCTTTTAGTTTAAAGCCGTTATCCCTTGTCCTATCACTACATGCTCTTGTAAAAAAATCCCTCTCCAGCTTTCTTGCAGACCCCCTTCCTGTACTGGACGGCTGCTGCAAGGTCTCCCCAGAGCCTCCTCTTCTGCAGGCTGAACAGCTCCATCTCTCTCAACCTTTCCTCACAGGAGAGTTGTTCCAGGCCTCCGATTTTTTTTGCGGCCCTCCTCTGGACCCATTCCGACAGCTCCATGTCTTTCCTGTCCTGAGGGCTCCAGAGCTGGACACAGGACTCCAGGTGGGATCTCACCAGAGCAGACAAGAATGGAAGGATCACCTCTCTCGACCTGCTGGCCACGCTTCTTCTGATGCAGCCCAGGATGCAGTTGGCCTTCTGGACTGTGAGCACACACTGCCGGGTCATGTTGAGCTTATCATTATCCAGCACCCCCAAGTCCTTCTCCTGAGGGTTGCTCTCAATCCATTCTCTGCCCAGCCTGTATTCGTGCTTGGGATTGCCTGGACCCACGTGCAGGACCTTGCACTTGGCCTTATTGAACTTCATGAAGTTTGTACAGACCCACCTCTCAAGCTTGTCAAGGTCCCTCTGGATGGCATCTCTTCCCTCTAGCGTGTTGACTGCACCACACAGCTTGGTGTCATCGGCAATTTTGCTGAGGGTGCACTCAATCCCACTGTCTATGTCACCAACAAAGATGTTAAACAACACCGATCCCGGTACCGACCCCTGAGGAACGCCATTCATCACACAGAGACAATATTGACAGCGTTAATATATTAGCACTTTAATCACCTGATAGTATGTTTTTGATTAAGTAGATCCATGAATCTCTTCCACTACATTGTTGTCTGGCATAACCATTTGTCATTCCAATAAAGAAATAGCTCAACTTAGAAAGAAATTGAGGAAGGCACATTCTTCTTACTTCGTCAGGTCCTGAATTCCAGTACACACTGTTGAAAAACGTATTTGTGCTTTCAGCTCTTGTGACTCTTGCCAGAACGTTCGGTCTTCTTAAAAGGCATAATTTATCTCTATAATATCAGTCATAGAGCTGACATGTGTCAAGTGACCCAGTCCTGAAAGGTCCTAAAAGCTGCAAGTACTCAAAAATTCAGTTAAAAACCAAAACTGAAGTGTATCTCCTATCCAATTTCATGATATTTCTTAACTTTGAATGTTAACTTGGCTAAAATTTGGCTAACAGAGTTGGAAAGAATTCATGGTTTGTACTTTTAGATACGCTTGTGTGTGTGTATATATACATGTATAAACATGTGTCTACATGTGAACTGGACAATAATTCCTCATTTCTATTGTGTATAACATTAAAGATGTAAGGATGGGGTATGTTTTCTTATGAAGGCTGCATATACAAATCGAAGTGGAAAAAAAAATCAGATTTTTATAAAATGTCATAGGCATTTTAGTCACAGAACTGTGCTGAAGAGGAATCACTCATGTCTATTAGATGTTTCAAGGCTAAATATTGATATTAGAATCTCACCAAGCTGAACACCCAAGCTAAAAGCAGCTTTCTTCTAGCTTTGAACAGAATCAACATCTAGATCTTTCCAAGAAATTCTAGAGTCTGGATTTGATGTTCTCGTACTATTACTTAGTAAGATAATTACGTTGAAAGTGTCGTTTTCTGTTAGGAGAATGTGCTGGACAAACAAGGAGTACTGATAATAAATGGGAATACCAGAATGCTAAAACTAAATATATGGCAAGCTCATCTTTTATGAACACACTTTAAAACCTGATATATTGGAAGATTCATGCTTTGCTCTAAATATAAAACCAATGTCACAATGAACTGAGAAAAATAACATGATCTCTTCAGAGAACCCAGTTGAGTTCTCAAATGTAATGAATTAATCAACTTAAAAGGTGCCTTATGTCAGACTGTTGACTCCAGAGTGTTTGAGATTTAAGCATCACCAGGTGTGTTGTCCACCTACTACTATACGCAGCAATGATGTTGCATGCGGTTGCTGATTATTTCCAAGTCTCCCTACACTTTGTCATAAATTACAGCAGTCCCTCACAGGGCTTTTACACAGCAGCTTGCTGTCCAAAGGACTGGAAAATGCAAAGGAAAATAAAGGACAGGTCTATCCCAGGAAAAGTTCACATTCCTTGTTATAATTCGCACTGAATATTAAATATAATGTCAATGTGCAGGATTTAAAGAAAAACAATCCAGGATATGCCTTGTGTTCTATAGCATATGCTAGACTAATGCCACAGGACAAAATTGATAAAGCCTTACAAAATGTCACTTCATGCTGAATTTCATTTACTGTTGTTGGCAATTATGCATGTAAAAATAGGCTATTTAGACAATAAGGATTTCTAAGGATGTGTCATATGTTCATGGTTAAATATGCTAAATGTCACATTAAAGCTGACATGACTACAGCTCAAGGCAAAAGCACTGTCAAGTTGCCTATGACCCAGATGTGGTACATGTCATCAAGTTGATTGTTTCTGTTTGACTGTAGTTTATAGTGCAAAATATTGCATATCAAATATCCTGCAAAAGTGCTGCTTGCCATGAGAGAATTTTCCCTCCCCTTTTGATGTTCAGTTGTTAGTTAAGTCTTGTTACAGCTGCTGACAGACATGGAGGATATGTTTCAGTTCGTGCTAGCTTCCCTTTCATTGGGAAATAAATATATGTACATACCTATATTTATATATATGTATGAGAAAAATAGAAATAATTAAACTTGAATAAAATGAAATTATTGGGGAAGCGTAATTCTCAGAGCAAACCAATAGGACTATACTGTGTAACCTTACTACAGTAGGCAAACTTTCTGAAGAAGCTGTGAATGTGGGGGAAAGCTAAGATTTTTCCACTTAGGTCTTGTTAGACTGCTTATGGATCTGCTGAAAGTGCTCTTTTGATGACATTTTTCACCCCTCGACATTGGCTTTGTCCTTTTATTAGTGGAGACAATAAGTGCTTTTAAGAAAGAAGTTTAAAAGAAATTATTCTTCTCAACAGTAATTGTTTGGATTCTTTTCTCTGATCTCAACCTTTTATTTTGGCCTTCTAGTTCCATCGCAAGCTTCAGTAGCAGTTGACTCACAAGACTACCTCTGAAGTAAACCATTCTGAGTGGTGATTTATAATATTTTAATTATCCTTAATGTATCGCTTTTTAACACAGCTGGACCTGCATTGCAGTTGTACTTTGAATCTGTACTTGCTGGCAGATAGCATACTATTTTCTGCCAGACAGATTTCTATCACCACTTGTAACTTTTTTTTCCTTTAAGTGGGATATTTATAAACATTGTTTCAAGCATGCATTTGCAGCCTAAGTTATCACCAATTAAATCCTCTAGGAGCCATTCCAGTTCATCCTAGAAAACATGCATTTTTCATATTTTTGTTTTAGCTCCAGAAATTAATGACAAAAATAGTAAAAAAATCTTGATTTGGACTGGAGATAGCCTTTGAGTAATGGTTGGTGTTACTCCCAGAGAAGACCCAAGAAGGATATTTAATATTATGTCATAAAATGTCTTTCTGGTTTCCACAGAGAGCAAGTTAATGCGATTTTTAGCCAGACTGAGAACGCTTCTCTTCTTGTAGCAGATCAGCTCAAATGATGGCACTTCAAAAAGGCCAGAACAGAACCAGGTCTCTGCCCCTTTCTTCTCCTAATGCAAAGGCCCTTTCGCTAGTTTGGGTGAAGAGCAGAGGGCACACTCTCTTTTCTGCGACTCACAGTTCATAGTGCTGTAACGACTCTGAAGGATCTTTATGGGGTTTTTGCACCCTGTCTTTGTTGTGTTAGACTAAGCCACAATCTATTCCTTCCTGCCTAGGGCAAAAAACAAGACTACCAAGCAATATAACCAGGACTCATTGAGAAAGCTTTGATGGAGAAATTTGGCATCAAAAGACAACTGCTTCCTGTAATCATGACCACTCTAACCATAATTTCTTTCACTAAAACAGAAAAGGGCCCTGACAAATATCAAAATGAATGTGTTACAGTTACAGAATGAAATGTTTGACATTAAACATCTTTTTGCCTAAGTAGGAGGTAGAGGTAATTACCCATGTTATGCATTGTAATGGAAACTATGTTTCATTTGTTTCATTTCCCCTGCCCCACTACATAAGGAATTTAAAATTTTGGTGCATTTGTTCCAAACTGGAACCAAAAAAAAGTTGAAATCAAATCGTCTTTCACAAAACAGATTTTCCATTCTGAATACATTGAGTGCTCTGCAAAGAGCTGGGAATTATAGCTCAGTCCTGAGAGCAGAAGGAGATGGCTATCAGCTTGAGGCACTGGCAGTACGGGTGTCACAAGCCTCACAGCCTTCAGAGCTAGGTAAGCAGTAAGACCAGTAGAGCGACTAAGCTCTTCATATGGATGCGGGGGGAATGGAAATAGTACTTGTGTATTTTTGTGCCGTTAGAATGAGACACCATTTGACACCACGTAGAAAAAAAGCATTTTTAGTCATGTCTTGAATTCTTCTGACATAAGTAATTTCTTGTCTAAGAGTAAATTAAATGCACTGCTTATATTAGTATCTGCATGTCCTGTGCAACTCTATGGCCAGAGAAAAGCCCAAAATTTGCAACATACTCTCTGCCTGATCTGTAATGAGTAACCCACTTGTTCCATAGAGTTTAGGTGCCTCAGCAGCTCCATACCCCTGGAGAACTGTAAAGACAATCACAGAATCACAGAATCACAGAATCACAGAATGTTAGGGGTTGGAAGGGACCTCTGTGGATCATCTAGTCTAACCCCCCAGCAGGTGGGAGGAAGCATCTCAACTTCTGACCCCATCCCACCATTAGCACTCCCCCATATACACAGAATGACAAAAAAAAAGCACAATCCCAGACATTTTTAGCACATTACCAAGTTTTACAACACAGAGCATACAAGTCCAAACTTCTTAAACATATGTTTTTTAATTGCCTATGAAGAAGTGTCTTATACTGTCTTCACGTTCTTTTTACGTTTTTGGAGGCAATATAAGATACAGAGTCATTTTACATTACTCTTCTTTGAAGTGCAACTTGAGCCACAGGTCTGATGCCTCCATAGGGAAGGCATTTAAATAAGAAAATGGTTTAAATTATAAATCTTGAAACTGCTCTTTCTGATAAAATCACCAGGGCTCTAAAGTTAGGCTATTACTACTGACTTCATGTGAATTATATGATTATAGCTGAGATTAGAATTTGGCACTTCTGGAGCTGAAATTCGTGAGTAAAACTAACAGAAGAGGATGGCATAATAAAAAAGAAACAAGCTCACTTTACTTTTGTACAGGTTCCACAACTCTGCAAATACAGTTCAGCTGACATAATTGTATGATTTTTGCACAGTGTAAAAATTACAGAAGAGGGTAGCTGGTTTCGATAAAATAGAATCTTCCTCTTATGGGAAAATTCAATTACACCTGACAGCTGAGAAGTATCCACACAGCAAAAATGCAAGAGTCAAAACAAGGTACAGGATTCCAGATCTCTTCCGAAAGCATTTTTGTCTGAATCATACCAAGCAGAGGTTGAAATCTTAGCTTGTTTCTGAACATCTGCTATAACCTGTCTCCACACACGCTGCTCCAGCCCACCACTGCCCCTTCTCCCTTGAGCCAAGCATCTGTGCCTTTGCTGACGCCAACAGGTAGCTGCTTCATCTCTTTCTGATCTCTGAGCATGATCGAGCTCAGACCAGCTGTGTGGGTTCAGTCCTTGATGGGTCCTCATTTCTCGTTGTGACTTGGTGCTCCCTGTTGCTTTTCCTGACATAGATAAAATCAACATGTCTTTGCATGTCTCTGTCAGATTTTAATCACAAAGTCAGCAGTGTTCACTGTGATGATAGGTAAGAAGATTTAGAAGATACAGAAGCAAGCAAAGGCATTGGCAGAGAACAGAACTAACGGCCAAGTACTAGGTAAGGCCAAGAAGATCAAATGTGTACATTCAAGTCCCATTCTTACAGTGTCTGTCCAGACAGAGCATTGCTAAGATATGCATGTATAAACATGTTTTATTATTTATTGCTAGTGATGAAATCTGGGCTACTGAATTAAGCACTGCATAAATGGGGTAACAAAATTGTCATTTAAAAAAGATTATTCTGTAGATAAAAATTATAGGCAGAAAGTAGAGAGGAAAACAAGAAACAAAGAAAACAAGTGACCAATTTGAAGTGATGGGCTCAAAGGAAAACATCAGTATAAGAGCCGAGGGAACACAAAACACAAATGTATTTCTTCTGTCTATTTTGTTTACAGGATGCAACTCTGGTTCTGTAAATCTAATCTGGAATTTACTGTTATCAGTGGAATTAGACCTGATGAGGCTGGTCTTGGAAAGACATGTTTTGATTTTGATTCTTGTGTTGATTACTTCTTGTTCCACTTTCACAGATTGTGTTATGTTTAAAAAAAGCTGGCTGAGAGGTCTTCTCTAGTGTGTTCCTGCTGGAAAATGCCATTTCTTCTAAATCAGTTCTTTTTATGAGAATGAACAAGCTTCAACTTGACACTAGGCTCTTGGCTATACTATTCTTGAAGGCATTTCATGTTTTATTAATAGCAATTCATACAGACTGGGGAAAGAACACTGATTGGAGCAATTGGCTCATGTTGCCCTCCCTGATCTGCTGCTGTCAGCGCTGAGGTGAATGCTCTGACTAGCCAGCAATACTGGAAAGGCCGCTCTCCATCTCCAGAATAAACATCCTTTCACTAATTTTTTCAATGTCTTTGAAAAGCCTTGATGTTATCCCAGGGTTTGTATGCCTCCTCCTATTCCAGTTACACTTTTTCTCAGATGAAAAGAAAACCAAAATGGAAAGATGCTTTTCATGCCACCTGTTCTCTCCCTTGCTGGCAGACTGCTGTCTATGACAGGCTCCTCAGTAAGATTTATTTCTATCCCTCCAAGTTCCCTTTGCTTCCAATAGCTTGCTGTGGAACTCGGGCTGCCACATTTTCAGGCTTTGGAAAATCTCTGAGTGAGATTTCACCTCTAAGCCTTGCCTCTTACATACAATTTGAGAGGAGTTATTTTACATACAAAGCAATGACAGAACATAAAACATCCTTAACAATCAGAATCAGTGATTAAATGTGTATTTTCTGTCTTTCAGTCACTGCCATGTTAATCTAATAATCTGGTATTAGGCTGACCAAGCAATTTGACTCTGCAATGATACCCTGCACAACTTAAGCATAAATAAGAAGCTAAAGGTTTCTCTGTAAATCTTATTTATAATAATAACAGCAACAGCAATAACAATAATAATAATAATGATAATAATAATACACCACCACATAAAGGTTTCAAAAGTTAAGATGTTTGAGCTGAAATTCTCATAGTACTTCCTTGTTTATAGTTTTCTTAAATTTGCCCATGATTCTGCACTTGCTGAATGGCTTCCAGTATAAAGTATAAACTAGGAAAAAAAATTCCAGGTTTTAACAAGAACTACTAGACAGCCCTCTGTTCATCTCAGTGCAGAACAAGGTTCCCACCTTCCTCTGAATGCAGTTCATATCTACTATGGCTAAAAAGACTAGCCAACACCAATTCAATTTCTGTTCAGTTTTTAGTCTGTTCTTTCTTCCCATCAAAAGTGCAGAAAGGGTATATGAGGAGAACTAGCCTCTGCTAATAGCACCAGGTCATCTCTTTGGGTGGGAGCAGTGGTTTTAGGAGATTTTACACAGGAGTTTTAACCCACTGAATCTAACTGTAATACTGCAAAGATTAGATGGTGTTTTACAATTTGGAACCTAAGCCAGAGCAGCCTATTTATTTAACGGTATAAACAGACTTTTTTCACACTTTTTGAAGTAGGTGTAAGAAATGATAAAGATTTCAGGAACGATGGCTTAAAACAGTTTGCCCCCAAACAGCTCTTGTTTTACACTAGTAAAACAAGTTTAGTTTTAGTTTAGTTTCACTCTAGTTTTACTCTCCACCCATGCTTTTATGTCCTCCTTATCTTATAGGCTCTGAAGGAAATGGATAGTGGGAAAAATATTTCCAAACAGTGATGATGGGCCACACAACAGAAGCCTTTTTTGAACTGCCTCGAGGGGGTACGGAATAATCAGTTCATTCAAAGGTAAGGCAGTGTGAGTTTTGACTTTGATTCTGTTTTGTATATGTAAATAGGTCTTTATGTTGCTTGTTGGTTGCTAAATGTAATCTAAACGCACAGGAGTTTGTCTCTTTTTATTTATATTTTCCATTCTTAAGAGAAATGAGGTGGTAGAGACCTCAACAAACTGTACAAAACCCCAGTAGGAAGGCCAGTTCTTCAGAAATGCCAGTAATTGCAGAGCAGATAGTGTAACATGCAAATGATTCTGTGAATTTCAGCCACTTGCCAGCCTTTGAGGCCTTTGAAAGAGAAATTATCGGCCCTTTAAACTGTGTAGGCAAGGCTTTGCTCCCGAGATGGTACCTGAGGTTCTTTTCTTCCAATCAATCTTGTCCAGATCTTGATGGATAACCTCACCATCACCTGTTTCCTTAGACAGGATTTCTTCTTTTTCTAAAAATACATGCCAGCTGTTGGGCTGTACACCATAACAGCTTCAAGCAAGTGATGCTTATTGAATTCCCAGCCTGTAGCAAATACAAATAAAAAGAAATGTTGGTTTTACAGTTGGTTTTTGGTAAGAAATTCAGAAGTCTTCAGCACAAAAGAAAACCATTATTTCCTTCTCTTCTCCTCTTCTAGCCGTAGAAGATTTTCAGAGGCAGGGCAGTTAGCTTTTGGAGCAGACTAAGGCCTCAATTTTTTTTATAACAGTCTCCGTGGAAACAAGTAAGGCAGGGACTGGAGGTTGTACAGCTACCATGAGACTCAGCTGGGATAAAGAGCTTCTGGGAAATTTTTGGATTAGATGCGAGGAGTGGAATTTCATTTATCAGCTCTGGAAGAAGAAATAAAGCTGAAATTGAAAACCACAGGAATGAAAGACATCAACCCAATGGAGGGTGGTTTCAACACATTTAGCCCGGAAGACAAGACAGCAGAGTGGAGGCAAGCTAACCTGTAAACGCTATCATGTCCTCTGTCAGTGGTAGAGCTTTCCTTGGGATGAGTAGGAATCGCCAGGTTTTTCAGCACAGCAGCCTGCATGGCATTTACTGGTAAAGGGAAAGGCATGCTCTCTGTGCAGCCGCGAGTTGTTAAGACCAGCTCTGCGAACATCTTATCAAGCTGGTGGCTATTGTGAATAACAAGAGGCACAAAGGGTGAGTCTGTGAAACACCAGCCTTTGGGAAATGTTGCTGCAGATCCTTTGTGTGCAGAACTGAGGAGATTTCAGCTGCTCAGTTTGAGCTCATTACTGTCTGCTGATGTACGTGAGTAACTGCAACCAGTTTCAACAGCACTTGCATGCATGTAACTGCAGGGGAAAGCCTGTCCCCTCCTTGCTATGCTACAGCGCTGGGCTGGATAGGAGGCAGCATCATAAGGAAAGGCTGTCTGAAATCTGCAGTTGAACTTTAGGACTGGTATCAAAACTAATCTCCATCTTTGGTAAGATATAGCTGTCCAGCCTTTTTTATTGAGAAATCATCCTGTAAAGCTATCCATTTGATCCTGAAAGATTTGTACAGATCCCATCTCCTTCCTCCCATCTGTTCTTTACAGTCCCAATAGCCACTGTCGTGTTCTATTTTCCAGGTAGTAGTCCCAGGTTACAGTTATGCTTCAGCAACTATGGTCTAGCCCACAAGAACTGGCAGTACTCAGTATAATCAGCCCCCCCCTGGCTACTAACCAGCTGTCTGCAGCTGGGCAGCTTCTCTGATCATCAGCTGATGGCTTCATGATGTTTGGCCACGCAGCCAGGCTAAGCAAGAAGGTGTTCCCTATTACTACCTGCTGAACACGTGAAGCTTGGCTGTAGGCATCTACACTTGCAGGAAGATTTCTGTTCGTGTAATATTTTGACAACAGTAAAAACAAAAGAGGGAGGCACCAGACACCAGACACAGTGCACCCACTCTGTCAACTGCAGGTCAAGGTCCATGCTAAATGAAACATGGTCTGTGCTTTGAATGTGGTGCAGAGCTAGCCAAGGAGGCAGGAAAGCCATGAAGAGAAAAGAAGACAAAAGGTCATCGTATAGCCTATTCAAAGCAAGGAGGAGGCCATGCTTTTTACCTCCTCTAAAGTAAACACAATTCAAGCCAGGTAAATTGAGCTATCCTGACTCAGAGCAGAGTGAAAACAGAAGAATTAAACTTAAGTCTTTTTTTCCTGGTTCTATGCATTCATTTTCTCTTTTTTTTTCTCTTTTCATTTTTCTTGTTTGGAAAGGGGAAATTTACAGATGAGGAAGCTGTGGAGTTTTTTTCTTTCAACTTTACGAAGTTTCCAATACAAACAAAACCCCATTTACTGCAGAAATGTTATTTCAAGAAAGACATTTGCTGTGAATTTCCGTAACTTAATTTTACACTGTTATACACTTTTTGTCTCTGAATTCTCTTTAGAAGAACACAAAATAAGAGTTTGGAACCCTGAGTGAATTACAAGGGAAAGCGTTTTATTTGTCTGCCATGCATTATGCTGATGACCGGTGTTCAGAAATAACTCCCTCTTCTCAATTCTATTCAAATTTCAAACTTACAATTTTTTATGTTGAAAGAAAAAAAATCATAATCTTTGTTACTGCTTATTACTGGGTTTGGATTGTGTTTACCTGGATCTTACAAGCCACACAGACCAAAGCTGACATCTTTTTCCTCTCCGTTTTCTGTAGATAGGAGGTCCTCAAGACATCGCAATGTTAATGACTTAATTTTCCCAACACTCTGCAGAAGTATAAGCATTTATTTAAATTGCATAACAGGAAAATGCATTTTAAGGAGGAGACGTGAATTTTGGAGTCAACTTACAGACAACTTGATTTTCAAAGTTACTGACAAAAGAGACTTTAGGCCACAGAGCAGCACTGCAAATCTGTTCTATGTTGTTTTAAAGGAACACTCAAAACTGATATATACTTTTAAAAGCTGAGACCATTTGGGCCAGAATCTGTAAGTACTTTGGCCTGGTTGTCAGACTCGTGCTATAACTGTAGTACCTTCACTGTTTTTTTTTTTACTGCATATTTCTAATAGACTTTTACCAGACTACTCACTCCAAAACACTGTAGCTAATATTGACCTAATTTTACTTCCAAATGTAATCATGTGTGAGGCTGCAGAGAAAAGTGGTTGTCCTGAAGAAGCTACAGTTGCTTAACTATGGCTGCTTCAGCTTTTTTCCCTTACTTCACGCTTCTCTTTTTAAGGTAGGAAAAAAGGCTGTTGGAACACTGTAGAAGTACCTGTAAAACTGCTCTCAGACAATGAAGGAGAGCGACTGTAGTGTGGGAAGCACTAACTGAAAGATATTTTGAGAATTTCTAAGCTTTGATTTTTTATTGCTTTCAGATTTTTATGCAAAGCTTACCGTGCTCAGAGTAGCCCAGCCTGGCCTTTTAGCCTGAAGAAGGACAGCGAAACTGTAGATGCCTGTACAGGATTGGTTCGGTGGTACTCTTTAAAATCTTTCTAATGCAGGTTATCTTTCCCCATGCTGCCATCTGCCTAGCACTGTGGATTGAAGTGGTGGCAGGTGAATATCAAAGGCAAAATTCACAGGCAGCTGCAGCAGCAGCTTGGGCAGCGCTTGGCCAGGTCAGCCAGCTCCTGCATCACCTTTCCTGCCAGAAAAGTACAATGAGTGCGTAGCTCTTCGACCACTGAGCTGATCCAGAGTAAATAACCAACCTTCCCCAGAACCAGTGTATGGTCTGAGCACAACTCGATGTCCCAACTTGATGTGAGCTGGGAATCTTTGCTGGGAGCCACAAGCACCAGGAGCTTGAGCTAGAAAAAAAAAAGAGTGTGAAATGAGCGCCTTGCATAGATAAATACCAAACAGGTGCTTGCCAACATCCAGTTGGCATCATCCAAAGCCTCTCACATTGCCAATTTGGGCTGCAAAGCATGTGGCATCCTCATCAGGTGTCTGGTTAAGTGCTGCGCTCATCCCAGCATCACAGCGCTCAGTGCCGGCAGCACCTCCAGCATTGCAGACTGCCTTCGCTGCAGGAGCTGCCAGAATGGAGGCGAAGAGATAATGTCAGGATTGCAGCCAGACGCCTGAAAAGTGAGAGAAGAGAATAGTTCAGGCTGGTACCAAGTAGCAATTTCGTCTACAAAATGCTACGTGAGTTGAGAGGGAATTAAGATACAGCTCAAATGAAATGATTGTCTTGAGCATTCTTTGATTGACACTGGTGGTAGTGATAGTAAAAGTTTAACATAATTACTAGAGTTTTTATACTTTTTCATTTTATTAAAAGCTCAAAAAAGATAGAATACATTAAACTGCTTGGAAGGAAAAATAGTATTCTCAAAGTATTCTTTTAATTATCTTCTGTCCTAAGAAAAAATACCAATAAGAGTTTCTTTATCTGCAGTTGCAGATTAAATCGGTAGATAAAAACAGATTCAAAACAATACAAGCAAAAGTGGGCCAAATGAATGCTTCCAATACAACCAATACACTTCCTAATCTGGATCACCCTTCCTGCTCCCTCTCTGTTTTTTTTCTTCCTGCACTCTGAAGCCTTGCAAGACAGCCCTGTCCCAAAGAGAGCTGCCTTGGTGCTCTCCAAACAGATAGCTCAGAATTTCCCAGTTTTTTTCCTGTCCTGTAAGCTCTGTGAATTTATATTCATATTTGGATGATGTGTAAGTCCTTCAAACACACTCTTCAGTCGAGCTGAAAACTAAGCAGAGTGTGAGCCATCCTCTTTTACCTAATGAAATGCTTGAAATGAGGTGTTGAGTACTTCCGTTGCAACTAAATATTTCTTAGGATCTGCCATGACTGGCTTCTCAAAGCGAAAAGATTTGTTAGTTGCTAAAACCCGGATTACTAAACAGCCCAGCATAGGTGCTTGCTGTGTCTGCTGCACCATTCAAAGAAATCAAATGTTCAGATACATTCATTCTGGTAAGCATCATTATTTATGACCGCCTCACAATGACAAAAGAGAAGGAATGTGATTTGTCCCAAAGTTTGCTGACAAATATGAAAGGAAACGTTTTTCAAACTAGTGACAGATGTGAAAGGACAGCATATTCCAGATGAATGAGGAGTAGGCAAAATCTCTCCTACTTTCAGATATGTTTCTACAAGTCCATTTTTTTTTTTTTTAATTCATGCTGACAAGCATACACTGAATCTAGCAGATAAATATTTTACTCAGATTTTATGCTGTCACTGACATGTTTGCACAGCAAGAATCAAGTCTGCTCCTCATTTTCAGGGGCATGCCAAAGCAAGTGCCAGCTCACACAGCTCTGCTCTTCAGAGGGCAAAGTTTTGTCTCGTGGCTATCTCTGGCAGGTACAGCAGGGCAGTGCTGCAGCTAATATCTAATTGTCCATTCTGTAGTCTGACAAGTCAAATGCAACTGGTACAAAGGGGCAGCTGCCTATAAGATAGCTGTATTTTGGTATTCAGCAGCCTGCCAGTGGGAAAATGGCGCCAGCTGTGGGAAATGGGCAAGTGGGTTCCTCCTGCCCAGAGCCTTCACTGCCTTAGCAGGGCTGGGAGCAGTTGGTGCTGGCTCTGGGATCACAGGATTTTTACCAGTCCTGTTATTAACCATAGCTGCATTTCACCAAGCCAAGAAAAGGATTTGCATGAATTATTACTCAACGCTGAATAACTTTCTGAATCAATCACAAGTTTCAGGGCTTGATATAGCAGTTGCTAGTTGCTGGGTAACATTTTAAAACCTGTGCTAGGCTGCTGTTCAGATGAGATTTTACAGTAATTTGTTCTGTAAATGTGATACTGTGAGTTTAATACCAAATATACAAATAGGAGGTCAGGGGGCAAGGACTCCTCAGTCATGTAAAGTTACTCTTTACCATTCTACTATAGTAAGATACAAACTATAACCCGCAGTGAGTTTTGTTCGGATGACCAGATGATTCAACAACAGCAAGAAAAGACATTTTGTAAGCACAGCTGGGTATTGCTGCCAGCAGGACTTTTGTGCTCTTCTGCTCGGAACAGCAGCACCTTCAGCTATAGGTGCCAGGTACTTTTTATCCTTTTATTAGCTGCGCGCTCTTCCCCTTGGCTGCTTTCACACACGCTTGGTAACTGAACACAAGAAGAGCAGTTCCCAAGAGACCAGTGGCATGATAATAATCACCTCTTTACTAAGATGAGACAAAGCTGGAAGTTACTGGCACTGAGCTGTTAGTACAAGGCACTGCTAAACCGCATCTGCTTAATCCAGAGAGATTCCAGTCAAACAAAAAACAGGTTCATGTGCTGCAGATGCAGAGAGAGACGAATCACAGACTTTGCTGGCAAGCTTTCCTTTACCTTGGCATGGCCCGAGATATGTCCAAGTTACAAAATAATTGGAAGCTAATTTTCCTTGAAGAAAAGAAGATCCTCAGGGAGGGTGCTGCATTGGAGAATGGAAGTGACACGGTGCTTTTCTTCGGATGTTATGTGCCCAGTCAGTGCTGCACCTTCCTCGGGGTGCTGGAGAATCACAAATCCACCAGGCGATAATCAGCAGGGCGGTGATATCTGGTGTGTTGAGTGGATGGAATCAAGGGAAATGCTGATTGCTGCACTGTGGTGGGTGAAGGGGAACACTCCAATAACCACAGCACACTGTTACTCAATCTACTAATAGTCCAGCAACAGGCTATCAGGCAGTTCACCGAGAGATCAAGCCCTACACAGGATTAGCATAAACAGTATAAACTCCAGCATTGCAAATGCACAGATAAACATCACTATAGCTAAACTGCCTTACAAAGGTAATGGGTTTTTATTTTTCCTACTTTCACTCATTTGCTTCCTCAGATTTGTTTTGGTTCTAGCTTGACATCAGGATCTTTCAAATCATCCTTTTAGGTACTTGGTATGGAAGGCTTTTTCAAAGGATTTTGCATTTAAAGCTTGAAATCAATGGGAAACAGAAGTTTGTGATGCCACCCAGACTCAAATTCAAATGCTTTAATATAGTGCTACAAATTCCAAAGAGCGGCTGCACTTTCACAAAGTCTTCTATGGGTTTGTTTAAAACTGATTTTGAAGAATAAGAAAACGTCTGTCATCTATTTCAAGTGCCAGTTTCAGTATCTGTACATTTATTGATATTTTCGATGAAGAAAATTTTTTTGCATTTTTTTTTGAATGACACAGTCTACAAGCTAGACATCATGCTGTTGTATGTATTTCTAACACTGGCATCTAAAAATTATTTATATTCACTTACGCATGAATTTATATGCACGTAAGCAAGGAGCTACATTAAAATGGCAGTCACAAGCAGAATGGCAGACACTTTAGCAATGTTTGTGAATCATTCTGGCATATTATGGAAATTGTTCAAAAAAGTGGAAATAGATTAAGTCAAAAGACTCTCTCTCCCTTGAACAATATGTGTACATGTATATTTAACATGAGATTTTCTCCCGTATGTCATCACCACACACATTCCTCCTCCTCTTTGGAATCACCTTTTTTTCTAATTTGGGGTCTCAAGCAGATACCTGAGCAACAAAGATCACTCAGAAAACATCAGATCTGGCATCAGTTTACTTACTTTACTTACTCGCTTTATATAACAGCTTCTCTACAATTTCAAGCAACTTCTAGCCTGTGAATTGCTCAATAAAGTTTGTCCGAACACAAACATCTTTTCTTTGAGTCCCTGTCATTGTGTAGCTGTATCAAACACAGCGACAACAGAAGCTCTGGAGGAGACAGTATTTCAGGAAGTTCAGGAAGACGTAGTGGTCATAGGTGAAAATATAAATGAAAAAGCAGCCCTTGGTGAGATTTCCACATGAATTCACTCTGCTTGCTGCCAGCACAACAGGAGCTGTGCTTCTGCTGAAGCATTGTCTCTGCCCTCTTTTGGCCAGGGAGAAACAATTGGCAACTAGTATCAAAGGCGCCTGAAGCTCCCTCCTTCTCACCTCTGTAGCCCTGGGAGGCTGCCATGCTACAGCTCCAGTAAACTTGGCTTTAGCAGGAACTCCTATGTAGAGACGTGATTCTTTATGTTCCAATTTTCCGTTAAAATGTTTAACAAAGATAGTTCTTTCCAATTTTTGTTTTTCATTCTGCAAAAGACTGTGGGCCAAACAAATTCTTGATAACTCTAAATAAATGTTCTTTCCTTCTGGTGCTGACATGACAATATGTTATCAGTATGCTTGTATTTTCTTTATGCTAGCTGTTGATTTGAAGGCATGAGGGGAAACATGCTATGCAGAGAAGAAGCTTAGATTTGGTTTTCCTGCTTTTGCAGAGTTAGACAGAACACACATCTCTCTGCTGCAGAACTTCATTCCTTCACGTAACGCAGAGACTTTCAGGAACTCTTTACCAGATTGGGTTGCTGATAAAAGCATGTCAATACCACAGCCCACAGGGCTCTGCACCGGTGCAGTCTGCTCTTTCACTGTCATTTTCGCCTACACCTAACACGTGATGGGGAGATACGGAGAAAGTGACTGAAGTTTTCAGAGGGACCTAGATTGCTGTTATATCAAAGTCTCAGTAATGCAGGGTGGAGTGAAGCTTATAATAAGCTAATTCAGGAACCTTAGTTTATGAACATGATCTCCTTGGATCTCAATGAAGATCATTTTCCTTCATTGTTCTATTCCAGCCATTTTGCTTATTGCTAACTAAAGAACAGTCATATTGACCAGCCATACAGCCATCGCTGACCAACCATAACTCCTTCCATTGACCTTGAAAGAAAATTTTGAAGGTTCAACCTCTTTGCTCACAAACTTCATTCACACCAATGCTTTGCTTATTGGTGATGAAGTCTCCATACTACAATCTCCAGCCAGCCTCCAAAGTTCAGCAGCATCAGAGTGTGTCACTAGATCACAAACTACAGAAGAAACTGTGGAGATAGCCCTGCTTTAGTGGTTCCACTCCCTGCGTATACCAAGGGAATTAAAAAAAAAAGATACTGCCATACACTTCTGTCAACTAACAGTAAGAGATTCAGAGTTACTCTTTCCTCGCTCACTGAAGTCAAAACCCTTAGAATTCTGTCCAAAAAACCCACAGAACAGGCAAAAGGTCAAACACATTAAAAAAAAAGAAATCTGAATTCTAACCCACGTGTCCTGTGCAATAAAGCTCAAGAGACTGTTTTAATATATGTCAGGCACTGCTGAGTTTCTGGAGAGGGGACCATCATGCTATTGTATTGTACCAGCCCATCCCTCGGCTATCTCTGCCTTAACCACAGCTGCATGAAAAGACCATTTTTTATTTATTAGGTTCTTTATGCCAGCTACCTGTGCCAGTTGGAATCTCCCCAGGGCAATTATGATTTCTTCTTTATGTCAGCTGTAACTAATAGGGGATACAGGTGTAATTCAGTAGAAGACTCTCAGGCCCCGATCCAGCCAGGCACTCGGTATTGAAGTGAACTTTTGTCTTTAATCATGAAAGTTAAGCAAGTACTGGCTTCCAGTGAGTAAAAACTCCACCAGTATTTTGCACTGACACACGCTAGCCCCAGCACATCAAAAACATTTCTGCAATATCTTTTGTGACAATATGTTTCAAACCAGCCTTGCAGAAAACTGCCACAACAACAACAGGAAACAAAAACGCATTGTCTACCCTTCCCTCTACTTTTAAGACTTCTGTATATCTATGATGAAGCAAACTGGTCTCTCAGTTCCCTATGACAGAGGTACCAAACACAAAGCGTTTCAAAATACACATGCAATCAGGTTTATCAACACAAGAATCATATGGCAATCTAATGTGAGACTTCAAACTGCCAGCAACAAACAAGTGATAAGAAAGCGTGATTCAAAATAACCCAAATCTGACCCAGACCGTACTTGAAACAGCAGCTTTTGTAGTTTTCAGTATAGCTGGGCAGACTGTGTATTCTTCTCCCTGTTCTCCTGTCACAAGAGTAGCCACAGCATTGCTAGCACCTTTGCTTTTACTTCTTATTCTTCAGTCATTAGCAGTGCTCTGCGAATGACCAGGGTGTGATCCATCAGCTTTAGATGCAAGCATTAAATCCACTGAATCAAACGTAACTTAAACCAGATCTTTAGCAAACAATCCCAGCAAAGAACTGTCTTAGAAACAGGATACAACTGTACGAAAGATACCATAGCAGCATATATTCACTTTCTTTTTACTTTCTTGATTGGGCAGAGGCTGATCTGTGTGCCAAAGGCTCCTTTCAGTGCAGAAACCCCCAAGATAATCTGTCTGGAAACTAACAGGCTCATTGCAAACAAAGTTTTAGATTTCCCTTTTGACTAAATTGAAAGCCTGCACACATTTTCCAACATGGTTTGTTTGTGATGTAAATGATGGCTTAAACATTGTTCTTCACTGAAAGTAGTCCAGCTGCCCATAATCTGACACTGATTTCCAGTGCATATTTTGCAGCTTTTAAATACTTTCTTGGCAAGAAATTTAGAAATTTTAGCCTACGATATTAAAATCTGCAACTGGACTTGAGAGTGGAAACATTTTTCCAGCTCTTCAGTCTGTTCCATTTTAAGAAGCTATGTTTATGTCCTGGATGCATGAGAGTGTTGCATCTGAGACATCAGCGTGTGTAAAGTGCTCCAGCAGCATCCAGCAGCATCGTTCTTCTGAAGCCATATCTGAACAGAAGGAGAGCCTGTGGCTTGCTGTGGCAGTGTGCATCTTGGGATTTGCTCTCCTAGCTTATGAACAAATTACCACATCATGTAGTTTTGTAATTGTGGATGATTCATTGTTAACATGCAGTAAAATATTTGTAAATATATAACCCTCAATTTTATCATTCAGTGTAATCTCTTCATACTTATGCCTAATCAATAAAATCAAAACACAAAAGCAAAAAGAAAAGCACTTCTCTGCTGTTAATGGTGACTAAAGTTGCTAGTACTCAGAATGCAAGTGTACAGTTTAGATTCTCCTGAATTACAACCACGAAGTTTTTAAGTGGCAGACTTACCTCTTCACTGGTGTTGAAATTAGCATGTATTTCAGATATTCAGTGTAAATTGTGGCTTGTTTAAACAGTATGCTTCATTTATAGCTGTGAATAATAAAGATCCAGACACACATCCACCACTATACCAAATTACATTGCTGCCTAAAAATATACCTGAAAATCATTGTGCTATAATACCATTCCATTTCCCTCCCTCAAAAGACTTAAAATACCAGGCTGAATTCTAGTCAAATTAATTGGTTTACACAGAGTTTGGGCATAATAAGGTTCAAAGATCCAACAAGGGAGTTCTCAAAAATCTCATAGAAGGTGTTGTATTTCTGGTTGGATCCCAATGATGGTATAACATGTCAATCCTTTCATAAAAAACTCTGCTGGTGTATATCTCATTGAAAAGCCACTACACTGTAATACCAAGAAGAGTAGCTATTACCGTTCGAGCCTTTGCAAGTGGTGTATGGCAGTTATGATGGAAATAACCATTAAATTCTGGCCCAATAGGTGCATTATTATCACTCTTTTGAAGCAGCAAATTAAGTAGCTGTTAAGGGCAGCCTGGTCTGACAGCAGTGGAAGGGGAAGAGGCAAGCACATTGTTGATTTGGACTTTTCTTTGGTCTGTAAATGAACTTTTGGGTGATTTACTAATCCAGAGGTGATTGATATTAGCTGAAAGATTTCTATCAACTTCATTAAGGTTTACATTTAGTCCTCAAGAAAGCAAGTTTTGCCAGAAGTGGAAAACCTTATTTGGGATTTTTTTCCTCTCTCTCTCTCCAAGGTTCAGCTCTGCAACAGCTGACTAAAATACACTGAAAGCCTGAGCTCAATATCCAGCTGATGCATTTTTGGCTTGAATGGATTTCCACCAGCAGATAACTCCGTCTCACCATCTCTTTCTACAGCAGCTTTGTCTCAGTATTGCCTCATTCGACCTCATGGTCAAAAGCGAGTACGGCTTCATTCAGTAAATGTAAACTCCCAGGGATGGAGGACATCTTTGGACACCTCCTGGTGTATCAGAGCAGGGGTCGGGCTCAAGCTCTTTGGTCATGAGCATTACCTGCGTGTTGACTCGCACACTGGCATTGACGTGGAGTGGGGCAGCTGGCTCATGAGGCTAACAGCTCAGACACTGGAAGACCTGGGAGCCCTCACTCTGCTCCTGCTCCCAGAGACACCATAAAGGTGTTATGTTTACCATAAAGGTGTCTGTGCAGCCTGGCCCAGGGAGCTTGGCCCTGTGCTCGGGCACTGTTGCCAAAAGCAGTGTCATGCCATGCAAAGGATTAAAATTTGTGCCGGGTGGGTGGTACCAACAATGCAGGCTTTTCTCCAACACAGACTGCCATCAAGAAATACCTTACCCTTATTCAGACATGACCTGGAAAGATCATAGCTTAACTTTACTTCTGTCGTGAGATGGACTGGAAATTTAGGTTATGAAATGTTCAAGATGTTAAATTAGGTTTCAGTTTGGGTTAGCTGCATAATGGGAAAACAAGGATAATTTAGCTTTTACAAAAAAAGCCTGTCAAGGTTTGCTTCCTTCTACCAACATTATCCAGGGAGGTTTGGATCTTGCTTGCACGCAGAGTCTGGGGAGAAGGGAGGATGGAAAGCTTCCACATTTGGCCTCTCTTTCTCATCATACTGAAAATCAGTAAAGGATCACACAGTTTCCTTTTTTTTGAAACTGTTGTACTCTGCCAGGCAGATGTACAATACTAGTGCAAACACCAAGAAATAAGATAATAACCCTATGGGATTCTATATATTCAATGAGCTTTGTGGATCCTTTCCCATAAATACCAGCTAGACAGTTGAATTCTGAACTGATTGTATACATTGGTTTTAATTTACTCTCTCCTACTTCGCTCCATCCATCTCCTGCTCCTGTTGCTCTCTAAAGTCTGTTTGACAACTTCTGTTCTATCTCAGTATTTCTCCTCTATGCTTTTTGTGAATAATTGGATTACTGATTTTTTCCAAGCATTTGAATATTTTTCCTGTTCTCTTTCCTCATCCTGTTATAATTCCCTAGATTTGGTTTTGTTCTTATAGTTCATGTAGCATTTGATTTCCTAGTTGGTAGTTTTCTTCACATCTCTGTTTCTTCTCTTTCCCCTACTCATTCAACACTGCAAGTTCCTCCAAAGGCCGACTCCTCACTCCGAGTTTTATTCCAATATCTTTTCTCCTTTATTTCTTCTTTATCACTGCCCTATCGCAGTGTGTGCAATAATTTCCATGCAGCTCTCAGAAGCTGTAAAGAGGTACCCTTCTTTCAAAGTTACATCACATCTGTATTTGAACTTCCAGAGTACTACCTCTGCTAATAACGGAAAAAAAAAAAAAAAAGAACAACAATTTATTTTGAATGGAAACTATGCTATTTTAACTACACCAGATTTCTTGGAAAGTATAACTGGCTAATATCTGTGAAATGCTTCCAGCATTAAGAAAGCACGCCAAAATTGAAAAGCGTGAGTTGAACATGAGCAGATTTAGAGCTGCCCTGTAATAATTACAAATGCTGAATGCTGACCTGCTTATTGGAATAGTTACTGTTCAGTTAGACTGATCTTGCTTGTTAGTAGGAACAAAGAGCTAATACGGAAAAAAGTAGGGATAGACAAAGCCACTTCTCTCTGGACGAGGGAAGATTGTTCAGAAGCAATAACAGGACAATAAAAAGCCTGGGTAGCAAGGGACAGTAGCTTTAAAACCAGCATGTTCTCAAGTAATAGAATTATCCTGGGAACCAGACCAAGACAAAGGCACCCTTTGGTTGTCTGAAGAAGTCAGTCCTGGACCACCAACTTGGATCTGCTTGGGACCCCACTGTGATTACAAAGAGCTAAAACTTTAATCAGGCAAGTAGCCCATTGCATTAAAGCTAAGCACATGTGTCTCTGCAGGACCACAGGGTTATTTTGCAGTGATTTCTGTGGCTTTAGTCTGAGTAGGTTCAAGAGCGAAATCTCATAGCTTCTTGTTGATTTATTCCTCTGAATATTTCAAATATTCCAAAGTTTCCTAAGGTAGTTTTAACACTCCTTTTAAGCTTTCTTATTAGTGCAGAGTGGTCAGTGTCTTTCCCACATGAAATATCCCTTAAACACTCAAACTCAAGGCAAAGAATTTCTGTGCCCATGCCAATAGTCACTCTCCACGGACAGTGTATGAAGACAAAAACAAAAAAAAATCAGCCCTTGGAAAAAAAAAAAACTTGCAAAATTGTTGTCAAAGAATGGTTAACAGAGCACAGAAAAGCCAAGTGAGCATACTCCAGCCAGAAAGCTATGCATATTTTTCAGATTTTTAATGCCTTCTCTTATTAACCTTAAAAACCTCAGTTCTCCATTAACATCCAGCCTTTGAGTCAGCAATCAAGAGGGAAAAATTCAGAACTGACATCACAGGCAACTTCACAGTTTAATGTCAGTGGATGACAGGGAAAGGAGAGACTTGCATCAGGTTTTCATCAAACTGTGTTTAGAACTTCTCGTGGGTTTCTAAACATAGGTCTGACCAGTCCAACATTTGGCACCAAGTGCAGCCTTTCACAGCCTGACCTGGAAAGGGTTTCTGTGACTTTATTTCTTCCTTGTCAGATGCCATAACCATTTTTACGTGACTAATGAATATTTTAATCTGACCTTCTAATCTCCAAGTGTGCTACATGCCAAAGAATAATAAGATAGGGGAGGCTATGTTACAAAAATAGATGATTTCATTGAAAATCAGAACCCCTTGCCAAATTTCGCTCTAGTTAATGTTCTGCAATAGGCCAAAAATATCAGACAAACAGGCGTCAGTGTGATTAATTTCACCACTGTTTCCTTTTCCCCCTCAAACTGACCAGAGGCCACTAAAGTGGCATGCATAAGCACACACTTTGCACAAGTTAACTGAAGTGTTTGTCAACAAATTACATTCCTTTCTCCATTAGCTGGTCTTTGGTCAGTCATCCTGAGCTATCATACAAGAATTAGTATCAGATGAGTGGTTTGCTTTTGCATCTTCATTCATGCCAAATTGAAGAAGATTCACAACAGAAGGGTTTTTTTCTTTTTAAAATCTAGTGTACAGATTTTAGTTCACTGGATCAAAACTCCCTTGAGTTTACCATGGATCCAGAACCATTTTGAATTCTTCTAGTTTTTGGATCTTTTCTCATCTAGGGTCTTACTTGTCAGTTAGGACTAATAATTCATAAAATGAGAGGGTTTCATATCCAGTTCCTGCCCACCGGTATACAGGTGCAAATATCTCTGATGCCAGCTGAAGTTTCATCTACATTCTGAAGAATGAAGTGTAAGCTCTGTTCATTGACATCTCATGACAAGTTCAAGTAACAGCATTAAACTGGTAGAAAGCTCAGGTCCAGAATAAAGGTTAAAGCATGTATGGAACTACTTTTTCTTCCACAGTACAAAGAACATCTTTTTTTTCCAGAGCAGTAATCCTATCTTCTATTTAAAGCATGCAGTTTATTATCCCACTTTTTCACTTACATTTTTCCATAAGGTCTCTTAATCCATTTCACTGAAAAGGGGATTTAGCAACTGTAGCACATACCAGATTTCCTGATAGACAGACAGATTTCCTGCTTTTTTCTTTTATTAGTGAATGCAAAGCTGTGTCTTTTTGAAACTGTTCATAAGTGGGAGCTGAATGAAAAGGAGATTTCCTTTTTTTCCAACTACTGTACAGGATCCTGTGTCTGCAAATGTGTTGGAGAAAGATCAGAGGAATACTCATGTAGTGTCATGCATATGTACACAATTTCTAACTGATAAATCATACATTATGCAAACCTGTCAAATATCATGTTAAAATGTATACCAGAATTTCAAAAATTATGAATTATTATTAATCCTTCTGAGATTCCAAAAGCAGGTTAAAGATGATGGAATTAATCCTCATGATGCTTGTAGTAGTATCTGTAGGCAGTATCTCACTTCACAAGACAAGAATGACTATTTTCTACAAGGACTTCTCAGTTTGAACCTTCAGTAATAAACTTCCTGATATGGATTCTTAAGAGACATCAAGAATCTAGAAATTGCAGTGTGTCAGACAGACCTGTATATGTCATTCCCTTCTGAACAAACAAACAAAGGAACAGCCTTTGTGGCTACAGGAACAGGCACACAAAATACTGATGCAATTAAAATTCTGAAGAAAAATATTGACCAAAATTGGTTTTCCAACATGAGGCAAGGACTCTGACACAGCCCACCTGAGAAGTCAGGCCTCCCAACTCCACAACTTAACCGTGAAATCATCATTTAGACTATCCTACACTATATTCTAGGGCTCAGAAGCTTCTGTATTTGTCACAGCTTCTTTGCAATATTCCCTCCAAATATTACATGATGTTTCATTGCAAAATACTGTTGTTTACCATGTACCTGATATTTTGCCCCCTCTTTATGCATGGTCTTCTTGATTCTTAGAATAGCTGTACTGCAACTTCATTACCTGGTGGCTCACTGCATACTTTTCAGATCCAAGAAACACACAAATGAAACCTACTTATCTGTGTCCTCAAGGTGTTGCCTCTGCACGTATGGACGTAGGAAATGAAAACAGGAGTGTCCAGAGAAGTCTTGCCATTCTGATTTTGCCTCCAGCGGAGGACAAGCCTTTCACCATGTGAAAGCCTCAGCTGTCAGGTTACAGAGGTAGCGGGAGGAGAAAGGAAGGTAGAAGAACTTATTTCATCTCTCCTTGAAAATTTCCTGTGACTCGGAAAGCCATCTAAGCTACAAATCTAGAGTTCCAAATCCTCGGCCACACTTGCTAGAGACTCCTGTGATTTTGAACACTTCAGAATCATCATCGAATAGCAGCACATCTGACAGCTTTGGTAGGAAAAGCCAATTCTTCAGTCCTTCCACAAAACAATTTCAGAGGCAGCAACAACTAAAGCCTGTACAACACCACAGCAAATCTCCCATTTGGCCACCATCGAGAAGTATCTGCATTCACAGCTCTCTAACACCAGGATGGTCAGCTGTCCCAGGGGTGCGATTCTTACAAAAAATAGCCGCAGGACTGAAAGGCTGAAAGCCCCTGAACGTATACCACATACCTCAAAAAGCTCAGAATGGGGGAACTCTGGGGGAAATTGACTGGCAAGGAGTGAAAGTGGTTCTCCAGGTGTCCTCCACAGCTCGCTGAGCAAGCATCTGCATTCCAGTGCAGTTTGGGAACTGTGTTTCAGATGCCTCTTATGCTTGCTTCCTCCCCCAGCCCTGCTTCCAGGAACACAAGGCACCCCCACCGCGAGGAGCTGCTCTGAAACAGCCTAAGTGCAACGCAAGCAGTAATTTAGCTACATCTGCTCTTGTGGGCAGTGCACAAAAAGGGATTTTTGATTGCACAAATGGAGTGGCTAAATGTAAATTATGAAGGCTGTTATTTTCTTCATCATGAGGTCTCACATTCAGTCCTGAGCCAACACATACAGGGGGGCCTCCCCACAGCAGCTCAGGTTTTGCAGCATCTTCTAAGAGAAGCATTGGGCAGCTCTGCTGTATGGTAGTCCACAGAGAAAGTATTTCCACCTTCAGCTCTAGTCAGCGCAGCAGCTGAGCTGGAAGAGAGCCAAGGTCCTGCAGATGGGCAGGAAAAAGTCAAATATCAAATGAAAGACCAAAAGCAACTTTTAGTTTTTGATAATATTGTGCTTGTGAAGTATCTGATTAATGACCTTACATGTTTCAGAGCAGGCAGAGTTCAGGACAAGCTTAATTTACATGTAGTTCACAGTTCAACATAATTAGTAGTAAATAATGAAGACTCCTGGTCTGAAACTCAAGGACTTGGACTCTTTTTGCATCACTTCACTGAATCACCTGTTTCTAATTTGAAGTGTAAAAACCTGACAACATTTTGATCTCTCTATAGCTATTTGGGGGCTTTTTATAGCTCACGGTAATGCTGCCTAATCTTTTTCTCTAGCATAGAGAAAGATATTCTGCTATGATACATTCTTGAGCCTCTGTTTCAGCAAAGGCTTTAACACTTGCCTCAAAATAAGCCAGTACTGAAAGACTTTGCCTTACAACTTGCACATTAGCTCATATTTGAGACTCAGAGCTAGTTTTCAGACTACTTTTCAGGTTGCTTCAGAGGATACACACTGCCCAGTGCTGGTTCACACTAAAATTCTCTACACATTTATACCTGGGAGGGATTTTCTACTCAAGAAGGAGACTTTGGTCTTGCTGAGCCTATTCTTTCTTTGTTGGCTTTTCTTTTTTAATTTTTACTCTTTAATGACTTGGAAAACAGATACCTGTAAATTTTTCCACAGCTTTTGGGGAAGGAATTAGGAAGAAGACACTCACACTGGTTTAGAGCTTGGAGCCTGTATGACCCAGTTTTAAGTTTTAGCATGCAGCATATTGATTATCAAATTACAACCCCCACAAAGCATAGTTAGAGAGCACCATGGCTGACTAGCATTTAACAGGATGGAGGCAAAGTGTACAGCTATAAAAAAACACTAAACTAAAGCTGTATGACAAACTGGGCTGCACAAAGACTTCCACTGCTTACAGTTTCTTTGATTTAACTCTAGGGTTACTAAATTAGCTTTGACTTCCAAATAATTAAAACCTATTATAATTATCCTCATTAACTATACCCTCTAATATAAAAAATGCGTGGCTTCAAAAGATGGTGACATAATCAGGGTATGGCATGATGGACATATACTACTTTGCTTCCAGGCACCTTGGAGAAACTAATATATGTTTATACTCATATTTTGCCCTGTTTGGGTCTTATTCCACTTCCTCTGTGGTTGTCTTGCTGTGGGCCTATGATGAAAATCAATGATCAAGGCAGACTGCATACAATTCAGCTGCAGACTTACAGCGTAAAAAATAGACAGCAATAGCACACACCATAAAAACAGTTTCTGAGGAGGGTGCTCATGTAACCCCATCCCTGTCTTTTTCTCCTCTCCTCATTTCACCATGGAACAATTACACTTAAGAATAATCCTCTGTCTTAGCATACCTGAACAAGGAAAATGAAATTATCTGTTTCCCTGGCTACAGGTCCTATTATTATTGGGAAATGTTTAATGAAGGCTCCTCAGAGTCCCTTCACACATCTTGTTAACTAAAAGCCCATGGTTTACAGCTCCTTGCCACAACAGCAAAGAGATACCAGCTACCAAAAATGCCTCATTCAGAGAATATACACAACTGAAATATTAGCCACAGGTAATGACTACAGTGGCTTATATTAGGATGAAGGCTTCCAGTATTACAAGTGTACAAACTGGGTAACACTCATTGCTCTTTGTGGCTTTTTTTGCCTTGGCACAACGCTAGATTATGAGGGGATGGGATAGAGGGAGGGAGAGAGGGAGGGATGCATGCTTATGGAAGACCTTAGGAATTGAGCCAGTGGCTTGGACAAAAAAGTGTGATGTAATGAGATAATCTTTCGTGACTCCTGAACTCCACTATGCAAAAAGGAACCCAAAGCAAGAATTATGCTTTTTTTTCCTTAAGATTTAAAAAAAGAAATGAAGTTTGGGAAAATTTTAACCACCAGAAAGGTGACTGAAGAACAAATACGGAAGTTCTGAATGCTAGAAAAAAAAAATTGCAGGTCCCTTGGGAATGCTAGGCTGTATGCCAGCATTAAGCCAGCCTGTGTCATAAGTAGAACAAGAAACGGGGACAGACCTGATGCCCACTGAAGTCACAGGCAAATGTTCTGCTGAATTCAAGGTAATAATACTAATGTAAAAGTGCCCTCTTTAATGAAATTTTAATTTTGTCAGAACACCAGCCTTATACCATCAACTTATCCACCCACATTAATTTCAAGTGAAATATAAATATTGTCCAATATTGTCTGTTAACAAATACCAAAAGAAAACAAGATCAGTAGTTTTCCCATATCTTACTCCAGCTTTACAATGCAAATAACTGCGAATCTTTTTCAAACATGCATTTTCCACAAATATGTAGCCACACCAGCTGCTGTTATACAATTTTACTCATAGACTAAGAAACAGACTCTAGCAGCCATGAAAATGCAGTACAGCTAGCACTTTTAACAGCATGGTGTGAGTCATATCACTTCATTCTGAGATGCTGCTAAGGACTCTGCACTGCAGAACCTGAAGGTATCTTAGGATTTCTAACAAGCATGGGTTTTTTTCCCAAGATAGTGGAAATATGCTACATGTAGTTGCAATTTTGGTAGCTGTACAGTACTAAAAAAACTGGACCAGTAACCTGGCTCCTAGGTCTGAGTGACCTAAAGTAGTGCCTGTACTGTGGTGGAGTGCTTTAGGAGAGCTCAGGGGGTTCTGTATGCCGTAGACGTGGGTGGTTGTTTAAGTTGCTTAGGCATTACTTTAAGGTGTTTAAAAATGAACAGAAAAAAATCATGGCCAAGGATTTTACTTTGGTTCTAGTTTTTCATGTATTCTTCAGTCAGATCTCATTTGATTAATCAGTAATTAGGTATGAGAAATGTCAAGATAAGCTAAACAAAAGTAAAATACTATCTGTACCATTCTTCTTGGACTTGTAATCTATATTCACAGAATGAGTCGAAAATCACCTAAATAAACACATCTGTTAAGCTAACATTTTCCAGTGATAGCAGTTTTAATGTTGTGAAATGTGTTTGATGTGTTCACGTTACAAAGACCAGTTTCCAAAATGTTACTTTCCTTTTTTTTTTTTTAAAGTGTCAACTGACTTTTTTCCTGTTGGCTCTGTACTGGCCAACATACTGTTCATTTAATACTGGCTAAAGCTAGAGGTAAAATGTTAAAATTCTCCAGTGTCTTTATAAGTAGGTTGGAAAGAAAATATTGTGAGGGCTGTATGGAGACTAGGACCAAAAAGTTTAGCTCTGTTAAATGTCTTCTCTAGCAGTTACACATTGCAATAGATCGCTTTGGTCAATAGTTATGTAGGAAAGATGATACTTTTGAAGACAAAGACAGTCGGTTTTTTTGAGCTCCAGGAGAAAGTTATCAGTTATATGAAATGATAATACAGACTCAGGGCCAGGGTCAGCACTGGCTCATAATGCAAAGATATCTGTAAGCACATCTGTAAACATTGTGCTTATGTCTATCTAGAGGAATCAAAATGCCCAAACACTTTCTTTTTGAAAAAGATTCAAGAAAGTCCAATTTTCCTTCATGGTGCAATATCAGGTTCATCATGATAATAACAGAAGCACAACTGACAAGGTGAAAAGTGATGTTTAGCTGGACAGGGGATGACTAGAGAAGGGAGATGGTACTTGAACTTAAAAATCCCTTCTTGCAGTGGCTTTTCCTGCTGTTTTTCTGGGTATTCACACTGGTAGCCACCCAGCCACAAAGAGCCCACCATCTGCCCCATTTTACTCTTCACTCCTAAGTTTGGTTCCCAGTTTCTGGGAACAGATCAGAATTGAAACCTCTTAAAAATAGCTGAGAGGGCAGACATTGATTTTTTTCTTCTCCCAGGCACAGACAGGCTGGTCCAGTGAAGGTCAAACACCCCTTTGCAGGTGGATAAGTGAAGAAATAGATTCTTTAATTTCTAATTTTCCTGAGAATGTACATCAACTTTGTTATTTGTGTGAACCAAGAGAGTTAAATTATTAGAAATCCTGCATCATCCCAGTAATTTCCTTTTAATCAGAAATCAGATCTAGTGTGCAATTGGCTTCTTTGCTGAAGAATGAGCAATTGCAATTTAAATGGCATTTGTTTACAGTCATGACAGGTCATTTTTCCCCTTAGCCTCTCAAAATTTGAAGAGGTTGAAAAGCTTATGCTTGCCAGGCTGCCATCAAACACTGATAATTATTAAGTTCAAAAAAGGACATTCAATTAGTGACGCAAGTATTAGTGACGTAAGTATCTAGAATGATCTCTTAAACCCACCAGTCCCGCCATATTAAGAGCTGTAATAAAATACACTCATTAGAGCACAAAAGATAGATAATAGCCTGCTATTAAAGTGCTTTAATCCTCTTGCAGTACAGCAACTGCAGCACTCAAGTTTAGGTCATCTGCTCTTACGAGGCTTGGTATAATTTGAATATAAATAAATAGACCAGAGAGTATTGTTAATATTGATTACACAGAGTATTCAATGGGATTTTCCATGCCAAATGCTGAAATGGTGATATATTCATGTATTTATGGAACACATAGGAAACATGGATTTGTCCAACATCCAGCAGAATTCGGTAAGCCAATCACAGTCAGAAATGACTCTGGAGTGGTGTCAGACAATGATGCTGAGCGTTTGGGGGCTAAACTCTTGCAAGATGAACCAGGATGTCAGATCAGTACAAACTTTAAATTGACAGCTAGTTTTCATCTCTCCCCCACACCCCTCACAAATAATGTCCTAATAAATACTGGACACACCGTTCAGTTCTGAGACTGGCAGCACTAACAGTAATGTGTAAATTCTCTTAACAAAGCCCAAAAGTCAGGAGGCAGGACAGACCCTGGAGAGCACGTGTCACCTTGCTTCAACCATCTTTCAGGTCCCCCAGCTGAAATGTTGAGGACTGGAGCAACAGAGAAGCTGGGGAGGAAGGGCACAAGAAAAGCAGGAAAACTGAGAGCTGCAAGTCTTCGTGAGAGAGCAAGTGAGAATGATGATTGTAGGTCAAGGATGGCTAAGATGACAAATGTGTAAGGGCTGAGACCAAAACAACAAGAACAGAGGAAATAGTGAAGGCAGCAAATATATCAGATGAGGCAAAATCTGGCCACAGAAAAAGGAACAGGGTGTGAGTCACAAACTGGTTCTCTGACACCAAAAAGCAGATAGGAGGAACGAGATAGACACCCAAATGGTGAAAAAACAATTCCAAAAAAAGAGAAGGAAGGAACAAAGGGAGATGCATTTTAGATCAGTAATTTGGAGAACATTCAATTTCTTAAGAAAACTGTTGACTGACAGTTACAAGTCATATTCCTTCACTGCAAACATCAGATGCAGAGATGCTATAACGTTTTGTGATTGTGCCAGTTTGAGAAATTATGTGACTTGCACATGGTGGAGGCGGGGGAAATAGGCAATAAAATTTTCCCTCAAAGTCAAAATATTCCATTTCCATAATTTTATGAGATAAATACTTTTTTAAAATTCAAAATATCTTTTAAAAATCTCCCTTAGTTTTGTTTATTTGACCAAGAGCTGTTTTTAACCTAGTTCCCTGAAGAAAATTGAGGACTTCTATTTTGGATAACGCTTGACAGGATGGATTTTACCAGCTGTAAAAATAGCTCACAGTTTCTCCTGCACATGAAGCCAGAGAGCAGCAGAAACCTTTCTCCTGCACATGAAGCCAGAGAGCAGCAGAAACCCGTGTGAAACCATTTCTTTCTTCTTTTAACTGCCAGTGAACCAAAAGAGGGGAAAAAATGAATCATTCATTCAGTTCTAATTCAGAAGAATTGAGACTGACGCTCTCTCACAAACCCTTTTGAGCTCCTGGTTAGATTCTGATTGCATTTGCTCAGCTCTGGAGAAGGCCCACAGATTATAAACTCTTTCTGACAAGGGCTCTCATTTATTTCCTGCTGCCCGGAGTTGCCTTGGGGCTGCATCACGTGGTGTGGGAGGCCTGAAAGCTTGCCGAAGCTCCCTTTCCCAGCATTGTCCACGTTTTGTTACATAATTTAACATAAACACAGATTCCATAATTTCTGAATGTTTTGGGGGCTATTTCACTTTATTCAGAGCACTAAAAAGACCTCTTTAATTGAGTGCTTCTTGAAAATGTTTCAGCAACATAAACCCAGATATTGTGAATGTGCCATGTCAAAATTCATGTTTATGGTGCTTTTTACTGACAATTGAAGTAATTATCAGAAACTCCTTACCAGTGCTGGCTGCTTCCAGCCTCATGCTCCAGGAATGTAACCATGCTCTACTGAACTGGGACCCTCAGGTTGAAAGCCAGAAGCAAGAGCTGTGAGAACTGCTTTAATAGCTTTCCTCTCCCCGAAACTGTAGAGTAGGAGTTCTCTCAAGACTGGATTTGCAGGTTTGACTGAATGACTTGACAGACTGCAGTCTTGAAGTATGTTAAGAGCAAAACAACAGCTCACTACAAAGAGGATGAAACATTTCCCCATTTATTGGAAGATAGCCTACTTAGATCAGGCCATTTCTCTTGGCGACATAAGAACTCTGCTCCAAAGCCTGATATTGATAAAATCTCTATGACTGTGGTTAGTGGCAAGTAACAATCACCTATGGGAGAAGGAGGGCATAAAACAGAGATTACTGCATTATGTTTTTGTAAATTAAAAATTGGCCATAACATTTATAATGTAAGCTGATTCCCTTACAGTTAGTACATCTATACAGATTACTCCCAGAGAACTGGACATTTTTTACAAGAGAAAGGGCTTGATTTTTTGTGGCCATCTAACTTATTTTTGGAAAATTTCTCTTCCAAAAATGCTGAAATTGAAAATGACCATACTGAGAATCATATGCTGAAAATAGGTGCTTTGTTAGAGGAAAAATGGGAGTGTTCATGCAGATACAACAGGCTATTATTTAGTGTTCATAAATTGGTGAATGCATTTCTTGGAAAACTTTTGTTGCCAAAAAGCACGGTAGCAATGTAGGTGGTCTTCTGACTTTATTAGTTGTTATCAATAAATCGTAGTGAAGAAAGTACTGTAAAGCAGAAGACACTAGAAATTAGACAGAAGTGGTAAGTAAAATGATGTTTTATGGATAATAGCTTGCAGCCAGTGTAATTTGTACTGTAGCACAAAGTGCTGTGTCTCAGGAAAACTCAAAAAGAAAACAGATACTCAAGACCAGATAGTGACATATTTTTTCAGGGTAGTCAGACTTCCAAATATGCATATATATGCGTGCATATATATATATAAATAAATTCACAAGGAAATGCTGCAACATTATCTATTGGATTTTTTTATGTTATATTTAATAATTTGTATCTGCAATTACAGGCAGTAATTCTGACCCAGATCTTGGAGCGACACAGATTTATTCCCACTGATGGTATCACTGTCTCTTTAATGTTCTATTCCCTATTCTGAACAATAAAATTATAAACATGGCTCATATTTTTACATTTTTCCTAATTCCTGTACTCAGGCTGCTTAAGTATATTGCTCTCAGTATATTTCCAAAACTTCCTTTCATTTGTGTCTCCAAGCTTCTCTCATATTACCTTTTCTTTTAGGTATTCTGCTGGTCCTTTTCTCTGAAAGACTAACAGCCCTCACTCAATTCCTTCTTAATACACATATTTGCTGGAAAAGCCAATGCTAATCTGTTGGAGATAGAGGTCATTTAATATAATAAGTCTGCACAACCTGAGAAACTAAACCCTTGTCTGATCATTCCCCGTGTCTTATTTATGTGTCTGACTAGTACTGTTTATCTCACTGAAAAGGCGTAATCTAATGGGGTGGCCCTTAAGGTTCAAAAGCGTCACAGTCAGTATGAATGCACTATAAAATACAGTTATGTTCTACATTTTAAAAAACAGTTTGTGATTTTGTGAGTCCAAGTGGATGCCCAGTTTTCCGAACGGGTCGTCGAGCCAGGTGCACACCAACATGGATGCTTAAAATGAGAAAACAGAACTTTGTTAGACACTGAGAAGTAGGTCAGTATAATCATAGGAACTGTCTTTCAACACAGTAGACATAAAAAAAAAGAAATACCTCCCTTGACAGATAAGAATAAAACCTTTGCAGAGTATTGGAAAGCATATTTTAGCTGTAAAGACTGAAAAGGAAAACCACCACATAAGACAAAAAATTACTAAAAGGACAGAATATAACCTCATGGCATGACTAACTACTGCATTTTATTATTTCTTATACTTGGTTCAAAGACAAAATGAAAACTTTTTCTTTTTCTGCTAGCTTTTTGAGTCCTAGATTTAACCCTGTATTTTTTGACAGGGGATCATTCAGCTACTGATAAGGAAAGAGGCAAATTAAAAAGCTCGTAGTTTTATATGGCTGCGTGTTAGGGATATGCACACAGCAATAAGTTTTTTTTGTTGCCACAGGCTTATTAGAAACTAACTTTTTTGCCTCACTATTTTCTAAACAAGTTATCTCCAGTTTACAGATAACTAGACTTGACCTGCCCCTATAAGAGGTTTCATTAGATATCCTAAAGCATCCAGTTTCCTCAAATAATTATTTTTCAGCCATCACAACACTGTCCCTGTTAAAATTGTAGTTCAGGTTCAAGACACTGGGAGGTACTATCAAGTACAGCTACTTCTGTAAAAATGAATAAAGACCAGTACCCTGTGAGCTAAGGCTAATAAAAATCAACACTGGAGACCTTTTCCGCAGCCACTGGATTGATCAAAGCTGCAAAGTCAGTGGAAAAATTTTTATTTACCTCAGTAAATGCAGGCCAGTCTCACACTCCAGGGCTCTGCAGCTCGCTCCCTGGTGTCCTGCCAATGTTAATGCTGCTGTTACTGCAGTGCCCCATGTACGTTTGCTGTCTGTCGAGAAAGCTCATCCAGCAGATTGGGATGATTTACATACTCAGACATGGCACTGCAAGATAATCAGCTACAGAAGTAATTCATTTAGCAATGTGACAGTGCTGGCTGTGCAATTAAAAAATTATTAATAATGAGAGTGGTTATTTATAGATCACCTCTGATCCACAGAAGATCGAGGCACTCACCACATTTTACAGATTGATTTATAAACAGTATATCACAGGGATAATATCACTTAGCAATGAAACCTCTGGAACAGCATTTCATAGAAAAGAAGTGCAGAATACAGTATGAAGCAGAAATAATCTGCCCATTTAACAGTAGTGTGTTGGTACGTGCTGTGCCAACTGGAATTTGCCCTGGACTCCAGAGGCGACTCCTCTAACCTTGTGAAAGTACTAGAGCATTCTAAAAAAGTCATGCCTGATGTTTCAACCAAAACATGAGAAAAAGTCTAAAAGTGCGGATTGTTGATCACCATAGATGACATTCTAAATCTCGTTTTCTTCCTTAACTGGCCATGTATCTATGAAAAGCTTTCTCAAGAGTTGCTTGCAACTGCTTTCTGCTGCTAGAAAGTACACTGCAGTGACTTAGCCAAAGACATGACAGTTCAAAACATTTTCTTTCTCTCTGTTTACACAATTCCACACACACACCCCCCACACTCTACCTCAAGATGAAAGCACGTTTGTTCGCTAAACTGGGATGGGAGCAAGGAAGCGTCCTGTAAGCTTTCTTGGATAATTCAGCCAGTACTAATATCTGTTATATAAAATATAGATATCAGTAAAATGAAAAACATCACCCATCTCTTGACTTCCACATCAATAAAATGATATAAATAAAAATCACATGTCACATCTGAAACATACACAAAAAGCTAAAAGACTTAGTGATTTGAAAATACAATGTACAATAATTATTAGTTTAATTCATGAAGCTAAAGAACCAAAATAAAAATCAATTTCTTGTTTATAAAAATACTTTCTTGCATTCCCATTTTTAAAATCTAGAATGCAAAATGCTGTCTATTTCATGTACAATGACTATACAGCTAGATTCTGACTCTGTGTATTACATTTTCATAAAAGAAATTCATCACCTGAAGAAACATGTAAGGCACTCAAACCTGAGGATAAACACTTTCTAGAAGTCAATGTTTTTATTTCTCCCTTAGCATTAAGGGAAGTACAGTGGCTGAGCTGAAAATATCTGCTTTGCTCCTTGTATATGGAAACTATAACAGTCTATGTACAGTGCCAGTATCAATATATTGCCGCTTATTTGCTGAGCGGTGCTGGCTATCCTCAAAAGCACACCTTTAATGGAGCAGCTGAAAGGCACAGATCCATGACTGTACTCAAGTAAGAATGGGGTAAGGAGGTGATTGTGTCTAAATCTGTTCCTCATCGTTTTACTGCCCAGATGAGGTGAAAAACAGAAACGCCGTACCTCGCTCCCAGCTCTCTCTAGCCGGTGATGTACCGTTATAGCTCCAGCTCCAGCTGTTTTTCAAAGCCAGTGCTAATGGAATGTGATTGCTCTCTCCTTCTTCTTGCCTACACAGCTGCTTGATCAGAAGACTTAGTGAGCAAATACATCACAAATACTGAGTGTACTGATCTCCGTATGGGTGCCATTACCAATATCCTTCAAGCCAGGCTCCAGGGGTTTCTTATCGGTGGCAAAGGAGCTTACATAAAATAGATAAGCCAAACCAGCTTTTTTTCATCCATTATCTAGTAACAAAACATAACATAAGCAAATTTTCAGCAAGTCAGGTTCTCTACTGGTGTACTGAAAGTGTTCATTCACCCAGCATCCAGGTGCTGCATACAGATAACTCTGCCTTTAAATTCTCTCCAGAAGGAACAAAACAGTAGCCAATTCCATGAGCTTCAGAGCTCATCCATCATTTAACACCAGGAAGGATGTAACTCAACAAAGCTGGGACCAGTCTGACTTTCCTCAAAGCCGGACCCCTAACAAACCCCTTACTGAAAGCACGCAGCTGTGGTTTATCCACCCCACAGGGACACCGTCCTGGGGTCTGTACCTTCAATACCCACAGCAATTAATTGAAAAATAGCATGATATGCACTGCAAGAAATTAAATTATCTGGTCAGGATGAGGGCCGGCAAGCAATCTTTTATGCAACTAGACAGTAATGCTGCTGACTGCACATGAGGGTCATTTAGCACTCACTATTCATACTAGCCAATTCCACATATATGCATGAACTATTAACATCTCATTCCTTTCCAGATGAGATCTTCCCAATCAAGAAGTTATCAAGATATACTGTGATGGCCCCCTGTCTTTTATTTTAACTTATCCTTAATTATCCTTCATTTTCCTCTTGCAGCTAGGCCAAGATTTTCTTTCCATCCTCTTTTCCTCCCCTCACCTTAGGAATGACTTCTTGCTGCATTCTCTCCTTTTTGGAGGAATCTTTAGTTTGTTCTCTGTTCTGTCTCATACAGTGGGACTTCTTCACAAGCCTCTGTGTTTTTTGTCATGTCAGTGAAGCATTTTGCACGCTGTTGCTCTGACCAGAAGCTAATAATATACAGTAGCTGTGGACTGAAAGGGTACCAGGGACAACATTTTTGACACATGAAGACAGAATCTGCCAGGAAATACTTGTTCCATCGAGCTGTAGGTTGTGTCATGATTCCTTCCTTTCTTAGCTAATAGGATCTTTGCCATGAAAGACCTAAATCACCTGCATATAGGAAGACTAACCTGTCTAGAGCAGGTGATGCCTGGGGGGACCTTACTATCCATCACAGCCCTACCTCCAAAACTGAAATCACACCGGCTTGCCACAGTGTTCAGGCTATAGCTCTGGGGCCCTGCGAGGTCTGATGCAGGATTAGCTGCTCATATTCTAGAGGCAGACTATAAGCTACCTAGCAACTAGCAGTTTATTACTGCTTAGAATTATTCAACAAAAAATTGTGTGCATTTTGGCATAAAAAATAAGACAACTTTACTCAAGAAACAACAAACAAGATGACACTGTAAACACTGTAATAATTAGTTACAACTTCTTCAGCGTGTTGGGTATCACATTTTACTCTGTCTTAGATAAATTTCTTGTATAATGAAGGCAGTAATATCTGCAGTGTGGGTGGTAATAGTTTCTTACCTGTTCTGCAACACAGTGTGCTAGCGACATTATGATATTTTACCCGTGCTAGAATTTAAACAATTTGTGTTAGCAGATTTTGCAAAGATCCACAGAGAGAGAATGTGTATCTGTTGCTCATTAGCACATGAGTGTAATTATCCTTTTGTATGGTTAACAGAAATGGTAGCAGCAATATGTTAAAATGGTTTAAAATTGCCAACTTGTTTACTATATTTCTTTCATAGCTATCAGCATAGTGATGAAGAGTGCCACATAAAATTCACAGTTTGAATCAATTTTCACAGTTATCACACTATTATGACTAGCAATTACTCTAAATATTCATGTAGTATGAAGATGACAGCCATTTAAAGTTATCTGAGAGAGAGATATTGTCCTTCAGAAACAAGCAATGATTTGAATTCACAGTTTGGGAAATCTTGGGGGCATTAAGCTGAACTTCCAAAACCTTAAACCTTATAAACAACTTATCTAGGATTGGACATTTTCACAAGCCCTGTGCTGCAATGATCACCCAAACAACAGCTCTCCATCTGTAACTTCTGTATTTTAATCTCCTTGGTCTGCAAAATTGTGTTAGAAATTTTGCAACATTTGTCTTTCAAATGAAATTTCTGGTACTTCCTTATTTGCATTAAGATGGGGAAAAAAGTTTCAGAGTAACATTTATTTCAGTATCTTACTTCTGCTTCTGATCAACACCAGAAAAATCTAAGGGCAGACAAGGATATCCAGTGAGCGACAAGGATAGATATGGAAGAGGAGAATTCAATCAAATTTTCTTGAGCTTCAGAGAAGATCTAGTTCACATTTTAAGCAGGAGCCTTAAACCCATTGTTAAAATTGATTTTTTCCCAAATCTTCATAGTATATTTGTTTCCAATGTCATTTCTGTGTGCAAGCTGTGTGACAGTCTACTACTACCATAGGATGCTTTTTGCAAACAATGAGGACTTGAAAGCAGCATTCAGAGTTAGAAGCTGGACAGCAAGAATAAGAAGCCAAAAGCAAGACTCGGAGAGACATCGCTTATGCCCCTTCAGGCAGCAACCAGCTGAGCCAGTGTACAATCCTCTGCTACACAGAAACACCGAAGTACCTGCACCCCAGTATTTTTTTCTCCATGATTTGTGGGTCATCTTTTTCCTCCTCTCTCCCAAGAGAACAAAATACAGGCAAGTGTTTATCGGCTGGATCCTTGCTAAACAGTGTAACACAGGCTCTGACCTACGTGGTCTGAATCAAACTGGCGTGCCTCAGCTGGAAGCACCACCTAACAAAACATTCATGAGAGGTGGAGGAAACTCAGGCAGCTCCTCAGAGAGTGCTAACTACTTAGCCCACCCATAGTAAATGTTTCCGTTACTTTCAGTGCTTCTCCGTAAATCTTACCTCCTCAGTTACTGATTACAGTGGAAAACCACAAGCAAACCCAGACCTAAATGACAAGCAATAAAGGACCTTCTGACTTGCTGTTTCAGTAAATGTTTTGGATCAGTAAAGCCAGTTAGACCAAACTTTCTGTCACAAATTTAGGAAAAATGCCTCCTTGGAAATGTCGTAATCCCTGTGATAAACAGAGGTATGTTTGGAAAAGGTGTCCCAGGCATTCCTATTGACGTGTAATTGGGGCATTTGTGTCTTATCAAGAAAAGCAGACATCACAAAATTACTCTTTTGGTTTTTTTAGAGCTTAGTGGAAAGAACACACTAAAATGAGGGTGAACAGCATCCAGTGGTGACAGGAGCAATTTTCCAAGTGTGATGAATATGCCAAAGTTACTAGACAGAATGGCAGCATTCTGCAGAGGCTGATGACAAACAGCTTCTTCTGCAGTGCTGGTGCAGCATTTAATGCTCCCAGACTGACCGGAAAATGGGAGGCAAGGAAATGAAAGGAACTTTCACACTGAATTTCAGTTAATTAAAAGCAGAAATGTGGGAGAAGGAGAAGTCTTACCTTTTGAAATCGTACTTCCCCCTCTTTCGATTATATTATGCCCAAAGGCTGAATAAATATACTTTTGGTGTTTGGAGCCAAATGATGGCTCTGGTCCGCAAATATTCCCAGTGCTGCTATATGTGCCATAGAAGAAGCTGAACGTATGTGTTTTATTTTATTCTCCAGCATCAGCAATGAAAGTAAAACAAGAACGTGAAGCATTTGTGCTCAATTCATTTTGGAGAGAAAAAAAGAAAAGGTAGATCACAGGAAATCACACTTCTATTCTGCACTTGTAAGATTGCTAGAAGGAGCTGACTGTAATAAGGAAGCTAAAAATCTGGCATTTTACAAGAAGTTACCACTTCCCCTTTAGGGACTGTCATCATATTCTGATTTACTGAGGGTACATTTTCCTGAATCTTAGACCAGAAATAAGACTTCTACAGTAGTTCCTCTATTTGTTAGAATCACCAATGACAAATAGTGATTTATCCATTCTAGTAGTTATTCATACCTCAGTGTCTGAAAATGCTTCATAAGCCAGAAATTCCAGGAAGGGTCTCAGAATCTATTTGCATTTCCTTTTGTACTATACACCATCATTTCCCCATTTCAGCCCCTTAAAAATAACACTGTGCACAGTCCACCATCTTGTTGTTTTAACATTACTTCAAGGCAAACACAGACTTTATTAGAATAGTAAGTTGTGTATAATGGTTGCAGATTACTGACTCTTAGGGGATAGTTTGCCTGAAGTATGGAGATCTCACCTGTAAAATCTTGGAGGCCCTGATGCAGGAAAACATTCTGATGTCGAAACAATTCCCTTCAATTTGGTGTATTTTAATTAAGCATTTTCGGGGGAGGGGGTTAAGTTCTGTTTTAAAGTTTCCCAACTGCCTAAAACATTTGCTGTTTGTCATGCTCTGAAGCACCTCGGTTTTGAGAGAACTGGTTACTCAGCTCTGCTCTGGCACCCAGTCCTAGGATCGAGATGTTCATCCAAGCAGACAAACATCTGTGGGATGGGATTGCCCTGGGCTTAGCACATGCACTGCCCATGCAGCTGGTGGAGCTCCTCATAAAATGCCACGAGAATCACCACATTCCTATAAACAACCCGCTTTAGGAGGACTGCTGTTGACTGCCTCTTTTTAGCGTAAAGCACAGTTTCAGCAGTAGGGACAGAGAGTATCCTTCACCTACAGTAAGGCTTTAGTCCACTTTCTGAGGTGTATAGGATGTGCAGGTTAAAACTCCTCAGCTGTAAAAATTACTGAATCCCAGGAATTCCACATTTCGTCAGGTACTCTAGCCATTACTGCACTGCATAGTCTTATCACCTATACTCACCTCACCTTCTCAACCATACTGAAAGACAAAAGCAAGGCCAGCTCACTCTCTCAAAAACAGCAATGTAATGCCCTGATGTTTGAGAGAGAAGCTCAGGCTATGGATCACAACTGGAAGAGTCCTCCTCCTTCCAGCCAGGAGTGAGGGGAAGACAGGCAAGAAGAAAGTGTTCGCAAATCCTTCTTGTCCTCGTGGTTTCTTGCTGGCCTCTGCCCACTGTGCTTATGGACTCTCCTAGGCACAGCACTGGCTGTGCACGCCTTGTAATCGCTATGCTAATGAGGGGACACCCCTGCTCTCTGATTAGGGAGGGTGGGCATCTGCTGCTTCTCGTCATCACGCAGGCATGAGAATGGCTCTTGGTGTTATTTTTTTCTCAGGTAGCTTTCTTCAGCCTACAGACTCTCGTTTGACTGGGTGACTGCCACAGCCTGGCCCTGCTCCTGGTTGTCCTCAATCACTTCCATAACAAGCATGAGTAGTTTCTAAAAAAATTAGTATGAGAGGAAGTGCAAAGTCATTAAAAGGTATAGCTTCCTGGCACAAAACAATTATCAATTCTATCATTTGAGACCACAGCTCCGGTGACTCCAGTGACACAACAAAGATGCTTCTGCACTCACATCTGAGGTCATGCAGAATTTGAAAGGCTTTCTCTCGCGTTATACTTGCTGTAGTTTCTTAAAATTCAGACCATCCAATCACAGCCTTAACCTGTTTGTTCTGATATAACCATCTTCTGTTATGACCTCTCAGCTGTGCTGTCCAGCTTCTTCTTATAGCAGGCGTCTTCTCTGACATTTCTCTTTTTTTATGCTTTCTGAACTAGTTCCATACAGACTTACTTGATTTTGAAATTAAAGTTGAACTGCCAGCCCTGAAAATGAATAAACTTGAATTTAAAATATGTATCTTTAGTTACTGTGGTTATCTATATAAAACATTTTAAGTTCAAGTTTTAAAAATCTTGCAAACAAAAGTATGTTCTTTAAACAGTTGTGTAAACTAAGCATTTTCAGATTTTGTCCTTGCATTATTTTAGTGAAAGAACAGATATTAATTCTTAGCCCAGTGCTATGTAGTCTCTGGAGCTCAGCCGGAACAGGAGTGACATTTTAGTATTTTTGCATAGATGTAATCTTGTTAACTTATTACCTGAACAGAAATGTTTATCACATGATTTGCGTTTCCCTGGTAAATTATTCCGATGTTTGTGTCTGATCCAGCTCTCACCAGCTGTGTCTTTATTAGTAAATAAAAAAGATCCAGAACGCAAGGTCAAAGTTTGTAGATGCCTCATCCCTGGAAACATTCAAGGTTAGATTGGATGGGGGTCTTTGCAATCTGATCTAGGTGAAGACGCCCCAGACCATTGCAGAGGTATTGAACTAGATGACCTTTTCTATGAGTCTATGATTCTAAGGTCTAGTCCAGGATCACTCAAACTATACAACCTTTCGCACAGTCCTGGCCACAGCTTCTGGACGTGCTAGCTCTCCCAGTGCACATCTCCCAGCCCAGGGACACCATGTGCCATGGGACATTTCCTGATGGCAGTTTGGATGTTGTCACCCTGCCTGGTGGGTGGGGAAGGCACTGAGACATGGGCACAAGCTGGGCCATGTTTCTTAGCTTCAGAGTCAGAGAACAGTTTGAGGTCTCTGATGACACTGACACAGCTGCTGGTGGTCTCCTCGTTGACTTCAGTGAAGGTGGGAGAGTCTCTTTGTCGGTGAGTTTAATGGGTGGCATTGGTCACTGCCCTGCAACAGCAACAGAAGAATTAGAGCTCTGTAACTCATTGCACTCTACTATTTGATCATAAAAGTGCTAACAAAGCCTATTAGCTTGAAATGTCTTTTGCAATTAAGCAGAAGCGCAAACAGGCCAAATAAAAGAGAAGACTTTCTTGAACACTGAAGGGCAAATTTCCACCTCATCTTTTCTGCTGAAGGCAGTACTTCTTGAATTACATTTTTTAGCTGATTAGAACCCAGCTAAGAGTGCCTAGTACCTACTTGTAGGCCTCAGTATTCTCTGAATACTAACAGAGGCACAGCACCATCCTGAGTCAAATGCCTACTCCCAAAGTTGGAATATTTTTCGTCAATAATGTCAGAAATTATGGCTGAATCAAATCAGGTTGTTGAATGCATCAGCTCTGGTGGGATGGAAGCAGGCTGTTAGATCTTCCAGACTATGCATTATGCTAATAGATAATGTACTGTACTATTACAAAGCTGTTTCTGTTTTCCCTAGAGTTAGGAACTGGGAAAAATGCTGCTTCAGTAACAGCAAACAATCTTATTTCTGTAAAAGCACCTTTGTGATTACGCAGACTTACATAGATGCATTTCAAATTCCCATTCCACAACATCTGCATATGATCTAAAGTCAAAATATCTTACCACAGCGAACAAGTGACAGCAACGCTGCTAACACATTTGCTCATTATTTAATTAGCAAAACCTGGACACAAGCAACACAGGAATCTGCCTTAGGATATAGACAGGGAAGGAGAGTAAAAATTATTATTGGTTCATTGTGGTGAATTCCGGTTTTACAGAATTCAAATCTGTTACCCATACTCAACCTGGTTAATGCCTGTGGAGTCAGCTCTGCTCTTAGAAAAGTAGAAAGACCAAAGTAATTTCCTCCCTCATGCTGGACTTACATTCTTTAAGCTCAGGTGTTCCCACAGACATGAGCATGAAACCATGCAGGTAAGCACAGCTGAGATGACATAAACTACCCTAAGAAAGGTCTGCTCCTTCTCTGCTGCTGGGATTATCAGTACGAGCCCCGACAACAGGATGGGGTCTCAGTAATGCCTGGAGTTGGTACCCATCTGCAAGATGGAGGATGAAGAAAGTGGACCTTGATGATGTCCTTTGAAGTCAGAGTGGGTTGTGTAAGCAGACACCACATCTGTGAGAGCAACATATTAGAAACAAAAAAAGGAGAGTAAGTGTTGTGCATGTGAGCTACATGGAGCAGTAATTGGAAATAACTAGCTCGACTGCGGGGTCAGAGCTTGCTTGCTAAGCAGGGACTCATGCCTCAGGCACATCTCAGCACCCTCTGCTCAGCTTCCTGCTAAAGACAAGGACACCTGCCTCCAACAATTCTTTCTCTCTCTTTGCTTCTTTGTCATTAAAGTGGTCTCATGGCACATATGTAGCCCTTTTCATCTCTTCCTGTGCTCATGCTCAGCTAGAGCAGTTTGACGTCTGACACAGTCTGGGGAGAGCTGATCTTTTGTCATCCATGTGTGAAATAAGTACGTGTTGCACTGGCAGTATTTCTGCTTTGTCTAGATATAAATCTGGCCTTGGAAAAGGCTAAAGAGCCTTAAAAATATCTGAGATCTCTGTGGGGACCAAAAAAAAAAAAAGGAAGGGTGATTTAGATCTCATTAATTTGTAGAGCACCTTTCACATTTGGCTTGAATTTTCCCAACATGTGCTTGCGGTTTTAGCTTGAGGAGTCTGGTGAGCCTGGTGTGCTGCTGGTTTCTTCTGCTAACACAAACAATAGTGAAGACACATGAGATTACAGGGCAGGCTTCACTCTTTTACAGTTTTCAGAGATTCTTTCCTGATCTCTGCATCCTGAAAGGGCCTCACTTCAAGGTGCTGCAGGCCGTAAGGATGGCCAGAAGGGATGGGGTTCACCTTAACTCAACTTCTCTATCTGAAGGACAGACGTTGAGCCAATGTTCCTCTATAGCCACGGGAGAGACCGAGGCATCTCGTACCCTTCCAGTCTTTATCATAGGCTGCACTATTTTCCTCTCACGTGCCTCTACCTCTCTCCTGCTCTCTCCAGCTGTAACACAGCCCTTCTCTTGCTAACTTTTCACTTGCTCAGTTCCCCGTACTCCTCAGTTCCAAGTGAAATTGAAAGAGGAAGCGCTGAGAGAGCGGAGAGCTTTTCTCATAGTATTTCTGGATGAAACTGAAGCACTGACCACTGGAAATCTTCTGTCCGGTTTTGCGCACTCTGAGGACAAGTAAACAGCTTCTCTATCAGCACAGCTGTGACTAGACAAGTTATGAGACAAGAATATGAGTGGAAGCCTGCAGACATCAAGGACTCCATGATTTATGAACACTGTATTACATTTTACCTCTGCCCCACAATTCTATAAACTGTGTTCTCCTTCTAAATGAAAAAATATTAAAAGGGATTAAATCAAAATCTACAATCACTTCCTTCTTTTTTTTTTTCAAAGAAGGAAGAAAATCTGTCAGATTTTCACTCTGAAAACATACTTTGGCATCCCTGAAGTCAGACCTACATACTGTGCACTTTCTTTGGAGGGGGGACTTTTTGGTGCAAATAAGTTTAGCCTCTCTCATGTCTGTCTGTTTAAATCTGACAGCTGAAGATTTCAGCATCACAGTTGCACCAGAAGTGCATGGAGAAACACAATATTTGAACTAACTGAGGTCCTAAATATCTATACTTAACAGAGTGAAGCCAGCATATCAGATTGCATGGTAAACAGCAACAGAAGGGGCGGGGGCAGGAGATGGAGGAAGGATAGAGAACATTATTTGGTATTTGCAGCCAAAGATAGAAGAGTGTCCTTCACCAGCTAAAGTTTCTGAATGACCCATATGGACAGCCCTATGCAAAAGGCATTGCAATAATTTATCAAGCGACTCAAGAATGAATAGTTGCCTTGATATTTTTGTGTGTTATAAATATCTATTCAGGTGCTGATGGAAAAAAAAATCACTTGCGGTTTTCCATACCACCTGAGACACTGAGTTCCTAAAATTAGATCTAGACATACAGCTGAATTTGTTCCTAAATGGTTTTAAGGCTTTCTCTGTCTTGTTCAGGTTCTTTATGAGCATTGGTTTTGGGGAATAAATTGCTTGTTACAGAGAGAGAAACTACAAGGGATCACTTCAATAAAAGAATAAAAATTCCGTCTAAGACTTTCTTGTAGCAACCAGAGATGAGAAAAAATAATTTAAAACAAATTTGCCCAAGCTACCAGCAAACAGACCTAGAATATCCTTCAGGTGACCATATTTCTTTCTGGACGTAGACAAGTAATAAATACCAAGGTCGTCCTTACAAATGTATCTCCAACCAGTTTATAAAAACCCCCAGTGAAGGAGGTTTCCCAATATTCTGTGGTTACTCATTTCACTCTTCACTACTTTTATAAAAAGGAATTAAAAATCTCTAAGTATCTTTTTAGCTAAAAATACAGTTGTTATTTCTTGTTCTGTCATAGTGGAAAAGAATAACCGGTCTTCCTCACAGCACTTTTTATGTATCAAACACTACATCCTATGATATCCACCATTGCATCTTAGTCTTCTTTTTTCTAGACTACTCCTCAAACTCAGTGTTTTTCTAAACTTATTTGTACTCCTCTTCTCTGGGCTACATCTAAGCTATCTATCTATTTCCTGAAGTCTGAAACCCAGTAATGAACAGTATTCTTGCCAAGGCACAAACAGCACGGTGTAAAGAGTTACGAGCTCCAGTCTTTCATATATATGGTGCTACTGTCTCTGAATTACTTATGCTTTATTCCAAAAGCGCCATATTACTGACGCTTTTTTCATTTGCAATCTCTGATCTTCAGTATTCCTTGATTAGCCCACATTTTTATGAAAAAATACTCATATGAGGCCTCACGTTATTTGGCCCTGTGCTACATTTACCTTGCATGAAATATATTTTTGTGACCGATGTTAATATCCAGAAGTCCTTTATTCAGTCAGGAAGATAGTTTCCAACCTTAGCATTTCCATAGAGTCCTGCCACGCTTTCTTCACAAGCCGTAGCAGCTTTAGTCCTGCAGTCCAGTATTTACAACACAAACCTAATTGTGTTTATTAGCTATTATATTTTTCTTAACAAATTAACATTTGAAAGTCTTGGTAATTTTATTTGGAGGGTCTGTTGTGGGAAAAACAACCTCCAACAAATAACTGAATTCCTCAAGCTCAATGCAATCATAATTGCTTAATACAAGGTACAGATTGCCTTTGTGTTTTCCTAAATGGGATTAATGCTTGGAGGATTCAGTAACTCCTCATTAACAGGCAAAATGATTGAGTGCAACTGACTTCCAAATAATGGCTTTGGTCAGATTATGAGTGTGCCAGAGAAACATATACCCTAAATGACTCAAATAGTCCTTTCAGCTTTCCCTTCTGTGCAGACCATAGATTTGAAGGGATAATAGACTCTCAGCTAGCATAATTGCAAAGTATTTTCTTATTATCTCTGGCTAAATATCTACAAGGGCTAAGCAGAAAGGCAAAATTTGAATACCATTTCCTGCCGCTGCAGAAGCAAACTCTAATATCGTGACAGTTATTACAAAGGGGAGATGCAGAAGTGTTTTTCTGGACCAAGCAGATCTGTTCACCATATAATTGCAATAGCCTGTAATATAATTCACAATTTCTATGGAAAACGAAGAAAAACGTAAAAGCATTATTTGGCATTTCAGAGGTCTTATGCTGTTATTTTTTTCTTAGTGCTTGAAGCATTGTATGTCTATATGTTGAAGGCAAGGTGAGTTCTGTGCTTTGACAAGGCACTATGCACGCCCATTATATAAATATCTGATGGAGCCAAACAAGGATTTGGCAGTGTGTTCGTTGTCTCCTTTTTTTTGTACCAGTGATTAATGATGCTACTAGTTGTATGGTGCCAGGAATCTTGTTCCGTTTCAAACATCTTGTAATCTCTTAGCCTCAACAGTTTGAAAGCGTCCAGAAAGGTAATTGAAGAGCTCTTGAGTGAGTCTCTTGGGGCAAATGACCTTGGCATTAGGAGTATGATCCAGCTCCCACTGAAGGCAATGAAAATCATGCATGGACAACAAATGGAGCCAGATCAGGCTACTGTCACATGGTTACTTCCAGGTAACAACTTCTTAAGCTGTAATAAACATGAAGAGGCATCTAAAACAATGGTCTTACAACACTCTTAATGCAAGGAAAATTCACCTATTACAACTTACAACTAGAAAATACATGTGAAACATACTTCCAGGATTAATAATGTTGTTATTATTGACATAAAGGCTTTTGCTTACCTTAGAAATGTGCTGCTGAATTTTGCTTTCTTTGGTCAAGATGTCATTATTATAAATAATAGAGGAATGTAGGGGTGGGAGTGTAGAAGTGGGTGTGTTCTGTGCCCATCACAGTGTGTATCTAACCACCACATCACTGCTAGCTGTGTGAGAGAGTGCCGCAACCTCAACTGCACCAAGAACACGTAGGATAACACAGTCCTTGCTCACAGAAATTTATATTTTAAGTAGTCTATGCTGTAATTGAAGTGCTTGTTTGTTATGCTCTGGTGATTTCCAGCTGCAGAATGAAAACAAGTCGAGCACTTCAAAGAGCTGAAATTATTTACTCAGCATCTTCTAGCTTCTTATGCACATCAAAAGACAAGATAACTGAATGATAATATGCAAGGACAGTTTTAAAACATTTCTTACGAAAGCACTGTGTGGTTGGACTAGATAGTGTATCTACTTGCAGGAGATGGTGTACTCCAGGAAATTTTAATAGGTCAGAAATTAAAAGGCACAGTAGGAAGTTATAAAATAAAGCCTAAGCAAGAACACTTCCTATTTTAATAGTGACTTCAGCAGAAATCTATAAAACAGATCGTCATTCAGGTCATCTGGACAAGCAGAAAAGCAGGATATTATGTCAGGAGAAAGGAGGAACTGTATTACAAAAATCAGAAAAAAAACCCAGATTATCCCCTAGTGTCACCTCTGAAAAAGATTTCAAGCTGACAATTACGTTCCTTCATTCTCACATGACTCAAAAATATTGTCTTGATATCATCCATAGACACAAAAGATAACAGAGTATCTGTAACACACAAACGGTTTATCTCTTGTAAGAGAGGAAAAGGCCCAGAATCTGCAACTTTTGGGTTGTAAAGTCTTTCTAGTCAAATATGACTATCAGTTTTGGTTAGGTTCCCAAGCAGGAACCTTCCCGGAGGACGCAGGGAGCACCATCAAGCAGCATTGCTACTGAGCCGAGGAAAGAGAAACTCAGCACACGGAATTTCTCTTTAATGAGGGAACAACTCTCTTAGCCCTAGGTGGTAGGATGTAGGTTTTGTAATCACCAGCTCCCCTTAGAAGGGGCAGCTTTTCTTCTCCCCTGACAGGGAATGCAGGAAAGGTGCATCTCCCCAGAGCGAATTGCAACATGTCCCAACAACAAATCCCAACCTTGTTGAACAAGGGTTTCCAATGGGAGTTATTCCTCAGAGAGGTACAGCACCTACTTCCTTGGGATTTATCAGGTTAAGCAAATGAATTGAACACTTTGACTCTGTTTTGTATAGAGAGATATTTTTGTTTAAATGGGAACTTCATATCTACTGGTGCATTTTCAAATCCAGTTGACGTGTTTCAGCACTATTTAGACCTAAGTTGTTGGGTTAGAAGCAGATGGAAATTTTCAATTGGACGGTAATTTTTTTCTTTCCTTCATAGATTTTCTCCTTTTCTGGTTTAATTCCAAATGCTAGCTAAGCAGGATATTAGTCCAAATCAAAAGAAGAGGAAAGAAAAAAAAAGGAACAAGACAAATAACCAATTCAATATCACACAACATTTATCACAGAGTTGGCAACTTTTGAGTCTTTTCACCAAAATAATCCAGTCTGATGTTACACTCTGCTCTGCTTGTGCAAAAAGTCTCTTTCAAGAGCACTTAATATTATGAAGTTCTCTCTGCTATGCTTAATTACTTTCTGGAATAACAAGAGATGGCAGTTAAAGAAAAACCATTTTGTTTTCTTCAATGTCTCACTAATATTTAACAGTGATAAAATAGATTATTGAATCATGACTAGGAGCATAATACTTTTGTACATACATTGTTCTGTATTTATACTTAAAAGCTAAGGAATTTATATCTTAACCACATACGGTGTTATCTAACAGAGTTTTCTGGAATATTTTTAATGGTGTGGGTGGTGATGATTAATGCAAAAGACACAAAGAGCCTTCTCAAATTTTTTTCTCTCACAGATTTAATACTTCCATGTCCAAACATGTCCATTGATGGGAAAACAGAAATTTGTGCTAGGCTATACCAGAACACAGCTACACAAATTCTGCAAACTTGGACTTGTTCCTCCAAGGCAGAGATCATTGGGGGAATCACTGGAGATATCAGATGTGAAGAGTGAATATGATTTCCAATGCCTGTTGCAGAAAGCTGCATTAAAGCAGGTTTAACAGTGAACTTATCTGTAGCTCCAGGACTGGGGAACAGCGTGTTGGTCACAGGTAGGGACAAAGGCAGGGCTGGAAAGTACAGTGAACATGCCAGTCAGTTGTAACCTGCGAGAATGGCCCCTATGACTGTAGGGCAGGCATGTACCTGCAGGTCTTTTGTAATCTTGATCCCTATTGAATCAGGTGTGATGCCTGGGTCTGCCCACTGGAGCTGGGTTCCTTTCCCAATGGAAACCAAGATGCAGAGCAGGAAGGCTGGTGCACTCATCCACAACTGCAAGCTGTGGAGCATGCCCAGGTCCCAAACCATAGGCACAGCATGAGAAGCCACCATACTTTTGCAGACCAGAGGAAATGTATTTCCTGTTGTCCTGAGCCTGTGGAAGTGAAAAGTGCACTAAAGGTTTACCCATACCTATGCAAAGCATGAGTTTAATGGGAGCTGAAAGCTTTCAACATCTTCCCCAGAGGCAAGTACAAAGTGCTGGTTTAGAATGCTTGGCAGAATTTGCCCAAATATAAATAAATGCGACAGTGGAGGTAACTCTGTTTACTGGTTCAGATAGGCTTGTGCCTAGGCTAGTCAGGCTGAGCCCTGACCTCTGGACCATTCAGACCATTAACCTCCTGACCCATGCCCTGACTGCTCCTGCTCCCAACTCTGTGCCTGCAAACCCCGGTGCAATGCAGAGGCCGAGCTTCCTGCTAAGTGTAGAAAAGATCGGGGCCCACCCAGCAGTCTGAAAAGCACCATGATGGTCAACGCCTCTTGCTAAGAGCTGAAGCATACAAGCACACTAGGTCTGTTCCCACAGTGCAGCATAAGTCACATGTTGGCCCTGTGATGCAACAGAGTACTCATATATCATAGAATCATAAAATGTTTTGGGTTGGGAGGGACCTTTATAGGCCATCTAGCCTAACCCCCATCAGGCTCCAACAGTAGCAGAAAACCAGCAACAATTAGCACTGGTTGCAGCTAAGCCTGCCAGCTCAAACACCTGCCCAGCTACAGCCGAGTGTGGAGACGCTAGCAATGAACCCAGAGACTCACCAGGACTAGTGTCTGGATTCAGGATGGACTATATGTATATATATATATATATTTTTATTTACACATATATAGATGCGCAACATGAAACGGAACTGGACGACTTCAAGGATAACTGTCAGGGCTGTGCAGTGGGTGTGCAACAGATTTACGCCCTCTGTTACCTGGCACTGGTAATGTGCACTGAATTCTACAGAAACAAATTATTTCCCACATCCTTTCTCACAGTTTTACTAAAATACTATTCTTTATTACTAAAACAATTCAAAGAATTGTGGGGATCATACATTTACTCATCTAATCTGACAAACTCTATAGTAAGAAATTAATCAAATTTTACATAGTCATTAACCTAATGTCACTGCCCTTCACAGATTGAATGAGATAGTTCTGATTTTGGTGGGAAATATCTTCAGGGCAGAGACTGAGGGACCAAATATTTAAATGCTGCAAACATGTAAAACACGTGATAGTGGGCACACATGTACCTGGCTAGCTGTTTAGTTAGACACTGCTCCAGGGACAACAGACTGAACTTTGTTTGTGACATGTATGTTTAAAAAAGGAAAGTAAAACCAGACCCCAAATCATAATTTTTGGACACAAGTCAGGGAGAAAGCCACTTGAATTCTGACAAGTATCTGGAGGCACCTCTCTCACAACAGACTATAGGAGGATTTTAAGGAGATGAAAATATCTTCAGTGTAAGTCCGTCCGCAGAAATCACTTGCTCTATCCATACATTTTGGAAATCTTCCACCAGGAAGTCACTGTGGACACTACTCTCAAGCCACAATCCTACATTCCTACCCTGTCTTCACTGACTTTAGAACTAAATATTTTCCCAAAAGAGAGAATTATTTTCGTCATATGAACCACAGACATCTCTCATGGCACAGACTCGTTTCCGTCTCACCCAAAATGTCATTGTCCATACACTTTATCACACACTGCCCATCTTCAATGGAATATCCCACGATGACCATATTATACCTATTTTTTCATCCTTCCACAATTGCTACTGGCAATGAGATGCTGCACATTGGATCACTGTGAAGAAAGCTGCACTTTCCACTCCTCAGGGTGAGAAGAGTAAGGGGAGAGATCTTATATCTCACCAGAGCAATACAAATGAACACCTGTACATGCACTGTCCTTGGGAGGGTGTCTGTTCTTCATAAATTTCTCCCCCTGAGTATTTTTGGACTGTTTTCCCTTCTCACTTACTAGATGACTTATGAACTTACGGAATAAGGATCAATCTAATAAATGATTTTTAACACTACCACAATAAAAAATCTACATTAAAATATTTTTTTCTTTCTCTCAGATAATGCTAATGTTATGAAAATGTTTAAAAGCTTATTCTGAAAATTATTTTCTTACAGAAATACAGTGTACATTGTTCAAGGGGTAGTACTGTAGACTAACCTGATTATTCCTGTTCATTCTGAAAACAACTAATTTTTACAGTAATAAACTATACAATATAGGAATTTTAAACACTCGTATCCCTGAGCTTTAGAAGACTTGGATAATCTTTTGCACAACTTCAGACACCAAAAAGTCTTTTGTAACTACCCAGTTCATCTGTAATGATCAGTAGTGTAAACTTATAATGTTTTAATTTAAAGCTGTTAGCCTTTAAATCCCCCCAATTTTTCAAGCTGAATGAAGGTTTAGACCAATCATTTGAAATGTGATTGCTCAGCTTTACCCTGGGCAGCAAACCAAATTTGTTTAATTTTATTTCAGGCTTCAGAATTTTGGTCATCAAAGGTTGCTTCAATAATCATGTTAGCTTTACATCAGAACAAATTATTCTAATTGTAGGACTAAAGTCCTCAGCTGAAGTCTTTATTCAGATGAAGTCTTTGTTCAGACAAAATTCCCACTTCTACCTTTAAACACAGCCAGCATACTTTCTGAGTGCACTGAAGGAGGACTAGAGACTCAGCTAGCATCATGCACTGGAGTTTGTCCTGCTAGTTGGTGGATGACATTGTCTTTTTAAATAGAAGATTCAATCAACTTTTCAAAATATCTGAAAAAATGTGACAATTTCCAAGGATGGGATTAAATTTGTACTAAAAATTCCAGGAGTAACAAGTTAGCATGGAAAGTCTGGACAGTAATTTGAACTTCTGTTTTGATTGCCACTTTAGTTGTGTGACTCACAGTTGCAGAGAAAAAAAAATATTTGGCTGGGGATAATCTAACAGAAAATAATAATAATGTCATGACAGGTCCCAATTCGCAGAGGCTCAGAAGGAATACCATAAACAGCGTAATCTTCTCTAGATTCCCACCCTTTTTGTGAATCAGTAAGTTAATACTACAAAGTTTTTAGCTACTTTTGACTCTTCTCCTGTGGAAAAGGTTCATTTCTATGGTGCACATTTAACAAATAATTCACTCAATGGATTGCTATCACATCAACATTGATAACAGTTTTTACTCAATTATAATAATCAGTTCCTTAATCTTCTACTTTGATATCACAATTGAGTTGGACACATCTGTATAATGTACAGTAAAAGTTAATTTGGACATAGCTGGAGTTGTCTTGCATGCAGCCTGAGAAAGGATACCTGCTGGAACCCAGTGCTCCCTGGCACCTTCACACAGGCACAATCACATTGAAACATGATAAATACAGCAAAGTCAAATGCTTGGAAATATGGAAAGGCTACAGATAACCTTAATCTGAATTTGGCCCCTTCCTGTGGAACCACTTTGTGAACACAGGAATTCGGTGACATAATAAATAATTTGGTCTTCCGTAAAAAGTTTGCATAGTGTAGAGTGACAAAGGCAGCTTCACAGCCTGAACAGCAAAATGAAATGCTAATAGTGTTCTTCCAAAAGAGGTTCTGTGCATGTACCAAGGTGAGAACATACTCTGGTGAGGATGAACTCCTGTACGAATAGCAGTGCTTCAGCTAATAACTAAATCAAAATAACTTCCCTCTTTCAGTGCTCCATTATCACTAGTTGGACAGACTCTGTTAAGTTTCAGAAATTATGTTGGTCAGGATTGTTTGCATAACCCATGTCTGCCTCAAGACGAGTCAATTCTGTTGAATCAAGGTTGTGTTTGGTTTGGTTTTTAACTCAGCAATGCTACAGCTCTGTTTCCAGGTTTGGCTGTATTTTAACTCCCACACTGCACCTGACTGGTTTTCTGGTATCCACCTACCATGTACCTTTCTTAGATAAAAGACTTCTGCAGTTAAGTGTTTCTAGTTTTTCCATTCAGGTATGACAGGTCAATACCACACGATACTGCTTCAAAAAATTACATTAAATGTGAAACAGTATAAGAATAATTTCCTGAGAGATCTCTGGGGAAAAAAAAATAGGCCTAAAGAAACCCAGTCTTTAGACTTAGTTTTTGGCTTCCAGTGAAAAAGAGCTAATTTCCTGAAATCTGTGATGTTCTGTTACAGTCCTTATCTCATCACTCTTGTTCATTTCCAGGAATAGATATTAGACATCATCTGATGTGATAATGTGTTATGTTTATAAGTCTGATATGAATCATCTTCAAGTAAAGCTGTGGCACCAAACTGACTCCTCCCTGTACAAGATCTGGCATACAAATTAGTCTACTGCCATAAATATGAATTATGGCACAGGAAATACCAAACTTACCCACTTACCCGCTAGTAAACCCAAAGTATTTATCTGGATTATTTGCCCTGAAGTGATTGATGCATGACAAGTTTTAATTGTGTGTTTTCTCCTAGACCTGCTCCACGAAGAAAAGCTAACATGCAAAAAAAGGCAGTTTTTTAGGAGCTACATTCTTAAGAAGCTGTAGTGTAAGCCAGTTAGAAATGCTTTTTGTCTCATGCAGATATCAAGAAATGCTTGTGGGTGTGCATGCATCAGGTCTCCCACGCACTCTTACTGTCTAACTGATGGCTGATCAACACCTCTTGCTAGGACCAAATGGGCTATGAAAATGCTGGGAAGCCAACTGAAACAGTGTGGACACTGGAATAAGTCTCAAAGGAGGGCTTTCACACTTTAGCTGTTAGCAGCAGGTGCCTGCAAAATGGGGAAGAGTCAGCCAGACTCCGAAGGCAGGTTTTCGATTTCAGCACTGTGTCAAACCAAGTTTTTAACAGATTTCAGTTAACAAGAGAAGGCTAGCTACGAAATTATATTGCAGCAAGCTGAGTACTGTACTCCATGTGAGAACGACTTTTGAAAGAAAGTTGAAAAAAAAGAGGCTGTTCAGGAGCTGGTGAATCCAGCAGCCAAAGCAAGGTAAGGCTGCCCCTGGCACGTCCCCGGGTCCTGCAAGGCCAACAGGCGCACACACAGCACCTCATCTACACATATAGATATATATATAGCCAGCCACACAGATCAACACCGACAGGCACACTTGGCACGCACATGCGTGTAAAGAGCAGCCTCATCCTGTTTGCCTCTGGCCAACCAGGGTGAAGGTCCGTTAATAGGAATATATACATGCATACGTACAAGGTCGATCCCTGCAGCAGCTGTCCAGCCCAGACACTCGGTCTACCCAGTTAGCTGCCCACGGATCCCAGTCTCCCCAGTTGCTGCATCAGGGCATACAAATCCTCAAGGCTGCAGCCCCAGTGCAGGGCCTTCTTGAAACACCAGCACACACCTCTCGGTCTGCCCCAGACACCATGGTCTCTCTGGCAGTTGCCCTGGACCTCCTGGTCCCCGTGGTAGCCAACTCCTTTGGTGGTCTCACTCAGTGACGCATGTATCTTACGGCTGCTGTGAAATCTGGCTCCCAAGACAGCTGTCCTAATCGCTGGCTAGTCCAGTTTGATATTTGCTAGCTATCGCACACGAGCATATGTGCTTTCTCTCCATGTGGTTGCTGGCACCACAGTCATGTGGTCCACTTGACCATGGCCCGACTCCAGCTGCTGGCATGTAGACCTCCAAACACACACGCACATAGCAGGCAGTCCCTTGACACAGGAACATAGATAGAAATTGGGTTACTAAGAATGCAGGACAGACTGCGCTGGTCAGGCGCAGTGCATGGCCACATAAGCCTACTGATATCAGCCTGTTTACTTACAACCAGCTCCAGCTCTATTTTCCCACATTTCTTCCTCCCCAAACTGCCTTGACCCTTCTCTTTCCCGGTCTTTGGTTTCTCCTCTAAAACTCCTATAATAAATCTTGTGCAATCCCAAAATACTCTTCCCCTGCATCGTGTAGTGTGTCCCACACCCCCAGGCAGTGCCCCCTCAGCCCAAAGGGTGCTCTGAAGAGCAGCCATCATTGCTGCCGGCTGTCACCCCTGGCACATGGGGCTGATGGCACCTCTAGGACAGCCCTGGGAGGGACCATGTCCCTTTCCCTGACTCGGTTATGTGGTTCTCCTGCCTGCCATTGTGCCCCTGAGCTCCTTCGTGTCTGTGGAGAAAAGTTTTTTATCACGCTTTTTATCACAGAAACTGGCAAAGTATTTCTGTCAGACTTGGATCTGACCGTGCAGTTTTGTGGCTGAGACACAAACCATGCCTAGGAACTGAGGACAAGCACTCACCTAGCTGGAACATGGCAAGCCCCTGAAGTCAGCCTTTACAAAGCAAGTGGAATATTACAAGCTAAAAACCTCACCACTTCAGACTGAATCTTGAAAGGGGCTCTGTCACTGTGAACACAATGAGGAATCAAAACCACCACGAGACACCTGAGGCAAAAATCTCCAGGGCTATGTTCACAGCACATAGTCCCACAAATCAGAGCAAAAGCGGGCAACAAGGTGACATGTGACGTTTGGGAAAAATTCAAGAGACTTGGTGGTTTATATCTCTTCGCTTGAGTTTGCATTACCACTGAAGTGTGCAAAGCCTGGGCAAATACAAAAGGCATCGGAACTGTTAGGTCAGGGCAATTACTCCTGCAATAAAGAGCAACTTTGCAGTAGGATATTATCAAACTACTCTTTTGCACTGAAAGCAGAAGAGATTGCGTTAGTTTTGATAGAGAACTGTAGGTCAGTGTAGGAAAGACCTGCAAGTCTGGATTAAAACACTGTGCGTCAAGGAAACCTCACTATAAAGTCCAAAAAGTTCAATCACAGCAGCCATTACAGCTGGTTCCCAGAATATCTCTCTGCTGCCCTAGGCCACTGGACAGTAATAACTTTTGGTTCCTCTGCAGCGAGAACCTCATGCATCAGATGTTATATGCCTCCAGCCTCCCACTCCATCCACTTAATGTGGAGGCAAAAGCAGCAAACATTTTTGGTTACTTTGTCCCACGCTATTTGGAAAGGCAGAGGAAGGTACTGACTGGTGGTGCCCAACATCTCTTCGACATCTTCTTGCAACAGCACCCAGGGAAGGGTGCTCCCGAGAGCTTTGCTGGGCCACACTGGTCTGGGTAACAGAGACCTTGTAACCATTTGAAATTCCCTTGCTTGGAAATGTCCACTGTCATTTAATAAGACTTTTATATTTTCTGAAAGAAAAGAAAGTGGAGGGAGCAGTACCTTTAGGAGGCTCTGTAACCAGTTGCTTGGAGGCACTTCTATGATACGTCAGCCTTTGTTATACAGCAATGCTTAGACTGTAGACAATGTGAGGCTATATTTAACTTACATTCTGCAGTACCTCTCTTCCCTGTATCCCCACCATCCAACGGGCTCCCTGGTTGTCCAGACAGCATGTGACTTGCCTTGGCACCCTCATAGCCTCTGTCCCCACGGTTGCACCCCATGGATAAGCAGGCAGAGCTTGCTGGGGCTGGTGCATGCCCGGGTCTTGCTGTAGAGCTGGGAGACAGCCAAAGCACATAGCTGGGAGGGGTTGAGTCACAGAGAGAGAGACTCCTTGGCTCCAAGGTACCACTGAACAACACATTAAACGTTGTGACCTTAGCCGCCTTTCAAAATGGTCCTCAGCCCTTTTACACTGTAAAGGTAACACACTTTGGTTGGTTTTGCCATCCATCCAACTATAAATCTATCACAGTGAAAGCAATGGGGAAAAGATGTCAGTTATTTTGGACAGTGAGATATCTTATAAGGAAAATTAATATGCCTTCTGTATGCTCTATTTATGAATCAAATTTACCATTTGTGTAAAGCCTCTGAAAGATGAGATTCCTCCAATGGAGGAAAAAGGAAAGAGAAGGAAAGAATAAAACCACATTGTTTTTTTCTCCCCAAAATATGTAGTTTCAATAAAATTCTTACACAGACTATTTCATTATCAGTAGCGCTTGGGGAAAAAAATCTCGTCCTTTTTCACTGTAGCCTCCAGTTCTGTCATTCTGTTTCTTTTCATGTAGATTATTGTGAAATAGAGCTGCTATTGTGCATTCACCTTTCTGGCTACTCTGAGAGTTATCACCTTGGGGCCACCTGAGCAACTCTTCTGTTTGAAGTGCACACTCTCCAGCTTGCAAAAGGATTTTCCATTATTGTAAGGCACATCTATGTTATACTTACAGCATTTCCACTCTGAGGTAGCGTCAGACTGGCATCACCCAGAAATGCGGCGATGACACAGCAATGATCTTGTTAAATGCTGAATAAAAGCTGTTAATATGCTAGAGTGCTGCCTCGTGAAGGGCAAAGAGCTGCACCATCTCGTACCCATTGTACAATGCACTGTCAGCAAAACCCTCTCCTTGTTCTACTGCCCAGTTCTGCATTTGGTTGTGCCTTTGTGTGTCCTTAAAATCTTATAGCCACAAATCAGAGCAAAAGCGGGCAACAAGATGACATGTGACACAAGATGACATATAGTCACAAAGTGTGAGAAGGCTGTGCTGACATAGACTTGGTATGACTTGGTATGACTTTTTTTTCAATGATCAAATGCTCCAGGAGCATTTTTTTAGAGCATCTAAAAGTATTTTTAAAAGGTGACTCACAGCACACTAATTTAGCTTCTGCTTTAGTTAGAATCCTAGAAAGTCCATTCCACATTGCACCCTTTCATGAAACACTAGTGAAAAAATGTAGTAATAACCCAAGAAAGTGTTGCATGAAACTTCGCATGCATGCATATCATCTCATTGAGCAGGGGAGGTGAAGTGGTCACCAGATTTACAGTTTCACTGGTCCCTCAGATCCACAAGGAAGGGGACAAGAGATTCTCAGGAGGGTTTTCTTCCTCGAAAATTCATGCCTAGCTTTATTAGCAATCAGAAATCTTCTAAGTCAGCACAGAAGTCTGTTTCTGTCTCACTCATCAACTTCACTCCTACATTCCCAGTCTCACAGGCTCACAGCAAAAACAAAAACCCCAGCCACATAATCTAGAGAGGCATGGATACCATGAACCACAGACCAGAGGTAAGATCTTTTGAATCCGTGAAGCGGAAGAAACAGTGGCAAATGCTAGCCTGCCAAAGCCCCAGGGAGAACTGGCACTCTGCTGCTGCCACACAGAAAGATGTTGTGCCTGCCGTGAGGAGCCTCTGGCCCCAGAGAGCAGTGATGCTAAACTTCAGCTTCCAGAAAGCAGAGAGAATGTAAATGTAAGCTTTGCCTTTTGCAAAGCCTTTGATAAGAACTATCTTTCTTCATGAAAATAAATCACAGGCAATTTAAAGTTCTGCACTGCAAGTGATGCAAGAGGACTTCCACAGCCTCGTTCAGTGACTCTCCTCCCTCTCTCCGAGCTTGTGCATTGTATTACAGAAAGACACTTTCTGTATTTACACTATTTTTCATATTCTTGCCAAGTTTTCCCTGCTAGCCACCTGATACAGTACTGAGTTAAACAGATTTCACTCACTGTGGCTGTTCTTATGTTGCCTTCTCACTCATTTCATATCACTTGCACAAAAGAGAAAGGTCACCTCTCCTTGGCTCTTGCACTTGGCACATTGTTTGCACCTTGGTAAGCGGCTATTAACCTGACCTGTCAGTACAGCAGAACTTTGCACTCACATTTTTGCAGAGCAGGACATGGAAAATTAGAGCAAAGCCCTGTGAAATCAAGCTGACAGTTACTGTAAAATACCAGACACCTCCCAGAAAGCACAGCAGTATTTCCTGGCCCCCAGAACCTCATGACAATGGTAGCAAACTAAAGATTTTAGTATTACTTCTATTTCCTTTCCTTTTCACAGTTTTTCTACTATTGTACCCATGGACTTCATTTGGAGAAGAACTCTCAGCACAAGTTTAGCATTTGTTTCCTGTAGTTTTAGGAGTGCTCTGAGCTGGCACAACACAAGGCCAAGATCACCTTTAGGAGAGAGGCTTCGTCACCCAATGCACCGAAACGCAGAGACTCTTTTCTTTGCATTCATTCATGTAGAATGCCGTCTCCCTGCAGGCCATTGCACTGACTGCAGTCTTACTTCGTCTGCGGCCTTGGGGAAAACACACAAAAAAATCCCTGCAACATCCAGATGGTGCAGTGAGAAGCTGGAGTGAAGAGAAGCTCCAGAGGTCCCTGCCTGCGTGGAAGCAGCCAGAGCCACCCTCCAACTGCTACACAAAAGAGCCTCTGTCTCTGCTGATGAGAGATTGCTTTGAAGCTTGGGAATCCTGACTGGCAGCATTTCATATCTGGCCATCTTTAGGTTTGGAGCAAAGAAGAATGGGAAAGAAGAAAAAGATGGGAAAGGAGAGAGCAGGGAACAAAAAAGGCAGGATCAGCTCAGAACAGGTCTGGCTGAGAGCCTGTGACAACAACATACATTTTCCATTACCACACCTATGCCATTTATTGTTTTAAGGCTTTCTCATCAACATGGAAATTTCCAGTCTATATGTGACCTTTTGACCAGAGAGTGGGAAGTTGCTCTCAGCTGAGAAGATACAATTCGCTACTAAGAAACAAAAAAAATCCTTAGTGTAAAGGTGTATCATAAGACATAATCAGCTTAAAGAAAAAGCATGCAGTTGCATTTTAAAGAATGCATGCGTTACTGGTTTCTCTATCAGATTACAGGGAATTCCATATATAAACAAATTCCAATTACCTGCAAATAAACTGGTTATGTTTGATTACGAATATTTCCCAGTTTAGAAAACTCTAACTCACTTCTTAGCTCCCTATTGTAGTGTCGTTACAAAATATTTTTAACCCTCTGTGTCTTGCTTTCTCCACTTACAAACCGTACAACTTCCTCGTTGAACGTTGTAAAAGTGTTGTAGCTGATCTTGTACAGCAGCAAACATTTACTCTTTAAAGATGTAAAACATTCTAAAAGTTATGGTTATAATGTTAACAAACTTGTTCCCTTAAAATGTTTTTCTTCGTTACTGTCAGCTTCCTGTTTCCCTAATGCAGAAAACAGAAAAAGTTGATTCACTTCTCCGATCACCGGTTCTTTTGGGGTTTTTTTCATTATTCTACCTTATTCAATTAAATGTCATTTACTGTGGCTGCAGTGGTAGAAAATGGATTACAATATCAATTAAGCTTTCACTCTCAGGTCTTTGAATACAAGAAGAATCAACAATTCATTTCATTTGTGATATTCTACTATTTATTCTGTTATTTTCTGTTCTTCTCCTTAAAATGCATGACTTTGGTCTTCTGAGCAAAGAATCCTAGTATTAGATATTTCAGAGAAAATGCAAGTGGTATGCATAAGACTTTTTTGATTGGATATAAAAGGGTGTTAGAAATTACACTCCACATCTGAAAACAGGACTGGCTGTGATTCACCAAGGCCAAAGCAAGAATGGTAGAGAAAGGAGCAGACCTCAAGAAGTTGTGATTCTGGCACAAGTTATCAAACTTTAAATCTTGGTTTTTGAGAGAGTCAGACTTTCACTTTCTTCCAAGTATGCCTTCCAATGCTTTTAACACTTGCACTTTTATCATAAACTGATAGGACTTCAAAATTTTCTTCATTACTTTACTATAACAGGCTCACTTATGAAACGTTTGGCACAGGGACTGCCCGGCCGTGATACCTGACCTGTATGCAACATGAAAGTGATGCCAGACTGACCAGCCACAAAGCCCTGCTGGGGCACCACCTTGCTTTAATGCCCAGGCAATGAGTCCATGTGGGGCTCAGCTGTCCTCCATCTGATCCATATCCTGCTGGAGGGCCCCCAGGAGGCCACTGCCACAATCCCCTGGCTACGAACCATCTTTCCTGGAGCTGCCTGTCCCCTCCGTTCTCCAAACAACTGATACTGGTCTGGCTGCGGAAGAAATGGGTGTGAGGGGGAGGAACAGTAAGGAAGGTTGGCTGTTCCTTGATTAGTGCTTTAATTTTGGTCTAATATGAGAACACTTCAAAAGAAAGGGAAAAAAAAAAAGTAAAAATATTTCAGCATTTTCCTCTTCCACCTACAGTTCAAGACAGGAACGTGAAAGAAAATCCCCTGATGATTAATTCAATAGGTGAGGAGATAGGGATTTTTATTTTACACTCCTAAGTAGATAACAATGAATGCTGACATTTTTCTTTATGTTCTAAAATCTGTCCTCAAAGGAGTAGGAGTAGCTGGGTGAAAGTCTGTGTTGTGGGAGAGACACAGGAGACTGAATTACCATCCCCCTTAGCCTCAGAAAAAAAAATATATTTAAAGCCTATGAATATAATTTTTTTGTGACTTGCCTACAACTATTGTGCTCACTGATATCACTTAATCTGTGCTGGTGGAGTGCGTCAGCCTGGCAGAAGGGCTGCTGCATTACAGTGCACTGACTCCATTAAAACACTGCGCAGCAGCTAAACTGGGGCAGCCCTACGTTTATCAAATCCTCAGCTGGCCCTGACGACTCAGGAGAGAAGTCAGCCCTAGCAGAGGGCACGTGGAGGCAGGCTGCCCTCCACTGCACACCTGGAAGCCTGCTTTTGCCAAAGAGAAGCCCCAGCGATTCCCCCCATTAGGGGATCGACTCTTACCCTCCTGGGGACATTGTCCCCCTGGAAACAGCATCTCTTTGCTCTTGAGGGAGCACTCGCAGAGCCCCAAGCAGAGCCACTCTGTGATTGCAGTTCAGCTGTGCTCATATGAATGTGACTTCTTGGTTGCATTATAATGGTCAGACCAGTGAAAAGGCAAAAATCAGCAGCCATTAAGAGAAAGACTGGTCAGGGTTCAAACACACCCACTACCTCTGCCACAATTCCGTTGATGGGGAGCAGAGTGCCATGACTAAAATCTAGCTCATCAGCGCTAAGTCAAATATTTGCCATCTCTCCAGGTGGATCCCACCTGACGTCTGAGCTGGCGCCGGCTGGGCTCCTGGTTGTTAGCTGACGAGACATCGTAAAAACTCAGAAGCAACCGTTAACCTCATATGCAAACAGGTACTTATCAACATCTCCTTACTGGGTCTGACACAGCGTAACTTGTCCTGTATTCTTTCTAAAATAAGTACACACAGGCACTGACAGCTTTAGTTATAATTATCGTTACTGCTAATATTCAGGAACATTATTGCACTTACCACCAGTCAATTGTTTCCTGCCTGGGAACCCCTGCTGGGAGCACAACGTGGGTGACCCACCCCTCCTCTTCCTCTGCAACTTTGCTCTTCCTTCTCCTGAGTATTTGAAGTCCACACCATCATCACAAGGTTTTGCTTTCCATTTTTTTCCATTGTAAAAGGAATATTTTCTTTCTTGTATGTGGTCTTGTAGCTTCCTTGTCAGATTCCGTTACTCTGAATGGTCAGACAGAAATTTCACCAGGATGGTTACAGCTTCCAGCTTTCTGATGAAATTTTGGGAGACAAAGATCTATTTCATTTCAGTGAAATAGCCCAGGAACTTTCTCTTGGACTTACCATATTCATAAAACAGGTATCACTTTCTCTCTCCTATACCTTATCAAAATACAACCTAGATTTTATATAGTCAGTTTAGTCACAGCACTTTAAACAGGATGAATTACTAATACTCTTTGGAGGTGGGAAGCTCAGTGCAGAAAAGCCAAGTGACATAACCCAGCTCACTGAGCGGGTGTGACACCTGTAGCAGTGAAACCCAGGTCTACTGCCTGCAGGAGCTTTCCTGTGCAGCACAGCAGAGCTGCAACAGGGTCCCAGTCCTGAAGGGCTCCTTTAGGATCTTCCACAGGACAAATAAATACAATTTCCCGCTAACACTCCAGGCATTTCCTGCTATTAAGTTGTTCGTTGCCTAACATAGCAATGTCAAGAGATCAGTTTTAAAATATTTGGCACCTAGAGACACAATTAAGCTCAAAAAAAGATGTTTCCCAGATTGTCAGAGGAAAGTAACACTTGCGGCTTGCACTCTCTCGGCACCAACTGCTTGCCCAAGTGCCTAGATATGAGTTATGTCCCTAGCAGATGTCACCCAAGGTAAAAAATCCTGTTCTGTACCATAAGTTCACTGTATTTCCAGCATGTTTGATTAGTATCTGTGATAAGGAGCCTTGCATCTGACTGAAAGAAGCAGTTTTTTTCCTCTGAACTAAGCAACAGCTGACTTCTTCGGCCCTCCCTAATTTTCATCCAGGCATCTAATTGTCTTGGGAAAAATGACCTGTTTATCAAATTAAACAAAACAACTGCTTTCCAAACAGACCAATAAAACAGGATTTATATGAGGAGCTACGGCTTTATTGGCTATTGGCTTAAGCTGTTTGTCCTATTTTAGGAGAGTATTGTTTTTATCAGTTTTTTCCCTCCCCTGCTGAAAAGACTATTAATTACATTGTCATAAATGAGGAACTACATTGTTTAAAATGGCCATTAAACCGGAGGTTTATAGATCACACGATCACAAGGGTTCACTTGTGTCTCATCGCAATTAAGAGAAATGGAGGTACAGAGGCAGTTCACAACACAGCTCTTGTTTGACCTTTTTGCCTTGCATTTTTGACTGCTTTGAGATTGTTTTATGTAAGCCCTCCAAAAACTGACTTTCATTGCCCTCTGCTGGCTACATCATTTACTCCTTGCACACCATAACTCACTGCACAAACTGGGATGTTAGCCAGACAAGTTACAGGGCACCTGGAGAAGACTGCTAGAGGTAGGAGCTGTCTCAAGGGCTGCTGGCAGCAAAGCTGTGGTCTAGCTTTGCTGTCTACTGCAACCACGTTAATGAGCTTAATGCATAATTACCAATAGGTACATTACAGGCAGCACACTGCCGCTTAGGGCAAAGACATCATTTCAGGAACAATTAGAGCAAATACACCTACAACAAAAGTGTTTTTAAAAAAGTCATATTAGTTCAAACCTGTACATCAGAACGTGCTCTGATAATCTAGCAAAACAGCAGTCATTGTACTTTACCAATATATCTTGAAATCCTTCTTTAATGACTGCCTTTAAACCAATTTTATTACAAGAGCATTGTAAAAATAGTCAATTTCTGCAGTATCATAACATGTCTATTGGTGTTTCAAAGGAACTGGTCAGGAAATATTGCAGAATGATAGCCAGCCCTAGGTTACTGACACGGATGTTTTCTCACGTCAACAGTGAACGGTATTTGTTGGTAATATGGTGATTTATGTGAAACGTGGTTATGGGCACAATCCAGCCTCTCACAGATGCATTCCACTGAAGGCAGGGAATTTGATAGTCAGTTATTTGGTTGGCAGGGGCAGCTGAGGGGCCAGAGCTGAAACACAAGTTGAAGCAGACATTGTCTCTCTGCCTTAGGAGTGGAGAGCACACATCACAGGTTAAGTGCACTAGAGAAGTAGAGATACTTGCACTGTGATTGCTTTTACTACACCTATTTCTTAAGTACAATCTTGTTGTGCCTCCTTTCCTGAGCAGTTAATTCACTAAACACTGAAAAAACTCTCACTTCATACGTTCTCCATGTGCTTGGCAGGTGCTGATCACACATGCTGTAGGAAGCTGGCTTTGAAAGAGTGACAAAAATTCCCTTTCTCACAGAGATAATGTAGCTCATGACTCTTTGGCTCTTTCATTTTTTCAGCCATATCCTTTTCCCTGAAAATAGTTTTTAGAAGATATTTTTGCCAAATATAGGATGACGTATTTGGCAGAGAACCACGTAGGCATTTTTTCACCAAACTGGAGGATTATGTTACAGAAGATGAATCCTACGGGTATTTTATGTAGAAAAAAGATTTAAAATTAGAAAAACAGAACATTCTGGGCACCTTGAGTTTAGCAATTAAATCAAAATAAAATCACAGTGTAATGGACATAGCAAACTCTGGAGTGGAACTGTCTCTGAGGAAGAAAAAAATACCTTCAAAGATGTATAAAGAGGAGACAGAAAAGAAAGTTAAATGAGTCATGGTCTTGGAATGGAGAAGTGGGTATTTCTCTTGTTCTGCCTGAGTTTCCCTTTGAAATCAGCAGTGATATGCCCTGTCGTTTTCTTTGGAAGGGTTTTAATACACACAGGACTGCATCCATTTTCCCACGGTTCATCAGTGGATGTTACCAATGTTGTCTATAACTTTCACAGAATCACAGAATCACAGAATCACAGAATAGTAGGGGTTGGAAGGGACCTCTGTGGGTCATCTAGTCCAACCCCCCTGCCGAAGCAGGGTCACCTACAGTAGGCTGCACAGGATCTTGTCCAGGCGGGTCTTGAATATCTCCAGAGAAGGAGACTCAACAACCTCCCTGGGCAGCCTGTTCCAGTGCTCCGTCACCCTCAGAGGGAAGAAGTTCTTCCTCATGTTCAGACGGAACTTCCTGTGCCTCAGTTTGTGCCCATTGCCCCTTGTCCTGTCACTGGGCACCACTGAAAAGAGCTTGGCCCCATCCTCCTGACACCCACCCTTCAGATATTTGTAGGCATTTATAAGGTCCCCTCGCAGCCTTCTCTTCTTCAGGCTGAACAAGCCCAGTTCCCTCAACCTCTCCTCGTAGGGGAGATGCTCCAGTCCCCTCACCATCCTCGTAGCCCTCCGCTGGACTCTCTCCAGTAGCTCTTCATCTTTCTTGAACTGGGGAGCCCAGAACTGGACACAGTACTCCAGATGAGGCCTCACCACGGCAGTGTAGAGGGGAAGGACAACCTCCCTCGTCCTGCTGGCCACACTCTTCTTAATGCACCCCAGGATCCCATTGGCTTTCTTGGCAGCCAGGGCACACTGCTGGCTCATGGTTAACCTGTCGTCCACCAGGACATCCAGGTCCCTCTCCGCAGAGCTGCTCTCCAGCAGGTCCACCCCAAGCCTGTACTGGTGCATGAGGTTGTTCCTCCCCAGGTGCAGGACCCTGCACTTGCCCTTGTTGAACCTCATCAGGTTCCTCTCTGCCCAGCTTTCCAGCCTGTCCAGGTCACGCTGAATGGCAGCACAGCCTTCTGGTGTATCTACCACACCTCCCAGTTTGGTGTCGTCAGCAAACTTGCTGAGGGTACATTCTAACTCTTCATCCAGGTCGTTGATGAAGAAGTTAAACAAGACTGGGCCCAGTACTGACCCCTGAGGGACACCACTTGTCACCAGCCTCCAACTAGACTCAGCGCCGCTGATGACAACCCTCTGAGTTCTGCCATTCAGCCAGTTCTCTATCCACTTCACCGACCACTCATCCAGCCCACACTTCCTCAGCTTCCCTAGGAGGACATCATGGGAGACTGTGTCAAAAGCCTTGCTGAAGTCAAGGTAGACAACATCCACGGCTCTCCCTTCGTCTACTCAGCCAGTCATGTCATCGTAGAAAGCTATCAGATTGGTCAGGCATGATTTCCCCTTGGTGAATCCATGCTGAATACTCCTGATAACCTTCTTTTCTTCCACTTGCTTGATGATGGCCTCCAGGATAAGCTGCTCCATCACCTTTCCCGGGATGGAGGTGAGGCTGACCGGCCTGTAGTTCCCTGGGTCCTCCTTCTTGCCCTTTTTGAAGATTGGAGTGACATTGGCCTTTCTCCAGTCCTCGGGCACCTCTCCTGTCCTCCAGGACCTCTCAAAGATGATGGAGAGTGGCTCAGCAATGACATCCGCCAGCTCCCTCAGCACTCGTGGGTGCATTCCTTCGGGGCCCATGGATTTGTGGACATCCAGATCACTTAAGCGATCCCTCACACAGTCCTCCTCGACCAAGGGAAAGTCGTCCTCTTTGTAGGCTTCTTCTCTTACCTCCGGGGCCTGGGATTCCTGAGGGCCAGTCTTAGCACTGAAGACTGAAGCAAAGAAGGCATTCAGTAGCTCTGCCTTCTCCGCATCCTCCGTCACCAGGACACCCGCCTCATTCAGCAGCAGCCCCACATTGTCCCTAGCCTTCCTTTTGCTGCTGATGTAGTTGAAGAAGCCCTTCTTGTTGTTTTTGACATCCCTTGCCAGCTTCAATTCCAGGTGAGCCTTGGCCTTCCTCGTCGCATCCCTGCATGCTCTCACCACGTTTCTGTACTCTTCCCAAGTGGCCTGTCCCTCTTTCCACATTCCATGGACCTTTCTCTTCTGCCTGATCTCCGCTAGAAGCTCCTTGTTTAACCATGCAGGTCTCCTGCCTCCTTTGCTAAATTTCTTTCTCAAGGGGATGCATTGCTCCTGTGCATGGAAGAAGTGTTGTTTAAAGAGCGACCGGCACTCATGGACCCCCCTGCCTTCGAGAGCCCTGGCCCACGGGATTCCTCCCAGTAGCTCCTTGAAGAGGGCAAAGTCAGCCCTCCTGAGGTCCAGGGTTTTGATCCTGCTTATCGCCCTGCTTCCTCCACGCAGGATCCTGAACGCGACCATTTCATGGTCACTGCAGCTGAGTCTACCTCCAACCTTCACATCCTCCACCAGTCCTTCCTTGTTTGTTAACATGAGGTCCAGCAGCACGCCTTTCCTTGTTGGTTCCTCCACCACTTGCATCAGAAAGTTATCATCGATGCTCTGTAGGAACCTCCTGGATTGCGCCTGCGTAGCTGTATGGTCTTCCCAGCTGATGTCAGGGTGGTTGAAGTCCCCCATGAGAACCAGGGCCTGTGACTGTGAGGCTGCTTGCAGCTGCCTGTAGAAGGCCTCATCAACCTCCTCCTCCTGGTCAGGTGGCCTGTAGTATACACCCACCGTAATGTCACCCGTGTGAGCCTGTCCCTTAATTCTAACCCACAAGCTTTCAACTCGTTCCTCATTTGCCTCCGGGCCAAGCTCAATGCATTCCAGTTGCTCCCTCACATATAGAGCAACTCCCCCACCTCTCCTTGTTGGTCTGTCTTTCCTAAAGAGTCTGTAGCCATCTATGACAGCATGTCAGTCATGCGAGTTGTCCCACCACGTTTCTGTGATGGCGACCAAGTCATAGCCGTCCTGCTGTATAACGGCTTCCAGCTCCTCCTGTTTATTGCCCATGCTACGTGCATTGGTGTAAACACACTTGAGCTGGGCTGTCAATCTCACCCCTGGCCTTGGCACTCCAAGCCTATGCTCATCCCTAGTGAGCTGGGCAATATCCCCTTCCCCCTTCGAACCTAGTTTAAAGCCCTCTCAATGAGCCCTGCCAGCTCGTGGCCAAAAATTCTTTTTCCCCTTTGTGATAGCTGAGTTCCACTTGTTGCCAGCAGGCCCGGTGCTGTGTACACCTCCCCATGATCAAAGAAGCCAAAATTTGACCGATGGCACCAGTCCCTGAGCCACCTGTTAACCAGGTGAGTTTTCCTGCCCCTTTCAGTGCTGTCCCCTGCCACTGATGGGATGGAGGAAAGCACCACCTGCGCCCCTGATCCCTCAACCAGTCGCCCCAGTGCCCTGAAGTCCCTTTTGATGGCCTTGGGACTTCTTTCTGCTACCTCGTCCCCGCCAACCTGCATTACCAAGAGGGGGTAGTAATCAGAAGGCCGCACCAGACCAGGGAGTTTCTTCGCAACATCCCTAACCCGGGCCCCAGGGAGGCAGCAGACTTCCCTGTGGGATGGGTCCGGTCGGCAGATCGGGCCCTCTGTTCCCCTCAGAAAGGAATCACCTATGACAATGACCCTCCTTTTTTTCTTAGTTTTCTTAGGTTTTTTTCTTAGTTGAGGCAGTCGTTTTCTTAGTTGAGGCAGCTGTTTACTGGAAACTTTCGAGACTGCTAGGTCTGCTACATATGACAGGATTTTCACATGACATCTCCGAGTTCCTTGTGCACAAGAAAGTAAGGAAAGTCCCCTCTGTGTAACTGTCATAGGGTCATTTAGTACTGAATACATCATTACCTTTAAAGGAAAGAGAAATAGGGAGGCGGCTATTCTATTAAATTCAACTTTCAATAACAAGTTTATACAGCTCCCTACTTCCTATCCCTTATTCATCATCATTGAGTCTTAGACTTACATTCTCAACCCGTCAGTGGATAATGTACTGTAAGAAGAAAGCCAGGCTTTTCATTGGAGCAAAAGATGAGACCTGACTGACAACGGACAGAGAACATGCTCAGCCTACAAGGACCTTCAAGGCTTCCCCAAGAGCAACATGCTTCTAGTGAATGTGTTACAGAATCAAGGCACAAAAGTTTAAACCTTACTTAATTCATCTGCTTCCTGCTGGTCTAATTTGGCTGTTAAATCCACACATCTCGAAAGAGAAAACAGATGCACAAAGTCCTGTGAGCTGCATGCACCCAGAAATGTGATGTATTCTTTGCTCTAGCTCAGCAGACTCCGTATGGTGCCTCCCGGATTTATCAGTCTGAGTGAGGGTGAGTCAGAAGTGAGCAGTAGAGTGTGGGTAGAGGAAGTGTCCCCAAACTGAGGTAATGCTGAAAGTGGCTACAGTCAAATTCTTCAGTATGACAATGGTTTCCCACCTGTGACTCATCTGGCTATCTTGCCATGACATATGTGTGCTTTACATGGCTCCAGAAGGTAATGCTTCCCGCCACACACCTCCTGGGCTTCAAAACAAACATATAGCATGACCTAATGCTTCACACCCAGTACAAATTAACCTTAAGAAATTATATTGTTAAAATTATGTGCTCCTGGAGGTTGTTATGAAAGGCATATGTTAGACAGCTAAGCAGCTGTCCAGTTGTCTGACATTTTGTCCTTACATAGTCAGGACTCTGGATACTGATGGGAGCTAAATGTCAAAATAAAGTAGGATGCATTTGGAGGTTTTTTAAAAAATCAAAACAGCTTGAAGAGTTAAAAGCATTTATAGCCCCAGGAGATAAGACAGAGACACCATAAATCCTTCCCTGCCATTAGAACCAAACATTAGAGTATCTGTCCTGTTCAAGAAAACCCACATGGGAAATGTCATTTATGAATAATTATTCCCCTTTCTGGGCTCCTACTCACTTTACCAAGCCATCTGTAAAAATGGTCCCACCTCCATCAGAGCAAAGAGAAAAGAAAATTTATTTTTGACAAGATGACAAAATGTCAGGAGGCATCCTCAGCAGGATCCTGGGAAATTGATTAAAAAGAAGACAGACTTCTTTTTAAAATGTTATGAAATCAGATTTTCTAAATAGTATCTCATGGCTTTTTCCTAATCTTTGTTAGTCTGGAATGGAAAATGTTCAAAGGATCTTGCCATGAAAATACTTCCTATAGAATAATGAAAATCTGCGCTTCCATCTTGAAAGAAACATGAGTCTGCTATACATTAAAACAACAGACAACAAATGAAGTTACCATGCAAGTTCTGGGAAAGGACAATGTAAACTTATCTCTCCCTTGTCCCTTTTGATGTCATACATACATTCGTCAAAGAAATGCAGAAAAAAATGTTATGGAGGATAATGAGTGTGAGGAAGAGTTTCAGAAAGTTCTGACTTCACTTTTAACAAACACCAAATCAACGACACATCATTAGCTCATAAGAGACCCCATCCAAAATCAGTGAAATCAGTGGGAAAGCTCCCAGCTGGCTTCAGCAGGCTCAGAATCAACAAAAACACAATTACAAGTGCTTACATATTTTTTCAGTGAAATTAATTTTAATGAAAAATAGCTTTTTAACCATAGTGAAATTCTCTTGGGACCTTTTTTTTTCTCTTATGTACTTTTCTCTCTTCGGTGGAGCAGGCTGGAAATGAATAAATATAGTGGGTTTTGTCTCACCCATCCCCCAAACTTTTAAATTTCATTTCTTTCATTTTCACTGGAAAAAAGAATATGAGAAGCAGCATGAAGCAAGGAAGGGCTCAAGAAAGCAACCCAGTGGTCAGATCAGAGACCTGGCCCACCTGGAAAGCTGGATGCCTGCTAGAAGCACAGGACAAATGACCCCAGTTGTGGGCAGCTTGGCCATTTCTCTTACTTTCCTGGTTGTTCCAGCAAGTAATTTCTTTCTCCTTTGCCTTTTTTGATGTTGCACATAAATTGATTAAAGAAATGCAGAAATGATACTGCATGGAGTCTAAGACAAACTTTCAGAAAGTCTTAAAATATGTTGACAGAACTAATGGATTTCAAACAAAATACAGTGGAGCAGAAAGAGAAAACATCAGCTGTTTCTTGTCAGCTGTGGGTATAAGGGGACCACACATGGTCACCCATGACAGCCTTCAGAGTTCTCCTCCGTGCTTCTTCTCTCATCTGTCCATTCAGTTTTCTGAGGAACATTAAAATATTCACAGCAAGTCTCCATCTTCCACCGTAATACCTAGAAGATCATCTTGTTGAGCTTCTGTGTAATTTTCCCCTTCAATGGAAGGCACTATGCACATCGAATCATAGAATCATAGAATCATTTACGTTGGTAAAGACCTTTAAGATGATCAAGTCTATCTATAAATCTAATATTGCAAAGTCCACCACTAAACCATGTTCCTAAGTGCTGCATCTACACATCTTTCAAATACTTTCAGGGATGGTGTCTCAATCATCTCCCTGGGCAGCCTGTTCCAGTGCTTGATAACTCTTTCAGTGGAGAAATTTTTCCTAATATCCAATCTGAATCTCCCCTAGCGTAACTTGAGGCCATTTCGTCTCCTCCTATCACTTGTTACTTGGGAGAAGAGACCGACACCCACCTTGCCACAACCTTCTTTCAGGTAGTTGTAGCGAGTGATAAGGTCTCTCCTCAGCCTCCTCTTCTCCAGACTAAACAACCCCAGTTCCCTCACCCACTCCTCATAAGACTTGTGCTCTAGACCTTTCACCACCTTCCTTGCTCTTCTTTGACCATGCTCCAGAACTTCAATGTATTTTTCTTGTAGTGAGGGGCCCAAAACTGAATACAGCATTCAAGGTGTGGCCTTACCAGTGCTGAGTACAGGGGAATGATCCCTTCCCTGCTGCGGCTGGCCACACTATTCCTGGTACAAACCAGGATGCTGTTGGTCTTCTTGGCCACTGACAGCTCATATTCAGCTGGCTGTCAACAAATACTTTGCAGCCACTCTTCCCCAAGCCCAAATAACGCTCATCTGCTCTCAACAAGTGAAACACACCTGCAGTAACATTAAACATCTGGTTTCCTGATGGTGTCCTGATAGGTAGAGTGGCTATAATTACCTGTGTGCATGAATAAATGTTCTTATTTAGAAGAGGGTTATCAGTTGGGTGGTTGTATTTCACGTAGGTATCAAGGTGTTGGTAGTGGGGGGCTGCAGGTGTGGCCCCTGTGAGAACAGGCCAGGGACACAGCTGGTTCCAGCCAGCTCCAACAGACCCACTGCAGGACACAGCTGAGTCCATCAGCCAAGCTGGTGGCTCGTCCAGGAAAACATATTTAAGAAAGGGCAAAGACACAAGACAGACAGAGAAGTGAGCAAAAAAGTGAGAAACAGCAGAGTGAACGCCAAGGTAAAGGAGGAGAGGGAGGAGGATCTCCAGATGTAGAGAAGATAGTTCCCTGCAGCCTGTGGAGTAGACCACGTTGGAGCAGATACCCACACTGTAGCCTGTGGAGGACCCCACTCCAGAGTTGGTGGATATTTTCTGAAGGAACCACAGCCCATGGAAAGGGGAAAACTATAAGAAGGAAGAAGCAGCACCGAGAAACTGTTATGAACTGACCACAACCTCCCATTCTCCATCCTCCCTTCACTGCTTGGACTGGGGAGGAGGTATAAGATTTGGGAATGAAGGCATGAGGGTGAGCCTGTGAAAAAATAGGGGAATGGGGGGAAGGTATTCCTTTAATTTTTGTTTTTGCTTTTCATTATCTAAATCTATTTTAATTGACAATAAATTAAAATAATTTTCTCCAAGTCAAGTAAGTTTTGCCCATGATGGTAACTGGAAGTGATTCCCCTGTCTTTATCTCAACCAATGAGCTTTTTTATCCCATTTTCTCCTCCTGCACTGTTGAGGGGGGGAAGTGTATGAGAAGCTTGGGGGCTGTCTGGCTGCTGGCCGTGGTCAACCCACCACAGTTGTATACCTTTCTGTTGCTATCATTTGCATTGCAGTACTGCCTCAAAGTTCCAGCTAGAAAATGAACTCCTTTACACAAGATGTTTCAAACATACAGGTCTCTTACCAGTCTCTGCCAGCCACTAAAAGTTAATAAATGTGTAAACTAAAACACTAAGAAGCCATCTAAACAAACACATTAATGACATCAGTTTTCCCTTCATTCTATTCAGCTCTTACCAAGCATTGCACATATTTCACACCATCCTTCCATCCCCTCAAGAACAGTCTCCAGCCTTGTGGTTAGTATTGTTAAAATATGGAGTAACAGTCTCTTTTTTTTTTTCTCCTCCAAATGTGTTTTAATTTGCAAAATCTTTGAGCTTTGAGAAGAGATTTATTACATGTCAGCACACGCATCGATGTTACTTGAGTCCATAACTTTTTTTCTGTTATTTCATAGCCATAACTTACTGCATTCAAGCATCCTGTTAGTTTTGCTGACTACTGATGCATATTGCCCAAACACATTTGCTGGGATCTCTGCTCAGTATAAGAGCTCCTGAACAGATCTGAGAGCTGGAAAGCTCTGATGGTCTGCAGCATCTGAAGATGTTATACCCACGGAAACCAGGATGGGCGGAACAGGCAGATTCTTCTCTTTCTTCTCATGCTCAAGATGTTGCCCTTCTGATTTGCAGTGTTTATAAATCCACTTAGGAATGAAGGTCTCACCGCAAGAACTAAAAGCATGAGTTAAAGCCTTTGACCATAGTCATTCAAGTTAGAAATGGCTAGGTTGGAAGGTCAGAAGTGATTGTACTTATTGCCAGCTGCGTCACCCCCTTATGAGCTATGGCCTGCATAAATTGGTCTATTCCAACTGCACTAGCCCATAGGATTATGTAGACACAAGGTGTAGGCAGAAGCTTAAATAAGTACTAGACACAAAATATATCTTACTTTGATTTGTGCCTTTCTATCCAGTGTTGTTATATGCCATACATAAGCTACAGATTTGTATTCATCATTTTAATAATGAATTGTCAGGACAATTACCCAGCCAAGCCCCGTGTATTGCATTCTTCATCGCTTCCATCTCTCAATCCTTCTGTCTTTGTCCTCTATTTCTCTCCTTCTCTAACAATCCTTTCATTCATGTGGGGTGAAATAACACTCCATCCAAACTTACATGGACTTACTGGCTGGCAGAAGGTTTCTGTCACTTCTCAGGGTAAGTATCTGAGCTTGGGACACAGACATCTTGAGCCTGAATGGGTCTTATGGGTTACATCCCAGTGTAAACTAGATTTATGCACGTTTATCCGACACTGTAGCATGTTTCCTGAGTACTGCCACGTGGCTTGAAAAAGATGCAAAATGTATTATACTTTCTATGCATACAGAAGTATGTGAAAAAATATGTTTGTTTTCCATATGCAGGAACTCTATGAATTCTGTTTTTCTGTAAATACATTCAGAGGTCCACGACCACATCTGAAAATGTTTTCTGTCATCCCTTCATGTTTCCTATAAAAATCCAGTATGCTACCATAAATGTCAAGAATGAGGCCAGATAGTTTCAATTACTTGTTTCAAGAAGATGCCTTTTCAATCACAACTTCTTACTTAAAGGGTAGCTGCTTGGGTCATGTTACATGTCAAGAGCCAGACTTCATGATTATTGAAATTTTCTGTATGTGTAAGTCTCAGAAGGCAAGAATGAGCAGACTGCTGTTGTGAATGAGTGGTTAGGTTGCTCAAATGATCACTCAAAGGTTTTGCAAGAAAAATTTTTACTGCAAATTTAGAAAATGTGATCTTACAAAGTTCGTTGGCAAGGTTCATTCTATTACTTATGAAATGAATGGAATACAAAATCAAAGGAGGTTTTGAGTGGAAAATAATTTCCTTAGTAAAAGAAAAGTGTAAGGGGTAAAAGGAGACCCTCCCATTGAGTCACCAGGTCTAGAATGGACCCCCTTGCTTTCTAAACTCCTTCTCAGAGAGGAGCCTAGGTGTGGCTGGATCCAGAACCAACCTTAGACCACAACGGTTTGTGTCCAAGGAATCTGTTCAGCAGCAATTCAGGGTGTGTTCACAGTTTCAAGAGAGAGAGAATCACAGTGGTTTAGCAGCTATTAATCACTGGTTAACTTAGCACTTACAGAGTGATTAGAAAGAACTTGCTATTACAATCACAGTAATAGAATGTTTCGAATAGATTCACACACGCACACATGCAATCACAAAAATTCCCCTCAAGTTCAGTGAAATACTCACTTCAAATCAAATGATTTCTCAATGGGCAAAGGTTGCGTCTCCAGGATGTCAGCCAAAATAGTTCGCGAGTTACTCTGAGAAGTGTCCCACCCAGAGGGAGTTACTGGGCACAGCCCACTGCGGACCAGAAGAGCTCAAAGAGCCTTCCTTGGTACCACTGCTGATAGGGTCTCAAGATGATTGACTTTATAGAATCACAGAATGGTAGCGGTTGGAAGGGACCTCTGGGAATCATCTAGTCCATCCCCCCTGCCAAAGCAGGGTAACCAAGAGCAGGTTGCACAGGACCTCGTCCAGGAGGGTTTTTAATATCTCCAGAGAAGGAGAATTCACTAACTCTCTGGGCAAACTGTTCCAGTGCTCTGTCACCCTCAGAGTGAAGTTCTTCCTCATGTTCAGCGGAACTTCCTAATATAGAATCATAGAATCACAAAATCACAGAATCATAGAGTCATTTACGTTGGTAAAGAGACCTCTAAGATCATCCAGTCCAACCATCTGCCCAACAACACCATGCCTAGTAAACCATATCCCGAAGTGCCACATCTACCTGTTTTTTGAACACCTCTAGGGATGGTGACTCAACCACCTCCTTGGGCAGCCTAGTCCAATGTCTGAACACTCTTTCAGTAAAGAAAGTTTTCCTAATAGCCAATCTGAATCTCCCCTGACTCAACTAGAGGCCATTGCCTCTTGTCCTATCACTAGTTACCTGGGAGAAGAGACCAACACCTGCCTCACTACAATCTCCTTTCAGGTAGCTGTTGAGAGCAAGAAGGTCCCCCCTCAGCCTCCTCCAGACTAAACAACCCCAGTTCCCTCAGCCACTCCCCATAAGACTTGTGCTCTAGGCCCTTCACCAGCCTCATTGCCCTTCTCTGGACACACTCCAGCAACTCAGTGTCCTTGTTGTAGTGAGGGACCCAAAACTGAACACAGTACTCGAGGTGTGGCCTCACCAGTGCTGAGTACAGGGAGATGATCACCTCCCTGCTCCTGCTGGCCACACTATTCCTGATAGAAGCCAGGATGCCATTGGCCGCCTTGGCCACCCAGGCACACTGCTGGCTCATGTTCAGCCGGCTGTCAACCAACAGCCCCAAGTCCCTTTCCACTGGGCAGTTTTTCAGCCACTCTTCCCCAAGCCTGCATGGGATTGTTGTGACCCAAGTGCAGTACCCGGCACTTGGCCTTGTTGAAACTCGTACAGTTGGCCTCGGCCCATGGATCCAGTCTGTCCAGATCCCTCTGAAGAGCCTTCCTACCCTCAAGCAGATCAACACTCCCACACAACTTGGTGTCATCTGCAAACTTACTGAGGGAGCACTCAATCCCCTCATGCAGACCATTGATAAAGATGTTCAACAAGACCGAACCCCAAACTGAGCCCTGGGGGACACCACTCGTGACCGGCCGCCAGCTGGATTTAACTCCATTCACCACCACTCTCTGTGCTTGGCCATTCAGCCAGTTATTTATCCAGCAGAGAGTACACCCATCCAAACTATGGGCAGCTAGCTTCTCCAGGACGATGCTGTGAGGAACAGTGTCAAAGGCCTTAGTAAAGTCCATGTAGACAACATCCACAGCCTTTCCCTCATCCACTAGGCAGGTCACCTGGTTATAGAAGGAGATCAGGCTGGTCAAGCAGGACCTGCCTTTCATGAACCCATGCTGGCTGGGCCTGATCCCCTTCACTCAGGATGAATAGCTCCATAATCTTGCCCGGCACCGAGGTCAGGCTGACAGGCCTGTAATTGCCAGGATCCTCCTTCTGGCCTTTCTTGTAGAGGAGTGTTACATTGGCCATCCTCCCGTCATCTGGGACTTCCCCTGTTAGCCAGGACTGCTGATGGATGATGAAGAGTGACTTGGCCAGCTCCTCCACCAGTTCCCTCAGCACTCTTGGGTGGATCACATCCGGCCCCATAGACCTGTGAGCATCTTCTGTTTGCCTCTGTTTGTGGCCATTGCCCCTTGTCCTGTCACTGGGCACCACTGAAAAGAGTCTGGCACCTTCCTCTTGACATCCAACCTTAAGACATTTATATGCATTTATAAGGTCCCCTCTCAGCCTTCTCTTCTTCAGGATAAACAAGCCCAGCTCCCTCAGCCTCTCCTTGTAGGAGAGATGCTCCAGTCCCCTCATCATCCTCGTAGCCCTCCGCTGGACTCTCTCCAGTAGCTCCTCATCTTTCCGGAGTTGGGGAGCTCAGAACTAGATGCAGTACTCCACATGCGGCCTCACCAGGGCAGAGTAGAGGGGCAGGAGAACCTCCCTTGACCTGTTGGCCACACTCCTCCTAATGCACCCCAGGATGCCATTGGCCTTCTTGGTAACCAGGGCACACTGCTGGCTCATGGTTAACCTGTCATCCACCAGCGCTCCAAGATCTCTCTCCACAGAGCTGCTCTCCAGCAGGTCCGCCCCAAGCCTGTACTGGTGCATTGGGTTGTTCCTACGCAGGTGCAGGACCCTGCACTTACCATTGTTGAACCACCCAGCTCTCCAGCCTGTCCAGGTCTCACTGAATGGCAGCACAGCCTTCCGGTGTATCCGCCACTCCTCCTAGTTTTGTGTCATCAGCAAACTTTAGGCATCAGTAATTTTCCATCCTGGTCACAATCCACATGATGCAGTCCTGATATTTAGACAGCAAGTATACAATTCTAGTACTACCCAGACTGTACAGTTCCGACATTTACCAGGCAAGTGTGACTCCAGGTGCATCCAGGGAGCGCCTGATCGGCTCAACTCACTGCTCTTAAACAAAGACGAGGAAAGTACCAAGTTGTCCCAATTAACTGCACACCAGCTAACGATTCCTGCCGTGCAAGCAAGAGTACAATGCTGGTTGCTTCTGGGATCATCAGGTGGGGAGGGGGGGGACTGCACCACCACAACTGCCTACACATAAGAGCATTTCATAGTGAGAATTACTTCAGGCACATAGGCTAACACTGAAATCTTGAGAGGAATATGCCTGTACCAAATAGTTTAGTTTCATTTGATGTGCATTACTGTGGCCAGAGCTGCACAAGATCTACAGTTACATCATGCCAACATTCCCAGCAAAGACAGGTAAGCATTAATAGATGTGGTTCCATCACAGCCAAAGGCAGCAGCTTCTAAAGTATGGAAAGGCTCTCAAGGACAATGAAGAATTTGAATGAGGTGGTTGTTTTCAGTGATGTGGCCAAGAACTTTAAGAAAATGTCAGCAGGAGGACTTGCAGATGGCCATCTACAAAATGATAACACTTTTTTTGTACTTTGTAAATTTCTTCCTTAGGTTTCAATCTAAAACACTCATGCTTGGAGTCAGTAGGGTCTGGAAGACATGCATCCCATTAGAAACCTGAAACGGCAGTGTTGTATGGCTAGAAAATCTTGCTGTGGTACACCATATAAACAAATCTGCCAGGCAGGCATCGAATTGTATTGCTTCACCTGTGTTAGTTCACTAATTTAAATACCTCCTGCAAAGCTTTCTGATGAGGTGATCACAAAGGAAGGAAGACTCCTTTCCCTATCTATACCCTCTAACACGACTGAGGGAATCCACGAATAAAGACTTTCCTGCTTACTCAAAAGAATAATCTCTGTAGTCCCACCATGGACTTCACATTAGCTGAATAATCCCATATGCAAAACTCCTCATTGTCTATTTCCAAAATGTCTTTTCCATTTTGTGTTGATGTTAGGTGTTTCTATAAAGCTGAAATCTGTCCCACAGGAGCAAGTACAGACCTCCTTATGTAGGTACCTTAAACTTGCCCTTTCTTGCACACAATGACCTAAACCAACAACAGTACCGGGGATCTCTTCCACCTGTGAAAGGATGTGAGAGAACTGCCAGTAACCAATGGCTTTAACAAGCCAAATCAATATTTAAACTCTTTTATTAATAGTCAAAATGGTCCTTCCTTTTTTTGTAATCCGAAATTTTAAAACACTTTCAAAAATGTTACTTTTGCATCACAATACTGCCAAAGTTCTGAAAAGGAAGTTCTGTCTAGACATTTTTAGACCTATCTGTACTTTATTCATCTCTGAAAAAAGATTTAGGTCCCGTTGTGGTAAATGCAGTTTGGCTGATACAGGTAGTGGTTTGTAAGACTGCTTTTGCGCATCCTGTTCTCTGAACCGAAGAAGAATGAAGAAAAGCTTGTTATAAAAAGCTTCAAAGAAGTTAATCTTTTGTGGTAGGAAGTGTATGTCTAGCTGGGGAGAGGCACAACTAACTGCATATGGAACTTTCAGGTAACACCATCTTTCAGAGATTTCTTAAAAATACTTTGCTAGTTAATCTCCATCTCACTAATGCAGGAGATTGCATTTCTTTTTGTCTTATAACACTGTTCGTCACCTGCATTGTCTTCTAGAAGCTCATCTATTTATCCAGTTCATATTTAGGTAGTTGTTTTTATCACAGCCATTTGCCATTAAAATACAAAGCAATAATTCAGGATGAGGAACAAATTAAAGTAATTAAAGGACTACTATTACTGTTCATCTGTCGTAATAATAACAGTAAAACCAGTAATAATTAAAATATTACTGCCGATTTTTTCAACTCTCCAGGAGTCTTCTCTTTGCCCAACATGAAACCAAACTATAATAAAATTGTTATAAAAAGTCACATGGACTTTACATCTCTGTGTCAGAACTGTTCAGTGAAATCTCTGATGGATGTAACACCATGAGCATGAAATAATTATAACTATAACTGGTAGACAGTATCATCGTAACACACATATTATGAATGTATTATAATGCATTTCCCAGTGGCACAAGCATATCAAAAATACTGTGACACCATAACATAGAAATGAGTATTTCCAAAATAATTTATGAAAATGATAGTGCAAAAGCAGTGGGAAATGCAGTTCCTGAGACTCATCATGAGTATGACCAACAAGCATTGCCACAGAGTCACAGAAACTCAGGCAAGCATGGGGAAAATTATTCAAGCCAATATTACACAAAAGAAAATATACGCAGGGAAATCAATAGGAACTACTATAAAATATTGATTAAAATGTGAAATAAAAATTGACAGATTTAATTAATACTTTGGAAAGCATAATATCAAAGTCACAAAGACAGAGATCAAGAGGTATTTTCCAGATGTCAGGCATCAGAAACTTGTGAAGCAAATGGTAAATCAGAGAAAATATCTTTAAATAAATTATGCAAATAAATAAAATAAAGGGTTACAAGAAATCTACCTAATTTATGTTTTGCTTCTTTCGTTTTATTCACAGAAGTTTGTCACAAGTAACCTACCTTAGATCTTCACTTTTAAGGTAGAAAACATGAAGCATAATCAAGAAGTTCAGGCATTATTAAGATGTTCAAGGAGAAGATGTAGTAATAAACTAATTTTGAAAGTTATATTCTCAATCATTTCTTCACTGATGTAAGTTATCTTTAAGTAATAACAATAATCAGAGATAGATATATTTATTCAGTGGTGGCAATTATTGCGGAAGTCCACATGTCTATGTTCACAGCTACAAAAGATATTTTTAAATTTTTTCATCTCATACAGGGTTATGTAGCAATCCTTTAGAATTGAGAATAAAAGAAAATACTCTTCCTCCTAGTCTTGCCAAGAGACAAAGGAAACACAGAGCCTGATCTTTGCCTCTTGTGCAATTGACTGCATCGCCTGTGCTTTCCTCAAAAAAGCTCGTTCTGCAGTGGGTTATACCTACAGTGGTCATGTGACGCAGAACAGACATGCAAGTACTATACGTACTTCATCAATCACCGACTTAAGGCATCCTCCACATCACAGTTGACTTTACTGGTGTAGGATGAAACTCATAGTGAAAGAAACAGGACATGGCTAGAGGCTGGGGAACTCTAACCTTGTGCTGTGTTTTGATCTTGTGGTATTACAGGCACCCGTGAGTTAGCAGTGTTGTGCATAAAATAATGTGGCAGCTAGGAGAGCAAAAAAAAAGCTTTGGAATTTTTTGCATTCCAGACTTCTTTTTTGTGCATTTTGGATTGACCCAGCAAGCTGGCTTGGATAACCTGAGTCAGGTTAACCTAGACCATCATTTTTAGAATTAATTACTGCACTTTGGGAAGAAATAGAACAGTTCTGTTATTTCATCTCTACCTTTAGATACTGTGACTTTGTTTTCTGCATTATTTAGGAGTGTCTGTGACAATGAGAGCTTACTAGCAGAGTACTAGCACCCTGGTAGTGAAGCACCATGCAATCTGAAATTTGGCTGGGGTATTTGACATTTTTGTTCACTTTCTCTACTTTCAAGACCTCCTCCTATTGCTCCTGCTGTTTTCATCCCACAATAGCTTTGTCCAAATGTTCCCCTATTTATTTTTAATCGATACAATTTCTCAGTGGTTTTGCAAATCTTCACTATTTGTTATGTGTAACGATTAAGAATTCAGAGAACAAGTTACACTATTTTCACTCTTGCACAAATGAATAAATTTCAGGCACACCACTCACCAAAGACATTGTTTACAGTATTTTGATAAAAAGCAAAAGTCAGAAACAAAGAAGAGTGGAATGGATGAAAAGATGCCAAGAAAGATTAATATAGCTGTATAAACATTCAGACCATGTACTTAAGATAGTCTGAGATTACTAGTTCTAAATAAAATTCTTCTTTTTTTTCCCCATCTAATGTCTACATTTATACATTTGCAATGGCATTACTCTCAGCACGGTTAATTTCCTAGTTTCAATTATGCCTGCTGGGATGATTTTTTCCATTTTTTTCTGTTCTTTAGCAGGTTAAAAATGCTTTTGAGATTCACCTCTGGGATAAATTCTGATACAGATATGTACATATATATATATTTCCAAATCTCATTTTCCAGATGCTTCTATGAATATCAGAGCATATCTAAGGTAGTTTTGAGAGTTGCTTACAGATTGTGCCATGACTGAACCATTCTGGTTCTTCTCGTACCCAAGAACTTTTCCTTCCTTTAGGGCATGGTTGTGAAAACTGAAGGTTTAAGGATGTAAAGTTGCAGGCTTGAGCTTTAAATCATTAGTTGTGAACTGCTAAATGAAACTGAGATATTGCCTTTAGGTCCCTGTCTGGTTTTAATCACATAGTTTTATTCTGTGGTTGTCCTGTTCTAACCCTTTCTGCTTTTCCATTCTAACAATTTCTGCTGGTTGTTTGAGTGTGGTAAGGAACTAGATGTGCTTTGTTCTAAGCCTGATTTAATAGGATTATATTTCTGGAGTGTCATGAAATTCAAAAAGAAAATATGCAAAGTCCTGAACCTGGGATGAGCTAATCTACTGCAGTCATGTAGTCTGGAGACTGACCAGCTTTAATAGCAGCTCTGTTGAAAAGGACTGGGCTTTTGGTTGACAATATGTTAAACATGAGCCAGCAGTGTGCCCTGGCAGCAAAAAAGGCCAACAAAATCCTGGACTGAACCAATGAGAGCCCTGCTAGTTGTTTATTCTCTGCTACTTGGCACTTATTAGACCACGTATGTAAACCTGCATCCAGTCTTCATCTTTCATGCATTAGTCACTGCTAAATGCATGAAAGATGAAGATAGACTTTAACAGGTGTATTTAGCAAGATGCCACCAAGATGATCGGGAGCTGGAGCAACTATTCTGTAAGCTGGAGGATTTGGGCTTGTTCATCCTGGGGAAGAAATGTTTCAGGGGGGACTTAACAGAAGCCTGTCGGTGCTTACCAGGAGGTTAGAAGCAGAAGCCAAGCTTTTGCCTGGGAAGATAATGGTTGCAAAGTGGAACAGGGAAGGTTCCAACTGGACTCAAGGACAAAAAAAAAAAATCTCACAAGATAATTAAGCATTAAACTAGCTTACACAGAGAAGCCATGGAATCCCTTTCCTGGAAGATTTTCAAGACCCAACTGGACAAAGCCCTGAACAATGTAGTCTGAATTCAGTGTCAAACCTGCCCTGAGCAGGAGATTGGACTAGACACCTCCCAAGGTCCTTACAACTTAAATATTTCTATATTTAAACACCACCAATTAATTTGGAGTCAGTTAGGAAAGAGGAAATAGGTTTCTCTTAATACAATTGAAGAAAATATTGATCTGGAGCAGGTTTCCCAGAGAGGTGGTAGATTTCCCACCCCTTGAAGTTTTCAAGGCCAGGTTGGACAGGGCATTGAGCAACCTGCTCTAGTGGAAAGTGTCCCTGCCCATGGCAGCGAGATTGCAGCTAGACGATCTTTAAGGCCCCTTCCAACTCAAGGCATTCTATGATTCTATGATTCTATGATATCTCTATTTTTAAAAGCATGCTTTGGAAGAAGTCAAAATAGCATGACCTGCTGGCCAAGAGAGTTTTGTGAAGGTGAGTGGAAGATAACTCAACAGGCAAGAAATTACTAGATTTTAGAGCATCATCCTGTTACTCAAATGCCATCTCAGCACTGTAGCTAACTTCGACTTCACAATACCGCTCTGAAGTGTTCCTCTGAAATGTGCTGTGTAGTACAAGCAAGAGCTGATTTTTCCTGTTCCTGTCATGATCCATGTTTTGTCTATGCTTGCTTTTTAATTTGGCAGACATTATCAATGTAAGAAACCTCCCTTCAGCAAGAGGCCAAAGTCAACTTTCTGTCCATGAGGATAGGTTAGTTTTGCCTGTTGGTTCCTCCAGAGGTTCCTCTATTGTGTCATCCCTTTGTTGTCCCCAACTGAAACAGATGGGGTAGATTTCCCCATACATAAATTTACTATAGAGGTCTACAGTGCAGACTTCCATATTTGAGCTGGTCAACATATCTTCCATAAAAGTGCCTAATGATCAGTGAAACCACAAAATTTAGAGATCTCCACCAACCTATTTTAGACTTTTATGTTAGAATAAGATTAATCATAGTGCAGGTGTCAGCATTTGCCAGAGGAAAAATCCCCATTGCATTTGCATTACACTCATATTGGAACTGGGTCTTTCATCTCAGCTTGGTAAACTGTGCTATGGCATCCATATAGCACTCATATGCAACTTAAAGCTACTGGCAAGCTAAGCTAGAATTAAATCAATGTGCAAGACAAGGGGAAATTCTCTGTAAGCCACCAACATTCTCCCAAGCAGTCCAGTTCCCACCGATGAGATGCTGTGTTATAGAGTTGGAGTTATTCAACCTGGAGAAGAGAAGGCTGCAGGGAGACCTTATTGCTGCCTTTCAGTACCTGAAGGGGGCCTATAGGAAAGATGGCGACAATCTTTTTGCAAGGTCTGTTGTGACAGAACAAGGAGTAATGGTTTTAAACTAAAGGAGGGTAGCTTTAGACTGGATATAAGGAAGAAATTTTTTACCATGAGGGTGGTGAAACACTGGAACAGGTTGCCTGGAGAGGTAGTGGAGGCCCCATCCCTGGAAACGTTCAAGGTCAAGTTGCATGGGGCTCTGAGCAACCTGATCTAGTTAAAGGTGTCCCTGCTTACCAGGAAGGCTGGGCTTGATGACCTCTGAATGTTCCTTCCAACCCAAAGCATTCTATGGTTCTATGATTCTATGATTCTGTTTCCTTTACCTCTGCAGTAACACCACGTCATGTACCTAGTTCAGCATTCAGTCTAGTTCATGCTCTTATGACAAACAACAGACACTCTTTCCAGCAAATTTCCACCGATCTTTGCTATGTCATTTGTGTTGGATTTTCCTGCCATAATTAAATATCATAATTAAATATTTCTTTCTTTTATAGTAATTTATTTGAGTTTGTATTTCCTGCAGTATGGGCAAATTAACTCAGCCATTGGCAGACCTTCTTTTTCATTCCAGTCTCACCACTGAAATCTTGTAAGTACTTACAAAAAGACTAGATGATTTTCCTTCTGTTTTCAGCCCTCAAGAAAAGTCATGAAGCCCTGTGTAATTTCTATGCACCCCTCAAATGACAAACTATGAAAAATTTTCTTAGTTTGTAAGTAAAAAATGTCCCCTCACATTCCTCCAGTAGGTCCACCTTGTCAACTCAACTTTTTCTAAAAATTATTCTCTCTTCTCCCTCACTTATATTCATTCCTTAAAGGAAAACAACACAACACAAAACACCCTAAAAAATCAGTTCTGCTCTTTTACAGAGTGGCAATAATGCTTTTCAGCCAGCATTAGAATTGTGCTTACATATTAACCTGAATAACTGATTAAAATAAGATTTTTTCATCCCTTAGGAAAAGCATGACAGAAAAGAAAATTTAAATGTTTTTTTCTTACTATCATAACTATTAGAAAACTTTCTGGATAAAATCATATGCTATCAAAAGAGGGGCTTCAGTTTCAGAAGACATACCATCACGTTTCCAAAAGAAAAAGACAACTGGAGGTGATAGAATGGCTCCATTGACATAAAGCAGAAAGCTGACTTTTATTGCTGTGGGATCCAGATTTTGCTCTTTTTTTGTTGAAATAAAAGAAAAGTGTGGCAAATAGTCCCGAAATCTTGGGTAAAAGTTGTGTACTGGTTTTGGCTGGGATAGAGTGTAATTTCTTCACAGTGGCTTAAATGGGGCTATGTTTTGGATTTGTGCTGAAAATTCTATTGATAACACAGGCATGTTTTAGATGCTGCTGAACAGTGCTTACACAGCGTCAAGGCCTTTTCTGCTTCTCACACTGCCCTGCCAGCAGGTAGGTTGGAGGTGCACAAAAAGTTGGGAGCGGACACAGCTGGGACAGCCGACCCCACATATTTGTGGATCATGGGTTTTTCCTGAACATATTTGTTTCGGTTCAGGCAACTATCCTTGCAGAGTATGGAGAGATCTATAGTTAGACTGCCAGAGGCACCACACTTTGCAGAGAGGCCAATATTCCCATCATCTGGTGAGAGTCGACTGAGAAAGAAGGGACCTCTCAAGAGTCTAACTGAGAACAGGGGTCTAGCTTAATCTAGCTTAGCCTAGACAAAATATCTTCCTCACTAGCCACACAAAGTTAAAAAATGTGAATACCACTTCACAACCTTTATTCTGAACATGTTGGTCTCTCTGTGGGCTATCTCCAACGTGCACTGGTGTAAGATGAGAAAGTAAGTTCATTAATTTCTGCTTTGTCATGGAAATGTAACATGGCAGGAGCAGAGCAGAACCCCTGGGTAGCTGCAACTTGCACCTCACCAACAACCACAGTTCCTGAAACACTGCACCAAAATCTGCCAGCCAAACATCAGTTGCAACGTTTTACGTGTACCTGCAACAATAACATGTTTCTTATTCAAGAAAGGAGAAAAGATAAATTCACTGTAATCTCTGACAACATCTTTGGTACAACATCACCGTCATCGATAGCAAAGAACTGCCAGGTTATACCTGTCTACTGAGACACCTCACTAATTCAAACAAAAGATCATCCTTTATTCTGAAAACAAATGTGCCGCAGCTGGAAGATATTATGCAGGCCTTGGAAATGATTGTCACCAGAATTTCAGTTAAACAGGTGTATGGTGATGGCTAGGGCGCATAATAGACTTGTTAAGGTTAGCTTCAGTATCCATCACACAGATTTTAGTGTTTCAAATATCTACATCTTTGGGCCTGAAATCTGTTAAGATTTTTTTTTAGATCTAACATTGTCTATTTTGATGTACATGCTAAGAAAGAATGCAGATACAATGAGATCTTCCAAAGATGTGACTGGAAAGTTATCTAAAGGGACTAACATCAGCAGGTGGGACCCAATCTCTTAAGGTCCCTTTATCTGGTGCCTCCCGCCTGGGTCCCATCTGACTTCTCCAGATGGTGATTTAGAGTAGACTTAACCTATATGTTTGCAGTCATCTCTATTCATCTCCATTGCATGAAGTAGTGGCTTTGGGGAGGCTAACTGCTTTAGTCTAGGTGTAGCCAAAGTGAGTATTCCTACAGGGAAAAATATAAGTTGTTCCAGTTTTCCTCACTGTAGAGGTCAGCTCATTCACATCATATAAAGATTGTTAAAGATGGAAAAGGCACTCCTCTAAAAAATCATTTTCACAGAGACTACTGGCAGACATTTCTGCTCAAAGTTTGAGGCCTGTCAACTGGAAAAGATCCTGGAAGAAATATGTGGGTGCAATCATGGTCAGCCATAGGATGGATCACACTATGCTTGATCATTAGTGAGTAATATTAAAAAAAGCTGTAAGAGAGGCAAATATGACACTAGGAGATATCAGACAACATATTTCCTGGGAGACGGAGTCATTGTACAGGCCTTCATAGGACAATATCTGTAATATAGTGGTACGTTTCTGTTTAAGAAGGCTGAACTCCTGCTAGAACAGATGCAGAAAAGGACTGCTAGGTGTGGCGAGTGAATAAGGGTTTTTTTGCAAAAAGAAACTCAAAATCCCTTCTTTGTTCAGTCCAGAAGAAAGAAGACCAAACTGAGATATGCTTTCCCTGCAGAAATACTTACAAGAGAGTGAATCATTTAGGGCAATTCTGGCAAAAGAACACTTGATCAGAAGTTGCCAAGTGTAAGTTTAGGCTAGTTAAATCAGAATTTCTTTCAAAGGGGTGAGTTTCAAAGGCAGAATTGAGAAAGAAGAATGGGCAAAATTCCTAAGTAACTTTAATGCATATATAAGCAGGATATTATGGTGTGGCTGACTCCAGGAGCAGAGGAGAGCACTTGATGACTCAGTCCTATGTTTCTGTCTGTGTCCTATTAATCCTTGGCTTTAAAAAAGCAACAACAAGAAAATACTGTAGCTAGAAACTAATCTGAAGATAATGATGTTTCCGCATCAACTATGTAGGCTATAAATGTAACAGCAAAATAGCAAAATGTTCTGTTTGGCCAGGCTAAAAATATATTGCAACACCAAAAGAGAACTGTTACTCAGTGGAAGCCAGACTGTAATATTCAACTTTTTAATGGCCATGGAGATAAAGGAAAGCAACACCTGGGATACCTGCCAACGTTTCAAGATACTCCCATCTTTTACATCCCCTGTCTCCATCTCTGCTACTCTACTCAAAGTGAAATTGTTTTCAATTAGGTAATGCTAACTTTGTCCTGTTTCTCAGATGTGAATTGTAACTACAGGAGACCATAGCAATCCACAGAAGTTCTGTCTGTGGTCATTTTTTTTTTAACTTTTGATTCAAATTTCCTGAATATATTAAATATTCACATATATTATGGATAATAATATATGTGAAAGCAGCTTTCTCTTTTATGCCTATGGAAGTCTGTTGCCACTTTTTCAGATTGAAAGAAAAGTGCCCATCGTGACAACAACAGGTTGCAGTTGAAAGGATGACAGCTCCATGAATCGACCACGGTGAATGAGCTCAGACATGGCGTAATGGGTGAGTACTATCAAAGGTGTTAGTGCAGGGACGTCAGGTTGCAGATCTACAAGGTGCTCAGGTGAGCAGTTCTAGGTTGCAATGGCCAAAGCTGAAACCCTTCTGTTGGTAAAGCAGCAGGGTCTGCTCAGTAGGTGAGGCACGATCAGCTAGAGCTCCTTTCCAGCAACTGGCTCTTGGGGATAAATACGTCTGCACCAGCACAGGTCCACACCAGAAGAGAAGCTTGTTTGGCTTCTTTAGGAGAAGCCTTCCTGGACACTTGCCAGAGACCTCAATCCCATACTCTCTGATCTGGTATAGACAATCGAGAACACGCTTAACTTTAAGCATATGAGCGGTCCTATGGACATCAATAGGGTTGCTAATGTGCTTAAAGTTAAATATGTACCAAGTGCTGTGCTGGAATGGGGCCAAGGACTCAAAAACTTACAGGATCAAGGTTTGGCTGAAGAACAGAGAGTAAAAAGGGAGACAAAAGCTGAGGGTGACTGAGTGGCTCTCATGCCCTCTTGCGTCAGTCTTTCATGGAAGCAAGCCCTGGGATAAATCCCTTATTACAGCAAAAGATAAAGAAATACCTGTATAGAAATCTTAAACACTACAAGATACTGTGAACGCTCTCATTTTACAGCACAAAATGTCTTTTAACTTTTAGATGGTGTTACATCTTAAAGCAGATACAGTGATGTCACTGCAGCAAAATATCACAGAAACATCGCAGCAACAGGCATCTCTTTTAACAGATGCCTGGTTGACTCACTCTCACAGCTGCAGCAAAGTAGTCCAATGTGTTTCTGGAGAGCGTTCTTGCTTGTGAAGTCTTTATTGGGACACTCTGACTGTAAGAGAATGCAGCCGCTTTTCATTTCTTGTGGCAGTCAGAAAGTTTCATTGAATATTTCTGAGCTCTCAATCTCTTCCAAAACACATGCTGAATTTCCTGGCTCTCTTCCTTAAAATCTGGTCTGGGTTTCTACCCCTGTCCCCTCTCAAATTACTTTATGTGCATGTAAATTAAAAAAAAAATCAAAAAAACATTCTGATTTTTCAAAATTTATTTTTAACTGTTTTTCCAAGCTTTATGAATTTTTATATGCAGTCACTTTTATGTTGAAAAGATTTATATTCTGAACTTATCACTGGAATCTCCTAAAGCTAAAATAAAAACATTTGTGCTTTTGCTATTAGTAATACAACACTGCCAACTAGAGGCATTAAGAACAATCAAATTCTTGTCTTATGGACCACATCAACAAACTTAAAGGGTTGTATAACTATAAATACTGAAATATCATATTTGCTCAGAGAAATCCCACCCAAAGCACCAACTACAGTGGTGTTTGCATTTAATTTCCTTTAGATTTTGGTACTTCAGTAAGACTTTTATTGAACCCAAACACTACAAGCATTATGCTATTAAAAATTGCATCATGCAGAAATATAATCAAGTTAGATCTCAAATTACTTCAGGTTCTTTGAAGACTTGTCAAGCCATTCTGACAGCTTTTACAAATATGCCTTCACCAGACACTGCAAGTATTACAAAATTTTTAAATGTGTAACTTTGAAGGAAAACAAATCCTAGATATCATTTTCTCAACCCACAGTTTAAATAAGACTTCATAATGTATTGAAATAAAGAAATCAGACTCTCTATTCAGGTGGGCTAAAACCTGATTGCTGTAAGTTTTCAGGTCTGTAAGACGGCGTACACTTTGAGGAGGAAGATGTTTTTTCAGACCTGAAGCAGTAAGATTGAAAATAGGAAAAACATGCAGTTGACCGGAATGGCTTAGTTACTGCCTGCCCCGTACGATTCCCTGACGTGTACGTGCTTGCTAGGTCACTGTATGAGAACAGACTCAACACGAAGCTGTCGATGCACCATGCACAGACCGGAGCCACCTGGGCCCCACTTCGCAGCCCCTGCCTCTTCCCTGCCATGCCCATGGCGGTAGGGCACAGCAGCGTGCCACTGCCGCACGTCCAGCGTGAGAGGGCTGGAGCAGAAGAGGATGGGGACCTTCTGCAGGTCCTCATGCCAACCAAGACTAAACGAAGCCTTGGGAAAAGGCTCGTTCTAGCTGTCCCTCCATCCCACCTCTCCCATATCACCAAATCTAACGCAACCCTGTGCATAGGCAGAGTCTGCTGGTAGCGAGAGAACCGAGAGGCATGAGGATGCACCATACTTCCAGGTTTCTCTGCTGTGCTCCAGACTTATAGGGTGCAGGACATACCACTCTCCTCTTTTCTGATTTAGGGCTGCAAACAGAAAACAGCTTGGGGAGTTGTACCAGGTCCCTTTGGAAAGTTGTTTCCAAGGGACTCTTCTGAGATGGAGAAATAAAAGCAGGCATGTAGCAACCCTTCGTGCTCCTTCGCAGCAGTCAACAATCTGGCCAGCCACATCAGGGAGTGCTCTGTACCCCTCCTCCTGGCTGGCAGCACATGCCATGGGGTGCACCAGGAGCTTGGGAGGCCAGAACACTTTCCAGGGCTTCCCCTTGTTGTTCTGCACTGGTATTCACATGCAGAGATGCCTGGATCCGAATAAACATGGCTTTTCTTTAGCAGAAGCCTAGAGGATTGTTTGAAAACTGCACAGCTAGAATCACAGTGTAACAGGAAGATCTGCTGGTAGGAGGGCAAGCTCTGCCTGTCAGAGCTCATGTGGCATTAAACATGCTGTCCAGAACAGTTTGTACTTTTGGACTGAAGGGAGGAGCCAAGAACATCCAGCATTGGTTTCCTTTTATTCACCAAAACACATTTATTCTGTAAATCTCAGCAAAATTAAGGAAAAATAATAAAATGTATTGTTCTCCTAACAGTATTCAAAGCTGTATATCTATAAAAATGTCTAGGAAATTTGAGAACCCTAGAGGGCAGGAAAATAATCTCACTGGGAAGTAGAAGCCATTAGACTGTAATGACTCACAAAGGCACAGAGCTGCAGAGCAGCTGACAGCGAGGTGCTCATTAAGCTTGGAACCAGGTTTTCCAGGGCCTGTACCACAGGGCATTTTAAGGGTGGAGGAGCAAGAGTGTTTAAAAAATACAAAGAAAACACTGGAGGGCATTGGAGGTGACAGTACTGGAATAAGAGAAAGGCTTAGAAGTGAAAGCAAAGACATTGGCTTGGGAAGCAGAGAAAATGGTTTGCAGCCAGTATAAACCACTGTAAAAACTAATTCAACAAATGTTTTCTAGTTATATTATTATGCTCATTATTATGTTCCATAACAATGTCTTTACAGGAATACAAAGCTAAAAAAGTACAGGGGTCCAGTGGTAGCAAACCACTGGGGCTCAGGCAACACTGGAGTAGTTTGTTTGCTTGAGCATTACCTAGAGCTCTGCTTCTAGGAAAGAAAAAAAACAGTGCATCTGTTGTGAATCAGCTTGTAATACCAGAAGTGATATTTCCACTATGATTATTATGAAAGACATGTAGAGAAATAAAGCAGAATGCCATATCTTGATTTCTTTAAATGGCTTTATAGAAATGAACTAGAAATTTTCTAATAATATTTTTTGGCTGTCAGTCAAAACCCAAGCCCAACGGACTCTTGCAGGGTTTTTTCCATTTACTCATTTTTCTGTTTGGCAGTGAAAGTTAATGCTAAGCACTCTGAGCCTGAAGCATAGTTCTCAGCTCTGGTACTATGTGCTGCTTAATTGTGCCCTAAGGTCCAGGCCCACTGCACAACAACCACCTTCGTTAGGAGCCAGAAGTACCTGGTCACCCACGAAGTGACACTTTCTTATATCTTTTAGTGTAAGATTTGTTTGGGCATTGTATCTGTGTAATCTTCGAATTAATCTTGTATTGATTTGCAAAGGCACATTGGGCACGCGTAAAAGCCTTTTGCAGAGTTATCAATAGATGATGCAGGAACGACGTAGAGTTACAGCTGTCACAGGAGCTATGATCTCATCCCTTGCTCACACAGGAGCTAAGGCAGAATTTGACAAAGAAAAAACTTCATTAGCAACCTCCCTTTCTGGGGAAGCAGTTCAACAGCGAGTGTTTAACCTCCCAAATCAGCCCATAATAATTAGTCTTGCTGCTAATGAGCACAAGTTGGAGGTACCATCTTTAGGTAAGACAGACCTAAGGACTCCCCAGCTTCTTGCGGTCCACACTTCTTCATCCTAATGGCCTGTTTCAAGGATTATTATAAGCTGCCTATTTATATTCTCCTGAATGGATGCTGTTCCACATTGTGGAGATAGAAGACAACTTTCTGCTCAGGATCTAGTCCTCTGTCCTGCAGATACAGATGGATTTCACTGCCAAGCCTTGTACATCATTTGCTAGACAGTGGTCAAGTTCGTATAATTCTTTGAAGGGGTCAAGCAGGTTGAAAGGAAATATGTGGACACAAAATATTATCTCACATCCCAGAAAGTCAGTATAATAACTGAACAAGTGCACCAGGATTCATGCAGCCTTATATGTCATTGATAACTGCCAGCTCCTATTTTTCTATGCTGAACTGAAAAAACTGTCTGTATATCTGAGAATTAATTTATGATTATACAGGTACAGAAAGCTTCCTAAAGATAGTATCAGTAACATAGGATTAAATGAACAGAAGGAATTGGCATTTAAAAGTAGTCTGCTCAAGGAAACCCACACATGCAGGCAGAAAGTATATCCTCCAGTGTCATACCAGCATGCACGTACCTGGGGATCAGGCTGAGAAGCACAACTGTTATGAGAGCCCGTCTGCCTGATGAAACCCTTTGCTAGACCTGGGCACAGGCACAAGTGCTGTGGGACCCTTTCTGAGCTCACTTAAAAATCTGCACAAAGCTTCTCATCCCTGCCAGTACCACTGCGGGGGGGCAAAGCCTTGGCTGCCTGAGGAGCTCCAATACTGAAGCAAAGACAGTTAAGTCCATTGCCTACATTCTCTTGTGAATCTGGGTTTCCCTGTCCTCAGGTCTGCTGCTCTGTGGATTGGTATCCCTTCCCTTCCCTTCCTTTTTCTCTTTTTTTTTTTTTTTTAAGTTTTATTTCAACAGCTAAAATACATGGCAGCACTCCTGTTGAGCAAGTGGCACCAGCAGACTAAGCTTCACCAGCAGACACTTCTGGCACTGTCCAAAAATCCCTGCTGGCTGTCTCTCACAGCAGCTCTTTGGGAGCCACAGGCACGTTCCCACTGTCACCGACAGCTGCTGGTGTGTCTACCTGTACTAAAGCAGGCTACTGAGGTAAAGCCTTTAAAACTCATTGTAATCACTAGCTTTTATCTGAACTAAAACAATTCACCTCAGTGTTATGACATAATGAGTCAGAAGTAATCAGACTTTTAACAGAAGTATTATTACAGGGCAAGCAAAGCTTTCAGGATGCCAGGGTGAAATAAATCTACTTATATTTACATCTATGTTGTACCAGAGAAAACTAAACATTCTGACTGTCAAGGGACTTTTCTTTTGTAATGTCTACAAACAAAGGCCTTCCGGTGTTGTTCAGATTTTCTTTTCTTAAGGCTTTGAAAAATGACGCTACTGACAATCTCTGCTTACTCCACCGTGTACTTGAGTTACACGCATTCTTTCTTAAGACAGTTTTCTCTGGCGGTTTCAAAAACAAAGAAGAAAAATCTACTTACCACAGTGCCCCAGTTAATAGCCTTATCAATGCATCACAGCAGTTTTTAAAAGCAGAACTAGGAGCTCTGTGTGATATCAAATTTCCAAAGTTAAAAAAAAAAAAGAGTCAAAAATTACAGTATTGTCCATTATCACTTAACTCATGATAAGTCTCTCCACACGTATGCCTGTGAAATTAAAATTGTAAGGATAATGTAGTAGGTGTGTACTACTAATTAACTTTCATTCCATCTTAGTTACTGATGCAGAGAAATAAGCAACAGTATTACCCTCTGCAAGTATTTGCCCTGGTGGTTTCTTGTTTGCTTTTTGTGAAGGTAGCTGAGCTTGAGAATTCATCTTATCAGCCTGATATCTTGCCTGATGTTGGCTGGTATCTTGCCTCTGCAAGGCAGGAGAGGTGTTAGCTACTGCATAGCTCACTGGGTAGGGTGAAGACCAGGGACAGCTTTTTCTAATTGCTGCTTTCCCAAGGCAGACATGCTCCACCACGCTGGACCGCAGCTGAGCTCCAGCTGGGTGAGCGAGCTGCTGCTGTGGGAAGTTCAGCTAACGTGCCTCAGCTTCTGCCCGCCCAAAGGTGGGTGTGAAAAGGGTGGCCAGGCTTCAAGGAGCTTTAAGACTTGCTCAGGACATACTGTTTCAGCAGCGAACCGCTCCAGGGTACCAATGAACCAAAGAGTGACTGGACACATATGATACACTGACTATAGACTTCCATAGAGATGGGATTAACTCCCTAAGGTGAGAGTGGAATGTCTCAGTTTACTAGCAGGTTCCCAGGTTGCTCAAACACCTTCTGAAAGTCAATGCCTAGCACAAACAGTAATCTTTAAAAATCCAGAGGAAAATATTGGCATCACCTAAGCAAAAGCCAGCTGACTTCCATTGGGCAGGCGTTTCACTCACTGCTTTCAGAACAGCGTGGTCCAAGCAAAAACAAGCAACAGCACTATCAGAAAATTCACATCCATCCTGATGATAGGACCTTCATGAAACAACTGACAAGGAAAAAGAAGGAGGTATTTTCTACAGGAGTAACCTATTAGCGAAATCTGAATCTTTCCTTCCCATTTCTTTCCTCCATCAGTGACGCTAGTGCATTTTTCTCCTCTTTTTAAACCCAGAGCCTTCTGTCTTACTGTCATAAAGAAGGGACCTGATACTGCCAGGCTTACAAAACAAAGGGTCAAGCCATCTGACGAAGAAATGTGGTCAGGGTTTAACGTGATTGAGCTGGAAACCTTCCCTGGCTTCCTGCAGCAAGACTAGCTTGCCTGCAGGAGCAGACAGCATAGCCAGCAGGCTCCTTCCAACCCATTTCACCAAGCATGCTCCATTTTTTAAGCTATAATGCTTACGAAATTAGGATAGTTTGACTGATAGACCCAGAAAAGTGTCTACATCATAGATACTAAAATAGAAAACAGCTTTTGAAAGGATCTTAATATTCCTTTTTATTACTGTGGTGGAGACATGCTTCTCAACATCATGCTCTTCATACCTTCCCCTGAGCACAGAAAGAGGCCGGTCTCAGTGGTACCCAAAGAGGCAGGAGCAGCAGAGAGGAGGTGACAGACAGGAGTGTTTCAGTTCTGCAAGTACTGAAGTGGGAGATTTTTAATACTCAAAAGCAAAAGCTAAAATTTTCATTTTCGTTTGAATTAATATACTTGTTTTTACTTATAACAGGGGTTTCTTCTACTGAGCCTGCTGTAATTCAGGGGATTTCACACTTACCCTCATGAGGAGAAGACGTAACCCATGAGAAACCACACAAAGATGTGTCACTGTGGGATCTTTTTCCCTAGAAATTCTCTCAGATGCTGACTTTTTTGTTTTCTGTTCTCATAGCATGAATTTCCATACTGTGCACTTAGCAAATTCAGATTTTTACTCACCTTAAGGGGTCAAATAAATAATTTCCCACGGATTAACAAATCTGACATGGTGGCCATGTTAACTGAGCCCAGTGTTGCCTGCACTCATGCTCATGGCCGACAAAGCGGACAGTGCTTAGAGCTCAGCAGAAGCAGGCTAGCTCATTACACCATTTTAACTGTATCATGTAGTCAAGCCATAGCTGTTCAAAAACTACTGGAAGAGATGTGGTAAGTTAAACTACCTACCTAGTCCTAGGGATCTCTGCAGCCCGGGCGTGGGGAAAGACTGTTTAGACCACTGGTGAGGCTCATCCTCTGTCACTGACTCATGCTGCGCACTGAGGCAAGCTACTGCAGTTTGAAGACTGACTTTTCTGTCCGCAGAGATGTCACCAGGGTATTAGTTTTGCCACTAAAGTTTTTGTGCACCTTACCTAGGTAAATATTTTGTCTAGGATTTGACTCCATAAAATTTTATATTAATAGACTGTATTTCTCTTCTGTAGTTGGTCCGTGATCACTTTAATTTAAACTTATGCATAAGTGAGGGCAAATGTCACATGGGGTTGTCCTGTTACACCCTGATCTACCTGCCATTCCTTACATCAGCATGTCCCCTGCCTCATGCCAGAACAAACACTCAGGAGGCCACAGAAAGGGTGAAATTAGGGAACTGATCAATACAGTGGGCCTGGGTTTTTTTCTGAATTGGTATTTGTGTAGCACTATGTAAAGCAAAATTTAAAAGTCAGTTTCACATTTCATAAATGGGCTGATATGTAGCTAAATCTGCTGCTGCATGACTTGCACCAAAGCAACTGCATGCGATTCCAAGTGTCGGTAATTCTCCAATGTCTTTCTAGAAGTCTGTCCTCTTCACATATTTGTTGCTGGCCTGCTCTGTCCTATATTCGGCTGATTCTTATGTTTCCTAATTTTGACCTGGATACAACTGTGTATGCACAGTTAACCCCTAGATACTCGTACCTCCAAAATGAACCGTTTAGAGTGGAAGAGGAAAATGGAAACACCTTCCGCCCATGTTACCTTGGAGACAAAGCGAGCCGAGTTCAATGAGCAAGAGCACGTTAGTTCAAAGAATGGGTGCAGAAATGTGTTCTCAGCGCAGAGATTCAATACTTGGCTGGTAACTAGTGCTGTGCAGGTCGTTGATTTGAACGTCTGGCAGTGCAGCTGGGGCGGAAGGCATCTCCGCTAGTATGAGCTCTACTTCACACTCGGTTCAGGACTGGATGCTGAATATATGCAGAAGAAAGCAGGGACAGCGAGCTGAAAAGGTCCCACCTAACAAGCAGTGACTGAATAGGTATAGTGAAGGCATCCAGCTTGCATTTATGAAGTATTACAGTCATTTTCTTCCAGTACTAAACCTTGACAAGGTTATTTGACCAGGACTGCCAAGCTCTCCACGGCAAGATAGACAAAGGCTGAAATTTTGATCTTTGAATACAGAGCACAGAAGACAAATCGCTGAATGTCGTCCTGTTAAATAAGGGCACTCAGAGGTAGCTCAGCACTAACTTCATTCTGTTTGACTGAATGTCTACTCTTTTACTCCTTACAAGAAGAAACCAGTGCAGTGAAGAACACAGTATCTCAGGGTTGAAGAACACAATATCTCAGGGTTGAACAGCAATACCCTTCAATACACTTTGAAAAATTCCGTATTTCTAATTACTTAATGATCTATAATTAGTTGAAGGGTAAAAAGAATTGAAGCTTCAGTGCCTGGAATTTCTATACAAAAATCTAAAGCTTCGATGGAGGGAGGTCCTTTAAATCATCCTTGGTCTGATGCCTGATAGTCTTTTTTATTTGCTTAAAATTTAAATGAAGACATGCAATACAACACTTTGATTTAAATATCTGCTTGCAATTCTTTTGTAACCAAATTACATTCCATGCTTTTTCAGCCATTCCAGGAGATAAGCGTATTGTGGATTTAAATACAGTTACTATACTTTTTTAACTGGAAATGCAAGTTTGAATTCCCATCACAAATGTTGAAGATAACTCAGCACTAAAATTATAGAAAGTCATATTTTTGCACTTTTTGGTACAAAAATATCTGATAACAATACAAGAACCATATGTCATTGATCATATACATGTCTATGAGAACAAACACCAGTAGATCAAAGAATCAAAGACAAATAAGAATTCAGACTTTACATGAAAAGGAGGAGGAAAAAAGTGTAACCATACAGTTCATATAAACAAATACATGGGAGAGGAAGAACCAAAAGAGGATTGCTTCTGACTCCCTTGCAAAAGCCATCCAAGGAGGAGGGAAAAGGTGATCCAGCTTACTCCTTCTTTGTGCAAAGGCGATGAATAAAGGACTTTTCCTATATTAGTCAAGTTAGGTCAAAATTATGTCAAGCATCATGTCCAAAGAATCAGACCATTCTTAAACTACAATTCCGAGAAGCAATAATCAGATACTTTAAACCATATTCTTTAAATAAAGAATTCTATTTCTCTCTCAAAAAAAAAAAAAAACAAATTCCTTTTATTTGCTAATACCATTCTTCCACACAAAGTAAGCCTTGTGTCTTCCTATTAGGTTCATACCTATCTTCAAGCACTGGTGAACCCAGCCATTGACTGGGAACAAAAGCACCTACAGTTCCAGCCTTCATTGGTGGTTTTGTTTTTCACTGGACATCAGCCAGGCTCAGACTGTTTGAGGGGGGAAGTAGCAGACACACATAAACCCCTATTTATTTCCAGTCCTCATACAAGACACTTGATATAAGCCAAGATGAAGAGAAATCCAAGGATTTAGTGTACAAGCATGGGAACTCACAAGAGCAAACGTTGGAGGGGTGGCAGAACAGGAAGGGGGAGGGTGGAAACACACGAATTTGGTTTTCAGCTAAAAGGTTCCTCTCAGCTTTTCGCAGGTGAATGTGCTGTTGTTGCTACACAGAGTCCTGGGAAGCATAGGTGTTCTGTGCGTAAACCACACCGATTTTTAAGTAACCAGTTCCAGGACCTTCCATCAGGAGAACGGATCACTGCTGGTGAGCAAATATTTCTCATTTTTAACTTTCCTTTAATACTGCAATGAGGTTTGGTTGACAAATGCATCGCAAGCCTAGTTATATGAAAAAGACAAATGATGGATGCTTAGAGATTAGCTAGCAAAACATTTGTTCTGACAGAGAGATGAAGGTAATTTATATAGTGTTGGCCATCATTTTTTCTTTTCATCAACTAACTAACATTAGACGATATAACATCAAAAATTCAAAATATTGAATTTAAACTGTTTCCAGTTACAGCTCCATAAATTATGCTTCCAAAACTCTATTGGTTTTCAATAGAGTGGTAATCAATTATTTAAGATTTGGATAATTAATCCTCTGACTTGAAGACATCTACACTTTGATTTTTTCATGAATACATCATGAAAGTAAGAACTGATTCATGCATTCCATACCTGCTTTATGGAGACATTATCTGATGTGATTTCAAAGCCGTAACTATTTATGTTTAAATAGCACTTTAACAGGTTAATATAAATGCTAGATTTTATTGTTAACATCTGATAGATAAACTGATACTAAAGATAGTATTAACTTTCACATAGAGTTGCTACAAATACTCATTACTCAAGAGTACAGCAGTAGGGTGCAATGATCTGCTTTTGCTGACTGAAGCTAGTGGTCTCCACAAACATGGGGAAAATTTAAGTGGAATTTTTATTACCAAAAAATCCACATCCTCCAGACTTGACTAAAAATTATAGTCTCTCCTTATCAAACACTGTGAAACTTCACCTTTTCTTATTAAGCATCCATAATCTCCAATCATCAAATAAACGTGTACAATTAATAAGCTCCAAAGAAGACTCCCTTCTAAAACTCAGTCAGCAATAGCTAACATGATCCAACCTAAGGAAGAAAGTACGTGAAACAAAGAACAGCTCTAGAGTTGTGATGCCATGTGGGGGAAAAGTGAACTGTTGTGGACAAGACCGAGGAGAAAAATATTGTAATGGATATATTAATTCTTTTAACAACCTTCAGAAATATAGAATTCTTACTACAATATGATACTTTGATTTTTCTAAAATTTTGCACATTCTAATGTGCAAATTTCTCTCCAGTGACTTGAATAGAATAGTTTTCTTGTATTGAGATTGCCAGCTCCTGGAAGAGGTATTTGATTTTCTTCACCAGAAATTGAACTGTTAACAGTAATGTTAGTAATGTTGAGGAATTCGTTACAGTTAGGATAAAAACTGCTGCACTTTTCATGCCGCTCTGTCCTAAGCATGAAGCATCTTCTTTTGTCAGTGCTCAGGGCTGTAATTCCATATTGACTATCACTTTTAAATTCGAGTTTGAAATTGTCTTTATCGCACAAGTCCTTTGGGGGATATTTTTTTTTTTTTTGTATTTAAGTCAAAGGACTTTCTCAACAGGTCAGCCTGGTAACTCCTAAAGCTCGGCCTCTGATAACTGGAATCTCCAGCCAGAACTGATAAGCAGATTGGGTGGTACCGTGGGCAACATGCATGTTATTTTTTAACTTAGTTCACATCTTCAGATATCCATCTGAATATCCAAGCTTTAATGCCTAAAGATGATTGTACCGGGCATAAAGAAGACTTATTATGAATTTTAAACATGTGGCTTTTTAATGCCTTTCCGCAAGCATCACTTTTTTTCTCTGACTTTTATCAAGACCAGAAGTTACTGAATTTCTTGTGATGATCTTTGTCAGGAAGAGATGCAAACATGTTCAGAATACTGAAATAGCCAGGAGCACAGATGGATTGTCTTATTAAGCAAGAATAGAGCTGAAAATCAGTTTAAAAATGCCATGAAGAATGGGGAAATTTTTTTGAGTTTTTATTGTGAGAAACAGATGGAAATTTCTTTGATGTTTGTCTGCCTGTCTTTAACATCCTGGTTCACAGAATGCAGGCTAAAACAATGATGGAAATTTCAACATTCTAGAGGGATTTGCCAGTTTAAAATATATTATACCTGGAGGCAAATACTTGTCAATTCTCCTATTTTTTTAAAGAGGATATCATAAGAAATGTTTTGACCAAAAATCCTACTGCCATGAAAAAGATCCCAGGCTGTTATGCTTCACTGATATTAAAAAACTAACAGAACGAACAACCACCAGTTCATTAGCAGTGGTGAAATTTTCATGATCCAGTATTACAATGTTGAACTAATTCATCAGAAAAAAATTCTAGGTGACCAGAAATGAACTAAAATGAACTTTGTCCCCTGATCACGATCGTGAGAACTGTCTCCTGCAGCCTAATTTTGTTAGCTCCAAGCAGTGCTGCATGATAAAATCCAGCATCTGCATTTTGCACTTTTCTCACAAAGAAAGGCATTTCTAGAACTAACCGTAACACTCTCTGTAGTATAGATTGTTAGTATACCACTAACACAATGACTTACACTGTGCCAGGTGATGAATCCACTAGACTAAAGCTGCTGCTTTGTTTTCCAGTTTCCTTGCTGCATTGAAAGGGGACTTCTTCAAGAAATAATGCTCCATTCAACATTGGCCTTGTCTCTCCTACTAATTGCAGTCTCTTCCAACCTTGCGATGGCAATCAAAAAGGAAAAACGAGCGCCTCAGACACTGTCAAGAGGTACTGTATATTTACTGCATGGATATACCTCCTTGCCTTACCTTATAGGTCAGCAACTCTTTTTATTTAGAATATACCTGAAAGCACATATGTGATTACTGAGGTGTGTTTCTCTAGTGTTAAGTGACATTGTAAGTAGTGCATCTTCTTATTCCACGTCATTTCACTCCATCAGTTTGTTCTTACGGATATGGCTGAGGGCCTCATATAACCTGCATAATTTATACAACTCACAGTGACCTAGCAGAAGCAAATAACCTAAACTGAGTCTCTCAAATCAGGATGCACTGGTAGGACTACCAGTGAAAAAACACTCATTCATATATGAGTTAAAAGATAATTTGATACAGTAACTTTTTAACTACTGAAACATATTTTCGTAACTCGCAATGGATCAATTTTTCTGCAGACGCATTTTTATATACAGAAGAACAGTTTGAGCCACTGGTAGGGATTTCTGCCTGTCCTTTTTTTTCTTTCGCTTTTCATCAGATAGTCACAGTCATGCTTTGCAGTGAATAATTCACTTCCTTGCAGTGCATACCCTATTTTAAGTTATTTATGCCTGATCAATCCTTGGAAATACAAGCAGAGAAATAGCTTACTGAGGTCTTTTGCTCTTCTCCATCTTTCCTCTCCTTTCAGGCCTATTCACCCAAAAAAATCTGCAGGATCCTCCCTGACCTCTTCTGCAAGCTATGCAAAGCCTGCAGACCCCACAGCTCACCTTTGAGGTCTCCCGACACAAAGAACTGTCAAAGCCCCACCTGTCACAGAGGTCCTGTCTGAGGCTAGTTACTCAGGGGGGCATCTGGGCAGCAAAAGGAAAAGTGCTGGAAAAGATCGCTTACAGGAATTGTACTGAAGTTTTGAAGTTAGCCCATACGCAAGAATCATAGAATCATCATGGAAAGTTTGGGTTGGAAGGGACCCTAGAGGTCATCTAGTCCAACCCCCCCACAGCGAGCAGGGACACCACTAACTAGATCAGGTTGCTCAGAGCCCTGTCCAACCTGGTCTTGAATGATTCCAGGGATGGGACCTCCACTACCTCTCTGGGCAACCCGTTCCAGTGTTTCACCACCCTCATTGTAAAGAATTTCTTCCTTATATCCAGCCTAAACCTACCCTGTTTTAGTTTAAAACCATTACCCCTCGTCCTGTCACTGTTGTCTCTACTAAAAAGATTGTCCCCATCTTTCCTATAGGCTCCCTTTAAGTACTGAAATGCTGCAATCAGGTCTCCCCGCAGCCTTCTCTTCTCCAGGCTGAACAAGCCCAACTCTCTCAGCCTGTCCTCATAGGAGAGGTGCTCCAGCCCTCGGATCATTTTTGTAGCCCTCCTTTGGACCCGCTCCAACAGTTCCATGTCCTTCTTGTGCTGAGGGCTCCAGAGCTGAACGCAGTACTCCAGGTGAGGTCTCACCAGAGCAGAGTAGAGGGACATAATCACCTCCTTCGACCTGCTGGCCACGCTTCTCTTGATGCAGCCCAGGACACGGTTTGCCCTCTGGGCTGCCAGCGCACATTGCCGGCTCATGTCCAGCCTTTCGTCTATCAGTAGCCCCAAGACCCTCTCAGCAGGGAAAAATACTCTCAGCAGTAGAAAAATACTACTGGGCAGTTGAAAGTTTTCATGAAATAACAGAAACAAGGATAAATGTTCTTCCATATGCAAAGGGACTGTATATATATGACAAAATCATGCAACACCTGGACTAACCAAAGAGAAATTGCAAATCACTCCTCCTAAGTGGTATCCCCGGAGAAAGGTTATACTCAATCTGTTATCTATTGCCTGTCTCACCTAGATCAGGATTTCTTTTTCCCACTAAGTCTGAATTGCATGAAAAGATAAGAAAATCCCTTCTATTCTGGCAATTTTGAAAAAAATAGTCACAGAAAAAGCATCAGTTTTCTAATTCTGATTTCAGACCTTCTGGGCTGCTGTAGAGTCTTGAGTCCTTCACCCATAATTTTCACAGATCAAAGGGGAATACTTGAATCTGTGGTAAAATGACCCCAACTGATGACTCTGTCCTACGTCAGCAGTTGACTTCAGCCAGGGCTGGGAATACACTGGTCAACACGCCAGAATCCCAGCATCAACCAGACAGATCTGTAATGGAAATCACTCTCCTGAAAGAAGAGATGACCTAGTAGTGTCACAAGAAAGTGTCCTGGGAGACAGCTAACAGCAGATCTCTGCATAAGCAGGACTGGTCCAAGCACCGTCCAGACAGTGCAGAAGAAGCAGAGCCTTAACTTGGTCCAGATCCAGCAGCTGTTCTACGATTTCCATGAGGGCCATCATGAATGCAGCAACACTGCCTGGGAGGCCAGGATCTACTACACAGGAGCTGGCATCTTTGGGATCTGAAGGCAGGAAACCGGCAATTTGCTTTTTGAGATCAGTGTATCACCAGCTATGGATGAGCTACGAAGCTGATGATTCATTAGGATTTTGTTTCAGTGGAGATTATCATTTAACAGCCATTCTTTTATTAAATTATTTAATTAAATGAAGTACTTACAACTGCAGCGATTGAAATTCATTATTCTGGAGTGAAGTTCATAACCCAAGACTGTTCTAATGACACTCATATTAAAGTTGATCTTGTTTGAGCTGTCATATTTTACCTTTCTCTCTAACTTCATAAGCCAACTTTCTCTTTAAGCCTACATGAAATATGGAGCAGACAACACAAAGACATAAAGGATTTGGGTGCTGATTTAGGGAACATGGAGTATTTAGAAAGATATCTAACAGGTTTACCAAAGGACTTGAACTGGATATGCAACCCGCTGAGGTTTTTTGGAGGTTTGGTTTTTGAGTTTTTCTTTAAATCTTCCAGTGCATCTATCAGGAGATATAGAATTAATATATCCGCGATGTTTGAGAAACTTTGACTAAAAAACCCGAATCCTATTTGTGTACAACTATTAATAAATATATAAAATAAAAAAATTTGTTATGAGTTACTTCCCTGGCAATCACTTACTAATTTTGTTATATTTCTAGGGTGGGGAGATGATATTACCTGGGTACAAACTTATGAAGAAGGGCTTTATCAAGCAAAAAAAAGGTAAGAAATTAAAAAATACTTTGAAAGACAAAGTTGTTAGTCAGTCAAGCCTGAATATATTATCATGAAACAGAACGGAGAAACACCGTGACAGCTGATCTGCAGACCACCCAGTTAAATAAAACAGATTTTGTGTCTATAAATAAAACCATTTTAGGGGTCTTACGACTCTGCAGAAACATCATGAGCCAACAGGAAAGTCTGCATTTAATGCTGTTATTCCTTTCTCACAACATCAGTGTTGTCATGTTAATAAGCAATGAGAAGTAGATATTATCATTCAAAAAATACATCTTTTTTTCTTAATATCATGTACCTCTGATTACTTCCTTAATCAGCATCCGGAAATCAGATACATTTGCTCCTGCATGGTGATCTACTGCCTCTAATATTTTCTGCAACACTTTATTAGTTGGCTTATGTGCTTGATGTACTCATAGTTTCTCGCTATCCCGGTAGAAATGAAAGTTACAATCTGAATCTATGCGATTCAGATGAAAATATATCTAAGAATTCATAACAACACTATTTTAAATCTCTTTTACAGTTCATTTTAGATTGTAATAGTATAGCATAAACTGTTGTTAAATTGAAGGCAAATTGTTTTTAAAATAAAAGGCAATTAATTTCATGTACCCTATATGAAAATAGCTAGGAACTGAACAATTCTTGGCAGCGCTAGCAGATCTAGCGTTAGTAATTGATTTGCCAAACAGTAACAGTAGTTCAAAAAATACAGGAGAAAATGCATAGAGTTGTTTAGTGTTTTGACACCCGAAAATATAAAATTTTGATACTTTATCCAACTGTATACTGGAAAAAATAATTTACAATACATCTGTTCAGGAAAGCTTAAAAAACATGGGAGTATTTGATGATAAAGCAAATTTTATAAAAATTGTTTAATTCCACTTTCTCACAGATTATTTCTATTTTCTTAATCATGGAGAACTTCACACCTAAACAATATTAAATACCTCTTCAATTTGATTATATACTAACTAGGAATGAAATGATGATGACACTGTTATTTCTTTCGTGTAGAATCTCTTATTTTAGAAAACCTATTTAGACACAGAAACTCTATTTCCCTATTTCTTTCTCTTATGAAGGAATTATCTTCTTTCATCTCACTCAAAAATGTCTGTAATTATTTACGAAATGCCTGTATAGTTTTACCGTGGGTTAACATACAATGAAATGCAGTTTGCCTTTTCCAGGCTGCTAGTAAAATCTCCTGCTTGCATACTTGTCAACAGATCTAACTACATGTTTTATTATTATTGATAAAGTAACAAGCCACTGATGGTTATTCATCATTTAGAAGACTGTCAATACTGCCAAGGTAATTTTTATTTTTTGAGTGTTAAAATTCTGTGAAACATTTTTATGAGAAACTGCACCTATCTATATCTTTACCTTGCTCTTACTCGAAATTATTTAAAGAAATAGGTAAATGAAAATGTAGTTGAAAAGTTAAAAATTTATTACTGCTATTTACAAAAACTCCACTATGAACCTACCTAACAAAGCACGTGAAAAATACTCAGTGCTCTTCTCTCGCTACTCCTAATGCAGCACGCATCCCTTTAAATCAAGACAGATTTGCTACTGACTCATTGAACAGATTTAATATTGTTTGGCTCTCCTGAACTGGTAACTAGAGAAGGAGATGAGGACAGGGCTGCTGAAATCAATCTAATAAGAATGTTCAGAGTATAATGCACTTTTGTCAAGCTGAGACATGGTATCCGTTGAGACGACAGGCTTCATAAATAACAGAAGAGAGCTTCCATTTTCATAGCCGGGAGGTTGTACTGACGTGGGTCAAAAACACAAAGAGCAGTGACAGAGCCCTTAAGTGTCTCCTCAGGAATGTGAATCAGCAGGGACAGGAACAGTGTGGCCAGTCTCCGGCCAACGTGATGTCTAAGCGCAGGAGGAAAGGCAGTATTTGAGATGGACTTCGAAATGATCGTGTCTTTTCTAGCACTGAAGAAAGCTTTTGCAGAGAATGAAGAGATACAGGAAATGGCCCAAAATAGCTTCGTTATGCTGAATCTCATGGTATGAAGGGTTTGGGGTGGTTTGATGGGTTTTTTTTTTCTTGGCCTGTGTTTTCTCTTTCTTTGTCTTGCATTTTCATGTCATTTTAGCTAAATATCTCTGGCATTTCAGTTACATGTAAGTACAGGCATTCGTGCATGTGTGTACACACACGAGTAGTACCTGTTGTAGTTTTGTCCTCTGGTACAAGACTATTCACAGGTGGTACAACTTCATCAAATTTTACAGAAATGTTTTGATAACTAGCTTTAATTCCTCTGCTAGCACGAAACCACAGATAAAAACCTGTCACCTGATGGACAATACGTGCCTCGAATCATGTTCATAGGTATGTACAATATTTATGTATCTTCAAAGATGTGATATCTGAATCTATGCCAGTGTCTTCCTTTGGGGACATCAAAATGATCCATTTTGCAAAAAGAAAATAGCTCAAAATTTATCATTACCATGGCATTAGTCTGGAACTTGACAGATTTGAGTTCAGTTCTCCCTCTGTCGCAGGCTTGTACCCTCGTAGACCTCCTCAGGTTACAGATATGTTCCTGAGGGTACCTAGTTTGTGCTTGGGAGGAAGATGCTGAAATGTCCATTAGCGTCTGGCCTTTTGCTCTCTTTGCTTCTTGCTAGTGCTGTTACAAGACAACATTTACTGAGAACTGTCAAATACCTGACTGAATATAGATATCTACAGCATGGATATTACCACAGAGTAAGTCAATTGTCAGTGACATCTAAGGAATGATTTATCCTATCATAATGTTGACTTCTGGAATAGATCAAATGAATCACGTCCCAGAGTGCCTGCTTGTTTTCACTGACTGTACAGGAAGCCTAGATTGACTGGCTCTGTGGTGGCACCCAATCTTAAGTGAGATGAAGCCCACAGAGACAGAAAGCAATATGGTAACAGGAGTCAGTTAATTAACAAAATCTTGGAAGGGGAACTAGGAGCAGAGAAGTCTCCAACAACTTTGTCCCATGATGGAAACATTAAGAATCACAAGATTTTCATTCTGAAGGCTCTAGGTAGGTCACGCTAGTATTGCATTAGATATGCATGACCCTCACAATGTGTGCATCCAGTCAGATTGGTCTCTCCTGATGTAACCTGAGAACTTGTAAAACAGGATATTTAAATATGGATGAAATGCATGTGTAATCTATCACTTAAAATAGGTGCATAATAGAAAAATGAGCATTAGCTTTTGTTCAGGACTTCTCCAGGTAAGGAGTAGTTGGCTGAAACAGAGCATAATGGCCTCGTAATTGCCTTGATAAAATCAGAACACCTCAGAAACAGGGCTGTCAAAGTAGTGCCACGGACATCGCCCTCAGCTGTTGTGGGAATGGAAAGCAGTGTCTAAAACGATTACTTTTTCAGACCCATCTCTCACAGTAAGAGCTGATATCACAGGAAGATACTCCAACCGTCTTTACACCTACGAACCACAAGACATACCATTCTGTAAGTGCCCTCTCTTTTGTGTCGCTTTGCATTTCACATTGTAAGCAGCCAGACACACCCCGTCCCATTGTGCTTGAGAATCCATTAAGATCTCGAAGTACTGAATAAAGACTGTGTGAGCATTTGCAATAAGTTATAATAGCCTAACCTGTTTTAGTAAAACACTTAATACACCTACTGTCCCATTTAATTTATTGGGACTACTCAGGCAAGACAAATTGAAAGATCAGGGATGAGAACTTTCAGGATCAAGATCCGAGCAGTTTTTTGGAGAACGATGAAAGTCACTATGCTCAAAGGTATCGAACTGCACAATGTAAACAGCCAGTGGTAGTAGGGAATCAGAAAAGAAATGCTGGTGGTTACCTGGGTACCACCTAACACCCGTATTTCAGAAAGGAATGTGATTTTTCAGGTTGAGCTAATCCTTTCTCTATACCATCTATCTGACACCGATGCAGTATCTCAGCACAAATGTGCACTTCATATCTGATTACTAGGCATGCTGTTGAGAAGTGAGGGAGTTAAAAGGAGCCTTGTCAAATCCCTGTAAGTTAAATATTATGATTCATGAAACTTAACCTTCTGCTTTAGTATCAATGAAAGAATTTTCTCAATAGAAAGCTCTAAATATAATGTGTGACCATAAATTAATTTCAGTGTGAACAATTTACTAATCACACTAGGTGAGCTTTTTAATTGTACAAATGCGCTTTAAATACTTTTTCACAGTCCTTATTATTTTTCTTTCAGTAATAGAGAACATGAAGAAGGCACTACGCCTCATTCAGACAGAACTGTAACCAGCAACAGTGAAATGACCATAGCCTCTACGAGGTGAAGCTGCACGAGGAAACCTAACATTTTAAAATATTTTAGTTAACCTCTCCATCTCTACTAGCATTTTGAACTCTTATGAAGCAGCTTTGGTATATTAGATTCCATAAGAAAGTCACATGTACAATTTGAAGAACAAACACAGAAAGACTATCATGTCCTTTCGGAAAAAAAGAGGAGAAATCTATTAAACACTCTGAAATTAGTTATCTGAATAACTGAAAGTGATGGTTTAAAGTGCAGCAACTTTGAGCTGTCTTTTATCGCTCCAGCTATGACTTCTACCCAAGAGTTACAGCCAAACTTTTTAATGTCTATTTGCAATTTGTTATGTAAGTTAATAGCTGCATCTCAGCTCTTAATTTTTATTTTCATTGCAAGAAGCTTGTAAGTCACTAGTGTAACTCTAGTGTAAATTTATGCATTTCTTTCTCATTAAAAGAAAAGAAACTGCTGGCAATCAGACAGGAAGGCTCTTCCTATAGATATTGGAATAGCTTATACAGAAAAAAAATCCACGATCTGGGCTTAGCTCTTCTGTATGATTCTTTGACTATCATTCTGATAGCTGAAAACAGAACAGACTTTTCACACTGAGCATGTTGTCTCAGTGAGGTGATAATCATCAAATAGCAACTACAGGTTTTGCTATGATAAAGATACAGTGAAGAAAGAGAAAGGGAAAGAGATAGTCCCAGAACTCCACACCTGAGCCAAGTGATGCTTGTGAAGTCTGGTATGGGAAAAATGAGCAGGCTTGTCCTAGCTCTTATCATTTAAATGGAGCTTGACTCATGTGAAGTTCATCCCAGGTCATTCCCTCTTTTTCTGTAGCATCCCAATCCAGACATCATGGTGGCAGCTTACTGAGGGGGTCCATACATACAATGACTTCACATTTCCCCAGGAACACCGTATGCAAGAGCGGATGACTGTTTTCAGTAAAAAGCTGAAGTCAGCTGAAATAGTCTGTTATCCCAGCAATGTGCTTTTTCATTAGAGCAAGACAGGAAGTGATTCATTTGCAGTAAAAGCACATGTGCTAAATACCGGTGTCAGTTGTTTGTCCTGTCTGCCATTTCCTATGATGCTGCCTGCATACACATATAAAAGATGAAGGAAGGATCTTTGCAGGACAGCTTTGCAAATTTACAATACCTGGTATTAATTTGTCAAGAATGAGTTATATAGCACCTATCTATGTCTTCATAATTATGTAAAAATTGGATATAAGCATATATTTCAATAGTAGTGATAAATGACCTGTATGCTAACAGAAAAAAAAATCTTGTATTAGTCATTAACAGTGTATTGCCTTCATAATTAGTTAAATGATTTTTTAACCTCTGGAGAAATGTTCTAAACAAAATTAAACAGTAATCACATTCCTCTGAGTTGTGTTTAGCTCTACTCATTTATGTCCGTATCTATTCCAGATTTGGCGACATTTCCCAGACTGTGGGCACACGCTCTTACGAGCAAGCCAGAGATGTTCAGGAGACAGGGATGTGAGCTAGCTGTCAGATATGACACAAGGTAGCCATGGGAGCACTCTCAAAGTAGGGTGAAGAGACTTACTTTTGAGAGAAGCATAGCACAAAATGACTTTGGAAATGCTTAAGTATGGTAGATTTAAAATATTACGAAAAAAAGTAGGTGGAAAGCAGTGGGTCTTTGCTGTCCTATTGCAGGGAAATTTTTTCCCTCCATGCATTCACTTTCATCAACATCAGCCAAAATCACACGAGACGTTGGCTTCAAACAACTTCTGCTCTAACTCGGGCAGGAAATCAAATGCGGGACAGCTCACTATCCGCTAAAGCCTGCTTCACTGATTTAAGGTTCAGAAGACTAAGGTTTCAGTCTGTGGATGGATATTTGAGGGAAGGCTGTACTTGTGGAAGTATTTGCATGGCTATGCTTTCATTCCATTGTGAAACAAAAACTTTCTTTTTTGGATCAGGAAAGTAGATGCAAAACAAACCTATTATCCTCTGTTCAACTCCAGTAACTACATCTTTGTCCGTGGTACTCTTGTCTCCTTGCCTGTACTACTATTCCATTAACTGCAAAGATGACAGTGTCTGCTGTAAAAGACTCCTCTCATGGATTACCCTAGTCAGTCCAAATATTCCGTCAGCCATTCAGTAAAAGGAGGGCATCCTCACACATACAGATGCTGAAGAGCATAAATATGCGGAGGGATCCTCTTGGATTATACAGTGGATGAGCAGTTTACTACTACTTTTCTGTGAAGTAGGTACATGCACATACATACAGCCCAAACCCAGGGACGATGTCCCTTTCGTGCTCATTGCTGTCACTCCTTACGCTGAAATGTTAGTACATTTCTACACCAAAGAGAGGGAAGCCACAGATGCAGTCTGATGTCACACCACTGTAACTATGTAAGAGAAGGCTCGACGGGGGAATCTTATTAATGTATATAAATACGTGAAGGAAGGGTGATAATAGAACAGAGCCAGGCTCTTTTCAGTGGTGCCCAGTGCCAGGACCAGAGGCGATGGGCACAAACTGAAACACAGAATTTCTGTCTGACCATCAGGAAAAACTGTTTTACTGTGAGGGTGACCAAGCACTGGCACAGGTTGCCCAGGGAGGTGATGGAGTCTCCATCCCTGGAGATGTTCAAAAGCCATCTGGACGCAGTCACAGAGAACTTAGCTGTAATAATAAATTAACTGCTTTCAGAGAATTATCAACTAAAAATACAAGTCACTACTTTCAGTGAACAGAAAACAAGACCTGCTTGTTTATATAAAAATGGATAGTATTGTCATGCTTCCCTCTTAGCATCTATGATGCAGCAGGTAAGGTGTCAAGTTAAAAGACTAGATGCTTAAATCAAATACATCTTGGTCCTTATAGAAACACTGAACTCCTGTATATAAGCAGATGGTGTCAACATGTTTGATCTGAAAGTTGTATGTTGACTACTATTTTACACAAATGTTTGCATGCTTAGGGATCACATTTGGGTCACTTCTTTTAGAGGATCCATTGATAAGCAATAAGATGGCTGTCAAGAATCCACAAAGCTGGAATCCCAAAAGGTTTGTGACTCCGGACCACAGTCCAGAAGTTGCCGGGGCTCAGGAATACTAAACTGCATAATCTGACTGACCTCCGTGCTGTAACAGAAAATTTATGGTAGAATTATCACTTACTGGGACTGTGGAAGAAACAAGTAATGCAAGCCCTGGGCCTAGAAGTCTACTGTTGTTCTCCTTATTTTGGGCATTTGATCCTAAGCCAGCAGACAGGAACAAACTACATGAATTAAATAAAATACTGTATTATAAATAACAAAATTTTCAGAACAATACCATGATCACTGACTTTGATTCTCAAACAAAAGATAGCCTTTATATCTACAGTGCAATGCACGTCATTTTAACATTTGAAGAAAATCTGGATTAATTTCCAAAGGTGTTATTGATACTGATTGCATCTGTAATCTAGAAGAGTATTTTCCACTGCAGAATTTTTTGACAGCTTTGACAAACCACCCATGCAAGCAGACAGCAGCCACTTTCCAGAAGCGTCACAGGCACATGAATTCCTCTGTGTCTGATGAGATCTACATTGTAAAGTGACTAAAGGGGATTTCACTCTCTTCTTTCCCTCCTCACATCCCCGTAGGCACCAGGCTGAAATCTGTTCTCAGCCATAGCCTTTAGAAATGGGACTAAACCTCTGTGATTCTTAAAGATTCAGATCCAGTCCTTTTGGTGGAGCTAGATATTCAGGTAACAAACACGCTGTATGTTGCACACATATTTTCTGTTCACAGCTTAGTTCAGTGTTCATCCTTACTTTTACAGCTGCTGCTGTCTGTCTTCTCCTCTTGGAAGGCTATTTTGCCAGGTACTGTCTCTCTTGATGGAACAGAAATTCAGATCTCAGATTAAAGTATCATTGCTCAGGGTAAGATAATACGTCTGTTGCCTGCACAATGGCAGACAAAACATAATTCTTTCCCCTTTTTTCCTCTGAAATGAATCGCATGAGACACTACTTCCTCTTTTTTTCCCTTCTTGTCTGCTTGCACGCCACACAGTTTTATTAATAATATTAGTGGGCAGATTTTTATTCACATTCTTTACTTCCCTCTCTTAAGAAAGGTGGGAAACTGTTCCTTTGTTCCTTAGTTAACTTGAACTAAACCAACCAGTTTTATTTGAGTTAGAGCTGAAGGAATAGAATAAAAGACTGAAAATGTGAATGCAAGAGCAACCTTTGTTTCACATAGAATTAATTCAGCCACAATATAAGGGCCAATAGCTGAAAAAGCCTACCTGTGTAGACAGTGTGCTTTTACAGAATTTATAACCTGTATACTATATTTATGGATGCTAATCTTAACATGAGAATAATATAGCATCACCTGTGGAAGCCTACTTTTTGTATAAAAGAGTTCTCTGAGTTCTGCCTTTGCTAAGAACATGACCCATTCCAGGAAGAAAACTTTATTACCACTTGTTCACTTATCCATGTCTGCTTTACTGTCTGGACTTATCTGTTGTAATCAGACCAAGGGTAGTCAAACAAACGTGGACTTAACGTCAGTGAGGTGAGGCACAGGAATCTGAGAACTGACAGAACAGGATCCTCCCTTATATATCCGTCTCCGCACAGAAAGGCGTTGACTTTTCTAGGCAGGTGGCTGATGTATTGGTCTGCAGAGCATTTCCCATGTGCAAATATTTGCACTTGACCAGGACAAAAGAAAAGCCACCATACCTTTGTGTACCATGGAAACAAGAGAATGTGGGACACCTCAGCATTTAAAATGCAAAAGTAACTCAAGCGCACAGAAGAAGGCTAACATACTTTGGACTGTTTCATGTGCTACACGTATTCTTGCCAAAGGTTGACATGGAGAAATTTCCAAATGCTGAGGTGTCCTCTATGGGATCGGCCAAGCCACTGGTCTGCTTCCTTTTGTTTCTTCCTTTGTTCAAATAGATGCACAGACCCACAGTATGGGTCAGGTGGAAATAAAAAGTCTACATGGCAATTAAAAAGTTCAAAAACACAAATCAGAATGTGAAGAATATTTATTCTTCCACCAGAAAATCTCCAGAAATTGCAATCTATGTATTCATGCCTTTTCCTTGCCATTCAAGGTGCTCATGCTATTCATCACTTACCATCTTGACTTGCTACTGTGTATTGTAAAGTAACTGACCCATTGGTCACTAAAAGTGGATCTATTTCAGCAGACCATTTTCTTTTAAGAGGTATCAGATATTTTCTGTTCTCTTTAGAATATAAGACGACACACAAAACCAACAGCTTCTCCTATCTTTCCATAATATGAAAGAACACAAATACAGTGGGGTCATCCTTTAGTTCACACTGCCATACTAAGCACTGCATTTTGAAATTTCCCTATAATTTCAGTTCCAACTGTTCTAAAGCGGATGTTCGTCAAGTCACCCTTTGCACATGTCTAAGTGTGACCTTTGAGAAAGAGAAAATATACTATATGTAATAATTTTTAAAGATTATAACATTTATGAGACAACACTCCTCACGGGCTTTTTTTGATCCTCAGACTTGGTTATTGCTTCAGGAAAGAGCCTGAAAGTATTTCAGAATGATCTGCTGTGTCTTCTATTACCTTTCTGTGCACCCTGAGGATCACTCGTTCCTGCTTTGCACATCCTGGCTGCACATACCGGAGTGACTGTTCGTAAATGTTGGCACACATGAACCCACCCTGCTATTTAGCCCTCAGCCAGCTGAGGAGAGCTGAGTATACAACCTATACAAGCTTCGTTGCTTACGTTCACATACAGGGAAGAGGACCGTGACTGCCTGGAGAAGAGCCTACACCCCAAGGTGAGGTGTACTGTACAGGACAGGGAGGAAAGGAGCCTGGATCTGCTAAGGTATTTTCTGCTTCAAGCCTACAAGCAGGTGGGGCTGTGATTTCACACAGCTCTTGAGCATTTGCATCAAAGCACCATAAGAGCAGAACAAGAGCTCACATCTCCCAGATCTGCATGGCTTCGCTTGGAAGATAACTCCGCATTCAATAGCTATTACTGTTATCAAATATTTTCACATACACATGCCTGCTGAGGAGAACTCAGCCTAATTGAAAGAAATATTCCCTCATGGCCTCAGTGGCTTTAGTTCTCATTAACTCCTACACTCTCAACATTGACAAAAAATCCTAAATCCCATAATGAGTTCCCAGAGGGATTTCAAAGATTCAGAGCAGCAGTTACCCTGGGCCTAGAAACTCAATCTTTCCTTCCTTGGAAAAACACCCTTTCTTATTTACTAACCAAACAAATTAATGCCCAGGAAGCCACATTCCAGTGAAAATGTATTATGGGTTGTTCTGCGTTAATGGATGTGGAACATCTCCTTTAAAGAGAAAGAAAGCTTTGGGGTTTGTTTGTTTATTTGTTTGTTTGTTGCTTACGACAGCCAAGAAATAACTTTGTTGATGCCTCAAGGAGATTTTTAAATGAATAAGTAGTCTTTCATATGAGATTTCTAGAAGGCATCAGTGCAAAAGTGAACCTATCTGAAGTGGTTATGTGGTATCCACTATATTAACACCTTCGAGCATGACTGCTGCAGATACCTCAGGGCTGCCTTTCCTGACCAAATGTGCTGACTGCACAGCTGGTGACCTGACCTCATGCAGCCCCGGGTACAGCTACAGGGCATCTCTGCAACGCAAAGGACCAGACGGCTAAAGCATTAGGCAACACTGTCATCCAGAGGCAGGTAGGCTGCCTGAAGGTTGCATATGATATTGGAGTAGCATTAAAGAAACTGACAGATCCTTTGGTTATTTACCCTGAAGAGAGTTGCAGGAGATAAGGAGGTTTAGCTTTCCGTATTTTTATAGAGAAGCAACTAAAACATAAGTAGGTTAAGATCACACCAAAAGCACGTGGCATGACAAGGAATTGAAGGTGCATTTATCCAGCTGATATGAGCGAAAACAAGCACAAACTAATTGGTACTGCCTCTTTCTGACTGTGAAATGTATTCTATTAGTTGTTTGAATTGTTGAAATTAAGGGGAAAACTACATTGTGCTAAGATAAATGAAAGAGAGCATCCACAATTTGTAATCAATGCATAAACCTTAGAGCATAAAGCCTTTCCTTCCTGCACTGAAATAAATCAAAGGATACGTGTCCTCCTAGAGAAACGATGACTCACCAAGAAAGCTAAAGAAAATTCTTCCTGTGCTATACAGTTTCAGCACATGCTCTACTGAGCCACCAACCAACCCAGAAGTAACAATGTCTTTGAAAAAGAGTAAATTCCAGAAATATTTGTGGTAAACAGGTAATTCCACAGTCTTATCTACAGTGGTAGAGGTTTTATGGTAGCTACTGTGTCTCCAGGTAAAGTTAAAATTAATTTCGAGAAGAAACTGTGGTTCCCAGTCTGACAACAGCAAGTATTGCCAATGCCCGTAAATACTTTGGCATTACTCAATGTGTGTATTTCAGTCATGTAGACTCAATATGTTTGTGGCGGTATGCTGATAAATCATGGAAGCATTCAAACTACAGTGTAACTACAGGAGCAAGTTGCCAAAAGACGTCAGGCTGATAACCACATTTTGAAACAGCAAAGTTGAAAAACAAGTAAAATCTTCCACAAAAATAATTACAACAATTTAAAACAATGTGGGGGAAAATCAAAAAGTTCTGTATTTGTATGCATAAATTCTGAAAGTATTGGCAAAACTCACTCATGAAATCTGGAATACAAAATACACTTCTAAAGGTATTTCACTTACTTAAGCGTAGGTTGTTTTACATGCTGGTATGGGGGTGGGGGAATTATGGGTGGCACCGTTATGGCTCCCATGCCTTTTGTAGGTAACAAGCACAACTGGGTACCTCTTTGAAGTGACTGTCCACTGACACACAGGGCATGGAGAACAAACAGGTGCAATGTGAGGTCTGCATGCTGTTGCTGGCCTTACCAGAACAGTCATGGGGGCAGAATTTGGCCCAAACAGCACCACTTAGGCTGATGCAAACACGTTTCCCCTTTTTGGCCATTATACCCCTCCCATGATACTTCCTGTGAGGGATTACTTCACTGCACAAGCAAAATACACTTTTCCTAGCAGACAATACTGTCTCTGCTTAGATGAAGGGAAGCTAGGGTAGCTGCTGTACTACTGTTGTTTTTCCTGGTTTATTTTGACACATGATTAAACAACAATCATAATCCCTTTGTTCTTACAAGCTTACCTGAACTTTATCAAGTAGCTAAACACTAGTTGGTCTTGTCGAAATTAAGGGAAGAGGCTTATGTGTAGAGGCAGAGTATTCACTACAGCTAGAGGCAGGCTACAGCAGGAGTCAAGGGACGGCACTGTATCAACCGCATATGGAGCTAACTTCTGTTTAGAGAACAGTGACCGCCTCCGAGCGGAGCCTTGGTCTTCAGTGTGCAGCCAGTTACCAACCCAGACTTGAAGTTTTCTTACATGTTTTTCTCTTTTATGTTAGCAGTATTACTCTAAAACCAGTTAAACTGTCAGCATAAAGAGCCTGAATTAGAACAGATGTGCTGAACAGCCTGTTTGTACCTGAAGGTGAGGGTACACCAGCATACGAGGACCTACCACTCTATGTGATTTACCTACACATCAAGTGCTTTAAAGCAATTTAAGCACATTCTTGTCACACGTTGTCTCTCCTGTAATGGGTGGTACTATTTTTAATTACTAATTTTATTGCCTGTAAGAATGATATAAATTTATTGTGTGAAACATCAAACCCATTGTATTTCTACAGTTAAATTGTGAGGGTGTTTATAATCTCTTATAAAAATCTTCATAGAGAAAGGCTATGTCCTCCTGGTATATGTTAGCTTTAATAACTACTTTATGCACCTCTTAGGGGAACAAAACATATCTCTCGTTACCCACATAGTTACCAAGGCGATTACCCTGAAATTATTACAGAAAATTTTCAAACTCATCTCCCATATAAGCCAGGCTTTGTGTAACCAGAAGAGAATAGCAGATACAGATCAGCTTATTTAATAGAAAAAGGACACAGCTGAAATCATAATGCTAAGCAAGAGTAGATGCTGAATTAACATGCAGATTTCTTTTTTAACTTCAGGTGCAAATTGATGTAAATAAGTGGTAACTTATGTAAGTTACTTACATAAGTGTAGCCACACTACACATTAATTAAGATTGAAAAAGGTATTCTCTTTCTGCAGCTATCTTTTTTTCTTTTTAATTTTTACAAACCCACATATACCACATGCCCTTAAAACTTATCTTTATGTTTCAACTCATTCTTTGGGTAAGACTGCAAGAGAAACTATCAGTGGGCATGATAATCTAGCAACCTGTGCTACTAAATCAGTAGTTAATTTACCACAGAACATTGGATACTAAGGAACATAAGAGTGACATATTTGTTAATTTATTTTTAAAAAAAAGCACATCCATCTCAGTTCTCCTGGTCATTATTACCTTGCCTGCACAAAATTTGTATCCTCCTTTGATTTAAGAGGAAAAATAAGAAACAGAGCGATGTGAAAGATAAGACTGAATCTGGAAGACAGTAAAGCAAGAAAGGCTAAGCTATTCACTAGAAAATTCCTCTGTATAGCTTAAATTATGTTTTCCTAAACTTGAGCCAGAATGAAGATGGAAACTAAAACCTTGAGGCTGTCATTCTCTAGGAGAGAAGCATGAGTCAGCTGTCAGTGGCTGTCAGGGGGAGGGAGGGTCGTCACACTGATAGGTATATAAAAAAATAATATTGTAACATATAATCTTGTCCTACTCCATGAAAGATGGAATGACAGAGAAAAAAAGAAAATTATCACAGGTTGTAAAGAACAACAGTGCAAAGCATGTCTTTATAGGCTGTTTTCTCCATGCAGTCTATACCTGTGAAGTGAAAAAGTAAATTCTTTGCCCCAAAGATGCTGGTCTTAGTTATTTTAAGCATCCATTTTTCCAGCACGGATTTGAAAGGGAAGTAGCTCGGGAATCTGCCTCCCCATTAACAGCGATTATGCAGCTTCCTCACGCAGGCAGGTTGTGCCTATGTCTTAGTCCTTCTCAGGACAAAGAAGAAAGGGAATTATAGGCATGACCAAAGAAAGGCCACTTGGATTAGTTGAGCTGGTAAGTGAATCAAAGCAGGTAAGAGCAGCAGCTTCTACAGCAAGGCTTATAAATAAGGAAATACTTCTCTAGCTGATTTCTCTCAAAAGTGACTAGAATATTATTTTATCATCAGGACAGATAATCTAAGTTTTATTCATAAACCAAAAGAATTTTCACAGAGAAAAAATAATATAACCAACAGCTTTATTTTTAGATAAAATAGTAGGTATGATACGGGGTTTTTTTCACTTTGTCTTTTCTGTTTTATGAAGTTAGCTGAACAAATAAAATAACCCAGAAATGGGCATGTATCCATGACAGCAAACTTTCTGTCCCTGCATAGAGTTTTGACTGTTGCTCAACACTTCTTTGTCATTGTCTGGTTTGTTATATTACTGAGTCTATATTCTATTTATCTTCATTTACCTTGAGATCCTTCTTTCTGAAACACCAGTGAGAACAGAAGCGAGCCAAACCCTACACAATGCAGCTATTCACTGTGGACTCCACTAAGCAGTCACTCAAGGTTAATCATGACAAGAGTGGTTGCAACTGTGCCTATGGGGTTTGTGGGAGAAAATGGCATCCTTTCCTACGCTACAGGATATCCACACCATAAGTGCGTCTATCACCACCCTGATTCTTCGCTTCCTCCCCCAGCGCAGAGCTGCATCCAGCGAGGAAGGAGCTGGGAAGGGCTGTCGGTGACCGTCACACCCTCCCTTTTCGGCACAGAAAGCACACGGCAGGTTTCTTCCCTTTTCGCCGCGTGACGACTCCTGCATTTCGTCAAGGATCCTACGCAAGACAGGCAAACCAGCCAGAGCTCCCATCCGCTTTTCCCTTGTCTCCGAGCAGCCGCCCAGCTAGGCAAACACAGCAAGGCAAAGCCGTGAGCTCGGCTGCGGCAGCCAGCCTGCACAGCAACGCCGCTCCCTTCGCGGAGGCAGGGCCGAGGCAGACACACAGAAGCTTAATTTCCAGAACACATCTACTCTCCCAGGTTGCTTTGCACAAAGCAGCCTGTGTTCCTCCATTCTCTTCCACAGATACAATAACTTCACTGAATGCACAGCGGGGCCTCACCCTGAGCAATGAACTTAACGTGACCGGCTTAGGGATCAAAGGTCTCACTGAGCATTTGCAACACAAAAACAGCAGGCAAACAATATGAGAAGAACGATCAAGCATTCAAGAACCATCCCCTGCCATTTTCTTTGATAGGATATGCTATTTCCTATGTTCCCTCGAATATTACAGGGGGAAAAAAGGCAGCATATTAATCTGCAATAATCAGGTAAGAAACAAACACGTAGCTAGGGTCAAGATGACAGCTATTTCCCCACATGGGTACATTTAGGGACTTGGCTGAACAGGCTGCCATGTGAAAAACCTCCCTATATTTTCTCCAGCGCAGCAGCTTAGTGCAGCTGCTTGCTCTCTCATTTCTGGGCAGGAATACAACCAGAGCCAGCACAGAAGCACTCCTCAGCCTGGGCTGGCAGAGCTGAGCCCCTGCCCTCTCCCACACTGGGGAGGCAGTGATTTCACTTAGCACCAACCGGGCCACAGACATCACACCAGGCACAGCAGCAGGAGGCCTGACCACTCACCGAAGACAGCACATTCTCTGCCAACGGGCAGATTCATTCAAATGGACAGTCCCACTTCCCTGGCATAGCTTAGTGGCTTGCAAAATATTCACCTATAGGGGAACAGGCACTGGCTCTGCTCTGGCATTTCTTCTCCATGGTGGTATCACAGGTGGCAGTGCTGTTTGTGCTAAATGTGGGCTGCTGACCATGATGAAAAGACCCTCCGACGGATAGCCTTGATGCCCCTCTTCACAAAACAAGCAGAAAAGTCCATGAGGCTTTTCAATATTGCAACAGCAAGCAGTGGTCTTAATGGATAACAAATGTTTGAAATGGCCATGCAAAAAGCTTGTTTCTTCTTCCCAAATATTAATTGAAAAAGAGGCCTACTGTGTCACTCCTTCAGCAAGACCCCTTCTCCTTTCTGAAGTTGACTGTATAGTCCTATACACACAGACATTTAAAAAAAAAAATGTGGATTTGACAGACACACACAGCAATTTGAAATTCGTAGAGAAGATTGTAATGATATGTAGAGATATGTGTTCATCAGAAAGGAAAGATAACAGGACTTAAAGTAAACAAGATTTTAGGACAGTTCTGAGATCTAGGACAAATTATTTAAGTCTAACCATCATATAAATAATTGCTTAATACTAAAGGAAGTAGTCTGAAACTTAAATTAGCAGCAGCTTGAAAAGCGGAAACATTCATGGATAAATATAGCATGGGTATATTGTATCCCTGAAACTGTTCTTGAAAACATCAAGGCAGTAAAGGAACAGGAAGGCAGCCATTCACAATCTGACACGTATTCTCTCCTTCAGTAAAAGCATTTTGCAAGGGATTTGCATGGCAGGAATTCTCAACAGATCTGCTATTGCCTAGCGAAACATGCTGCAAATAGAACATTTGCAGCAGACTTATTATCTGACCTAGGTCACCTCCTGATTAAACATATATAGATTGGAAGATTAGTCATTCAACCAAATAGAAAGACAAGCCAAGCTACATCTTACGTGGAGAAACTATATCCAATTAGCTTTGCAAGTGAGCTAAAAGCAGGAATTCAGAGGAAGGTAGTTCCAGGACACTCTCACCAGATGTCCGGTTCAGGATGCCTGAACAGGTGCTCCCTCCATCGATGTGTGATTTATATTTCCACATCCTGTGCCACAGGGAGAGAGTTTCAAAGATTAATAAATCTTGACATCTGCATAATAGGGAAAGATGAAAATGGAAGGAATTAATTAAAAAATTTGAGGCAGGTAACAACAAATTTGCCTTGCCACTTTATCTTAAAACTGAGAGTTCTAATCACACATACATGCACCATCACACCCTTGGGTCATTCAAGGAGCAGGCTGAGATCTCCCGCCAAGATAGTGCCTCAGTTCAAAACCAGTCCCCAGAAACTGACCAGGAACCAGGACATAACTGAGCACTCACACGTGACCTACAGGCATACCTCAGCTAGCTTAACCTGAAAACCATGTCTGGCAGAAGAGAAACCCTTCATATGGCCCTGGTGAGGAAAGGGCTATTCAGCAATATAACAAAGCTCACCCAAGAAGAAAGGGTAAGCTCTCCAGTGACTGAAGGAAAGGGACAGTGTAGGAATGAAGGCACCTGGCTAAGCAGTTAACCGATTGCCCTTAATTACGAACCCAATGCACTCCACCTGTCAAAATGACAGTACAATCACTGCTATCTCCCAGCGTAACCGCAGCGCTGCATAGGCCGATTTTATTCCTCTGGGGACTAAAACATCTTATGGTATCATATGACGTAAACTAAGATTTCCCACTCAAAGCAGAAGCTTTTCCAAACACGAATGTAGCTGTTCTGTGAGCTGCCAATTGATTCACTGCTGTGTGCGTTTACTTTGTGCTGCTCTGGTAGCAGCTCTCTTCCTGTTATTAGAATTGTGTAAGTTTCATAACCAAACTGATCTATTTTAATCATTTTATATGTTTACGCTTTTTGGCTATTTGCTGTCCTTTTTGAAGGCAAAAATGGTAGAGGTCCTTTAAAGAAAAAATGGACCCAAGTTGCAGGTGTCATGTTGAGGTACACAGCAAGAACTCTGGAATGACCTAGGTTCATATCCAGAACAAACTCCTCCAGAAAGGGAAAGGTTATAGTCGTTGTGCAGTGCTAAGCACCTAACCCACATTCAACAAAGGGTTTCTATTCATTAAATTCACTGTTCTAATCCATCAGGCAAAATTCCACTATCACATTTTCTACCAAGAGTGGAAGACTCCTGTGAAGAAGTACTTATTTCATCTGTCATGCCACATTTTCCCACCATCTTCTTATGATTTGACCTATTACATCTAACCAATCTCCCACCAAACTGCCCACCTGGTCACACCCTTTCTAGAACACTAACTTTGTAACTCATTAATGCTTTCACTTAAAGCATTCTTCACATTGCCAGTTCTTACTGGATCTCCACAAGTTAGAGGCAGCACAGACATTCTCTACAACACAATTTCATTTTGGAAAGTGAAGCCAAAAAATTACTTTTTCTAAAAAATTTTTAATTATTTTGCATGATAAATTTTCAAAAAGTCTTGCTTCTCATTCCCAGATTTTTTTTTCCAAAATGACAATTTCACACAACAAAAATCCTATTTTCTGATCAGACATTCAGATATTAGGCACAAAACCATCAGCATTTCTCAAAACACCTTAGTGATACCACTGTCAACCTGTTTTGCTTCAGACTGTAGCTCTACCCTGTGAAGTACTGGGAAGCTTTGTTGGGTTTTTTTATTAGTAGTATTTTAAAGGGGTTTCGCTGACAGCAAATAACTCTCTGGATCTCCAGCCTTCCCTTTCAAAAAGGTTGCCTAAGTTATAGTTTTGATCTCTCTGCAAAAGTTTGAAATGAAAAATGAATGAATGAAAGAAAATATCCTGAATCTGACTCCATTGCTGTTCTGAAGATGTGCATGGTGCAGAATCTATGAACAGGCCATGGGGCAGGCGGTATCTTCAGTAGAACAAAGAACTACTGCTATTATTACAGCCTGCAAATAAGCATTTATTTTCCAAAATATCAACACTAGCACCTGTAGCTAATGGGGAATGAATTTTTGCTGGGTCTTTCATTAATGCCTTTAACATTGACTTAGCATGAACTGGAGAATAATGCAATCTAAAAAATGGAGAATGATGTAACAAAAACCCAAAACTGTAGGGTGGAGCCTTTATTTGCATTTAATTTTATATCCAATTCACTTCCTGTTAGTAAAATTGCGGTAAAATTCTTTGGACAACTTAGCTGCAAGCTATTGTTTAACCAGCCCAAGAAACTTGGCATTAACTTTTAGCCATCTCAGATTTGCTAACCAAGAACTGCATTCCTGCATTAGGATGCCCTCTCCAGTATGTCCAGAATGCAATGCTGTCCTGCATAAAACACCCAGAAAGAAAGGAAAAGGATAACCCCTACCCCCTTAATAGACAGAAAAAACGGTCTTTGCCATTTATCTGCCATACCATTTAAACCTCATTATTGTGATAAGCTACAGGTGTGCTTGCTCTCTCGCTCCCCCCTTCCCTAATAAAACTAAAGGCAGCGAGTATTTTGATCATTAACTAAACAAAGCCACTCCCAAATTGCTATGGTACCACACAGCAGAAAGCCAACACCCAGGGCTGCTGCTGTTAAAGATTCCTGTTCGCCAGCTCTGCGAGTTGTCCTGGGTGAGACTCGCTCACTGGGCAGAATTCAATGAAACAAAGAAAAGTGGAGAGCAGCATTGTTATGCAACTGGCTAGAAGGTTTTACACAATTCAGCTCTTGGCACGATCTATCTTCCACTTCCTACCAAAGCTTTTTATCAAACAAGATTTCTACACAAAGAAGTTTGTAAGGAGAGGTGAATTAATCTCTTAGACCAGCTGATGCAGTTCAGAAAAAGCAAGGGGTGTTCAGTTTGAGATTCACTTCACAAGGGCTGACCTGTAAAACTGGAGATATTTTTGGGCTCAAGTCCCCTAAGAGGCCATCACAGTAGCATTCCTTCACAAAACTGGTCTTCTGACAAGTGGTCAAGAACAGAACTTGGCTTTCACCTAAAAACTTTTAGATACTGCATTAAGACTGATTTAAGAGGGACCTGCATAGAGAAGTTGGAATCATAAGGCTCTCTGCTTAGTACAGAGCTGATCACTGAATGAACTCACAGAAGCCTTGTTTGCTCACCAGACAGGCAAGAGGAAAAAAACATGGCAACATGGTGTGTTCTCACAAAGGCAAAACTCAGTGGCTTGCCTGGAGGGGTCCTTGCTGACAGATTCACCTGACTGTGCTACAGAGCAAAAGGAGTCATTCTGCTTTACATGAGCGTTAGTGACCCGGAAGAAAATCTAATGATCGTGTAGTAAAAATAATACCCCTGGAATACTTCTTTTTTCAACTTAAATTATCTGTGAACACAAAGCACCAGTTTCCTTTTCCCCACACTTTTGTGAATTTAATGCTTCTTCCCTTAAGTGAACATCTTTATTCTTGTAACATGAACATTCTTTAGTATCCTTAGTCTTCTGAGGCACACGTTAGTTATCTGGGAAATACTTGTTAAATTAAACTCTTTTGTTTTCTTCATTTCTGAATCAGAAGGATCTAAGCAGCCTGTGAGTAATTCAGACCCAAACTCTGCCAGCCCAATGCATGTGCAGCACACAGTCCCATTGACTCCCCTGAGCACCTCACGTGGGTAGCACAACCCATTTGACAGCACAGGCTCTAGCAGCCCAAGCTCATACAGACAGATTCAAACAACACAGCAGCTCCCAGGGATTCTTACAGCCTGCAGCTGAAAGAGTTAAAAGGTAGAGCTACTTGCACTAGGAGTTTTATAATCCTACATTTCCTGTACTTAACAGAAGAAATGGGGTGGGTTTATTTCAAAATCAATCTGACTGCCTCAGAGAGACAGTTAGAAAATTTCTATTATTATGGTGCACTCATGCTTAAGTTTCATTGAGATAGCAGTGTCAGTCACCAAAAGCATGGTCTCCTGCTTCAAGATGCAGCTTGGTACTGCTTACATCAATTCTTAGGCTTTTATGATGACTCTACTTGAATTAATGAGGTATAAGAATGTTATTTATTTTGGGGGCTGGGCCAGGGCAGTGAGAGCAGAAAGTGGGGCTGGTTCTGCATAGCACCTACATGAAAGGCAACGTCAAACAAACCTGATGCTGATCTATTGCACACATTCACCAGGAACTTTGCAAGGAAATACAGGTGTGACAATCTTATTGGTCAGTAGAAAGAAGCAGCCCAAGTATAATGAACATCTCTAACAAAACAGCGAAGGCATCATTAGTTGGAATCACTGTCTGACAGACTATCATTTTATTCTGAAAGAGGAGAGAAGAGAAAGATTTTATGGGAGACCATACCAGGACTCCTAACCACAGAGCACAGCTTCACACGTGCACAAGCACGATATTTGCAACATCCAAGTGTCCACATCGAACTCTTTTAAAGCTGCAGGTAATTTTTGACCTTCAGATTACATTTCTGCCTATTTCTCTCAGGATTTTAAAATAGAAAATATAGGGAGCTAGATCACATGGTGGAGCCTACCAGCTGTTTACAGGTTATTATTTGATCATCATACAAGACAGGTGAAAATAACCTCTGTCATGTAAAAATTGAATGAAAATAATAGTAATACTCAATACTTTTGGTTTCCAGATTAGAAATCTAATGCACACAGACACTTGAGCAGGATGAGAACAAACAAAAAAGCCTATTACGGGCTCACGTGCCTATGGTCTGTCAGCACGTGGCACCCACATAGCTGCCCTTCACTGAAGAGTATAGCATAGATTACTTGCTTCTCTTCAGGTAACTGACATCAAGTAACTGACGCTGCTATTCATTACCTTCAGTTTGTTTGGCTTTTCTTGCTTTTTAGTAAGATATTTGACATTCAAAGCTTAAAGTCAGTGGAGGGATCAGTACTGTGCATTGAATTAGTAACTTGGATATCAGCACCGCTAGCCAATACACCAAAGCAGAAGACACCAGAGCTTCACACTAACCAAGCAGATGGACATTTCCCCCATTCCTAATGTGCTGCTGACTTACATCTCCCCCCACCCATGCCAGAAAGCAGGTGGGGGCTACCAATTGGCCTCAGGTTATTTCTGCAGCAGACTGCTGGTTGCAGGCAGCTCCAGCAGCTGCATGATATGAAATAGCAGTGCAGGAACTGAAGTCCCAGGCTGTTGGCATTTGTAATGACTCAATGCACTCAACTCTGAAAGCTTAGCTAGTCAAAGTCGGATAGCTACAGGTCTTTCAACAGAAAACAAGGAATGACACCTTATTCCATCTTTCCTTTTCAGACATGTTAAAAGCTCCTAACAGACCATTGACATAGCAATTCTAGGATGTGCAATTCTACATATATATGACTCCTCACAAAGTTTCAAGGGCTCTGCTTTCAGATCATGCTCCCATCTCCATCATGCCCACCCAATTTTATTGGCATTTAGAGATTAGACTACCGGTGACTTGACTATGTGGCAATTCCCTGCCTCCCAGGGACTCTCCAAGTGGTACGGCTGGATACATGGGAACAGCCGGATGTGAAAAGACCACATTGCCTAAACTCACTTCCATTTCAGCTATTTTCAGCTACCAGACTGACCTCATGGTGAGGGAGGGGAAATGAGAGCTGGATGCTCCATCCCAGCTTCCGAGTCTTATGCTAAGTGTAGCTGAAACGTGTCTCAGCCCTTGGACCGCTACAAACTAAGTATTTCATAAGATTTGGCATAGCGTTGCTTATGCCAGCTACAAAAAAAAAAAAAAAAACAAAGTAGTTTTAAAGCAGCATTGTGCATTTGAATGCCAAGACAGAGCCACATTCTCATCATGCTGCCAGCTGGAAGGGGGCCAGCGGGAGAGCAGGAACACCCATCCTCCTATCAGCTCGCTGTGACTGATACTGCTTGTTTAGTGTCACTGCCTGTGGGAGTGTGCTCGCTGTTTCCAGGCTATAATGTTTAAGCAAGACTTTAAGTACACGTTGCCTTAAGTCACTCTAATTGGCTTAAATAGCCAGCTAACTGTTCTGGTAGGGATATTACAACTATATTTGTACAGTGTATGACCCACAAGTTGGTGAAACGTGAGCACCTCAAGGGTAAAAATTAATAACAATTCATTCCTGTTCCAGCAATAATATCCCAGTCTGTGACCACAGTATGGCATCTTTCTGTTAATTTATCTTTTATCTAGCAATTGGTCAGCTATAGCCGAGAGTGGGATATGTCTGCGATCAATTATAAGTTCACCTTTGTACTATTTAACCTTTCTTTAATACATGCAAAGTATGTAGAATCACAAAACAACAGATTTGTTGGATTTGGAAGGCATCTCTGGAGATTGTCTAGTCTGAGAGTGCTCTTCAAAGCAGGGTCACCTACAGCTGGTTGCTCTGGGCCGTATCCAGTTGGATTTTGAATATGTCCAAGCATGCAGATTCCACAACTCTTCTGGGCAGCCTGTTCCAGTCTTCAATCATCCTCACATTACAAAAAAATGTTTTATCTTATATTTGCTTGGAATTTCCTGAATTTCCACTTGGGCTTATTTCCTCTCATCCTGTCACTTGATGTCACAGAGAAGAGTCTGGCTCTGTCTTCTTTACTTCCCCCTCCTCAACTGTTTATACACACTGATGAGACCCCCCTGAGCCATCTCTTCTCCAGGCTGAACAGTCCCAGCTCTCTCAGTCTGTCCTTGAATGGCAGATGCTCCATCCCTTCACTATCTTTAAAGCTCTTTCCTGGACTTGCTCCAGTAAGTCCCTGTCTCTTCTGTACTGAAGAGCTCAGAACTCAGCCCACCACTCCAGCTGTGGCTGCACCTTTGCCCTGCTGCCACTGCTTTGCCTAATGAAGGCCTAAGGGGCTATTGGTCATCTCTGCCAGGGCATGCTGCCAGCTGATGTCCAACTTGTTGTCCACCAGGAATCCTAGGTCATTTTCTGCAAAGCTGCTTTCCAGCTGGTTGAACTCCACCATGTACTGGTACCTCCACAGGTGCAGAACTTTGCATCACCCTTTGCTGAAGTTCATGAAGTTCCTGTCAGCTCATTTCTCCAATCTGTCAAGGTCCCGCTGCATGGTATCACAACCATCTTGTCTATCAAACACTCCTCCCAGCTTTGTATCACCTGCAGAAATGTTGAGGGTGCACTTTTTCTATCCATTAAAGAAGATGTTAAATACTATTGGTCCCTGTATTGACCCCTGGGGTACACCACTAGAGACTGCCTCCAGCTTGTGTGTCGCCAATCACAATTCTTCCAGCCTAGCAGTTCCACCAGTTTTCAGTGCCTCTCATTTTGCTCTCAGTCCATTCTTTACCAGTTTTTCTGAGGGGATGTTATGGGAGATGTGTCTTCTCTTGTCCAAGGTCACTGCATTGTGATATGTGCCCTGGCCAAGAAAACAGCTCAGTTACTTCATGACAGATGATCTTTGGAAAGCCACCATCATTGATCCTGCTCCTGTGCCAGCTTTCTGCACAAACACACTCTTTAGCAAGAAACTCAGGGTAGTGTACTGGTAAAGTGTGCTAAGAGATTATTAGCAGTAAGATGTTATCTTCAAAGAAATAGAGGGCAAGGCTCACATCCCTGTGAGATGGGCTATTTTTGCAGTAAGTGGGGTTTAGGCAGGCTGGACATTGAAAATCCAGAAAACCTTCATACTCACACAATCAGGGAATGCAAAAAGAGGAAGAATTCTGTCCTGGGACTATTTTGACATCTGTAGCCCTACAGGGATTTTTAAAGGCAACCTTGGTTGAGAACGCTTAAAACTATATGTCCCCAATGTTTCTGTCACATTGGCAAACAAGAGATTATTTTAGGAGCCAGAGTATCAGCACAGCATAGAACATAGGCAACTTAAAAGCAAAAACTAAGGAAAATGTGAAGTCTGAGGTATTCTACAATACAATGGCTTTATGCAACGGGAAGACAAATCAGTGATCTATAATATGTCATTAAGATACTGTGTAACAAAAGAAACTACATTGTGTCAATATTTGCAGACAAGGATTGTAGTGAGAAGCCTTCTGTCCTGATTTTGGTTAAAACAGAATTGATTCTCTTCTAGTGAATCTTCCTTACAGCTAAGTTCTTATAAGTAACTGCATTTTTCTGAAGCTAGCTGCATATTTTACAGACAGTGCCCACTCCGAAGCTGGTAACACCTGATGTTTATAGTTGTATTGAGCTAACAGTAGGAAAGGAATGCAGAAAAAGGTCCCTGTTTATAATTATTACCATAGCAGCCAAGGTCACCGACAGATCTGTTAGGTCCCACAAGTGAGGAGTCGTAAAGGGTCTCACTTGAAGGGAGGGGCAGACAGGACAGGTGACCCGATATTGACCAACGAGGTATTCCACGCCAGGCACATCATACTCAGTTTAAAGCTGGGGGATCACGAAGGTCTCGCTTTCTTCGTCCATGGACACCTTCTGAAGAGGACCCTGGTTGTTGTCCTGCCTGTGATCCTGATCCAGATTCCGATCCGAGCGTTCCTGAGTTCAGTTCCCGTCCGCTGTGGAGGCCAGTCTGGGACTTCCCAGTGCTGCCCAGCAGCTGCTGGTGGGACACCAGTGCCCCAGCACCCAGCTCTGGGAAACTCCATATCGGGTTTGGATATTTTGCATTATTTCTCTTTTTATTAATATTATTAGTATTATTAGTAAAACTTTTTATATTCCATTTGTAAGTCTCTCTCCCTTTTTCCCTTCCTCTGGTGGGAGGGTGGGGGTTAACAGGGAGTGTCTGCCACTCCATTTATTGCTGCCCTGCTCTAAACGGTGACACTTGCAGAAGCACATTCAGCCATCTGCGTTAGGAACTACCTCATAGCATGACCCAGCTGGAACAGCCTGCTGTGTTATTTCAAAGCTTGTGTTATAAACTGTTAAACAGCTGAAGGCCAGAGACAGGACAAAGGTACTCATTCCAGCTCCATACCCCTGCATGAATAATCACTGAATAATGACATTAAGATCCAAACTTTGTTGAATCAGGTCTTGGAATCCTGACAGTAGAGTCGTCCCTCCCCTGGGTAACTTGTGCCAGTGCTACACTATCCTCCTCATGAAGATGACTTTCCTGATGTCCATTACGAACCTCCCAAGTCACAGCTCATGGTCCTCAAACTGATGGAATAGTTTGGATCTTTTATCTTTGTAGCACCCGTTCAAGGAGCTGCAGGCTGCTATTAGATAGTCCTTAGCCTCCTCTTCAACTGGTTAGGCAAGCCCAGCCAAATTCTTGAATTTTAGTAGAGGAGGTCAGTTGTGAAATCAGACAGAAATTCAGAGTACTGCACTCTGGGGGAAAACAAAAAGAGAGATACAATCCTTCCCCACCCTTCCCCCCCCCCCAAAAAAAAAAAAAAAAAAAAAAAGAAAAAAAAGAGAAGGTAAGAAGGTGAAAATATAGAGGAGTTTAGCACTGATCTAACTCTGGAGAGTCAGTTTTACAGCTTTGAGGCTGAGGCCTGGATAAAAGACCAGACTATATTCAGGATCTGGGAAATCTGACTCAGAAACTGAGACTGCTAAATCCCAGATTTAACCTTGACAAGGCAACTGGAATTGTCCAAGCAAAGACCCTCAGCCATTTTAGAGGGAAGCAGAGGGACAACAAAGGGTCCTGTGGTGCGGGGACATGGTGGAAAACCCAAGACATGACAGCTGTGGGACCTGCGGCAGAAAGGCAGCTGAACCTCCGTGCTGGAGGTCCTTAAAACTGTGCAGTCTTTGGGATTGACTGGAACTGCACATTCAGTGACAAATACACAATGCAAGGTAATGTCAAGAATGTGGGAGATGATGGAGGGTGCTGTGGAGTACATCGTGCTGGACAGAAGGTGCCAAAACCTTGAGACTCTGCATGGCTTGGAGAAGAAGACTAACACTACCAGTAACAGAGACAAAGTCAGCAGGACAAATAAGCTTCATTGCAGAGGTGATGCTGATTAGGATATTGGCCCAAAAGCAAAAGCAATGTTTAATAATTTGAGATCAGCTCACAAGCAGCAGTGGGGCTAAGAAAACAGTTCTGCCAGTAGATGCAGCTGGAATTTCACTGAGTAGATGTCTTTACTGCTCATTGATAAAAATTTAAAAAACTAAAATAAAAAAAAAAAACACACAACAAAAAACAACCAGGATTGAATCCTTTATTTTTGTAAACCTTCAGGTAAGTTAGTTAGTAAGAATAATTAGAATTACTATTTAGAGACCAGTTCTGGGAGTCAGAGCTGGCATCATGTCACTGATACTCACTAAAAGCCAAAGTTCTCTGATCTTTGAGGTAAAGCATTAGAAAAACTGAGAGGGTCTGGGCTGCAGATAACCAAACGTAAACTGAAAATAAGAATAATGAATACAAGGAGGCACACAGAGAGATCACAGTAAGGTGGCAGCTCCAGGACACTTGCTGAAATATGGATGTTGCAGCTCAGCTACTTGGTCGTAACAGAGCTTATCGTCCAAGGACCAGGGGAGGCAGGTTTTATAAATAGAACAGCAGGAGGTCAATTAAAAGCTCTCCATGTGATACTAAGTACAAAACTAAGCTGTCCAAAACACAAAGGTCTTCCTACCACCCCTGTATATAATAGTATAGTAAAAATAGGAAACTGCTGGCCTACAGATTTTGAGCGATACTGAAAATTGAATGTCAGTTGCTCAGAGACTGAGTCGTCACTGGCTTTAATCTTGGAGTACAGTAAATTTTCTGGTTTTAAACACAGCTAGTTATTTCAATTAATTAAAAGGCATTTACCTAAACCTAAGTACAAGAATATCAGGCATGAATACTTCTCAGTCGTAACCAACTTGCCTGCTTCAGAAGACTAGATAAACAGTCTTCTCTGCAGGCTGTGGTACAACCCCAGCTTCCCAATCAAAGAATTCTCTCATCAAAGAATGCCTCCTCAGTCATTCACTGCCTCCCTGTGGGACTGAACAAAACATTTCAAAGTTAAATCTAAATGTTGTCAGGATCAGACTTTCTCTTGCCAAATACAAGCTGAGCAATTACACGCTACATAAGCTGAAAACCTGGAGAGTCCTTGGTGTAACAGATGATGATAGCTTCCTTACTGTTGTGGTAAAGGGCATTAAACAATACAAGAGCAAGTATATTTACTACGGGTGCTCAAATGACACAGTGATTTTAAAATACGTTATTCAGCAACGTCTTCCAGACATCCCAGTACTTCAAAGCTCAAAACGGAGTATAATGTGAGATCTGGGTACATGACAAATCCCCACCTTTATCTGAAGCTATGTAAAGGATGCTCCATGCTTGCATTTCAGCTTGCCAATTTATATCAAGCAGTGGTGATTTGTATTATAATCTTGTACATGCAAATGGGAAAGAATGTCTTCAGAGATATCAAAATCCTGATGGATTGGTCTTTTGTTTTGAAATCAGTGATCAAAGGGTCAGAATGTCATATTTTAAATCCTAACCATCTCTTTTTATATCCAATTCAAAAAATATTACCAACAAACTGTAGGTACTGCAAGTTCATTGAGTAAGTCATTCAACAAGAAAGAGGAAAGTGTTAGGCTGAGGTATTTTAGGAATTCATCATCCTTCAAGACAAATCATCAGATTCTTAGCAGATACTTACCTGAACTCCAGTTACCAGCTTTAAGTGTTCAGCAGTAGAAATCTGCTGAACTTTTGACTTTCCAGCTCTGTTGAAATGCAGCTTTGTACTGAATATAAAGTAGATAGGAGAATGGTTGAACCATGGTCTTCGAACTCACAGGAGTATGTCTGGTCTGCTTATAAGATATCACATCCTTCCTAGTCTCTCCTTTAGTAGTGCTCTCCATTTGCATGTGTCAGCAAAAGTTTCCTGAGTCAAAGTGAGAAAAGTCGCTTTCTTGCCTAACAGACCAACTACTGACCTGGGAACTGGCGTATCTGGGGTCTGGTACCTGCTTCAGCACAAATAACTATTAATACAAAAGGAAATAGTCTTGGCATGAGTGACTGGGAACACTGACTGCCTTTCCATATCCAAATCCAGAGAGCACCTACCTGTAATCTTCAAGATAAGGATTTTAATTATTTTGAGAGGGAGGAAAATAGAACGGGACCTGCATCTGCCATAGGCGTCAGAGGTGTCTCAGATCCTAAATTTTGGGGCAAAAAGTTTTCCAGCAAAATTACCAGGCAAATTTCTTCCAAGCAGCTTTCAGGTGATAAAAAATTACCATTCAGTTCATGTGGTTAAGTCACTGACAAAAGAAGTTTGACCAGTTCTCAGATGAATGTATTCAACTTAAACCACTGTGCCTCACAATATACTACTACCATAGCAGCCTTGCAAGCTCGCTGACTCCCAGGTATGGCTGTCTCTGGCTTTGACTCAGGGCATTTCTAGCATGAGATTGACTATACATTTTGTTCATTACTTTTATTCCTCCAATGCAAAGCTTTGCTATTTATTCTGAGCAGCAGATCACAAGACTTGGAAGCAAGTGTTTGTTATGAAATTAGGAGCAATGGCTGAATTTCCCGTGCTTCTGGGAATTCTAAAACTTACGTATGACAAAACACAAGGAAAAACGAGGCGCTTCGGAAAATGCCTTTAAAACGGCCACCAAAACACCAGTCACCAAAACCATGCTGATTTCTGTGTAACAAAATAAAAAAGGTACCTCCACACTAAAGAAATGAAAACCTAAGGAAAAATCCAATTACTAGTTTTATAAATGTATTAAATATTAACAGTAATGGGGTCTACCAGATCTTTATAGCAAAAGAGGAAAAACCTTCTGGGATAGTCCTATTTTGTTACAAGCTCTCTTAGGGCAATTCCTGCAGGATTTAGTCACCGAGGCAGAAAAAGCAGCCCCTGATAAATAGCCAGATGCTAAATCAGCAGCTGAGTACAGTCTCAGGACCCAAAAGGGAGCTGTGGGAAAGGCTGAGATCCCCCCTCTCTTCATTAACAAGGCACAAGGACATGGGAGACATGTTCACCCAGCTCTGTTGAGATCACTGGGTTTGAGCTGACAGGGAAGTCCCTATGAGCAGCTACATTTGAACTATTGAGTTCCTTGTAGGAAACAATTCTTACAGAGCAGCACAAAGCTATGTGGAGACAGGCTAAGGTAAGTCATCTCCTGAAAACAGGAGAAAGCAAAGTTGCAAATTAAATGGAAATACATCTCAGGCAGGAGCCAAGGAGCAGGTGAGGGCTTAGTTTTGAGAATGCATTTTTAGACAAAACCAAATTTTTTTTAAAAGCCTGTGAATGGAAGCCTACTTGCTCGTTATCTCTTCACATGTCCAGAGAGCAACCAGAACTTACATTACAGGCTGCAAAACTACCAAATGCTACTAGGCAGGACCTGAGAAGACAGTCAGCAAGAACATGTTAAATTACAATTATGAATTGCCAGAGCTGAGACCAGGATTTCAGAAACGGGCACCTAATATTTGACTCCTACATCTACAGTGAAGTAGATTAAGGATATAACCTGAATGTTCAAAGTGAGTGCTCACATGTCCACCCATGGATCTTGGAAACTTATTTTGTATATGCTTTAGAAGAAATTCTGAGTGGATGCGATCTGGAGACACAATATAGAAGCTAACAAAATACATCTCTGAATCTTCAGGGAGAAATGCTGGCGGAGGAGCAGAGATTCATATGCAATCTCTCTCATTTCATTTCTTTATCAGGAAAACATACATTTATCGTCAAACATACAGAAATGGGAGTTAAAATGACTAGTCTTCCTGGGAGCTTTGGTTTCACCCTTCTAATAAGTCAAGCATCTAAGCAAAGCACGGTACTACTGTACGTTTGTAAGGAACAGCAAATTTTTTTTTTACTTGAGTTCACCACCTTGCTTCTGCACCTCATTTTCCTAATGACTATTGAAAAAATATTAAAAAAAAACAAACAACAAACAAACCAACTATGATTCAAAGCACTACATGCTCTTAAGTATATTCTTAAAAAATGGGCGCTGTTTGCAGCCATCAGAGAGCACTGTGAATTTCGAACAGGAAAATCCATAGCTGATGGCTATCATCTACGCAACTGAGTAATGGTAAGTGGTCACTGCCCCTGAACATGTGATTTTAATCTCACTGAAATATATGAGGCATGAATCAAGGAGAACATACTGTAGTTTCAACATATATTGCTGAGGACAGAATCACGTTGACCTCTGAGGAAGGACCACCTGTAGCAAGGGCAAGAGTAGGGATGGTCTTCCAGCAGGCTGGAAGGGTCTCATGTCCCTGAGCGTTGCACTGTATTATACATGTCTCTGAAAACTAAAAGGGTTGATTTTCATGCTGTAGTTAAAAATAAATGTCTGCATAACAAATAAAGCATGAAATTTGAAATAAAGGTTTATTTAGACCTCTGCTTATGAACAGTTTCTTGTTATAGCTGCCAAACACATTTTTGTAGAGAGGTTTACAAAGTTTTAGATTTTCTTGCAGTTTTCCTGCAGATATGTACACACATATCTGTATAATGTGCATAGTTAATTATCTAATTAACATCTAAAGTTCTGAGTCATCAATTAAACTTTTTCAGAGGTCTAAAAGAACAGCAACCCGTACTGAATTTCCAACCAATCAAAAAAAGACGAGTCACTCTTCAGGCAAATCAGGAGTCTTGACTTAAGCTTACCTGGACTTGGATCTTTGCCAGTCTTTTAAAATCACCCTCCAAAAAATGTCCCAAAAGTCTACAGAAACATCTCTGAGCTTTAAATACGGAGTCTGACAGGAAAACGTAATGTTATTTAATTACAAAATTAATTCTGAATGTTTCGGTGGGGAAAAAACTGGGAAGTTTAGCCCTTTGGGAGTAGTATTCAAATTCAAAGCTTGTGGGTGGAGTTGGGGTGTGCGAAGGTGCATAAATAGGCAGTAGGAAGAGGAGCGTTCACACTATACCCAGGAACACCTTCACACCCTGGCAGGCATCTGGGAGAGTAAACAAGGTAAGGCACAGCACAGCACGGCACGCTGACTGCTTCAGAAAGTACCTGGGGGAGCTCTGAGCCCGGGTTACCCGGGGCCGGGGCAGACGATCAACGGAAAGAAAAGTCTGCAGCACAGTTCAGCACAGCTTGCTATGGAGAAAAAATGCATAGAGAAATGCTGGCTTTACGGGTTGAAAGAGCCAGGAGAGGAGGGGGGTTTTGGGGGAGGTGGAAAACTGAGCAGAAGTGCACATAGCCTTCCAGAGGCGAAGCTCTTAAAGAGCAGCTTTTATGTTCCTCTGTCTTTGCTTTCTGCATTCTGCACCGGCAACAGCATAATATTTGCCTGGTCTTTAATTTCCTGGTGTCCGGTACCTTTCTTTTTTTTCTGGTAAAGCAGCATTACTTCCGCTATGCAGCTCTCACCAAAACAACTCTTGAGGCAACCCTGAAAATCCACTGGGTTTCATTTAACTTTATGCAATTTTCTTCCTTGCCAAGGAGACGTTTCTTCGGGCAGAAAAGCAGTCTGCTGCAAAAGTTGTATTGCATGTCCTTGACACAGTAACTTTTTGGATGTTTGAGGTCTATTGGACACCCCAGCAGCAAAGAGCACTGTACCACTGATGCAAATTCAGCTAACGTCTCCTCCTGCAGTTCCTACCCAGAAAAACGCTTCTGTTTCCCTTGAGTTTCATTTTCATTGTCTGAATTTTAAAAACTGTCAGCCTGTTGTAATTTTTGCTTGAATCTTTTGAATTTTCTGTATTGCTTTTGGAATATCTTACATTTTCTTACTGTACCTGTTACATTGGTGTTTTAGTTTCTAAGCGGAAATTTAATGAGAAAGCATAGGGTCATGATGCTAAAGCGTTTTACCCCTTCAAAGAAGCATCCCAGCTGAAATGCTGAGGCGCTTCCCATCAGACATGTCTCAGCTCCATCCCCCAGAGTCCAGCTCAGGAAAAGCCCTCTGCTTTGAGTTGCTTAAACCAACAGAATGCGTTTCAGTTCTTGCTGTTCTACACAGCAACTCTTCCTCACTCTTTTTATTATAGATTCTACTGGCTTTAAGGATTAGATGATACTTTTAAGGAGGAAGACAGGATCGGAATCTTCAACAACAGCATTAAGCTGTGCCTATGCCAATGGCTCACTATAAAGCCTAGCTTAACATTCTGACTTCTCATGTGAGTTGCTCCTGCTGCAAAGTGGAGGAGAGACAGGTTAATTTTTCAGCACCTGGGCTGCTAAAGTGCTTGGCTGCTGTAACACCAGGAGACTGATGTAGAACTGTGAACTTAGTAGGACTTGACACAACTTTTGGAATTGCTGAAACCAGTTGTTTTACTGAGCAAATTCAATATATGTAGAAAGAAGAGAGAGAAACTAACACCTAAATGCACATCTTAAAAGGACCACAGCCTAACAGCATGAACAGAGCAGCAGAAAGCAGCCAGGTCCTTCACAGCAATTTGCTAAGCCAACCTGGGTTCCCCCAAGCCCAGTCCCCTGCCTGGAGCAGTTCCTTTCAGCCCCGACTCACCCTGCTGCATACTTGTGCCTTGACCCGCTGCCTGACGGTCCTTATCTGCTGTGTGCCTCCAGGCAAGGAGCAGCCCGGGAGGCACCGCCACATGAAGGTTCTCTCATCTCTTCCAGGAGCGGCCATGGAGAAGACTTACGTGTCCATGTTCCTGCTGCTTGTTGCCATCTCCTGTGCTCTGGCAAAGGATGTGGGCAAGAAGGAGACTACTGCTAAACCGAAACTGCCTCAGACACTCTCCAGAGGTAAAAAAAAAAACAACAAAAAAACAGGCCAAGTTAGGAAAAAAAAGTGCAATCTACTACAGTCTTGATTCATCTGCTGTTCTGATAAGTGAATTCTCTTGCATCGCGCTCTGAAAATGCACCTTCTAGTGTTTCCTAGCACCCCCTCCGCCCTTATTCCCGACCTAAAGCCCCCCAGCAGCGCCTGTTCACAGCCCGTCCCCGCAGCCGCGGGCGGGACGCGAACCCGCGGGCCCCGGCCCCGCTCGTAAGGCGCTGCCTGTCCCTCCCCGCAGGCTGGGGCGACCAGCTCACCTGGACCCAGACCTACGAGGAGGCCCTCTTCCGCTCCAAGCACAGGTACCGCGCACCCCCGCGACCCCCCGCGCCCCGCTCCGCACTGCTCCGGCCCCTAACCAGGGCTCTTCTGTTCCAGCAACAAACCCCTGATGATTATCCACCACTTGGACGACTGCCCACACAGCCAAGGTAATCCCTCCGCGCTGAAAAAAAACAAAACGGAACAAACAAACAAAAAAACCCGCTGGTTTGGGGTTTCTGGATAAATGTCGCTTCAAAAAAAAAAAAAACCAGCCACCATTCCGCTCGCTGAGAAAGCCGTAGCGAAATGCTAGCGCGCACGAGCACACAGAGTGTTCTTCATGATGCTGTCCTGCGCAGGTATTTTCCAACGTGCGGATGTAAAATAAAAACGGTCGTTCGGTACCATGTGATATAGGGTGGATACAGAAATGAGCACAGGTCAGCAGGTTTTGGCCTGTGACCAATGTGGCTTTGGTTCGTGTCACTATCAGGCAAAATCAATAGCCAGACCAGGAGTAGGGAAAAACATTAATTTATAGGAAAGGACACATCATTGATGACCAAGACTGTATCTGGCTGGCGATTAAATCAAACTAGGCTGAAACTGAGCTCTTGTGGGATTTCTGGTAACTGGGACTGCTCTTTTCCCAGCGTTTCTGAATTTATCTGAGGCCCTTCTTCCTGCAAGCCCTTTGCGTCTATCCGTAGCTCCCATAACTGCAGAAGGATCTCTGTGCAAGCACTAAAATCCTTCCGAACATTTCAGGCTGAAGTCCTACACGCTGTATTGCCAGTGCCTTCAGAACTGGAGCCAGAAACTGCAGTAGTAGATCAGGAGGTTTGAAGGGTCAGATGCTCAAATTCAAACTTAAGCAGACAAATCTGAGAGCGAGCGGCACTATCTGAAGCAAGGAGGGACATTTTGTAGCATTATAATTACTCTTTACCATAGAATATAAAAGAGTTGATCATCTTCCAGCAGAATGAACTTCAAATCTTCTTTTGCTGTAATTGTAAACTGTGAATTATCATTTTGATTCTATCAGTTTGTTTCAATTTCTTTTTCAAGGACAAGCTATTTCAGGGGTATATTTTTAACTTTCATTCCCACTTGTTTCCACTCTAGCCCTCAAGAAGGTCTTCGCTGAACACAAAGAGATACAGAAATTGGCTGAAAATTTCATTCTCCTGAACCTTGTGGTAAGTTTCCCAGTTACACTTTATTAAGTGAGGGCAATAAAGTTCTATTTTTAATTATGGCTTCTCTAGTTATAACTAGTCAGTTTAATAGCTAGGGTTGGCTAGGAAAATGGCCATTGCTGAAGCATAATAGATGTAGCAATAAGTGTCTTTCATCTGTAGCTATCATAAACTCAAAATATGAGGGAATTTAAAGTTTAATAATAACACATACTGTTGTTACCAGTTTGCAGTTCCAGCTGTTAAAAGATTGCATCCCAGACAGTGAATCTCTTCAACTGCAAAATATGTTATTTGAGGTGTATTTCATAACACAAAGTACAATGAAGAAAAAACATATTTATGTAACTTCCCTCCTTGACTGGGAACCTTGTTTGTTTTCTTTAAGTATGAAACCACAGACAAGAATCTTTCACCTGATGGCCAGTACGTCCCTCGGATTTTGTTCATAGGTGAGTACTTCAAGCATCAAAGCTGATCTCAGATCAAAGCCCCTGCTACACCACGCATCTCAAATCCTCAGGCTTATTAACTGGAATTTACTCTACGAGAAACGTAAAATTTCCAGTTGGTTTTGCTGGGTGAAATTTCAAAGCAACCCCAGCCGGCTCATTAGCTTCACAGGTCCAGCATTCCTCTCTCGTGGATTCCACGAATGATGCAGCTCCTTCCATCGTGTCACCAAAATGACACGATGCCACGGTCACTGGCATGGGTAGGTGCTGGCTCAGCCTTGCTCATGCTCCTATCCCTAGAAATGCTGTACACCCGTCAGCTTTGGGTTTGTCACACAATCGCAGGCACCGTCGGAACACCCGTGACCCCGGGTGCTTCAGGGGCTCGTTTTCAAAGCTCAGTGCTCAGTTCTGCGCCCCACGGACCTGCACAAACCCCTCCAAAGCATTTGTGCTTTGAGACTTGTTAGTGGCCAGGCATGTACCCCGGTATTCCTGCTCCCAGAACAGACACGCAGCCTCACACACTGCACACGGGCATCATCAACACTTGCATTTACAAATCTAGGTCATGATGACCATTTTCAAAAGATGAAAGCAACTGCCACAATATCTTCCTTTATTATTTCTTTTTTAATAACATTTGTAGCCTGAAAGCAGACTCAGCTCGTAGAGTTAATTCAGGTACCCATGCAGTGGCACAGGGTGCAAGGCCGATCAGCACTGAGCAGAATTAAACCTATCCCCTTCTTAATAAATCTGCAAGCACAACACTTAAAATTGAAATGTCAGTGACTGTGTGGAAGAACGATCTCTTGGTTCTTAGTGGAAGCAGATGTGTCTTGCAGAAACATTTAGGGAGCAAGCAGAAGTGCAGAAAGGTTTCTCTCCTTCTGTGTGAAAGTTAATCCTGTCCCTCCAGAACGCCTCTCATCCTTTTTTTCCAGATCCTTCCCTGACTGTGAGAGCAGATATTACTGGAAGATACTCAAACCGCCTCTACGCATATGAGCCCTCTGACATCTCATTGTGTAAGTAGAATATTCTGAAAAATTCTGAAAATATTCTGAAAGCAGTCACATTTTTCACGCAGCAAGGAATAACACCAGGCATTACAGAGTCTCGCACTCAGCACCTGCTGAAAGACAGTTAACCAGGGTTAAAACAAAACAGGATGCTAGACTTAAACTCAGCGAGGTGGAGAGAATGACAGCAGAGCCCTGGAGCCTCAGACACCCATCTGCTTTAAAAGCAAGCATAGGTCGCTAGGAATGTGCGCAATTCAGCAGCTGTTCACTGTAAGTGAGGGTGAGAACTCTTGCCGGGCCAGGTCAGGAAACCTCCAGGAGCAGGGAAGAGCGGCATGCCGCAGCCCTCCCTCCCGCTGCACAACTCCCACCTCTGCCCCGCCGATGCTTCTGCGCTGGCACTAACAGATGTATGTTCTCACCAGTCGAAATTAAACAGATGACATTCACAAAATGCCTGGAAGAGCACAGTGCATCAGAATCCGTGTAGCAATAGGCATGTGAGAAAAACCTTTAATAATAATGACATTTCCTCTGCAACACTTGTAGTCGCTGGCAGAGGAAGTTGCATCAAAAATAACGTGTATGAATATTTCATTTCTAGTGTATTCAAACATGCAGAAAGCGCTGAAGCTCCTGAAGACTGAACTGTAAGGGGAGGAAGGAAGCCCTTAAATACTATGAAGTCTGATCTGCCACCTCTTCTCCACTCATTGAAACTGGTGAAGAGACTGTTTAGAGTGGTATCTAGTGATGTGTAGTGCTGGTTTATATACACAAACACTACAGTTTTACATTAGCACTTTTGTACTGGGCAGCATTTTTAAAAGCTGGAAGCTTTTAATTTAAGGCGTAACGAAGAATACTGTATGATCCAACTGTAAAAATGATTTTTTAAAAAATAAATCCATTTCAAGTGTTTACATACAAAACATTGCTGTTTGTCATATTTTTTCCTTATTATCATCTACCATTATTAGAAAGAGTAAAATCACTGTGTCACTTGAAACCGCAACTTTCAGTTTTACATCGAAGCACTGTGGAAGAAGAGGGCTGTTGTGGGTTGGTCCCGGCCAGCAGCTCAGCCCCACACAGCCGCTCGCTCACTCCCCTCCAGAGGAAAGAGGGAAAGGGGAGGGAAGTGGAAGGGTAAGAATGAGAAAACTCGTGGGCTGAGATACAGACAGTTTAACAGGCAAAGCAAAGGCCACACATGCAAGCAAAGCAAAACAAGGAACCCATTCACCACTCCCCATGGGCGGGCAGCTGTGCAGCCATCCCCAGGACAGCAGGGCTCCATCACGCGTAACGGCTACTTGGGAAGACAAACGCCATCACTCCGAACGCCCGCCTGCCCCCCTCTTCCTCCTTCTTCCCCCCAGCTTTTAATGCTGAGCATGACATCATATGGTATGGGAGATCCCCTGGGTCAGATGGGGCCAGCTGTCCAGCTGTGTCTCCTCCCAGCCTCTCCTGCACCCCCAGTCTACTCGACTCGCTGGCGAGGCAACGTGAGGAGGAGAAAAGGCCTTGATGCTGTGTAAGCATCAGCAATAACTAAAACAGCCTTGTGTTATCAGCGCTGTTATGGTCACAAATTCAAAGCATAGCCCCACACAAGCTGCTATGAAGAAAATTTACCCAGCCATACCCCGTAGAGGAAAGCAGCTTTTTATTTCCAGTTTCAGCAGCTAGCTAAGCTCTGCATTGCTCAGCCTGCTTTATCTCCATTTATTTTCTCATACCATAGACCTGTGTCAAGCTCTCAGTATCAGCCTTCTCTTTACAGTCAGATAACAAGAAGCACAAACCTTTTGTAGAAAAGTACTTGAGACTACAGAGGATGGGATTATTTACACGGGGTTTTTTTGTTTCTTGTTTTAAACTGGCTGCATCCTGAAGTGATCTGAGGATCACCTCATCTGCTTGAGGATCACCTCATCTACTTCAAGATTTTTTTTTTAAAGATAAAAACTGCTTCCCTGAAGAGACTCTTGTTTGCATCAGGATTCAGTAAAGCCTTGAGATGATTAATAGAAGTGATACTGTATTGAGTACATGATTGGCTTCATGATTGTGGTACAGCTTGTAATTGCTTATTTACAAGCCCAAAATGGACAACAGAGGTTAGAACTTAAAAAAATCCTGCAGCTGAACATCATGGGAGTACACACCACCTTAAGACTTACACCAAAAGGAGACATTACAACCTCAAATATCCTGGAACTCAGCAGCAGCACCAGTGAGAAATACTTTGCCCAGGACCATACCTCCATTATCTTCTCAGCTTTTCGGCAATGTCAGCCATTACTACCACTACTATTAATATTACTACCACTACCAGTCATGATGATAACCATGAGAGAGGGATACACCTGAGAAGACAGGACAGGCAAGAGAAGCAAGGGTTTCAGCTCAAGGGAGCATCTCATCAATATGAGAAGCAAGGCACCTGCTAACATGTCTTTGTCAAGCTACAAGAACCCTATCAACCAGAACATCTCAAGCAGTGCCTGGGAATGGCCACAGGCCATCAGCATTCCTTCAGCAGCTCAGTTAAGATGTTCCTTTCTATTGCAGCACCCTTTAACTCCAATGAGGAAATTCTTTGCTGCAGAAAGGTCTTTCCCTTCATCCTTCCCAGGCAGAAGACGGGGAGGAAAGGGATGCAATAGGGGCAGAAATATTCTCCAGAAGATGCTATCACCCATAACAAGTGAAAAAGCGTTTACACCAGAGTAGAGGGACAGCACAGAGGGAGGCTGGACCAACTGGTTATCAGAATCAACTTTATCTACTCCACCCAAGGTACGCTTGCTAGAGCTGTGTATCAGACAGAAGCCAAAACCTGCCCATAGCATCACATTTTCAAAGTCTATTTTTATAACTCTACTGAAGTAGCATCATTTTCTTAAGCAAATGTACTGATGCTATGGATAATATCTAGCAATTGGATACAAGGCATATTCTACAGTCTAGTAGTCTACGTGTTATAGATGCAAATATACAAGCTAGTTCAGCCCGCAGTATCAAGAAATTAATTTTTAAAATAAAACCTTTTTTTTCTCTCAAGGCTATGCTTCTGTAGTTTGCTTTTGACCTTATCCAAATTTTCAAGAATCTTAAAACATAAATGGTCTCCTTAATTCTGCTCTCTTCATCCCCTCCTCTAAATACAAATTATTTAGGTTTACAGAGGCATCAAGCCAAGCTAAGCTACCTAAAAACTCCCAACTTTTTCCATTTCTTGGGAAAACCAGGGAATCATTTCTGAAGCATATATGCTCAGTAACTTGAAGCGCACAGAATAGATGGGTTTTCCAGACCCCACTAGCATTCAGACAATCTATAAATAATTAGGCCCAAAACTAATAATGGAAGCTAATACCACCAGCACACTCCTATTTCCTTATAAGCTATAGGTTTTAAGGTACATTTTTTACAGGTATCAATTCAAGTTATGCAAGCTTTTTTTTGTAATAAATATTTCTTTTTATGTGAAGAGAGGCAGATGCTGTACAGTGGTATCAGCATGTTAGGATCTGGATTCGCTTTCTTACACAGGTGCAGAATTATGGTTTATTATTTTATAGCCAGTTATTTTTATGTGAGAAAAATATGTAGGTGTCTGGAAGGAAGTCAAGACAGGTTTCTACATCTTCCAGAATAACAAACTTTAAGAAAGCATTCCAACATAACTAAGGTCAAAATACACCTAATGTAAGTAAGCATTAAGAATGCTCCAAATTGAACCGCAATATTTTGATACTCTGCTGCTGTAAATAGCTCCTGGAAAATCTGGTTACAATTAAGTCCAATTCTAAAGCAGTCAGATAAAAATTAAAAGGTCTCTCTAGAAACCAACCAAACAAACAAAATTTTTATACGACCAAAACTATTTTCTCAAGAGGAAAGACAAAGCAAGGAACGAAGAAGACTTCAAAGACAAAACCCACCAAGAACAGGCATACTTTTAAAAAATGCTCTATTGCAACACATCAGCCAGAAGACTACAGCATTTCTTGCACACTGACATGCGTGTCGGACCTCTCCTGAGGGAGGCTGCTCTCGTCCCTCCAAAACCAGTCAGACTCAATGTGTTTTATTGCCTCCCCTTAAGAATTCGGCTCTGAAAGCGAATCTGATGTAAATTTCAAGGTTTGTGTTGCTTGGGTTTTTTTTAAAAACACAATCCTAAAGAGACAAAGTACAATTAACATGATAGAAAAACTTTAATCAAACCATATGATCCACTGACCTGTCTTTTGACTCCTAAAACAAATTCACGTGTTCTGAGACATGAGAGTTTCTGAAGTGGTAGTATTTTCAGTATGTTCTCAGTGATGCACGTTTATACTCCGCCACCACCTACCATATTTATGAAACCAGACCCACCTAAAACTAAGCACTAAAACCAACCAGAAAAACAGTCAAAATTGAAGCAGCAATGTGGTATTATTTTAAGCTTCATACACCCTCTCCATCAGACTCCTCCTTTACTTTATTAAAGTAATTTACAAAACATGGAGCCTGTCTAGACTAGGAAAATGAACTGCTGCTAGACACAGCCGTATGACGATCGCTATCCCCTTGACATACTTTGAGAATGGCTGGTTAGTCGTTCACACAGGACAGCACTTGGGGAGGGGGGGAAGCTGTGTACATTTACCTTATACTTCAGGAACAGTCTGAAGGCACTTCAGGTCCTTCAGTACACGAGTGGGCTCTTACGCTGACCGTACAAGCACGAGCTTCACCCCGACCCCAACACCTCTCACCCTGCCAGGCAGGAATTCGCAGCGCGAACACCAGGAGATGGCGCTGACAGCAGGGGCTGCAGGGTCAGCCACACCTGACGAGAAGCTGTCTTCAGCAAGCTCTTGACACCCCTCCGCGTTCAGGTTCAACTCCTCCCGTTTCAAAAACCTCGAGACAATTCCGTCTTCAGGACCACCGGGCACAGGAAAGCCTGAAAGCGTTCTGACTGGCACGCATTGCAACTTCTTTTTGCCTCCTTTGCAGGAGGCATCTCCCCAGTAAGGGCAGACTGTATGAGAGCTCGCTCCTGTCTGCCCTCGCTGCCGTCCTTTCCGCCTTGCTCAGCTGCTGTGTCCTTGGCAGATGGCCTTAACACTCTTCCCCTTTTCTTCATGCAGCGCTGTCTTTCAGGCTGCAGCAGCTGCCTACCACACTAGAAGCAGCAACTGGACGAAGAAAGGGTGCAGCACTGGTCTGCCACTCCGCGCAATTAGAAACAAACGGAACATTGTGCGCCTCGGGTGTTTACAGATGGCTGATGGTCCAGCTGATGCATCACTTGTGTTAGTTTGGAAGAGGGACCATGCCTTCCAGCAGCTCAGACAACACTTCATGCATGGATAATGTACTGTTGTAACTTTAATTGTTTTCTTTAAAAAAACAAACAAACAAACTACTGGAAACCACTTTTTTTTTTTCTTTCTTTCTTTTTTTTTTTTTTTTACACATCATTGAATCTCTCATGAAATCAAGACCATTACCTGGATGACAAAGGAACATACACTGCTGAATTATTACAATAATTTTACACCATCTGAAAAAATAGTTGTACAACAACTTTCCAGACATCAAGTTTCTTACATTAAAGATGACAGACCACTATTGATTCTGATGTTGTGCAAATACTAAACTTCGTTCACTTGTCACAGAAAAAAAAAGTTTTAAGTTAATCAGCTGCAGATTACATTCTCTTAGTTTTCTTCATTCAATGTTCTCATAGTGAAGATACCTACTAAAAAGTAAAGAACTGTGTTCTCAAGAAAATTCTAAAGCTACCAAAAAGCCAAAACAGGGTAAGGGCAGGGATGAAGACTACAGTAGTCATTAACATACACTTGTGTGCACTACAGAAAGTAACATCTTTAGCTTCTATTTTTAACTTAACAGGAAAGTGGGAGACCATTATCAAGACAAAAAAAAAATTACTAGAGCTCATCCTAAAGCCTAGTCAGATTATACAGTACAACCATACACCATATATTTTTACCATTTTAATGAGAAATCATGTGAATTTTTGTAATCAATGAATACAGCAGAAAATACTTTTGGGTTGTTTTGGACACCAGAGGACCCAGTTAGCGCTATAAAACTCGTGGTACAGCGGTCACCACATCACTTAGCGAAGTCTTAACAGAGTTATTCAACCAGCTCAGAGAAGCAGTTTGACTCTGCCCAGCTACTGAACGCATCAGACTACTTCAAGACGCAGATTCTTAGAAGAAAAATACTGGGAAATTAAATATGAAAACTACAATTTTTTTATGGAAATAAAGTTTTCTTTTGGCTACATGTAAAATCCCTATTATGGAGAAATACCAAACTACAGAGAATCACTGTTTTGAAGTAGAGAGTGCAGAAGATTCAGTCTTTTATTACTCATTAAAGAAATGCACTAGGGTTTGCACGGGGATCCTTTTGGTTCCTGTATCTATGAGTCAGCCATACTCCCAGAATCTGAAAACAAAAACCAAAGATATTATTAAGCTGAGGGTCTCCACCCAATCTTCAATCAGTCTTACAAAATCTGTTTGAAACAAACTCCTGACGATGAATTTCCAGTACACAAGCTCAGAGTATTTGACTATTGCTAAAACTGCACAACCACACACCAGCTTTGTTAATTAGAAAAACAGAATGCACCTTCTCAGAAAGAATTTATGCCTCAGAACAGAGAGAACTAAACAAAAAAGCCAAAACGTTATCTGCAGGGCAATGCAAAGTATTTCCCATAGTCATGTCTAGCATTATTGTTCCCCCTCCCCATATGATACATATTCATAAACCGGTTCTTAGTGTAATGATAAACAAATCCTCCAAATTGTTTCATTTTACAATTACCACTTAACTATAAGGCTATTTTTCTAGTACATTTTCAAATCTTGTCGTTCCCCCCAACCACCTTTCCCCCTCCCAGCAGCTTCACATTTTCAGTAGAGAAATTGAAGGCAGATATCAGGCAGATTTTGTTTAAGTTGCTGTAATATCCACAAACCTTCTGAAAAGTGCACTAAGCAGCAGAAGTATTGTCACACACTCTGCTGTGGGGTTATGAAGGACCTGCTGTGAGGATTTTTATTCACCGATCAATACAGCAAGTATATGTATCATCTGGATACTAAAGCAAAGAGTCAAAGACCTTTTTAACCTGCTGTTTAAAATACAGTTCACTCATCATGAAACTGTATGTTTGCACTACAGGAGGCACAAAAGAAAAAAAAAAAAAAAGTCGCCAAACCAAAAAACCCCAAAGACTGTGTGCGCACAGGTGGGGGAAGGTGGGAAGAGCAGAGGCACAAGGTAAAGCAACGGCACCCTTTTTATTACTTTCAGAGCATGGTAAAGTTGAATAGCTAACTTCCTTCAAAACCTAAACTTCATAGCACCACATTTTAATGTGGTATCTAGTTGCGGATTGTAGTCTAAATAACAAATTTGCAAGAACTCCCAGTGCTGAATAAACACAAGGCCTGCTTTTGCCAGACTTAAGCAATCTGATAGCCTGGAAAAATTTGACCTTAGTGATTATTTGACTCCTGAGATAGTACTGAGAGTTCCTGTAATAAACCCTCTGAAATTAATTGTTTCACAAAACAAAGCCTTAAAAGCGAGGAAAAAGCACTCAATTTTCTAACCTCCTACTCACTTACCTCTGTGAAACTGAAGAACAGTCCTATGCCTCCAACAAATGTCAGCACCTTTCCAGAATATTCTTCTATTATTGGTGCACATGGTTGACACTGGCGACTTCTAAAACAATCCTGTAGCAGATATAAACAGAGAATTGCACTGCATTTTCCAATGACACTTCACTGATTGAAACCATTTAGTTAAGCTAAGGTCTGCCAGCTATGGACAAAATTTCAGCAGTTTTAAAACACTCTGAAAAACCAAGTATGTAAATGATAATGGAGTACAACTTTTGCAGGGCGCTGTGTGATTATGTTTCCAACAAGTTAACCAAAGACCTTAGTATCATTGTAACAATGACCTTACATATTTCTTACAAAACTCTGCTTTCTGCAACTATGAAAACAGCAGTACATATTTGAAACATAATGAAGTTGTTTTTTCATGCTTGAAGAACTTACAGAGAAGCAGGTTTCATTTGGACGAAAAACTCTGAATCCACAACAATTCAGATTTCTCTCAATATCTGTTCTCGCGCTGTTAGTGTTATTCCATCCCACCTCTAGAAGTTGACTCTAGAAGGCAGAAGCAAATACATACTATATTAATTGAACTGTTTTGCATTTCATTGGAAAGCAATATACTAGGCCAAGTTGATAACTGCCTAACTAAAACCTTCAGAACCTGAAGTCTAACAGTATAATACATTAACGAATGGCCTGAATGTTCGAACTGCCTCTATGGTTAATAAAATAGCAGCACCTTGCAGCAGCATATTGATGCTTATAATTCTTTTTCTTCCCTTCTTTTTCCTAAGCCTGACAAGAGCACTGCTAATGGGACACGCAAGTAATCTAACTGAGACTGCTCAGACTTTAAACAAAAAGTGCACTTACATGTAAAAGCTGATAATTTAGTCACTGTCCCTTGCCTGCTTCTTATGCAGTAAGAATTAGTCTCCATAGCCCATGGAAGCTGGCTTCACTTTCATACTTAAGGGTCACCTCTGCTCCTAATGTAGTTACAACCTTTGCAGTTACGCAAGAACAATTCAGTGGCTTTATCATCTTTACATTATGATTACTGTAGATTTCATCAGCTTATCTGGATTTGCTGAACACACGGTATAATCAAGATATCATGCTGCTACACTTGTGACCACAAGCCTAGACAGGAAGCTTAAAACGAAAGCAATTTAAAACAACAACAACAACAAAAAAACACTATGACAGCTGAAAGGCATTTTAGGACTATTTAGGAGTATTTCCTTCTAGCTACCAGAGACAAGCACTGCCTAAGGTCCAGTCCTTATTTAAAAGGGTAATGCTGGTTTTCTTAAAATCTGGTCTCCCCATTTTGTGGAAAACTATATATAAATATATGTGTATGTACATATGTATTTATAGTATTGTGCTATAGATTAACTGAGAAATCAGGAAACTTTTCTTACCTGCTGTTTCTTATTTAGTGCCAAACAGGCACAGGAGACAGAGAACTGGACAATAAAGACTAGCAGAAGAATAATCATATACTGGAAATAATAGTTAAGGATACACTTTAAAATTAGTTTTGCTTTCATAATACATATGCCTAATGGCATTCCTTATTTCATTGGATAACAATAGGTCCTTTAAAACAAAAAGAAATACAGAAGTAAATTCTGACTGGATGTGGAAAAGATGACCCAAATCATGCTTCCAGAACTAAATCACCATATATTATCTCTTTATAGCTACTATTATACATAGCTGGTATTTCTGGGTTAGGTGTTTCTTGCCCAGCAAGACCACATGAGCAGAGAGGTTAGTAACAGGAGCTTTGAGAGAGAAAAATCTACAGTCAATTTCTCCAGCTTTTGGGACTCTTCTTGTCGTTTCAAGGTACTTCGCTTAAATAAAGTAGTAAAGAAAACACTTTTCTGGGTATTGCACATTCAGAGACTTTTTTTCTTCAATGACACAGTCTTGTAATTAACTACCAAAGATAACTTTAGCCTAGACCAAAAGAGTGTGAGGTTGTGTTCCAAAAGCAACTCTCACTTTTTTTTTTTTAAGACTAATACATCTGAAAACAGTACAAAACAAAAAGAACAAACTTTGATACTAAAGATCACGTTTTGAAAGTCAGTCACTGTCTTCACAATTTGGCTGCTGTGTTCAGAGGCAGATACTTATCTCATGCAATTAAACTGTTTATAAAGTGGGGGTCACTACTTATTCACAGACTGCAACCAGAAAAATAAGAATTTTATCTGATGAATCTCTTTTCTCATCCAAACAGATCAATTTTGTTATGCAAGCCAGCACCAAAGACCACTTACACAGCGTCAGTAAGCATAAAGGGACAGCAAAGCACACTGAGAAGGCCTGAGAAAATTTCTAGTCTGGGTTCGCAATTAAAGACTAGGTATGAAAAGAAAGTGCTTCATGCCAGCCTGTATTACCCACAATGCATTCCCCTGCCAGCTACAACCAGCTTGTTATCTGGAAGTATCACCTTTCTCTACTGTCAAACATTAGTAGTTCACATACTGTAGCTTGGGGTAGGGTTGAACACACAGTAAGAGGCAACTGTGACGCAGTGACCCACCATAAAAAGCTCTCAAAAAATGTAAATATTTTAATTTTTAAAAAGAGGAGATGTGAATGCTTCTGTCATCCGAGCACAAACAAGGGAGAAAAAAAGGAAGCTGGAATAAAGTTAATGGGAAGGAAGCTTAATTTAGACTGCACTTGACCAAAATAAGATCGTGAATTTCTGTTTCTGAAGCATCTTCCACAACAGTTTCAGCTGACAGAGTTGTTTACATGGCTTGAACCAAGCTGTGATCCATGCAATGCATTAGAAGGATACAAAGAACAGCAATACTTGATGATGTTTCACTGCACCAATCAATCCAACTAATGCAATAAGGAACAGGAAGATTCCTACTGCAATTACCACTCCAACAACTCTGAAACTAGAGATGAGGCCAAAGCCAATTCCCCATGCCGCAATTCCAATCAGCAGCAGGCTCACCAGCTGGAGGGAAGAGAAAACAAAAAGTTAGTCTACATATTAAGAGGCTCAAACTATTCACCACTACATTCTTCACATTAAAGTTGTTATTATAAAGGTACAATTTTTCTTTCCAGCGTAAAGAGAAGCACAACCCTAAACAAACCAATCCTCCACTTCATCGTAGACGTAACTTTAGTTCCAGATGTTTTAAGGCACACATATTCTTCAACACTGTTACTGTGGAGCTTTTACAACTTAACCTACTTACAAGTCAAACCATGTTGCTTTATCTGTGACCCACTAGAGACACTGAAGTGTGGATTACAACAGAATTGACAAATAAGCTAAAATCATCAGCTTTAATTCAGAGAACAGAAGAAGAACGAAAACTGCAGATGTTTCTGAAACAGGCAGTGTATTTAAAGAAAATAGAATATACAGCTCCACAGCTCTGAACATGTGAAAAAGTGCACTTTGCCAAAACTTACTGCAATCAGGAACACAGCTGCATTAATTTATTAGAGAAGCTTCTACGTAGTTGATGACATAACACAACAGTTAACAAGGTCAGACAAAAACACTTTAGATCTGTATCTCAAGGACTTCACGCAGTAAAAACAATAAAAGTGCTCTTGTCTCCACTATATATTTCTTCAAGAAAACAGGTCTGCTATGAAGTCAATCCTATTTCAATACCCAAAACACTCTTACGCTGTTTCCTTCCTTTTAGCCATGGTATTCAGGGAAGGCAGACAGAATCTGTCCCAGTTAGTTTACTGGGATTTATTGTTTATATGGGCAGGAAGCTCCAGCCTTTTGTGTTCTTGGCATGGAAACAGGAAACAAAATAAAATTCCAGCATGAAAAGTTGCAGAGAAATCTGTAATGAGGTACAGCAGGAGGGAAGCTGCAGACAAAGCCAACCCAGATGTCCAATACACAAGATACCTCTCCTGTTCAAAGGAGTTAGAGCTACATGCAACATATTGCCCATTACGTTCTCTGTTAAATAAGACCAACATGCAAGTTCCACCCTTCCAAAACCCTGACCTCACTAAAAAAGACCCGAAAGTTGTATCATTATTAAAACAAACAAACAAACAAAAACCATCCAGTAAACACAGTCTAATCCAACTACCTGGCTTTCTTCAACAACAAATACAATAGCAAACACTTCCACTTGCTCACCAGTTTCCATTCAAACCACGTATCTCATTATGTTTTACTGCTTATCCAAACGGGTGAAAAAAAATTATATATAAAGAGGACATTTCCAACTTATCCATCATTTCAGTGTACTTACCCTAGAACAGGGCATTATTGTTGGTTTTAATACAAATGTGTCTATATATTTTTTCAACTAAGTATCTTTCAGCAGACTGACCTATGTAATGCTGCTTCTGAAACATGGAAATCTAAGATAACATTGAGCAAGCTAATAAACCTAGTAGTGATGCTCATGAAGATCAAAACACAGTGGATGTTTTTTTTGTGTGTTCACACAGAACACATCTCAAACATTTTTACCCAAAGCCAGTAATCCATGTGATAAAATAAAGACAGTCTGCAAGAAGAAAAGGAGGGTATTTGTCATACCTACGCCTCTCTCGCCATGTGAGCAGACAAAAGAATGACACAAAATTTAAAGGAAGTGTTCAATAGCAGCAGAGTTTTACAATTAATTCATGTTTGTCTTGGTTTCTCTTAAACAAAAAGCCTTAGTCACCATGTTCAGTCAAAACCAAAACACAAGGCCAAGATTTCATGAATCTAAATTACAGACAGAGCGGAAGAAAAAATAAAGCAAAACAAAAAGCCTTGGCTCTGCCACAGATAGATTTTTCTGAATGCATGCTGCACAAGGCTATAAACTTCCTGATGTTATTACGTTTAAAATTAGCCTTGCGAATCAAACAATTAAGTGCAAGACCTACCTGTTCTGATCTACGCTCTTTCACTTTATTTCATTTTCTCATACCACTGGGAAGATTTACTCTTCCACGTAAGTGCCAGAAGTGAACAAAAGAAACCCCGTAACTCAATCTCCAATCCAATAGTGCTGGCTGATGTCCCATGCTCTGCATCAGCTTCTACGCACTGAACTCACACTGCCACTACACGGCTCTTAAAAGTGTTATCTCATAAAAAATCTCAAAAGCAATGTCAAATTTCATTTCATTTCACAAAGAAAACCAGAAGAAACTTTGCTCCTAATGATTTTAACCAATACTTCTTTCTCCTGCCCAAGCTGTGACTGCAAATCTTTATCTTCACCAACCTGCCTTAAGGAACCAAAACGTTGTTTGTTCAGCTCCTCGCTTATTTCATAACATGTCTAAAACAATTAGATAAATTTAGTTTTATTCTTAAAGTTTCAAAATAAAAAAGACGACACCTAAAGAAAATCTGTTCCTAAAACACCTACTGGATAAATGTAGTGCATGAGCTGCAGGGCACCAGTTACTTCTTGCTGCTTTTAGTCATCTCAGCTTCCATTATTCTGATGATACATACATGAAATTAGTGTGTGTAACACTGAAAGTTACTACCATGATCCCCTGGCCCAAAAAGCTTTTCTGGTAGAAACAGAAACATACTAAATCTAGAACTCCTATGGTTTTCAAGTGGAAAAGAAGCCTCTTTCAAATGGCTTTCAAAAACACTGCCGAACCTCAGATGTTCAGGAATCAGGCTACTGGCTTCAAAAAATAAACTAACATAAAACAGTTTAGTTTCTCTTTTGATCACATTCTAGTTCTAGAACCATCAGTCTCCTCTTCAAGCTTTACCTCCATAATACCAAGCCTGAATTTTCTCTTCTTTCACATGACAAAATTGGCCATTGTATAATTCCTTAAAACATCTGGAAATTCAACATGATCACAGATCCATGCTACCGGGCTCCAGGTGGCAAGCTGTGTGAAAATGCTGTATCCAGTCAGGCAGATACATGATTTGGATCAAAATAGCTATTGGCTACACCAATTTTGACCACTTAAAATCATAGAAAACTGACTTTGTGTTTAAAAAATGAAATGGAGACTGCAGGTTTATGAACCACTCCAGAAACACTAAGTTCTAACTAACTAAATACTAAGTTCCTGTCTCCCCTGCATGTTGACTGAAAGATGAAATTATGGTTATTCCTTCATTTTCAGGTTTGGATTGGACTATCTGAATGTTGAGCAATAAAACTCACATAGTGCCATAACATGCAAAACTACAGTAAATGCACACTACTACAAACAGGAAAAATCACTTATGCTAGTTTGGGAAGATGTTTTACAAGTCTGTAAAATAACGCAAAGTTCATAGTGTTGGGCACTGTTCCACTGCTAGAAATGACTACTCAATGGAGCTTATTCCAGTGTTTTGAAACAGAAGGATTTAGATACAATATTTCTAAAAGTGAAGTGCTAAGACTTTGTAGTAAAATGTACTTGAAACAAAATTACTTAGTGACCCTAACTACTTTTAAATGAGCAATATGTACATTGTAACATACAAGTTTTATTTGCTTATAAAAAAAAGTCACCCATTTCTCTTAAATAAAGGAAGAAGGACTCTCTATGGGGCTTCTGAATGTCACATTTTATTTTACTGAAACCACATTTCACAGCACTATCCTCGGAAGACTGAAGTACATGTGAAACTCCATTTCACCTTAATGAGTTTGGTTACATAAAGCTAGCCTTGGTTACTAACACTTCAAATATTTGCTTGATAAATGTCAGCAATATATGAAGTCACAACACAGTTTTTAGTGATTAGGACTGATCCAGTTTCCCACAGTAGTCTCATTAGTAAACCAAAAAGACGCGGGTTGGAGAACTGGCCTGTTAGACTGAATGACAACAGGCTGGACTGCTGAGCTTACGGGGTAGTAATCCATGGCTCAGCATCCAGCAGGCAGCAGGTAAGGAGTACCACCAGTGCTGATACTGGAGCCAATACTATACAATATCTTCATCAACAACCCAGGTGGTAAGACAGAATGGATCCTCAGAAAATTTGTGGATGATACTAAACAAGGAAGAGTCATTGACTCTCTAAACAGAGATTCAACTCACATGGACCTTGATAAACATGAGGAATAAGCCGACAGGAGCCTCATGAAGCGCAAAATTCTGCTCCCAGGGTGCTTCAGCAGAGCTTGGCAACAGACTGGTTGAACAAGTGTCTTACTGAGATAGACCTGGGGATCTATGGACTGGCTGCCAAGCTGAATATGAGCCAAGAGTCTGCTCTCATTGCAAACAGGGAAAGCTAAGAGGCGTGCAATCAAAGGAAACTCAACGCTGGTGAGACTGCAACTCAAATACTGTGTCCTATTTCAAGCCCCCCAGGTCAAAAAGGAAATTTGAGAACCTTGAAACAGTCACCAAAATGGCTTGTAGCCTTGAGGGTACTGTCTGAGAAGCAAGTGATGGAGCTGGGTTTCTTCAGTCTGACAAAGAGGCAGCCTAGGGATAATCTAACAGCAACTGAAGCTGAAGGCACATTGCAAAAACAATGGAGGCAAACTGTTCTCATTACTGACCAACCACAAAACAAGAGGCAACAACCACAAGTAATGGCTTGGGAGGTTCAGACCGGACATTAGAATAAACATCTGCAAGGTGGTTTGGTGCCTTACTCAGAGAGGTGATCATCTTTCTTCGCAGAGGTTTTCAAGACTCAGTAGACAAAGCCACAGCTGGCAAACAAGCATTATTTGTAATCCTGCATTTGGGGAGGAACAACCCCATGCACCAGTACAGGCTTGGGGCAGACCTGCTGGAGAGCAGCTCTGCGGAGAGGGACCTGGGTGTCCTGGTGGATGACCAGTTGACCACGAGCCAGCAGTGCGCCCTGGCTGCCAAGAAGGCCAATGGGATCCTGGAGTGCATTAGGAGGAGTGTGGCAAGCAGGTTGGGGGAGGTTCTCCTTCCCCTCTACACTGCCCTAGTGAGGCCCCAACTGGAGTACTGCCTCCAGTTCTGGGCTCCCCACTTCAAGAAAGATGAGGAGCTACTGGAGAGAGTCCAGCGGAGGGCTACGAGGACGATGAGGGGACTGGAGCATCTCTCCTATGAGGAAAGACTGAGGGAGCTGGGCTTTTTAGCCTGAAGAAGAGAAGACTGAGAGGGGACCTTTGAAATGCCTATAAATATCTTAAGGGTGGATGTCAGGAGGATGGGGCCAGACTCTTTTCAGTGGTGCCCAGCGACAGGACAAGGGGCAATGGGCACAAACTGAAGCACAGGAAGTTCCGACTGAACATGAGGAAGAACTTCTTCCCTCTGAGGGTGACGGAGCACTGGAACAGGCTGCCCAGAGGGGCTGTGGAGTCTCCTTCTCTGGAGATATTCAAGACCCACCTGGACAAGGTCCTGTGCAGTCTGCTGTAGGTGACCCTGCTTCGGCAGGAGGGCTGGACTAGATGACCCACAGAGGTCCCTTCCAACTCCTACCATTCTGTGATTCTGTAATCCTGCTCCGAGCAGGAGGCTGGACAGATTAGCCCTAGAAGTCCCTTCCAACCAACACTCCCACATGACACAGCCAGCTCTTCCACCACGGAAACTTTGCCACTGTTCACACCAAAAATCAAAGTTTTAACCGGCAGATAAGGGACAGATGTAGCATTTGTCAAGGACTCTTCCACACTGTCTAGCTCATCAAATAGACACTACCACCAGCCTCTAAACCCCGTATCAACGAAACACCTTCTTAGACGCAGCAAGAAGGTCTCTCAATAAAAGAGCAGTGTACGATTCCTCAGAAGTATTTACACAGCTTCAGAACACAAGTACAAGTCTTGCTCTCAGAAGTGACTTAAAAGATCCCGTTCACTCGAGGCATGTTTACATAGAAAGTCAGGCATTAGGAGCAAAAGAATTTATTACAATCTCAAGCTGGAGCAATCTGTCTCACAGAAAGATGCTACAAGCACATACTGTTCACACACCAGAAAAGCAACAGAGCCACGGGAAGTGTGTGCATGTGTGTGGGGGGTGGCAGCTAGTATTTTAAATTTAAAATCCTCACTTACTATACAACATCATCTCCATCAATACAAGTTCTAGCAACGTTATTTAAAAAGCACAAATGCAGGCTTAGCATACTCCAATATATAAACTCATCAGTTTGAAACCAAGTAAATGCTTTACCATAACAAACCTATAGGTGGTACAAATCCTAAATGAAGACCAGTAATTTTCACTATGAGATTGCATGCTTCTTCTATGGAGTCAAAAAACAAAAAATTAAGTATATTGCCAATAGACAAAATGTTACTCCGATGTCAGCATCTCTACAGGAAAGATTTTAGGGGCTGTAAGTTCAAGATCAGTGGAATGGATCAGACTCAAAGTAACTTCCATTATATTTTTTATACATAGAGACATGCACATACATCTGAACTTAAAAGATATTTCAAAAATAAAAATTTCTAGACAAAGAAGAATTTCTTTATCACAGAAGTGATTAAAAGTTTGATTGTCCTGTTCTCCAGTTAACTTCTTAACATAATTAAAGCACTAGCCTTTACTGTACTTGCGGGGTTTTCTTTCCCCTTACTGCTGCATAAACTACTACTACAAAAAAAAAAACACCACCACCACCCACTCACCCTCCTAATTCGCTCTGTTATTTAAATCCAAGTTCTCCTGTGCACACAGCTGCTCATTTCCTTCACTCCTTCAGCAGAAAGAAGTGTTTCTCTTCACCCTTACCCTTCTGTAGTTATCTATAAGCTTATAGTCTACATTGCAAAAAGAAACCAAGATACTGACAAATGATTTCTCTAGACACTACTGAGAAACATTTTAAATGCCAAAACCAGTTCCTCCTTCCTTCAACTGCAAGCCACAAGCAAATCTGCTGCTCTGACCAGCCAGCAACTTTTCGGCATTTCAACCAGCTTGGACTGCTTGCTAGGAGGGAAGTCATATGCAGAAGTTAGCCTTCTCACTGTTTTCTTGTAGCCTAAGCCCAAAAAGTATTTAGTAAAAACTGCATTTCCGAACTTACATTTCAAGAAATACAGCCTCACCATTCCCAGGTGAAGAGATCGTATAGCATTTACACTAGTATCAGCAAAGGAAATATTTACAGAATAGCTGCCAGGCTGGATATGGAACAGGAACTAAAACCAGAGAGATTACACACATGATGAAACACATCCTCCCTAACCTCTCTCTCCACATACAAGTTCATATTTCACTTCTTTTAAGGGGGCTTTAAAGTTTAAACCTCAAATGGTATAGATTTTGAAGGCAGTGATTTTCACCACCCTCCCCTTCAACTTGGCCAACCATTTCTGCACAGCCATAGAGAATTTAGAAGACAATTCTTCTGGTTCCTAAGAATACCACGGTAAAACAACAGGCTGTATATAGTGGTGAATCTTTAGCAATCTAAGACTACGCTAAATTGATTTCCATCACAGCTGTAAGCTAGCCAAAGTACTTCTTCAGCTTTACTGAGAGCACAGTAAAGACTGAGCAGTAAGGAAAGCTCTGCGTACCTCTAAAGGGTTCCTAACAGAAATTTACTACCTTTAGGCAACTTATTTAAATGAGGGTTATCAATAGTCTGGTTACTGAACAGCCTTGAGACACGATGTGGAACAAGCAATTTATGTGAAAGGCAGCATTCCTGTCTTTTACCATGAAAGCCAGTTCTCTCAGTTTGACAACCTAGTTCAGAGTTCTTCATGTTGTTGGCAAACAGCATCAAATTGGTTTTGACCATGTAACAAGCTTCTTTCACGTTAAAATGGCAGTGAGATTTAACCTGTTTTACACTCCATGGTCTTTGGAACTGCAAGCTTTCTGCTGTGTAGCAGGAACAACTATCTTCTGAAATGTTTACTTTCGCTTGCTTGTTTGGTCATTGTGTTTTAAGAAGTTGTGAAATGTTTTCAGGAAGCTCAGCGATCCCCCAGATCCATCTTCCACACACACCTCTCTCTCAACATGAGAACGACAGTAGAAAGAACGCAACTAATAATTTAAGCTACAAGGCTACTACAGGGCATTCACAGGGCTACTTGATAATTGTGCTGGTTGTCAAGTGTCTGTCTGCACCACTAGGATGGCTGAAAATGTCAGCGGTATCAAAACATACCATGTTCCATATAGCCTCCTCTTTCTGTGCCCTGTCATGCTCCGCTTCTTTCACCAAGTGTAGTCTGCCCTTCTAGCGCCAAATGCCACTACACACCACGCACAAGACAAGTGAAAAAACACCTACTCATATCTGGTCTACAGAACCAGCACACATCTCAGTTCTGACCTGCTACCACAAACCACTGTCACTATGGCTATAAACTGACACACAGTACAGCTGAGGGCATTCCCAAGCACTGACAAAAAGTGTTAAAATACTTATCTATATTGTTGCTGTAGTCACTCTTCTGTGTTCTCAAGTGCGAGCATAGAAACCTTCCCAAAAAGACAATGAAAAAAAAAAAAAAATACTAAACTGACATGACCAACTTCAGCCTTCCCTGGCACATATCTGGGAGCTTCTGTACCACTGTTTTATTTACACGTCAAGACTAGACAGCACAGATTGTCCTGCTGCCTTCAAAATGTCGTCGAGAATGACAGAAATAGCTCCAAGGCAATCTGTCCCATCTACTGAGCATTCAGTTTGGATGATGAGCTAGACCAGCCCAGCACAGGCCAGTGCTGGGGCAAACTCTTGCCGCCATACTCCTAAATGCTGACCATAGACTGTCAGACACTGCCAACAGCAGGCTACTTACTGGTCGCTTCCTACAACTGAAAACAAGCTTAAACAAACCAAATAAGAATTGAACTCCGAGATTCCAGGTTCGTTTACCACTGTGCACCATTTGCCACTCATTGGCAAATGAGGCAAGAACTGTGTTTCTCTAATTCCTGCCTGCTAGTAGCTCGCTCTGCATAGCCACCTCAACAGTCAGGAATTACCAGAAAACACAGAAAACAGTCACATTCCCTTGGAAAATCCAGATGTCCACCCTGCCTCAAACATCAGGCTTCCCCTATGTAGAGAGAAGGGAGATGGAGCTGGCAGATCTGCGTGGAAGATGCAACAGCTCACCCTCTGCATTGGGAATGCTGCAACTAAGACAAACGCTATTAAGAACCGTACCATGCCAAACACACGCTGTCCAAATTTGAGCATTTCTGTAGCTCATCTTTGTGTACTTCCATTATACAGGAAAAGAAATTTTGATACAGAGGGCAGAAATGCACTAATTACACTTTCAATAAATACTGCACCCAGAGAACAACAGGCAGCAATAGCAAAAAAACAAACCCAACCCAACCCTTTCAAATACAATGCTTTGAAAAGTGATGCAAAAAAACAGGACAGTCTAGAAAACAAGTTCAGAGAGCAAAGTATTAGAAAAAAGTAAATTATTTTAATAAAAGTACTTTCGAGTGTTAAGAGGAAATATGGATGCTCCTGTGGAATGAACTCTGTGCTACTAAAACCCACACACTTTTAATAGTAAAGGTACCAGATTTCTACTTTAAATCAAACAGCCACTCTAGAAAAACTGAAAGCCTGCTTATCAAAACAAAGGCGAGATGTTTACATACTGACAACACACAGTTCATGTTTGCTGCTGCAGCAGTAACTAAGTAGCTGCTTGGGTGACAAAGCCAGCACACACAATCCAAATGAGCTGACTATCAGTACTTTTTTTTTTTTTTTAATTTAAATATTTAACATTGTGGTCCAGCTACCATTTCAATCTTTCACCATTAGCTAGGACTCAGGAATTTCCCTTTCCTTTCCGAGAATCTGATCTGAAATAAGATATCAATTGATCACACTTCAACACAATTACTCAAGACTTCCTTGGAAGGAACACTGTCTACCTAAGGAAATCCTTGTCTGGTTAAAGTAAGCAAACATTGGTGGAGCCAGCATCTAGAGCTTCCCACACCTGGAAGATTAGAAGTCTTGAGTTACGTACACATCCTTGAATTTGGCTGAACTCTGTGGACAGGCATTTAAACAGTTTGTATGGATTTGCCATTCGATGGCAAATGCAAATATGACTGAATAAATAAAGACAAAATTGGTCAGATGCCCAAAACTAGTAATTTACAGGTCCTTATACGCAGACAGTTCTTCCATGTAAGACTATTCCAGCGATACAAGTCATTATACACACACTGAGTCAACAAATAGCCTCAATTATTTTTCTCTACTCTTCCAATACCCATAAGGAACCACACTGAAGTCAGCAAGCCTCAGCAGAGATGCCAGAATTACTCATATAAAATAAAATTAAAAATAGAATCAGGGCCTAAAGACATTAACATAGTCATAGAACAACCAAAGTCATTGCAAAGTACCATCTGAAAAGAACATTAAGTGAGCAATTAAGTTAGTGGGTTTCTGGTTTCTTGCCTTAAACCAGTAACTGTTTTATTACTGCCAGGACACGCATTTTTCTTTACGTATCACCACAAAAAGTATAACAAGACAGCATCAAAAAAATTAAAAAAAAAAAAAAAAAAATCAAGCTTCAATATACTATTCTAGGAATGTTTTAAAGAAAAGCAAAATACCAACTGTAGCCCGCAATGTACAGTTCTGAGTGTTAATTCATTCCAAGCATGTGATACAGACATATCAATGGTAGCTAGAAAAACATTCAAGAAGCGTTACCCATTTGACCTTATATCCCTTCTTACCCCCACTACTCCCTTCCCACCAATTATTACTGTGAATTAACATTGTTTAAATAGATGATGATGAAGTTCTTGCTCTGGTTGTCTTCTGTATTTTTTGTCCAGCTGGGAAAAAATAAGCCTATCCTTCATTGTGCTGTTACAAACCAAGTCTTGTCACGTTTTTGTCTAACCAAGGAACAGAGAAGCCCACACATTTTACTAGATCAACCCCGCTAGGCCACCTAAACACCTGAAATGTTATTTCTGCAACTCAGAATTTAAAAGCATTAGTCTCTTAACTTGCCTATAATTAATAAGCAACACAAGCAAAACAATCGGATATTCCAGTTACTATAATTCAAAGAAGTCATTCCTTCCCTTCATCAAAAACATATGTTCTGCATAGGTCAGATGAAAGAATAACCAAGCGACACCCACAAAGTAAATTCTACTCAAGGAGACATCAGAGCAAGATTAGGGTCATAGGTGCATTGTACAGGTATCACAAACAGAACTAGAGTGGTCCCAAAGATCAACCCACCCTGGCTGAGGCCAAATACGCCCAAAAGACCTACTGGACCCCTTACATCTGGTATTTAATATATGGCTGTAGGAATAAGCGATGATATTTTCAGAAAAAAACAGCTGCGGTCCACATGACATCAAAATGAGATTTGTGCATGTACTATGTTAGAAAGATCCAGATTGCTCTCACTCTTCTGTCACTCAAGAAATAATAACAACAGTAAGAAAAAGAAGACTTGCATTAACTTCTGGTTTACTGGAAAGAGAAATCAGGATGGGACACTTCACCTATAACCCATCTGCTGGGATGGGGCAATCCCATGAAAAGTTGGCCAAGATGATCTTTTGAGGTCCCTTCCAACCTGGGCTATTCTATGCTTCTAACTTGCCTTCATCATGACAGTCTCCATACACTAAACTTACCTCCAACTACAGATGCCAAATGAGGCAATGCCTACCTGCTCCCCTCTGCTCTGGCTGGGGGTAGCATGGGCAACCCACAGCATCACAGGGATCCCGGGTGACTTTCACAATGGGTAGGCTGGGCTCCCTAAGCACGCTCCAGAGACTTTTTTCAGGGACATGCTCCACTCCGCAAGTTCCTCCAAGGAAGCACACACAATAGCACAGCCTCTCCTACATTAAGGTTCTTTGCTCTGCTCTTTTCTGAGGGAACGAGGGTCACCTCCTACACCGAAGAATGTAACAACAAACAGCTCTGGCTTCAGCACAGGCACTTCTACATCCATTCCTGCTCCGTCCTGGTGACTACCATCAGGTCCAGCAAGTGCCAGCTACGAGAACTGCTTGACCTGATCAACAGCATTAGACCTGTTTGTTCTCCTGTCCCACCCCCAGTCGAGATCAGGCAGTACTTTCAGAAAAGCACCCGTACAGCTGCCCCCCAGCACTGACCCAATTTCAGTCTGCTGAAAGTCATCCCCAAGCACAGCTGTTCACTTGAAACAGGAGAGGACATGCAACCTCTCCAGAAGTGTTGTGAGAGGAAGCCATTACGCAGTCCTGTTTCCTGCTATTCTGTGTCATTTCAGAATAGATAGTGAAGAGAAAACCCCACAGCTATACCAAAACGCGAGATTTTATCGTTCTCTGTAGGAAACAGGTCCTCCAACTCGCCTGAACAAAAGCGGGCACCTGCCTGCAGCTCCCCAGCCATTCAGTTCTGCCAGTGCAGCAGGCTGCTTCCCCCCCCATCCCCCGTCACCGCCACGCGTATCTCCGCCACCCGCACCAGCCCAACGCTGCCGCGGGGGAGAGCGGGGCAGGCCGCCGGGCAGGGGGCTGGGGGCCTCTCCAGCGCACCCCCCTCCCTCTACAACGTCACTCGGGTCTCGCGGGGCCCCATACACCGACACGGCACCGCCACCCACCGAACCGCGCTCACCTCGGCGCTCTTGAGGAGGAGCAAAACTCCCCCCTCCCTCGCCCGCCCCTGAGTTGGCGCAGCGGCCTCTCCAGACAGGGAAAAAGGGCGCCGGCATCGAGCCTCCCCCCGCACGCAGCAGATCAGGCCTCCCCCCCTCAAACCCTCCGCCCCGGGCAGGCAGCGCTGGCCGTGCCGCCCGCTCCCGGCCCGCCCCGCCCCGCATCTCGATCCCGGGGAGCCGCGTCCCTGCGCTGACACAACCCGGCCTGACCGGTGCCGCCCGCCCGCCCCCGCCCCCCGCTATCAGAGGCCGCGACCGAACCGCGGCGCCGGCTCGGAGAAGCCCCCCCCGGCCCCTCAGCACCAGCCCGCTGGGAGGAGGCCGCAGCGAGCCCGCCACCTCCCCGCCGGGCAGCCCGCGCCCCTCCCCGCACCGTATAGAGCAGGTTGAGGGCGCAGAGGCAGTTCTTGGAGCAGGTGAAGCCCCCGCACACCATCGCGCCGCCACCGCCGCCGCCGTCGCCAGGGAACCGCGCAACAAGAGGCCGCCGCCCCGCCCCTCCCCTCTTCGAACGCCAGCGAGCGGGCGCGGCCGCAGCAGGTGAGCGGCGCCCGCTGATTGGCCGCTCCCGGGCGCAAAGGTAAGATATGCAAATAAGGAGGGCGGGCAGCGGCGCTGTCACCCGTTAGCTGCCGGCAGCGGGGCGGTGGGCTTCTCCCTGGTCTCCCGGGCAACCGTCACCGAGGGACCCTTTGTCCCTCTGTATTGTTACGAAAGCCGCCGGGGCCTCGCCTCCACCGCGGCGGCGGACCGCGGCCAGCCCTCAGGGAGCTGACCTCCAGCGGCGGGCCCCTGGCTGCCTGCTCTGCCTGCCAGAGGGGCTGGGCAGCGGGAGACTCGCTGGGGCCTTGCCTGAGGGGGGCTGGGGGAGGCTGGGCGGCTCCTCGGCCATTTTGTTGCTGGGGGAACGGGAGGTTCCTCCCTGGGGCGCGGCGTGTCTCTCCGGTCGGTGGCCTGATCCCCCGCCCGGCCGAAGGGAAGCATTCAGGCGTTCCACTTTTTCAGGGCATTGAAGTATTTGGAGTACTATCACTGTTTTAGCTGCTATTCATCTGCATATTTCTCATTTTGAAGTTTTTATTTTAAAATTTTATGAACAGCGATGTTTCCACCGTGCCTCTCATTACATTTTCACATCTCTGTATTTCCTCCGTTTGAGGGTTAAATGTTTTCACTTAGGGGTAGTGAGGTACGGACACAAGCTCCACAGCTCACAGAGGGTTATAAAGCAGGGGTGCAAGGGGGATCGCTCCTCCTGACCTGCACACTGAGTCACAGAGCGTGCGCCTGTTTATTACAGAGTTTATCTAAGTAGGCGGGATTATTACAATTAGTCTTGGGAATAGGCGTGATTATTATTTCTAAGGATTCATTATCATATTCCGCCCCTCTCTAAGCGCCTGCGCAGTGTTGTCTGGTGGTCGTCCGTGGGGGTCTTCTGGATGAAGGCTTGTAGCCCTCCTCGCGAAGGCTCGTAGTCTTCCTCACTGTGTACTTCTTACCTTTAGGCTCAAAATTCCTGAGTTGTCTGTGTTGGCTGAGTCCCAAACTGCAGAACCGGTTTTGGCTAGAGGGATGCTCCCTACAGGCCATAAATTCCCAGTTACCAGTCCTTATCCCTCCCTGTTTCCCTTCATCTGGCTGGCAGCAGTCCTTGTGATTTACACCTGAGCTCTTAGAAGTCCTTGTTAGCAGGCCATTTGGCAGTGGTTAACCCTTGCCTCGACATGGCTGCAGAGCTATAGAACAAACTAAAACTAAAGCTATAGCGAAATCGTACGAAATGTCAATTTCCCACATCAGTAGTCGAACAAAATCCTCCATCTCTATCAGTAACTTCCCACTGTCAGTACCAAGTTTTTGTTACTGTTTTTAATTGGCTTTAATGTTGTCCCAGTTCACTGGTACCCTCCAAAATCCTGCCTCTGCAGTCGCCACAGTCTGGACTCTGCTTTATAATAACAAATTAATAACTGCCAGCTACTTCAGCATGTACATGTGTTGCAGGATTAGCGTCCAGTTCTGATCTTCTTGCTTGGCTTCACGAAGAGACAAGGAGACAGGCATTCCTCCCCCGGATGTCTCTGAGGGTGCGCAGTGCAGCACCTTTACTTGAGCAGGGTTTGGTGCCAGAGAAGGAGGTCATCATGGTTGGTTCCTAGGAAGCAGAGGACGCTGCGCCTACTTTCTGATGGATTCACAACAATTCTTAATAGGAACTTGTCATCAAAACAATTTAGGAAGGAAATTCCAAAAGCATTTTGTTTTCTGTAATTTGGCTGGCCTCCGTCTGCCAAGGGAAACTGCAGCAGGCTAATGATCCTCGCCAGCAGCGAGACAGCAGCAGGCTTTGTCTGTCCTGGTCTATCACTCAGATCTTTTTTCTTTTTTTTTTAAACATCTTTTTTCCCATGCTCTTTGATATTTTGCCAGACTGCAGCAATTAAATACAATACACATTTTTTTCTCATGCAATAACAAAAACCGGTCACTTTTTTACTGGTCTATATCTCCCTCTCAGCTGCTAGCCTGGTAACAAATTAAAATTCTCCAGTATTTGCGACCACAAATTAAATTTGAATGCTCAACAGCTGCTGAAGCTTTCTGTTTGTTTGGTTCTGAACTTGACAGACACAGACTACCCCTGCTGCTGGAGCTTTGTGAAGTTGCAGGATGAGTGAAAAATCTGTTGTGGTTTTTTTCCCCCTGCTAATTAAACTGATTTGATGTGGTGGCTAATTTGGCCTACTGGGAATGCAGATTTACTGACTGGAGCGACTGCCTTTACTGGGCCACGCTTCTGATCTTTTGGGCCCAAGTCTATCAGAGCGTAAGCCCAGTATAAAGTCACTTGCTTCAGTGCAATTTTACCAGCTGCTGCTAATTTATTGTAAAGACTGGTTTCAGAAATTGTTTGATGTCCTCTCGATAGAAAAGAGTATCTTCAAGGTATACGCTGCTGAACACAAGAAGCTGTCAGCATATCAAATGTTTTTTGTTGGATTTTGTTGCAAATACTCGCATATAAAGTTACTGTACCATTGTTCCTTTTGTTATTGTGCTGAATTATTCAATATTATCATCCACTGCCACCCTTCTGAGAAGATCTCTTTCACTATTAATTATTAAAAGGTGTACCTCCACTTAATTAATGCTGGTGTTTCTGATTAAGGGACCCAGGTCCCACAGTCCTTTGTGGGTGAGAAGTACCTGTTACAGGTTTACTTCTTCAGATTCAGTTAAGCGTCTAACCATGACTGATGCAACTTGGTTTGTGCTCCCCCGACTATAAACTCTGGGGCACGGTTCAGCTGGCATAAGTAATCAGAGGCTTCAATTAAGTAAATAGAGCTATGACGAATGAGTGTAGCTGGGGCTAGCTGTGGTTCTCCACACCCCCCCCCCCCCCCCCCCCCCAGTTCTGTTCACAAGTTATAGTACAAACTTGGAATAACAGTTTAGATTAATACTTTTTTTGTGATTTCTGGTAGTGGTCAGGAGTAGGTCTGTGCTCCTGTTCCCCATCAGGCTGCAGAACTTAGCTTGTATCCTGACTAGAACTAAATTGACTTAATTATTTTAAATGGATAATTACAAATTGTTAGTTATAAAAAGGCTCTTTTGCAGTTGGAGGGAAAATGTTCCCTTCTCTGTAGGGAAAGCATGGCTAGTGTTTATTTGATTAATTTTTTCTGTAAGATTATTCAATTAACTGGTCTAAGCAAGGATCCTAAATATTTGTGTCCTCACCCTTTGTCTCTGTAGGGCATAAATTCTGCGCTCCCATCTGTTGCATGAATCCAGAGCTGCCAGACGTAACCAAGAGCAGAATATGCCTTTTCCTTTTCTTCCCTCGCTTTTTCTGATGCTGATTCTCTGCTTCCTGGCACAGTCTTTGTTCTCCTGCCCTGCTTTGGTGTCTTTCAGTGGCACTGCTGGCAACGGGAGGAGCTATGAACAGCGTGAGTTGGTCGTTCTTTCATGGGAAACTGCGACGGGGGGAGAGTACGCTGGGCACTTGTAATGCTGCTGACGTGCACTTGCAGACAGCACGAAAGTACGCAAGGAATCACTGCTGCAAGGAGAGAGGGGAGTGAAAACCCGGAGTTACTGGGGCTCGATGCCTGCACGCTTCTGAGTAGTCAGAAGAGCTTCAAATGGAGCCGTCTTGGTAGTTCACTGTTCATTTCCCTGTAAAGCTTGCATCAGCTGGGGTCGTTCTGAGGGGGTTTTCTGCATGGGGCCTTCTGCCGAAACACTCTGAATGCAAACTCAGCTTGTGAGCAAATCTCTTCTGTTTCTGTAGGCTGCGGTCCCGCATTATTGCTGCTGGTTTATGTTATTTCTTGTGTGCCTGAAATCCAAAGGTCGGTGTCACTTCTGAGGCACAAATTTGAAACGTGAAGGCTCGAGTATATACAGAGTTCTCTTAAAGTGTATACTATTGGCTGAAAATTAAGACAGTGTGACCTTTTTCTTACTCTCTGCTATTATAGAGTGTCTAAAACATTGTAACTGAAACATTGTTTGCAGAAATTGATTTTTATCGCTTCATTTTTCCCAGGTTTACAATGAGCCATTTACAGCACTTTGAGTAGTTCATTCCACTCTTTGTCTTGTAAAGTCATTTTTCTTCCCTTGTTGTTTGTCTAAAGTCTCTCATGCGCATCAAAAATGGGGAGGAGAAGAACAGGGTTAAAAAAAGTCAGGTATTTCCAGGAGTAGGAGTGCCACTTGAATCTCTGTAATTATTAAAGTTAGACTTTAATTTGACTTATTTTGCTTACACATTTAAGAAAAGTACTTGTGATAGTAGGAAAAATAAACATAATGAGTCTGAATTATATAAACTCCGTTGCAAGGCAGTCAGGTGTGTTAAAAAGGGTTGCTAATTCCATTAGGATTTTTAAGAAACTTGGAGTGCACCTTGCACAATTTTCTTCTCTGGCTATGTCTGTCTTGGTATTTCTACTTGTTTTGTTATTGTTTTTTTAAAGTCTAGTGTCAATCTTTTTGCTTTAAGGCACTATAGGAAAACTACAAATGACTGCTAAAATCAGTAATTTCATACTTGTCGCTGTGATGATGCAGCATCTAGGGAATTTTTCATTTTCCTTTTATATTTGCAAAATGGTCCCATAGGATTGTTTTTAAAGCTTACTGCATCAGCCCTAAAAAACAAGCCAAGCGTCTGCTGTCTGTCTAAATTGTTTTCAAAGTATTTCTTGTATACGGTTGACATTTTTAAATGTTAGTGTTGAGGTGCATACTGAATATGCACAAAGGGACAGAGTTTCAGCTGGCTTAACCTGGAGTAAACAGAGGGCTTATCCTGCCTTGACTGTTAAAGCATGTTCCTGTGCTTGGACCAGTAGATGTGTCTGAAGTCTCATGATGGCTGTAGGATCTGTGTTAGGGTCAACAAAGTCTGTGAAGTGAAATGCTGTTTGTGACCGACACTGTCTCTCCCTGGAAAGTAGAGGTTCCAATGTCCAGTCATTTGTTATGTCACTGAAAAGGGAAATCTGAGTCATCTTGGTCACCTGAACCGTGTCAGTTATTCAGTCATGTGAGTTAGTCACCTTGGTTATCAGTAATGCAGCAGGTGGAATACATGGAGTCATTAAAACATACACTTAAAATGTTATCTGCAGTAACAATTGAGATTTTTTAAGAGCTAAATTCAGTGCAAATGTCCAATGGAGATATCACAGTTATTTACTGAATTGTTTAGTAATGAATTGGCTGTGCCATGGTGTTTGCACACAGTCATGAATTTCTTTCCACTTCCTGGAACAAAATCAGTTCCGCAGCAGTGCTGTTGCAGCCCCAGCCTTAACGAAGCCCTTTTTGGCACCAGGCAATGAGGAGTAGCAGAGGTAGGTGTAGCTGTTGCATGGATCCTTGCTGTCTTATGGGCAGACACACAAAGGGTTGTGGTGGTGCTTCATGTTGATGATCACTATGAGACTGACACGAGGGAGAGGCGATTCTGGTATACAGAATGAACTTGCATATGTTTTTGTATCAGAGGTTCTTCTGTGCAAAAATGTACAAAACTGGCATTTTTACTTATTTTCTGTGAAGTGGAGCATTGTAGATTGAGAATGGGAAATTGGAACAGGAAAATAGGGCATTGAAGTACAGTGGCTAGAGCAACCCACAACTAGGTCAGAAATTAGTTCCTCCAAAAGCACAACGACATAGCAAATGTGCAGTTTAATAAATCCAACTAGTGGTTACAAATGACTGCTGAAGAAAGAACGATTTGTTCATCTTTGCTCTTGGAAGGACAGATGCTGAATGTATTCTTTGATGAACTTTCTGACCAAAATCAAAATGGCATAAAGTTCTTGGATTAAGCCTGGAAAGTTAAAGTGCTCATAGAAAACTATGTAGAAGACTCTTTTCAAGCAAAAGCAGCTACAGGCAAGTGTGAAGCCATTGTTCTGGGCGGAGCGGCTGGACATCCAGCCTCGCTTTTTAAGCCATTCTTTGTAATTCCCACCGGATCTACCATGCAGTGGGTGAAAATAACGTTGGAGTGTAACAATAGAATGTCTGCTTGTTAATTCAGTTGATGCCCATGTCTTTTGAACCATCCCATGAATAATGGTTGCCAGACAAAAGATGCACTTGGTGAAGTTTGTCCCTCTAATGTTTATAGGCAGGTGAGGGGAAAAAAAAAATCCAACAAATAACTAAAACAGCACCAGGACACTGACTTTAAAGGGAAAGTGTATTTCAGAGATCAGCCTCCTAAAAATAGTACAAGATGCAAATACTTATTTTATAGGTTCAGAAGCTAGTTCTTAGGATTTTCTGAAGCTGTTATCTTAGTTGTAAGAATTGCCTTTCAGAACAGTTAAAATCCATTTTGAATTAAGCTGATAGAGGATTAGGATAAGAAGAGTTTATTGCGTCTAATATATTAAAGAAACAAATAACTGGAGGCTGAAAACAGCAGTGTAATGATATTCCGAATAGTAGTAGCACATCAAAGGCTTGACCCAAAGCCCATTCCTTCTGTTCAAAGCCAGCATTTGAGGATGTCCTGGAATGGGCTGGTTTTAGTTAATTCTGGAAGAGAAAAAGGCTGAATTCTAGATCACAGCAGCAAAGTGGTCTTACACTTTCTGTAGCCAAATCCAAACTTACCTCTGCTGTTAAGTGTAAGGCATTTGTGTGTCTCCGTGGAGAGGTGGCTAACTGCTGGGAAGGCTGGCAGACAGTGTTCATCGTACTCTGTTCTTACAGGAGGTGTATCAGTGCAGTGTGCTCGTACTTGATCCACTGTCACATCTGTTCTTCAGGTCTGAAATAAACCTGGCAAACCTCAACATGAAATATAAATTAAGACAAGAACTCTGAGATTAACAAGACATGTTAGTGCCTGTGGACTAACAGTGGGGTGTAAGCAGTAGGAGAGTAAATAGTCTTCAAATTAATTACAGTTTTTATTGGTCTTATGTCTGCTGCAGGTTCTCATTATCATTGCATCCCAAAGATTTCTTCTTTATCAGGTTCAGGTGGAAACTATCACCACTTGCTTTTGGTTTGAAAGGAAAATGGATACCATCCTCTGAGTGCCCTCCCAGGTGATTCCCTGGGAGAGTTCCAAGAAATCATGAAGTAATCAGTCATCATACGCTAAGAGGCAGAAATCCAGAGTGTTTACGAGTAGGTGGAAGAACAGTAGAGGACAGTCTGAGCAAGCCCTTGTACTGTGGGAGTGGAAGGATGGGGAGAAAAGCTGTCCATCACAAAGGAAACCTCGAGCGCCAAGGTTGCGATGTAGGCCACTTAGCTAAGTGTTTGTCACCAGGTCTGTCTACTGACTGTGTTGCTGTTCATGGTGTGCATGAGCTGTGTGACAAGTTGTGTTGTGCCTGTCACAGAACCGTGGAGAACACAGATGGGAAGGGACTCCGAGAGGTCGTCTGATCCAACCTTCCCCTCAAAGTAGGGCTAACTCCTGAGCCAAAGCAGTTTGCTCAGGGACACAAGCAGTGAAGTTTTGAACATCTCCGAGGATGGAAGGTGACAACTTGGACAACTTTTTCCAGTGCTTGAGTACTCTCACTGTGAAAACTTTTCCATTATCAGAATTAGCCTTGTTGCAGCTTGTGGCCGTTGCCTTGTTCTTCTGCTGTGTCCCTCTGAGAAGAGTTTGGCTCTGTCTTCAGTCTAACTCCTTTTAGAGAGTGGAAGACTGCAGGCAGATCTGCCCCTAGCCTTTTATCTGGGTTAACTAAACACAGTTCCATCGTCATTCCTACGTTGTTGGTTCAGGAGCTAGAGTGGTCCTTTTTTCCCCGTGACATCATGAGTCAGTATTTTGCTTTGACTTCCTGCTAAGGTGGGATGGATCACCTGTGAGAGAATAGAGATGTTTCATCCAAACCAGCAATCCTCAGATGAAAGAAATTCACAGGAAGAATAAAAAGACAGAATGTCAAATTCTGGTATATCTGATGTTTCTTTCTGTGGTTTCTGTAGAGCACAGTCAGTGTGCTCACCCTGCTCCATCGGCATGGCTTATCTGTAGTGAAGTTAGCCGCTGTGGTCCTGTCATGATGTGAGAATCTTTCAGAAACAAACAACTTAGCTGTGAGCAAAATCTTGAAAACATGAGCAGTAAATGGCTCAAAATTCCGAAGGTAAATTTGAAGAACCTGGTTTCTTTCTTAATATCAAATCTTAAACCAGCGTCAATACTAATTTAAACACCTGACATACATTTTGTAGTAGTTGGTTCAGCATTAATGCTCTGTGCCCCTAGCAATTCATCTTTCTTTAAAAGATCTCAGTACTAGAACAGCCTAGCTTCTTTTCTTGCAAAGAAAAGACCTGCAGCCATGAGCTGCTGGTAATGTGAATGCAGTGCTTTTGAGCATGCATGAGGAGCATATAGAAAAAGCTATGACTCTTTCCTCTAGTCAGAAAAACAACGTACTGCTGCCAGCCAGTTCTGCTGCATCACCACCATCATCTGTGCATAAGCTGGGAAGCAGTTTCATCATTTGGTCTTTTCACTTGAAAGCAGTGAAAGAGTATCAGGCCCTCGCATAAAATTGAGTGCTCAGGAGTATATTCATCTTTGAGCACAGCTCTTTATTTTCCTGTAGCCTTCATGCAAGCAGATGACACCGGCAGTGGAATAGGTACCTAGTAACTATGAAATGGAAGAAACAAACCTTGTTTGTTGCTTGGAGTGTCAGGTGATATCCAGAGTTTGACAGCGAAACCCTGAAGTCTCATGCTGCTTCTGAATTTACTGCTTTGCTCTTGATCTATATGGCCAGCTCCAGCACAGTAGCAGACATATCACTGTGAAGATCAGCCTCTTTGTCTTGGTGTGGGGTGCATTTTGGACTTTATGCAAGCTAAGCAATATGTAGGCTTACACGTTTAAACTTAGCTTTGTATTTTATCTTACAGGGTAGCTGCTTATCAAGTCTACTGTCAGTGCTTTCTGCTGTCAGTGCCCAAACATCCGCATCAGGGACATTACCCAAGCTGACAGCCAGATACTGGTATCAGCAATAAGCAATTAATCCATTAAGCACACAGGAATTTTTTGTCAGTTGAATTTGCTTGGTACAATTTCCCTAAAAGAAAGATAAAGGTGATAGGACATGGCTATCTTTCACCAAAGGTTCTTCTTGGAGTCCCAAGACTTGCCTCTTTCTGTTGTCTGGCTTGCCAGCCTGCATTCCCAGTTTAGGGTCCCCCCTTTTGAAGCTGTGGTTTTTCATGTTTCTTGCTGGTGCTGTTCGAGACAGCCATCAGTCGGAAATGGTTTGATATGAATCAGCTGGGTATTAACTTTAGCTTGTTCATTTTTTTTTGTATGCAGTTGCTTTTTTCTATACAGTTTTTTTCTATATGGTTTACACAGTCAAAGAGAAGAGTGTTCTGCCAGTGTGCTAATACAGTTTTCATTTAATTATGTACTTTCACATGGGTCAAGAACTCTTGTGCAAGCAAGTAAGAGAAGCAAACAGTAAGGGATGAAGGAAGGACACAGTGGGTTTTATCCTCTTGTGGTTTCTTTTTTTTTTTTTTTTAAGAAAATGAATGAGTGAACAATCCCAAAATGAGGAAAAATTTGCAGTGACTGTGCTTTGCAGAAAGTACACTGAATTCCAAGCAAATGTAAAGGTAAATGTGAGCTTAATTCTGAAGAGAATTTTAAATAATGGTGGATATTCAAGTTAAAAATAATTAGTTTACTTCCCAGTATGAGCTGGAAAGTGGTTTTGACACCATCTTGTGTTTTGTTTCCACCTTCTATGTATGAGAGATGTCAGCTCTGGAAGCTGCCAGCCTTTCACCGCAGGAGTGGCTTTTCTTCCAGAAGCGCATTGAAGCTTGATGGCACAGCTTCCCTGGAGCAGCCCGAGTCATGGCAGCTCGCCGTGTGCTTGGTGCTGCCTGCCTTGTTGATGCCACCGAGAGAGACACAGCAGCTGACAAAGCAATAACTGGGACGCTGCTGAAAAGCAAGGCTGCTTCAGCAGCAGCAAACCATTTTAAACACAAACCTATCTTTTAAAGGATCCAGCCTTAAATGAATGTGATGTACTCAAAATAAAGTGCTCTTGAAGGCTGCTTTTCCCCAGGAAATATTTCTTCTTGTAATTTAGGTGGAGCAAGCAATCGGGAGAGCTTGCTTGCAGCGGGAGCAGACGGGTCTGGAGCACTGAGCAGCTGTGAGCGCACTGCAGTGCTTCTTTGCAGCCGTTCAGTGGGGTTGCTGACGTGAGTGATAATAGATACTATGAGTGCTATTAGCTATTGCAAGTGATATTACGATAGAAGCAGGCCAACAACAGCCAGGCAGACTTTACGGCTCTCTCCCTGCCAACAGCAGGCCAGTGTTTGTTTCCAGTCTCAATTCTGACTACTGGTGCTAAGCAGTTTTTCTGTGAGGTGACCAGCAACAGTGAACTTTGGGTCTCTTTCATCTTCTTCTCATTGCTGTATCTGTGCTGGCGCTGAGCCTCCACCACTTCAGCCCCATAAGTCTCTGCGGTCAGAACTCATCCAGTATTTCCAGGTAGCTCGGTGTCTGCCGAGAGTGTCATCTGCACCTCTGAGCCAAGGGGCAGGAAGGTCGCAGGTCTGATAGAACAGAGCAGAAGGTCCCTCAAATGTAGAGGGTTTACTCCAAACACTGGGTAAATCCTGAACTACAGAAGCTGCTAAGACAGGAATTTTGACATTCCTGTGTCAAAGGCATGTGCCCTGCGCTAACCAAATGATGTAGGTACCTCTGCATTTGGGAAATAGAGCACATTTATTGGATATTTTTAGTCAATAGTTGGTTTTTTTCACAGTGCTTTATCAGATCTGTGTAATGTTATTTTACTGAGCTGGGTGATTTCTGTTCTGGGTTTTGGTGGGGGTTTTCTTGTTTGCCTCTGAAGATCGATATATTTCTGCACATTACTGGCTAGCACAGCAGTGAAAGGTGGCTGGTGAGAAGTGGGTCAGTACTGTAATTATAGCTTCAACACCTTCTCCAGAGCTGGGAGGAGCTTCTGCTTCCAATGCCTGCCTCTTGGGGGAATATCTGGGGTTTCAGCATTTCCATTTTATGGGGTGGAGGAAGAACCCTTGGGAATTCCGGAATATCTCTGGGTTCCTGATATTGTAAGCGACTTCTTGTGAGAACAGCTAGCCTGAATTTCATCTTGGAAAGAAATTTCCAGCTTAAATGTTGTCTACAGCGTGGTTCAGACCTTCCCACTGTTGCAGGACTTATTCAACTGGCAGGTTGGTGCTCTGCTGTCACTCTCTCATTTATGTTCGTAGAAGGCACTGCTTTTGTGCTTTTCCTCTAGTTTTATTTTAGGTTCCCAACTATATTATTAAAGTGTCCCTAGTGGATTCTTCCCTTGACGTGGGAAGACATTGTACTTTTTTTCTTTTTTAAACCTCTGAGGATTAGTATTCCCAAGAAGACCATACGTTTCCTCTGTGCTGTTTTGGTGTTAAAAATTCAGAGTTGCTTTGCAACATCAGCACCACCATGTGTTCCTCTTCAGTCAGTTGTCCATGTATCAACTTAGAGCGTTCAGACCTCTCCCAGACGCTGTGGAAACCATTTGGAGTTTAGGGTCATGAGAACCAGATGCTTTAGGACTTCTTTTATAGATGTATTCATATATCTTTGATTTATTCATGCTGATTCTTCGTGCCTGCATCTGATTCTTGCATTTCATCTGTCCTACTCAGTTTAGTGATGTATAAAGGTGAGTTTGCACACAGGCAGAGCATGAACAAGTGGCCATTTGCTCCTTGAAGAGAGGACTGTGTTATTTAAGTTTAAATAAATCATCCAGAAGTGTGACTGTATTGTCTGAGGTGCATTTTGCCTTTAGAATTCTTCAGTTAAAGGAGCACCATCAGGAAGGTTTCTTTAAAAAAAAGTCATTTGAGTTGCTGTGACAGCCAGTAAATTATAGCATCAATATAATGACGTAGATGTTCAATAAATCAATAAACTATAACCAGTTGTTATAAAATATTAAAACTCACCCATACAAACAAACCTAAGAAAACATGTAAAGGAAACTGCGAATGTGAATATGCACAAAATGTAGCTGAATGCTGAAATAAAAGGAAAGAAACAGGGGTAAAGCGATCCCTGCTGGCTGTAACAGGGACCCGAGGGTGACTGGAAGAGCAGCAGCGTGGGAGAGGGCAATACATGTGTGCTGTTTGGCGCAGGAGGGACAGCACGTGACCTGGATTTATTTTGTTATTCCGAATTATCTTTCCGTGCTGTTTTTTTTGTATCCTGTACTTCTCTCGGGACTGGTACTGAATACTCTGCTCTCTGTGTCTTTGCAGTGTGTCCAGGTGCTGGCATTTCCCCTGGCAAGCCACTGACCTGCGTGGGACCTCTGGAGACTGCGTCCCTACAAATCTGGCGGCTGTGACTATTTCGGTGCTCGATGCAGATCCCCCAGAGGAACGGAGGAATCGGGCCAGCAGACGCGGTTTGTGTGCCCTGCTTCCCCCGGGCCCGGCGTGGAGGCTGTGTGCGGGCTGGAGGGACGCCGAGGGGGGCCAAAGCAGTGGCGCTTTGTCCCTGCCGCAGCCCCTGGGGAGGGGGGATCCCCCTTCCTTCCCCTAGGAGAGGGGCTGTGGAGGTGCCGCTGCGCGGGCGCTTCAGCAGCGTGGGAGGGCAGGGGGCTCTGGGGGCAGGTCCAGAAGTTGAGCCGAGGGTGACAAAGTGTTTTCCCAGTCTTTTTGGAAACCTGGACCAACCTGTGAGGGAGAGGAAGGTGAGATACTGCGGTGAGAGAGAGGTGATCTGTCTGGGAGCAGAAGGCGTTTCCATGTTGGGTTTATTGAAATGATGCATGATTGTGAGGGGAGAGAGAATTCGGGATGTCCTCAGCTGGGTACAGGATGAGATGCCCTTTGATTAGAAATCGGCCTTAATGGATCAGCTTTACAGGTTCTGAGGTTTCTGGGTTCACTGATGCATTAAGTCAAAGCAAAATGCAGGAGATGCAAAGTCTGTGGTAGCAAGAAGAAATATAACATGGTTTTTGTTAATCCCAGAGACCCACTGTCTCAGTAAAACCACAGAAAAATGTTTTTATATTCAAAAGGTGGGAAAAGCATGATCTTCCAGGTCTATCCATACACTGCTTCCATCTCTTGACATAGGAGAAATTTCTGGTTGTGGAAGTACAGTCTCATCTCCAGGCTCTATCAGAAGATGTCTTTGCACTGGTGTTCTCCCAAGGTCCTGGATCGTAGGGACAGAAAGGGACAGAGTTGATGCAGCGATGGGCACCCAGCCACTTGGTAAATACCATTTTTTCCCAGCTGGTGTTGTGCTGTCTGTGACCCTTGAGCAAAGGTCTGAATCTCCTATATTTGAACTTCTGTAGATCATTAACACAGTAAAAGGGGGAGATTCTGTGGCATCTTTTAACCTTTTCTTCCACTGACATGTTGTACTTATTCCTCAAACTATAAATTATCTGCCTGCCCACTTTGAAATATCCTTCAGTCTCACAGATACCATCTATTTTCTCCTGGGTGGTCTTATCGATACAAATCTAATTAAATTTTAGAGCAGTTGTTCTCAATTGCTTTTTGTTTTTTTCAAGGCTGCTCTTCTATTTTGGACTTGGAGAAGGACTGATGTACTTGAAAGCTTATTGATTTTTCCCAGCAAGACTAGTGGGTCTAATAACATAGATCTGCCTGCAGACCTTGCTTTGGTCCTATCCTTGGATGCTTGGAAACAATACTGTTTTGTTATTTCTTCTGGTGTAATTTGTGGCTGTCAGCATTATGCAAATATCCCAGCAATAAATAGTAATAATATGGAGAGAGTTATGTTGGCCTGTCAGCAATGTTCCTAAACTTCATCAGGGACAAGCAAACAGAAAAATCTCGGGCAACTGATGTAGCAGAAGAGACTGCAACACAAATGCATCTTATCATTATGAAGTTGCCGTGACACGGTCATTTGTTCATTTTGGGTCAGATCTTTCTGTTTTTTATTCCTGTGTGTTCCTAAATCAGAGAGATCTGGTGCTCACAAGTGTGTTTGTCCCCGTTAGTGGCGTTCCAGAGCAGTCTGCGGTTGCCCTGCAGTCCCGTGGGGTGGGGAGTGCTGGATGGTACGGGAGGCAGACACTCGAGTCTTGTGATGCCATCAACAGAAGCGTTAGTGGTGAGTGTCGGAGGCAGTGGCAGTTGTTAACGTCGAGCTGTTAAATGAGACTTGGACTGAGGTAACTGAGTTTCTGGCAGCCAGCAGCCATGGGAGCGACAGATCCAAGTACCACAATGCTACCTGTCAGTCTGCCGCTGTGTCGTATTAGCGGTTCCAGCGCTGGCCTCTTCCCTCCTGCTGGCTGGGAGGTGGTGGTGGTGGTGGATCTTGGCATACATGGTCCACCAACACCTCTCCAGTGGGGAGGGGACATGTCCTGCATGTCCACAAAACGGAGCCATCCACATGGTCCTGCTCGGGGATGGCTGAGACCGACAAGCGCGTTTCTCTCTCGCATCCCTCGCAGGAGATGCAGTGGGAAAGCAAGCGCAGACTCTTCACTCTCCTCCTTGCCTGGGTCACCTCAGGTGGGTGTTGAGGGTACTGCTCTCCCAGCATGGCCCCTGGTGCCCCAGGGAGCAGCGGTGAGGTGAGGCTCTGACCAGCACAGCTCCCACCGAAGCTCCCAAGGTCCCTTGTAAGCTCAGGACTTCTTTCTCATCAGAGTAACCTGGGTAAACTGGAAAGGAGAAGCCCAGCAGGGTCCGAGCATCTGAAGCCCCTGCTAGTGCATGGGATGACATGAGCTGCCAGACCTCCTCCGTGGGAGGAAACCATGGCTGCCGTCGTGCTGGTAATCGGATTGCTGCCAGGAAAAAAATAGCAAGCGAGCAGGTCATCAGGGACGCCAGCTCAGCAGCTCTGCGCCCAGGGCCAAACATAGGAAGTGCAGGTTACGCACACAGCCTGGGGGTGCTCGCCTGCCCGAGTCGCGTCTTCTGCAGGTGTTGGCGTAAGTTCCCCTCCCCCGATTTGATTCCGTTTGCATGAAGCTCTAAAGGCCCATGTGGCTGGGAAGGAGCAGGAACTAACTTCTCCTTAAACATCATAGCACAAAACCAAAAGCCTGGTGGAGAAGCGGAAGAAGACAACCCTGAAGATTTGCTTCCCCACCCCTTAAAAAAATCAAAAAACTGCTGAAGTAGCATGTCTTGAATTATGCTTGAGAGCAGAATTGATCTTCTCAGAGATTTCTTAATAGACTTCGATTCTCTTAATTTGAAAAGCTGCAGAGGTAAAATAATGCATAGCTTAGAGGTATTAAAAGGAATCTAAAATAAACTTGAATAGCTAGGTGATCACTAGTGTGTGTTTTGTGAAAGCAGCTGCCCAGCCATCTCTGGCAGCACAGGAAGGGAGGAGGCCAAATCCCGTGTCTGTCTGGTTGTCACCGCAGTTACTGGTACCGAGGAGGGCAACTTCAAGCAGCAAGCGATTGCGTTCAGGCTGAAAACACGATGTATGAGCGGTGCTTCAAAGTCCCACTCTTCTGAATTTTATGAACGTTTTTATTAAAAATAACCTTTCTGAGTAAAGCTACTAAACTGCTCAACAAAGCTAAAACATATTCCAAAAGTCCTGAAGTTACAAAACTAGTTAATTTGCTTAGAAAGAACTCTTATGGACTGCAACTGAGTTGTCGTCAAAATACTCTGTGTCTAATTATCTTCCCTTTAGTATTGCACATGTATCTTTTACTAGTGCAGTGACCTTCTCACACATGTACATTTTAAATAGTTTTCTTCAGAAGTAATTTTACATTTTATAAAATTTTATTTATATATTTAAATATATTTTAATATTTAAATATAATACATGCCACATGAATTCTAAATATGCATAATATTTACCAATATTATATATTGTTTCTGCTGGACATACTATAGTAAGCATTTTAATACATTATTCTCTTTATAATTAAAAACTATTTTTGAACATTAATTTTGAAATGTTTCAAAACAAGATTTAAACCAGCAGTGCCCTGATTAGAATGAAGTCATTACTAGAGCTCAGGGTTCTTTGTAGAATGAACATACGCATCAGTTCATCAATATTTCCTATGTCCTGAAATTTTTCAATATTAAAAGAATAACTGGCCATTATTTCAATATATGTAACTAGTGGATGCGTAATTTGTTAGAAAACTACTTAAATCTGTAACACTGAATAAAGAGAAGAGCTAAACCTTAATTTTCCAATTGGTTAATAAATTGCTAGAATTGCTGAGACCCCCTTTTGTGTAAAAAATCTCAATTCCCCATCCCCTGCCATGTATCCCTCCCTCTCCCACGGGTGGCAACAGGCTGGACCCTGGCACCCTGCCGAGGACCTGGCCTGGCAGAAGCCGGCTTCTTCAGGCAGCAGGCGCAGCCCGCAGCTGCCCTGGGGACGAGCGCCTTCTGGCCAAGCAGGAAAGGGGGGATGCTGGCGGGGAAGGTCACCACTGCCTGCTGTGGGGGTACATCTCTGTCAGCCAAAACGTGGCAAGGGCGAAAGCAGGGTTGCTGCTGAACAGGCTGCAGGGAGCGCAGGCTGGATGAGGGTTTGCGATCTGCAGGATTACTGACCGCTGCGGGCTGGAGCCCGCTTTGTGTAGGGACTGACAGACACCTGCTGTGCGATGAGGCAGCAGAAGCAGTGAGGAGCTGTATCAGCACCTCTCAGATTTCTCACCAGTGCTTTAACCGAGGAGCCCAGAAAACTTGACTGCTGCATCCCCAGAGGATGGAGTCCCTCTCCTGGAGGGCACCTGCATGCCAGAAGAAAGTTTTAAAGCACTATAAATGGGTCCCTGTTAAAACCTCTGTATCATTTCAGAAGGGAGAGGCCAGGAGGGAGGAATCACCTTCAAATTCAATAATCCCCATTTTTAAGTCCATCCTGTTGCAATTTATTGTTGAGTAAGGGACATACGTACAGTTCTGACATTCAGAGTCCACTGATGTTTCAAAATGAAATGCAATATATTACGTGAAGCACATTTTCTATGAGGTATCTTTATATTTTTGTAAGACAGCTGACTCCAGATTTTACAAATATATTTAGCGTTGATTGTAACTTTCATTTCTGTAGCAGAGAAATACTAATTCAACATCTGTGTTAAAGAAATTGCTTTGGGTTGGGGACATTTTTAACTGAAATGGAGACTCTGTGAAGGCTTCCAGGGAAAGGTACTTCACCTGAAGAGAGTCACATCAAAAGCTCTGCCCAGCTTCTAAACCACAGGCTTACTGCCAAGCCTAATCGCTGCATGTTTGTACTGAAATTCAGTCTGATGCAAACCAGGGCTATCTGTATTTGTGCCCCTGCCTAGTTCAGTTTCAGGCATGTATTGAAAATGCCAGGTGAAAATACACATGTGCATGGGAAGTCCCCATCTGAACTGGTCTCAAAGATTAATCAGAATAAGTTCCTGAAAACTAGAATCAGCAAAATAACAAATCATTCTGCTGGGGGAGGGCAAGCTGAGAGGGGGTCCCAGGAGCCAAACTTCAGACACGATACAGACACAGAAGACACTGGATTTTGGGAGTCGCACGAGTAAAAACCGGACAACTACTGTCAGGCCAGAGTGCAACTCCTCACCCTGCTCTAAATCCCAAGTCTCAGCTTGGCCAGCGGCCCCGTCCTAAAACCACCCAACACGTTTCTCTGCAACACAGCACCTGTGAAGGGAGCCTGGGACAACTGCATCGGCAGTCATAGAGTATCTCAAGTTGGAAGGGGCCCGTAAGGATCATCGAGCCCAGCTCAATGGGTGCCTGGCATGGAGCTACCTGGACTTCAGTGAGGCAGATCCCACCAAGCCTGAGCGCAGCTCTGGCTGTGCCTGCCGCAGGCCGAGGGCACAGACGCAGCAGGCACCTGCGACTGGCTGCCCCTTGCCCTGAAGTGCCTCCTGCCAACGATGGTTCTTCTCCCCAGTGTCTCGCCATCCCCAGCCGGCTCGCCACAGGCGCATTCCGTGGTGCCCGCTGCACGCTGTTCTGGATCAGCACCTTTGAAATCAGTCCGAGTTTTAGGTTATACAGCAAAGTAGTTCTATGTACACCCAACTGCCTGTCCGTTAGTACCTTAGAAAACCACAGGTTTGAATTTGGCATGTTTCCAGCAATAGTGGGTCTGTATCCGTGATGACTCAATGCTGCCACCTCACAGCGGCAGAGTTTGTGAACGGAGGGTCCCAGGTCAGTAGTGCCCGGCCAATTTATTTTCTGTAGTAACCACGACTGAAATGGAAAGCACGCAGCTACTGCATCAATTCTGCTTTATGGTATGACTATCTTACTGTCTCCTCTGAGTTACTGGAAATATCCACATGACACATTTTCTCTTCCAGAGATCAATACCTGTTACAGAAATAAATGCTGTTCTAGATGGAAAGCTGGCAATCAACAATACTTGGTTTCCACTTGCTATTTGCTGTTTCCAGTAAAGCTGGAATTTATCTCACCTGTCAAGCCAAGAGATTTACAACCAAATGATCTGTTTTGCATGAAGCGTTGACTTTCCCGTAGAAAAATCTGTAGTATCTGTTAACTTACTGGTTTCTAATGGCAAAATACACCACTTCATTAGTTAATTATACTCCTTCTTGCTTTTCCCTATAAGAATATAAGCCTGTCTTTTCTAAACCTTACTATCCAGTCACTCACATGTCATGTGGATTTAACTCTGTGTTTAAAGGGAAGGATGCAGAGTGGTTTAAGTAACATCTTAAGGAGGAGATGAGCTGGAGGGGGGCAATGTCTCAGCAAGCTGACTCGCTGCCCTCGTCATTCTGGGCCACCAGCACGGAGTCAGAGGCACAGATAGCAAAGAGGGCAGCTGGGCAGGAGAAGACTGCTTCCAAAGTAACTGGACCTGCGAGAAATAAAATGCCAGCAACTGCCACCTGATCAACTGCTGTGTGAAACACAGTGCAAGTCAGGAGCTGGTGCCGCGCTGGACCTTCGCTGTTGAGTTCACATCCACGAGGGACAATGCAGGGTTCCAGGAACTCTGACCCCCAGTGCTGGCTCAGTACTCCCTCAACGTCAGACCTCTCAGCTCCGGGCTTGGGTTTTCAGACTTGCATGCATGTACAGACCTGCACTGTGGCTCTGTTTATGCACCATCCCAACCAGGTCCCAGGCACTGGAATTATATGTGGCATCACATCGACGCACACTGGGAATATTAAAGAAAGTAGGATGGGTCTTGAGAAGTTTGTATATTCATTTATGTATTTCAGTCAAATCTCTAATTGTAACATCATGATGATGTAAACAAATTGCAGCTTTCACATGCAATGGCTTCTAGTTGTGCATGTTTTGAAGCTAATGCCTCTAAAATGAGATGTTTTTTCTTGCAAAATTTAGCCATCACCAATACCCAAGTACAGCCAGGACTGAGGACAGCGTACTACTCTACTTATCTATGCACCGTTTTTGTACATGCAAAACTGGGACTCCACAGATTTGTTCCTGTACATTTTCCTAGAATTATTAAATTGAATGAATCAATATTTGCTATGAAATCTGGTTAATCTGTCCAAAGTTATATGGAAAAATGGGAGTAAAGATTAGACAGTGATCCCAATTAACTACAGATGCTGATCTTGTGATTAAGAAGTATGAAAACAGCCTCTTGACATTCTTGTGTAATTTTCACTTGAAGAATCATAAAAACTTTGACAAACCAAATTTAGAAAACATACACACTAATACCATGAAACTAAGATATAAAAGCCATTTATTCAAAAAAATGTGGTGGTGTCAAATCACATACACAAGCCAATATTGAGCTACAAACACAGACCAAACAGTTCTATAAACAGAAACTGGAGTGTTCATATACCATAGTACCTGAAAAAGACCGTTAATAAAAAGGAGTCCATAAGTATTTCATTTCATTTTTTCTATATGGCTCCTTGCTGACTGTCTTTGCCTAAGTTAGTGTACAACGAGCCAGAGGTAGAGTCCCAAATAAAGCATCTAATGCCTCAGGGCTCCATTAAAAACCTTTATTCTTCTAAACAAAAGGAAAGCCTAGCCTATAGTTTTCTGTATGACACTGAAGTAAAGCCTTTTTGCTTGAACAGTACGGCATTCCCAAGCGCATTTGGCATTAACCTAGATTGAGACTGGGCTTTCTGGAACCGTCTCAGTTCTCCTCCCCTTCAGACTCCGACTCTGGAAGAGAAGTAAAACACATCGTGTAGGTTGCACAAGGACAGTGATAAGAGTAATTCTGTAAAAACAACAAGATATCCTTCCAAAAGTCAAACAAAAAGTTTCCTCGCGCCTAGTACTTCCTAGGAAAAGTTGGCAGATTAAACAGAGGAAGCCAGAAAAAAACGCACAGCTTCAGGAGACAAAGATCTACTTCTGCGACCCTCCGCAACGGAGCTCTTCATTTGCAGATCTGTCACTAGAATTTTAACCAGATCATTATGAATTATCCTGGTCCTCATCTGCAGAGCCATGAAATGTGTGTCTGAGCTGAGCTTAATAAGGATTAGCATTATTTGCTCCCTCTTCTGATCTCTATGAGCAGGCTTTACTGCTGTCATCCAGCAAGCGCCCTTCAAACTATTTGCTCTGCAAATATCAATCTTCATCATCACACAGCCTACCTAGAAAGGCCTATGTGGTGTTACCCTACAGCAGGTATGAAATCTGTACAAACAAAATCTTTGAGAGTTGTATAGCATAAGATAGAAGTAATTTAGGAGCAGAACTAAGAAAAGTAGAAGTAATTTAGAAGTAGGAACATACACGGTGTTTTTGTCACCTGAAGCTACTTTGCATCATACTGTATTTCTGTCTCTGTTCACCTGACAGGAAAGGGCTTGCTGCCAAATATTACACATTAGATCAGATTTCTCGGAGCAAACACAGTCTACGTGTTCTTACAGTAACACTGAGTCTCCGTTTGTACTGGACTTTGTAATTAAGGACATCTGGCAGAGGGGACATGCAGGAAAGGATAAAAATAAAGAGGAATAGAAAGACATACGAGCAGAAGATTAAAAGGGGGGAAAAAAAAAAGCTTAATTAGACCAAGATTGCTAGTCCAAAGTCTAAAGTGTGAAAGGAGCTACCATTTTTATACTGCTACCTGCACAAGTGAACTGCTGCTCTTATCTGCTGTCTTATCTGCTCCGTGGCATTACTGCATATTTCCCCCAAGTTTCTAAAATGAATTACATTAAATGGATGCAAATGAACACTAATAAATGTATCACTATCTATTGCACATGGATTGCTCTTCCCAGCTAAGGTGGCATTCCTCTTCCACGCAAAAAAGACAACTTATTTATTCAGTACAAACCAACGTATTTTCCTATACAGAACATGAGACAGGCAAAGTTGGGGACTAAAGAAACTAGTTCCCCTCCCCAGTAACTGTTTTAAAGCAGTAAATACGGACCACACATCTTAGCCTGACCATGCAGCTAAGAGCAATTCCAGCTGCAGTGGCACAGGCAGGCTTGTGCTACGTTCACGTCGCCAGGATGGCGGGTAATCGCAGAAAAGGCGCCGGTACAGCAAACTGTCAGGCTGCGCAGGCTAACACCAAGGTACCTCACGCTGTCAGCAGGGCAGCGTTCCTCCCTGCAGAAGCCTAAAGGATTTATCTACAGACAAGTGGTACCTGATGACTTATGCACTTCACAAGGACACCACGAACATTAGAAGGCAGCAAGTGTTGGTAGGCTCAGGCATGACTCGAAATATTTTGGAGCAGTCAGGCTTGCTGTTTTCTATTCTAAGTCTGTATACTTGATATGTCTGGTATAGCTAAAATCTAGAAAAATAAATTTGATTTGCCAAGAGACTACCATAGTTCTTTAAATGAATCCATACCTTCTTCAGCGTTTTGCAGCCACTCCACAAATTTCTTCATCTGGTCAAGAAAAACACTTTTGCCTTTAGCCACATGCGCTTCTTTATACCACTTGAGGATAGCTTCTTCACTCAGAACATCAGCTGAAATATACATCAGTGTTTGTAAAAAATCAGTGTATTTTTTGGAGGTTAGAAGATTTTGAACATGAGGGAAGAAAGATATTTTTAAGGCAGCATAAAAAAGTTAATACGATTGCAGTGGAACAAGCTTTGCATCAACTATATTAGGCTACAACTACAGAATATCTGATGTATATAAGGGATTCCAGATGCAATAAAATGTGTAACGTATTAGGCTTAAAATAAAGTACCAAATATTGTGCTTCTGTAAAGGACAGTTCTCTATTCATGTGCTTTAAATACACCACGTAAAATGGCTGGATTAAAGAAAATGAAAAATCAGTCTGCACATCTTAGAAGTTACCACAGTAAGACATACCAAGATTTTTTTTGCTGTTGGATCACAGAACTGCACATGGTTCTAGAAATCTAAAGTGACAGACACCTCCTGATTGAACAGTTTAAAAGACAGCCAGTAGGGATTTTTTGCAATCATTTTCCCCTAAAGGTTTTATATTGTTTTTAGCTAAGAAGTTTTAAGGCCACTATTCAGACCACCCATTTTCAGGGACCAGCTCAGATGGACAGCACAGCTGACATTTTTCTGTCAAGAGTCAAGAACAAAATAGCTGCCAGTGAGGGAATGTGAGGCTGAGTGAGATGCAGAATAAAGAAATCCTAATAAACAATAAACAGCAAGGATGCTTATTGTTTCCAACAGATGCAAATTTAGGTCTAGCAACAGACCTCTAGCCCCAGGAACAAAGCTCCTGCAATTCAGCCAAGCCAAATATCTCATTAATTGATGGCTGTGGAGGCAAAATCTGGGATCCACAACGGCATTTTGGCAGTTACAAGGCAAGAACAAAAAAATCCAACTGTATTTGTTCTATAAAAAGGCTAAAGACAGCTTTCTACATCTCATTAAAATTTCCATTCTTTTTGTCTTTGAGCAAACTACCCTCCCTTGCTCTGCAAAATCAACACATTTATGTTGAGCTCTTCACTGCTTCCTCAAGCTCCTTGATGCCGTCCCACCCACTGGATATTCGCTTGCCGAAGCGTCGACCCTGACCATCACCTTCTGCTTCAGCCTAAAGGTTACAGCAGACGTGGCAGGGAAGGGAAGAAGGCAAACTGAAATAAGTGACACCAAAACCCCAAAGCATTGGATCAAATGAGACAGAGTAGACACATTTCACATATGCTGTTGAATAATAAACAGATGGAAGCCACTAGGGATACATTTGAACTTAATCAAAACTATCCCAAGACGTCCGACAGTAACTGAATATGAAGTCTCCTTGAACATCTGCAATTTAGTGAGTGCATGTGACTGGAAGTTACCTTGTCTCTCTGACACTTTTCCAAAATAAAACCTCTTCTGCAGTTTGCTGCAACTGACAGTAAGCTTAAAACACAGGGAAAACAGACTGCGCTGCCTCTGGGCTTTTTCCAGTACATACAAAGTTGCACTTAGTGAGCCCTACGAGTGGCACATAGAGCTGTATCTTCCCGAAATCACAGCCCACCGCAATGAACTTTTTCTCCAATGTAACAGAAACACGAGCTAAGGAAAAGGTTTCAAACATGTTGCATTAAATACTTGCCAGTAGTCTTTAGCAGCAGCTCTAAGGCATTACAGCATTTAACAAATCGGGATTTTCATTTAGCAAACCTGAAAATATTTCACAAGGACTCTCGTGAAACTGCAGTTTCATCCCTGCATGTACAAAGCTTACGTTCACCACAGAGTCCTGAAGTTCAAACAACTACACCTGCAGAATTATGGTGAGACACAGTATTATGATACTTAGGGAAAGGCAAAGAAAATCAGGAGAGATTTCAGGGGGAAAAAGGAAAAAAAAAAAAAAAAAGAAAAAGAACAGCTCAAGATAGGTCTTGGGCCTTGTGGGCATTTAAAAAACATGAGTTGCTGTACCGAAGAAGCTGCAGAAGCCCGTTGCTGCATTACAGTCCATATTATGTTACCGTACAAGGAAGCGCCTCCAGGTAGGCACATATCTCAGTCCAAGAGTAACAGGATTTAAGTTTTTTTTTGGGGGTTTGTTGCCAAAGAGGAAGGGGGTACTTCTCCCTCCCCAATACCCCAAACCTGATAATAGCAGCATGCAATCTCACTGTGTACCTCAAAGATTAAAACATCCTCAAGTCAGGTGGATGAAAAATTTGCCTGTATGTAACTCCATAGCAATAAGCCTCCTACGCTAACAGAGAAGAACAAAATGCATTACACTACAAAAAGCACAACTGCAACTCTCCTTTCATTTCTGAGCAATATTATTTGTAATACATTCATGCCTCCAGTGCTCATAAGAGATTATATTCTCCTGTCAGTACAGAGATGCTCAATTAAACAATCATGCAGGACAGGGTGTAGTTAATCATACTTCTAGGCTGATTTGAAGCAATGTGAACACTGCGGGGGGGGGGGGGGAGGGGGACAGGAGGAGGAAGGGAATGATTCATTTTGTGTATGCATAGTTACTCCTCATTTAAGTTGATTACAGATATATTTTAATGGCTGGAGCTGAACACCGTGGTTTGTGGGCGTGTGCACATCATTTTCACTGCCATCCCAGGTGATGCCAGCCCACGAGAGCTGGTTTTCCTGCAGGTGAAGCCAACTGCCACTCCAGCCACCCACAGCCAGAGCCTCCAGCGAGGTCCCTCAGGAAAGGGAGAAGCTGCAGAGCAGAGGGACTGGAGAGCCCAGTGTCTTTACTGCAGTGTTAACTGGAAAGTTACTTGAAGTTCAGGCCTCAGCTCTGTGCTAAATCACCCAGTTCGAATGAGCTTCTGCTTTCAGCTCAAGCTGCATAGCCATCGGCAGTAAAGGGAGAAGCACACCCTGTCAGCTGCCACCGCAGTCAATCAATCTGCTAAATTCAGCCCTATTGCAGCTAACTCAGCTGGGAGGACAGAGCCTTAAGGCAAGGGCTCTTTCAATGCAAGGAATGTCACCCGCAGGACAGTTATGGTCTTTATGTTTTGGGTTTTTTTTACTGGGAAAATTTTGCATCCGGTGCCAAAAGAAGGTACTTGAATAATGAAGATAATCGTGTTCCATCAAAAAAACAAAACCTGTGTATCGAGTGGAACCTGAAGATTCAGTTCTTGTAAGCGCAGGATTCCTGCAGCGTTTGAGAAGACAGCCTGCAGCGTTTGGTTACAACATCTCCGTACCGCAGAAGAGTATCTCCGAGGCCTAACTGTGCTGCCACAAACCAGAGTACTGCTTCACATGTCCTTGTGATTTATATTTCTTTGGTATTTTGTAAATGTTGTCTTGAATTCTAATGTGAAAGTACACAGAGGCTTTGTGCCCGCTACGGGTGTTTGCTGTTCAAAGGGTGAAATTCTAATCCTCGTGAAAGGAATGGTTATTAATTTCAATAGAGTCAAGATTTCACATTTGAAACTTCCAGATTGGACACAAACTAAAAGAAAGGAGATTCTGCAAGTGAGCATGATACACAGCATGTAATCCAATAACAATGATACCGATTTTACCCACAGTTAAGGGACACATTGCAACATGGAATGGACTGAAAACCAACATATATATTACAGTGCAAGCACAACTAGCAAGGAGGCTGGCAAACTTATTAGGTGTCACTCAGGAGAATTCAGTAATTCTTATTCTGCAACTAGCTTTTAAAACATTGGTCAAAATGCAGCTGGCAGATTTACAATTGCACTGGCTTTAAGTGATAACCAGAGAAGCAACATCATAGCCAGGTATCAGTATGGAACTGGATAGCTTATTTTTCTCTATACTGTACCAGGGACAAAAAGATATAATACTGTCAACAAGCTTTAGCTGACCACAGAACTGCTTTTGCAGATTATACTTACAAGCTGGTAAGCAGCTGCTACCACGTAAGGGAAAACACAGCTTGGGCTTTCACTGGGGCAGAAGTCGATATTCCTCCTTGCTTAGAGACAGAATAAAAAACCCCAATAACACAGGCTTTCAAGACCTTCTAGGTGTTAATAAGCCCCATTGTTCTTGTTAATATGTTTAAGTATTTCCAGGTAATTCCCAGGAAAGTAATCCAAAGGCTATTTTCTGATGGAAATATGTGAAGGATTTAAATGCAAGATGTTGGACATGCTGATAAGAGTAGTCATACAGTTAAATTTGTCCAAGCATGAGTGGCATTTGGTGCCTATCGTCATTGCCGACTATCTCCACGCCCAGGAAGCACTCCCTCATAATGAGTTACAAGCAATAAACTGTCCACATTCATGCTGGTAGATAGCTGCATTTCTGCCTGCCCATCCACAGATACTTCAGACGCCTGTATTTGTCACTAGAAAAAGTGCTTCAGCTATCCTGAAACCCCTCCAGATCCTGTGCAGGTTACACTTGAAGCACAACAGAAAGGGGAACATGGGCGTCTGCTGTTCCTTCACCACTATGTAGCCAGTAATAGGTTTTTCTCTGACTATTAGGAAACAGAAGATACGCTGTCATCAGCAACTTATTTACAATAAAGCGTATGTCTCTAAAAAGACTTGATCGCTTATTTCTAGTGGATAGGTATGAACTGGGGAGGAGGAGAGGGTGAGATCTAACAGCACTGAAGCAACGCAGAGGCAGGCAGCATGGCTCTGGACAAGCCAAAGCCATGAGCCATTAAAGCTCGATAACATCATGTGGGAGAAACGGAACTGGGAGAACCAGTGCTCCCAGAATCCTCCCTGGTTAACGCAGCAGCATGTCCTCACCTAATGGACACTGTTTAACTCTAAAGCTGCCCTAAAGAGATGGAGCTGATGACCTCCTTACTGCGCCCAGCGCTCAGAAGGGCCCTATGGCTAGCAGCTGTCAGGCCGGCGAGCAGTTGCCAGCAGGCAGCAGTAAGTCTGCCAGACAGGGCAGGTCCCGCTCGGCCTCCGCGCGGCCAGGCAGGGCTGGCAGCTGTGCCGCTGCATGACTGCATCAGACTGCGGAGGCAGGCGCTCCGGAACGGCTGCGCGAGATATTCCAGGCAGGAACATCACGCGTGCTGGACACGCTGAACTCCTGGCTTCCACCGACAGGCCATATGGCAGCTCCAAACGCTCTTCTAGACATCATGGAAATCCCAAACAATGTTGTGGCACCTGTAGTGCTGCAGCCAAAGACTGCTCACCCTTCTGAACAAGCCGGCCCGAGTACATCTCCAGAGCCAGAACAAGAGCATGCGGGGTGAGCGGAGTAGATGGGAACTGGGTTCTTGGAGCACGTTAAGTTTAACGTACAATTTTGCAATTTATTTTCTTTTTTTTTTTTTAAATACTTTGGAATGTCATGGTTGCTCTTGCAGGCTAACGCAGTAATGAATTTACAAAAATTTTAAAGGGAATCTCACACAAGACTATGTCTGGTTTAACCATCACTTATGGTCTGAGTGCGCAGCAGTTACGGTGCTCATTCATCGTGTCTGAAGTGAATTTTCTTTCCCAAAGAGAACTGAATAAAGTGCTTGCTGCAGGTTGCAGTTTCAAGTTTGTCCTCAGTCATTAATGATGTTTACAAATTGCAGAATTTCATGGGAGAGTGCCAAGGTGTACTGCTTTTTCGTTTGATCACTGAGGCCACACCATATTGACACAAGGATGGAATTAAATCCACGATTCACATACTTCTGCCTTCTGAAGCTATGAAATTATTTTAAGTCTGAACTTGTTTGCCTTGAATGTGTACCTGGCCACAACACGGTGAACAAAGATCAATACTGGGTTTCCACTCCTGCTGATTTTTCTCCTTCAACTATTTATAGCGAGAACATCAGAACAAACTGTTTGGCACCCACCCATCACACACAGCGCAAGACCATTAGTCTCTATGACAACCCGATCAGAATAAACTTGCAAAGTCGTCAACTTCACAATAAAAATTAAATCCCCCAAACTATGGCACTTGCAAGAAATTTGCAGGGAAACGAAAAGGGGAAGAAGAATATGGAAAGCTCCTTCTGGCAGGGAGGGAGAAAAAAAAAAAAACAACACCGCAAAACCCCCTGAAAAATCTTCCTGACAACAGGGTTTGCACTTTCAAGGTTTCTTAAAATCAGACTCTAATCTGCCAGGAATTTATAGAAATGTCTCCCCAGAACTGGTTTTATACAAGAATTAAACTGCACTTGAACAGACTGTGGACAGTGCTTGGATCCTGCTCCTGCTGCTTGACTATGGGATAAGCCCAAGAAAGAGAGAAGCGCTTGTTCGGCTTTTCCTGCTGCCGCACGCTCCTTGGAACTACCAAAGCAAGATAGTTCAACTCCCAACACAACCTTCCCATATGGAATACCCGTAAAATGTCTGTTTCCTGTTACGTCCTAGGTGAGTGGGTGGCATAGAGAATCCAGGCACAGTATATATCAGCAGATGTACGCTTTTACCTTTATAAAAGAGTACCACTATCTTCTGAAAGGCTTTCATGAAGTGGATGTTGTCATAACAGTACTCCTGCACCTTCTGGAGAAGAATTAACTCCGACTGGCCTTGAGTGCTAAACACAGCAAGCAGGGGGGCATATTGCTGAAAGGAAGAGAGGTTAAAAAACAAAATGCATGTCAGTATACTGAAAATAAACAAACAAATTTTTTTAACGTATGCCTCATTAATTTCATCCCTGAAAATCTGTGTCACTGAAACATTAGATTTATTTGCCCATTTCATTTACTTAAACACATAAAATGTATATCCATAAATATCCATGAGCTTTTTCAATATGTGCTGTATGCTGTGAGCTAAAATTCAGTACCACTTACAAACAGTGAATTGTGTAAAGTCAACTTACAAAGTCCACACCTTGGAGTACCTGCTGTTCGTACGTTTCATAAGGAAGCATGCTGCTGATTCAGGAGTGATGCTTTGTTGACATTCATAACGTAAAACATTCAAGGATGAAGTGCATGAAAATATAAATCTCTAGTTTCACAGGGATTTCAGAAGTCCCAAGAAATTGAATTAAATTAAATGATTCCAGGTTAAATGTGATCAAGTGTCATTATTTTTTCTCATTATCACCATCAGAGTATCATGACAACCTTTGCTTTGGTAAACATCAATGTTTTCAAAGCACAGTACTAACTACTAATATTATTCTGACAAGACCGTAGCAGTACATTTAATTGTCTTTCCCCAGAGTTTATTAAAATAATAAAAAGATAAAAAAACCCTTTTTTGTTATGCACTTTTTTTCCCTCTTGCTTCAGATCTTAAAATTAAAAATTACATTCAAGGACCGTATCCTGTTCACCCTTTCCTTAAAAACTACCATGTTTATACCCATACCTTTCCAGCTTCCTTTTCTATTAGCCTGTGACAAGTCCAGCTAAGAATTTAAGGTGATATTAACAGTATTTTTCAGAGCTGGAGGGAATACAAATTCCCACTGTTCTTCAGAGCCCTCAGTCAAATATACATTAAGGTTGCTATTGAAACTGTTCTGACACTGATCAGCTCAGCCTTTCTTCATCGTTTTCAGTAACACCCTCAGTCTGGCATTTTTCAGCTGGATTTGCAACCACCCGATACCGCAGAGCCCTGGTCTGTGCCACCAGGGCTGCCGATGGACACGGTCAGGTCACAACCCACCCACCACCCACAGCACTGACGGGCGTGCTTAAAAGTACAGACACTTCAGGGCTTCGCTACAAGAGGCTAAATCCTGAGGGCTTTACTGAACATGATCCATGGAAAAAACTATGAAAATGCATGAAAATTAACAGAAATTTGAAAGGTTGTCCAGAATGTCTTTTGCGAAATAATCATTGGCTATTAATTTAAAAAAAGAGCAAGAAATCACACAGCAACTGTAACAAGAGCAGCCAGGCAGGCAGACAGCATTATTACTTTTGGAAGAAACTCCCCTACATAGTAACTACGAGGAATGACCAGATGTAGCTAACACCAGAGGCTGATTTTTTTCACTTCTGGCAGGTATAGCCACATCTTTAGAAACCATGTTACTGTTCTGGTAAAAGCACTGCAAAACTTGGGCAGGCTTTGGGTAGCAGGACTCCCTCTTTTCCCCCTTTTGGCCCTTGAAGCATCCAGCTGGTGTCTAGGCAAGTTGCAGGGAGGCAGGGCAATATTCACTGCAGTTCCTTTATTTAATAGCCTCAGCAGAACCCACTCCCATCCACAGGTTTGTGAAGTGCTCCTGTCTGTAAGCGTTAAGTAATTCATAACAGAAATCCTATCTTTTTGGTTTAGAGGTAAGATACCTTCATTTTGCCACATCTGACTGACTTCTTTTGCACTCCCCTCTCACTCTTCAACTGGTACAGACTTACAAGTTTCACAAGTGTCTAACCAGCTAAGGAATCATAAAATTAGCTCCCTCTCATTGCCAGCTAAGTGGCATCATTTTCCATTTGCCTCGGGTTAGGTAGCAGCAGGTCAGCAGCTGCAGCGTCATGAAGCTCACACCACAGCCCTGCCTGCAGTGCAAATTGTCTGGAGGCTTCTCCCCACCCACGGGGATCATCTGTTCTCTGTACTGGAGGTGGCCCAGGGGCCAAGTTCCAGTGTCATAGTGAGATTACTGGGACAATGAGGAGCTTATCCTGCAAGATTCAGTGTTTAACAGCTTGCCCCATCTCCTCCCGAGCTCAGCTCCTGCCAGCCCTGCCATACCGATGGCACACACGACATTCACTGCACTGCTTAAGCATGCAGGTTCACGGCTGCCCATCACCTCCTTAGGAAGCCACGCATCCAGTAAGGCTTGTTAAGAACTGTAAACTAGGTCAATATTCTGCACCTTGATACATCTTTTCAGGGGTGCCTTGTACACAGCTTACTAAATGATATCTAATAAGTTAAAGAGACTGGAACCCAGATGTCAAAGCTCTGGGAACTGTGCCTTGCGAAAGTTATCTGCCAGGTACAGCCATACAAGGATAAATCCCACCACCTGGCATGTCCCATGTCAAGTACGTCTTTATATGCATCCTGACTCCAGCCACCAGGGCAAATCAACTCCGTGACTGTTTTGGGGCATGTCGGCACACAGGAGGGCACAGGAACTAGGCTCTGTGTCACGCTAACAGCGTTCATCTCATTTCTGGAGTTGGCTCACACACTGGGTCAGCTGAGAGCCCAGAGAGAGGAATCCAAGATCTGTCTCTGCCTATCCACAGAGGAAGGATGTGAAACAAATGCTGTTCGTTTTTGAACACTGAAATGTAAAGAAGCAACTAGCAAAGTCTAAAGTTCTATTTCTACTGGTTCTGTTAAATAAATCTTACCTGTAAGTGCAAGTAGTAAATAGCCCATACAAACTTTTTTCGGATAGTGGATGTAGCTAGAAAGATGCCTTTCTCACATAGGCAAGATGCCTTACCTAATTTGGTGGGGTTACATATACAGCTGATGGCTTGGGTCAGTGAGATGCATAGGACTAAGCATCCAGTCAACAATACTTGTACAAAGCCAGCTATGCTTCTCTTTTCCAAATGTTCAAATATTCCAAAAAGTGTCTGTTAATTTGCCCTGCAGTACTAGACAATAAATCTCAATGGATACTCTGTTACAACTCAAAGAGATATGATCAAATTTTACATCAAAAGAACAAGAAAAACAACGTCTCTCCTCCGTCTGGAAGCTATCTTGTCTTTCTACTGCTGTTTGGGTCACTTGAGAAGACTTCAAGGCATTCAATTTTACCATCAAAGACTACACAAGATCCCAAGCGGCTACATTGCTAGGATGAGTGACTGGGAAACCAAATTCAGATGAAATGACAGCAGCAGCAGGAGCTAAACTACTGTGGGAACTCCAAGTATGGAGACGAAAGGAATTCAGATCAAGCTTAAGACCCATTTTACCACAGAGAATAAAAGTACAGATTGCTTCTGTCCTAAGGCAAATTTTTGCAGCCCTGGCTGTGAGGGAGTATTCTCTTGCTCATAGTTTACCAGCTTAAAAGGGCTCATTCTGCTGAAAAGCCTCTCTGCCTTGGCTCTCAGTTCAAGTGTCTTGCACTGCACACTTCCTTCAGACTTCGATAAGGAATACCACCCATAGCAATGACTCCAATGCCTCTGCATTGGTTTTAGGTTTTGAGTTTTTCTTCCACTCCAAGGTCACAAGTTTTTGTACCAACAGGCAGCTGTGACACTGCAATCTGTCATCACTTGGCAAAGTGCAGCCCATCTGTCAAGGCATTCAGTTCTCACCCACCAGGACAGTACCTGGATCAGAGAGCAACCACACTATACAGTGCATGTGCTCTCAAGCCAGCTCCTGGCTTATCAGTTGACAAGCTGCTGAGTATCCAGCTCCCACAGTCAACATCGGCAACAACCATTTCACAGATTCTGAGCTCAGCAATCTTGCCTGGATCTAACCAGCTCTGTGCAAAACCAGCACAACTGGTGCCTCACCGTGCTCCCAAAACCTCTTTGCTTCTGGCAGAGGCACTGCAAAGGCAGTTCCCGCAGGCTTATTAGTCAGTTCTGAGCAGAGCTGAGCCTCGGCATCTGCTTAGCATCATCCCCAGTGCAAGGAGCCTCTCAGGATCCAGTGCACTCAAAAAGCACAACGTGGAGATGCTCAGGCTGTGACACCTCCACTTGTCCTGGCTCTCTGCACTGCGCGCCTCAGGGCATTCAATAACCTGAACTATCTTAATTCTGCATTCATTTGACTAAAGGAGCAGGGACTACACACACTGCTTGGTGTGCTCAGCGTCAGCCCTCAAAACTCTAAATCTCCAGGATTTAAACAGGTAAAAACTTGACAGCTGTAGAACGTATTCTGTTAATCCACAGCAGCCCTTCCCCTCTCCACCCATGCACGCACCTTCAGATGTTTGAGGGCTTGCTCTGCAACCAGCTCTTCTTTCTTGTTCCATTCCACAGCGTTCATGACACAGGTCCACAGGAGACCGATCACTGCTGGCTCTGGCAGCTCATTTCTTTTCATTTCTTCTTTTACATAAAGCACTACCTGGAGCAGGAAATAAACTGCTGTCTTAAGCAACGTTTCCAATCAAACAGAAATGATGCTGACTTACCACATACTTGCAGTCATTTACAAATAACATCACAATACAGAAGTAATAAGCAAAAAAAATTAAACAAGAACAATAAAAAGGAAGCATTTAGCATGTTTTTATTTAGCAACATTACTGTAACTTGACTACGTTTTGTCCCTCCCCTCTGACCTAACAGTTAATACAGTTAAATGAAACACGTTTTCGTCAAGCATAACTGAACAAAAAAGAACAAACCCTGCAGTCAGCTGCACTTGCAAACCCAGAGGATGTTTTGTTGCTTCATTCTTAAGCAACCGGGCAAACTGGTGCACAAATTAAAATAATTCAAAGAAAAACAGAGGAAATCTATGAGGTGCTCATATCTGTTCCTCTCTACCTAGTGTTGTTTTAAGACTTTGACTAGGATAATATAAACAGAAAGCTGGAAAAAAACACTCTTTACCTCTTTAATTGGGCATTCCTGAGACAGACGTTCTTGTAGTTCTTTTTGAAGTTCTTTACGAGTCCCCAGTGACTGCTGAACTCTAAGGAAATCTGAGAGCTCTTTTAGACCTGCTTCAGTAAAATACTTGGCAAAATGGTCCACATTCTGCCGGTTGGCTGGAAATAGTTCCTAAAAAGACAGGAATGCTCTCCTTTAGATAAATAACCAACTGTGACTCTTGACAGAACGTAAGGAAAATTTTTTTAAGAAATAACAGCAGGAGTGACCTGGTACTGCACTTTAAAAAGTCAATACTTGTATTAACACTGGAAAAGTCATCAATTCATTCATAATGTTGTGTTTCGTTACAGTGGAGGGAAAAATGATGGTCATTTATGCAAAACAATGAATACCCTCTCCACATGAAGTGCATGTACTTATGAATAGCTGTGAGCTTAAGATGTCGCTCAAAACAGTCCTCAGAGAAACTACACCTTTTCCAGATTCCGAGAGTCTTGCAGGGAAAGCAGAAAGGAATAGATGGTAAAGCTGTTATGTGCAAAGCACGTTTACCCCACACTGCCCACTGTGTCCACACATTTACCTCTTGAGAAAAAACACACTTAGCAATACATATATGGCCCAGGCACCCTGGCCTGTTGTTGCTACTCTACTGAGTAATGATTACCACTAATGCATCACTTAATAAAAATCACAAAATCCACTTTGTACTGTTAACATTAATCCCTGTAGGCATTTCTAATTCAAAGACACTGTCAATCTATGATTTATGAAAGTCCAGCCACTTCGAAAAGTTAAAATTATTCTAAAAATTGCTACAGCAAAAGCCCCATCTTGGCAAGGATTCAACTGCATTTGCTTACCATCCAGTTCATGGTGTCTAACAATGGTTTTTGGGATAGATGACAGGTTGTTTTTTTTTTAAAAAAACAAAAAAACCTATAGAACCTCAAACTGTTTACTTACTGAAAATGAGATTCAGAAGAAACCATCATAGAATGCTTTGGGTTGGAAGGGACCTTTAGAGGTCATCTAGCCCAACCGCCCTGCAATGAGCAGGGAAATCTTCCACTACAGCAGGTTGCTCAGAGCCCCGTCCAACCTGATCTTGAATGTTTCCAGGGATGGGGCCTCCATTACCTCTCTGAGCAACCTGTGCCAGTGTTTCACCACCATCATGGTAAAAAATTTCTTCTTTATATCTAATCTAAATCTACCCTCTCTTAGTTTAAAGCCATTACCTCTTGTCCTATTGCAACAAGACCTGCTGAAAAGTTTGCCCCCATCTTTCCTACAGCCCCCCTTCAGGTACTGAAAGGCTGCTATAAGGTCTCCCCACAGCCTTCTCTTCTCCAGGCTGAACAGCCCCAACTCTCTCAGCCTCTCCTCGTAGAAGAGGTGGTGCTCTAGCCCTCGGATCATCTTTGTGGCCTCCTTTGGACTCACTCCAACAGGCCCATGTCTATCCTGTGCTGAGGGTTCCAGAGCTGGAAGCAGGACTCCAGGTTGGCTCTCAGAGTGGAGCAGAATCACCTCCCTCGACCTGCTGGCCACGCTTCTCTTGATGCAGCCCCGGATATGGTCGGCCTTCTGGGCTGCGAGCGCACATCAGTGGCTCATGTCCAGCTTTTCATCCCCCAGTAAACTATCACGAAGGCACCTATGCTAGTCAACATCATCTGAACCTTTATAGTTACTAATATAGCAGCATAATGACAGCAAACAGCTGAAAGCTTAAGCCAGTCAAGTTTCAAAAAAAAAAAAAAGATACAATTTGCTTTTTTCCCCCCTCTAACAAGAAGTGCAGTTAGCCCATTTCCCAGCTTTATGGCAAATTATTTATGACTTGGGCTCTTAAAAACAAATACAAATTGAAGAAATGAAGGGGTGTGGGAGGTTACTTCCCTTTTGAAAGATTCTTGCCTAATCATAAATTATTGAGGTGGCAACAGGAAATACTGCTGAGATTCTCCAGGCAGTGCCACACAGGATGAAGAGCATTTGACTGGATTAACACAGCAGCAATCTTTCTGAGAATTAAAAAAACCCCTCTTGGTCTTCAGAAGACACAGGGAGAGAAAGGCACGTGACGCTGCTGAATATTCATATATACTCTAAATACCTCAGACCACTGCTACAAAGCCAGAACACAGGTTTTGAGTCCAAAGGCTGAAAGCCTTCCTGCCTTGCCCCTACTCGGTCTGCTGTCATCACTGCAGGACCATTTAGCTACCCAGATGGCTATTGCTGCAGAAAATTAGCTTACCGTGCTTTTGCTATACTATTTAAACACTGTCACTTTGGAAACATACATTTTAATCACAACCCTTTATACTTTATTTATTATTTACAAAAGTAAAACATATTTCAGAAAAATAAAAGTCCTCATGCACAGTTACTGGTGGTGTATGTTTTGTTAGCAGCATTTAGAAAAAAACCACATTTACTTAATTACCAAGCCCCATACATACACTCTTTCAGAAGGCATTTAACTACAGGAAAAATAGAGACAGAATGTAAAAACATGTGATATTTAATATTCCTGAGCCTGTATCAGTGCTACAGCCATAACAATATTGCTGTGACTCAAAATATTTAAAAAATGCTAAGAGAGTCTGAGGGGGAGTTAACATGCTTACAGCAAACTACCATCTGCATTTTATTTCCTTCTGTTTCACAAGGAGAGATAAGGATTATTGAAAATATATTGTACTTACTAGCAATCTCTTATCGAGGTTGGCTTTTCTTAAAGCAGAGGTAACAGAATTGGCATCTTTCTCTGCCATCCATGCTTTAAAAAGCTTTACAGCAAAAGAGGCTGCAATCCCTGTTTGAGTAAAAACACAGAACACGCTTCAGCAACGTTCAACATGAATTAGCGATGGTTGTAAGAATTACAAGGTTACAAAATGGTTACAAGAATATGGAATGAAAATGCATTTATGACAACAGGACCGAACACGTAGAGCCGAAATGCCTGTTTTTTTGCTTTAATGTTGTATTAATTTTCTGAAGTATGCTAGATTGTTTGAAAATATTTTCATCCTGTACTGCCCATCTCCATTCAATTGTTCAAAGATTTTCTTTGCAATCGTTTTTCCTACCTCCCCAATTTACATGCGAAGTCCAACACAAAATGAAAGCATACGCATTAAACCAATTATGAAATGAAGGCACAAAATAATAAAGGATAGTCAGGAAAAAAAAGTGGAAAAACAGATCTTCAAAGGGCAAGTCCTGGAACAGGGTTAAATAACTCTGCAACTTCAAGGTAGCTCATTGTACCCCGTCCTCCTAGGAGGCACTTAGTAGCTGTTAGGACCAGACACCAATACTATTTTAAGTGGAAAAATTCCTTCCTCAAGGCACAACTTAGTATATCTGTGCATTAAATCACACAAACTCTACCACCGCTAGCTGTAGCTTTCGCAGGGGACCTAAGAAACCACTGGCCCCACACCTCCTATTTCCCTGTGTCGCAGAGCAGGGCCACCACCACGGCTCTGCTCCAGCTTCTTGGCTGCAAGCGGCAAGTGCAGGGAGCTGCATGAAGCTGAAAGGTCTCAGAGATGGAGACCCAGCTCATCCTTGAGGAAGGTGTCCTGTAGGCCAGTTATGCTTCTCTGTGCTACACTCATATCAACATTACAGTGCTACTGAGGGCGGCGATAATGATAGCAGTGTACTACGCTGCAGCCAGTTGTTGTAACCTACTGTTTCACCTCCAAACAGTCCTGAAGCCCAGAGAGCTATATGGGACCTACCGGTAGGAAGCAGCTTCATCATTCTTAGCCACTTTCTAACTAGGTATCAATTATTTTTATTTCTGGATACATTGACTAAATGAGTCATCAAATAAGAACAGAAGAGAGAAAAGATTATTCCCAGAGCAGTGTAAACTTCATTAACATTTATTACAGATCTTGACTGTTATGACAGTTTTGGCAACCTTATTTCAAGAGCTCCGTTGTAAGGCATGATCCTTAGATAAGTACTATATGGAACCACAGATGCACAATGCCATGCTAAGAGAGGCCTACAAATACTACTTTGGGCTTGTTTTACATGTCATATCGCAGCTTCCAAGTGAAATCAGCGTGATGCAGTGATGATAAAGTAAGTACTGTAGGCTGACTAGTCAAGACTGACCAAGCCTGGTCAACCAACAGGGGACCTAGGCATAATGTCCGCCTGTAATTTCTGAACCTGCAAACCCAGGTCAGTGTATCCAATGTGTTTACGAGTCCAATACCAACACTGAATGGAAGGAACTCTCTGGTCTCTGTCATCAAGCACTGTCCCAGTACCCACATCCTAAACCCTTTTTCAAGTTTTAGCTTAAAACAACACACATTTTATGCCACCACCCACGTGTTTTCAAACTTACTTCTAATTTCCAGTCTAAATTTATCAGTGGTCAGTTCCTACACTCTATTCATGTGCTGCCACTGTCTTTTCCTTTAAATAGCTCTTCTTTTTTTCTGTTGCCCCTCCTCCCCCCTTTGCAGAAAGCACCTTCAGTCATTAGTTTTATTGATTAACTCGGGTTGCAATGGTTTTTCAGCATGGGTGACAATAAGGTCATGGGATGAGGTTTCATCACTGCCCAGACCTTTCTCTGTCTCTGCTGGAAATACATCAGCCACCCCCAAAAGACATCTTTTCCCATCTATACATCACAGTACAAGTCATGACAACACTGAAAAAGGGTAATTCTAAAATGAATTAAGTATTTGTCCTCAAATTTGACAGATGTCCTATTAGCACAACCTATCCTCTCTCCCTTTCTGCCAGTTCTTTGCCAGTGTTACAATTGCCATGCTGATCAACAACTCTCTCAGACAAAAAAGGATAACAAGGATAAAACTTAACTACCTTGCCTGCAGTATTATTTTTTGTAAACCAAAGAAAGTATCAAGTTTATTTTTCTATGATTTCCCTATTGTAAGCCTTGATTTTTTTCCTGCTTTTCATTTATCTTTTCATCTTTAATTCTTCTTCCATAAAACATCTATTCCAGAACACTGATTAAACAAATTTTTCCTCAAATGCTGACACAGGTATATTTTTAGTATATATAAACCAAGAACCAAAAGTATATGTTAGCTCCTAACAAAAGTTTAGGGCTCCTAGAAATGTAAGTTCATAATGCAAATGCAATTTGTTCTAGGGTTTGTACAATTGTATTCTTAAAATGTTACATTTAAAATATAACATATTACTTAAGTTTTAAAAAATTGAATTTTCAGGTGCCTCTTGTCTTCCCATAACTAGAAAGAGACTTCGATTTAAAAACATTGCAGGCCATCACCCTAAGAAACAGATTACTGCTTTTGTTTAAATTTTCTTCTAGTTTAACTCTGATTTCAAAAGCTGAGAGAGCAAAGCTGCAGCTGTGGCTTTTCTTTCTGCAGCATTTAGAAAACAAATCTAATGGTTAGCATGCTGCAAATGAGAACATGAAATTAGAACACTTTTATTTTTAAAATGAAAGTTAGAATACGTTTTAACTAATACATAGCTCTTTAACAAAACCAAAGAGACTTCATGAAAACTGTTCAACACTTGAGAGTGCATTTGCAATTATTCCAGGTAGTCAGCAACTGGCAGAGAAAGACATTGTTGAGCAAGCATTTGGAAAACCAGGACTCCAAAGTACATGGCTATAACTTACTACATAAAAACCCTCAAAAAAAAAGAGAAACAAGTAATCTCAAAACGGCATTATACTCTAAGATGTAAAGAACAGTTACACATCATATGGTAAACTCAAGTCCGTGGGAAAGTGTATCTAACACTGAACACTACTGGTATCAAGGCAAAATGAGGGTTTGAATATTTTCTTCCTTCTGCAATATTCAGTCGCCCTGCATGCGCTCTCTGACCCACTTCACACTCACACGCACAAGATATTGGCAACACTTGAAAAAACGCTAGGGGACATATCTCAGGAACAGATATTGTACTTCACACTTTTATAGTATCACAATAGAGTCCAGCGGAGGGCTACAAGGATGGTGAGGGGACTGGAGCATCTCCCCTACGAGGAGAGGTTGAGGGAACTGGGCTTGTTCAGCCTCAAGAAGAGAAGGCTGCGAGGGGACCTTATAAATGCCTACAAATATCTGAAGGGTGGGTGTCAGGAGGATGGGGCCAAGCTCTTTTCAGTGGTGCCCAGTGACAGGACAAGGGGCAATGGGCACAAACTGAGGCACAGGAAGTTCCGTCTGAACATGAGGAGGAACTTCTTCCCTCTGAGGGTGACAGAGCACTGGAACAGGCTGCCCAGGGAGGTTGTGGAGTCTCCTTCTCTGGAGATATTCAAGACCCACCTGGACAAGGTCCTGTGCAGCCTGCTGTAGGTGACCCTGCTTCGGCAGGGGGGTTGGACTAGATGACCCACAGAGGTCCCTTCCAACCCCTACTATTCTGTGATTCTGTGATTCTGTGAATAGTACACATATTCTACAATTTTTCATACACATGTTTAACTTCCAAAAAACATAAATCCTTTGGAGATTGTTTTTGCTTCTTGTTGGTTTTTTCCTATTTTGATTGCCCTCTTATTAAGTTTCACAAAGTATGTTGGCTGTTGCTGTCTATATGCTTCTGCTCTAAAATACTGATTTCTGTTGTACAGTTACAGGCTTCCAACATATAAAATATGTTGCATTAAAACACATCTCCGATTAAAGCTAATGTAAGAAAAAAGATCATATAGAAAATTACCTTCTTTGACTATATTGTCAGTGAAGAGGCTTGTTAAAATTGTAGCAGGAAGAGTCCCGTTGGCTAACAGGATGCCAGAAAGCATTGCCAGCTTTGTCTGTTCCGTCTCTGTAAAGGCTTTCAGAAACAGCAGAAGCTGTGGGTCAGACAAAAAAGAACAGATTTATTTCCGCCATGTGCAATGATAACAGGTAGAGATGTATATTAGCAGACAGTTCAATTTCTTATTTCTCACGAAGTCCCACTGTAATTAATAGCAGTCATGTCAAAATCTGTCCTGAAGCATGGCAGTACCATCTCACTGATCGCTTGTAATTTCACTTTCTGTAAGGACACAAGCATGTGGAATACAGCCTTCCTCAGGGAAACAAGGCCTGTCTTCTCCAAATAGTTTGTTAAAGGCTTGAGACCCACAGAAATTACAGGATGACAGACTTCCTGACAGGAGTCTGCCCATTTCACATCGTCAGACTCCAGACTAAGCCCCACACAGTTGCAGGTCATTTTCTAGCTTACAAAAATTATTACTCATGCAAACAATAAAAGGATGAGAAAGTTTCCTGTTTTCCTTTTGGGGAAAGGAACACAGCACAATTACAACAGATTTTCTATTGGCTAAAATAAGAAAAATATTTCAAGTTCAGACATTCTTGATAAAGCTGACAAAGGACAGACAGGAACAAAAGCTGCTTCAAGACCTTGCCATTCCCACTACTAATTACAAGAGGAAACACATAGCTTGAGAAAAAGTCACAAATCTCACCATCCTAAGTGCTAGCAGATCTGAACTATATATTTACCTGTTAAAAGTCTAGAAATAGTAATAAAGTCTTTTAAAATCTTAGTTTCATATGTTAAAATAAATGACTAGAAAGCAAATTGATACAAGTACATTACACCTCTTTTCCCTTCTATCAGGAAAAAGTTGTGCAAAATTAGATTATTTTTTTTTCCAACACCATTACTGTTAACAATAATGTTTTCTCAACACGTTAGCAATCACAACATGGGTGATGGGAAAAAGGAGGCAAGACAGCAAAGGGCAGCTACATCCACTGCAAAAAGCTGCTGACTCCATCAGGAGCTGGCTTACAAATCTATTGTCATCGGAAAATAATAACTAAAAAAAAAAAAAAAAAAAGAGAAATAAAAGACAACCAGACACCCATTTCTGGAGTTAAAAAGGAATTCTCATTTCCTTCTTCAGCTACCAGCACTTTATTCAGCCACCTTCTACTGTCATGACACCCATTTTCCTCCTCCAAATGAGCAATAGATGCAATCAAAGCAGAACAGCTCATTCTGATGGAAAATTCCCACCTGGTTTCCAAATTAAGGGTATTTCTTAATTACCAAATCCTACCCATACAAAGGGATGGAATAGCACACTTGCTTGCTTGTTTGTTACCATGGACAGTGAGAGCTCTTCTCCAAGATACCTAAGCAGCTTATCATTAACTGTAAAGCTTTCTGAATACAGTGATATTTTAAAAATCCGGGTAACTAATAAAGTAAGTTATTAAAGCCACGTACAGTGTTTTATGAATAGCTCTGCTCTGTATCAGTGAACAGAACTGAAAAAAATCCTCATTTATACAGTAGTACTTACATAATAACATCAGCTTTAAATTACAGCTTACACAGGCCTGAATGACTCAACCACAGAAAAACCATTTGGGTTTTTTTTAGTGGGCTTCAGCCAAATGATTGCAACATACAGTTTTAGCTTAAAAGAAAAATTATGAAACTATAAAATCTCAAGGTGTAATTTTGTTTCAGCAAACTATGACTCACAACCAAAAAAGCACAAAAATTTGGGATGCAGATGAATGGTATTTCTAAATATATGGATGAGAAGTTAAGCGGTGCCCTGTATTTCAAAGTGCAGCAATAACTGGTATATGTACTGGTGCAGGTAAAGGAACTCCAGAGCCACATTTATGGAAAGACTGAAAATATTTTTACAGAATTTCATGTAAGCCTAGAGTAAAATGGAGGCCTGGGGATTCAAAGTTTCTTTATACAAGCTTTATCAACAACACTGTAGCAAAATGAGACCTGCACAAGAGAAAAAAGATTGGAATTAGACCTTTAGCTCTTTACTGTAAGTACTGAGACTGTTAACAAAGAGGAAACAGCTTTAGATTTGTGTAGCCTACCTAACTTTTTACTTTTGGTCCCATATAAGCAACAGGTGAGGATTTTGATTAGAAAGCGGTCACACTGACTACTTTAACATGACAGACCAGGTTTTGACATACTTCTGAGCTATAATCTCCACTGGGTTTTGTCAGTAATAAGTAGATCATGAACAGTTACACCCATTCATGTCAGATTCGAGTCACGAAAGCAAAGACAGCAGGAAACCCAGCTGCAAAGCCAGAGTTATGCAGTCCAAGGTGGAGAAGGATTCTAAGAGAAGGACATCCAAATATTTATCAACTCTAGTTCTGAGAAATGTGTATTGGTTCAAATATTTTGGAAGGTCTGTAATGACATATCTATGTATTTCACAGCCTCATCCTCTTCCCTTTCATTTGAAACACGCTTATTGCAAGTCTCAGCATAAATCTGAATTACGGTGTTCAACTATACCCCACTGCAGTATCTTTTAAGCAGGAACCTCATCTTCCACACATCTCGTACTACTTAAAGTACTGTTGCCGCTACTAGCATAATTTTTGTGTTATTAGTATTTTTGATAAATAAACTCCAATAAACTTATACATGTCATTTTCTGCTGTTCAAGCATATTATTCTATACTTCCAAGCAACTGTGAAACAATTGGGAAAGACTAGGTGATAGGAAGATTCAAAACCTTTAACAATCCCACTTAAAAAACATGGAAAAGAACAAAATCTTCAGTTCAAACCTGCTGTTCCACATTTTTATTGCTGACTACTTTAAGAGATCTTCTTTTACCATCATGATTACAAAGCTCAGCAGGGAAGTCACAAAATGTCCAGGTCACTTCAGAATAGTACCAAACCACGCACAGAAGTTCTCCAAGCTGATGCTTCCCTGCTGTTAGCCAAGCACTGGCATTGCTGCTTTTGTTACAGATACAGACTGACTCCAGGCATAAAGTGAGCAGTTCTGCCTCACAATTTTGTATTTCTATCATAGCTGCAAGAAATCCCACCTACTTAAGTAGGAGTTCAGAGAGTTCAGAATGCCTAATAAGCACAAGATCAGACCTAATGTGCTGTTCCATGTTATTTTTGTCTTTTAGGCACAAATTCTGAGCATAAAAGATACACACAAAGTAAAGACACACACACACAACATTAAAAAGCATACAAGAAAACCAAGTGCTTCCACCCTCCTCTTGCGATCTGGAAACCTTAATAGTGAAAATTAAGGAATTTTATCCACACAGGGAGCGTGGTGTCTTTCTATACCTTCATTACCTGAAGTGGTCTCTTGCTTTAGCGTCTGACAGTTTGTCACATCTGTAGACAGCACTGAACTGTCAGCGATGGAGACAGCAGCTAACATAAGAACAGATACCCGCTGACTGATCCTGGCCTTTCATTTAGTTGACTTAAAGCACCTGTTTACTTCCCACTTGATCTCAGAATATTAATCTCTTCTTATTTCCTAATTCCCAGCTTGATTTAGGGTTCTTTCATTAGGAAAATAGCAACACAAAGGACCTTATAACATCTCCCATTACTTCAGACATCCTCATATGACTCAGTAACATTTACCACTGTTAAGACCAAAAATATACTTATCTGTACTTTATCCCAATTTTGATAGTAAAAAACCCTATACAGAATGCTACTTGAACATGCAAACATACTATATAGACAGCTAATACTGCATTCTTCATCCACTGACCTGAACAGCAATACATATATGTAAGACAGACAAACACTTCAGAACTAAGAATTTTACTCAAATTATTGCAAAATGCTATCACAGGTCTATGCCAGCGCACTGGGCAGAGCTCATCTGAACTTAAGCTGCCTATTATCAAAAAACAGCAGGTGAGCAATGCACTTCAGCATCTTTGTTTTCTGTTGAAATTGCTTGCACAAAATAATTTAGATGTAAAAATGTAGATGTATGGTTTGTTTATGTCACTAGAAGAAAGAATAACTGGCAATTCTGTGGGGAGAGAATTAAGAAATAAAACATTTGAAGCTAGCAGGAGACAAAAAAGGGGAAGGTGCTGGGAAATAATATTAAGTCCTAAAGACAAAATTATTAACTACAAGATCTAAAGCAAACACTTGTACAAATACTGCCATTTACGAGAATCTCTCATGAAAGAGAAGTCCCACTGACACCATCTGCTTCTTTAGAGTGAAATTGCTGGTATTGCCTTGTTTTTTTTAGCATGATTTTTCTGTGAGCTAATTTTCCCCCCAAGTGCTCTAGCTCCGTAAAGCATCTGCCAGAAAAAAATCACTTTCATTGTTGGGACAGTGACCCGTGAAACAACATCAAGGAGTCGCTCTCTTGCTTTTCTCACCACCGACCAACTGCAATAGTTTTTGAACTACTAAATCTTGCAGAAACGCCTTCTAGAAATACTAATGTATCTATCTTCTGACTTTCAACGAGCATCTACTCTCATACAAGTCACTGCACACAGTGATTAAAATATTCAACAGTTAAAAACCCAGCAGCCTCACCAGCAAGAAGACAGTCACTTGGTGAGTTCACACAAGAAGGGCAGGGACAAGGTAAGCAGAATACAATGAGTCCTCAAGGTTTTTAAGGCACCGACAGCGCAGGTGCAATACACAGGCCCAAACCTTCACAACCACCCTCTCAGTTTCTAATTCTCTGATAAACTGCATTAACTGAGGAAGGGAGCGCAGCCAGCAGCCATGCCGCAAGGCCAGGTCCCCAGAAGCCACACCAAGATCCGCACCAGAGCACAGAGTTGAGGGTGGCGATGGAAGGGCAGATGGAAAAGCCTAGGATGACTATGCAAACCTAATCTTGTTATCTCTGATACATGATGTAATCTGACACGGAAAACTACACAAAAAGTCTGTACATAAAACTGAAATTCGCAGACCCCATGCTGCCATGGCTGGGATGCCTCCAACGCCTTTAAATGAGTACAGTCACGCTGTACATCAAACATTGCTTTCTCTCAAGCTAGCGTACAGCTGATCTTCAGATCAGAGCCACTTGTTCCTCAACTGGAGAGTCAATTATTATACATTAACCAGAGTCTCATCTTGTTACTAAGTGTGCAAAGTGAATTCTTAGAAACTTACAGGATTCAAACCCAAGCAAGTTACAGAAGAGAGAGGAGGCGGCTTGGATTGACATGGTATTTGCTTAATGTGCTGAACACTCTCTGAAACTTGAATGCTATGAGTCAGCGCTTCTCATGTCAATGATTATAGTAATTAACAGCAAGAACATTAGATTTGTGTGGGGATAGAGGTAAATTTAGGTCTTTAGAATGATGTATTGAGCAATCAGCATCAGTTAATAGGCAAGCTGGCCCCAAGAACAAAAATAATTTCCTGTATGAGCAAGAATATACAAATCCAAACAAAATTTTTTCAGCCACAAGAGGTGGTAGTGAGGCAGCACGCTCCAGACTTACCCTCAGCTGACCCTTGCAGCAATCTTTCTAATGTTTAAATAATATGGAAACACACTTTTACTTTTAACAAACATGGTATTTTAGTCACAGGACAGGTTTTACCATTGTCAGCATGCCTGCACAGCACAGTGTTTATTACTTCTTCAGACCATTAGAAAAACATATTTACATCTGTTACTAGGAACTGAAAATAGACAAAATAAACCTGTATTTTGTTTTTCAAAAATTTCTGCCCAGATTTCTCCTGTCTACTTAGAATTCAGTGTCACAAAACACAACAGTATCCACAAATATCCATTACAGTCTAACAGGCAAATCCTGAGCACTCCACCAGCGGTGATGACTTTCTCTTTGCACACATCTGTGCCCTTGAATACAAAAACTCGTGGTTAGGATTCTTTCCACAATGCAGTAGTTTAATACTCTTACATCAAGTGACATTCTGCACAGCAGATCTGCATTTATTCTATGGAAAAAACCCACAGCTGTTAGCAGGACAGTAACACTGCCTCTCATTAAAGAACTATACCCCAAATTATATCGAAGTTCTGTGCAGAAAAGCTTGGGATAAGAAAGCGATGTTGGTCAAAGGAACCAAAACAAGCATCAATGTAGAATTACTCTACATCAAGAGCTGCCAGCAGTATTCCCACACAGCTAAATTTGCAGATGAAAGCTGCCACTTATAGATTCCATCCTCTATTCCAGTAGAGCTAAATAAAATACATAACAGCGCCACATTTGTACATATAGAATTATATTAGACATAAGGTAAAAATATTGTCGCTCAAGAGGAGACTGTCACCAGCATTACCTTTTTGATTTCATCTTCAAATGCTTTCTCCAGATATTTGTATCTCCTGATAAGTTTATTGAAGACCTAAAGACAAACACAGATTAACTTAAAAAAAAATGTAACAATTGCAGCCATCCTTCTTTACAAAAAAGGGAAAGTGAAACAAAACTGCCACTACTGAATCCATAAAGGATATCTTTGACTAATCCATGATAAGACATCTTTTTTATCGCCACAGCAGGAAAGAAAAAGTAGGAAGCACTGCTGGCTTTTCACACTCCAATATTCCATTTCAGAGTTTTCCTTTGGGCACCGTTTCCAGGAAACAAGCAGCCAGCAGAATGGTATTTCTGCAGTCATCTGTTTCGCTGTCTGTCTCATGGCAGATCATGACACATATTTCTCTTACTTTGTTCACAAGTGGAAAAACACAAGTTTTGCAATTCTTGCTCCATAGAGCAATGTTTGAATCAGAGAATTTACTGCAGTTTAAGAGTCGTCTTTTTCATATTTCTCTCAGTTTAATTTCTACTCTGCCTTGCAACCTATCCCTAGATCAAAAGCAGGGGAAAGGAGGAGGAAGAGGTGGTGGTGAACTCTGCACCTTTCCCTGATAATGCAGCGATCTGGGGAAGCTGGCAGGTATAAACTGATGGAGTGAGGTAGTCAGGGAGCACTGCTGGGCATCTTCAGCAGATGCAGGATCTTCATCAAATCCGCTAACACAAAGGCTTACAACAAAACACACTACTGCCAGGGAAAGAGGAAGAACATTTGACAAAGCTTTTACAACAAGTATGTTCCTGGAAACACTTGTTCTCCAGTTTCCACCGTTTATTTCCCATCAGGCAACCACAGATTATTGAAAGTAGAAGCAGCACAGGTGCAGGGTGCATTCAGATGGAAGAAAAGGGAGAGATAAGAAATTAAATAAACAAATCACTGCTCTCGCTACTGTACAAAGGCCACAAAACATGTGACACTCTGTCATAGGTAAAAAGGTTTATATGGGGAACAAATGACATTATTATCAGACTGGATGGGGGGGGAGAAATTAAGTTTAGAACATTTCAATTCACTTTTCAGAGAATGTAAAATACACCCAAACATTCTAAATGGTAGTATTTTGGCTCAGAACAAGTGAAAAATCAAGTTGTGTCCATGCTGAGAGGCAGACACACACATAATTCTAATAAGGCATCTACAAGCTGGCATCTTGTTTATATTTCCAAAGGAAATTTTGTATCTCTCTGTAAATTCTTGCAAATGACAGAAGTACACTTCTTCAGCAAATAATCTGCTAAAATATCAACACTAGCTTTAGTCTTTTTTCTTGAAGACTTTTCACTCTGAATTGTTCCCATGACTACAACCACAAAAAACAGCCACACTACTGGTTTATTTGGGAATAAGAGTAAGAAATTACCTAGAAGATAAGGAAGCTACCAACACTATTTTAGCCTACTTCCACTTTTTCATAATACAGTAAGAGCTCTATTTTCCATTACCCATGAAAAAAATGGTGATGTCCATAAGGTTAGATCTCTTCGGGCATTAACTACAAAATGTTGACTTATTTTGGTGGCTTTTGGTTTGAAATGCAGAGAATACATTGAAAATTCCACTGCTTCAAATTCTGAAGCCTTCCTTTCCATTTTCCAACATACAACCTTTTATTTTACAGTTAAATCTCTCCTTGGAGGACTGGTGTTACCAATTTTTATTATCAAACTATTAAAACATTAAAATCGAAGAAGACTGAATCAATACTTTTACCAATAACAGATTTTCCTGAAGTAGAATACCCTGGTTTTAAGACATGATAAAGCTGATACACAAGATATATTTACTCCTTTCCCAAAAATAAGTATATTTCACTTCCTCAGATTATCAAAGACATGTTTCTAAAGGAGCTTGCTGCTATTTAGCATATGTTTGTTACCAATGCAGATTTTGATCTCGGCACCCTCTGAAGCAACCACACACCTTTTCAGCAACTTACCACCCTGAACACCTTCACAGGGACTGTGGTTTTTATGCTTTCTATTACTGTCTCCAGTATCCCATTAATAACCAGTTATTTAAAAAGACAAATTTGTTACTCAGTTAACAATAGACTTTTGACATATGGGCATTTCAATGGTGTTGCATTTTTACGCAGCCCTGCTTGTATCCAGAATCACATGGTGGCTTTGAACCTTAAGAATTCTTACTGTATTTTCTGATACAACTATTATCTTCCATTAAGGAGTTATGCAACATTAGCTTCTCTTCAATAACATTTTAGGCTTCACTGCTTATTTGTGTTAATTTCACATTGGCCTATTTGTACAAGCCTTATTCCTGCAAAAAGAAATTATATATCACATATGTAGGATAAATGAAAGCTCTTGGAATATATGCCCAATTCCTAACTAGTTATACAACTAAAGGTTGGAGGCGTGAGCTTTATATTTTTTGTCCTTCATGTACTTCATGTGTTTCTAAAAATATGTTCATACAAATCTTTCAGGCTCCATACAGAAAAGGTCAACAAAAATAATAAGGATGGTGTCTAAAAATACACCGAACCAACAGCAGACTGAAATCGGTAAGACTGCTTTCTGTAAAAGAAAGCACTGCCAGCTTTGATCAGATTATCTTAGACATCCTATTTTCTTACTTAAAATTTATACGTTAGGGCAGATTACTGGTTAACTGGATTTTCAATTGCCCTGTAACTAGCCTACTGCAGCCTAGACAGTCTGCAGATGTTCCAGCGTAATCCCTTTTGATACATAAACAGAAAACAGTAATCAACCACGCCTTTACTGACCTGAGCATAATTTCGGATGGCATCATGATCTTCATCTGCAAAAAATACACAGTGGTTGGTCATCTTGGTCTTGTCATTGTCATCTATGCGTGTGCCTCCAGGAGCTAAAAGAAAGGAAAAAAAAAAAGAAAAAGGTAAGAAACAATTTCTCACTTTAAAGAACGTTCTATAATTATAAGAATTAATAAGTCTAATAAGCCTTATGTTAGTATCACTGAGACAGAAGGCAAGGGTAAGAGCTAGCAGGGGAGAGTGGGGAACAGAGAGAGACCGAGCTCTGTGAGGCTGTGGTGGCACCTGACAGAAGGGACGGCTGGCCAATACGCTGCACCTTAGATCCCACAGACCTCAAAAGACTGAGCAATTCAGGTCACACTAAGGAATCTGAGCTGTTTGAGAGCACTGAGTGCGATCCAGTAAGTATGAGCTGGAGCAGAACCCCTGCACGTATTTTAACTACCACTTTAAACACCGTAATAATGTAAATCCTTTCCAGAGAGAAAAGAATTAGCACTCTGTTACTAATTTGATGACTTGGAACATCTCTCTAACCCCTCTAACGCTTACCAGGCCTACATAAACATTCAGAACACTGCTGCAAAAGTTTTCTCCTGGCTTATTTTGTTGGGAGCTTTTTTGCTAGACACTTCCGCTGGATTTTGTTTCCTGCATTACCTCAAGTCTTACAAAAACATCTTTTCCTCTTACCCACCAAAGAGCAGGGAGCAGGAATCAAACCAACACGACCAGTAAAAAGAGACAACTTATTCAAAATACAGATGAAAACAAAAGGTGTGTTTTCGCTCATGCTGCCAGCGATACCTGGAAGAAATGCCCAGTGGACACCCACTAAGCACTCCTCACTGTCCTTCCCTGCTCCTCTTAGCTAGTCTTTGTTGCAATGTCTACAAAGCAACCTTGCAACAGATGATAACCTGGAGTGCTGCGTTACACCTTTTCATGCTGATAAATTCCTCCATTTCCCCTAGTTAGCGTCTCTCTCATTTTCTTTGCTGTTGCATTTATATGCGGTTTCAGCTCAGTCTGAAGGCTTTTCAGAGCAGTATCCATTTTTTGTGCTACTTGCAGAATGCTTCACACAATCAAGTCCCTAGCTATCACTGCACTACAAACAACTCTATGATACGAGATCCAAATGTATCTAGGTAAGTTAAACTGGAATACAGTTTATAGTTTCCACTTCGTAAGGGATGACAGCATCTTAAAAGAGGCAAGGCTGATGCTCAAAATTCTGCATCAGGTACGCTGCAGTTTACCTAGCATGCTGCCAGCTACCAAAATATCAAAGAGTGTGTCAGCATAGCGGCGATAGTCAAGCCGTGAGCCAGCTGCATCCAGAAACTTGGCTATAGCCTCCAGGTCACTCCCAGCTTCATTGAGGCCTTGGACAATGGTATCCCTGAAGACCGTGGGTTCAAATTTCTCCTTTTCATCTGGAACAGAGATAACGGAGAAAGAGAGAGTCAGTTTGAAATTTTCTGTTTAAAATCCCCCAGCAACTGAAATCATCATGGCACCTAAACATATTCTACCTTGCATTCTGGTCAAGGCAACAAAAGTTTGTTTGTTTGGTTTTCACTGGAAATTTTCCAGTGTTTACCTTTGCTTCCCCCTCCTCCTCATCCCCCCCCCCCCCCCCCCAAATACCAAAACACATACAAACATACAGAAATAAATAAAAGGGAGGAAAAGCAACTATTGAAATTGTTTTCAAACTCCATAGTCTTGCTTCTCTTGTTGAAGACATGTTTGTGTATCATTAAACAATGCTAAATCTGATAGTAGTATAAAGGGTATGTCAGTTACGTGTAACTAATCTCACTGTAGGAACACTCAATTTTTCATTTTTTCGTATTTTTCTTTAAATAACTACGGTCGCACATCTAAAATGTTTTCAAAACAACAAGTCCTCAGGAAAAGAGGAGATCAAGGTATTCATAAAAATACCTCTTGTGTAAACATTTAGGAACCTGCCACACAGAGTAACCAAGAAAATATCTTTCACATTCACAGACCTAGGTAGCGCAAGGAACACAGAAATGTGGTGCTCACATCGCATTTTCTACAGCCATCTGTGGCTGAACTCAATCAAGGAACAGTCTGACCTCCAGACAACATCCCTATGTCAAGGCCATCAGCCACACCAGATGTAACCGCAACCTCCAGACAAAGCCAGGTAGATTTACCACACCTCCTACTGCGTTTTCTTGCAGGCTGTTAACAGCTTACCACAGACACTTCCAAGCTTCTTAGCAAAGCAAGTCCTGACTTTATACAAGAGCACATACAAACTGCTTGTTACCGTCAAAATCACTCTGAGCTTCAGAAACACAACTGTGAGCTGTTCTGTGACACTCAAAAAACAAAACTAGTTTGTTATCACCTGCTGACACAAATGTTAATACAAGTTCTTAAAAAAAACTGCACATACTACATCCAGGGATTTTCGTTACTAGGATGAACGAGGATTGGTAAAATTCCTGTCTAAACATGTACAGTCTGAAACGTGTCAGATGCAATCCTCGCAGGCTTTTTAGAGAAGAGGTTCTGGACACTACACATCCTCTGGCTGCAGCTTTCCTTTCTCTGCGACTCATAGTGCAGCTTTTTATACCAAATATTACCCAGAAGACCTTGGTTTCTAATAGCCTTTCTTCCCCTAATCTCTTTCCTCCGGCCACATTAGCCTTAGGCCAATAAAATATTATACACACAATGCCTACTTTTATCAGCTTTAATATTTCTGATACATAAACATTCCTCTCTCTTCTTGTTCCCCTGCATGTCCCTGGGGTGAGCTCATTCCACCCCCTCCAATGCATCACAGGCACATTCTCCCCCTCTTCCAGTGCATCCCCTCACCCCGTACCAATTGCATCTGGAAAGCACAAGCAGTCCCTCACACGCAGTGTCCCAGACCACGGGGAAGCTCAGGGCTCAACCCTTCCTTCCAAGGAGCCTGGCAGCACACAGTCAACAGCAGCTCCAGGGCTGTCTGCCAAGTGCTCAGCAGCACTGGAAAAATTAAGCCACTGCCTTACACTCCAAAAATCCCCTGCTATGCCTAGCTTTTACTGGCTTGTTGACTCTATTACCTACCTCCAAGTGGGCTGCTCGAATCTGACCTCCTCAGACCAAAGCTGAGGATTACTCAGCTCCATGGACAGCCATATACATATGGCACTATGACTGTGTGCATCGCTCATGCAGCCACCCGTTTCCAACCCCAGCCCCTCCTCAACTGATGCACACAATCATGGTGCCAACCCAGCTGCTCCTCTACCACGCTCTCATCACCCAATAAACTACTCAATATGCCCCTTCTCTGAACAACAAGCGACTTCTTCCCAGGGTTTTGCTTGACCCCAGACCTTGGAGATATTCAGGCTCTCGGTTGTGTTACGTCAGCTTTCAGCTGTGATGAGGACCTGGAGTCTGCTGTTTGGATACCCAGCTCTCATATCTGCAGGGCATGCCCATGGTGGACAAACCAGAGAGGGCTGAGTGAGGAAACTAAAGAACCGTGCCTTTGCTCTGGGGAAATGCCTACAGAGAAGCATACTACTGGAATCCCATCTGAGCTGCCAGACCGGTTACCAAATAACCAGTTGCAGCTCTCTTCCAGCTTGAGGTACTAAAACAACTCAAAACAAGCAACAAATCAACCTACCCGCAAACCAACAAGCCTTTTACTGAAGTAAATGTAAGAACTTCAGTACGTGTCCTTCAGACAGTTTGATGTGCACACAAGAAACCCAGCTCCCACCCATAAACAAGTATCTGAGTATAATTCTTCTCTTTCAGGTTACCAAATAAGTATGTATTATTCGCAGGGAAAAAATGCTTGACAACTTATCAACCAGTAAAATGACAGAATTCTGCCTTAAGAGATGAGTTAAAAAAAAAAATATTTTTTTACTTTTTCAACTGTATTTTGTCTAAAAATTTAAGATGTTCATGTCTAAACTGAAAGGTGTTATATGCTTCATATCATGGGTACCCAGTGCTCAGTACAAACACAAACACTAGGACTAATGTTTCTTAGCTATTTTAAAGAGATTCTTCTGCCCCAGAAGTCCTCCTCTCATCTGGAGTACTCTACTATTTTCTCATCTATCACAATCTAAAAATTTACACAGGATGAGGAGGTAAATTAATGAAAAATGATTTCTAACTGTATTGAAACATTTTCCTACCAAGCTAATGTGCTGAAAAGGAATATGCTGATGTAGTACAACAGGGTGAGTAAGAAGCCATCATCAAGAAGTGGTGACAGTATGTTGCACTGTCAAGCACATAATTACTAAACAAGCACAGTTTCAATCACAGGCTAGTGGAGGCAGGTGTAGCTTGCAGATGTGATGCACACAATACCCAATGCAGCAGTGCTATACACAGCTTTTCATTTTCATCTTATTCTCGGATCCTTGTTTCCTTTCTTTTGCTTCTAAGGAAATCACAAAGTTCACTTATACCTCCCTCCTTAAGAATTAATCTTAACTCTTAAACAGAAGGTCCACAACTATATTTCTGTGGAAGTAAAACGAGATGCCCTCTTTGGCCCCCCTTCTGACTTCATGTTAACATAAAGGTGTTAATATTAACTTTTTACTAGATAATTTTCATTCTGAAAGCCATATGCGTTGTTTAGCTTAGCTTCTTTTTATGCTGCCATTTACCATTTTGCACCAGTTTTTTAGCAGGTATTAATTCTTAAGTTATTTACACCATGGGAACAAACTTGGGTCTCAGGTATTGCCTGTCACCTTACTTTAAACAATACATACTGCTTGTTCCTGTTCCTGCTTCAGGAAGCTTTTTGTCTCGTAGGTATTTGTCAACTGTCTGGATATACAGATTTTCATTACTTCCTATTGGCATTTTTGCTACTCCCATTTCCTCCTCTTCCATTTCAGAAGACATAAAGACAGCAATTTACGTGCGTGCACAGACAGTGCAGTCAATGCAATGCACATCCCACATATCTGCACCATAAGCACAAATCCCAGCCAGATGCCAGCTACTGCTGACCCTCACCAAAAAAGCAGTATTCAACAGGTACAGAGATTATGCTAAGAACGAACCAAACTGTTTTCTTTGCCCAGACTGCTAAAAACTTGATACGGAACTGGGAGACGTCTCCTTCCTTTGGAAGGTTCTTCCCTTCCCTTTTTCTTCCTTCAAATCTTTTAAAAGTGATTTTAAGGCCTGTCACTACAGATGCTGGAGGCAAGGCTTATCCCCTTTATTAGGTCAACCAATAGAACTGGAAGGAGTGGGATTTACAAGCCTCTCCTTCACAGTCCTCTCTCAAAAACGTTTTAGATACTCAGCACACTTTCAAACTTTAAAGAAAAAATAGTATCCTCTCCTCCCTTTTTCACTCTCTGAAAGCTCAAAAATTGTTTGCATTGTGAGACACCAATCAACCAGTAAGAACTGGTAGTCATCTGTCAGCCAGCCCACTGCCCCCAGCATATGCGCATTTCAGACCCTGCTACCAGCTGTCTGTTACACACAACAGCATACTCTCCGACAACTGAAATGCCATGTTCGATCACAGCCACTGCACTCTCTCCTACCTGGGTGAAATTTCATGACTCCCTGATATACCAAAAAAAAAAAAAAATAGTATCTTCCAGTCTAAGTCCAAGACATAACGGTCTGTGCTGCTGCTATGATACAAAATGAAAAAAATATACACAAACAGAAAGGAATAAACATTTGTCTTCCTCAGTCCTCTGCCTCCAGAAAGAAAACAGGCATCTACAATTTTCTACGCAGGATCCTCAAACATTAAGGCAACCAGGATTCCACCGTATTTAAAGAAGAGACTTTATGCTTTAAGCACATAAAGAAGTGTTTGTATGCCAACATTCCTATCAAGTCATTCAATATCCCCAATCCCATTTAAGTAATCTCTCATAAAAACCCAAAAATCCACCCCTCAAATCTTCCAGACTCTCCCCAAGTCTCGTCCCTCTTCCAGGTGGTCAACAAGTACCTATCGCCACTTCCAATCACTGTAACAGAAATTCAAGAGGTAGGCACAGAAATTACAGATAAATGCTCTTTATTTATTCTAATTCTTACTTGTATTAAAGAGAAGTCAAAGACCAAATCTGTGTTAGGAACCATTATGTCAAATATGTTGCAAAACAGGGACTGAAAAGAAAGTTCTTATGAGAATGTTTTCTAAGACAATTTTAGCAAATAACCTATGTACCATAATTGAGTGACCTAGACTGAATAATACATGGGATGAATCCAGCAGTATGTGTATCTCACTGCTTTTACTGGCTGATCCAACAGGTATTTCTTCAGAGACTGTTAATTCCACTCCTTGAGCTATCTCCATGCTGTTGCTAGTTAATGCAGTGTACAGCTACTGCATCATGTTCTAGACCACGCTGACAGAAAGGCAATGCCACTAATTACTGGAGCATCATGGCATTTATTTACAAACAATTTAGGTTTCTTTTTTCCATTAGCTATATCTACAAACATTGTACTTGCATCATAGAAAGGACATTTTCAACTTAACAGACCGCACTGGTCAAACTGAGGAAGTGATGTGTGCAAGGGAGGAAAGATGAGAGAAAGCTGGCACTGCTTTTTAACACGACTGAAACCAAACTATTCTGCGACTCTCATCCGAGATTTGTGATCATCCTAGATCTTAAGGCACTCGCTCAGCTCTTCAAACTCATGACGGAATTTGTAATTTTCTGAGCAAGTTTACAAACTCTTTTTGTTTCTCTCATCCACACTGAGAAAATGCTCTTATTTACATTTTCTGTCACCAGACGTTAAGACCGGGTGTTAGCTTTTGAACAGAAACAGGAAAGTCAAGATGGAAAAAGTCTGTTGCATGGCAGACAGGAGTCCCACCTGTCTGTGCTATGATAATCTGCTATTGCAACAGGAAAAAAAATCTAAGCCTTCTTTTCACAAACCAGAGTTGTTGATTTGGTCTTTTTTCTGAAAAAAAGTAGATCATTTATTACATATATTTTTGCTCTCTGCCTCAAAGCTTTTGGCATTCTCAGACCTCTGAACCATGACAAATGAACTCCTGAGTATAGTATGAGCAAGCAGGTCAGGATGACACTCGCTGTACAGAATACCGGGATGATCAGCGTAATTAGCACCACTTACCTTTCTTGAAAAATTGATGCAATTATACATAAGGAAAAAGACTGTTGGTCATGTTTACAGAAAAACAGTATCACAATGAGTAAAATGGGACTTAGGCAATGGTAACTGTTTTAACAGGAAAGGAAACAAACTCCACTAACACAGTAGAAATAAATACTTGTGAAAAAGGAGCTTTTTGATCTCTCTTGCTACAGAAAGCAGGGCCAATGAGATGATCTAGCCATCTCATGGAGAATACCTTTTCAGATTTGAAAGGTTCATTTATAGAGGCAGGATTGATTTGCATCAAAGAAATAAAAATAAAAATGAAAAAAGCCAGATTTTCTTTACACGACCTTTAAATAAAAGCTCGTATTTTTCTTTCTTAGTTGAAAAGGACATCTCAAGAAACACCTGAAACAAACACCCAAGAAGTTTTCTAACTCATATGCAAATACACTATAAACTCATTTAGAATCTGATTTTTCAACTGAGGCTTCTATGAGACTAAATAGCTAATAAACCCAAACTTCACAGAAAGTCATAAGATATATAGGGAAAATAATAACATTCATAGAGCTTAATTAAAAATAACATCTGCACTCTCAACCTTGCTGAAGAGGAGAAAAACATTAATCCTATTGAACTTTCAGTTATTCCACTTGCCCTGTTTCTAGTCATTTTAACAAAGATGAAAATAAAATTAAAAATGTAACGCAACCTACCCCTCTTCCTAGTTTTGAACCGCTGGCCTGTTAGCACCGGCTTCTGATTCTTATTCATAAAATTTCTAGAGAAAAAAGAGAAAGAGAGAAATATATTTTTATTGTAGCATTTACAGACAACAGCTTAATCTGCAAGCAAAATAAACATTCAGTGTGGTAAAAACCCAACATTTGAAAGCAATAGAAAGTTCTCGACATACACTTCAAGAATAATTCACACCTTAAAGATGCAGAGCACTATGATCATGAGATGTGCTTGCCCCAAAACCTGGCCCTTAGCATCTCTGTGAAAAAATGTGAAGGCTCCAGCCCAAGCAGGAAGATGATGGAGCCTCTGCCCTAGTTGCCGGGGCAGGGGGACACCCGTGGTGTCCACGCAGCTCACGGGGACGCCAGGGGGCACAGGAGCCCCTAGGACACAGGGCGGGGAGCCGTCCCGGCGGGGCTCCACGCCACACAGCTCTTGCCCTCCAGCACGTGCACTGGGCAGTCGGACTCCCAGGGCTACACGCCATCCTTCTGAAGAAATTTCTTCCGTCTAACCACAAAGACAATGTTTTAACTACCAAATCCCTCTCAAATGTTTCTTCCAAGTATCACCACACCTTAGGAACTCCTAGTTCCTAAAAATTTGTATGTGTTGTAAAAATAATAAAAGATGGCAAACTTCCCCTCCCACTCCCATCAATTTTGTGTATAAATACATAGTTACGGACCTATATGGCACATCATATAATGACAACAACAGTAAAAAAAATATTTGGCTTATACTACTTCAGACCTTAACAGCGAATCTCAACATGCAGCATTAAAAAATTTGGGATGTGATCATATATTAACGCCATCTTATCTAAAGAAAACAGAACTATTTTTCAGCTTTGGCTATAACCAGTTCAATCACACAAGACGCGGCTTGCGCAATGAGCAGCTAAGCCGACAGCTGAATGCCAGCAGCAGTAGACACAAGGAAGCTTTGCAGCACATGGCAATCGTCACGGGTCACCCCCCTGTCCTGCCAACAGCAAGTGCCAGCTTACCAGCCACCCGTGTCACACCCCGCAGGTCATTAGGTCACTGTTACGTACGATTTGCTCATCCTGAATTAAGCCTCACCATGAAACAAGCTTTGTCCTTCAGGCATGATGTTCCAATAACTTCAGTTTTACCAAAAATCTGTATTACTCCTGTTTCTCCAGTGTGGACTCTGCAGGTCTTGTTTAAAAGTACATACATTTGCCAGTGATTCTTCCCACCGCGAGCAAAGAAAAACTCCAGCTCCATGGCTAGAAAGATGCCAGTCACACGTTACTATCTAAGTCAATGCTCTCTCTACCCCTGAAAGTTCATTTAACAACTCTGTTAACACTGCTCCAGCTATAAAGCATGTTCCTGTTCACCAGACTACCTCTTCTAGTTGCAGCATCACTACTAGCTGGCCACTTCTGCAGCGCTTCAGATGTTTAACTTGGCAACCCACTGCTTTCTAGTCTAGGTCTACTATTTATCAGCAGTCAAAAAACTGCCTGCGTGCACTGGAAATAGCCAGTAAAGTTCAGAGCCAAGACTGGTTTTGCTTCCTGCAAGTCATAAAAAATACAAAGATGCAACAAGCAGTTAAACCGAGAGGTTCACATTCATCACTGAGATTTAAAGCTCTGGTTTTAACAGACCAAGGAGCATTCTGAAGCAAGTGCAACACTAAATACCCTTCTGGAAAAACGATTTGCCCATCCACAAAGAGAGTTAAAAATGGCAAACCATGACACCATGGGATCTTTTTCAGAGATCTGAAAAATCAGATCAGACTCAGAAGTCTCCTTCCCCCGCTTAGCTGTCTCGGTGGCAGAGGTGCTTTACAACTTAATTAGGCAGATAATCTAGCAGTCAACAGGGATAAGCAACAGCCCAGCCTGTAGCCAGTGATCAGCTAGATTTGACATATGTACGTGTTCTGTCTTTCTGACCTTCAGTTATTTGTAAGAGACTGATCTGTAACATTCGCTCAGGTATTTCTGATTGTTTTTATGCTTGGCCCTGATACCTTTCCTTTTGTTCTGGGTCTAAAAAAACATTCATTTCCATAGATTGCAGGAGGAGCCCATGAGGTTTGAAAAGAAAGTGTCAAGCAAGCCACGTAGCAGGTAAGAATTAATCCTCTCGTCGCACAGAGCACAAAGCTGCCGTCGGGCTGGGATCGACACTGCCCACTTCCTTAACGAATTCCTCAGGGCAATGAAATGAATGGCACCTGACCTTCACCCAGCCATACTGGTATGGTTTCCCAGTTGCCATAAAAGATATAAATGCATATGCTACATTTCTAGCACTAGACTTCTCCTTTCCTTTGATGCAGTGTCTTTTTAAACTGCGAGAAGCATTGCACACACCTGAAGCTTGCCTACCAGATTTTAAAACCATTCCCTGTGAATACAAAATACGCCCTTTAAGACAGCTGGGAACAAGATAAAAAAAAAAGTCAAAGTAAGGCTCACCACTTGTGGGAGATTTGATGAGTAGAGGTTCAGTGCAACAGAAGAGACTCTTGAATGGTTAATTACAAGGAGCACAGGATCTGTCTTCTTCTATATTTAGCTTTAAATGCACTGCACTCTAATTTGCTCAAGTGAGGGTCAAGCTTTATAAGGCGCTCCCTCAAGCCCTGGCCCAGGGAGAGCACAGGCACTTTCATCAAGAAACTACAGCACAGGCCTGAGCAAAACCAACCCAGTCATCTCCACAACAGCCCAGAATGTATCTACATTCCAAATGACACCAGGTACTGCAAACGAGATATTTAAGTCTTGTTGCCATCACGACAGGTGCCTAGATGATGGTTTAAAACTTACAAAAGTGAATGAAACACAAAAATTTCCTTTTTAATCAAGAACACACCAACAACAGCACAGAAGTGATGGCTGAAGGTTGTAAATTCAGGGTGGCAGCATATAAACTTGCACAGCTCATTTGACAGCATCACAGCGCAGCCTGCCTCTCAGGTGTCATGTAGCCATAAAGCCTTGAAATCATAAAAGACCTTGAATTAGTACATATATTCTCCACTTTGAAAGGTACAGGATCTGAGTAGGTCAAAGCCAAAGGCAAATTTTGAAATGCCAGCTAGAGAAGTCATAATGGTTTCAGAGGAATAATGATCTTAAGGATGGGTACGGGTATCAAGGAAATAACCTCAAAAAGAAAACGCAGGCCACCAACCAGACTTAGATCTCGCAGCCCAGCATCCTCCAGGATTCATATGAATTGCCAGCAGGAAAGAGAGCAAGAGATGTGGAAATGATAGCTCCTTAGCAGTCCTTTCACGTACTCCTCTCTTCTACAGAAGATGGAAGAGGGTCAGCAATAGGTGCTTTACTCTTGATTCTCCCTTTAGGATCCAGAATACAGAATCACAGAATGGTAGGGGTTGGAAGGGACCTCTGTGGGTCATCTAGTCCAACCCTCCTGCAAAACTCATGTGTTCAAATTCCATACCCAAATACTTTTTATTTTATAAGCAGGCAAGTCAGAAGCTGGGCTGGGCTAACTCAAGCAGGAGACGTCAGATAGCAGTACAGAAACAGGCACCTCACTCCAGAACAGGCTCATTTTGCATACGAACCTCAAATTGTCTAAGCCTGCTGACAACTAACTTGCAGCTAGAAAAATCCTCAGAAAAATAAAAAAATGCATGACAACACAGTTTCCCAAATTCCACTCCCACTCTTGTTAACAGGCTTCTACAAAACAAGATTCATACTTAAAAAAATACACAAGTTGTTGAGTGGGTAAATTCTCCTGAAACTGCTTGAAGTCCACAAGTTAAGCTTTCTCTACAGCTGCTTATTTACATGCTAAAGACCCTTAACACTTAAGACTGAACAACATCTGCAGTTGTAGATATCTAGACATACACGATATAGCAGTTTCTGTAACTGACCAATTCTTGTCACATAACTAACAAAAATTGTAACAGAATTAATAAAACCAGCAATAATTAATAAAATTAATTTATAAAACCAGCAATAGATGAAGTAAAAGTTACTTCAGAGCTTAAGCAAGCTTGAACTTGCTTAACAAGTTAGAAAAATGCAGTCTTTTATCCATACCACATGGAAATTCTTAGGACGATTAACACCTAAATTATCAAAAGCCTTGATAAGGTTGAAGTTTCTACCAAACTACAATACTAAAAAAATATTTGCTCTTGGAAACATATTGCTCAAGTTGAAGAAAAAAAAAAAATATACTGAAAACCTTTAACCAAACCAATACTCTTTTTCTAGGCATCACCAAAATCTCAGAATCCTCTGAGATTCTTCAAACATTAACATGCCCACGATGAATCCGAGAACGGCTGCTTCACAGCAGTGAAACTTTCTGCCCTAGTTACGGAGAGAAGGAAATCAATGCCAGATGACGTCAAAAAAAGAACAACCATTTAATAAAACTCCCTACCAAGATATAATGACTCTGTGTACACAGGGCACTGCAACAACGGCCAGGGAGCCCACGGGGGCAGGCAGCGTCCCTTTGGGCACTGCTGCATGGGATGCTGACGCGGGCATTTGATTGGCAGGGTGTTGGAGAGAGCTGCCAGAGCACCACCGACACAGCACCACCAGCTTTCACAGGAACAGATGCTTGGCAGGAATTATTTCCATCTCCTTCACTTCTTCAGACATCATGCAAGACAGGAGCACTCATCACAAAGTCAAATAATATAAAAGCATAGACGGGGAGAGTTTCTATGAAGGAAAAATCCCAACCCACATACCAAGGTCAATCATTTTTCCCCTCCAAAGTAGTGGAATATCCAGGACATTAAAGCAGCTTTATTGGATCTTTTTCATCCAGCAACGTTACTAGGCATTTTCACCCTCTCACTATTGCAGTTACAGGCTTAGGATGAAAACCTAAAGAGGGTTTTCCTCTTCTTTCAGCAGCAAGCCAAGGAGATATGTTAAAAACAAATTACCAAACTCGAGCAGCGTGGAGGAAGAGCTGCCCTTGCACTTCTGCTGGAGAGGAAACGTGTCAGCACACAGCCAGCAGCTGCCTCCGCTCCCCGGGAAGGCAGCAGGCAGCTACGTTATGAGCTAACAAAATCTGTAGGTGGAAAACTCATAAATCATTACCAGTACAGAGGAACAGAGCGACGTAAGAGGACGAGAGGACAGAGCAGATGCAAAGCAGCTGCCAGTTCTCGCCAAACCCTCGTCAGGCTTCCCACTTTCCACCCAGACACTGAGCCCCTGCGGGGACTCTCGCCGCTCCTGCTTTTCCACGGGCACTTCCCAGCGCCCAGCTGCAGCGAGAGGCGAGCGACCACCGTGCACATTGGCCACGCAGCCTGCACGCTTGCTGCAGCCATCACTGCCACGACAGCTGCGAAGCATCTTCTGCTTTCACACAGTTTTCCCACCGTCGTAGGGCTACGAAATCCACCCTGCCTGCTGACATTTCCCAGGTTTTTTCAGCATGAAGGAAAAGCGCTTTATTTACGCATCCAAGGCAGTACAATGGCTGACCTGCAACACGGAGAGTGGCTGCGATGCTCCCTACCTCCTGCTAAAGCTCACTTTGATGCTATTGAAAAATAAGGAAATGAGAAGCTCTATTTGCTGCTTCCCAGGGTCCCAAGCGGTGAGGACGAGACCAGAGCCGTGCTAAGAAGCCACCTCTCCTCTCTCCTTCCCTGCACATCTGGGCAGTCGGCAAGACCAAGCCCCTACACTTGGTGAGACATGCCTGGTTCTCTTTATGCAGGTTGGCTTGTGCTATTTCATCACCATTTTCCAACTCCTGCCCTCTGTTCCTAAAACAGAGGGTTTTTTTAAGGAGTGACTAATAACCTGGAGGTCTGTAACTTCAGCCACGGTACACGCCAACAAGAAGGGCAGCACTGGCAGCCGGAAGGTTTATCTTGCTATCTTGCCCACAGAGGCCACTAGCAGAGTTACAATGTTTGTGAAACCTTTATCCCAAAGGCCCCACTCATAACAAACAATAAAGCCAGAGCCAGGCTCTCATCACGTTAAAAACTCCTCGCTGATTTGCTGCACAAATGACCTCAATGGCAACATGCAGGGACTAAGCAGTCACATAACGATGTGCAGGGTAAATACAATCAACGTCCTGTTTTAATATTTTACATGAAGAAAAGGATACTGCTAATCTACATGTTTATTGCTGAAAAATACATCTTCTGTTATGGATTAATTTTGCTTATGACACTACAGTACACAAAGCAACTAGATACCGACCTTTGATTTCACACTTGGACGCACGCCCTAGTCACCAGTGGCTATCACGCGTAGTACCTTAAGATAGTGTTGCAGCAGGTTTTTGACACACACTGAATGCCCTGTCTATCCCAAAAGAGCCTTCCAGAACCTCTTAAGGCACTTAATATTTTTTATTATTTTTTTTTTTAATCACAGGACAGTGTTGTTCAACAGTAAAGAGTAAGTGTCCACTCCAAGAAAAGTACTTGTCCTTTATTAGTATGCCCAGTGGGAGAGAGAAATCAAAGAGATGAAACAACTGGAATTGGTTTCATCCTGCAGCAAGTACAAACAAATACCAAAAGAGAATGAAGCTTACCACATATTAAATAAAAAATTGTGCTCATGCAAGATTCTGCAGCCAAGAACTGTGCATGCAACCTATGAGTAGTTATCCAGTTGAGAAATAACAAAAATGAGAAGACAAACTCACCAAAATTTGCACTATAAATCTCATCACCTAACTGCTAAATTAGGATGCACAGGAGGATGTTTCTTGAAAAACAGTCAAAACCCCCCCCTGCCACCAATTAGCGTACAATCACACACTGCATCAGAGATCCAGCTCACTTGCACGTATTTCAGGACAGGAGGTATTTCTTAAGTCACTAACTACGAATTTCTACAGAAGCAGCTCACCTGAATAACAAGCTAAAAACAAGACAAACCTCCCATGACCGAAGCACTCCAGCTGCACTTCACAAGATCAAGAGAACTGTAGATTGAGCCACTGGGGCAACGGACTTTTGCCTGTTGTGATCAGCAACCATATGAAATATGCAGGAGGCATGGCACAGTCAGTAAAAAAAAACAAACAAAAAAAAAACAAACAAAAAAAAGGCGAAAAGAAAATAGTTCTTAATCATTGACAGTTGAAAATACAAGTCAAGAAAATCAAATCATACACTTGGGCTGACACACAAGAAGTTATTTTTCAGTAACAAGGTTTCTTTGAGCAACTAAGAGGAGGAATGAAATATAATTCTTCAAGGACAGGGTATTAGTAGGAGCTTTTCTCAGGCTGCTGCGAGCTCTCTCCGGCTGCTGAGAGCTCTCTCCGGCTGCTGCGCTCCAAACTGCAGTACCCTGAAATAATGGAGAAGGTGTACTGCTACAGATCATTTCATAACCAATTAACACTCATTTTAAGGCGACGGCTAGTCATCTAACTCCAAGCTTGCATGCCTTGCCAGCAGAAAAACCTCTTAGAAAAAGAAGGGGATAAAAAGGATCAGCAGAGATGAGGGTGAGGTGAACTCAGAAAACAAGCAGAAGATGGTACTCTTCCAAAGCTAATAAGGGTTTTTCCTTTAGCAAGACATCACTTTCAATGGACTGTGTAGATGTTAGAACAGGATTCTTGAATTTGGACGGACATTGGATGTGCTGTTTAGCCTGAAAAATGCAATCATCTCAGCAACTGCTGTAAGAGGTGATGTTACTGAAGGAAAAATGGTGTCGCTAAAATTCTACAAAAGTTATTATAAAGGTACTGCTGCAATTGAGCTGAATCCTTCATTAATGTTTGACAGAGAGCTGTACTAGCCACTGTCCACAGTACACTTGGAAAAAATCATTAATGGAGTTACTTTATAGGCTCCCTCTGAACCAGGTCTCCAATGAACTAATAAGCACAAGTATTCAGGCAAAAACGTGTTAAAAAAAATACTAGAGAGGCTTCATTCCTAGCAACAAAGTCCATCAGACACAAGACAACACAAGAACAGCTCAGTAATGAAGGCCATTGCAGGAAGAGCAGCTCTCTCATGTAGGGTACTACTCCTCTGCTCGAGTCCCCCGTTTCTCTTTTTTTAATGTTATCAGCCCACTGAAAGTTATATTTTTACAGTGTTGATCCTACTCACACAATTCCAGTTTCACAACAATAAAATCAGAAGATATGCTGCTTCTATTTTTCTTGCTACCTCAAAGCTCTGAGCAGCAGCAAAAGCACAGATCACCAGTGTCTCCAGGATACAGCACTGCAGCATTTGAAAACCCATCGTCAAAATTACAAGGGCTAAGCTTAAAAATAAAACAAACAAAAACAAAGCGTGCATTCTCTAGAAAGCAATGCTTCCCAGTTGCTAAGTTTATTATTTCATGAACTAAATACAGTAATTGGAGATGTATTAATAGCCAACACCTCTTACACAGTTGCAATCAGTGAAGGCCTTGGCTTTAATAAAATGACAACTGCTGTAAGCAGTAAAGCAAGTTTTAACTTAGAACTCCCTAATTATTTCTTCAAAGCATGTGCAAGGGGAAGGAGTTCACCAAGTTAATACATGGCTTTTTACCTGCAGGACAGTGAATCACCTTCCAGATACCTGAATTCTGATGCTTCTGGCTAAAAAGAGATGGCACAAAGAGCCAGCAGTGGAAACACAGAACGCTTTGCACCATGTCAGCTATTCCAAGCACACCAGCTAACACTGATTATGCTGTTAGCAGCATTCACCTGGATGGAAAAGGAGTCCATAACTGACTTGTATCACTGCATCCCAGAATCAGTCCCACTTTCCCTGCGGCTGCTTCCTCCTCCTCAGAGCAGGTTGAACATTTTCACAGAACACACTAGTTTTGGTAAACAAATTCCTGGAATGGGGGATAAAAGTAGTCAATGCTCAGATTGCTTAAACTGCAAATAGTTATTTTCTAGGCAGTGATGGATATAAATCCTCTCAGACCAAGCTGAGATAACTCCATGGCAATAGATATTGATTCACATCCACAAGCTGGCTGTTGGGGAAAAAAAAAAAAACCCAAACCCCACCCGACAGTGTATGGCACGGGGTGCCTACACAATCAACTGTTACCCTGGGTGAGTCAGAAAAATAGCTATTCGAGATTGTACATGCAGAGAGGGGGAACCTATCCTACCCACTGCTTGGCAGCTCACATACCAGGGCTCTCAGCCTGACTTCAGAAAGTAATTTCTTCACCTCTGCAAGGAAGCCTGAAAGCTCTTGGACAAATTCATGGACGAAGAGTCCATCAAGGGCTATTAAACACAGGGATGATACAACCTTCTAAGCTGAAAATTGCTGTAAGTATGACAAAAGCATGAAATGAAATGTAACGCTCCCATCTATCTGTATTTTACACCACCACATCCTTTCTTTCCCATCTCTTTTTTTTTTTTTTAACCACACCTACTAAACTCTACAAGGTCACTTTCAGAGACCAGACTCTGGACTAAAGGCTAATTTCACCCAGTAAGTCAAGCTTCTGTCTGAGGCCAGGTAACTCAAAGGCATAATGTATCCCACATAGCTCCTTCTCACTCTGTACTTCAAGAGAGGCTGTCTCTTAAATCCACCATCGCACAGGAGAAGCATTACTCGTCCATGACAGCATACTCCACTCGGGAGTACTACAACAACAGCACTGAGAGCTGGGCAGCAATTCAGCAAGGCCAGGGGAGGAGGAAAAGTAAACAAAAATCCCAGGACTGATCTGGGTCAGGAGGACTTTAGGTTGCTTGAGATGAGGAAAAACTTTCAAACTAGTTGTCTTCAGTGATGAAAACAAAAAGCTTTGAGCCAGTCTGTAACGAATACTGTGACTCAAGTCACACAGTTCTTCCCAGCGATTCGGGATGCCCAGCATCGCGATGGTGAGCATACTGTAACGACTGGTAATAAGAACCACATTGGTATTGTGATTGAACTGTGTATTGCAAATGCTTTATTCTGTTACATGTAACTTACATTTGTATCATGTTTTCAGTATATTTTGTATCATTACACTAAATCACAAATCCCATGTAACATCATCTATCTTTTGATAAGTAAATTAGATACTAAACATCACACCCTCCACATGTGGAATATCTAGAAGAAACTGGTCTGAGAATATTGGACTCTGCCACTGTTCACACATCAGAAGACACCGAGAGATCCGTCTTGGTTTGGTAACCAAAAAGCTCAAAAAACGTTAAGCAACCACATATGGCAAAGTTTCCTCTATTTTGATATAGCTTCTATGGACATAGTGCTCAAAATACCACATCTTCTCTGATTTTCAACAGCTCAGCTTCCCTTTTCTTAATCTTCTTCCATGCTGTATCTGGACATAAATGGCATTAAATGCAACACTTATCTGAAAATATAAATGCATAAAATAAAACTAAGAACATGTCTTTGTTGGTAATCCAGATTCAGGAGACTTTGAAGTCCATCAAACCAACCCAAAGAATTCACAGTCTATCTATCCAGAGAGCATTGCAAGCAATGGCTATTATGAATGCTACGAATGCACCTCAATAGTTTCGCTCCTCAAAAAGATATATTTATACGTAATTTTGATCACAGTTGCAATCAGACGAAAACTCAGTTCTCAAAAATACATTTATATACACAGGTGGCCAGAATCTCAGAATTAAGAAACATTGCCACAAAAGGAAGTAAAATAAAGTAGCAATATAAATCACCCGAGCTAGAAAAAAAAGAGTAATTAGCCTGTTGCTTCACCAATTTGTTTCTATTTTTCCGTATTAGCATCATGCGCTAACAGCATAATCACATTACAGAAAGCTAGAAGCTGAGTGAGAGACAGACATCTGCTTCACCCAGATGCAGACCAGAGCAGGTATGTAATATTTTACCCCACTCCACCACAGAGGCAGCAGATCCCACCCGCAGGCAGAATCGTTTACACTGCAGTGGCTCCTGAAGCGCTTGGTGCCCACGCACTGGAAATGGAAGCATGGACAGCTGTCAGTCAGCTCAGTTCAGTGCAAAACCTGACAATTTAGTTGATGCTGTTAGTTGTGAAGCACCACAACCTATTTCAATGTCAATCATTTTAGGAGGCAATCAGCTAAGCCAAAACCGATACCCACTTAACCTGACTGAAGAGCCAACTGTCAGAACACCAAAATGGGGTGCATTTGACCTAACTTTAAAAATGAATGATGACAGACACCTAAGTCTGACCCTGTGACCCTCACCTCAGTTCACAATCAATGGAAAAAGTAAACATTTCCAGAAAACAGCTTATCTAAAATATTCTGCTTGCTCATCTTAGGGCGAGATCTTAAGGGGGTCCCTTGCAAACAGCCTCACAGCTTCAGCTTTAGGCATTTTTTAGATATTTGAACTAGATCAAACTTTCTCCATCAGTTTCTACAACACTGCAGCAGAAATTCACACCTACAGAATGGCAATCCTGTGTGAACGCCTACACCTCAGTGACACCTGAAAACATCTCAGGCAGAGTTAAGAGTATAATTACGCAGCCAAAACTAACAGTAGAACAATTACCAATGGTAAATTATTCAGTTCTGTAGTTAATTCAGTAGACCTGCTTGTGCATCTTCCTGAAATGATTCACAGAGTTTCCATTGCTGGCTGAGAAGCTTCAAAACCCAGTGCACCACAAACGCGCTGAGAGAACAGGCTCAGCGTCAGACCACAACCACTCCAATTTCTGAAGCCAAGCATTACTGCAGGAGTTACGGATTCCTAACCGGAATAGCTTTAATATCTTTTTTAATGGGCATAAAACATCACTACACCAGCCAGCCTGGCTTCCTTTGGCAGAAAAGCATACATCCGCTCTGCAGTTCCTTGGGCAGTATCAATGTCAGCTCAGCACAATGAAATTTGACACTATTAATAGGAAAATCTATTTTCTTATTTACAGCATCATTGTTCATGCACTGGAAAGACAGTATCAGCAACCTCCTTTTGCAGGCAGCCTAATAAAGGTTCCACAGGATGTACACCTGTAGGTGTACGCGTACATATGTACATGTAAGAGTAGGAATGCCATTAAAAGTGACGTTAGATTTCTACAACTCACTTCCCACAAGGATGTAAGACACAAAGAACTGAAAAGATTTATTGACGAGACAGCTAAAGGATTTATTTTTTTTTTCCTGGAGTGAGAAAACGCAATGAAAGGCTTGGCTGGTTTCTCTGAGGACTTCAGAAAGACATGCCAGTTAACCTAGGGCTTGAATGTGGATCCAGAAAAGGATTCTACAAAATACATTAACCTTCAGTGAAAAAGGGGCATATACCTTTCACTGCTATACCTCTGTCCTTGTGAAAGGAACAGAAGCTTTTCAAAAGCCAAAACACTGTTAACAGCTACTGCGTCTATCATACAATAAGGAAAACAAAACAAAATTATTCCTAATTTTAAGAAGTGAACTGATGTTAAATCCCAAAATGTAGAGCTGTTCAGTCATGGATACAGCCTAACTCTCAGAGTCAGCAAACTGACTGTTAAAGTCCATTCAGACCAACGCATTTGCATCTTATTGAGAATGTTGCTCCGCCTAGTTTGGTATCTTCTGTAGAGCTGAAAAACTTGAAAAACCTGGCATATGTTTTTTGCTAATGGAAGATAAAACGCAGAGGTAGGAGAACTGCCAATCTGAATTTATTTTTTTAAAAATCTAAAATAAAAACACGCAGATATTCAACATGACTCTCAATCAGAGGCTTTGCAATAGGGGGTAATTTTCCTCTATTCTTGACAATGCTGCAAAAATAAAGCTGATCTTTCAGATTAAGAATATGTTGATATGAACCTTTATTAATCGATTTTTGAGAACACCAATTAAGGTAGCTATTCAGCAATCTAATACCTAGTTATTAACAGGAATTGAGTAATTTATACTGGGATTACAAAAAAAAAGTAACAACAACGTTGAAAAGAATAAATGGAGAACATTTTGGTCTCCACTAGGAAAACAGTGCCCTTTTCCCCATCATGGACATCTTGCTCTCCCTCAGCTTCAAACGACATTTTTTGTGTGTGTGTGTGTTGTCTCCTCATACCATAACACTACTTCTGACACCTACCAGGTCAGACTGAAAAGGTCAACAACTGTTTAAACTGAGACGACAAGCCAAAGGGAAATGGGGAAAGAATCAGACCTTCCTATACCCAGGAAACCAAAGCAACACTGGGTGGTCACTAAGCTACTAAACTAATCCTAGCATCAAACAGGCTACCCATGAAATGCTTTGGCTTGACACATTTGGCTTTGGGGACCTGTGCACCACTGCTTACAGATGAAAGTTCAAGAATCGCATGACTTCATCACATGAGAGCCTCAACAGTCTGATGCCTTGATGATTCAGCAGTGTAGGACACTAAACAACCAGTCCGCTATGGTAAGGAAGGATCTTGGAGGCACAACAAAAATGTAAATAAATTGACATATTGATAGCAGGGTGTGTTATGAAGAAGGTACCATTACTTTTCAGCATACACCAATAAACATTTTAACAGGAATAGAAAAACTGAAAATATAAAGCTCTTCCCTTGACTCCTATGGAAAAGTAAATTATGAGTATGTTTTCCTTTCTCGAGTGCAAGGAAGAGTCTTCTAATAAAGTTCCGCAAAACAAAATAGCCAAATTCAGAACCTGGCAAAAGACCTCACGCACTTGAGCACGGGAGGAGCAGGTGCTTCCCTGCGCTGGGAAGGGAGCTGAGACTGATGCGCAGGATGAGGAACCTCCAGGGCAGAGCCAAGGATTCAGGTGGCCCTGGGGACATGCTGACTGGGGCCTGTTTTTGCCACAAAATGTAGGAAAAACCCCATCTCAAGCAGAATATGGGATTCAACAGCACCACACCAGCCTTACAAAGCACTGGCTGATGGTTTGGGGAGCCTCAGGTCTTGGTGACAAGAAACCATATACTAATATAGTCAAAGCAGACCTAAGACAGAAGGAAGCCTACCAGCACGGGCTTCAGAAGTACCTCAGAGAGGAGCACAGACACAGGACAAAACCAGCAACAAGACTCTAACCAAACTCATCACATCAGTATTGGCTCATACAGAGAGGGTTGCAGACTGAGAAGAAATTCACCATCCTCTCTTCACCTTGAGTATTTAAAACAAATAACATACTTTGTTTTTCTAATTTGCTATCACTTGAGGCATGAATGGTAGTGAAAATAAATGATTAGCCCTGTATCTGCTAACGCTCAGCACACGTTCCTAGGATTTCACCTCCTGTGCCTTACCAGAAGAAAAATGACTCACATCTAACTCGAATGCAGTGAATGACTTATTTCCTCTTCAAAAAACTTTCTAGAGAAGTAAGGGATTTTACTTATGGAAACAAAATCTAAAATGAAAGGATCAAAGGATCACTGAAGCTTGTAAATTACAAACTTGAATTGCTTAGACTTCTTTTTCTGTCTGAAAAGAAAACGCATTTAAGGAAAACACATGAAATAGTGGTTATGACAGTGAAGCACAACCCCAAATCCATATTTAATTGTTCTGCCCACAGTAGTTGAAGGAGCTGTAGAAGGGTGTAACTCGTTGGGATTCAAGACACCACAGGAGATGCCTCCTTCCTGTGTCCCTGACCAACCTCTCTGTCCCAGACTGTGCCCAGCATTTTCCTTGCCTGACCCGTCTGTCCTCAATTCTAATTCTCACGAGAGGTAATCCCATCCTCTTTACAGGCTGACTAAAAGCAATAATCTTTGTCCACTACTACGAGTCTGCAACAACTGCAAGCAATCTTTATACAAAACTCCTTCATCTGACCTAAGAATAACTCAGATTTTGCAGAACAAATCCTTATACAGGAATCCAAAATATACCTATGTATGAAGTACTCAAGGAATTTTAAAATTTCTACAGAAAACTCTATGTGAATACTACAGCCAGACCACATTTCTAATTTCAAAAGCTCTTACATGCATAGCAATAAACAGCTCTTACAGACAAAGTCCATATTATGGTAGGAATTACGACTGATTTACCTCCTGGAAACACTTTCCTGACTTCTGGGAATTTTAAAACCAAAATACATAATTAGACAAAAGATTACTTGTTTTATATGGCACGTGTGAGGAAGTTTTTTTACTATATTAAAATGTACTTAGTGATAAAACCATATCTAAAGATGGAGTGGGAACAAGACTGAACAACAGGAAAACAAAACCCAACCCTCTTACCAAGTGTATCAGCCACTACCCAAGTTTCAGCTTCTGTACCGACTCATGGCCACCTTACCTCTTAACTCTCTCCCCTTTGCCTAGGAAGCATGCACCAAGCACCTCCTAGTCTTGCAATGGGATCTATGTCAGCTGTGATCTACAGCCACTTGCACCAATCCAAGCCCATCGCAAAACTGTGATTCAAGTCAGAAGGTTTACCAGCAATCTGTTACAAATACATCATTTCCCTTTATTGTGCTTGCACTATACAACCACACTTTACAGAAGACCAAAGCTGTTAAATCCTGAAACTCAAGTGTTTTGGTCTGCTCTCAGCCTTACAGCAGGTAAGAACCATGAGGAGTACTATGCCACCATAAACATGGCCACCACACCACTGTGCCATCCCTTTGGTCACTGGACTCTTTCTCTATTTTGCTTTTTATTTTGGAATAGCTTTTATTTCGACTTTTGCAGTCTCTTACAAGATCTACAGCTATATTTAAGAAATATGGTACAGCAAGCTGAGAAGGGTTTTCAGGCATGGCAGAATATTATTGCACTCCACAGATTTCCCTCTCTAGGGAGAAGCAATAGATTTATTCCATTTGTCAGTTTTCATGTTGAAAATAGGAAACACACCAGCATTACCTGCAAGTGATATCCAAGTATTCTAGTTATCTTTGAACAGACAATTACTATTTTAAATTAACAAGTAAGTACTGCTGCAGTTGAGGGGAGTACTCATATTTAATCAACAGCAGATCACACGTAAGAAGAAATCAAACCCACAGTTTAATGGGCAACCATGGCAGTTCACTGGTGAAATTTATTGCATGCGACGTATTGGAATGGAATTACTTTACCTGTATGCTCAGGCAGTGAGACAGATACAGGTGACAGCCCATTGCCTTATGTGCAACACAGACATAAGAATTCTTGAATTTGGACAGGAGGAATGAGGACATAAAATAAGCTGAGGAGTAAAAAATGAGGTCTCTTAAAACAATCTGAACGTATAAGCACTTATCCATTCAATGCGTGATCTTATTCCTCTGTCCTAAACAATCACCTTCAGCCTGCAAACAGGTACGTGGATCTGTAGATGATCTTATTACACAAGCAGAGTTTAAATAAACTTACCGTACATTAAAAAATTACTCACAGATTAGATACAATTAGATATGTCTAACCCAACTGCCTCCACCATTCTTCACCAGATACAAGGTTTGATTGTCACTAACTGCTGTTGACACGTAACACTCCCAGTGACTTTATTTTTCGTAGCATCGCACTCACGACTCCCAAAAGGTGAAGTGGGGTCTATACGTGCTGTAAGGTTTTTCAATGTCCTTTTACACAGAGATACAATTCCTTTACAGCTTTATGTAATTTTATTTGCTTTACCTCTGACGTTTTGAATTTATTTTAGTAACACCTCTCTGAAAAGCCATTGCAAATCAACTTTCACAGAAGCCGTGCCAATGCATGACTGTGTTACTGCCACCTCTTGCAAAGCTTAAGTGAGAAAGAGCTTAGTCTCGCAAAGGTGCTCAGCTGGCCCTCTGATACATACTGCTCTGCAGTCACTAAACACACCTCAGTCCTTTATCAGCATAAAGCTGCTTTTTCTGTTACACTTACAAAAAAATTAAAGTACGTACGTACATGGAATTCATATGCATGAAACAATTTGTTTAAAGCTTGGATTTTTCCTTGATCAGAAAGAATCATAATGACTTAAAGCCTCATGTGAAAAACAACAAAGATGAATTGTCTGAGCAAGTTGTTCATATCAGGACCATCTAGAACAATGAATTAAGAGAATATGAAGTCAACCTGCAAAGAAACGATTTTTTTTTTTCCTAAATTACAGATCCAATGTTGAGTATGTAAGTGGAGCAAGGGCTACACATATCTGGTTTTGTTAAGAAAGGAATGCAGATTTTTTTTTTTAAAAGCAGCTTTTAACCAGGTAAAACCAATTTGTCTAGGGCACTCACATTGTCTCATCATCACAACACCTGAGCGCCTCAAAACTTCTTCTTTGCACCGTTAACCCCCACTATCTGTGGGAGGATTACGTGGGTTGCCCTTACATGATCAGCAGTTAAAGATATACACAAAAATAAAGGCATACACTAAAAAATGCATTTTGCAGCCCATACAAACTTGTGAGAAGTTTTCTCTAAAGAAACCTCTGTAGATGGCTGCTATGCTGGCCATATTCCGGGTGCAAAATTGCCAAAGATGGCTCTGCTCAGCCAGACCCGATCTAGCAGCAAATCACCAACACTCATGCTCAACCAGACTAATAAACACTAATAAACACTATCAGGAGGACTATACCATTACACCAACCTTCAAGTCCCAAACTGGTACTTTTGCAGTGCTGTGTCCTGTATTTCCTGCTGGAGAACACTGCTCACCTCAACCCTGCTTACCCAACAGTCTGGACCAGACAATCCTCTGGAGGATACTTTGCTGTCCTTCTCTCCCATGCACTTGAGAATCCTTCAAGTCAGGGTTCAAGAGAAGACGAAGCAAGCACAGATCTTGCCTTGCCAGGCTTTGGATACAGCAAGAGTCAAATGTTGGGATTTGCTCCTAAATTTTAGAGCGCAGAGAAAACCTAACTTTATGCAAGGTCCCACAGGGAACTGGTAGCAGATTGAGATCTCTATTTAATGTCTCAGACGAGCACCCTGGCTATAAGAACACCTTGTCATTCAAAGATACACCTTTTGTGTTCAAACACGTATCGTATTTGCCACTCCCTGGCTGCTTTCAGTTAGTCTTTCGTGGTCTTTTTATAATCCACCTTTCGGTACAAAACAAGACTTAGCAACGTTGCCAGATCATATCATGGATCCAGTGGCTGTCCTGAGACCCAAAACCAGATGAAAACTAAAAAAAACCCCTACTTACAATAAAATAAAAATACTTAAGGAAGTCAAAGAGTTACACAATGCCCAACAACTGGGGGGAAAAAAGTAACCTATCCACAGATTAGTATCTCTGAGATCTGGGAGGAAAAAACAGAGGATGTTTCCAGCAATAAAAAAACCCTTGAACTTGCATGAACTTGAACTGATCTAAACAAATAATCCTATTAGCTACTCCTGACTTTGGCCAGGATAAAATGACCAGGATTGGAGACAACAGGACCAAAACCCAGTGAAGGTCTGTCTGAAAGGCTCAGCTCCACGTGAAGGAGATTTCCCACAGCCCAGGCCATGCAGAAGGCAGAACCATTTTACAAAAACGCACTCAACAATATGAAATGGCTTTTATATAGCAATGATTAAACAGATTTAAGACTTCAGCTTGGCAAAAAGACAGCGGCGGGGGATAATATAGATCTGTCAAGCCATGACTACGCATTAAGGGTGAACAGGGAACAATTCTTCATCATGTCCCAAAACAGGAACTGAGGGTTGTGGGTGGGGAATAAAGTGAAACTGTGAAGTAGGAGGCTCAAAAACAAATAGAGAGAAGTCCTTTTTCAAGCAGCTGTGGAAATTATAACCACAGGATGCTGCAGATGCTGAGTTTACCGAAACTGAAAAAACTCCCTGCAGGTGATCCAATACAAAGGGAAGTCTTTAGCTGTGACCAGTGGGATGGGAGCTAGGAAAATAAGTCATAGGAATATCAGTACTTGTTTGACCTGTTAGTTTATTTTCCCCTAGATAAAATGCAGTGGGTCAGACCAAGTTTCTGATTGTGCTAAGCCCTGGCATAGAAAGAGGCTATAGGACCGCTGACCCATGTTACTGCTAGCAGAGCAGCAGCATGGCCATAATTCATGCAAGCCTCCAAGATGTAAGCAAAGGTTTGTCATTGGAGAGAAAATGGCTTGAAACCAGTGAAACCAGCTCAGAACCTCCTTTTCCTTTCTTCCATGTCCAAAGACAGAGTTTCAACGTGCACTCTCCAAGGCATAAGGCAGACTCTTCTCTCCTAACTTCAGCTAAGAAACAGCCTATTGTTTTGTATATTCACCAAAAGCGAATGTCACTCATTTAAAGAAAACCTTGTTATTTTCTTGCATGAATTTTGCTCCCAAGAAAATAGGCAGAAGACACCAGGTGCTTAGGAACACCTATACATTTATTACAATTGCCACCATTAATTCCCATGAGCAGACTCATACACACTAGAACCAGCAAACCGCAGGGGAAAAATGTCACCACTTGTACCTGGCTTCACAAATCAGAAGTACGAGATGTATCACCTGACTAGGAAATAAGGAATTTTTTTATACGTAATACTTATAATTGGAAATTCAAATAATATATCAAGTCGCAGCGAGGTTAACACTTCCTTCTCCCTCCATTACACTCCAAACTCAAATTGTTAATTACCGCACAGTAATACCCACAACTTAAATATGCGAAACAAACAGACACAGTAGATAAAAGAAAATGCACTAAGGGGCAAGACACAAAGGTACAGAACCTACATTTTCATGTTCCCGTTCCCTGCCCTCACACAGACTCCCTGCGCTGCCTTGGAAGAATCACTTGCTGCCTCCATGCTTCACATTCTGTACATAAAATGGAGGCAACGCCACTCCATTACCTCACCACGATCTCGCAAGGATAAACTGAAGATTGTGAAATGTCCGCAAACTACTAGACTGAAGGTCATACAGAAGCCTTCCATAGGTAAGAGGAAGAAATATTTTTAACGAGCGCTGAGGTATTTCATCACTCTTACAGATGGAGCACTCCTGCAGTCTTTCACCAAACGAGCTCCAGTGAGGCTGCTGAGGAAAAACTGTTTGCCTGTTTAATCTGTGAACTAGGGTGCTGTGACAGTACTGACATTCTCACATTAGAAAAAAAGGAACATACTATGCATACTTCTGTGCATTGAATGACTAACACTTTTTTTTTTTGTAATCTGAAAGGAAGCTTGTAGGCTCTTGTTATTTAATAGTGCCACAGAGATTATTATCAGCGCACTATAATATCACAAAATTTGTTCACAGCATGTAAAATTCACACCCTGCAGTGAACCAACAAAAGATCATTTAAACCCTCATTTCAGCCTTCACGGTTCAGCCAGTGACAGACTTCTGCTAGCAGTACATGGGGGTATCTCTCTGGACTAGAATATACAAAGCACTTCTGTCTCGAGGGCACTGCCTTCACGGTATTTTTGGTCTCCCACAAAAGAAGTCAACGGAATCTGTTACAACCGCAAGTCCAAACAACTCCTCTATTTCTACTTGTTGATTCAAGTGAAACTAGGTGGTGGTACATCCCTGTATTTCCATAATTATTAAAACCAGGAAGACACAGAAAATTTGACGGCCTTGTTAAAATAAAATCGTATCACTTTTTGGTTTTGCACCCACATAGTTAAGAAGATGTGCTAGATTTAGACAGCGTGCTCCTCTGTGAACCAGGAGGCACACAACGGGACTTCCCCGTTTCTGAAATTGTGTCACGCAATTCACAAATGTGAAAACGGAACAAGGTCAGTATTTACAAGAGGTACTCCAATAAATAAGAAGCCACGAGATAATCTGCAAGTACTAAGGACAGAAAAAAAAAAATCAGCTTGCTGATAAAGCAGTGCTTTCAAAAACCAATTATCGGAAACATCAGGTTCCTTGAAAGAAAGAAGATAAAAATCATACACTGGAGAGCAGGGCACGGGAGGGTAAAAAGGCAGCACCAAGTGCCAGGGTTGTGTTTTTCTCTCTCACACAAACCCAGGCAGAAAGCAACGACGATCAATCCCGGCTCCGGCGCCTCGCTAGGGATCCGCAGGACGATCCCGGCGCCTGCCGAGCTCCAGCCGGAGGAGCGGGAAGTCGGACCCGTAACAAAGACGACGGTTTAATTTCGGAAAGGCGCTAACAACAGGCACCGCTCTGAACCCCCCAGGGCGCGTTACTCCCCCCCCCCAGCCCACCAGAGCCGGCTTCCCGCCGGAGACACGACGCCGGGGCACCGCCGGGCCTTCACTCGGCCGCTGCAGCCCCACAAACGCCCTTCCCTGCCGAGGTTAAACCACCCCACGCCGCGGACCGATGCCACAGCAAGGCCGGAAAGCAGCCCCGCGGAAGACCGGGCCCCGGGGCTGCCCGCCGCCCGCCCAGCGCCGCCCGTCGCGGGGCCCCGGCGCTTCCGGCCCGCTCCCCCGCAGCCGCCGAGGCCGGGCCGCCCGCACCCGCGCGCGGGCTTCCCCCGCGGGCAGCCGGTTGCCTCGCCCGCCCGGTGCCTCCCCGCCGCTCCCGCCCGGCGGCGGCCACGCTCTCCGCCGGGCGGCCCGGCCGTACCTGTCCGGGGGTTGCGCGGTCCGGGGAGGGCAGAGCGGGCGCGGCGGCGGCGGCGGCGGCAGACAATGGAGGAGTGAAGGACGGACACATTGACACACGGGCTCCTCTGCGGCCGCCCCCTCCGCCCGGCCGCCCCACTCCCGGCACCTCCCGGGGGGGGATCGGAGGAGGAGCGGAGGGAAACCAGAAACTGGGGGCAAAAGAAAAGCAAAACCCCTTTCCCAACTGCCAAAACAGGGGCGAAACAGGAACAGTCTCCCTCTCGCCGGCAGCGCCGAGCTGGGAGAGTGGCGGAGGCGGACAGCCGGCACCCGATACCCCCCCACGCCGCGGCGGGAATGGTTTACCCCGCGGTCGGCCCCTGGCGAGGCGGAGCGGCGGGAGGAAGTCGTCTTGCGGGGAGGGGCGGGGCGGGCGGTGCTGGGCTCGCTGAGGGGAGGGGGCGTGCGGAGGGTGCTGCCGGGCCGGGGCTGCCGCCGGGCTGAGCTCGCCTCGCCGGGCGCCGCCGCCCCGGGCCCGCCTTACCGCCTGCGGGAGGGCGCGATGGCTCCCCCCAGGAGAGGTGATCTGAGTCCGGAGGAGAAGGACTTGCTGGGAGTGATCGCCACAGGTGAGCCCGGCCCGGCCCTCGCCCCTCCGCGGCGGTGGGCGGTGGTGCCGCCCCGGCGGGTCTGGCCCCGGCGCCTTAGCCTCCCTGTCGCGAGCTGGAGAGGCTGCCCTCCCGCCGCGGGCCGGGCCGGGCCGGGCCGTGTCGCGGCTCCTGCGGGCCTGGCAGAGCCCCGGGCAGGCCCCCAGCTCCGCCGCCCCGGCCCTCGGGGAGGGTTCACCGCCACAGGCGGCGGCGGGCGCAGGGCAGGCTGCGGCCGTTCCTGGCGGCGCTGCCGCCTCGGCCGCGGGCTCCGCGGGTCTCCCGAGGTGCTGGGCGGCCCGCCTGCCTCCCGGGCCCTGCTCCGCGGGGGAAGACGGCCGCTCCCCTGGGAGCGGGAGCGCGCTGCTCTCGCCCGCTGGCCGTAGGCCGCCCGCCCGGCCGGTGTCAGCGCGGGGGAACCGGCGGAGGGGGCTCTGGCGGGCCCGGAGGGATGCGCGGTGCTGTGCGGTTCGGGGCAGGAAAGCTGTGAGTGTCTAACTCTGCCGAGGAAATCTTACATCTCTCTTACGTGTGTTCGTGTTAGTAACGGGTGTTGACATTTCTCTGATGACTTGTATTAATGTGCTCTGCAAAAACTTATTTCCTTGGGGATAACCCGGTTCTGTGGCCGGTTGTGGGTTTCCCTGTGTGCTGTTGCCAGACCAGGTTGTCGTTGCAGACAAGGTGTGTTCTTAAATTAACAGAACTTGAGCTTCTCCAGGGTATTGTGGACCTGTTATCCCTTAGACTGGTTTGTTTTGTGTGAACGCTGCAGTTTCGCCACGTTGTGTGGCAGACATGCTTATTGCTGGGGGGCTGTCACCCTTGCTGTAACAGTTGGGTTTCATGGTCTAGCAGCATGGATTTCATAGCCCTGTCTAAATAGTTATACTCCAAAAGGTATTTTGAAAATTGTGGGTGATGTTTGTTAGTTGGAGGTAAACTAAAAACACTTGATGTGCTCCATGCATTTCTATATGTAGCTTCGAAGCAGTTTGCTTCGAACCCATAAGAAACCCATAAGAAACCCATAAGAACCCATAAGAAATTTTATTTATAGTTTTGGGGCGTCACTTTCAACTATATTAAAATGTTCCTGTGTGTCAGAGACACAAGCATAGGACACTCACCAGTGAATTTGTGGTGGATCAGAATCTGTTTGATTGACTCACTTTAATCAGAGTTTCAGGCCTACATCTTGCAGACAGTCCTGTCTAACTTAGCTGATGCTTGTGATTAGAGTCATGGGATAATTCAGGTTGGAAGGGACCTCAGGAGGTCTCTAGGACAACCTTCTGCTCAAAACAGTTCAGTTGTGAGGTCAAACGAGATTGCTTAGGGCTTCATCCTATCAGGCCTTGAAAACCTCTGAGAGTGAAGACTGCACAGTGTCTCGGGGCAACCTGTTCTGCTGCCTTGCATAGTGCCTTCACTGCCAGCTGCCTTCGCTCACAGTGAAAATGTTCTTCCTTATATCCAGCTTGATGCTTCTTTTGCTTTCAACTTCTGCTGTTGCCTTTTGGCCTCCTACCACTCACCACTGTGAACAGCCTGCCTCCAACTTCAAGCTCTAGCCAATTCTAGAAGCCTGACTTCCGTCAGTGTAGTCTCTTGTTTGGAAATCCTTCAGTGTTTTGTCATACAGAACCTGAACTCGTAAGTGCAACTTTGCTTTGCTTTACTTGCATTTAAATTTACTTTGAAGATCACCCCTTGAAGGCTCGCTGCTTCTGATGTTTGTTCTTTCGCTGAGATGTTTTTCTGAAAACTACTCCGGGTCCTAAGAAGTTTCTCATGTGTTTATAAAAATATACACATATATTTGGGGGAGTAGGCTGGTTGACAGTGGCCTGGCTGTCAGTTTGTGTATTTTACTGGGTCTTTATCAACTGTGTGAGATGACTCAGGTGACTGGCGCTTTTCCCTAAAGTAACTGTTTTTTTGTTGTTTTTTTTTTAAATGGGTATACCTGTTTAGTATAGTTAAAACACACCAAAAGCTTTATGAAAGTAAATTATTTCTACTATTTGTAATGTCTTTTTGAAAGAAAATGAGCCAAAACTGAAGCTGTGAGAGCTGCTTTGCTGAAAATTTGCTGTAAGAGCACCTCCTTGTGATATAGTGAAGATAAACGTGAAGCCTGTCATTAACATGAGGGATGTAATGCTTGTTTTTGTTAAGCACATCATTGCTGAAAGAGCTCTGCTTTGATTGAATCAGTGATCAGAAGTGTCTGTTAATTTGCAATAAATTTAATTCCCTAGACATAGACTCTTTGAATGTTCTTTTATTTCTATTTGTTTGAATGTCTGTTGAAGTTGCATTGATGTTACTGAATAGGCCTTCAAAGGACTTTAAATCAGGTTGTTGGATCTGTGGCGTAACTGAAAGGATTCTTGTAGCAAACTGAAAAATACAAAGCTATGGCCTGTATTTTCTTGCACAGTTTTTTTGAGACTTCAGTCTACTTATGCATTTGGCAATTTTTAGAAATGCCAGTGATGAAGCTACGTTGGTCCTTGTCCTTTCCACCTCTATTCTTTATTACCAAAAGTAAATTCCTTTAACTTTTGTGGACCTGGGAGGTGGAATGTTGCGAATTTCAAATGCAAACAGGAAAGGAGATGTGAGTAAATTACAAAGTGTGTTTCATTCAGACCAGAGAAGTCATTAAATGGGATAATTCCCTTCTGTGAGAATTTAGATAGCTCTTTTAGATGTAAGATGCTCCAAAAGAGGTCAAAGTACAGAATGTGTTAAAATGCTTAGTATCATTTTAGTCATTCAGAATTGTTCTGGTGCAGTTTGTGAAGAGACATAATAGCGTCCTGTTCTTGTGTGTGTGTATAGATCAGTTATGTCACAAAAAATGGATGTTTACTTCTAGTGCATGCTCTCAGACTATTCTGTGATGTTGTGACATCTTGGCTTTTAGCTTCTAGAACAAAACGCTGTTCATTCCTAAGCCTTTTCACTAAGTGTGATTGAGTTATTGGTGGTTAATCTACATACCAAGTGGTTAGTCTACAAAAATTTTGATTCTGTTCACAAATGGAACTGATGTTTTTCCTCTCGATTCTCAATTTATTCCCTTTCTCACCGCCCTTTCTCTCTCTTTATGTCCTTTTTTTTTTTTTTAATTAAAGGAAACACCGAGGAGGCTGGAAGGCTACTGGGCAGCAAGAATGTCCGTGTCAATTGCTTGGATGAGGTATAGCGAAACTGTACAAGCATTATGCTGGGTTTAGCAAGGAAAATACTAGGTCTGAAGGCCTTCTTGTTATTAAATAATATTGCTGTACAGACTCTGAAATCAGAATTATTCTGAAGATATTTCTAGCCTGCATCTGAATGATGAACCTTTGAAGAGCTCTTACTTTTTTGTTAAGAAAGTTTAAAGATTAATGTGACTTAACTACACGGTTTGTATTTTCTCTCAAGTTCCGGCATGAACTTTGGTGTTGGTGAGATAAGATGAACACTGCAGCAAGACACATGGGGGTGCTCCTTGACTTCTTGTCACCTCCACCAGACTGTAGTCCCTCTGCTTAGATAGCAGCAGGCAGTGTGGATAAAGAATGCCTATCCCCATCTCACGCTTGCATCTCATCACCCAAAGCCTTATCTTTGCAGAACCATAAACATACTCGGAGAGCAGCTAGGTCTTTTGCAGGGGCAGATGTGATGGACATGTAGAAGGTAAAATCCATAAGTGCTGCCTGAAGATGGGAGGAAGTTTCTGGAGAAAGGAACCTTGTGAGATATTCGTATCTGTTTCCTCTTCTTTTTACAAAGTTTTTCAAAAGCGTGCAACAGTAATATAAGTGTAACATGGAAGCAAAGCTGTAACTGGCCAGCTTGAATGTTAGATCAATGTGTAGTTTAGCAATTTAAATGTCAAATTGTGTTTTTCCCCAACTTTATAGTTTCATATGATCACTGGGAAATTCAGGCTAGAAGGGGCCTCAGAAGGTCTTGGTTCAGCCTCCCAGCCAAAGCAGCTTCACCTCCGAGGTCAGATGAGGTTACTCTGAGCTTCATCCTGTCTGGCCTTGTAAACCGTGAAGGATGGAGACTGCACAGTATTTCTGGGCAACTTGTTCCACTGCCTTACTGTGTTTGTGGTGAATAAGTTTTTCTCCTTATGTCTGAACCTCTGTTTCAGCTTACGCTCCCTGCACTCCCTGTCTCTTGCCCTCCTGCCACCATAACTGAAGAGTTTGGCTCTGTCTTTTCAATGACGTTCCTATAGGCACTGGCAGGCTGAACAAGCCCAGTTCCTGCAGCCTCTTAACTGCACAAGTGCTCGGGTTCCCACCACGTCTTGGTGGTACTCCACTCACTCACTGCAGTTTATCCATGTCTTTGTTGAACTGGAAGGCCCGAAATTGCACAGGGTATTGTAGGTGTTATTCACATTACAATGTGGATCCATAGATCCATTTTCTCATTGTTCTTAAATACCGTTAAATATTTAAACCTTGACTTCTAATGTATTAATTTCAACAAGTTTCTGACAAACTGCTCAAACTAAATTTTACAGTAAACTTCAGGAACACAAGATACAGTGTAAGTATGTTTGCAACTGTGCTTTACTGTATGGACTTCAAAAGCTTTTTTTTTAGTGTAATTGCTGAACTAGTGCTGAACGACTGAACTCTTCATGCAGTATTAGTGCAACATGCAGGAATACTGCTGAGAGGATATGTTTTATTCGTAGAAACCATAACTGAGTTATGGCCCAGGCTATTGTTAAAGAAGAAATAGTATGAACAATGCTTGCCTAATGCTCACATCTGACTAAATACACCCAAGGCACATAAGACTTAAAAAGTTCATGTAGTGGACTTCTTTCAGTCTCCTTTTTATCCCCAAGAGTGGTATGTCATGGTGCGTATTGAACAGGAAAGGGTTCGTATTTGTTCAGGATTCTTAATCCATCAGTCTTCTCGCATCAACTTTTAGAATTTTCTGTTATAAACCAATTTCCCTCTAATGTGTTGTTCTAATATCTATACATAAATAGAGTGTGTGAAAGCCCAGTTAAACATCAGCTTCATCTGTTATTCAATGTTGTTGTGACTGGAGACTGCTTTGAATGCATCAGGTCTTATTTTCTTCTGCTGCTGCCTTAGCTGTTTATCCTGAAATTCACATTATTATTTATATTACTACTGTTACTTATTAATGTTAAGAAATGACGAAACAGCCCTGAAAATTGAATGCTTAGATATTGCAATTGGAGCACAATTCAGCTGGGAACTAAGAACTCATTTCCTTCCATGAAGTTTGTTTTACATGAGAGAATCTACAGAATGAGCACAGGTTTAATGTAATTCTCTCTTCTGTTTGTGGTACAGCAAGCATGCAGTCACAGTTTAATAATTTCCACGGGCTGGAGAATCCACAGCATCCAGAAGTAGGCTGTTACATACTGTACTTCTTGATTTTTAAAAAATAAACACAGAAGATGTCCCTTTAATTTTTGTTTTGACCATACATTCTAACTGCTTAGATCTGCTTTCTTTTAGATTAAAAACTGCTGACAATCAGCAATCTTTTCTCTGTGGAGCTTTAGACAAGGACCAAGTCACATTTTAACATCTTCCAAATGCACTGACTTTTTAAGTACCTTGGCTAAAGTTATGTTTCTTATTATTGAGCTGTAATCATGGCTCTTTATGAATGCTGTCCAGTAGTTTCAGCTTCTTCCTTCAAAAATGTAGGCATGAGCTGGATACAGTGTTTCAGCATTGCTTCTGCTCTTGTCACATGTATTTAAAAAACCTGCTGCTCTTAATCTCTGTGCTTTGCCTGCCCATGTGCCTAGACTCACCTGCCCGTCACCTCTGCGTATCTGCACTGCTCTTCTGGGAGCAGTAAGTCACTTGAAAGCAGAGTAAGACCCCGTTATTCAAAGTAGTTGCACAGATGCCCATCTTCCAGAAGGTTGTAGATATCCAGCAGATAACAGTCCTGTGTTTTCCCAGCATCTTTTCTGATAAAATCAAATTTTTTGTTGTTGTTTCTTTGTGGATTTAGGTAGTTGAAGAAAGGAAAGGTATTTGGGCTTAACCATTGTCTTTGTGAAAACAAAGAAGTATGTAGCTCTTCCACAAAACTTGTCTTTAACAGTTTTACTGCGGCAGCTTTAAAATTTCAGGGGCATTTAAGCTCGGGTGTCCCAGAATATTGGGACAAATAGATTGACAATGAAAATGGATGCAAAATAAACACAAATGTTTTTCATTTAAATGCACACTACTTAGTCATTTTTTGTCCTATTTTAGATGGAGTGGTTGCTAATTTGGAAACATAGTATGGAAGAAAGCATTCAGGAATTTTCTTTCCCCTGGGAGTACAGAGCCTGTAAACAGTGTTGTGACTTGATGTTGGCTGTTTGCTGACTTTAACTCCATCCATTTGCAGGGTGTGGCTACGATCCGTCAGATTATTACGGAAAAGCAGTCTAGAGGAACCGTGTGAGGTTTCCAGCCTGGAAGTTTCTTCCAGTCGTGTTGGTAGCTAAGGTTGCAAAGGACCACTGTAGTACTACAAGCCCATGTTTTCTGAAGATCAAGCAGAGGCTTGACCTGAAAAGGCTTCACAGTTTTTCTGTATTTAAAATAGTTTTAAGGTCGTTTATAATACTCTTATGTACAGAACTATCATTTGGCATTAGCAGCATTACTTTTTTCCTCTAGTTTGGTAATTCAGCTGTTCACCTCTGTAATAAGATACATCTTTTAACAACAGTCCACTTCTAACTGCAGAAGTGAATACCTTCCAGGAAATACAGCAGCAGCCTGCTTATTAGTGTGTGAGGTATGTGTAGCTTTACTTATTATGTTCAGCGGAGGGTTCTTCACTTAATCTGTTTTACTATTCCAGGATGAACTTCCTAAGCTAGCAGAAAATGCCCAGATCCTTGGCCTTAATTGAGGTGAAAGAGTTCTGTCTTTTGATGTTTTTTACACAGTATTTCAAAATACACAAACCAAAGAAAATTCAACAGCTATTAAGAATTATCTGGTTTCAGTTCAGGTCGCTGACTGATGTAGGCTTTAACTTTTCATCGCTGCAGATGAACAGAAAGATGATCAGAGAAATCTAATGTGTGACATATGTGAAACAAACAGCTCAGCAGGATGGCTGTAAAGGAGGAGAACTATAGCTCTAACTGACATATTTACACTCACTGAGCAGTATTTCATATTCTAATTACTTCATACTTGGCTACAGGTAAAATTAGTTATGCATGTATCTGTTGACTACCTTCCATACCCAGCTTGTGGTAAGTTTAAGATGGGCAAGGGCAGTCTTATTCAAAAGCTTTAAGGGTGAAATTTCCAAAGGCTTTCATCCGATGAAAATTCAACTCATGTGTTTCTAGACTAGCAGCATTCAGTACCATTTCTGTTAAAAGTGAGAGGTATTTTTATAATCCAGTTCCAAATACCTGCCTGAACCAATCTTAATGAGTTGGTCTGATGTCAGTAGTGCTCTTCATTTAGGAGAGTTGATGTTGAAGACATTTCCTCAGCTAGTATTTCTGTGTTCCTTGTGATGCCTGCTCTTTTTGCATCATTTGTTTCCTTTTTAGTAACATCTAAAATAAAAGCCAAACCTCCAGCCTAGTTTGTAATTTTCTGATTGAATAGAACTGGTATAGTTGCCTGAATCGGAAGAATAAAGTAAGGCACTTATTCCATGTTAATGTGGGGCCGGTTCCTCATTTCAGAATGAGCTGGAAAGGGATGCTTTAACAGTGTCAGCATACGAGTGTCTACAACAGTTTTTCAGCTAGGGTTTTTACAGACTTCTTTTTTTCTTTTTTTTCTCTTCTTTTCTGGTTCTGTTTACCCAGATCACCTCTGACCTCATCTCTGGTTAGGTAGCTAGTATTCCCACATGCAGTGCTATGGCGTACCTGCATACCTGCTGAGGGAGCAGCTCCAGTGTGATCCAGCCCACGTGTGCCATGTCTTGGACAAGTTTGCATGGCTGGGAAGGGTGCAGTGAGCGTGAGAAGTGTAAAACACTGGGAATGTTGGGACTACTTGCATTCCTCTTTTCTCTGGAGTAACACAAGTCTATGTGGCTACTTCAGTAGCGAATCATCAGGGTGTTACCCACAAAGCAGTGGCTTTTCAAAGTATACCTGTTTCCTGTCTGTGTTCTTACGCAGTCAGCGTGAGTGAGCAAATGCTCACACGACAGTCAGTTTTCCTGCCTGGTCCTTGGGACGTGAGATGGCCGGTCTGTTTTTTGTTTGTCCTGACTCTTGTTCTCTGGCCACCCCCCACTCCCCAATTCCTCTGGTCAACAAAGGCTGAGAAACAGTGTTGTTGGAAACTTCCTTGGTAGTTCCTAGAAGGCAGAAGGTTGCCTTTCCAGTTTATTATCTTTATAAATTTGCTTTTATTCATCCTGTGGAAGCACACCTCTCCCAGGTGTTGGAGAGATAGACCGACCTGATTTCTTCTTCCCCCGCTTCTGGCGATGGAATCCAGCCCCTCCCTGGTTCTGGTACTCATCTGCCCCTCCTGCCTCCCCACACATCCTTGTTTTCCCTCGTTAGCTAATTCAGCCCACTGACCCCGTAGGGTTTTGTGTTTTGGTTTTTTTTTTCTTCAGTTGGCTCCCCCATCATGGCAGCGTTAGGTCAACTTAGCTCTTGCAGTCCCATCCCTTAGTCCGCTTCTGGTACATTTTCAGCATCGGTAACTGGGCAGGGTGGTGTGTAGTGGCTGGGCTGGCTGTGCCACGAGGCATAGCCCTGTTGTGCCAGGCGCTCCTTCTTGGTTGATGAGCTGAAGAACCTGGTCAAGGCAGGCGCCAAGCAATTTCTAGAGGCACTGCAAACTTGATTCCCCTTGTACAGTCAGACATACAGGGAATAATTACAGCCCTGCAGAAGAAAGGAGTTGTTAATTTTGCTCTGTGTAAACCATTAACATCCCTGCTAATTAAACAAGAAACTGATTCATTTTTGTCCTAGAGGATGAAGTTAAAAGACTGGATTTTTGGTCAGAAGAGTGTTACACAGTAGTAGCTCCTAGAAAATGGATTCTTCATCCTATGTTCCATACTGGAACAATAAATAATTTGTTTGATCTGTATGCTTAATAATCTGATAGTTTAGTCTTTTAAGTATGTTGTATTGACAATGCAAATGTCATCTGTCAGAAAACAGACTACTGCTGGACCTGTCCTTGATACTAAGCCTGAGAAAGAGTATTTGCAGTCATTTCAGTTTCTGCATGGGGGCGTGATGCAGGATACCAAGCTTTTCTAGATAAGCTTGTGTCTAGCCTGTTCCTTTTTTGTTTGCTGTAAATGTGCAAGGTTGATATTAGTGTGACTTAAAATCAGATTTTCTAACCACAGTCCACGTTTTCTACTTGATACGTTTTTTTGATCACAGCTTGAGCCTTTCAAAATTTAATCAAAGGCTTTTAAAAAAAGTTTGCTGGGAGGAGCGAACCAACCCTTTCCTTTGTCTGATTATCTTCAGACAGATTTTTTTAATTGAAACAACTGGCATTCAAGATACAACCAAAGTTAAAGTTGTTGTTTTCTTAGAGTTCGTTCTGCAGTCAGAAGCCTTACTGTGTTCATATCCCCTTACAGCAGTACTTTTCTGCACTGCTAAATCTATGCTATGACTCCAGACTGGGACTGGCCCATAAAAATTGCTTTCAGTAGAATAGAATACAATAGAGTAGAATAAAACAGGAAGTCTTTATTTACCTTTACAGGACCACAAATGAAACCTAGCAAAAATAATCACAAATTTATTTCATGTTTATGAAGTGATCTCTTCAGGTCTTTTGTTTCTTTAACGGCATTTATATTGCAGTTTACCAAAATATTTCAGGTTACTGAAACACAATGGATCAAGTAATCATTTTTTATTGTTTTCAGTTAGGATCAGGAATAATGAAAATATAATACTTAAAATTGTTATTATAATTTTAACTTTCCCAATTTCCATTACCTTTAGGATTTTTTTGAAAATTGTACTAATACGTTTAACTCAATTAGTTTTTCTTCTGTCATAAATGGACATAAAAATAAATTAAGGCTCAAACTGATGATTAGATTAGTTCAGAGTATTACATTACCATGCATTTACACAGCTGCAGTAATGGTGTGCTCAAGTGTATTCATGCACACAGCTTTAACCTGCAAAAAAAGGAAGAAAATGCCATTTTGCTTTTCTTCAGGGACAAGCTAAAGCACACTTGCTTGTATTCAGTGCTGGAGAATGTTCTTGGGCAATTACTATGTCTTGGCTGATAACATGAATCCTGACTTGATGTTAAGTGAAAATAAACAGCACATTGGAAAAAGCACATCAAATTCTAAAAATGGAATATCATGCAGTTTTCTCAAGCAGAACTGTGCTTCTTGCTGCCCTCTGAGAGGGACAGAGCCCGCACTGACAGTTCTCCCTGGTTCTGAAAATTTCCCCTAGGGTTTCCCCAGGTTTGCATTTATAATTGCACCAGTGCAACTCTAATAAAACCTTGTTGCCTGCCTTGCTGCAGCTAATCCTTTTCATACTGGTGCAGTTCGTCAAAAGGCAAGGTTTGAGACTGTGTGGCTGTTACAGTCTAGTTAGAGCTGTGTGTCTACAAGCTGTGGCTTTCAGAGCTCTGGCTGATGTAGGATCACAGATGCAATACCAAAAGGATGGATAAATGGGAGGGAGGAGGACGGCACAATTACCAGTAATCATGGCTAGAAATGAGCACGATGGGTTTCAAGAACTGCAAGTCTTTGTAATGGCAAAAACAGTAAGAGCCTAATCCTAATTTTCTTGTTGCTTATCATACAATGCAGGGGGGGAAGAAGTAACTTAGGAAGGTAACAAAGCTTCTCCCGCTAGCAGAAGCATTAGTTGTCTTTAACGCTAATGTCTTGTACAAAAGGCCAATGACAAATCGACGGTAAATGGTTTTCATTTATTCAGCGCTGATCTATTTTCAAATACATAGCATAGCATAATCAGAAAGGTGACATGGGAAATGGAAAATGTACTGCATGTTAGTAACCATTTTTTTTCTTGAAGATTTTGTGACCTTTCTTGTTTTTGCTAGCTTAAATATTATGTGAGGCTTTAGTAGCTATACTAAATATGTATGTAGAAGTAAAAATTATCAACGGTATGAGGATCAAGAGACATAACTAATTCTTTTTCGTATGCTACTTCCTTCCTCTTTCTTTTGCTAGCATGGCATGACCCCTCTAATGCATGCAGCGTACAAAGGGAAAGTAGAGATGTGCAGGTTGCTCTTGCGACATGGAGCTGATGTTAACTGCAATGAACATGAGCATGGATATACGGCCTTGATGTTTGCTGGACTTTCAGGTAACTTCTTCCTAAACTTAGATCACTGATTTTTATGACATTGACGGGTACAATTTACCATAAATTAATAATCTAAAGGAAAACATTGCCATGCTTTTATTATTCAGGTTTATTGTGACTTATGTGAACCATGTGAATGTCAAGACCAGTAGAATCATCAGGACAGTGGACTAGGAGAGCTACTGTTCAGGCTTGGGATCTTTTTTTCATATAAAAACTTACTTTGTTCAGCATTTTGGGGCATATAGACTATCTGTACTTTGTCTTGTTTGTTACAGATCTCAAAATTCAGTCTTCTGTGACAGTTTTCTTGTGCAGTGGGATACATTCTGTTTAATTATACTGTGTTATACTGAAAAATATGCTGTACCAAACTGCCTTTTTTAGGACTACAGATCAGTAGCTTTCAGTAGTATTTGAGACTTGTCAAATCAATCTAGTATTTTTCGAATTTTGCCTTTCTCCTACGTTATTTTTGCAATTATCTTGTAGGCTTTTAAAAATTCATTTTGTAAGTTTTTAAAACCTGTTTTCTCACATTAATTTTCCCTCTCCTCTTACTCTTTTTTTTTTTTAATGAGAGTGCTTACAGCTGTATACATCTTCTCCTGTCTCGAGGGGTGGTTTGCAGCTTTCCTCTTTTTATTCTTTTTTCCCTGATGAAAGGAGCAATTATTTCCGTGAGTGAGAAAAAGACACTACATAAAAACATTACTCCTTCTGGGGAGAAAATCAGATTTGGGAATATTAGGATATTTTAAGTAACTTCTTTACTAGTCCACTTACATCTTCCCAAAAAAGAGATTCTAGGGAAGTAAGATTTCTTAGCAGGTAAACTCTGCCTTCTTTCATCGTAAGTATAAAAAAAGAAAGGCCTGTGTGCGTATATGAACTTTAACTGGATCATCCAATGGCTTTTCTCTTAAAACTTTGGTAAAAAGATTTGGGAAATTTCAGCGTTTTGTGGCATTAAGCAATATCAGAGCTGCAGCAGGTAGATGGGAACAAACTCTTAGAGGTTGTTAAATGACTGCAGCTTTATGGAAAACGCTGGATTTTTACCATTTTCTCACAGCTGAGCTTTTAACCTGTCATCCTGGGTTTGAGTGCTGCTGAATGTTGACTTTAAGGTCTCTTATCTGTGAGTGCAAAAGGTACACAAGCACTACTGACGCAATGCCTTTGTTTTTAAATCAGAAACATTCATTTCCATCCACCACCCCCTTCTTTTTTTGTATTCACTTTTCTGTACTTAGCACATGCACAAAAACCTGATAAAGTAAGAATACCTTTGAAAGCAGAACCAGCAAGTGGTGACAAATGTCCTTATTAGTCTCCAAGGGCACCAATTAAGTCATCTAGTCTTCCCATCAAATTTTAGCTTCTTTTTACTTGGTATTTAGCCCAGTCTGAACACCCAGTTCCCACTGTGGAGAAAGGAACAATCTGTTCTCTTCTCTGTGCTCCTGCTACATAATAGTGCTGGATTTGTTTTTCTTCTTAGAATAGCAAATGTTGTAATTGAACTGTCAAACTAGATCAGTAGAATTTGCTTCTATACTTCTATCCAGAGGGACCAAGCTCTGGTGTAGTTAGATGCAGATGACTCCCATAAGCTCCATGGGGAGCTGAATGTGACTTACAGAGAGCAGAGTTATACCTTGCCTGAGTTTAGTTTTCACTTTTATTTGACCCTCTGGAGCCGTAAATAAGGAGGCAGCACCGTGCCTTTCTCTTAATACGTTCTTAAAATAATGACATTAAGAACATTCGTTTCCCTCAGTGTTATTCCTGGTCTTTAAGAAATTCATTCCTTGTTTTTCTTTTTTCTGCAGCATAAAGAATTACAAGTTCTGTTCTGTTCTCTCTTATTCTCCATCTCTTCCCCCCAAATTCAGGAAACAAAGAAATCACGTGGATGATGTTAGAGGCTGGAGCAGAGACTGATGTTGTCAACTCTGTGGGGAGGACAGCAGCTCAGATGGCTGCTTTTGTGGGTAAGGTGAAAGTCTATTATCATTTCCTAAATTCCTAAAGAAGAAAAGTGTTAGATTCTGGTGCTTTTTATTAGAGAAACATTATTTAATGACCTGTTCTGAACGGACGCAGTTGTTCAGCTTTTTTTCCACATCTCACCCTGTAACAGAGTCCATTTGTGTTCTATTCCCATGCTTTGTTTCATAAAAGCACAAATGATCTTATCTGTAAGACTAGATGCTGCTCTTCTCCAAGTGTGCCAGTTTTTGCAATGTCATCACTTTTCCAGTAGTCAGAGGAAGCCGGTAAGATTTGAGGCGTCAGAAGCGCAGTACACAGTGCGCAACTGGAGCTTCTGTTGTGGGGAGGAGTGAGCGCAGCGCTAGGAGCGAGGAGCTCTCCCCTGAGCTTTGCCACTGGCGTGCTGGGCGCTAGCGGGGAGTCACCTCCTGCCCTGCGCCCTCTGCGTGTGGGAGAAGGAGAACTCTCGGAACCCGTTCCGAGGTACTCGGTCCTTACTGACCTGAACTTGACTAGAACAAGGTAGAAGATTTGCCATTCCAGTATGCTGTGTGATCCTGGGCAACACGTGCAGCCAGGCTTTTTTCTGTTGTTACGTTTCTTTTTCCTGTCTTTTTTTCCTAAACCCTTTTTACTTCTTTACCCACCTTGACAGTGCTGGGAGATTCCTGGATTAACATTCCCAAATATACCACTTTTTTTTTAGCTAGAAGGTGTGATAAGATATTACCAGAAAAAATTGAGTCATTTTAGTGACTCAGCTGCTGCTGTCCAGATGACCTACCCAAAATCGAGGACCTGTATCTTCACTTCAACACAACCTTCTTGTGTTAGTTTAAGTGTCTGAGAACTCTCTCGCAAGTCCAGTAGGTGTCCTGGATTGAAGAGCCTACCTTGCCATTTAGATTTACTTCCTAGAATAGTGAGTTAGTGCAGCTTCAATTTCAATCTTACCTCATTCTGCTCTTTTAAAGAGGAAAAGGTTGACATTGCTCACTTGAAGTTCGAGCAGCAAAACCTGAACTGTTCACTATGTCAGAGAAGTCCACTCCTATTAATTATACTTTTGATTTGGAGAGTCTTTTCCAATGGGATGCCGAATTGAGTTATTAGGGAATGGGGAATGTTATCTCCAACACAATTTTGGAGAATTCTTGTTTAAAATCTCATCACGTCACAAAGATAGAATAAATATTTTCAGGCATACTGAGATATGCTACTCTATAAATAAAGTCTGAACTTTGGAATCCATTCTTGTTCTTTTTTATTCTGTGTCCAATCAACATTAATTTATCTGTCTGTGCGTGGGAAGTGAGGATACTTCTTCCCCTGTCATTTGTCTTACACTGTGCTCTATTAGCTTAGAACAGTCTCTTCTAAAACAGTGGAGGGTTTTAAATGCTGGAATTTGGTTGGCTGTCTCTCATACTGATTAGTAGGATTAGTGCCAAGATAAATGAATCAAGCTAAAGAATGTGGTCCTGAACTAGAGAAGCTAAATTTTACTTTCCCTTTAGCCAACTAATCTATCATATTGTCAGATGTAGAAAACAAGAAGGGAGTGTAAATTCTCTCGTCTTGTTCCTTTCATCACAGTCCTTTTTTTTTTTTTTTGGTAAATTTTAAGCATGTTCCGTTCTTATAATTTCTCCCACTTCAGGTTAAGACACTACTACCTGTTTCAGGTCTGAAAACTTACAAGCCTCTACGCAAAAGTCATTAATTTTTGAAAGTACAAAGTGGAGAGAACCTCTCTTGAAAAACGTTCGCATCTGTATAAGACTATCAGTATAGTGTAACTTCGTGGAGAAATACCTATTCTCGTAGTTTTGGCTTACTAGGGAAAGAGGATGCAGGATGGGAACAGAGTTCTTGAAATTTCATGAAGTCATTCCCTGCTGGGAGTCACTAAGTTACACTTGTGGAACATAAAAGTTACACACTGGTAATGGTAATGGCAAGAGTTGCCTGTTACCAGTGCAAAGCATATCATACTAAGCTCATTTGTGGGTAATTCTCACCTGTATTGCTCATATTAGATTTGGTTTTAGGGGCTGTTTTTTGTTATTACTTCATTTCATTGGTGATTTTTTTTTTTTTTCTTCTGCACCTGTAGGTCAACACGACTGTGTGACTGTCATCAACAACTTCTTCCCACGTGAAAGGCTGGACTACTATACTAAACCACAAGGCTTAGATAACGAACCAAAACTGCCAGTAAAATTAGCTGGGCCTCTACATAAAATTATTACCACCACTAACATGCATCCTGTTAAGGTGGAGTAATATGTAAATTGTATGTGTTTGTTGGCATGGAAACTGTTTGCTTATGTCAGAACGCATTCAGCTCTTCTGAGAGTCCAACTGAGATCAAAAGCATTACCCAGTAATTCAGATGCTTCTGAAAATGAGAAAGAATTGGGCTCAACATTTAGACATGGTTAAAAATGAAGCTGTTTCAGAGTTTATATACACCAGAATCTTGAACTAACACCTTTAAGAGGAAAGATTCTTAGTTTTTACATCAATAACCATAAATAGCTTTTTTTTTTTTTACTTTCTTTTTTTCCTAGCCCCACTTAAAGTGGAAACATAAAACAATTTCCTATCTTAACAAAATCTCATTGTTCTCTCAATGCTTATCTCCACATGTATCTTCCTACCTTCATCGCTGGTTCACCATAGTAACATCTACTGCTGCTGCTGTTTCTGAAAGTATGGGCAAGAGATGTTTATTTTTACTTCCCAGTATATTTGCTGAAAATAATGTCTTTTATGGTTTGTTCCTCTAGTGTAGTTCAGAGAAGTTAATACACCTAAATTCAAAGTTCCTTAGGCTTGCCATTCAAAGTCAGGAATTTGTCAACAGTTGCCAGCCAGGTATCTGTGGTACATAAAACCAGTAACGCACCAGTGGCAGGTAACTGAGTTAGTATACAGTTTCCTCTTAAAATAGTTAGTTCAGTGCTTTACTAGTCTACCTGAAGTACTCCAAGATTATGTGAGGTTGATGTGTTCTGTGGAACTGCTTCAATCATACACGTCCAGTTTATTTTAGGTGTTCAAAAGGAAAGAGATTTAGGACAGCATATGGTAGTTTCTGTAACTGTTTCTTTTGAAGTAGTTTTGGTTCTTCATGTTCTTATTCTGAAAAAAAATCCTTGTTATTTTTAATACCAATCTTAAGTGTTTCTTGTATGGGAGCTGCGAATTACAGTGTACTAGATAAATAATACTAAATAATGTCTGAAAAAAGAAGGGGAAGACTGCATAAGACAGAACTAGACAAATATTAGAAACTCCACTGAAATTGAGCTATGATGAGCGACATAACCTTTAATGCTAATGCACAAGTTTAAAAATGCTAGTTCCTAACTGGATTACGTTTTCTTCAATCTTTCTCATAGATTGTGTTGCTGGTAAACGAGAACCCTCTACTGGCCGAAGTAGAAGCACTGCAGAAATGTTACAGGGTTCTGGATCTAATTTGTGAGAAATGTATGAAGCAGAAAGATATGAATGAAGTCCTTGCTATGAAAATGCACTACATCAGTTGTATCTTCCAGAAATGCATTACATTTTTAAAAGAGCGAGAGGATAAACTAGATGGATTTATCAAAAGGTACGTATTTCTACAGAGAGCTCTGAAGGCGTGTGTGTAAACCAGCTTTACAGATATCAGAAAAAGATAACTGTATTAATACATTGAACTGTCTTGGATAAAGGCTATGCCAAGCAAATTTTGAAATAATCCCAGCTGCAGTCACTTCAGGGTGGCACTGACTCCCTTTCTTTTGTCTGAAGTGGCATTGTCCTTTCCTGGGGTCCAAAGGAAATGTTCCTGGAGTTTCGGCTCCCTGCTGGCACTAGTGAGAGCTTGGCAATCCCACATACACTATGAGGCAGCAGAGACCAGCATGTGGTGGGGAAAAAGGGGAGCGATAGGCTGAAAGAAGAATTTCTCAGTGTCCAGTATGGATCGTCTGGGAACATTTCTCTTGCCATTTTGCTCTCCAGTAGTCATACATGGTGAGATTTTTTTTTTTCAAAACCACTTAAGCAACCGCGAACTGTAAATCCTACTGGCTCTGGATGAGACTTTGACTCTTAAATCACTTAGATCTTCAGAATCTACTCAGAGTTACAAAACCGGCTGCCTGATCTTAAGTATCCAAGTGGCCTGGCTTTTAAAAGGATTACGTTCTCCACAGACCTCTGTGGATTTCTGTGTGATACTGAAAATAAATTATGGAGTCAACTTTGACGTACTGAAATCAAACAGTTCATCAGTGATCCATATAAAAAAAGTAGGAGCCAACCAGATAAATGTAGTGGCTTCAGGACTATAGTATGTTATTAAACATAACTAAAGCAGAATTTGTGTTTTAAAGTATTGTGAGTTCTTCAGTGTTCATTTTTACAATGCTTGTTTTTAAACACAACAAAGAATTTTGCTGCTTTAGTCAGATGTGGATACTAATCTACCTGTAGATGATTATTTGTGTGGTTGAGTTAGTAAGTAGTGGTTTCAGAGCATACATTTAGTTATTTTATATTTCATAATGATTGTGCATTCGAATAAAAATAATTTCATTTGTATTTTAAACACTTTTACGTATGAAGTTGCCAAATTAATTTGAATTACAATTCTTTTCCATAATTTGGAAGAGGACAGAGTCCAGCATGCTGTGTATTTGTTCTTGAATGTTTACTGTGTGATTTCTTATTTGACTTTGGTTTTAAAAAATTTAGTCTCTTGAAAGGGAGAGATAAGGATGGTTTCCCTGTATATCAAGAGAAGCTAATTCGAGAAAGTATCCGCAAGTTTCCTTACTGTGAAGCTACATTGCTCCAGCAGCTCGTGAGAAGTATTGCTCCCGTTGAAATAGTAAGTTTTTCCTATCAAGAAAATACTTGCTGATCACCTTGCATAGTAAATTCAGTTTAAACTAAGCCATCTTTCTGTTTCTCAGCTTCTGCAATGTATGATATTAAGAAAAGTTTTTTTGATGTCCCTGAACATTCTGGCAAACTGGAATTTTATTTTACATATTGCAGGAGGGAGGTTCTCCTCCCCCTCTACTCTGCCCTAGTGAGGCCCCATCTGCAGTACTATGTCCAGTTCTGGGCTCCCCACTTCAAGAAAGATGAGGAGCTACTGGAGAGAGTCCAGCAGAGGGCTACGAGGACGATGAGGGGACTGGAACATCTCTCCTACGAGGAAAGGCTGAGGGAGCTGGGCTTGTTTAGCCTGGAGAAGGCTGAGAGGGGACCTTATAAATGCCTATAAATATCTGAAGGGTGGGTGTCAGGAGGATGGGGCCAAACTCTTTTCAGTGGTGCCCAGAGACAGGACAAGGGGCAATGGGCACAAACTGAAGCACAGGAAGTTCCGTCTGAACATGAGGAAGAACTTCTTCCCTCTGAGGGTGACAGAGCCCTGGAACAGGCTGCCCAGGGAGGCTGTGGAGTCTCCTTCTCTGGAGATATTAAAGACCCATCTGGACGAGGTCCTGTGCAGCCTGCTCTGGGTGACCCTGCTTCGGCAGGAGGGTTGGACTAGATGACCCACAGATGTCCCTTCCAACCCTGAACGTTCTGTGATTTCTGTGATTCTGTGTGAAAATGCTCTAAAATACTTCAACTAGTAGTTTTTTTCCTGTGTCCATAATGAATGCTTAAATACCTCAGCTTTTAAAGAAAGTTGAAACAATTTGTTTCTGTGCCAGAGCTTTCTTTTCCTACTCTGGGATGTCTATTCAGTTTTTCTTTGCCAAATTGCTGTTACAAGTTGTAGATTCAGACACAGATGAAACCCATTTTGCACGCTTTTTACCCAGTGTCTAAATTCAGTTTAAGATAAAATCATTTCCTACATTTAATGCATTCATTATTTCTAGTGTACACAAAAAGTTGGTAATATATCATGGTAGAAAAAGGGAAATCATTTTGTGAAGCTCCTTTTATCTCAAGGAGAGGCAAGATGATGCAATACAGAGCAAAATGTATATCTGAATTAGGAAATCAATTACAAGGAAACTAATCTAACTTCAGTTTTCCTCGTATGCCTTTGCTAACGCACTCTTCATTATAGTACTATTAATTAGTTCGCAATACATCTTACACGAGTTACTATTGTTTTTTAAGAATGTTCTCTCCAGTCTCCGAGAGCTTGATGTTCTATGCTCTAAGACTGGGGAAGTGGAACAATTTTGTGACTTGTTTGGATTATGCTGAGTGAATTAAAAATAGCTTCCGTCTTAAGTGGCTCCAGTCTACTAAAACGTCCTGAGGCTTAATGCAATCCCTACTGTTTGTCTAAGCCAGAAAAATAAACACAGTATGAAAACATAAGCCATCATGATGCATTAAGACCTGCTTTAGAGTAAACATTTTCCTTCCTGTCCCTTTTTTCTTAGAAGAACTTGCAGTCTTTTCTGCCTTCTCCACTTAAAGCAATACAGCTTGTCACTTGGGGTTTCTGTCCGTTACGCAGAACTGGAAAGGAGGAGATGCTATAAATTTTGAGTTGTCTGGAAGCCCTTGACCTTTGGCATACACAGTTACCTGGATTCAGTCTGGGCATCTCGGCATTGTCGCAGTAGTTACGATAGTGCAAATTCCGTGGTAGTCTAACAGTTTAAGGATTTGCTTGGAGCAACTTGGTATTTTTTTCCTCTGATGTTTACATCGTTGGCCAAAAGAATAGTCTTAATTTGTAGGTTCCAGTAAAATACACTAAACCTGACTGCTTGTATTGCATCGCAAAGATACTGCAAATAATATCTAAATAATAATATGCCTAATAATGGTTTTGAAGGTTCCACGTTCTGACCATTTGGTCTCTAGTATCCAAGTACGCTGAGCAGAATAGTGTACCAGTGACAAGTGAAATATATTTCCGTGTGCCAGCACAGAGACTAAGCTACAAAAACCTGCTACATAGGATCTACTAGCGGGTGACAGTAAAAAACACAGAGTTCATTAATAGTATTATTAACGATCTCCAGAGTAAAAAAATGATAATTTTTATCCTCCCATCTACAGAAGTTAAGAAATAAGTTAACTTTATATACAAAAATGTATCTAACCATAGACATGTTAAATTGTGCACGTTAGTTGACGTTCTGTGATTAAGTTTTACGTTCTTGCTGCTATGGCATCTTCAGTGAGACTGCAGCTGGCCAGCTGGAAGGTTGCATTGCTTGTTTTGGTTTTCTCTTGCATGTCCCTCTTCATGACGGTGGTGTTTTCTGATCGCTTTACCACCTTTTGTCTTCCCTTTCAGGGTTCTGATCCTACAGCTTTTTCTGTACTTACACAAGCTATTACTGGCCAAGTGGGTTTTGTGGATGCTGAATTCTGTACAACTTGTGGGGGAAAGGGAGCAGACAAAAGATGTTCAGTATGTAAAATGGTAAGAATCCATAAATAGTTCTAATGAATCACAAAAAATAGTGCCAGTGAGTTGCTTAGGATTTTGGGTGCTTGACTATTTACTGTGTAGACTTAGGAGTAATGGCATGTATGCCTACACTGAAAATGTGCAAGCTTGAAATTCACAAGCAGGAGTACTTGGATTTTCACGTCTGTATGTTTAAGAATTAAGAAAAAGTAAAATTTCTGTGTCTTTAGAGTAAAGAAAACAAACTGTTCTTTATAGAGTTCTATATAGGTTAGAACACTCCGTATGACCTTAAAAAAATGCGTAAAAATACCATTAGGTAATGTACATAGAGAGATTTAACTTGGTACACTAAGAAATACAAGAATATTGTATAATTTTTTAGTACATAAAGATGAATTGATAGCTCTTGTAACTTTCAGGTGATGTACTGCGACCAGAACTGCCAGAAAATACACTGGTTTACCCACAAAAAAGTCTGTAAGACCCTGAAGGAAATTCATGAGAAGCAAGAACTGGAAGCTGCCAAAGAAAAAAGGAAACAAGAAAAAAAGCAAAAGAAAGGTTAGGATCTGTAGTTTGCTTGCTGAAACTAATGCTGCATTAACTGCACCACAAGAAACAATAGTAACAGGTCTTAAAAACTGTTTTAAGGTTTGGGGTTTTTTTTAAGTTTTTTAACTTAAAAACAGCGGAGGTTGAAAGAAAAATCGTTGCTGTAACATAACAGCATACCTGCATTTGCTGAAACTCCAGTCTTTCAATTTACAAATGCTGTGTACTTTCTAAAATCTGGTTTTTAATGCTAGAGTTACACAGGTTTCTACAATGAAAGCATTCTGAATTACACTGCGTGTTTCACAGTACAGATCTTTAATCAAAATCATGCAGAAGTTTCATGCTACTCTGCCTTTTGTTGGAGATGTTAAAGGAAGCTGGGTAATAAGAAAGCCGTCCACTCCTTCCAGTTTCAAAGGTTAATGTAGATCTTAATTCTGTAATACTTTCTTCTTCATAATCACAGTATTGAATTAATTCTGTTGTGTACTTTGAATGTGAAGAAAGCATTACTCTTTAAACTGTTAATGGTGTTATTATTTCCCTTCAATAAGCAAATAATTAATACATAATGACTGAAAAAAGTGTCACACACCCTCCCCTTTAATTTACTCTGATATGATGTTTCTATAGGTGAAAAACAGGAAACTTGGAGGCGAAACCACTTTTTCTCTTTTCCAGATTATTAGATTCCCCTTCCCTTGTTTTAGGGATTGTGGAAGTGCATGGACAAATCACACTTGCCATATAATGGCAGTGTTCTTCACTTCAGCTGCACTGTAAAAACTATAGCAGGATATAAATCAGTAATGAATTAATAATTATTGAAGTTTTCAACAGCTTTGTGTGATGATCCTGTTACAAAAGTTGCTGTTGCATGGGATCAGGATGACTGTGGAAGCTGGAAGCCCGGATACTAGAAATCCCCGAGTATACTGCAAACCAGTACAGCAAAACGTAACGAGCTGTGAGCAGTGTGATACCTCGCACTGGTGACGGGTACGCACACTTGCAGGTTCATGGTACCTGAAGAAGCCAGTGGCCTGGTGCTGTCCTCTTCAGAGGGAGAGACAGGATCTTGGTGGACGGCTCTTCTCCCTCCCTTCCTAAAAACGGAACCTAGCATGTTCTGACAAGTCACTACTGCACTGTCTGTACCTTCATGTTCATTAACTTGTTCAGCTACGTTGCCAACACACCATAGACCTTGTCAGATGGTGCATTATTAGCAAGACAGTGAATTCATCCTAGCTTCATGTCACCTTGCGAATGCTGGTATATCAAAGCTCCTCATATCAACAGCAGTTTTATTTCAAAAAACTGATAATACTCCCTACAAACTTATATATCGGGGGGGGGGGGGGGGGGGGGGCGGGAATCTCACAGCTGCAACTACAAGGAAAACCAAGAGTTTTAAGAGTTTCAGCTGTGCAAGAGTGGACTGTGCTTCAGCCTGCGCATAAGGCAGTTAGGTCCGTGGCCGAAGGAGACCTTGGCAGGGCTTTGGCAGTGTTGTGTGGTGAGCTGTGACAGTGTTTTCAGCTGGCTGTCAGTCATAATGGAGAATAAGAAAGAAACCAAGGTGAACTACTTCTGAAGGTGCCTGGGCCTCCAGCTAGGCTTTACCCTCTTTTCAGAATTGCTAGCATGCAACCCCTACTTAGCAGATTCAGGGCAAAAAGTTATTTAACATTTTTTTTTTTTCTCTGAAAACATTGCTTGGAAAGTAAAGGTGCAATAGCTGGTTCCATTCCCTGCAGTCAGGTTATAAATTTTAGGATGGCTCGCATCAGCCGGAGTTCATCGTGGTCAGCTGCTCATTAGCAAAGAATTTTTTCAGTCTGTTATATGCAAAAATGCTGCCTGTGTTATCACATACAGGCTTTTTTTTTTTTTTTTTAAAGAAAAAAACCCTCACCTATACTCTGTGTTTAACCAGCCTGCAGCCATTCTTTGGAATGCGAACTGCAGGAGTAGTGCGAATAAAGCATGTCTGAACTGAAAGTTAAAACAGCTGTAGTGTCCTCCTCTGCTCCTCTCTATTGAAAAGAAGTACGGCAGAATTGAAGATAAACTAATGAAAGCTTTGTGTAGGGTTAGTTTTGGAGTAATCTTAGCATCAGCTTAGGCAGAACTCTAGTGTCTTAGGTCTTTTTTGATGAAGCTTGGTTAAGTTAACAGCTTTTGTGATTGATGCAGCATTTCCTAGTGTTTATTATTCTTCAGTAATAAAAACATTTGCTTGCAGAGGAGTTCAGTGTTTACTAATGATGCAATTTCTCTTTTGTTTAGATGAAGTGCAGCTGGTAGAGGGTAGTTCTACAAGCGAAGAACAGTCAGATCCTGGTCCAGATGCTACCAAAGAAGTGGATCCAAATCACACTAGTGACAGAACGGAAGAACCTGAATCTACCAAAGAGATGGAGGCACTAGCCCTGCACCCTGAAAGTCCCCTGGAAGCCAGTGAGACGGGCGTAGCTGACATTGCTCTTCAAAAAATTCAGGTTTCTGAGGAGTAAGAAGAGGGTAGGAAGGGACTAGGAGTTCTGGCTACATCCCTGTACCTCAAGGGTCCTAAAGAATTTTTTATGCTGACCATGTCTGTGTAGTTACAGCATGGCTTACGCAAGACTCCCTATGACAGACAGCATGTCTCTTTTCATCGTGAGATGAAATACTGGCTAATTTGTCTAAATACTTCAGGTTCTGTTGTAGATTGCCAAAATAGGTATTTATTATCTGATTAAAATCTAGAGTGGCATAGATCCACCTGTATGTGTACCAACAGTAAGCATAGTAAATATCTGTGAGTATCTGTGGTTAATCAGCCACTTAGAGAAAAACAAAAAGCATTTGATTTGGATTATTCATGTTTCCAGAACCTAAAATCTATTTTAATTGTAATTTAAATATTTTTTTTCTGCAAGTACACAAACTGTAGTTAAAAGCATTGGGAAGTCAATGTTAAATTGCTTTTTTACGCCACTTTACGAAGCTTTATGTGAAGGAATGAAGTTTCTGAAAATACTCATCTGAATTCTCAACTTTTCATGACATTAAATATTTTTGACTAGAGAGTGCACAAAAATAGTGTCTATTTTGTGGCAGTTTTATTAAATGATACTACTTTTGCAGATGTCTGAAGCTGACTGAAACGTGTGTTTCAACAGAATTATTTCACTATTGATTTAGTAAAAAATATTGCAAGTTTATGACAGTCTAGTGAAGGGAAGACCAGAATGATTTAAAATATTTTGACTAACAAGAATAATGGTTTCTAAATCTCAACTTTCAGGTAAAAATGCCTTGGAGCACGATGGGATGTAGCTTATGAATTATTTCATAAACATAAAAGATGCTTCATATTGCTCATGCTGGTCACAGTGAATTAAATGGGAAAATTCATGTGTGCACTGACACAACTGAGCTTTCACTTAGGTTTTCAACTAAATATCTTATCTAGAAAATAGCTTCCCTTATCTATGCGGTTTTCACTCAGATTTACTATTGTGTCTCGGTAAATCAATGGGAATGCCACAACCGAAAACACTGCTTGCTGCATAAGGATGGCAAAAGTTGAAGTTCTCTGACTGTTGGGTGAATAACTGGTGTTTTGAACATGGCAGTATCCTTCCACGTAGAGGAATAAGGACCATCCTCAAAATGGAGGAAAAATGCTATTAATTTTTTACTATTTAATATATTGAAAGTTTTTGTTTAATATTCTGAAAACTGTAAAAGTGAGAATACATAACTGTACCTGTGCAGGGAATGTACCTGTGTTATGATTTCAATGATTAGAAGAATAAATTGTGAAGAATAAAGGGAAGTTTTTTAAAAGAAGGGGGCTGAGTGGCAATTCTTGTTTGGTGCGTTTGTTAATGCCTGTTGGAACACGCGGCGACATTCTTTTCCCATTTGGCAGGCATGGGCTCTACAAGTTTAATTTCATGACAGTTGGCAAGCAAGAGCTGCATGCCTGGAACTTGGGTACGGAGTCATGAGGTAGTCACCGTCCGCTCTTGGGTCTGGGAATGCAGAAGTGCAGCTGGTTCCCTCTTCTACGCGCAGCACGTGGGGCTCACTGGAGGTGGTGCTCTTTAAGGTTTCTCTGAAAATGCAAAACCTTTAGGACGAATGATTCGGGATTTTAGAAGTATGGTAAAATCCGCAGCACAAATCCTGCTTTCATTCTGCCGGCCAGTGCTTTTGGTAAAGAAGAAAAGCCCAAGCAATAGGAGAAAGTATGAACATTGGAAGTAGGTGTGAAGTGTGGGGTGACTGACCCAGATTATGTAGTTGTTCTAACTTGAAAAGGCTGGAGACTATGAGCAGAGGCTGCTACGCTTCCCTCTCTGCAGGGAGGCTCAGAGGAGAGCAACTGCAGTCCATGTTAGGGTCCTGGTGGGTGCCTGATGCTCCAGAGCTACCTCTGCCTTCCGCAGCTGGAGCTGGCGACAGCTCTTCTGTTGGAAGACCATGGTTGATAGGTCCTGTGTAAACTTGGGGTAATGACTAGTGCTTGCATAATCATGACTTGGAGGAAACATCTCATGACATGTTACTTACAAGGAACTGTAAGTAAAATGAAAATTCACATGCAGTTTACTGATTCCTTAAGTGAGGTTGTAAGTGACAAGACAGCTGGGGAGCGCAAAGCCAACCGACAAGCTCTCACGCCTTCAGGGGTGCATGAGTCAAAAGACTTTTCTCCCCTCCACTAGGAAAAATGGAATTGTCGTTTCTCCAGCTGTTTGCTAGATGCAAGAACACAGCGGCTGTGACTCTGTCTAGCCTGATTCTTCACAGTTCTGGTGCTCTAGTTGACTTCCGGGCTCAGTGCTTTTCAGTATCGACCGTCTTTTCACCCGGGAAATCTGATTAAGAATAAATAAAAACTTCTCAAACTATCTGAGCCTATCTTCTAGTGAACTAAATGATGCATGTGCAAATCACTTTAGATTTTTGATGCAGGTAGGTTTTCAGAGCTTTTTTTCATCTAACTAAAAAGGGAATTCCCAGCAAAATTTGAAATTACTGTTGTAATTTGAGTATTTCTTCGTATACAAATAGCTAACATTATTCCTTTTTCACCAATGGCTCTGCACCAGACCCAAACCTTTTAACAAAGCTCAAATGGATGAAGAGCTTCTGGATGCCGTGGCAGCATTTTTTATTTAATCTATGTATTCCTGAGATGCTTGTGTGCAACAGTGGGAGGGCCAAAAAATCTAAGAGGTTTTGATGGACTTTTCACCATCAAAGATTATATATGTATAAATTAACTCATTGTCTTTTTCTCTGAGCCCATCTATACGTTCAAAAAGATTGCAATGTCATGTTAAAATTCTTTAACAGTTACTCCTGTAAAATGTATATTTTCTTTTCAAAATCTATATTCTTTGGGGAAAATGTTAAATCCATTGTTAAAAAAGATTCTGTAATAAAATTCTTTATGTTGAAACACTACATTGTGGCATTCTCTGAGCAGAAAGCTGAAACAAGTTTTCTCCAATCAAAAGAAGATGGGTAGAAAAATATTCCAGGCCAGAAATACCGTGCCTCTAATTTGATGCAAAAATTTGAAATCAGTGACATTTACTCTGAAATGATGTTGCTTACTACCTTAGACTCGCTCCAAGTTCCAAGTGGGATTCAGTCTGCTTCTAGAGAAAATCTCTTAAACGCAGCCTTTTCCGTGTCTGTTGTGACATGTAAAATCTACAGATTCTGGGATTGTGAAATAGCTGCTATGACATTATTACATCATAGATGACCTCCATGAGCAGAGTCAGAGTTCAAGACTCAAGACAAACCAGGGATAACACTTAGTAAATCCCAACAGTTACTTAGAGAGGGCCTCTTTAAGAAAACACATGAGCTGAAGCTTAGTTTGGTCTAGCTTCTCTGTGGGCTGATTCAGTTTGAGAAATTAAACGTTCTTGAAACCTAACTGAAACCAAGGTGTTGGGCTAAATTTTAAAACCATAAAGATGAGGCTAATGTAAGGACATTTACAAAATGGATGGAACTTTAAACAAGAAAAATAGGGAAGTTGAAATCAAAAAGGAAGAAATCTCATATCAAAAAGGTGAACAGAATGATGAGATTTAACAAAGAGGAAGTCCTGTATCTGGGATGGAGTAATCCCAGGCTCACCTGGAGCCAGCAGTATGCCCTGGCAGCACCAAGAAAGAGAACTGGTGCCATGCATCAGTGACGACAAAAGTGTAGTGCAGCCGGCAGACCACAAGTGTCATTATTCCACCTGGTAGTTGCTAGGCCATGTCTGGAATACTGTGTCCCATTTTGGTCAACTCAGTTCAAGCGAGCCATTAAAAAACAAGAGGTGCAGAGAGAGTGCCACCATGACTATCAGAGGGTTGGCGGAATTTAGTTTGTTCAGAGAAGAGAAGACCTGGGGAGATCTAATCACAGCCTTACGAGACCTAGAGGTAGTAACAGAGAAGATGGGGGATGCACAGTGACAGGACAATAGCCAACAGGCCCAAGTTGTTGCAGAGGAAATTCCATCTGAATATAAGAAAAATGCGCCGGAGTGCAGTTAAACACTGCAAGAGATCACCAAGAAGTGGTGGTACCTCCCTCACCTTGACAGGGCACTGGATAACCTAATCTCTGACTGCGCTTTCAACGGGAAGGTTGGGCTCGATAAGCTCCAGGGATCTCTGCCAACCTAGACTCTGCTGTGACTTCGTGCTAACTTCGGAGAGAAAGAAGGAACTCAGAAGACAAGGCTGAAGACAGGCTTTGATATGTCAGATAGCATTGACTTTAAGCTTTTGGCAAAATGGAGGGAGAAAGATGTGAGGAAATATTTTATTTTCCATCTGTATGCCCATCTCCCACCGGCTTAGTGCTAACAGGCTTTTTAGGAGCTGAAAGCACCCGGTGTAGCGCTGCACGACCCATGCGGTTATCAATGAGAGTGTTCAACCCAGCCAGCGGTCGTGGGGCAGAGCCTCGCGCATGGCAGGGCCCGTCTCTCCAAAGGGACCGCTCCGCAGAGGCCTGCATCCCGGGGGATTAGCAGCCACAGCCAACAGCGAGGCATCGGCATGCGTCAGAGCTCATGGCTCCGCTGTACTGAGACCAGATGAATATCCTCAGAAAACCAGTTTTCAGTCACTCGTGCAGCACACAAATTAAGAAGTTTGAAACTTTAAACGCTCTCAGACGTGAGAAAAGTTAATGGTTGCTTTCTTGTATCTTTCTTTTGAGGGAGGAAGACCAATTAACTGCCAGTGAAGACGGTAAGTCTAATCCTCCAATAGAAACTAGAAAGATTGAAATTATTTATCCTTAGCTTCTTAACAATTAACTTGCAGTTTAGCTTTAATAATATCTGATAACAAAAGTATGGCAAGCATTGCATTTAAAGCAACTTTTGTTGTAACATTGCCACTATCATTTGTTTTCTTAATTTCTTCACTCTCCGTATTACATATCTGGTGATAAAAGGAATGTTACACTTTTATACTTTTTTTGCTGGAAGTTCATTTAATCAGATGCATGTTTTAGTGTACTTGTTTTATAGAGATATTAACTTACTTAAGAGGATTATCTTCACACTAGAGGAATAATTTTTTTCTTAGGGAAGAAAGCACTCATCTAAATTGGACTGTCAGCTTCTCATGGGCTGCTTCTGCTTTGTTTTCAAGCCGTCTTTCTTGACAGGTGGGTACTTTGTTCCAGTCAACAAAGGAAAATTCCATTAGAGATCTTGTCATTGCCCGCAGAAAAACAGCATCTTCGGGGTTCTCATATGGTACTCTGCAAAAAGAACACAGCAAATATGCATTATCTGAATGTTTCCAAACGACTTTGGAGCTAATTTACTAGACCAACTCTGTGTTGAAAGTGGTCAGAAGTCATGATGACACTAACAGCAAGCATTTGAAAATTTTAAATTTTTGGAACGCTTCCTTCTGTTAACAAATTTAAGAACGCAAAACAAAATGGGGAAAGGTCAGAATCACAGGATTCTAAAGGGGGGAAAAAGATCATACCATGAATTGTTTAAAGTGCATTTATAGTAGACTTTAAAATTTTATTTTGGTTTCACTACTTTTTTACCAAAAAAATTCTAATTGTTGTATACTTTTAATACTCTGATACAATGGAGATCATAAAACTAATTTTATGATTTCATAGTGACATGATACCCCTTAATGCAAATGCACATTTATTTCACCATGGATCTTTTAACTAGCCACCATGCAGATATCCCTTCTCCAAGCTCTGAATCCAGAACACTGTGAGCTTGTGTTGTTGGTACGTATCCTGCCACAGCTGCAGCCTGGGAGAGAAAAGTGGCAGACGCACAGTGCAGAATTGACAGGGAGGTCAGGTTAGACCAAAACCTTTTAACTCAGATACAATATTAAAACCTGTTCTTACAAGAGCTCAGTTCTTAAAGATGTACCTGAAACACACCCCTAATACAAACCATGGGACTATCTCTACCGAATGTAACGCACTTTGTCATGAAAATGTACCTTGCAAAGCCTAAGCACCTACATAAATAAGATAGAGAGGAAGTTTTGCATCCAGTGTATCAATGAGGATAGCTAACTCCACTGAAAGCAGGTAAGAATTCATTTTTAAACAAAAATTAGCTTGATTGTAAAGAGCTGTACTCAAAGTGAGTATCTATATAAAATCAAATTGTTAAAGGATATTATCATATGTAGACTTTTATTATTTCCTTTAATAAATTCTTCAAATATTTTCCTGTGTAAAGCTAGAAAGTAAAAACAAGCCCGATACCTGAAGTTTGTAAATTTACTCTTATAAAGATAGCATCCAAATATGTCATCACATCAAAATGCAACCTTTATACTGCCTCAATCCAGACACAGAGGTAACAGAGGTAAGTTTTACATTTATTCCTATGATTTTGAAACCAAACAGAATAAAAGTAACATCAAGTACAGACTAAAAAGGTTTAATTCTACAAGTCAGTAATGTTTTCCAGAGAGTATATACAGCCAGTCAGGAGAAAGTTTTCTGGGCCATAATACAGAACAGCTATTCTGATGCTCTAATACTTAAAGTGTGGTTTTTCTAGTGATCAGTATTTGATCTTATAAATAAACAGCATTTTTATATACCCATTTCCAAATGTGGAATACCTTTCAATATTAAATTTCAGACAGCAGCGTGTGGGTTGTCTCATTAGAATAGTACAGAATTGCAACTATGTTAAATACAAAGACCAGAAATTTTTTCAAAACCTCATTTTTACTGGAAATTTTCCAGTATTTCTTAGGCATGAGAAGAGGAAATCAAGTAAACGCTTCAGAGATGTAAAAGAAAAACAAAAATCCAAAAAATTACTTACTTAATTGTGCGATCTCCAAATTCACAACCTATAACAAAAAGTTCAAATGAAGACATTAATGGCTGGACAGCATCTTGATTAGCTGAGGATTACCATCCTGGTCCTCAATTCCTTGCTCAAATGAACTGAAAACTGGTAGATTATTTGAAATGTTTGTGATCATCTTTTATTAAATTACTGTGGAAACAAGTATCTGTTGGGGTTTTTTTTTAGTTTATGTAGTTCTTGTATTTTATTTCCCATAGACATACATTCCTGTGCAATTTTTTTTTCTTTCACAGAAAAACAATGACACTGTCTATATAAGTAAATGATTGCATAGTAAGACAATTGTATGCCTACTTTGATAATTATCAGCAAAACAAATAAATATGATGAGACTGTTCTTTTTTTCCCAATCTTTTCAAAACTGTTGTTAAATACAGTGCTTTCAGGTTTACTATTGTGATATCTACATTAAAAAATTTTTGTGGGTATTTTACTACCATTCCAAACTACTGTTTAAAATGCTATCACTTCAGTCATCTATGCACAATCTTGTTTTCCTTATCCTGAAAACATCAAAAAAGCAGATGAGCTTGTGTAGGATTCGAACGTTTGTTCTGGATTGTCTTACGGCACAATTCACAAGGCTGCAGGTGGCATTCACCTGCTTTCCTGTGCCAGGATCAGGCTGTCTTCCAGATCGGAATGTTTTAAGAACTCTTTAAAAATTACTTTATATGCTATTATAAGACATCAATAAACTATTCTCAGCTTGGAAAGCAAAAAAAGGAATCTGCTTACAAAACTAGGCAAGATATGCAAAATTTAAAACACTATTTAGAAGAAAATACTTTCTTCTGCAGATTGTTTTATAGAAGCACTAGAGGGCATCAAAACTCCACGATGCTGATCACTGTCTGCGACCCAGCCTAGAAGTGTATTGAGATGTTTTTAATTAAATAAAACTAAACATTCACAAGACACATACTGAAAAAAGCCAGATTTTGTTTGTGCAGCTATCTTTAAGGACAACTGTGTAACTACAGGGAGCGACTAGAACTTACTTGCCACAATACCCTTAGTAGAAGGCTTCATTTGTTGCCTGTTGCTGCTACTGCTACTTCACGACGCAATTTGGTTGAGCTCCTGATGCATTTATACTTTATTACGACAACCAACAACTTTTTATCAGATGAACAAAAAACTTTTTCTAATTCAAATCACCTGGAAGTGTGTGCTTTTCCTTACATTATTATAAATACCTGAGGGCATCATCAGTCTTCTGACTGGCTGAGTGCATCTGCTAGATCCCGCTGCAGTCCCCAGGGGTGTATTTACTCTCTTTCCAAAAGCTATTGACTGCACAACACAAGACCTTTTGCGGTTATAAAGACGAAGCGCTGATGCCCTTTCTCTTTGCGTAACTGCTGTTAAAGGGAATATAAAAAAATTTATTTTTTTCTCCCAACTTAAAAGGCTGGTATTATCTGTTTGCATGCAGGAGGTGATTCACTTGTTTTGTGCTGAGTTTTGTAACAATAGTGGTGTAAATCTGCATAACTTCACAACGATTCAAAATGGGAACACAGAGTGATACTTCCTGAGGCTTTAGGGTGAAGTCCTGCCCAATAACATGAAGTTTTTTCTCGGGGTGCAGTAGGATCAGAGGTTTTAAACCAAGAAACTAGAAAGCAAGGCTTTTCATACAGCTTAAATGAGATCTACTGCAGAAGTCAGTAAAGGTTTGCAAGTCTCTCTGTGCATAGCAAAACCAAGTCCTGGTTCGAAGCCAGTTCAATTCCCATTGCTCAATTATAGAGAAAACTGTAGGGGTGCAATAAAAAAAAAGCTTCGAATTTTCCAGTTTTGCATTTTAATTCAAAAATAACTTTAAATTTTAAACAAAGAGTTTGAGACTGTTAAGCCAAACAGGGGATTTTAACTTCAGTGATACAAACTGTATAATAACCTAGTACTTCAGCTATGGAACAGAGGTGAACTAAAGGTTTAGAACATGTAACTCCAGCAGAAGCATTTTGAATTCAGGGAAGTTTTTAGGTCATAGTGTCTAGGGGACCAATTAGGAAGGAACTGCAAGTAGTCACGCCTGCAGGTAACAAGCATGAGCACGTCTTGTGTAAAGGAGCCAGCCAGGACTATGCTGTGGTAACGTTCTACAGATGGTGAAGAACCTTTGTAACATTAGATAAATAGTTCACTAAATAGAAAGTCCAGGGAACAGCTTGATACAAATGAATGCCTCAAGTCTTAATCCAGGACTGATTACAGTATAACTGTATTCAGGCGATTAAGTCCAGGAAGTTTTACGGAAGTGTTTCTAGAGCTGTAAATGTAACACACATTTTCCAGCACATTAAGCTTCAGTCATCACTCCCTAGTCAAAAATGATCATTAGTAAAACAGTCTGACGGACACGCTAAGCACAGGTGTAACACAGGACCAAATATTCGAGATACTGGAGGCACCAGCGCAAATTGAATGTGTAAGCAAACAGCACGTGGCCAGATCCAGCAGCTCCTCATCAACCCCTGGCCCATGCTGTGGCCCATTCACCAGCCTTCCTTCATGACAGAGCTCACAGTCTGCCAGCACCTGCAGATGTAGGGGGGTGTTGGTCTCTTTCCCAAGTAACTAGCGATGGGACGAGAGGCAATGGTCTTAAGTTGCATCAGGGGAGGTTTAGACTGGATATTAGGAAAAATTTTCTCCACTGAAAGAGTGGTCAGACATTGGAACAGGCTGGCCAGGGAGGTGGTAGAGTCATCAATCCTGAAGGTGTTCAAAAAACATGTAGACATACCACTTCAGGACGTGGTTTATCAGGCACAGTGGTGTTGGGTTGATGGTTGGGCTTTATGATCTTAGAGGTCTCTTCCAACCTTAATGATTCTAAGAGTCTATGATTCTACGTCCTGTGGCTGCCTTCCTCAAGTCCTGCATCTCGACTCCCCTACAGACCGGGAGCAGGTCTGCAGGATTACATTGTTTTTCCTCGCTACTTTCTTACAAGGTAGAGCCAAGGCAGGAATCAACACCCTTCTTGGTGCTCTCCAGTGGTTATCAGTCCTCCCACCAATCACATGGCTCTACAAACACCAGAGACAAAAATCACCAAAGCTGATTTTCTGGGTCTGCTGTGGCATGTTTATGGATTGACTGAGTTATCATCTGGCTATTCTTAAGACTTTCTTTTCTTTTTCCACAGAATTTACAGTAGACGAGCTGTGAAAGATCTCTAGATGATTTATGAAGATTTGTATCAGAAAACTTGGTCAGCATGTACCTCATCAAGAAATGTGCATATACGTATTTAAATATAGCTGAGGATATTGTCCATATCTAAGTAAACACACTCACCCATGTGACTATACCAGCTGGAATGCACAAATGCAGGTGCATGTTTCTAAGCACAGGCTTTTATTTGTCTTATCCAAAAATATATAGACCAAGATATAAGATAAACATACACAATTTAAATAGAAAAATACAGAAATCAAAAGCATTTGGCAAAGTAAACGGTTTATGCCATGCAAAGTCATGCTTGACAAATCTTGCAAAAATGAGTATCTGTTCGTTAGATCTTTTGCTATCTCAGCAAGTGCATGTAAAAGAACAAGCAAGATTAATTCGTCTATTTTTCCAAACTGATCAAAATCAAAAGCAACTGTCAATGCTTTGTGAGAAGAGGAAAGTAATCCTTACACTGCCTGTCAAGGAGCTGCACTGAAGGAAGGCAATAGATCACATAAAGCCGGTAGTCTGGGTCTTGTGCCAGAGGGTTATGGAACAGGTCTGCAAAAGGTACACAGAAACAGCAAACAGCAAAAAAACCCAAACACAGGAAAATACAAGCAACTAACTTAGCAAGGCAGGAAAAATAAAAATCACCAGTAGCCAAAGAGTTCATACAAAATATTATCAAATTCTAATTGTTCTTATGCTAGGCAAACAAAGCACAGTCTGCACACACGCAAAATTACCAAACCAGACACTGACTGCAAGAACTGGCTCCTTGCAGAGTATGCAAAATACCACAGGCAAGAACCGAGTAAAGGTGCCACCATGCACTCCAAACCTTTGAAGATTTTTTTCTGTTTTTTATGATAGACAGACAAAACCACTAAGTGTTTGCCTTTGATTTTCTTACGTATTGTTAGGTGATGCCTATTTTAAATAACAGTAGTCTTTTAGGTGTGACAGCTTAAGGGAAATACACAAAATTTGTAGGGGGAGTGAGTTATTAAAACCAGATGAGCTTTAGGATACCTAAGGCTTTATCATAGCTGATATAAATTTTTTATCCCACAGACACAATTCAAAATGTAAATACCCCGTCTTCTGCTGTTTTGACAGATGAGTTTGAAAACTCAAAAAACTTAAAGAATAAAATGTTTAAAGGGGCTGAAGCTCCTGAGAACCTGAGTCCCACTAACTTTCATTGAGACTTCAGGTACTAAGCTCCAAACGCCCATTGGCAACTTAACTAAAATACTTAACGTTCAGGTCTGTATTACCTGAATAACCAAACGTCTGCAACACAGAGACAGGGGTCAATGCTGTGTTGCTGCTTTGCCAGATGAGCAACACTTGCCTAGCTGACGTGCCAGATCAGGTTGTTTCTCTACAGTGGTATCTGAGGTCGATTAAAATAGAAACTGGCTCATTCACAGATCAGCAAACAAAGTGTTGTTGGGTGTTTTCTTTCCTAAACGAAAAACATAATAATGCAATTTTTCTCATTATACAAATTCTGTTCTTCTGAGACAGTAAAAATAATCAGGAGGCTGCTACCCTGATTTCAGAGCAGGGCAAAGAAATCTTAAATAATAGTTTTGACAACTTCTACCAAGTTCTACACTGGCCTGGTTTTCTCTCTGAGGAGAGGCTACGGCTAATATTCACTCTAGGGTAAAAAAATCCTGTTGCATGTTATTTTAGCAATTAGGGAGGGAAAGATGGTATTGCAGAAGCAAATAAGAGATATGAGAAGGAGAGGAAAGTCTGGAAATACTCCACACAGGTTTGTAAACTACAAAATGTCATTTCTTGTTCTTCAGGACAAGTATGACTGCCAAAGAGGGCGCAGCGCTTGAAGCGATTTAGCAGTTACTTTGAGGGTGCAGTAAGGCTGAAATGGACATTTGGTATGTCCTACACAGCCTGTTTATGTATTCAGAGGAGAACTTAAAATATTTTTAACTCTTTAACAAGTTTTAAAAAAACACTGTACTTAGAAGTAGTAAGAGACCCACATGGTGGCACCAAACAAAAGTTCCATTTTTACCAAACAAAGTAGTATGTAGCTATTTTTTCTAGAAAGTGTTCACAGAAAGAATATTAGGTATATACCTTGCAAGTCTGTTCTTGAGTTGTGAAAACATGTGATAGCATTCCAGAGAGAAAAGTGTTTCAGAAAGGTGTCTAAAAGCAGCTACATTTGGTGTCTTAAGCAATAGTGGAATGGAATGAAGATTCGAGAGAGATTTTTCCAAGGCACAAACCGGGGTTGATATGAAGTCCTTCTGAATCTGGATGCTACCTGGAGCACGTCCCTCCTCATGAACACTGATTGGTAGGTTTGTTTTAGAGTATATGAATTTTTCTACTGCTCATTCTTACAACAAATCCAACCATTGTATGGATCAAGATGGTCTTACTTCACAAAACATCTGAGATCAATTCTTGGCTCTGCTATCTACTTTCTTGTCAAGGTCACGCAATTTTACTTCTACAAATTAGGAATAATGCTTTCTTTCTTCACTGTTTTGTCTGTTTTCTCTGTTTCAAGTGCAGAAAAAGAGTGTGCCTATCCCACACGGGGCAGAAAAGAACTACTGCCATAGAAACACAGTGAAGAACAAAAAGTTTTTTGAGGTCTAGCAGCAAGATGTTATCAGCTGTGGCCTGAGGCAATTTACAGAGTACATAAAAATCTTGGATTCTAAATGGGAGATGTGCACACAAGGTGAGCCCATAAAGAAACCCTCTGTGTCTCCCAAAAGGCTGCAGCTGTGAGCAACCCATTCAGCAAATCTTCAGAAGCCGAGTGTCTTCCCTAAACACCTGATGAAGAACACTGTTATGCTACAAATGCAGTGCAGGGCAGTAGCTAAAAATGACAAGAGAGCCCTAAGGAAGAGAAATGCAACATTTTGACAGCTGGATGCTGCTTCTGAAGTGAACAATAATAGTGTATTAGACTGCCCCATTTCAATAGTTTTAACGTCCTCAAGAGCTACAAAATAATAAAATGTTATTATATATCCAGAAGTTCTTTTGAAGGCTAGCAACTGGGTTTTTTACTTGGATTGTCTGGCGATAAAAAGATCTACCTCACAACAGTGAGAACTCTCCGATTCCCAAAACAGTTTTTATTTGATAAAGGTAAATGATGGGCACAAGCCTTTTCAAAGCTACACAGTGCAAACTCTGCATCCACTTCATATTTCTTAGTATTGCGAGTAGGCAAATAAATGATACAGTAATATGTAAGATATATAGGATATGACTTCTAAAATTTATTTTAATTTACTGATGTCATTTACTTCAAGTATGACTGCATTTTATGAAACCAATAGAGTCCTGTTAATTTGAGGACTCATTACTAAGAAATCTCTTTGAAACAAACACACTGACAATTTTTTCATAACTGCAAAGGTCAAAAAGGAATCACTGTAATGTTAAGGTTATTAAGGTTATAAAGTTTCTTGCACTGATTAGCATTTACTCTCATATTTTTAAACTAAAGAACAATTTTTTTATCAGGGTGGATTGCTATATTCTAGATATTGTTTGATAGTTCTCTTAAACACTTGCTTTTCTGTGGTGTTGGCCAGTCCAAAATGCACCCAATTTTTCACTATGTCTTTGTGACTGCCATTCATAGTAACTTGGCAGCACTTTAACTACCTGCTATTTGTCTTTATTTCCCACAGATGGATGCAACAACAAACTCCCTGTTCTTGTTGAAGCTTCTTATTAATTGGTAGGGCTATAACATTAAATTCAAGTGACTGCACCATTCATACACAGGATGACTGTCCAGACTTTCCCTAATCACTTCAAACAACTGCATTCTTAAATGGACTATTTTTTCACTCTTGCATATAACGAAAAAAATTATAGTAAACACTATTCCTAAACACTTCATTTGTTTTTTAATTTTGGTCCAGGGTCAGGTTCAATTAAAAATGTACTTTTCAGGCCATTATTTTCCTTTCCTGCAATCAGACATTCCATTTTTTTAACCCATAAGGAGTTACGGCTTGATGACATTCACCTCCATTAATTGTGTCACTAAGACGCGAAATTTGTTTCCTGTTTTCTCAAAGGGCCGAGCGTTCGGCATGACCTACGACAACATTCTTTCAGGAACCATGGAAAAAGACTGCTTATACTTTCACTTTCAGTAGGTTAACAGCATATAATCCTACTTTTCCTGGAGGCTACTTCTTACGTTGTAACTTAGCGGCGCCAACACTGTCTTGTATAACTTACTTTGAAGTTTCAGAGCCTATGCTACTTTCATTTCCAGCCAGTATATCAAAAAGTATGCTACTTAACAGATATTATTATACCTAATATCTAAAGTATATTTATTCTTAGACTCTACAAATCCATAGAGTCTGCCAGAAAGATGCAGAAAGGAAGTTCTACGAGCAACAGAATTAATGAGGCAGGAATTTGGGTTCTACAACCTATCACTCAGACTCTCAAACAACAGTAACACCCATTCCTCAACTCCCTTCACTTCTATAATAATCTCACTGTACTCCCGTGTTCCCTTACAAAAAGGTAGCGGTAAGCTGCTTTGACTGCCTCCAAGCTACTCATCCAGGAGACTGGCTAGCCAGCAGCCAAAAAGAGTCAACTTCTGAACTCATCTGGCAGTTTTTAGTTAGTTGAGGTAGTCTCTGTGGAATTTTCTTGTCTTAGAAATCTCTTTCTTCTGTCAAATTTGGTTGAAATTGATAATTAGCTTCAAAAGCTATTGGTAAATGATGAGGAAACAGACAAGAAACATCTTGGTAAGAAACACTAAAAAAACTACAGTTCGTTGTTCTGCAAAATAAAATAAGGTATTACTTAGGGTCTGCAAGCTTATCATTCCTTTCAATTCCTTCACCGTTTTGCCAAGTTTTTTTAACTGGTTGTTGTGAAGCAACAGAATCCGTAACACACATAAGTGTTTCAGAGCACCTGAAATAAAATGAAAAATAATTATTCTCACCATACCTGGCTGCCTTTATTAGATAATTGTTTTGTTATGCTGCACACTGAATTTGATATTGTAATTGTCCATCTACACCTGTCTTTTGGTAACACCTTGCATGAGATTCGTAAAAAAAAAAAATCATCAGAGATTTTAATACCGCTTTCATCTTTCTAGTCACGTCCTTTGAACATACGCCTCACTTTTTTCATTCCGGTTCCTCCCATTTGTCCCCATCACCCTTGCCTCAACAAATCAACTGCATCTTCTCTTCTTCCTTCCTTCCTTCCTTCTATATCCCAGTAATCTTTGATTAATTCCTCTTCACTTCCTTTTACCCTGACCCAGTATTACCTTTGCCTCACAAACCACAGTATATCCCTAATACTATCTATGCTTCACAAGCAATAAATAGCGAATTCCTTAGAAAATGGTTCAATTCCAAATAATTATTATGTATTAAAAGTTATGACAAAATATTTTTGTGGCTGACCCAGGCTGTGTGTTCACATCCTCACATCACATCAGGTTTAGACATCTCATTTTCCAAATTCTATACCGTATTTCTCATCCACATTTCTCTACCAATGACACTTGCCCTTCTGTTTACCCATATTTTAGTATCCTCTGTATTGTTTCTTGCGCCCATGTTTCTTTCAAACACTCATTTTTCTCAAAATCTCTCAGAAACTACTCAATATCATTTCTCATCCCAATATTTTATAGGGAACAGAGAAAAGTAAGATATTAACATTTAAAATGTCTGAAATATACACAGATTTATTATGCTTTGGCCTCTTCATTCACAAATTCACTAGTCTGGTACAGCCACTTTCATCTACAAGAGCAAGTATAACTGAAATAGAAGTGTAAGACAGATGCAACTTTACAATAAAACAGTTTAGCCGTAAATTTGCAAAATACTTCAGATTATAAATGTAACTATATCATGAAGAAACTGCAGAACCTTAGCGACTACCTTACAAGTGGGTTAACTAATTTAATACTCTTTTATTTTCATGTTAAGTCTGTCAGCACTGCTATCAGTTTTTCATCATATAAACATAAATAACTCTAAAAAGGTACTTTTATCAGCTTATCACCTGGTCAGCAAGAGGACTACAAATCATCATGTAAAAAGAGCTCTCCATGTCCATTTTCAATATGAAATATGGTCATGTGAGATCAAACATATTTTGGAATTGCCTGACATTAAAGTGAATGACATTTCATCCCTTAGTCGAGGATAAACATATCAGCTCATTGCCACTCAAGTATGCTGGAACAATCAAATCTGTAAGAAGATAATTAACACATATTGTTATGCATACATAGCAGGTTTCAACCATTAAGCTACCTGCTGTCATTCACTTTTATAAATTAGAATGCTAATACACAGAAAAGAAAGTACAGGCCTCTGCTCAACAATCTAAAAAGAGAAGACTGGTACCTGCTATATCTGTCAGTTCGTTATTGTTGAGATAGAGTTCAGTCAAGCAATAGTTTTTGATCAAGAAAGTTAAATCTTGGATCTGAAATTAGAGTCAGGAAAACTGTTATATGTCAGTCTAAATTTAACTTTGGAGAAGTACAAACATCACCTCTTGAAAACTGTTTTAACTATAAGTAGTTTCTGTTTAAGACTACTGGTTTAAGTGTTCTCTTGACAGCTGAACCTTCATTAGAAATACTAATTACACATCAAATACACATAGTACAGCCCTACCTAATTTTTTGAACTACAAATTAAATATTTCAACATTAAAGTTTAACAGATTTCATTAAATTACTGGTCTTCACATTTTCTTTTGCTTCTTTTCACATTTGAAATATTTTTTATTGTGAGAAAATCCTTGTAGGATGTAATAATTCTATGTTGATTTAAGAATACGCCTGAAATATATCCTTGGAATAAGCCCAGCATCTAGTTTTATAATTACTTCTTCATCAGCAGGTCCAAAGAGCACATATTAGTTCTAAATTTCCAAAAATGACATTTAATCTGATTTACAGAATCAATTACCATTACAGAAAAAAATGTATGTATGCTTATATTCCCAGTAAAGAGTTATCTTCAGTCCCTATGAAACCTCATGCCTGTGCTTGGAGAAACTCAGTTCTGACATCATCTTGACTTCAATGCAAAGTAAAGTATATGCAACGGGACACCAAGCTGACCATTATAACAGTTGAGAACTGGGAGTACTAATGGTGCCTAAGTATTTATCCTACATTTTCAATGCAAGAACAACAAACAGAACTTTATTCCTGACACTACTTTGATTTTTGTGAGGCAAAGTTATTTGTTAGAGGGGCAATCATTTCAGTCCTTGAGTTGTGCCACTGATTTTAAAACAAAGGTGCTTTGTTCTGTGTATTAACAGTATCTGAAAGTTGGAAGGAGGAGAATAAGACGGAGGTTTTTCCATTCCTAAAGTTCTCTGAAATCCTCTGAGAAAAGACATTTTAAAGTTCAAAACAATACCATTCTCTGAGTCTTCATTCACCTCATAAAAACCTGGTTCACCGAAAATAGCAATATTCTACAAATAAAAAAAATCCTATTCCTCACAATGATTATTGTACCTTGTATAGTGTAAAGCCCACATATACCTATTGTACGCAGTGGTGTTTCTCTATCTTTGACAAGTTTGTTTTTTTCAGGTTCATCTGAAATTTACTTTGTTGTGATAAAATCATTGTGATGCATTCTTAAGGGAAGAAAAAAGATCCCAGATCTTCTGAGTTCAGAAATATATGCTGCCCCTATTAGAGCATTTAGCTGACACTTCTACTAAGAAAAGCCACTGAGTGGCTTCTCCAGACAAGTTATATAGAAAATGGTATTTCCACACAAGTTACATAAAACAACAGAAGAATGCTCTTTGTTACCGCTTAGGTAGGAAAGTGAGATCTGTGCAAAAATGAGATTTATTTATCTTTTATGGTCAGCAAGATCAGTTCTGCTCAGTCATCAGGCCATTTCCTCTTATTCTTTAGTGTCCTTCAGAAATATAAGGGAAAGCCTTATTACACCTGCGGGTTTAGTTCAGCCTTTTAAGGTACCCAGATTTTTGGTTTTTTTGAAAATAGTTGGATAACCACAGGTCTTTCAACAGTCAACATGCTATATAATTGATGTTAGCCTGGGGCAGCAGATATCCATACACTCCTAAATGACATGGAATGTAAATTTATTTTTTCTGCTGCTCACAGAGCTACTTATTAACCTGAGCAAGCACTTCTGGTGTTTTAAGAACTTAAGCCCACTCTGAAAGTCATGTAAACTGCTGTACAGTAAGATATTCAAAAGCAGGTTAGAAATTCATGGGTTTAATCACTGTTCAGCTCAAATTTTCTTGCTTTTTAATTACCAGGGCTAACGGTGAAGGTTTGGATTCAATTCAACCATTTAATAATGGTTGGCTATGTATGTGGAGATTTCTAAATTGGATAATTCTACTGCTAAGTAGATGATTTTGTGTAAGACATAATGTGCTTAGACTTGGCTGGAAACTGTGGTGTCCAGAGATTTTGACAGAGCATTGTCTTAAAATCCCTGCAGGATATAATAAATCCTATACTTTAGATTTGCACAGATGGAAGAAGTAAGGCATGTGGTTTGTGTAACTGATTTAGGACCACACAGTGCACTGGAAACAAGAGAAATTAATGTGGCTCAATGTCGTACTCTAATGACCCAGGTGGAAATCTCTCTGAAATCAAACATGTTCAGTTGACACAACAGCCTGCATAACAGCAGCAGACATCCCATCAACCCTTGCACCGCAGTGCTGCTTCCCATGCACAGGGGGAAACACTTTTGAAAGAGTCATGCACCCTTGTGTGCGTGAGGGCAAAAAGGAGTCTTACCTCAACCACCAGCTTCCCGGGAAATAAACTATGCATGTCTGCAAGGGCATAAAAAAAGAGCTACGCATTTCCTGCAGTCCACTCCTTTCCTGAAAAGCTAGGAAGCCCAGAAGTTGTCCCAAGAATACCTTACAGCCATATCACCCCTTGGCCTGTTCGAAGAGCTGCTCACACTGGTGGGCAAGGGAACACTTGCTACGAGCTACACCGGACACTGCTGTCTCAGACCTCAGGTATCCACATGCTACCAGACAATTTTGCAAATAACTTAGTTCCAAATATACTCAATCTTTCTTTTTATCACTGAGGTGTTAGCACAAAACCTCAGCTTCTTAAAAAGACAAAATTTATAAATGTGATGTGATCTAAAGGAAAATATACCAGCTTATACTCTGTAATGTAAAAAAAAAATAGTTTCTTCAAATCTGCCATATTTACATCAGTTAAATTTGCCTGGAAATTAAAAATTATTTATTAGCTTGACAATTATGTAATACTTTATGTTAGAAAAATGACGAAATAATAATCAGGGAGTACAGATGCATTGTTCTGCTCTTTAAAGGAATACCTTATTACCTTATTGTTGTTAATCCACAAATACCTTAATCTATGAAACTGTGACAGACTTGGAATACTTCTTTGTCCTCTGGTAGAAGAAGAAAAAAAAAAAAGAACAGTAACAAATTTCTTAATATTAATGATGCTTAATCACTTTATAAACAGTTGAATTTTTTATAAATAATATTATACAAGCACCAAAAAGCAACACTTGTGCAGAAATCATAGCAGAGAAAGGCAAAAAGAACAAGATGGCAAAACAGTGTAAGCGCTCTACACACCTGAAAGCATAACAAAGCAGCAGGTGGTAAAGAAATGGGAACAAACTAAGTGCCACGTTATTTTTTTACCATAATAGCATTTATTTTCCCAGGGAGTATGAGTCCCATGTACTTTGCAGTTTGTAGAAATCCTCTTAGAACACAGGAGGTGAAGTCTGGCATCCTGAGGACACAAACGTCAAAGGAAAATTGCTTTGAAGGCGCCGTGTGGATTGTCCAGCCACAGTGCCAGAGAAGCCAACAGAAGACAGACACCAAGCACATCAATGTACAGTTCTCATTATTTTTCGTATTAGTGCATCTTCTGAAATATTTTTGCCTTTTTTGACCCCTTTTCTCTCCTGTCCTCATATAAACTTAGTACTTACTCATAGTCTTCAACAGTCTTGTTTTAAATAGGACTGCACATCCACTGAGGCTAGAACAATCTCCTGTGCGCTGGCAGGGGTTTTAGTTTAATTATGTATCTAGCACTTTGAGCTTGCTAGTGTACTATAAATAACAAATTACCTACTAACCAGAGAATATTAGTGAGCTGCCAAGTAATTGTCACTAATCGCACCTCCTTATTTTTCATGACTTTAAATAAATGTTCTTGATTTCCACTAGAATAATTATAGGTGACCTTTACATGACAAATTTTAATTGACATAATAAAACTTTCCTCATGGATTTTAACATGTTGCAAGACTAGGGCCAGAGTTTCAGAAAGAACTAACAGGATTGATTAAAATTAACCTCACATCATCAGCCTAAAAAAATCTACTTCTTTTCCAACTGTGAATCCTAGCCTCTAGTTTCCCACGTTGGTGGTTTGGTTTTTTTTTTTTTATTTCACAAACTCTCCAGATACAGACCGAGGGGCAGTGGACACCTTTACTGACCTTGCATTTGAAAAAAAAAAATCTGTCATGAGCAAACCCTACAAAGCTGAGGTGCTGTACTTTTATTCTCCTGTATTTCTGAAAATCAGAGTATCCCATGCTGCTACTCTGTTAAACTGTTTATTTGGCTTCCTCAAATAATCCATAAAAATGAACCCTGCAAACACACATTTAAGTGTTTGTTTTCACAAGTAACCAGAAAATACGTTACCGCAAGTAGTAAAGATAAGCAGATGAGTGTTGACAGGCCATACAGAGCTCTTACAGAGCTATTATCTAATTCTTCTGTAAAGCTCTACCTGTACACCCCAGAACTATTTTTCAGATAGCAAAGCCAAAATTTCTTCATATTCTTTGTCACTGCCATTCTACACCTAGTTTACAGGTATACATTTTAATCGCCTTTACTCCCTCCCTCACAACAGCCTCACCTTGACTATCTCCAAGCCTTGATCTGGCTTTTTTTTTTTCTGGTATTAAGGCATTTAATTTGCCCCAGGTAGAACTTAATTCCTCTAACATTTTAAAAGAGCCTGTCCCTTTCTGTATGCCTTCCAGACTTCAGAGTCTCTTACAAACTGATCCTTTTTGGCCTGCAGCACTCTTTTCCTACCTACTGCTAAGTTAATCAGTTTTCCTAGGATGACAGCATTCAGTGTCCAAAAGTACATTTTTTCATGGCCCTGTAATAGCAGTGGCTTAAAAATACAAACTCACTCCCTCTTATTTGATTGACTTTAATTATTATTTTTTCATTTTCTTATTTCAGCCAGCAGAAAATTATGTCAAACCAACAGTTAAGGAGGCATGATCTGATACTGACATTGGCTGAGGTTCAAGGTTTATATGAATTGGTGGATATAAAAGGAGTTAACTTCTCCCCAGTCATCAAAGAAGCCACCTTGCGTCACCTTTCTCAAAACGATTTTATGGGAAGACAGATCACTTCTGTATCTGCCATCTGAACATTTCTTTTTATTACATACCAAAAAATATTTCAAAGCCAGTGAGGGCACACATTTAAGTATTTAAAATCAGAAAATGCGCCTACCAAGACTGTATACACAGTCTTCATTCTTTTACACATTATAATAACTTTCTTGTATTGTTTAGAAAATATATATTCGCATTGTGTAATCTTCTCATTATTTAAACTTCTCTCTTAGATTTTATGTATGTTTTCTTCTTTCTAAAATACATACTTAAATAATTTTGACAGTAACTATATGTTTACATTTTCTTTTCACGAAGTGTCAAATACTTTGTTGGTGTAAATCAGGACATGTGCTAAGGAATGTAAAGATACTAGTGGGCACATTTAGATTTTCAAGACCACACGATTTCCACTAAAAGCAAGCTAGATGGAAATTCCGTAACACCTCTTATTTTTTTGCATTTGTAGGACCTAGAGACCTTGAAAACCTTGCCTTTGAATTATTAAACTATATTAGTTTTTCGTATATGATATCAACCGTACAAACACTAGATGCAGTTGGGAGGCTGCAGACAGGTATGCAATACTTGGAATTATGCCCTGGCCAGAAATTCAAAGTATGCTTTTCAAAAACTTTGAAGTATGCCCTGTCACATATCCATCTTTCTATGGTAGCCTCTCAACATCCTAAAACATACACCTCTATCAACCTAGATCAGCCACAGGTTCATGCAAGCTTTGCCTTCCTTCACATGGCATGGCTTCTTCTCCTCATCTGCCCTACATCTTAAGCTGTTTCACAAAGCTCTCAGAGGAGATCGGTTCCCCGATCATCACCGCCAGCCCCAAACAAGTGTTCTTGTACTCACTTCATCTTGCCCTGCCCTCCCTTCAGTTCTTCACGGTAGAGATGCAGGTAATTTCAAAGGTCCTACCAACTAGTTTTACTGTTGCAATAACAGATCTCTTCAGGGAGGTCAGACATTTGGCAGTTCTTAGACTGGGCTGGTCCTGTGTTTTTTCATTTGCCTTCTTGGTGCTGTTTCCACCCAGCCCCACGAGCCAGTTAGGGCAGGCAGAGATCAGCCCATTAAGCCTCACCCCTCTGCTCCCTGTGGTAGAAGTTCATGCAAAACTCTGAACTTATAGACCCTCAAGCAATGCTGGGTTGCTGGAGAAGAATTGTGTATCTAGGGCTGGGGCAGTTAACTGCTTCACCGTATCGCTCTGCTGTGTATGCCAGTGTATCTTCACCATTTCTTCCTACACAATCTGTATGGACTTGGTATAAACATGATTTACTGATATTTCGTATATAAATTATACTCAGAGAGTATCTGATACAGAAAGCACCATGAACGGTTACCATTTACTGTGTGCTCTACTTTCAGTAAAACCCAACAGAGAAACGTATTTTACTTACTGTCCAGCCAGATACAATACTAGGACATCCACATTCCTCTTAAAGCCACCGATCTTCAGCTGTTTTTCTATTGCCTGACAGTATATAGTACATTTGTCAGCATTATACAGTGCATAATTATAGATTTACTACATTATAACATATACATATTCAGTGTCTAAATTAATATGCACACCAACATTAATACATGCATCACAGCATCCCGCAAACTATAAGGTAGTCTAAGAGAGATAAAGAGATTAAATTAGCAGCCAGTATTTTAAATTGATAAAAATATTCCAACAATTACATTACACTTACGGCAATTCTCTTTTCTTGTAGAGAATCTTCGCTCATAGCCATAAAGTAAAAAGGTAATAATGAGAACGGGCTTCTCGCTCAGGTCAGCCAACCCAGTCCAGGTGATCAACAAAACTGCTTACCTTGCAATAGCTGCAACTTTATGGCTCTTCACTTTATGTACACAATGTTTTAATTATGCATCCAGAAAACTCTGCTTGTGCATTTAGTGTTTAAAAATGCAGACACAATTTTGATTTTCAGAGTATATTACGGATGTGCTGTAATTTGTAAAAGCAATGAACCTGACTAACGTAAGAATTACGGATCCCAGTTACCAGTGGTTGATAAACAGTAAAACGCCTATCAGAAGAAGAATGGTTTCACGCACGAGTTACTACGCCCAGCACCATTAAGAGCAGCATTGTTTAAAACACAGAATGGATGTAACTTTACAGCAAACACAGAACGGCTGGGAAGCACCGAGGGGCCTGCCTGGAGCGGCCTGCGCTGGCTGCACGCTCAGAACCACAGAGCCGCAGCGTGTCCTGAGGGCACCGGGCGCTCACAGAACGCCCCTGGGTGCCGCAGCGGCGGCTCCTCCCGCAGGGCGCTCGCGGCCTGGCAGCGCGCTGCCCGCGCACGCCGCGCGGCCGGTGCGGGTCAGGGCCCTCCGGCCCAGGCACTCGGCGCGGCCGGCAGCCCGCCCGCAGCTGGCGGGCAGGGGAGAAGCCGGGGACCAACGGCCGCGTTTTTCTTTTCGCGGAGACAAAATCTGCGGACGGAACACGAGGCGCCGCTGGAGCAGAGCAGCTGTGCCGCAGCGCCCGGCGGGCTTCTGCCCCCAAGGAGACCGTGCCCCAAGAGCTGTGTTTCTCAAACTCCATTACTGCAGATGGCCTCGCTCCCTCCCCGCCCCGGGAGCCCGCTCCCCAGTCAGCCCCGGCTCTCCACCGCAGCACCCCGCGGTCCCGGCAGGGCCCGCAGCCGCTCCCGCAGAGCTCAGGTGTGCGGCTGCTCCCGGCCAAGCCCGTCCCCGGCAGCGCCGGCTGTCCCGGAGGAGCCGAGCCGCCCGCTGCCGCCCCAGAGAGGGCGGGGGAGGCGAGCTCCTTCCGCCGCCGCGGGAGCCCCTCAGCACGCCTCCACCTGCCGTGCGGTGCCCACCTTCCCCCCTCTCTGCGGGGGCGGGCGAACAGCGCGGGCCGGGGCAGCGTGAGGGGAGAGGCCGCCGCCCCGCTCACCTTCCCGCCGGCGCCCGCCGCCATTTCAGAGCCCCGTCTCCAGGGGCCGGGGGGCTGAGGGAGGCTGGCGGGCCCGACGCCGCTGAACGCCGAAATGGGAGCCTGGGCCGCTACTGGGCAGCCCGAGCCTGGCGCTCATCCGGGCACGGCTCCGTGTTGGGGACGGAGCTCCATGGCGACCGGGAGCGGCTTCCCCAGGGAGCGCGGGCGGGCGGGACGCGGTGTCCCCGCGGCAGACCCCGGCACGGCGGAGGGCGAGGGCGAGGGGGGGGACCCGCGTTACCTCCGGGAAGTCTACTGGGTCGTATTCACTTACAAGTCTAGAAGAGTGTGCTGCTTTTTTGGTTTTTTTTTAAACTACGTTCCTGTGTATGTTTGAGGTTAGGGGGTTTTGTTTTTTTGTTTTTTTTTTTTTTTAAACCCACAAATCCTGTGTGCGTGTGTGTATGTATGTATGTCCCTCATGAAGACAACACTTGTGACTTTAATTCACAACTAATTCCAGCACCCGTGTTGCTCGTTGGCAACTTGCAGCTCACCTGGGTGCCTGGGAAGGTGCCTGCCATCCCCGCTCCCGGAGCGGTCGCAGCCGCGGCGGCGTGTTTGATTCAGCTCCATGGTGAAGTAACACGGAACGTTTATGACATCCACATGTGCAGGCAACTGTTGCCATCTTGTTATTTTTATAACCGTTTTACTGCATAGCACAAGCTGAAAAATAGAAAAAGCCATTTCCATTGTGTGTGTGCATGTGCACGCTTATGTGCGTGTAGGACAACAGAAAACGTTTGATCAAGCTACAACGAAGCCGTGTCTGAAAACTTAGAGCTTTATTTAGAATTTAATTTACACAAAAGTACTCAAGTTAGCAGACGTAGTCATTGTAAATGACGTGCAACTGATACACAAAGAGCAAGAATCGTGTGCAAATATATGAATATGCTGTCCCTCATGGAATTAATTATGTGCATGCTTTTGCTTGTTGAGACCACTGAAACTAGATGTAGTGCGTATGATGGAGGAATGGAACTACAGCACAAGTATTATATTGCAAATATGTAATTTTCATAGAAAAATTGTGTAGGTGGCTTCCATTTCAGCTAGGTAGCTTTAAACAAATAGAAACCTCAAATAAGAAAAACTAGACATCTTAAAAGTATAAAACTGGCAACAGAAATGCCTTCAATCACTTACTTTAGCTTCTAAAAATATCTCTAGGGTATTAAAAAACATAAAAAGAGGAAATGTATAGGAGAAGAAGAAACTGGTACACAGATCTGATGTTTTTTCATTTTACATTCAAGGTCTGTGTTTCCCATCAACAAGATGAAGCCACCACTGTAGAACTGTGGAAGGCAAGATGGTTATTAAAGTCAACTTTAATAATAAAATTGTCTTATCAAGTAGTCCAATTAACATGGTATGACAAGCAAATTCAGTAATCTGAAGTATGGAGAGAGATGGAACCTCTGTAAGGTATGTTGCTGCATTCGGACACAGGTGTGTACCAGGAATAGTGTGGCCAGCAGGAGTAGGGAGGTGATCGTACCCCTGTACTCAGCACTGCTGAGGCTGCACCTCGAATTCTATGTTTGGTTTTGGGTCCCTCACTACAAGAAACACATGGAGTTGCTGGAGCATGTCCAGAGAAGGGCAATGAGGCTGGTGAGGGGTCTAGAGAACAAGTCTTATAAGGAGCGGCTGAGGGAGCTGGGGCTGTTTAGTCTGGAGGAGGCTGAGGGGGGACCTTAACTGCTCTCCACAACTACCTGAAAGGAAGTTGTAGTGAGGCAGGTGTCGGTCTCTTCTCTCAGGTAACAAGTGATAGGATGAGAGGCAATGGCCTCAAGTTGCATCAGGGGAGGTTTAGATTGGATATTAGGAAAAATTTCTCCACTGAAAGAGTAGTCAGGCACTGGAACAGGCTGCCTAGGGAAGTGGGGGAATCTCCATCCCTGGAGGTGTTTAAAAAACATGCAGACATGGCACTTCAGGATATGGTTTAGCAGGCATGGTAGTGATGGGTTGATGGTTGGACTTGATGATCTTAGAGGTCTCTTCCAACCTGAATGATTCTATGATAATGCATAAGGATGCATTCCACAGAGCGCAAGAGCTCTCGATCCCCAAGTGTAAGAAGTCGGGCAGAGAAGGGAAGAGACCGGCATGGCTGAGGCAAGAGATGCTGGTCAAACTAAGGAAGAAGAGGGAACTGCACAGGCAGTGGAAGCAGGGACTGGCTTCCTGGGAAGAGTATAGGGAAGCTGCCCGGTTGTGTAGGGATGGGGTCAGGAAGGCCAAGGCACAGCTGGAGCTCAACTTGGCAAGGGATGTGAAAAATAACAAGAAGGGCTTCTACAGGTATGTCAGCCGGAAAAAGATGGTCAAAGAAAGCGTACCCCCGCTCATGAGCGTGACCGGCGAACTGGCAACAGCAGATGAGGAGAAAATTGAGGTACTCAACAACTTTTTTACCTCAGTCTTCACTGGCAACCTCTCTCCTCACCCCTCCCGAGTCGATGAATGGCATGAAGGAGACCAGGAGGGTAAAATCCCTGCAGCTGTAAGTGAAGATCAGGTTCGGGACCTCCTGCAGAACCTACATGTACAGAAGTCCATGGGACCTGATGAGATGCATCCCAGAGTCCTGAGGGAACTGGCTGACGTAGTTGCCAAGCCACTCTCCATGATATTTGAAAAGTCATGGCAGTCAGGGGAAGTTCCCAGTGACTGGAAAAAGGGAAACATTGTGCCCCTTTTCAAAAAGGGTAGAAAGGAGGACCCTGGGAACTACCGACCTGTCAGCCCCACCTCTGTGCCTGGGAAGATCATGGAACAGATCCTCCTAGAAGATATGCTAAGGCACATGGAAGCCAGGGAGGTGATTCGAGACATCCAGCATGGCTTCACCAAGGGCAAGTCCTGCTTCACCAACCTAGTGGCTTTCTATGATGGTGTAACAACAAGGGTGGACAAGGGAAAACCAATGGATGTCATCTATCTGGATTTTTGTAAAGCCTTTGACACGGTCCCCCACAACATCCTTCTCTCTAAATTGGAGAGCCATGGATTTGATGGGTGGACCGTTCGGTGGATAAGGAATTGGTTGGATGGTCGCAGCCAGAGGGTAGTGGTCAACGGCTCAATGTCCGGATGGAGACCAGTGACGAGTGGAGTCCCTCAGGGGTCCATACTGGGATCGGTCCTGTTCAATATATTCATCAATGACATGGACAGCGACATCGAGTGTACCCTCAGCAAGTTTGCAGATGACACCAAGCTGAGTGGTACGGTTGAGACACCAGAAGGACGGGATGCCATCCAGAGGGACCTGGACAAGCTGGAGAGGTGGGCCTGTGTGAACCTCATGAGGTTCAACACAGCCAAGTGCAAGGTCCTACACCTGGGTCGGGGTAATCCCCGCTACCAATACAGGCTGGGGGGTGAAAGGATTGAGAGCAGCCCTGCTGAGAGGGACTTGGGGGTACTGACAGACGAAAGGTTGGACATGAGCCGGCAATGTGCGCTGGCAGCCCAGAGGGCAAACCGTGTCCTGGGCTGCATCAAGAGAAGCGTGGCCAGCAGGTCGAGAGAGGTGACTCTGCCCCTCTACTCTGCTCTGGTGAGACCTCACCTGGAGTACTGCGTTCAGCTCTGGAGCCCTCAGCACAAGAAGGACATTGAACTGTTGGAGCGGGTCCAAAGGAGGGCTACAAAAATGATCCAAGGGCTGGAGCACCTCTCCTATGAGGACAGGCTGAGAGAGTTGGGCTTGTTCAGCCTGGAGAAGAGAAGGCTGCGGGGAGACCTGATTGCAGCCTTTTAGTACTTAAAGGGAGCCTATAGGAAAGATGGGGACAATCTTTTTAGTAGAGACAGCAATGACAGGACGAGGGGTAATGGTTTTAAACTAAAACAGGGTAGGTTTAGGCTGGATATAAGGAAGAAATTCTTTACAATGAGGGTGGTGAAACACTGGAACGGGTTGCCCAGAGAGGTAGTGGAGGCCCCATCCCTGGAAACATTCAAGACCAGGTTGGACAGGGCTCTGAGCAACCTGATCTAGTTAGTGGTGTCCCTGCTCGCTGCGGGGGGGTTGGACTAGATGACCTCTAGGGGTCCCTTGCAACCCAAAACTTTCTATGATTCTATGATTCTATGATTCTATGATAAAACATAACCTGCCTGTCCCCATTGCTGAGCCCCTGTATGTCGGCTTGGATGCTGTCTAGGCCAATCTCCGACATTCTCCGTCCTCTCTGGGGAAAACATGATGGGAAGAGTTTTATCACAATCTAGCAGGTGACAGTTAGACAATAATTAGGTGATGGGATAAATCATTCTACTATTTTTTTGTTTTGTTTTTTGACTTCCCAGTGATTTCAGTAGGGCTTTACTGAAAAAAATGATAGCGCAATTGCTCTTCGTAGCTTAACCTATAGTTCAATAGCTGTTGTTGTGCGATTTGGTATACTACCTTACACAGAACCTGTTTAGCAGAACTTGCTTAGCATTAGTAGCTAAATTTGCTGAAGCCTCAGGCCTCAACCTGTGAACTTTCACCTAGATCAGCTGAACTTTTACCTAGTCAAGTAAAAGAAGGCCCCAGAGCCGGTTCGAGCCAGAAGGTGAGGAAGCTACCTTCATTAACAGAAGCTGCAGCCTTAGAGATAAGAAGAGAAGCAGCCTGCCTAGAGAAAATAAAGGGGCCCAATGAAGAACGGGAAGACCCCAGACCCTAATATTACTACTGCTCCAAACTGTCGCGTGAGGGGTGGGGAATTTAGATTGTAAAGGTATAATTGCCCAGGGATTTCTTTGTTCGAGGTCCCTTTTCAGAGGTACCCAGCTCAAGCAGTAGTGCTATTACTAAGGACTTGATAGAAGAACCTCCTGTCGGCTTATGGATTCAGTGGAAGCCTAGAGTCGAACCCTGTTATGGTGGCTGGAATGCGTAATTTCAGTAACCACTGTGAAAGATGCAACATGCTAAAACCAATGTCTAATACGTGATTTTTTTAATCACCAAAGTTTATAATTTCAAAATTCAGTTGTTCTTTGTCTGCAATAGTAGAACTATGTTCTTTATTTTTAAAGGTTTATATTTGATTTCTGTTTTTCAAGTCCTGTATAATTTCTAAAAATTAGTTTTGAAGGTCTCCATTTCTCTAGATATTATACTAGTAAGATTTTTATTTCGTGCAGTGTCCCAAATATTTTAAGTAAAATCTATTTTCATTTCATACAGATAATTTAAACTACTTGCATATTAGTCTCACCTTTGTAGTCTTATTGACCCCTGATTTAACATTGAGTGTGTTTCAGTGCATCTGCCTGACCAGGCCTGTATTTTTACAGCATGTTTATTTAGTGTAAAAGGAAAAATAATTAACAATGAAAAATACAATAGCAAGATTGCACTCACCATTTTTTTTAAGAAATGGATACAGTATACCCCATTACGGTATAGTGTTTGCACAGTTCTTTACTATCTTCTGTAATTAAATACTTATCATCAAAGGTACTGTGCTGTATGGCTTTTTCATGAAAGGTGTTTTTAAAAACTGCATCTTCATTTTATTAAATCAACTAATTTATGTTGGAAGGGATCTCTGGAGGCCATCAAGTCCAGCCCCTCAAAGAAAGCAGATCCTACTACAGAATTATTTGCCATCTCACATGTTTGTACAGTTCTGCATACTTAGAGAACATCCATCAAAAAATAAGAGAATTATCTGGGACAAATTTAAAATTGCCTGTGTTATACTACATAGAAACTAGTATAATGAACTTCCTTTTAAGGCTGTATATAGATTTCATTTGGAAAGGTGCAAAGTAAATGCAAAATATTCTAGATAAATGCATATTTCCTTTTTTCTTCTTGCTATCGGAAATATTTTATCAGTATTTATTGGGTGAAACACAGAAGCCTGAGGAAAGATCAGTAGGATATCCCACCTGCATTCCACCTGTTGCTCCAGAAGAGTGCAGGTCTCCCGCAGGTCCAGTAGCTGCAAGCCTTGTGCAGATGTTTCAAATACTCCACGCTGTCTGAAGCATTTGGACATTTGAATTACTTCTCTCACTCACACTATTAATCTTGCTGATAGCGTTGACGACATCACAGTGACCCTAACAAGTTCAGGAGCAGAATTTTGGGAGAATGGATTTTTTTCCAATAAATAATACAAGCTTGACCCTATATTTAAACAGTTCAGACTATTTTCAGTTTGAAGCTAGTGATTAACTTGAAGGGTTAGACTACTGCCTGGGAAATGAGACTTGAATTCTTTAGTTTTTCTAGTATTATGTGTAATATAAATTAATATATGTTACACAATGCTAAGCGTAAGGGAAGCAGGCAAAATAGTCCACATGCAGCCTATGGCAAAACTGTCCCAGCAGACTGCGTCATATGGATGAACTAGCTCGTTCAAATCCAGCTTCAGTCTGACTTGACATCTGAATACTACCCTGGAGAATAAAGACCATCACCACCACAAATGTGACAGGCCTGATGGAGAAGTGTCCCAACAGATATATAAATGCTCAGTCTTATTTTTCTATCAGCACATTTTGGATGTATCATTCATTTCAACATAACCAACTCCTAGCTTTGTTCTCTGGCCATTCTGCATGCTGGAGTGTTCCTGCAGTTCAACTTCCAAGTCTGATTGACAGTCGGAAAATAAATTCTTGTCTGCTGCAGCTCTTTTATGCATATGTGAACAACAGCAGGTCAAATGATCCTATTACTCTGGTCTCAGAAATTTACATCCCGATGTTTCAAAATGCTGTATGTGCACTTCCACAATGGTTTGTATCTATCCTAACATATATTAAAAAAATATATCTCCATTGCTGTGATCACATATGCTTTCCAGAACATGATAACTGGAATCTTTGCTCTTCTATAATGTGCAAGTTTGGAATGCCTGAGGCTTCATGGGAAGATATTTTAATAGAGAAGTTATTATAAAAATGTTGCTGCTAGTCACATAAGTAAAACTTCTGTACTCAGTACCTGAAATCAAGTTACTAACATTGTTGGTAGTTTTCATAAAAACATATTATGCATGTTTAAAACTTTTAATACTGCTTCCTAACAAAACCGACCACCTTAGCTTTTAACTAATAACCGTTTCTAAAAGGATAATGTCTGCAGAGTTCTCTACGTGTAGTCCTCAATGCTGATCTTACTCATGTCTGATGGCAGTGTGCCTATTAATTCAGAGAATTCTTTGTCACAGGGCTGGTTTCATAACCTACAGATACTGAAAAAAGTCCGTAACTTTTCATTTTCAAATAATTTTTTAATTGTGGTGGCTGCCAAAGTAGTTTTCAGATGTAAACTTCTGGTATTCTGTCTTTTTAACATGTTGGCAATGAGGCTGTGTTTACATGGCACCATGCAGACATGCACAAAAGCAATTCTCAGTGAATCACCTCGGGTGCTGGAAAGTCTGTATCCATTGCTGGCCCCTCAACACTCCCTGTGGAACCATGAGTGTTCAGGGAACATGTCCAGAGAGCACAGGCAACCCCAGTAACAACAACAACAACAAAAGCCTAATAACTTAATTGTTCAGTTAATGCCATGAACATGTAACATGGCAAATACATGTCCTGTGGCGAATTCATACTGCAACATGCAAATGATTATATGCAAATACAAAATAAAACTAAAGTCCGAAGAAGAGTTTGAGTTTATACATGTAAGAACTTGCATGTACATTGGTTCAAGGGAAAAGGAGTGCAATCACAATACCAGAACTCTTAAAACTATCTTAATCATACAAAAAGTCTTAATTTATATAATACTGACTATGCATCTTAATCTAAATATGGGGTGAATTATGTTTGTAGGCTACCTGGCACTGAAATTGTTTCTTCATGCCTTCCGCCCCGGGAAGAACCCTGACTCATCTGTCTCACTGATTTGGTATTTTGGGATGCTCTAACTTCTGTTTAGTCTGTCAAAGCTCTACTGACTTAAGCTGTGTGAATGAATTACTCATGCACTACATTACTCCTACTATTCCTGTTCTCTAATGATTACCATATACTCAGTACTGTACCTAAGCTAAAGCTACTAGAAGGGTTAGGATCAAATGACATCTGGACACTGTAGCAGTGTATCAAAGGCAATTAATGGATTCATTTTCAGTTGTCTCTTGAATCTGTGTTACATGGCAAAAGCCACCATTACAATACTCCCCTGCACAGAAAATGGGATCTAGGCCTGGAACAGACCTTCTGGATCAAGTCCAATATTTTCCTCTTACGTTCGTATAATCACATTCATAAATTTGTTAAGATATTGCCAATTAGCAGCAGAATGAAAATAGAATAATTATGTTTCACAACTGTTTCTGATTCTGTTTCTCCTTTCTTGCCTTCATACTTGAGAAAAAGGGAACAGATAACACTGAATGATGAAGGGCTGGAGAAAGTGCTTGACGAGCGCCTTCATGAACTGCAAGATTCTCACAAACTACATAGTAGTGATAGACTTTTGAAGTTTTTCTACAGCTGGTAGGCATGATGATTTCATTGTCATGTAGGAACAGTTTAATAAATTCAGATTAAAGTTTTCATATGCCCATGCTCTCATTTTTCATGTTATTACCTTGCAATGATATGTAGGACATGGTATGCATGCTTCTAAGTATTGGCATTATTTAGGCCCATGACTAGCAAAGATATGTGTTCAAGTTCACAAAACTGTGCTGGGAGAAAAATACTTGAGAGTATGTTAGTAAAAGTGGTAGGGAACTTGAACAAGGAACAGTCATTGTAGCAGAGCACAATTTGAATCCAGTATGGACTCTTTGGAACTGTCAAACACAGAGGAATTACTCAAACTGTATGAATGATAGAGCTTTTAGATAACTGCTTGGACTTCTAGGTACACTGGTACCTTTGAGAAGTCAGCTTTTATGCCTGTCAGGCTGAGTTGTGATTTCTTTTTAAAAAGACATGTACAGTTATAAAATCAGATATGGGCAGAACCCACTTCTACAGAAATACCAGTGTTTTTAAAATAAAGTGATGTGTTCTGTAAAGTGTACCAGCAGACTTTAAAAGCAATTGTCATCTTAGAGAGCTGTTCTACCTTCATACAGTTCAGCGTATAAACACTGCTTTAATCCATAATGCAGCTTTCTTCTCTTCTAAATATATTTGGTAATTGCTCCAACACCACAGTAAGCTAACTTTTGGCGAGCTTTAGGGTATTTTTATTAGCAAAGAGTAGTACTTCATAACTTTACAATTTCTAAGCACCAGCTGAAGTATTTTCAATCCATTTACTGTATTTATATTTCCCCAGGCTCCCACTAGTTTGACTCCTGCTTAGACAAATGTTTCCAGTAGCTACAGGTGTCAGAGCTACCTGATTGTTTGCCTTGAGGAAAAAGATTTGCTGTTAGTTAAAGGTTATTGATACAAGGAAGCTCTCTGTTTTGTGTTTCTACTTATTGATGAGTAGGAATATCTTCCATTAAAAGGTCTATGTCTGATATGACAAAAATATTCTAGTCACACACACATACATACATAACATTGGCTTTTGTTATTTTAGCTCATTCAAGGTGATAAGAAGATTTTCACCTAAAAAATATTACTCAAATGTACTGTTTTGTAAAAGCCAAACATTTTTAGGAAGTTCCAGTGATCCAGGAAACTTACGTAACTTCAGAATGGAAGAGAGAATTGTAACAGCTGAACTTTTGGATTTAAAAAAATACTACTTTGAAACAAGGCATTACACATAAATGTTTAAGATATTCTGTTCAGCAAGGACATAGTTCAGAATTTTGAAATACTTTTGCAATATGGAGTGGGTGCCTTCTAGTTATTTCTTTGTTTCCTTGCATTCTTTTAGTACTGACATAAGTTTGGTCTTGCTTATTGTAATTCTGTTTTCCAGAACAATCACCATTTTGTCAGACAGTTCAGAATACAGCTGGGGTTTATTTGCCTTCAGATTATTCTATCTCAAAATTATTTCCCCTGGTTACAACAAAAAATCACAGATTAAGGTGGAATGCTTTAATATTTAGTGTTGATTCAGTTTAACTGTGTAAGATACATAAAAACTGCCCTGGTTAAACTAGTCCACATAATCAAGAAGAAATCAGTGTATCTAGAAGGATAACTTAATCCTCGATTTCCCTAATTTTTTAAATCTAAGCAAAAAACATATATTCCATGAAATTCATGCCAAGCTATCTATCACTGTATTTAAACAGTTCTGGTTCCCAATTTGATGTGCTTCAATTTTTCATGTTTTCAGAAAGTAACAAACATCCATCCTTCGAAAATCCTTTAGTCCTTGTTATTTTCTAATTCATTCTGTATGTCCAGGAATTTAGTTTTTACACCTTGTTCCAGGTTCCTCTGTCTGAAGTGTGAATATGCCCAAGTGGGAAGAAAAAAGAGTCAGATCCTTCAACCTTTGTAACCAGCATCCCCAAGGCAAAAATACAGTAGCTTGGGATAAAAATAGGGCTAAAATTCTCCAGTACTGCAGTTTCCCTTTGGTGCTCTGGGACAAAGTGCAGTTCTAGTAAGTTTTTAGAAGTCCTAAAAATTAATGTTTAGCAATCTGATTGACTAAGAAGACTGATTAATGCTAGGTGTTTTGGAAGGTGACATTAGACACTTGCTCATAACTGTAGGGCGTCTCAATAGCTTTTAAAGCTAGTCCTTATTTTCAGCTTGAAAGACAAAAAATGTACACATTTTCTGAAACTACACTTTATGTGTGTAAATACCTTGATTAAAATACGCTGTAGGACTAGGAGTAAAATACTGCCTAATCTGCACTGGGACAGTTTTCTTTTCCTGTGTCTGCTGGTGCATGGTTGGGAATTTACTGGAACTGGATATATATCTGGAAGCTTCTTATACAGTACCACCTTAACTCTCAGAACGGTCTAAACCACGTATGATTAGAACATTAATAACTGCCAATAAATCTTATGTTTTTTAATGCTAATGCTAGGTCATTAGTAAGCAGTGCTGAATATTTTAACTCCTGGGTAGATGGGATTATAGTTAAATATTGTTTTTTCACAAATAATCACTAGCAAAAAAAACCCCACCACAAATATGAACAAGCTAAACTGCCATTCGTTGCAACTGGCTTTCCGGGTTGTTTTTTTGTTGTTGTTGTCGTTTTTTCCTCTCTATTGCTGTGCTAACCACATACATAAACAGCTTTGGCACACAATGTGTGTGCTAAAATTAAACAGCACATCCTGAACAGTTTTCTCTGATCTTCTTCCATGTTACATAAAAGAACCAAAGAAGTCCCAATTAATGTTTTAGAAACAGCTTCAACAAAGGTAGAAAGCTGTTCTGCACAATTCTCACAGAACTTCAGAAGTGACACAAATGAATATTTGGAACTGGTACCTGAGACATCCCACAGTAAAAGTCTGAAATGGTGCTCTGCAACCTGCAACATCCTCAGTCACCTCGGCAAGGCAGTCAGACCTTACAGCCCTCGCAGAACAGCCAACGTGGACAAGTGCCTTTGCAGCCTTCCTGACACCAGCACGGCATGACACCTCTATCCTCAATGCTCTGATCGCCTTCAGGACTTCACTGTTGGTCTTTAAAGTGCTTAGTTCTTAATTGTGCAGCTTCTCATTACGCTTTGACTCTCAGCAGATGCATTTACATCAGCGACCCAGTATCCCTTATGTTGTATAGCCCGTGCCATTTGGTGTCACAAGGATAGTGGAGGAACGGTAGACAAGAAGAAAAAATTTAAGTTGTGGAATCACAGATATAAAGGTAAGATCAAAAAAAGAGAAATAAATGCCCCTGTTTTAACAATCCCATTATGAAATGTAACTGCATGAAAATAAGGGGAAATCAATGCCTCCCTTCAGTGGCATTCTTCACACAGGAAAGATTATCTCCTTTTTATCTAACACTCAAAAGCAAAAGCAGAAGACCTTTATCTATATTTAAAAGGGAGACATATGAGTTATAAAACTTAGTATTGCTGTGCCTGACTCCTGGAAACCCTCTCACTTGCAGAAATTCAGAATTTTGAGTGAACTTGCCATGGTCAATGTCCTGGAAAAATTAGGTGTCTGGAAGGGGATTAATTGAAATCAGTTTGCAGGGCAGACTGTAAACTAAGCTAGCCAATAGAAGATGAAATTTTCAGCTGTGACTTCTGTGGGATTTAGGTGCCCAAAGCAAACCAGTGCTCTTTGCCTCTAAAGAATGAAGAGAACATTCAGAGTAATTTTTGGGCAGGGGCACTGTGCTCACAGGGACTCCCCTTGTCCCAGAAACTGTCCAGCATCAGCACAACATGCCAGTTGCATCAATCTTTCTGTGTGCGCTTTCTTCTGAGAAGGTCTTCTATGCCCCAAATCCAATGAGTACAGAGGCCCCAAATCACTCCTCTGCCAGATTTGCGGCAGGAATTTCAACCTAAGCCTTTCACGAGCGAAATATAACTGCTTGCCCACTAGATATACTGCAAGGGTGATGCTGTTCCACTTACCTTTGATTGTTTGGGGCTTAAATTTTGTTGACAGCAAGAACTTGCCTTAAAAAAAGATGAGTGTGGCTGGTGCTATCTTTGCCTTTGCCTGGGACAGCCTATTTGCCTTCTGCGTAGGTGAAAGCTTGTTAAACTGTTCCCTTAAAGAAAGATCAATCACTTCAGGTCTCAGAATTGTTCTGGGATATCTGCATACCTTACTGCTTTTTTGTAAGCCTAGCAACCAAAATTAATCTCATTGGTTTGTGAGAAGAGATACATTCATCAATAAATCCTGAAGCTTTATACCAAGAAAATTATTTTAATCCATATTTTACTCATGGAGAACTCAAAGCACAGAATTCTAAAAGCACAGAATGGCAGTACTGGAAATAAATTAAGATCTACCGACTCTCAACTCTGTGCCCAAATAGCAGGGCAATTATAAAAAAAAAGAAAAAAAGTGCATTTAAAGATATTTTAATAAAATAGTTTCTAAAACTTTTAAAATACTTAAATACATGCAGTGAAGTTTGAGTCTGAGAACAATTGTTTGAAGTGCCTGAAAATTGGCATGGACGCTCACAGAATATAGTGGTTGTTTCCATGTTCCATCAAAAATTTTGACAAAGCTTTTTATTCAAAATTTTGGCTGAAAAGCAGGATGTTTTTCAGAGAGAGAACATACTCTCCCTCAGCCTGTGCTTTGTAACATTTCTTTTTGAAAGATGTCTCTGTATTTAATACTAACTTTTGAGACAGTTTTTAAATGGGAACATTGTTTTATTCTCTCAGCCCCACAAACTACGAACTTCCTTTATATCTCATTTTGATAGGGCAGATAGCCTACTATAACAACATACAAGAAATAATGGAAGTTGAATGGAATCCAAGTCCATACTGTGAGAATGTATTTTCATATTTATATGGTAAAGACACAACTTACAAAAATAACCAATTTTAATTGAAAAATGCTGACAAAATCCTAACTATTTGGACTGTGCAATCTGTTTTTGATTTCAGACATAAAAGAGTCTTAATTTTGTAGAAAAGATGTGATGGGACCATGTATTATTCAAAGTTCTCAATTGTCAATATAAATATTGTGATCTTGTTCAACAGTGAGGGGATTGTATTCATTTTGACAATATTCAAAATGCAATCAACCGTAGATTATGAATGCCTTTAGACACTGTGCAATGGTGCATAAAACCAATCAATTATCCTTTTTGGCTAGGCTTATCTGGCACCGAGACTGGAAACCTGTTCTATTGTGAATTGTATGTATCTCAAAAATACATACAAACTATTTTCTTGTTTCTGTTTGCTTAATTAGTATACATGGCATTCCTAGTCATACTGAGCATGGGAATCTTTACCATCCAGTTTTCACATATGTGTCCTACTTCTATGAAATTTATCTAGGAATTAAATAAACCCAGTTTATCACTCTTTAGAACCTTGTTGTATGTATCTTCTTGTCTCAGTCTCATGTGGTACCTCACCAAGTTAGTAATCAACGCGTGCCACATGGAAACTCACAGTTGTGCAGCATACCATGAGGTTTTTGCCCCATTTTGAACTCCACATGAAAGTAAAGGACTAAATGCATTTGCAGTACGGTTCCCTGAATAATTACGCAAATTATTCCACCAGTATAGGTCAGTTTGGATCTTTGCCACCCCTGCTATTGGTAATCCTGATCAGAAACAGACAATTGTGCCAAGCTGTGCATCCTGTCAATCTGCTCATATGAAACACTGCATCACCACGGAATTTTCTTGAATGCTATACAGTGGCCTCCCACAGAGGAACAAAGGAGCCAGAGAAAGATATTATATTCTCTGAGCTTTCTGCACATCACTCTGCTTTATTAAAAATGTCAAAACTCCTCTCTTCTTGGCTAAATAAGCCATTCATTTAAGACTTGATTCCAATCAGTAACCCAGTTCACCGTTACATTAAAAATGGCACATCCCATTTTATCACAATTGTAAGGCATGGAAGTTTTCTCCACATTCCTTAGTGCATGTTGCATTTAGAGGATGCTCTCTTCAATCATACTATTACTGTCTTGACAGTTTAGTCATTGTTATTCATGAGGACTTCTTGATGCTTATCTGCAAGTTGTTCAAACTTGTCAAGAAGATCACATAACGATGACCTTGAAATGAGAATGAATGAGGCCTTTGTGTTCTATAAATCAGTAACAGTCAGCACAATGCTTGTATTTTTCTCCTGGAAGAAAAGAAGATAGCTACCTGTGGCCATAAGCTTCTGTACTTGTACATAATACTTGTTACTAACACAAAATGAAACCTCTAACATATGAGGTGGCAACAACATCCCTGAAATGAAAGTGAAAAGGAAAGTTTTCAAAACCAGTGTTCAGCCCAAACTGCTAGAGCAGGAGAAATACTGAGTGTCAGAGAAGGCAATGAATAGATATGATTCAGAGTCTTTGAGGAAAACTTTAAAGACATTCCAGAAGAGCCTAACATAATTAAAAGAGCTGTAGATAGATAAATGCATTAAAGGAATAACTAAATAGCACATTAGAGGAAAGTGTAAGTATTACTGAAGAACAGCTAAATATATTAGCCTGCTGTAGCAAAAACAAGGTACTCCTAAAAATTTAAAATTTGAAGTTCCTGAATAGCATCATGTATAAAATAGTAGGTTGAAATTAGTAAGGAGGAAAATCAAACTATATTCTCCAGAATTAATTTTTTGAACCCTCAGGAAGAAGCAGTAAAGTAACCTGTCTTACTAGAAAAGCAACTATCAGATTGATAATATGAAAACCTTCAGTTTTCTTTTCACTAGTATGGCAATGGGATCCCAGAATTTGCTGAGAAGCTCTCAAAACATTAAAAAAATGTCTTGGCATTCTGTGTAACAACATGCAACTCTAAGAGCAACTTAAATGAAGAATGGATTGAGCAGCCACCTTATGAGGAGAGACTAAAAATGTTGGGAGTCTTCAGCAGTAAAAAGAGAAGACTGGGAAGAAAAGTGAGGAAGGGTTATGAAGTCATGAAAAGAGTGGATAAGGTGAAGGCAGAACTTCTGCTAGCTCTGTCCTGTAATACAAGAACTTACTAAAAATGGTGAAGGCAAAACTTCTGCTAGCTCTGTCCTGTAATACAAGAACTTACTAAAAATAATAAAATATCAGCTTAAAACAGATAAAACAAAGGATTTCTATACACTTGCTATCACATGAGATTGCAGAGGCAAACTGAGTCAACAGGTTCGAAAAACGGTCAGACAAACAGATGGACAATATCACCATAGGGTAGGGATGCACCTCTGGCATCCCTGACACAGTCATGGTGTGTCGTGGGATGTGAAAGAGGAATGGACCTCTGAAGACACTTGGGCTGGTGATTCTCTGAAAAGCCTCTCCTATTGCCACAGCTAGAGGCAGAAAGCTGGGCTGGGTAGACCACTGGTCTGATCCAGTGAAGCCTTTCTTACATTCTTAAAATAAAATTAAGAGCTCTATTTAAATGCAAACGTCAATCTCATAGGCATTACTAATCCTGAAAGTGAATGTGAAGCTTGAATGGTTAAGTTTGTTGTTAAAATAACTTAAGAAATCAGTGTTACTTAGCTTGGCCTCATAAAAGTCAAAATTGGGTGTGCCTAGTAAAAACAATTTCAGTAAATGATGTCCTCTCTTTACAGGCATACCGCTGCTTTCTGAATTGTAAGAATTTGTGGTTACTTCATTTTAAATACGCAGCTTGATTATTTTAAGATTCTGTATTTTATCACATGAGGCGAAAGTACTACATGGTGGTATGTGCTTAAAAATTTATAGCCAGGCTTAACCTAGAAACCATACAGCAGCATATTATATGAAATATAATGGTGCTGATAATATTTCCCAACACACTGCTTTATTTTTACATTTATGATGTAGAAAAGTCCAGGCTATAAAACTCATTTTGTTGGCATAAAAAGGGGATGATTGTGTGAGGTTTTGTTAAGGAGGAGCTCACAAAAGATCAGTAAATTTTCAGCACATTAGCCATAATTATACACAGATGCAATTCTTTCTCTGTCTCAATTTTTTTTTAAATGTTACAAAAGACACCCTGTCTCTCTACTTGCTTGCTTCATGAGAAATATAAAAGTAGCCAACAAAATGCATTTTTCAAACAAATGTATAACATATATATATCAGTAATGCCATCTTCCTAATGCTAAGAAATTCAGTAGAACAACCTGCTTCTAAGGAAATCTCTCAAAACATTCATACTATCACACCAAGAAAAAAAATAAGCATGGTCTGAAAAGTAATTGTTCTGGATTCTGACTAAGGAGAAAAGGTTTGATCCAGGGCTTTTTACTTAGCTATTACATTACATACCTTAGAACCATGTAACAAATCTTCAAACATAGAGGAGTCTGACCCATCTGTGTTTCCATTTGGAAGTTTGCTTTGCCGGATGGACTGAAGTTTCCAGTCAGATTCACAAAGCCCATCTAGGTAGTCGCTGCTCTGCAGGTAGGTTCAGGTGAGCCACAGGAACGATATCTACATTAGTAAGTAGTCCAGGTTAAAAGGAAAGGATTTGTGGCATGAAGGAGTTAGTGCTGAGAGCTTAACATCCACACCACACATTTCAGGAAGGTATACTTAGGGGCACTTCTAGCCTGGTCCTGTGGCTGGAGCGTAGCTTCTAGTTTGATCTCATCCAAAAGCAGCCTAGTTCCTATGCTTTGGATGGGAATCAAAGCACGATAAATACTCCAGAAGCACATGCTGAAATGCTAATGGTGAAATGCTGCCATGGGTATCTTCAACATTCAAAATTATTACATTTCAGTACTTGAAGTACAAAGGTCTTTCATGACCTGGGTTAGAGGCCATGCTTGTGAAGGGTTTGCATCAGAATACTACTGCTAATCTTCCTTTAGTATGACACTGGATAAGGCTAGGGAAACTAAGATATCTGAGCAAATATGAACTTCATAGAACAAAAAAACCCATCTTGTTTGCAAATATAAATATTTGCTTTAACTACATTTATCCACCAGATGGTGTCCCACAACATGTCCTTCAGGAGCTGCCTGAAAGAACAAGGAATGGTTCTACATCTATTTCGCAGATAGCAACACTGGATTTCTGAAACTCACAAATATTTCTCAATACTGGAATGCTCACGGAAAAGTTTTAAATTTTATCAAAATGCCATGTCGGGAAAAAATAATGGTAAATGGTGCTCTTTATTGCTGCATTACATTTTTCCCATTTTCATCTTTCAGTAAGCCATGGAGGCAGGAAGATCTCCAGTGTGCATATTTTATTAAAAGTGTAGAAAAACTGCATGGTTTAGAGACTATTGACACTAAACTAATCAATTCAAGCTGGTTTAGGAAAAGGTCAGGCTTATATAAATAGAAAATATTCAACAGTCTACTCAGTGATAAAATTTTGAAAAAGGCCACTAGAAAGTGGAAAAATAGATCCTTTTGATTAATGACTCAATAGTGGAAGAATGTTGCCCATACCCATCTGTGTCCCAGACAAAGTGAAGGAGATGGTTTATCTCCTGCCAGGACAAAAGCCAGCACAAAAAGAACATCTTACAATGGAGAATTCTGGTGAATCTTCACTTATGGTACCCCATGGAGTCTGTAGTAACAATAGGGAAAGGAAACATGACAGACTAAAAAAAAACTCACAGAAAGCCAGAATATGAGCACTTAAGTTTTTTGCTGAATAGGGCTACAGGTGTGTATTTGAGTGGAATGTGGTTCTGTGTTTACAAAAGTACACAATATCACTTTAAATTATTTACTAGCAGAATAGAAAGACAGGAAAAAACAAACAGAATTTAAAAATAGAATCTGTGGTTCCTGTAGTGTGTCATTCATTCAGCATCTGTTGACTAAACTGAAAAAGCTCATGGCAGTAGGCTATATTACCATCTGTACAAAATGCTTCATAAATTCTTGATATTTAAGCCAACACTTCCAATACTTTTTCAAAATTAGGAGTCTAAAGCTGGTGCTTAAATCAATGGTCCCATTCTCAGTGGTACCAAGTGCCCAACTATATCTGCTGAGTCAGTAAGGACTACAGCATTCAACATTTTAATATAACTTACACAGGTTTGCAAACTCTTCCCATTACCTTTGCTCCTGTTCTCACCAAGATATTCTCCCCTCCTATTTCCTTGTATGAGAACTGTTGCCAACAGGCAATTTCTCTGTTGGACAAGTAGATATATAATCATGGCTAAAGAAAGGTTGACCCCACACCATGTAGATTCCACACTCACAGTCATAACTGATTCAATTAACTTTGAGGAGTGTCAATGTTTCTTTTCCTAGTGTCCTTTCCAGTATATGCTTTGGACAAGTACGAAGGTTCTGGAGCTACCACAGCTCAGGAGGTGGCCTCACTGCTCCATGGCCTCCCTCTGCTCCTGCCCTGTGTATATCAGCCCTTCTCCCAGCAGACATTGCCTCAGCAGAGCTCTGTGCCTTCGCCTCATCATCTTTTAGCCACTTCTCAAGCAGCGTGACTCATGGAGAGTGACCTCCTGTGTGGAGAACTGGCCCAGAACAACAAATAAGTAACAGCAAAAAACCCCAAGAACTCAGGCTTCTTTTGGCTTTAAGTCATAGATTCCTATGAAATGGTTGAGGTAGAGCTCATAATTTGACATAGAAATGATCAGTAATGCAGCTATGTGGAACCCTATGTAATAGTATGCTTCATCTTTTTATTCACTATATTCTGTCTCAAATTTTCTAATTAGCTTTCAATCTTTGTGTTTAGTCCTTGTTTACTAGTAAAAGTTATTTGTTTTTACTTCTCAGTGACTTCTACAGCACTTATGAAACATGAGAGGCAACTATATATACCCTTAAGTGGTTTAAAATGTCAGCATTCACTGCCTTTATTCCTTGGTATGCACCTGAACTGTAGCACTCTGCTGGTATGTGGGGCAGCAGTACAATTGCTAAGGCCTTCTGCAGATTTAAGAGTTTGCGCTGATGAAATACAGAAGAAATATACCTCTAAGGGATGGAAATTTTGGTCTGAAACCACAGTACTTGCCTGAACACATAACCTTGCCCCCAGTTCACATCAAATGACACCAACCTTTGTCTCACAAGTTCCAGGAACGCATGAGTTTCACGCCCATGAAAGCACCAACCTCCTGATCTACGTCGATGTTTAGAATCAAAGACAACATCTGTATTACTTATTAATAAACCAGTACATTTCAATGAAATCAGTCAAAGGATTCTGGAATCTCTACTGTAAGATGTTCCTTGAGAGATGCATAACTGGACTGTGCAGAAGTACAAATGGCTAGCATCCAATGAAGTATCATCAACCATCCTCAAATGGGCACACTTCTTGTTATATAATCTTTGTATGTCAAAAAAACAGTGGCAAGGGGGTTCCACCTCAACTAATTAATTTTCCAGCAGTATCTATTTGCATGGTGAAGCAAAGCTTGTGAAAGGTAGGGACACATATTACTGTTTTTATTAAGGAATTCTTCACTTTGATACTGCTGAGAATTTGACAGCACTGTTCTTAAATTAGATTTTTGTCATGAACGCCTTGATGTTTTGTGCTTTCTGTATAGTAGGCCTCATACCATATTCTTAGAGATGAAAATAACTCGTTTGTGTTCAGCTAAGTAGCTTGGTAGCTGTCTGAGAGACTGAACAGTGACAAATGAGAGAGAAATAAAAGAAGACTTGCGCATTATTGAAACCTAGTGTGTCTGTACCTTTACAAGAGGAAGTACTGGGTGGTATTATAGATGAGAAATCTTTTTACAGCCAAAAAAATGAAAGCCCAAACTTTCAGACTACAGATAAGAGATACATTCTTAATGGCAAGGCTGAATGTCCAAACTAGCAGAAGAGATGGATTCTGCAACTGCTGAAGTTTTCCTTTACATTTCAGTGCTCTTCTGAAACACATTCTTTAGTCAAATACAGGTCATGAAGTTCAGGCAAAAGTACCTGGTTTTATTGCATATAATCATCTAGCAATCTCCTCTGGCCTTCCAATGTTACAAAAACTTTGGCAAATGCAATACAATTGGATCCATGTTCTGTTTACTCTTCCATTTAAAGAAGAGTAACAAATAACTTTTAAATACTTTTCATGGGCGCGTCAAATATTTTGCCATATCTGTAGCCTTTAGAATGAATAATTTGCATATTTTTTTGTGGCTTCTATAGTCTTAGATTCTTGGGCTCTAATGAAAAATAGCGCCTTACTTTAGTGGCTGTCTTTTTCAGACAAATGTAAAGCTGATAGAAACTAAACCATCCTCATGAACCAGCTAAAGTGGATAGCTGATTTTCTTCGGCTGTTTTGAAGACTTCAGCCAAAAACATTTTTCCTTTTTTTATGTTTCTCCTGCAAATACAATCTCAGAAACAAGAAAAACTTGCATTACATACAGTTAAAAAAAATTGAGTATTTTCCTTATGTTTTTCTAAACAGTTACCCCTGAAACAAAGAAATACTGTATAAAAGCCTTTATAGCCTTCTGTGCACAGAACAACACAGAAGTTCACCAGTAAATCATGTGTGGAAAAGAAAAAAATAATTTTAATGAACAATAGGTCCTAAGAAACAATATCAACTGTTATCATTACTTTCTTTTAGACTTAAAATGGTCCCATTTTGAGAGAATTCTTTGAAAAACTCATTTAAAACCCGGAAAGTATGTAGATTATGGTTTACTATTAGAAAGGGAAAAAGAAAATGTACATTAAAAATGTTTTGTATACATGTTTATTATCTGTACCATATGAGTCGTGCTTTGTCCATAACTGTTCTACTGATAATTTACTTAAAATGCTAGGATAAGGATTAGCCCTTTGGCAGGAGTGAGGTAGCATGAAGTACATAAAACAAGAATTGGTGTAATCTGTTTCTTCTGGTGAAATACATTTTTATTTTGTTGAGACTTTTGTCTCAATGTAAAAAAATGCAGTTTGATTTTGACTTAGTATTTCTAATGCCACATACTAGGTCCATTACTTGCCCATTCTTAGCTACCAGCATTTCAGTGAATGGTGCAGTTAGTCTTCAGCAAGCTAGATCCTGCCTCACCTACGCAAGATTTCAGCTGAACTCTGTGAGAGCTCTTACTTCTAAAGAAGTAGACAACTGAGTTCTAACTTGTATCGAACATTTTTGGATCTTTCAAAATGCTTGATGCCAAAATATAATGCTATATGACAGTTTTGTAAGCTAACAAAATGAGCACTCACTATATCCTCTATTTTATTTCCACTGTAATGAAAAAGCTCATGATCTTAACATATGCATTCACCTAACACTATTACTTGCATTAGTTGCTTGCATGCAGTACTTCTTTTCTTTCTATATTACTGCTGTGTTTAGTATTTTCTATTTTAAACAGAACATACCACCCTGGCAAATGAGTGCTAGTAACATTCTGTTCATCATCCTCTTGTAGGAAAGTGCTTTTGCTTGTTTTCAGCCTTGTCAAGGCTTTGTACCCAACAACTGTCTCATCTGCATGCAAAACATAGAGAGCTGGAACTAATATCCAAATATATCTGGCAAGGAAAGGGTAAGACTCTAAGCATTAGTTTAAAGACACCCTGGCTATTACTCTTCCAGTCCCAACCAAATCATTTCACTGTTTCTACCTTCCCGGGTACTTGGTGGACTGGTAAAGTTTACAATCAACTGAGTATTTTGAAAAATCCAGGGTCCTGGCCATTTCATGTAGATTAAAAAAATATTATTCTTTCAATAGTGATAGAATTTTAGTCTAGTGTTTTTGGTCAAAACTTCCATGGTCCAAGGTATGTTTTGTGCCTCCATATCTGGTTGTTCCTCCCCATGCAGTTTAGTCACTTTTAGGTGATTTTGAATGAATGCAGTTTGCAAAGTCTGTTGGAAATTTTCAGGATGAAAAGCACTTTATAAATGTAAAGTAGTGTATTATTACAGCTGCCTCCAAGAGAGACGTTGTGTTTAGCAGAACATTCGGAAAGCGAATTTACAGAAATTTATTAGAAGCTTAATTTTGTTTCCAAACCACAGTCACTAGAGATTCAAACTATTTATCTTGAATTGTACCTGCCAAATTTTGATGAGATGAAATTTCCCCCTCCCCATTTAAAAGAGCAGGATTGACCACAGTCATACTGGAGACTTTAAAGTAACCTGCATTATTAGGTTTTCTCCACATTCCAACGCACCCGCCTTAGGGTATTAAACCCTACTTTCATCTCTGTGAGGTTCAGTATTTCCAAATCCAAGCCATAAGGCCATGTCTAGACTACAAACTGAAAAGTGGGTTTGACTGCACACATGCGCACGCTAAGCCACATGTCCCACAAATTTTCCATCTATACTTTTTTACAGAGCCCACTCACAGCTTGGTTTTAAATAGCCTACACCGTTACGAAGAAAAACCACCTCTCAGTACTAGCTGATGAACCATTACTATGACTGATTTTGCCTGCGTACAGGCCAGGCAGGCTGCCTGAACAAAAGCTTGGCCCACACAAAGCCACTGAGTATAATCAGTGTTTCTGCGTACAGCGAGAGTTTTTCCACCTCCTGGCACTCATGCTAAAATAACGCCTTGGTATTAGTTTAAGGATTTGTGGTATGAATTATGGGAGAGCTGGGTCTTGAGAACATTTGGAGATCCACACATGCTTGACAGTATAGATGCAAATCCTAGACGTAGAAAACATTGTAATGCCCCCAAAATCATGAGATTAATGATTAGATTAATTTCAAGTACAATGCCAACTTTTGATGCTGGAGCTCAAACCAATTAGGGTTCGGGATACAGCCTGAACTTTTACCATACAAAAATTAAGCCCACCACAAAGCTGAGGGCTAGATTTGGAGCGCAAACTCAGTGTTTCTGTTCCTCAGATGTTCTGCTGAAGGTAATAAGGCAAACAATGAGCGACTTCAATCCTTTGCAACATCCCTAGCCAAAAAGGACTAAGAGTTATCCTGAAGTATGATTACATTAAGCAGCCTCTGTATTGCTGGTACTGTCTTCCTTCCTTTAATCTTTGTGTGTGGGATAATTAAGATATTTTGAAGTTCTTTCAGGTATTGTAGTTTCACAAAGTGGTGTTCAGTCTTATGTAGTGATGTGGTATTAAGTCACTGCTACATTACCTATTCTATCAAAATAATGAACAGTTAGTGATACAAAGAGGACTCAAATGGGAATAGAGGATTCCGAAGCCCCCCCCTTTCAAGGACAATCCCAGATTTCTTACAGTGGCATTACTGCATGTGGCGTGAGGTTGAAACTGGAGTCCCAGTGCTGAATGTCCATAGGAAACAACACATAGGAGGGGAAGGGGGCTTCTAGGGAATGAAGCATTCACTAATGACCTCTAAGCAGACTAAACTTCCATCAGGAAGAATGAGAAAAAGTCCTCCCTAGTCCTGCCTCAGATGTTTGGAACAAGGACTTGCGAATGACTGCCACCACATTATAAGAACAAGTGTGCTGGCATTAGTAGTAAACATCAAGTAATGGAAAAACTGAAAAATGTAAACTATTTTTAACAAGCTGGATAAATCAAATATTTTATAACCATGCTATTCATAAATATGATGAGTTCTTTTTAACATGGAAATGTGAATTTAATAATGCTAATTAAATAAAAGCTAATAAAAAGACCACATTGGTTGCTGCGTATAGACAGTTATAGTGCATATTGGCCTTTAAGACCTAACTGGTGAAGTACAATTTCCCTGTCTTGGTGGTGACATGCCATTGCTTTATTTATGTTTTAGACTACAGGATCTCATATGCCACCTACTGGACAGATGTTTTAAATTAATTTAATGTGCACGCTATGAACACAGATTATCAGAACACTGCCAGCTAGTCTCTTGGTGATTGTTTTACTGCATGGAGGCTCCAAATCCAACTCCCCTTAAGACAATTGACAATTTCTATTGACTTCAACAAGGTTTGAATTGGACCCTTAAAGAAAGTTAATGCTGCAGCAAAAGCATGCGTAGTTCTTCCTTCTGAGAATTTATAAAACAAATGATCTATCTTAAACAGTTTATTCTTGACAGTAAGTGTTGTCTAGAATGCAAAATAAAATCAAGTATTTCATGGTTATATATACCTCTGTCCTTAGTAACCATCATATCCATTCATTTTTTGTTTATACTTGTTGATTAAATGAACAGTAATAAAATAATCACTTTCCTCACTTCACTTAAGAACAGAGAAAGTCATTAAAGTCTTATTGAGTAAATTAGTTCCAGTAGTTCAGTTTTAGTGCATTTTTAACAGACCTTATAATGATACTGAGTGTTGACAAGAATTATGTATTGGGTTGCCCAGAACAAAATATTTTATTTGGAGTAAAATACCCTTCTTTTATGTTCTCCATGTTGCTTTTTAGAAGGAGCACAAAATATCTATTCTATGCACAATTTAGAACATGCTATATATGTAAATGTGTTACAGTTCATGTAAGAAGCAGATGTAAAACTGTATATAGGCTAGAGTGGGCACAACCTAAAAGTTCAGGTAGACATTCAAGATAGAAGAGCATTTACTGACATTCTCTACAACTATAAACCCAAAATTATGCTATAACTTCTTGTAAATCTAGAAGTAGAAGTAATTTTAAAGTAATTTTCGTTTAAGAAATTTCTTTAAAGGAAAACCCCCTCACAGATATGGTTATCTACTATTGTAAGGAGTTCTGCAGCAACAGGTACTTTCTTCTGTCACAGAAACTACTAAAATCCCTTTCCACTCAGTTTTTATGTAAATGGTTGTGAAATGCATTGCCACCTACTAGTGAACAGAATCTCCTCAGAATACCTACTTTATAAAATTTTTCCCCAAATTGCCTCCTGGACCTGCCTGACCTACTAGCTCTTTATGAGGTTGCGCAAGTATGCAGCCTTAATAAGTACCTCAAATACTTTTCCTCTCTTGAAGCTTCAGCTGTGCAAAAAAGTCTCTGGAGAGATACCCTCCTAACCCTCTGTCTCCTCTGTTGGTTGCTAAAAGTGGTTCCTGCGCAGAGGAACTAGGTGGACAGGCATGGAAAGACCAGGCAGTCGTTATGACACCTCTTACATTCCAACAGCTTGCCAAAGTTTGCAATGGGAAAAGTAAAGGAGGGAGTCAGTATGGGACACTAATTCCATTTGGCTACCCAACAGGTGGGTGGAAATGAGCATTCTGTGATGCAAAACTCCGAAGGGAAGCTGAAAGGCAAGATTACCAAGAGGTAGCAAAGGTAGCAAGTAAAGACAAAAAAATAATGATGCAAAGCACCACCTCTTACTGGCTGTTTATACAAAGGTGGCTTGCTACATCCAACCTTGAAAAGGAAACATGCATCTCCTGGAGTTACAGGGGGCCAATCCTGGCCATCAGGTAAGAATCATGCCAGGGATTTTTCATCTGCAAGATTTTCCACTTACAGTAAAAGTTGTTATGCTGCTCTAATCAGGCAGGCATGAATGTGTGAGACGAGAGCTATATTTTAGATGAAAACTACCAGAAAAGAGGACACTATTCTGTTATCCTTCTGAGTGAAAATTTATTGGAAATATTCCTCCTGAAAAACAAATTCAGATGTTGACAGTTATAAAAGCTTTATTTGTATAACGTTCCCATGTTAGGATACAATTTAGAAAAGCAACTCTGAAATGCTTTGAAGAATTGCAGAAAGGCCAAGTGAACAAACAGAATGTTCTGACATTTACTTTCTTGAATACTGTTTATATGTCATCTAAACCAGTTTGTAATTCCAAATAGACTTAAGACTGAAGTCCCAAGATAAATCTCTCTCACAACAACCATGTTTTGCATTGGAAAAAGAATGTCCTGAAGATTACAGACATAAACGGTGACAAGCTTTTGAATATAGGGTAACACGTTCATTACGGAGCCTGTTCAGTTTCTGGACACTGATGTCAGGTGCAATAGTGACAAGAACTACTGTTACGGTCAGTTATGAACACCTTAATCTTTGGAGAAGCAGTCATTTTAAATTCATCACTGCTGATTATCTCTGCTGACAGTGGCCTCGTTGTTTTGTAACCATATTACTTTAACTATATTTTAATTCTAAATGCTACTCTGTTGTGATCATATAGATATATAGAGCGTTAGCTGAAGACTGAAATCCCACTGCACTTCAGGCTAGAGGATGGTTTTGCTCAAAACTTTGTGATTAAATAAGTACAGCTAGCATTTGTTTATTACCATAAAGGTATACTGAGAGACTTCTAAGCTTAGATAAGATAAATAATCCTTTAAAACCTAATGCCATGCTTAAGGCAGGGATTATCCTGCTGCTGTTGAACCGCCCTTAGTAAAAGTCAAGCTTAATCAAAGAAAAAATCAAAGCTGAGCAGCAACATCTGGTTAGATTTTCTTTTTTCTCTGAAATTTCTTCTGTAAGGAGTCTCAGAATGCGAGGATTTTTTTCTGACTTGGATTGAAGAAAAGATTTTGAAATCTTGACACCTACTGCTGCAAAGAATTTCCATTCTTTGTTCTTCCCTGAAGTGTTTTGATATTAAATTTTACACACTACCTGGAGAATGGGTGGAATGTACTGAACATTCATTCCCACCTCTCAACTTTATGGCAACAGCATTTTTCACACTCTTAGCCAAACTGAGTGTGCATGTGTTTCTATAGATTATATTTGCTTACGTGAGTCAACAGCAACAACAAAATGTTCTCACTGTAGAAATACCTAAAAACCTGTTAAACACTTAGTCCTAGGATTTTGGAAACTTGACTCTCAGTGTACATTTTGCCACTTTATTAGTATAGGGCTGTACTGTAGTCATAGTAAGTTTTACTAAACCTTAGTTTAGTAAAAATGTAATATTATTGTTTTAAAAGAGATCCTAGAGCATTCCAGTGAGGAGATCTTCAACTGGTGGGAATCTGTCAGCTCTTTTTGTTACATTTTCCTGAATGTGAATTCAAGGTAATTAAAATTGCTGGAAAGGAAGTCTGCAATGGGCTGTAGTGTCTGCGTAGGCAGGAGATGCTTGATTCTGTGTCTCAGTTTTATTCAGCCTGACTCATTCATTGATTGCATGAAAGAGTCTGGGACTTAAAACAGAACCAGGTGACTGCAACTAACTTCAGGTAGGAAGGAAACAGCAGTAGCTGAGAGTAAAAACCAACACATGAAATGACATTCTTACAGATTCTTTGAGAGAGAGACAGATCTCCATTTTAATTAAGGTTCCCAGTGTTTAAAACTGTGTTTGGAGTGATAATGTGAAAATATTTGCTGGATTATGGAAGATCCTACATAAGCAAATAAGAGATTTTCAGTACTGTACAAGTGCTCGTTAATACTGAATGGATTAATTTTAATAAAATAAGTTGTATACACTTTGTTCAATTATATTCTGGTTCATGGGTTATAAGTGAAACCCTGATACCAAATGCATGGTAAGTCTGTGAATTTGTTGTGCAGGATGGGCAAGGAAAGTATTACACAGTATTACAATTATTAAAATTCTAATTTGGGGCCAGGTTTTGCCCTCAGGTACTTCCTTAATTTCAGTAGGGAGTTGTGCATGTTTATCTGATTGAAGAATTTGGACATTAACATTCTTGGTGAAAGTAACATTTTCTTTAACAGGAACACACATTAGCCAAATCTAAAACCTGAATGTAGCAGGGACAGATTTCTCATCAGGAGACAAATGTCAGTAACTGTTCTGTGTTGGTAATGTAAAGCGTTTTCCTTGTAAGGGAGTGGGAGATGGAGCAGAAGGAAGGAAAGAGGGATCTTCTTCCAGATACCTTGTAGGCTTGTTTTTAAATTACGACTTCGGATCTAACAACAGGTTTGGCAAGTGTTTGCCTAGGAAATCCTGAAACCATGCCAGATTTTCTTAGCTGGTTGTTGTAGAGTGTGCATTTTTTAAATACACTGTAATCATTTCAGACCACGTAATTAGAAACACAAAGCAGTTTACTGAAACATAGTGATATATTAAGAGTTCAGTTAATTACATGCAAAGAAACAAGACAGACTTCAAAACCTTTACTCAGTTTCTATTTTATTTGCAACTGGGGTATGTTGATGGGACTTTGCCTGCTTAACATTGAGTAGGAGTTTCAGAATTTTAACCTGAGGGTAAAATTTTCAAAAGCATTTAAGCAACTGGCTCACTGAAAATCAATAGGACTTTCACTCCTGAGGGCAACATTTCAGAAAGTATGTAGATACTAAAGTCCAGTTGACTTCAGTGTCTATGCATATTAAAAAATCCTGCTTTATTGCCCTAAATCTGTTTAAAATAAGTGTTACATTTCAATGTCACCCAAGAGCTTCTGAAAATGTTACCCCAAATAAATAAGCTGTTATTATAATTTTTTTTTTATTTGGAAAACCCTGTTTTGTTTTTCTTTCTTCTTCAATGTATACAGAAAATCATAAAACATATTTTGGATGTTAATAAGCCACATTGTCTCCAATCTGGTATTAAAATCTTACTGCAAATGCTCAAGAAGTGGTGGCAATTATAATTAGTGCAGACAGTTCTTCACTCCATTGTAAATTTTCCTAGAATTTAAAAATAAACTTAAACATTTTCCCCTTTTCAGTCTGTGTTTAATGTTTTTTTGGATAAAAGTGATAAATTGCCTCCTTTGAAGCCATAGCCTGACCTAAATTATTCTCTCTACATTATGTATAAAAGCAAGTAAAAAAAAATAAAATTGTAATACAAAATCTTAGGGAGATGAAGAAGACATAAATCAGAACTAATTAGTCATTCTCATTGAAGAGAACATATGTTATATTTTCCATTGAATCTCTCAAATGTAATTTGCTGAGAAAATTAAAAAGTACCACTTAGTATAGAAAAACCTCCGGATTCAAAAAATCTTTGGTTTGAGAATTTGTGGAGGGGGTATCTTGGTTCTCTAACATGTTTCCTGTACGAGCCTTAAAACTATGCTAACTTGTTGCACAACAGCTTACAAGTTCTCAACGGTTGCATTTATTACAATTTTACCTCACTTTCAGAGAAGTTCTCTTATCATGCTCCAAATCACATTTTATGCTGCTTTGAAGTACATTACTAATATGCTTATTGCTTAACAGAAAACAGCCTGACAGTCATTTCTGTTTTAAGGTGCAAAGTAATAAATGTCAGCTTCTTTTTTTGCAGTCATTTATCTGAGCCTGTACTTACTCTCAAAGTATCTGGCTTTGGAAACAAGTCAGAAGCGCAATGTCCTAATTGTCTTCTCTTTGGGACTAACAGTAAAAATATAAAAATTAAGTTTGAACCTTTCTTTCCGTGCAGCCTTCTTTCAGATTCTGGCCTTTTCCTGTCATTAAAGCTAGGCAGGCTCAAGTTTTATGAAAAATTGGGAATTACTTCTTATTTTGTGCATGTTCAGCAATCATATGGATTGCAAAGACAAGGCGCTCTGGTAGTCATTTGTACTTGTCAGTGCATACCCTTCTATTCCCTGTGGCTGTTTTGTGCTGCTAGACAGGTGTGTGCACTCTGCGCAAAACTTTGCCCTTTGGACATCATTACAGTGTCTAAAAAACATGGGAGACAGGATCCTGACAGACTTATAAACGACCACGAAGAAGGGAATTCTCTTTAGGGATCTTAGCAGAACATATGCCTTGTATTATTCTGCATCCATTGAGACAAGTGTGATTTTTGCTATCACAGAAAACGGAGAAAGCAAGATGTGCTTAAGGTGTGGATAACTCTGGATACCATTCTCCCCAAAGAGTGATGAATGGCTTTACCACCGTGTTTAGGTTCATTCAGAAGCAAGGCTGTTAAGGTACAAGAAGCAGTGAAGTTGAAAAAAACCATGTAGTTAAATGCAGCACTTTATCCCGGGGTAGAAGTACAAACATTTAAATTAATCTGGTTAACGGGTTTCTTCCCCGCGCCTTCCCCGCAGTCACTGTTCAAGGATCTGACTGAACCATGCCTTTACACCATGCCAAGCAGCAGAGTGGAGCTCTCGCGGATCCTTTGGAGCAGTGAAATCCAGTCTCCTGGGCCCTTCACACTGAGCATTCAACCTCTCCAGACACTCAGGTATAGTCAGTATGCCCTGGCTGATCTGAAGCATCATAATGGAAGATAAAGGAGAGAGAATTTATTGCCTAGGACTCAAAGCATATAGGGTTTTATAGATCAATAAGAACATCCTGAGTTAAGCCCAGAGGCAAAAAGGAAGCCAGTACAGACTTCAAAGACCTTGTGTAATATATTCCTTATGGCCAATATTACAGATTAAGCACAGAGCAATGTTCTACACAAGCCATCAAATCTTGACTAGAATAAGGACAGACTATACATTGTACAAGTCTATTTTGGTGGCTACAAAGGTAACATAGCCTTCACCTTTAAGAACTTATCACAATTATCTAACTAAAAATAACAAAAAATATTTTACGTCTAGGAACCTGTTCTGAGCTAAGCATTAAGAAACACCTTTTGTTATGAGGTTTGCTCAGGAAGAATAACCAAATCTGACTGACCAGCATCCCTTCCTCTCCTGCGATTTCTAATCTCTCTCAGGAAGACTCGGAAAAAGTGAAAGGCTGCAAGCTCTAGGTTTGGCAAAGGAAAGTGTAAATCAAATTAACTGACAGACTCCTCAGAAGCCTGCTTACCTTTCAAAGCAGAGAGGCTGACAGTACTGACCAAGGAACTGAAATAATGAAATATTCATACAGTATTTGTAACAAGTAGAAAATACAAATGAAACTAAAATAATGTCTAGTCTGTGTCTAATGCACAGAAAAATGAGGTCATCTGTATTATCTTTCCTATGACAAATTCAGGGCCAAACTTTTCTTTTACAAATGCTGCAAGAGGCTTGTCTTGAGGTTTGCCTTCTCTAAGTGACGAGACCAAGAGAAGTATGTGACCAACTTAATGGTTTCATATAGCCCAAATTTGAAAGGATGATTTTTAGCTCTCACTGAAAGCTGAAAAGGGCAAGGCTTAGCAAGCTCCTTGAAGACCTAGTCCTGTAGCCACTCCAAGGTCCATTCATTTTTTCTTATGAGAAGAAAGCAGCTCTCACGGAAACTTCTGACTTTCCCAAGTCTTGTCTAATGTGGGAAAATCTACTAGGAAGAGGTCCCTTGACTGGTATCCACAGGTACTATGGATAACTGAAAAATGGGTTCCATGTTTTTAATTATATTGGCTCAGTTCGGCACAGAGACTATCCTGCAGGATAGGTGAGATGTGTGAAGATCTGTATGATCTGCGGATATAAGAAAAAATGAAGTAGGACTTGAACATGGGCAAAGTAGACCTTTGGTTAGCTGCTGCTGAAGAAAAATAATGCTCAGGTATTAATGGTCTGTAATGTACATACCTTCTTTGATAATTTGCTTAAGGAAACTTTCACTTCTACTTTATTTTAAAAGAAAGTTAAAATGCACATCTTTGCTTTTGTGGTTAAATAAGACGTTCCATGAGAGTGGAACTTGGAGCCTTGTCAGGGGTTAGCAGTGATCCCACTCGTCCATACATTACTCTGCTGAAAGCTCTCACTCTGCCTTGCAACATTCTTGTTATTCCAGAACTGGGTTGGGCTACTCATAATAGATGCAGGCAATCAACTTAACTTCCCCACACACAGCTCTGCCAGTAAAGCTAACTTCACCTTGCAACACTCCTGTCTTTCCTGTGTCTTTTAAGCAAAGGCTATCAATTCAGCACCTACTGTGGATCTGTCCTTACTCCTGCTGAAATCCAGGGTATCTTTCTTAGTGATTCAAGAGGGAAGTGTTGCTGATACAGACAAATGTCTGCTGGTGGCTAGGATGAAACAAAGTTGTCGTCTCTGAATGACTGAGATTTTGACCCCGGCAGTAGAGGCACCTAACCTGTGTTCCGGTTCTGCTTTCATTACAGCAAATAAAATCCCGGATGACTCCATAGATATCAATTCAGTTACGAAGACTGTAAGTGAGATTAGAGTCTAAACTTTACATAATGTGGCCTCCTTTATGGTTGTGCTTTTTCCAAAGAAAAAGATTTCCTTTCAATGAGAACACTGTAGCTCTCAGTGTTGATCACCATTGTTTTATTTATAATGAAAATCTACAGAGCATTCACCATGATGCAGACAAGCATTGGCCTACTGACAGCATCTCAATTTACACTAGCATTTGGATTTGGGCCATGTAATTTTATGTAAAATCAAAGAAGTGTGAAACAGTAAAATACTATGCTGAAATAAGGATTGTTCTTTCCTCTTTGTTTTCTTTATCACATGAAATAATACATAAAAAATATAAGAACGCGCTAGGCAATGTACAAAACTAAAAAAGACTAGTTTGGTGAATGAACATAGTGAGAGGCTATGAATATGGATATGTTGGTACTAAGGAGCCTAGAGGAGATGCTTTTTACGCATGGTGATACAGAAATGCATACTTGTAACTCTGCACACCAGGGAGAGAATATTCCCCTAAAACAAGTAGTTTCTCTAGCGGTGCTCTGTGTTGATCAAAGCTGCATAATTTAAAGCATCTAGAGGCAGCTTTAAATTATTCACAATGTATTTTTTCTAAGCGATCTTGGTATAGAGCAGACAGTATTTGTGTCACTAGCAGCCTTCTGTAAGTTCTATAAACTTTTGCATCCTTACAGAGCTGGCAAGTTCTCCCATCCGAGAAGAGGGGACATAATTTTGCTAACAGGAGCAAGAGGGACTCATCCGGGCACTGTGTTAGCCCCATCACGGGAAAACGCCAGGCACGCAGGGCCACACGGAGCGGCGGGGCAGAGCCGGCAGCCTCCAGGTCTCAGCCCGAAGGCTGCTGTGCGGTGCCCAAGAGTTCTCCGATACCCTCCAAAGCCCCAAACAGGAATCCTGCAATTAGTGTATCTAAACTCCTCCTTTACTGCAGTCTTCTCTCCTATTGGTAAAAGGTCTTCGCAGGCTCATGTAGGGGTCCCACCCCTTTTGTGGGTTTTCATTCTGAAGCTATCCACAACTTTACACCTGAATGAATGCCAAGCCTCTCTGAATATATAAAGGAAACCTTCAAGAGCAATTTCAGAGTTACCCAGAAGAAGCAGAAGAAAAAGATTTCATCCAGCTCTGTCAGACAGAGACTGAACCCAGCCATGCTTCTCCCTGCCATTCACTTCTATGGCTTTCTCCTAGCTTGCATCTTCACGAAAAGCTACTTGGCTTTCAAGAACGATGCCACAGAGATACTTTACTCGCACGTTGTTAAACCCGCTGCAGCGAGCCCGAGCAGCAACAGCACGTTGAATCAAGCCAGGAACGGAGGCAGGCACTACCCCACCGCCGGATCCGACCGTACCAGTGAGTATCCCGCCGGCGGCACCTCCCCCGCGGCCCGCAGCCCTCGCTCGGCCGGCCCGGCCCGGCCCGGCCCCGGCGGGGAGCCCCGGCCCCTCCCGGCCCGGCCCCGGCGCCCCGCTGCAGCACGTTTTGTCCGTTCCCCCCCCGCCGCCGGCCGCGGCGCCGCAAGGAACCGGCGCCCGGGGGGAGCCGGGGCGAGGGGAGATGCTGCCGGCGCCGGGCAGGGACCCCCCTGGCCTCCCTGCCCCGGGCGAGTCCCGCAGGACCGGCCCGCTCGGGCGGGCTACTTCCCGGGGGAGGCGCACCCAGGGAGGCCGCGGCTCACGGCTGACCCGGCGGGGAGGCGAGGTAAAGGCAGCGGAGCGAGAGGCACCGGCAAAGCGCTCGCTGCCTGGGCTCACCCTCCCGCTGCGGGCGGGGGAGGTGTCTGGGCCACTTTTCAAATGCAATAAAAACCTCTGAATTTTGTTGCCGCTGTTTAGTTCTGCTTCCTGCTGTAGCGCTTACCTGCTTAACACCTCCAGCAAAAGTAAACAAATCAGCTCATAATTTACCTGCGATCTCTGCTCTGACTTGCCTTCCTACATCTAGTCTCTTCCTGCTGGGCTTTATGTACCCATGTCAGATGCACGGGGATCTGGAAACCTTCTGCTGACTCTGTCTGCTCCCTCCCCTGCCCACCTCCGTCAAATGGAAGAAATCCAGGGAGACACACACACACACACACACACATGCACACACCAACCCACCCACAACGATTTGATAGAAATAGCGTCATCCCTGGAAAGCCAAGGCAAAAAGTGACAGCGATACCTTTCGGCTAAGCCAGGTGTGTCAGCCTCTGTGAATGCTAAGGGTGTAAGTGCACAGGAAACATCCCATCATTACGAGATTACTGGAGCAGCCCAGTAGGCATTCGGCGTCAACGAGCTGTCACTGGAGAAAAGCCGAGCCAGGAAAGACACGCAAACAGGAGGAAAGACAAACTCCAACCTGTGACCAGCTGCTTCCAGGTACATTCCTGAGTGCAGCTGCAGGAAGGCAAGCCTCAATCTTTTCTGCAAGGCAGGCAGGAGACTGTAAGCAGTCCCTCGGATCAGTCCCTCGATCAGTCCCTCCGACTGCCCGCCCCGAGACACAGGGGACAGGGGGAAGGGATCGTAACTCAGTGCCTCTCTCTGTTATGAACTTGCTTCCAAAAATCCAGGCAGAAACAGAAGGAGCCTGTAGCTGCGATATGTAGATGTACCTTCAAAGCCTTTTATGATTCACTCTAAAATGTTTCTAGTAATTACTTCTATTTTAAAGGCGTTAGTTAATTGCATTGTGTGTAGAATCTGCGCCGTAATTGTCCTTCAGAAAGAGGGAGAGCGTAGCCAGTAAAGGTTGCTTATTAAAATTAAGCGCACTGTGGGCGTTTATTTCAAAGTGTAATTACTGAAATAAACAGTTGTGTTTATTGCAGGGTGCCGAGCTGCACATACAGGCGGGTACAAACATGCCTGTATGAGAAGCTCTGCATGTTGATTCTGTCAGTTGCCTGAGAGAATTTGCAGGATCCTCTATGTCCCATAGAATATAAAGACTACTACAGATACAAAGATGGTGTTACCCTGAGGGCAAAACGACCGCTCTGAAATGGTGTCTGCTAATCATGCAAACTTTGCATGCAGAACGCCATTCCTTGGTAACTTCGGCTCTTATCCCTTCTGCAGTGTCTGTGTTCAGAGCAGCAGTGCTCATGGGAGATTCAGTCCACTGTAACCGTGGAATGAGAAGAGACACGCTGTTTGAAATTCATTCAAAAGCATATAAGCAGTTTCCAAAGCACTCTTTTCCCCTTGCTAATGATCCAACGTAATCGCTGTAAACATCACAGAGCAGATTCCCTAGACTGAGAACAAGCAGGAAACATTTCTTCCCTTGGGGCATTTTTTCTCTTCTAAAAGGTATGTCCCTGAGAAGGATAGAGAATAAAATTGCCTCTTCTACCACAATTGCTGAGTGCATATCATTAGGATTTCTTTACACTGTGGTAATACCCAGAGATACCATCAGCACTTGAGGCCCTTGTGTTGGGGGACACAACAGTAAAGAGATGTCCTGTAAAGATTACAGCCTGCTTTGACTTCTGCAAAACATAGCTTGTTAATGTGCAAATGACTGGTTAAGGAAACCTCTCCATTCCAAATCTCAGTGTTTATTATTCTGTGCATTCTGCAGATCGTGTTCAAGTTGGCTGTCGGGAACTGAGATCCACCAAGTACATTTCAGATGGCCAGTGCACCAGCATCAATCCACTGAAGGAGTTGGTGTGTGCTGGTGAATGCCTCCCTTTGCCACTGCTCCCCAACTGGATTGGAGGAGGTTATGGAACCAAGTACTGGAGCAGGCGGAGCTCGCAAGAGTGGAGGTGTGTTAATGACAAAACTCGCACCCAGAGGATCCAGCTTCAGTGCCAGGATGGAAGTATAAGAACCTACAAAATAACTGTGGTCACGGCCTGCAAGTGCAAGCGATACACGAGGCAGCACAATGAGTCCAGCCACAACTTTGAGGGAACCTCTCAAGCAAAACCTATCCAGCACCACAAAGAGAGGAAAAGAGCCAGTAAATCCAGCAAACATAGTACAAGTTAGAAGTCAGACATCCTCTCCTCTCTCGTCTCCCTCTTCTCCTGCCAAATTTGAACTCGCCTGTAATCACTTCTTTACCGTTCTGACTGCTAAAGACAAGTCTGCCATTGCTGTGTTCTCACCTGACACTACATGCTTATTGCTTTGGCCAAAATCAAAAGGGGCATGCTCAGCATACGGACCTTTTGGGTGATTTTCCAAATGCTCAAGATGGGGAATAACACAAGCCTTCCAAACCCAGCCAAGGAGGCAAAGAAAATTTGCCATCAACATTCACTGAAGTCTGTTTTGTAAAAAGATGCTTTGTTGTGTGTTTTCATGAGAAGAGTTATCATGTCTATTGTGTTCTATATCACGTTTTAGGAACTTCTGACAACAGCTTAAAAATACACCACCTAATATCTGCTTTCAGATTCATTCTAAAAAAAATGCCTTGCATGCTGACCTTTCTCTTATCTCAGTATACCAAAAATTGAAATATGCATGGCAGCAATCAAAAAGTAAAGCTGAACAAACTATTTATTTGTTGTTGCAATTATTTAATGAGCTTTTATGTGTGTTATTTCCCTCCAAAATGTTCTTATGTTTATAGCTTTTCTCATGTATCAAAGTATTTTCCTACGATTTGTGGCTGGATTAGAACATACATTTTGTAGATAATGTAAAATAGACATTTTAGCATTCTTGGTATATATATTTTAATTTTGAACATTCATAGACTTAGGTGTCATTTTGAAGTAGCAACATAAAAATTGTTTTTTTCATTCTCCACTGTATTATTTTTGTTAAAAAGTATGCAATCACAAGACAGATATGATGATTTCCTTTCAAAATAATTGGTTTCTTTTTTTTTTGTACAAAAATAAACACTGCTAAAAAACTGTATTGTCTGGCTCTGTGTATGAAAATGCACACATTTTAATCAGTCACATTTAATCTTAAAAAGCGGGAAAACATTATTACGTTAAAAAAAATCTACCCACGATATTTAACATGAAAACAATCTATCTGTGGATTCTTGTACGAAACTTATACAGCCCCTTAACAGATGGTGCTTATGAATGGTCCAAGCCAGGTTCTTATTTAGCAATTCTAAAGTTGTACATTGCAGAAGAAGTGTATATTTGGGAAGTTTTACAAGCTAGTAAGACACCACATTTTTTTTTCTTTTCATTAGTGATTATCAAGTCAAAGACTAATGGTAAAAATAACATGCAGTTTCATCTTTCCCATAGAGCCAACAGAGTCCTGCACATTATCCACAAATTCTTACAGAACATATCAGGAAATACATAGTAACCAATCTACCTTTCAGTACATATACAGAATGTATCGGGAAATATATAGTAACCAATCTACCTTTCAGTACATAGTCCATGAATCACCTGTTCTTAATCTTTCAAACTATATCAAAATACTATGGGCAAGATTTCATAATGGGATTCTGCTGTTCTTAAATCACTAACTTTTACAACCCATTTGCACCCAAAGAAAAGATTACACAAGCAGAGAGTAACGAAAAGTATTGCCTGAGAAGGTCTCACACAAGCTCTCTTTGACCTTCTCTTTATCTCATTCCATTTTGCATTTTAATTCCAAAAGATTATTCATGAAGTTCTCGGCAGAGATCTTCCTTGGTCGTTAAGGTAGAACTGTTTGAAAATCACTGCTACTGCTTGACTTACTGAATCCTAAATTTTATGGACAAAATTTAATGATTTTTCCTCAAAGCTACTTTCAAGAATTCTTTTCAAAATCTGCTGTATGTAAGAAAGACATATACTTTTTTTTTTAAGTGATCTACATGGTGGTACAGTTAAAAAACATTGCATTAATGACCTAGTTGTTTCAAGTTTAGTTCTCTGATGGTGAAAATATCAGAACAATGAGATCAGAAACCATTTATACTTAAATTCTGTGATCTTAAAGGTGCTTCTTTTAAGCCTAGGAGGATAGATGATGATAAAGGAGTTAGCAGGGAGAGAGGTGACATGATGTTGCTCCTAGGCATATCAGCCCAGAGGACCTAAAGATATCCTAGTTTTTTATTTGAACAGACATTATAGTCTAATTCAATCCCTTTTATGAGGGAAAGATTATTCACAAATGCCATATATCTGTCCATTTTTAAATTGTTCTCCAGCCACTTCTTCAAGATGATAAAGCACAAAAGATTGAGATAATAGACCAAAATTTAACCAAAATTATTTTCAAATCAAACAGTCACTACATATCAGTAAAATTTCTCTGCCTGTTCTGTGTTTGACTCCCAGAAATAATAATGGTGAAAAAACTCACACATCTTGTTCATGACTCTTCTATAGCCAGTGAAGTTTGTAAGAACAATACACACATTTATTAAGAGTTTGCATCTAGCAATAGAGATTATAACTCCTAGTCCGTTTTTTCACACAGAACTACCTGAAGAGGAATATTTCAACACACTTCCATTAAGATAACTTAATGAAATTTTGCTGGACATGCTACAGAAAGACCATGGGGCCCATCTCTAAGTCTGGCATATTTGAGGGAAGCCAGTAAGAGCTTTGTCCATCAGCAGCGACTGAACTTCGAGGTGTCAGCTAAGTTGCCTATGGTCTCTTCTTTGGCCATGACTTTGGCTTTCTGTGGGGGAGATCTGCAGGAAAGCAATGTCAGAAAGATGTTAATCTTGAATTTTCTTAAGGAATAATGTTACTCTTTGTGACTCATCTCCTAGATCTGACTGCTTCAGTCTGCCCTATACAATCTCCCTTCTGTTTCATCCTGTTACATGTGAACTCACAGGGGTCTATCCAAGGATCCAGACAAAAGGCATTATATGAGTACCTCCAACTAGTTTTTTCCATATGGAGAGTCTCCAACATGTAAAGTTGCAGTAGGCAGCATATGGGCCATCGCTCTTGTATCTATAGTGGAGAATCTTGCCAAAGGTTCTCAAATATTCAGTGAAAAAAAATTACTGCTTAAACTGAAACAATTTTAAATATGACACATCTTCTTCTGTTTGTTTCAGAGTTAAAAAGGAAAGACAAACGTGCTAAAATTTTCTTAGTTTTCACCTGAAATATTAAGCCAAACAGATACAAGAAGCATGTAAATGTTTTGAAAAAGTACAACAGAGGAAGATCAGATGAGTGTTTTACACATTTTAGACAACTAAATAGTCTAGACTGACTACACTAAGAATATATAGAAGCTGACTTTCTCAATAATATCTTATCATATGGGCAGATCACTAAGTCCAGAGGCTTCTTAAAAAGCGTTTCAAACATCTTGAAAATAACCTAATAATTTTCTAAGTTCTCATACTTGCTTCTTTAGAAAACTAAACGTGAATAAATTAGAAATAATCTGTTAATCTTCCATCATTATTGCCTTACTTTCGAGTTGATGAAAACAGCCCCCAACTAAGGGGTAAATTGTAAATTGTTTTATAATGAATGGAAATCAATTTTCCTTAGACATCACTAGAAACAAACTCAGCCAGATGCTGATTGTTTTGATAGCGTGGCAGCACTCGGAGGCACACTTCGCAGAGGCAGTAGTAGATAGCAGGTGTCGTTAAGACCTTACCAACTGTGGAAGTCAGAAGGGCCTGACACTTGCAGTCTAGACTAGAAAGGCCCTTGAGAAGTTTATTTATTCATTTTTTACTAATAGTAACAAATCTGGTGCTCTCTCCTTTCCAGTAGCCTTGGAATCAAAACCACCCAATCCAAGTTCAGTCATTTGTTTGGAAATCAAGCAGACATTCGAATAACACCCTTCAAAATACCTAACAGATTTCTGCTAGTAAATCACTGTAGTCCTCCTAACCTTGACCTTTATATCCTTCCTGAAGAAGTACAGCATTAATCAAGAAAGGACCATTCAACACATTCCACTGTGAGAGTCTTGTTGCTACAGTATTAACCTGGAGGTGTTCAGTGGAAAATTATAAGGAATCCTTAGTGTTGGAAGGTATCCTATTCTCATGATGCATTTCCTTTCCCGTAGGCCAGGCAAGGGGCTTTGATTTTAAGCTCATCAACATACATGCAAACATTGCTCCAGGCTAAAACCAAAAATTCTCTAGAGATTTATGAGTTCTGCAGACATTCTGTCACTGGATTTGTTAATGATGCTTGAACGTCGCCCCCACAACAAAAAGCCTGCCCATGCATCTTTCTGAAAGACATCCAGCCTTTCAGCTCACTCATCGTATGAGTTATGTGGACTGACACACTACAAGAGTGTGATTTACAAGTGATACTTGCCTAACACCGAGTTAATATTCAAATATGTACCTTCCTCAGTACTTCCATGATGAGAATACACTCTTCATTCTTAATTAATGCTCATCAAACTACACGCCATGAAAATAAGTAGTCTCTACTAATTGCTGAAAAAAATCTGTACAAACACTGGACTGTAACTCCATTTTGGGTGCTGGTTTCTTCTAACTCCCTTTGGTTTGACAACATATTGTAGCGAATGAGGTAGTGTGACATTACCTAGCCGGAGTTCAGGCCTTCTTAATGCCTCTATACAACCACAAAGAAATATAGAGGACATCTTAATATAAATGAAAATCAGGACCACTGACTTTAATAGGACTGGTTTTGGAACATGGTACTTTGTGAATGTAAAGGGAAATAAAAAAAAAATCAGCTCCCTGGAAAAGAGGCCTAGATCAGAATACACTGCAACAACAATATAGTTCTGTTTACTAAATCCCAAAAACAACTGCTGTCAAAAAGCGACCTTGGTTACCATCTACTTAAGTAAAAAAATTAAATCACCTAAAAATGTTTTGTTGAACACTGTCTACTTCTTGTCCCCTGTCCTATTACAGTAGTTGTACCATAGTGTTTAAAATTGTTTAAACCCTTAGCTGTTGTGAACTATACTTACTACAGCATACTTGCTTTTTGATACAGAAATATTTTAAATCTCTTTTTAGACTGACTGGATGCATCATTTTTTAATTTTGACTACTGAGAGGAAAAGTAATGCTCTGATTTGACTTAGGAGTTCCACATTTGATTTGTTTTGTTAGCCCCAGTGAGAAGTGACTTAGCGAGGAAATGGCAAAGAAACTTAGTAAAAGCAAAAACCAGTGTGTGAAGTCCAATGCTTTGGTGGGCTAAAGAAGAGCTAACCAGGCACATTCATTAAAGTTCAGTATGAAACAGTGGAGCGTTGAGGGAGAGGGCCTCAGGAGAAAAGTACTTCTCTAGCCCTACCACAAGAACAGCCACAGAAATGGAGGGACTATGCAGAGCTTTAAAACAGACTCTGCAGCACAAAGGCTTTAATTGCAGCTGAAGCAAGTTTAAACATCTGTTGCTTGTTAGATTATTATTTTATTTACTTATTTATTTATTCATTTATTTTGGGGATGGGTTGACGAAAGCTCTTTTATATTCCCTATGGCCATTAAACTGGGATGGAGAACAGAGGTCTGTTTCTAAAATGTAAAGCTGCAAAAATTTTGGTTGTAGTAAGGATCACTTGCTTTTTTTGCTTCCACTGAAAAAGCCTGCTGAAACTTTTGCCTTTGCACATCTTTACTGCCATTTTTAGGACGGTAGCCAGAACAGCTTATAGCAGCAGCGAACAGGTTGTATCGCTGCACCACATCTTTTGTTTTTAGATATTGAAATGTCTGAATCCGGATGTGTCTACGAGAGGTGAAAGAAGAGAAAATGGATCAAAAAAATTGAACAAAATGACGTGTGGAGGACAGCATGTGCTGCATGTCCTTCATTTTCTTCTAATCATCACAACTTTTCATGAGACTGCAAAAGACTTGTTCTATCTGCAGATTGCCAAGCCAAACACTAGCCAATGCACATGCTACCCTTGGGATTTAATAGACTTCTAAGTCTAAATTCACATGGTAGATAACCATTTCTGACTGTCTCTGTGTCTTCTCTTCCCATGCAAAGGGAAGAATGCACAGCGCAGTATGTCTGTACCATCCACATATTCCATACAGAACCAGGACAAGTCAGGGAGACATCAGAATCTGACATCTTCACAGAAATTCATGTTTCACTGCATTGGTCATAGCTTATGGTGGACAACCACAGCCTCCTTGTTCTGAGGAGAAAGAATACTGCCTAAGCTGAAAAGGTTCACATACAGGTTTCTTAAAAAGCTATCAGTCTACCACACACCTGGACTTCCTTGTTGAAGAATTTGGCTCAAAATCACGCTTACAACTTACAAAAAGTCTATCAGTAGATTCCCTCTCAGTGTTACACCTACAATAATCTGATTTTGCGAACAAGACCTTTAAGAATACAGGTAGTGAGTTATACATAAAAACTCTTTCAGGTGCTCTGCAACTATTGTCCCCGTATTTTCTTTTGAACTTTTTGTAATCAGTTATGAATCTTGACACTTCTGCCAGAAGAAAATGTTTGCAACATCCTTTGCCAAAAATAAAGATGGATTTCCATTTTTATTTGCTTAAACACTTTTTTGCATACTTCTTCCATAAAAGCCCTCATTAGACAGACCATCCAAGCCACTGTCTGAATCTTAAGACTGCAGTACTTTATGGTACTCTTCATCTACTCTAATACTGCAGCCCCTTGCAAATCTGCCTGCTTCTGCACTCCACTTTGAAACTTCTGGCTCTGGCAAAATCTAAATCCTCTTTCCCATGGTGTCTCAATGACGAAACATTTTTCTTTCCAGTAATTAGGTTACTTGCCCCACAATTCTGTTCCGACACAAAAATAAAAAAAGAAGAGCATGCATTACTTAATCCATTTTCAGAAGTGTTCAGTACTGAAGAAAACAATGTATATGGAAACACAAGTGTACTGGCACAGGTCAGTGTCAGGAAGAATTTTTAAAGTAAGATAAATTGGACTGCGTTACTCAGAAATACAGTAACAGAATACAGAGTATTTTTCATTAAGTAGTTGGTTTGCATCCAGCTAGATTAGTATGTTGGAAAATGGTTAACCTTTGATGGTTGCTCAGTGGTATATGCTAAATAGGCTAAGTCTCTATATAATTGCTGGATGACAGGTAGCCACATTGCTGCAGACGGGAAAAAATCTGTAACCTTGATCTTTCTAAAAACTGAACAGGATCAAAGGACTGACCCTTTCCAATCTGATATTTTCATGCTAGAACTGAACAAGCTAGGAAAGGATGAGGCAAAGGATTAGGACAGGGCTACTGTTCTGGGGACTATCATCCTACAGGTTTTGCTCACTATTAAGCCACTGTTAAGAATGAGAAAAAAGATTCACAAACCTTTCCACAAGGCAGGCTACATTTTAAGGCACTTCCCTTACAAACTGCCAAAAAAAGTTAGAATGTAACACTAAAAATTCAAAAGAAAAGGAGAAAAATTAACTAGCTCCACATGGTTGTTTTGTCTATGTGTACCATACAAATCCACAATGAATGCAAAGTCAAATTTTTGTGTTGGATAGTATCTTCTCTTACCTGCTGCAATTTCTGTGCCTGACGGTATAGCTAGGACCAGTCTTTATTTGTTAATTAAAAACTCACATGGATGGAATCCCTCCTACGGACCTTAGAGGTCTTTTCCAACCTTAATGATTCTATATGAACTCTGGCAAACTGAGGTCATCTATGTTCTTCAAACATAGGACTAATGAATAACATGCCTGGCATTCTAAGGGTAAGGACCATTATTAACACAACAAGAGATGCAGTAGCAATACTTTCAGTGTAGTAATAAATAGTAAAGCTTATACTCCTATTCATACCAAATCTGAAAGTTTTTATTGGTGTCATTTGATTATCTCCATCACTTTGTCTGGTGAACTGTTTCACATTCCATTACAAGCACTCTGAGACAGATAACACAGAATATAGGAAAGCAGTAAAACGTGGCATGATAATATGCACGTACCAAAAGTAAAACAAAGATTTAGAGCAGTGAAAATTCAACTTTATTACAAATCTAACTTCAGCTCTTACGTATTCTCTAATATTTCATTACGTCAATCTGTATCACTGGCATCTGTGGCTTAATACCACATATTTAACCAGTTCATAGACTATCTCTGCATTGAATTGTTTTGGGAAAAGGAAACTACCATTAGTCTTTGCTCACAGGTAACTGTTTCTCCAGTCATGATTGGACGCCTGTCAAAAAAAGAGTAAATCAAAGTAGTTGGTTTTGTTTTGTTTTGTTTTGTTTTGTTTTGTTTTGTTTTGTTTTACTGAGATGATAAGGCACTATCCTAACGGCTGGTGCCTGCTGTTAAGTCACAGTAAGTGTGGAAAACAGTCTCTGTGATTTCCACCACTCAACTTGCATGTCTTAATCTCTGTTAGGGTCACCATACAATGCACTCTGACAGTCAAACACCCCAAACAAAACTCCTATAAACCAGCACAATAAATGGTGACGTTAAAGCTAAGCAGATAGACCTACCCAACCTTGGCATTACCTAGAACCTACAAAGACCCTCCCAGAGCCAAGTGTTTAAGACTAGTCAATAATTCCTAAAGTAAAATTACCTGAGGCCTCCACCTCATCACCTACTTGCCAAAACACTCCCCAAAGCAGTAGACTTTCTTCAAGTCTTTAACCTTTCTGAATTTCACAAAAACTCCTGCAGTCAGGGACTCTCACTCCCATGAATTACTGGATTAGATACTATGGGGTAATTATCTTATCCTTAAATTCTTTTACTTTGTGTACAGAAAATACTCATTAGCTCTTGAAGTAACCTTCATATCCCAGAGAAATAGCCTAAAGCATTACTGAGTAGAGAATGGATAAACATTCCAGGGAGAAAATAACATTTTAGGGTGAAGCTTTAAAATGTGTGTCAAACACCAAATTAAATCTCTGTCCATTTTTTCTCTAGCACTTGCACAGAACATAAGCAAGATGCTTCCTCTGTGTATCAAGTATTCATAGACTTTAAAAGAAATGTATCTACCAGAGCCAAGTAAAACCATGCCAAAGGTGTGACATAAAACACACGATACAACAGGTGAAACTCAATATATGTTTTTCAACAATTATCTACAATGATGTGCAAGTATGAAAACACTCCATTCTGTTCAGAGACCACATTTCAGAGACCATTTGGAGCATTCATATTCTCTATTTACACTTCAACTCTTAACAAACTAAAAATCATGGAACATTCTACCTCGTTAACTAAAATTTACAGCTCGTTACACCATTTTGTCAAAAACCAAAACCATACATCAGAAATATTTTGCAGAACTGCGTATGAAGGCAATAGCACTTAGAATTTCCCTTAGAGATCTGATCTGTAGGTGATTCTATGCACATTGTGTATTAGGCATGGAAGCACTCTTTGCTATTTTATAGTAAACTACTTACATCATTTAAGTTATGCATGTGCATATCTCCCTTGCTGAATACGTGCTGGTTTGATCTCAGTTCCATGTAGCAACAGGAGCAAATCAACAACACAACACTTTATGTAAGTATTCCACACATTTATAGCATCTTTAATCCCAGAATCTCAGAACAAGAAATAACCCTTTGCAATCATATTTATAAAAACCATAAATACGAAAATATGCTAATATGAAATAAGGTAAGATTTCCCCAACAGTGTTAATTATGATTTGGAGAGAAAATAGCTTTGCCTTTTTTAACATTCCACTATCTAATATACTGCCTCAGGCTGTATGTTCCTTATGACATGATAGTGACTTGGGAACCACTGTCACCACAGAGCAAATTCTCTGAGGCAGCTGCTGTGCAACTAAGACTGGAACAGCAAAGATGCAAGTCAGTCCAAAAGCACTATGTGGAGGGTCGACTAGGTCTCAGCTGCAGGCAACAAGTAACAGATTGTGAAAAGCATGAAAGCAAACTGTCACATGATTATTTTTTCTAGTGATCAATCAGAACTGAAATAACATATCTGGAAACAAAATGCCTACCCATACCATGCTTTCTCAATCTTTTTTTCATATATAGATGTAGAAATTGTAATGATGCCGAAGACTTTGAGATCTTGTCTAAACTGCTATAAATAGCAATAGACATGCAAGATAAAACATGAAATACTGTCCTTTGGGGGACTTTTGAATGTCTTTAGATATGCAAAGAACTTGTGTCTGTCTCTGTAAACACTGACTTCACCAATCAGAGACAGTTATTGGTGATTTAAAGAAAGCCAAGACTGCTATCCTACTTGAACAGAAAAAATCTCTAAAGAGAACTGACATTCGACTTGCTTGCTTACAGCTCTGGATGTTCATTTAATGGCTTGCCACCACTGAAGTAGTAACTTACATGTCTGGATAAAATTAGTGAAATACAATCCTGCAAACACAAGGTTCTGGCTAAAAGCCTGCATCACTGCTCAGAATGCTGCAGATACTGTGTTAGCTGCAAGAATGTCTCTCAGTTTTTAAATATTTTTAGCTCTATGTTGTCTTCTATAGATCTTACATTTCCATACTAGGAGGTATTTTATTTATTTGTAATTTTGCTTTTACAATTCACTTTAATTTGCAAAATCTTCCTTGATTGCACGCATTTCCCTTTAAAACACACAATAGTGAACCTTGCTGCTGGTCAAGAAGAGGTAAATTAATCTTATTTTGCCTGCATTAAAACCAAAATGCTTCAAGAGCTCAGAAATGACTTTGAAAAGGGGACAATTTCTCAGTTAATATATACCACATCAGAAGACTCAATGTGATTTTTAATGAAGAAATATTACTCTTTTACTCATTTTTCACATACAACCTTTCAGTATAACTTAATATTCTCTGGAAACACTATGATGAGTTTCAGTCATCTAACAGATGGGATTTTTTTTTTCCAGCAGTTAACTTTTCAGGTGAATTTCACTTCTGTAATTTGATTCCTATTTGAATATATCTTCTTTCTTCAATAAAAAAAGAAGAAAAAAACACTTTTCTTTTCAAATATATGATTGGCATATTTACTGCATAATTGCAAACTACTACTGCAGTTTCAGATGTTATACCCCTGCATAGAAATGATGGATTAGCTTGCTCTTTACTTGCTTTGAGGCAAAAACGTTGCCTCTGTCCGTCTTTACCCAATTAAAACCTGTGTAAAATTGTTCTCCCAGTATGTGTGAATTTACTTTTCAGCCCACTTCAAATGTTTATATATGAGTATGCACATATACGCATAATAACCAAATTTAATATTAGATTCAATAAAAAATGCAAAATGGAATGGAACTGAAGTAAATTATGCATTCACAAAATACCACTGTGTTTCATTGTATGTTACTGTCAAGTAAATATTTAAAAGATGTAAAGCTGAAAATCCCAATTTTCGTAACTCATGCTAAGACACAGCATAAATTGATACTGATGTTATATATGCTTTTTCTTCCATGTCATTGTCTAAGAAAACAGAAAATAAAAGGAGAAATAGCAGTAACAAGCTTGGTCTGACCAAGACCCCAAGAATCTATACTGAAGGGCTTCTTGAAGAACTAACAGGTGCTATCAACACAAGACAAGATCTTTTGACTGTCCATAGGGACGGTGGAAAGCATGGAAACTTCTGACACACCTCACATTCAAGTGCAGCCAAAAGCAGCTTCCAAGTGGTGTCTGGCTGGATCATCAAATCTCACCACAAATACACAACATATTTGATGACATTGAAGTCTGCATCCATCAAAGTTATTATTAAACATACTTTCTTCTGGACAGATCAAGCCTTGTCAACCTAGCATAATAAGGAAAATGGGCTTCAGAACAAGAACAAAACTGATTTTGGCATGTTATACTCTTTCCTCTGTCTCTCGTCTTTTTATCCTTCACAGAAGAAATTCACATGCATGAAAGAAATTAAGTGGGGAAACACTGGCTGGGCAAGAGAGAAGGTACCAGGCACAACAGACTGCTGGAGAGGTGGAAGTAGCGCAAAACCATAATGTCAAGAAGGAAGGGGAAAATAGTTCTGAAGGTGGTGGTTGTGTTTGGGAACATCCTACTCACCTGCCCCTCAGAACCAATGCATAGTGTGAGTAGCCATGCAAACTAGAAAGACCTTATTTTACTTCTTAAAATAACGCAAACAAGAAAAAAGTCTGGAACATCAGCTACAACTGACTAGATTAATGTCTGTGCTCTTTACAAATGGAAGTATTAAGACCCGAGTCAGGAATTCAGAATGTCTCTTACACTGAAAAAAAGGAAAGAGTTGGAAGGACGCAAACATCCTGCCGTGAACATGTTTGTATAGAACTGCTGTAAGAAAAAGTCAGAGCAATGTAACCCAAGTAGTGATCCAAGATAATTGTAGATGCTGGAAATGCCTACCTTAAGATGAAAACTTCATTTTGGGCATCTGATAACACAGAACTAATGCTGAACGGGTAGCAATCTGCACAGAGTGGAAGAGTCAGGGCAAACTTGGAAGTCCTGAAAAGAGACAACAGATAAACCTGTGCCATCAGTCAGGAATTAGGTGTAGAGAAATACTTTCAAGGAAGCTATCAATACAGGCTGGGGGATGAAAGGATCGAGAGCAGCCCTGCTGAGAGGGACTTGGGGGTACTGACAGACGAAAGGCTGGACATGAGCCGGCAATGTGCGCTGGCAGCCCACAGGGCCAACTGTGTCCTGGGCTGCATCAAGGGAAGTGTGTCCAGCAGGTCGAGAGAGGTGACTCTGCCCCTCTACTCTGCTCTGGTGAGACCTCACCTGGAGTACTGCGTTCAGCTCTGGAGCCCTCAGCACAAGAAGGACATTGAACTGTTGGAGAGGGTCCAAAGGAGGGCTACAAAAATGATCCGAGGGCTGGAGCACCTCTCCTATGAGGACAGGCTGAGAGAGTTGGGCTTGTTCAGCCTGGAGAAGAGAAGGCTGCGGGGAGACCTGATTGCAGCATTTCAGTACTTAAAGGGAGCCTATAGGAAAGATGGGGACAATCTTTTTAGTAGAGACAGCAGTGACAAGACGAGGGGTAATGGTTTTAAACTAAAACAGGGTAGGTTTAGGCTAGATATAAGGAAGAAATTCTTTACAATGAGGGTGGTGAAACACTGGAACGGGTTGCCCAGAGAGGTAGTGGAGGCCCCATCCCTGGAAACATTCAAGACCAGGTTGGACAGGGCTCTGAGCAACCTGATCTAGTTAGTGGTGTCCCTGCCCGCTGCGGGGGTGTTGGACTAGATGACCTCTAGGGGTCCCTTCCAACCCAAAACTTTCTATGATTCTATGATTCTAAGACAAAATAGAAGACCCACTGAAAGGGAAAAGAAACAGGTAAACACAATTACTCAGCCAACAGATTTTCTAAAATAAATCCCACTAATAACAGTTTTGAAGACAAAGAGACCAACACTTGTTAGGAGGAAGGCTGTTCAACTTCTAGCTAACGCTTTCACTGGTGAAAAGGGTGTCCATTCCAGAAGTTCTTCAGTAATCTGTGTAACTACTCTGCCCCTTTTCACACACCGATTTTAATGCCCATGATAGTACACTTGTTCCTTACTGAAGCTTTTGGAGACATCAGAAGGCATATCTATATGTTTTCATTTGCCATGTTTTCCTTTTTTTGCCATCAGTCCCTCGCATGTTCCATTGCATGGTACTAGCTGATGTGGTTTCTGTTCATTTTCTTAACAGTGAAGACACCTCTACATGTAAAGTGCCTATGTCCTCCACTTACTGTCCAATTTTCCAGGACCTTCCTGCTATTGCAGGTATGAAGGATACCTGTGAACTCTGCCATTGCTAGCAGGAATCACTTCTGTCCTATTGTATGGCTCCTACTCATGATGCCTCTGCGATCCCAATATGATCATTTTACTCCAGTCCACAGCCAGCACTGGCAAAGCAGGCCAGCTGGGACGTAACAAACTTACTTCCACGCTGCTTTTTTGACCAGACCTACTCCTCAGAAAAGTCTCCATATGTCTTCTACTTTAGTTCCTCTTAACACAACTAAGAGAAACCCAAAAAGCTGTAAACGTTAGCTTCTCAAAGATAGAAAGAATAGATCAAAAAACCTTGCAGACTTTAAAGCCCCATGTCATTTAAGGACAGCCTGCCTATAAAACACCGATTTTTTTCCTAAAACTAATGTGAAAGATGACAGTGTTAGGGCCCTGAGGGAACCCACCTCCAAGGAGTTTAGCTGACTAAGTTAAGCAGTTTAGCTTGCTAAATCCAATGTCAGCTCTTCCGTTGATAGGAGCTGTTGTGAAGAAAGCTAGAAGCAAAGGCCTGACCTTTCTCTCCTCCCTTTCCCTTGTGAACTACTTTTAAGCAGAACCTTTCCTGGTGTCCCCTTACGTGGTGTGGTGCCTCCCTGACCTGCACCCACTGGCTCCATTTCCTGGCTTGCCCTGGGACCTGCCGCCTCCCTGAGACCTTGCGGGGCCATCACTGGACTGCACCTGACCCTGAGGGCCCGATCCTGACCCTGACCCATGCTTAGCACCCCCGGCTCCCGGTTGGCAGGTCTAGTGCTCTGGCCGCCTTGATACTGCGCCCCGCTCCTGGCTCCCCTTCGCTTTCGGAGCCCTCACTGCTACAAGCTCACAACAGCTCTTGTAGATTTGCAAGGCTATCTCTACAGCAAGATGTCCAAAACTTCCAGATGAGGACGGAGTGTAGCAATAATGTCTGAACACACCCAAGTTACAGCCTAAGACATACAGTGAAGCCAGACATATTAACCTGAGACGTATTTTGCTGATTACAAACGTGTGACCAGATGTCCGCCTCCTCGCCGGACCGCGCCTCCGGTACCGGTCCTGGGCCCTACGCCCTTTCCCATCCATCTGTCCCAGCTACTGCCCACAGTAATGCCGAAAAAGCAGCTGCAACACTCCAGCTCCCCTCAGCGAACCGACTGCTGCTACTTCACCCTCTCCCTCCCAGGACGAAAGGGCAACACACACCGGGTCTTGGCAGGCGTCCCCGGCCAGCCCTGCTGAGCAGTAGCCCTCTCACCACCGAGGCTCGCGGCGGGACGCAAGGCCACGCCTCGGCCCGCCTGCCCTGGGCTCCCTCAGCCCGGCCGTGCGCACCCCGCGGCTCCCGGCCCGGCCCGGCCCGGCCCGGCCCGGCCCAGCGGCGGGGACAGAGCGAGGCGGTGCCTCACGGCCACCACCCACCCCGGCTCGCCGCAGGTGGGAGCAGCCCGGCGCGCCCGCGCATGCGCCGTGGGGGATCACCCCCGCGCCGGGCATTTAAAGGGCCAGTGGCCGCTGTATCCCGCTTGCGGTGCCGTCTGGCTGCTGTCTCGTCCCAGGCGGGTGGGCGTCCCTTCCCGCTCCCGCCGGGGCCTTGGCGTGTGCCGCAGGGCTGTCCGGGCCCGCACGCCGTTGCGGGGCCCCGCGTAGCGCGGGGTGGGCGAGCACGGCCCGGTCCCCGCTGGGGGCAGTAAGGCGGGCGGGCGCTGGATTCTTTGGATCGCGGACCGCGCCGGCAAATAAAACACGCGCGCGGGCGGGCGGGCGGTTGCGCCGTGCCGGCCGCATTCCGGACCGCTGCGGGGCGGGGAGGGCGAGGAGCGGAGCTGCAGATGGAACCCAGCAGCCGGAGCCGCCGCGCCGGGCCCGCCGTTACGCCGGTGGCCGTGGTGCTGCCGGCGGGCGGGAGCGGGGAGCGCCTGGGTGGCGCCACCCCCAAGCAGTTCTGCGCCCTGCAGGGGAGGCCGCTCGTCAGCTACACGGTGCGGGCGATGGAGAGGTAACGAGGCCGGCGCCGCTCGGCTCCCCGCCCGCGCCCGGCGGGCCTTCCCCTCCGCCCTCGCCGCTTGAGGCCCGGCCGCCGGCGCTCGGCGCGCCCCCAGTGCCCGGAAGGCCGCCGGCAGCCGTCCTCGCCTCAGGCACTGGGCGCCCAGGCCCGGCCGCCCCTCGGAGGGCTCGGCTGTGCGTTTCGGTGGGCTCTTCTTCCCTCGCCGCCCAGTCGGAGTGGGCGACAAGCGGCGGGGAGCGCCAGGGCCGGGCGCAGACCGGAGGCGCGCTGGGCTGTGGCTGGGCGGGCTCAGTCCCGGGCGCCCTGCCCCGCCCCGGGCTGCTCTCCTCGCTCCCCAGCGCTGCTCTCCCGATTTCCATCGCTGCTGGAGGTCCGCGCCAGGCCCCCAGCCGCGGAGCTGGAGGGTTCCTGTAGCTGCAGCGGGTGGCGTGGTGAGCTACGAGCCTGCCGTAGCCTTTGGAGGCAGCCACGGTGCTGTCCAGAGGCCTTGGAAAAAGACCCCTATTCTACCATAGCCGTTGGAGATGGTGTTCAGAAAATGTGCACGTGTGACACTTCAGGACCATGTTTAGCAGGTGTGGTGGTGTTGGGTTGGCGGTTGGACTTGATGATCTTACAGGTCTGTTCCAACTTTAATGATGCTATGAGATGGCCTTAGTAGTGTCCAGAGGCTTCAAAAAAAGGATCTGCTCTTCATAGCGGGCCGAAGTCAGTGGTCTACAGAGCTGCACTGCACTTCACCGTTACAGCCTGCGATGGAACACCCTGCCTCAGCAGGAAGCTGAAGTGCCCCTGGGCAGCTACTGGGCTAGAAACCGATAGCTCACATAGTGTGAGGCTGCATGCGCAGCTTTTCTTTGTTTACGTTGGAGCAAAGAATTTAAGTAATGGGATATCTTAGCAGTCAAGTTTTTTCTTTTTGTAAGACCGTTGAGTTCAAGGCATGTGACTGACACTTAATATATTATTGTCAAATGTTAACATAATGTAGGTCTTGTATCTAGTGTCACTTGAAACAGCGCAGGTAGGAGTGGAGTGTCAGATGTATTCTGGATCTTTTGCAGTAACTTGTAGAAAAACAAACCTTTAGATATTAGAGAGAATAAACAGGGAGGAGTGGAGGGTGGTGAAAAGAAATGGAATTGCCAGCATCTCCCAGAGTTCTTAACTCATGGAAACTTGTACAACATCAATATTGGGACTCTTTTTCCATTCCCACCCAGTGAGGCTTCCCTCAGGTCACTTCTTACTTTGTGAAAGAAATACTGCTTATTTTCTCTATTTAATTTTCAACGGCAGCCAGTCACAAAGCTAAACACATCAGTAAGCAAAACCTCCAATCCAAAGCTTGCCACAGCTGTGATTTCTGCCAAAATGTCATGGGAATAATGATATCCTCACTCAGTGTATTGGCGACCTGGAATAGAGAACAGTGAGGTTTTGTGATGGAGATGATATTCACAAGGAAAATAAAACATTATTCTTTAAAAAAAAATTCATTTTTGCTGCCAATAAGCTCTGGAAAAATGTAACAGTTCTTTTAGCAACAGTGTTATATTTATGTCCTAAAGCTGCAAAAAATTAGAAGGTTGAATTCTAATTGTATAGTCCAACCAGGTGCATGATCCCAAGTTGATTGTGAACCTGGTGCTTTCGCTTAAGTTTAGGAGTGCAGTAACTGCTGCCAATGCTCTCACCGGCAGAGCTTTCTGTCATCTCTGTACTGAATTGGAGTGTTGGCTGGTATGTGTGTGTATGGGGAGTTGGGAACAGATGTACTCGAAAGCTCGGAATGGTGTTCATTTTCATCTCATCACTTTGTCTCTGAAACTGCAAAGGAGGTACCTTGTTCTTACTTTGTGTGAACGTACATGCAAAAGTGTCGTATTAAGGAACTGGAGTTTGTCACATCATGTGTCACACAGAAGTGGCAGATTTTCTGTGTTGATACAATCTTCTGATGTCTATTAATTATCTGTTGTAATCGAATGAATCATTGACTCAGCCTGTAATAACTTCTCTTGGACTGTTATCTCAGCTACTGCAGCTATTTTTGAGGTTTTTTTTTAACCTGGAAAAAACGTAACAACATATGGACAGAAATACGTGAGCAAACCAAAATTTGGAGCTGCTTTGCATGTGCTTTTTAAAAATGAGGAAAAAAAGGGTTTTTACACTGTTCAGCTGAAAGTAGTGAGAATCTTAAATATTGATGCAGAAAAACTGGCAGACAAGAGCAGACATGAATGAATAAGCTGTGTGTCCTGTTGCATAAGATGACAGCATGTAGAACGCTGGCCTGCCGATAATAATCAAAGTTGATGCCCTTAGGAAGAGGAGGTGAGGAAAAAATACAGTGAGGAGAAATGATTTTTTTTATTGCCAGTACAGTGGCGCTGATAGGAAGGTCAGGTCCTGTCTTGGGGGTAAAACTGAAGTGTGTTAGAGAACTTACATGTCTGTTTTCCCCATAGGATTTATTTCTGCTTTTGTTGAACTATGCAAGGCTTTTACATCAAGTTCAACAGAACTAAAATTGCATTTCTCCTTTTTGCTTCCATACAAACTAGTAGGGTTCTTCCTTCATTTTAAATTTGTTTGTGTATGTTTGTTTGGAATAGAACCTTTCCAGTTCCTTTTCTGAAACAGGGAGGAATCTCAGCTTTGTATGCACGTGTGCACACATATTTTACTAAAGCTACAGAAAAGAAAATAGGCTAAGGTAAAGGCTGATTTTTAAAATCATTGTGGGACAAATAAGCTGCTCCTGTGCTTGCTGTGTTCCTATTTCACCAGTTGTTGAAAGTACAGTGAGAAGTTATGAAAGAGGAAAGCAGAGTTAATATTTGCTGATATTTACTGGCAGAATATTTTTCTATAAAGGTTTCAGACAGCTTTGTTTACTTTGTTTACTGTAAGGTAGTCTCTTAAAACAGGTAGCCTGATACCAAAAAAAGTCACCTGGGGGAAGCTTCCAAAGAATCGCCTCTTCGGAAGTGTTTTGTGTAGTTTATTTTTTTTCTGTGTTGGCTGGTGCATGCTAACTGGCTCTACAGGTCGCACAATTACAGTTTTGTTAAATGTATCTATTGTGATCTTTTTGTCCAGTTATCATTAAATTATTCTTGAAATTGCTTATGAGCTAAAAATAATCATAGCAAACATCCAGTTGTTTTAACTTAATAAAGGTATCTTTTGTTATCTTGTCTGACTAATATGGAACACTTTCAGGAAAAAATGCATGGCTTCTGTACATGAGATGCTCAAAACTTCCGTAATGTGCCTGTGAAACTTTCAAACTTAAAAGTTCCCTGCTTCCATTTTTGTACTGTGAAAGATACATACGAATTCATATATATTTTCGTATATCAATAAAGGCATAACAAAGCTGTTACAGAGCAAAAGGATGTTATGCTTGCATTCCATGAATGCATTTTGTTCTTGACAGTTCTTTTTTTCATTTGGTTCTTGAATAGTAAGATCAGTAAAAGTAATATAATGATGTATCTAGTGCCTCTGAAGAGTTTCTGTGGCAGTGAAAGATCATATCTTACACTACGAAAGCCCTCTCAGCAGTGACTGCCTGATTCTGACCTTGTTTTGTTGACATAACTGATGATTTCAGTAGGTTGTGTGTTAGATAGCTCTTACTGGTCTGAGTAAGAGTTGCAAGAAACTAAGTGTGAGAACTTAAGCCTTATGTCAGATTTCGGGCTCAGCACTGGTTTATATGTCAGTGTACTGGTTGAGGGTTAAGCCTCAGTCACATTTGTACCTGAGCATGCCGTTCAGGTGATACAGTCTCAGAGCATAACTCATTGATTGTTTAATTTCCTCCACAGTCTGTGTTGTGAAGTCATGTAATAGCTTAATATGTTGCTGAGTTAATGAGCTCCTTCACTTTCAAGTCTAGCTCAGCTAATATAAATGTATGTACTTTTGTTTGAAATTTAATGAAACAATACTGTTTTCTGCTAGGCAGCTGGTCCGTCTGTCTGTAGGTGACGAGGAGGACAGACACAGGAAACAAACATATGGTCCTTTTCTGCCTCATTGTTTTCCTTCTGCTAATACTGAGGTCCTCCGAGGGCCGTTGTAAAGTGGTTATAACTGGGGTCGTTACTTTTGTTTCATTTGATCAGACCTGATTTTTCCACTTTAGAACTACAGCCTATGTTGTATGGAAGCACTAGAGTTCTATATTTAGGGTTGTGAAAGCACGTTGGGGTACAGTATCCCAATCTTTCTCATGCCTTGTGCTGATTCTTTCTGAAGCTTGCATTATCTTGATCGAATATTACTGTTACAAAATGGAAAGTGTGTTTACTATTTTTAAACTGGTTTTTGGACAGGTCCTGAGCTTTTCTTACTATTTTAGTATGAAATCTTTTTCTGAAGAAAAGGGTGTGACAAATTGAAGGAGGAAAAAAAAATCCATTTACTGCCAGATTAATTGTATACTGATACCTTTCTACTTTGAACATTTCCATAAGCGGATCTTTAAAAGATTAAGCACCTGTGTGGTGCACAGTTCTCGTTTGTGAGAATTTGTATCATGTTTTACTGAATCAGTACTTTTCATGAGTTTTGGTGGGACACGTTAGGGTTCAAAGCCTGAACTGTTCTTGTACCTAATCAATCTAGAGGATACCTTTGTACTCTTACATGAATAGGTTGCATCTCTAAGTCCCAGCTCTAATTATGGAACATTAGTCCAGAATTAGTTTAAGCAGGACATACTCAAGTTTATGAATGTGTTTATCCAGACACAGGGTGGAGCTGTGACCGCATCCTGTCACTTTTTGGTGTAGTGTACCGCTGGAGGCCTTGAGCCATTCCACCCCCCTGAGCAGAGATTTATCATAGGCTGACCAGTACTTCTGTTTTCTTCCCTGCTTCTCAGAAGATGCTGTGTTGCCTCATAATCTGTTTCATTTGACTCCAGAATGGGAAATGTCAGTGCCCTTCTTACACAGTCACGAGTGAATGTGCAGACTGTCCACTGTTTCTGGGAACTGTGTAAGGCTATAGTCTTTCTGCAAATAGATGTGCAGACCTCTTGTTCTCATTTGGTGTGAAATATCTCTTCCTGAATTTTGCTTTATTTAAATGGCTGGCTGTCAATATTCAAAAGAGGAACCGAGATGAATCCGATTAGTTTGCCCTAGTTCTGAGTTGAAGTCATGCAGAGGTGCTAAGTTTTGTGGCTAAATGTAAGACTATGCCAGGATTCATTTGAGAGATTTGAAAACCTTTTGATGAACCTGTGGTGAGTGACAAGTTGAAATGGAACTTGAAACCATATGACTTCAGATTTTACATGTGAATAACTTCAATACTTAAAAAAATGCTGAGAATATGTTGGTTTGGCTGTGTTTTCTGCTTTTGTTAATAATAAAAGGAACATAAGGACAAAGATTTTTCTTTTGAAGAATGCTAATAGCACTTCCATTTATTTTATTTTTAATAGCTATTTAAAATTCATTGAAATAATTTTCCAAGAGTCCTATTATTTACAAAAAAACATACAGAAGGTGGAAGATGCTCTGCTGTTTCACATAGTTCTAGAGGAGTGGTTTGTGTCACAGATGACTTGGCTTTTGGAGTAAGGACAGTTCCTAGGCAATGCCTTCTCATATGTTATTGCAGAAACGAATACCTTGAGCCTCTGTATTACTGAACTGTAAATTTCTTCCTCTTATTTTGCTAACTGAAAGTATTTAGTACTGTAGTCCATCTTGTGTCTGCAAAATTAGTTTCAATAGCTTTACCAGTTTTAGTTGAGAGAATATACCATACTTATTTCTCTTCCTAGTTGAATGTGCAGGCTACACATGAGTAATTTTACTGTAGTAAATTGTTTTTATAATCATTGCTCATCTGATGAGTTTCTTGTCTGTCATGCTAAAAAATCATCCTGTCATCTGTGGAGACACAGAAAGGAGATAAAACAATTTAAAATCCTTTTTTTTCTGTTATCTCCATAGCATTTTGGAAAAAAGTCACTCAAGTAGCTGGATTTGAATTATGGTATTTCCATTATTTTGAAGCACTGTGTGCCACATGTGACTATAATTTGTATTCCTAGGTCCTTTAACACAAGTATGACTTCAGCCTAACTTCAGTTGTGACTGGTTTTAATCTTGTGGGTTGTGGGTCACTCCCCCCCGACACCACCCCTCAATTGTAGAGTTAGGCTGAAGCCAGCAGTAGAAACTTGAAGTTCTCTAAAAATGTGCTTTTTGTATTATGGTGATTTTGCCTAGCATAGCTATGTTTTTACACTTTGCTAGCTTCCTAGAACAGAAACCTTTGTGTGTGTGTGTATATATATATTTTTTTTTTTCAAACTACCAGTATAATGTTTCCTGTCAATATTCAGGTGTCACAGTTTAGATTCATTAGCAATCTGTCAATTACTACTCATGCCTGTCTTGATAGTGATCTTTGTTTTCTTTGTTTCAGAGTTTTTCTTGTTCCTCTTATTCGCTTTTACACAGTGTACTGCACAGTAGAACATGGAGTATTCCAGGTCCTAGGATTTACCAATTTACTGGAGACTGAATTTAGAGAAAGCTAAAATAACAGACTGTAGCTAATTGATTTAGAAGTTATGTTTGAAGCTAGGAATGAGGCTGAAGTAAGAAATGTTTTGAAGGCTTTTTGAAGGATTATCAGAAGTGCTTTTGGTTTTTTTTTGGTTTTTTTTTTTTTTTTTCTCCTGTGCAAACTGGTTGTTGGAAGCAAGTCCGTTCCCAGAATTCCGGTTACTTTGGTTGACATCCATGCATCAGCAGAGATTCTCTCGTGTAGCGCTCTTTTAGGGGTGGAGTGCTAATACACACACAAAAACCATGGACTTGAGTATATTGAGAGATGCTGTATTTAGCCATCTTGAATTTTTTTTTATATTACTTAATTTGGATATATCTGTACTTTTATTTAGTCATTCATGTCTACTTTCTTTGGTTTTGTACTTTTTTTTGTAGGATAAGTTGGATATCTGACATTATTGTGGTGGTCTCTCCTGAAAATATTGAAACAATGAAGTCTATCGTTGAAAAATACGGCCACAAAAGAGTTATGGTAGTAAAAGGTGGAATAACTCGTCACCGGTCAATTTTCAATGGACTGAAAGTATTTTCAGAGAATGAATTTTCCAACCATCTGCTCCAGAAACCAGAAGTCGTGATTATCCATGATGCTGTGAGGCCATTTGTTGAAGAAGATATTCTTTCAAAAGTGGTCATGGCTGCCAAAGAACATGGGGTATGTACTGTACAGCAATGCAACTCTGCTATGTTATTTATACTGTACAGTGTAAAATCATGATTGATAAATAAGGATTTTTCTAGCAATTGTATTAATGTATTATGTTGATTTTTAAGTAGAACAGATTCAGAATCCCTGTTATGCAGAGAGGTTGGATGGGGGAGGGAGAGATTTTTAAATGCCACAGGTGTTAATTGCGATGAGGAATAATTGTTGCCGTAGAGATTATCAGTAAGATACCGAATTAATCAGCAATTTGTTAGTTGAAAAATAGATTACGTAATGATAGTTTACCTTTCTTCCATGCAGAATTCTCACCTAATGCTAGAGTAGTTCAGTTAGTGATTATTAATAATAGCCAAAGAGAGTACTGCATTGGTTGAGTTGCAAACTTCATGTGTTTACATCTCAAACTTATATGAAAATTGTGAATAAGTGGCAAGAGAGCTAAATATCTTGAGCTTCTTACCAGCAGGCCTGTACTTTTTTAGATTGGATTAATGTGAAATAGCAGCAAAATAGAAACTCTACTCTATAGTTTTCAGTGATACAGAACATAAGTTTCCAGTCATTAAAACTTAAATTCCGTTAGGTCAAAAACCTTGTTAAAATTCTTTCTCATACAGCACAAAATAACTTTCTGGAATTGATTCTCTGCCAAAGACTTTAAAATAAATCCCCTTTGTAAATCTGTTTTAAATGTGATTCTTTGAGACAAGAGTGGAGTTAATTGTACTGATGTTGAGTTGAAATGAGAGTAACTGTTTTCTGAATGTGTGTTTAGGTGTCTTTGCGTGTTACGGTAGGTATATCATATTTCATTTGTCGTGTTTAAGTTTTTTAACTTGTTCACTTTTTCTGGAAACGTGTGATTTTAATGTAATATTTTTTCCTGGTTTTCTTTTTAATTCGGTGTAAGACATTTTCAGTAAAGCAGTAGGGAACCAAGGCAATCTGCATTGACATTCTCAAGGCAGTTTAGTCCATCTGAACTTCTGACTACTGGTAAATATTTCCTTACCTAGATCACTGAAGTAACATTTGATCTCAAAAAGGTGATATTACACCTTTGTTGTAGTCTTTTCCCTTGTATAGTGTCTGTCTGAAATATGCGTGGTATTTATTTGGTCTCTGTTGGCTTAGATCCACTGAATTCAGTGAGGCTAGGCCATCAGAGAACTGGACTGCACGAGCTGTTAGCTACTGATATTACCCGACAAAGCAATTGAGTTAAGGAACATGAGAACAACTTTATTTTCTGTAACAAACTGGAAAAGCTTCCTGCTGGAGAGAGGTGGCTAATCTTCGCTTGAAAACTGCAGAATTCTGAAGAACTGAATGACTGGAAAGCTAAGACTCTTTTCTCAAAACTGACATGCATGGTTTTGAATATCAGAGAAAATTTGATTGAGAGAAGCTATCACCTTTAGTTCTTTCTCTAGCCGAATTCTTTGCATATCTAAAAGGGAGTCAGTTCTTCAGTCTTTCAGTACAAAAAGTAATTACTTCCTTTTTGCATTATGTAGAAAGGTACAAAACCTGGTAGGAACAGCATATTAAATCACTAGTGTAATAGGGGTAATGCTCTATTGTTGTTCATCTGCATACCATATAGATAGCATAATTATGAGAAGCTTAAATGTTCTCTAAAATGGCAATTGATCAAGTAAGTTACTGCACTTCTAGCTGCCAATTGTCAGACAAATAAACTGCTTTATTACACTTACTAATCAGTTTGTTATTTGCCTGTAGGAATCAAAATGTGCACCTTATCCAGAACTAATAAATTATGTCTGAAATGCCCCAAACAATCTCTTGATTATGTGAAAATATTACTTTGTAACCAATTAAATTCCATTTATGTTTTTGGGGTAATTTTGTAATTAAAATTACATGTTTCTAGAAACAAATTCTTTATTGCTAGTAAAAGTTGGGAAAAGTGGAAGCTTCAGAAGGCATCAGTCCAAAGCCTCTAGCAATATCTCATTGCCAACATTGCATTTTAAACAACATAACTAAGAAGAAAAATGCTTACAAGAAAAAAAATATCAGGAAGGAGGGGGTGAACTTGTCAGTTGTGCTACTGAGAAAAAAAAAAAGGGACACAGTGTCAAAGACTCTTTGTGGTTGCCATAAACTGGGTTTGAAAGTATATTTTATGTCTTTGAAAGGACTGAATCAAAATGGCATTCTTAAAAGCTGGTTTCTGGAAACTGTCTGACATCATTACTTTATTCTCAGCTTTAGCAAGGTTCTGAGCAAAGCATACATGCCAATACAGATGTACAGTGCTACTCAGTCTCATGGACTCTTATTCACATACACAATCGGTCAAAACAATACCCCCAGACAGAAAGCACTACATATTATGCTCAGTCTGTTCCTGTCTCTGGATTTAGTTAGACTCAGTGCTGCGCTTATCAGTCTTACTGCGTTGGAAGGCTGGAGCAGAAAACATGCACCCGTACACATGCTGTTCCTTCACCCAGTTAGATAGCAAAATAAAATGCTTGATGTATGAATGTGGAGTTGCATTAGCAAAATATGGTGGATGGCTAACCAAAAACCATCTCTCTTTCTCCACTGAAGTTGAAGGAGGGCTTAAGTGGATAAACAGGCTGATCTGGTATGGTATGCTTGAATGGGGATGGCAATGCTGGAGCAGTTCTGCTCCCTCTGTCCATTCTTTATTGTTTTTCTCTTAGAAGCAATTATCTTTTTCTGTTTTCTTATTATCTCCTCTGTCCTTACTAGATTCAAAATGAAGGCTATAATTTTAATTAAAAACAAAGTCACTTTTATGCTTTTTGGGAACCTTAAGAGCATGTTGGCCCACTGCCTGTCATTCCTTGCCACAATATTATTATCTTACCGTGTGAATTTGCCATAGCGCAAAAATATGGGCTGATATTATACACCCATTCAAGTTCTCCAAACTTAAGCATTTGTCCTTTAGCAAATTTAATAATTGCATCAGTAGTTAATATAAGCAGTTACACTTCTTCGTTTGTTTTAGAAAAACAGCAATTTTGACAGTCTGATGAGTATGTAATATTTCTCTAACCTGCTACAGGGTTAATGGAAAGTTGTTGCCCTATGTATGTTTTAAAAAATATGTGGAGACTCTGGAGATACTGTAGTTTTGAGACATGCTTTAGGGTAATTTCAGTACTTGGTATTTGAAGAAACATTAGAGTTGAATAATGGAAGAGAGATTATGGTTATTAAATACGCAGAGGATACCAAGCAGGGAGGATCTGCAAGCACTTTAGAGGACAGTATTAGAATGTAAAATGGTCTTGACAAATTGGAGAAATGGAATATTTTACACGTGATCTTTGTCCTCTTTGTTATACTCAGACTGATTTTAGCCGGCTGTAAAGGCTGCATCAGTAACAGACCATTTTTGATTCATATTTATACGCTGGGTCATCTGAAGTTGTCCTGTGCCTGTGTTCTCAGAGGTTCTGCTTTCATTGTATGCTTGATACTTTGAGGGGCTTCTGCTGTCCTGTCAGACACTGTGCAAAAGCAGAATCAAGAACTGATGACATACTACAATCTTGACCTGATTTTTATTCCACTGATGGAGTGAGTTCTGTAGTTTGGGAGACGCTGACTTATGCCAATGTATGAGTAAATTTGAAGAACTACATCATTGTGAAGATCAGAATCTGTTCAGTAGCCCTGAAACTTTTCTGAATGTGTGAAGAAATCAAGTGTGGTTTTGCTACTGTACAAAAAACAGTTACGCAATGCATTACTCTTTTTTCAACTCTGTAGTAATGGATAACTATCAGAAACGTACTGATATTTCCATAGTTTGTGGCATTATCGGTCCTGTAAGAAGTTATCAGCCAAGTAGTTAGTTGTTTTCTGTGTTGAATGGAGAACTAATGTGTTGTTAGCAAATACTTGAGGTCTTTGTCCTAACAAGATGTAGTGTTTGGTGGGGAGAGCGCACTGGTAAGGGGAGAAATAACTCTATCACAGTCTCAATTTCAGTGATTTGGATGATTCATTGCATTCATTAGGAAGGATGCAACTCAGCCAACTGAAATACGTAAGTCATAGACAGAAACTTAAATTATAATCCTCCCTTTCTTCTTTGCAGTGTTTCTGTGTTGTACTAATAGAGCCAGCTGTGCCTAATACAACTAGTATTTATTTGTTTTTAACAAGGTGACTTAATCCCATGTTGTTTAGCTTCTGGAAGTCTGCACATACAGTAATTTTTACCTTACGTTTTTTAGGTAGGATTAGGTTATCCTGGAAGTAATTTTTGAGCATAGCTTCCTGTACTTAAGTGGTTGCTGAGGTCATTTTTGTGTCATGTCTATAAAATGTACCACCTTTAAATTTAGAGAAACTATGTATATGACGCTGCTGTTGATTTGAGGCTGATTAAAATCTGTATGCTTCGTCTGAGAAAACAATGTGATTTTGGAAAATGAAGCAGCCTTTAGAAAAGATGTGTCTGGTTACTAAGATTTCTCCGCCCTGCAGCAGATCAAAGGAGGAAATAGTAGTTCCTTAAAGGAAATATCTGCTTGTCCAGCATGTGTGAGGAGCTGAATAAAGGCCTTGGATCATTCTAGTCACTTCTGCATGGCAGAGTCTGGAAGAGATGCTTAGCCATCTTTCTCTGGCTAAGGATTTGATGTGCACATCTCCTCAAGTTTTTCCTTTTCAGCAGAGACTGCACTGAAAAGAAATCTGAATTTTCGTCCGGAAATGCCCCCAGCTGCATTTTGGTTAAGTTTTGTGATCTGGGTGGTTGCGGCAAAGACAACACTAGCCCTGCAGGTTAGGTGAAGCTTCTGTGAAAGCCACCTTGGCCTGTTTCATATGCTGTAGTAGTTTGCTGGACTGGTTCTGTGCTTATCCTCCTGTTTCCAAGGAGATAAGTGGATTGTGGTACAGCTAGAACTAAAACTGCCTTGAGGAGCCTTAGAGCATGTAAGAGAGAATTCATGAGGTATCAAATTCATACAGACATGTATTAGAGTTACTATTTGAGCCAAACTCACATGGTAAGGTATAATGATCCATTTTACAAGTCCCGTGATAACAGAGAAGATCTTGGAGGAAGCTCATATAGAGAGATGACTTGAAATTTTTAATCTAATGGGCTGGAAGAAAAAGCAGCTCAGGTGCAAGGTTTCCTGCAAGGAGAGGACACAAGCAGTTCCGAGAGAAGCAGCTGAGCGAATTCAGAAGGCCATGACTTTTGATAAGTGGGTGCAGAGTTGCTTAGGGAACTGCATGACCACAGACTATAGTGCCTGTGGTTTTGGTTGCTCAGGACTCTGTGGGTGGGAAAGAGTTATTAAACATTGCAGTTTTGCATTTCATTGATTAAATTGTGAAAAAGTCCTTCTACAACACCAAGTTTTTTTTTCTTCTTTCTTTATAAAATGATGCAAATCACATGTTTAATGATATGCAGTGGATCAGTAGCCTTCACATCATGATATTGTTGATTTTGTAATATTGTGGACGCTCTGGAGGTGAAATATAACTTCTTTACTGTAATTGTAACTCCTGTAGCAGTAGCTTCAAGATTTCTACTCGACTGAATATGAATGTTAACTCCTCTTTATATTGACTTAATCTAATATGCAGAATCCTTTGTGGCACAGTGCACTCTCACTGACAGCTTTTTGCAATGTAAATCAGTAATTAGGGTGTAAAAGATGGTTTGCTGACTGTAAGATGTGTTTCGTTACTTGTTAATGCAAGATAATACTCTGTAGTCAAATTAAAATAGTCTTGTTAATTTTGGAGGCAAAAGTTACTGTTTTTGTGATGTATTAATTTTTAGAGACAATATTCTGTTTAATTTTTGCCACCTAGATTTGCAGTATAGCACTAGTTAGAACAAGAAAGTGCTGGTAGCTCATCTTATTGTCATCTCATGCTGAATGAATGCCAAAATTTAAAGCTGTAAGTATCCTTTAAAATATTTTTAGAAATACTGAAAACTATTGGTAGCATACTGGTCACATGATTTGCTTTGGAATGTTTAAATTGCTTAGACTGAATTTTACACGTTATAGAATCCATCAAATTGTGTATAATATACAACTATTGCCGACAACTGATAAGATTAAATACGATGTAAGAAAGTTGTGAAGCACTATACTAGCATGTGCTGTTCTTTGGGCAGGGGCTGCTATGTGTGGTCTGGATCATATACTTAGTATGGATCTTTGGTAGTATTACACAGATTCTGTAAAAACTTTGAAGTACTTTAAAAAAATCTATCAAGAAGAAAACAAAACCTTAAGAAATGGGAACATGTTTTTAACCATTACCAGTTAGTGCACTGTGACAAAAATTAGCTGAATATGTTGACTAAGGTAATAAGACCTTATTTGGCTAATAATACGACAAAATGTATTTTATTGAATATACAGTACTACTGTATTTATGGAAAACACGAACTTCTTGATCATTCTTGAATTTCTCACAAGGAATGCCCAGATAAGGAATGCCCTAGAAGAAATGCTATGTAATTTGTATGACACCATTAAGAATGTATATATTGGTTTAGTCCTGCTAACTTTTGTGAATTTGTTCTTTATTATATTAAAAATAGTTCATCTGATTTATGGCAGTAAGTCATGATACAAGAGCAAAGTAAGTGACATTCGTAAGACTTGTTTTCAACCCATTTCTTAAAAAAAAAAAAAAAAAATTAATATGAAATCAAATGTTCAACAGTTATTGTTGTTTGCCATACCACACTTTGCTTATTCTGGGTAGATATGTGTATTGGTGGTTTTGCTTCTTTTCCACTTTCAGTATGTTCTTGAGCTTGTTTTCAGTGCTGTGTGTTGAAAAATTGCCGCCTGTGATATGCCTAGGTCTGCTTTCTTCCTCCACCTCATTTATATATTTTTAGTTATGTATTCCTATTGTCCTGTCTTTATGGGGGGAACCTTTTAGATTTTCTTAGAGAAATCTTCCTTTTTCCACAGAATAACATTTAGAATTTGGCAGGTTGTTGATTAGATCAAAACGACAATTGATGAGGCTACACATTGAGCACTGTATTCAGTTTTGGGCCCCTCGCTACAAGAAGGATGTTGAGGGAGCGTGTCCAGAGAAGGGCAATGAGGCTGGTGAGGGGTCTAGAGAGCAAGTCTTATGGCGAGCAGATGAAGAGCTGGTGCTGTTTAGTCTGAAGAAGAGGAGGCTGAGGGAGTGACCTTATTGCTCTCCACAACCACCTGACAGGAGGTTGTAGTGAGGCAGGTGTTGGTCTCTTCACCCAGGTAACTAGTGATAGGATGTGAGGCAATGGCCTCAAGTTGTACCAGGGGAGATTTAGACTGGATATTAGGAAAAATTTCTCCACTGAAAGAGTGGTGAGCCATTGGAACAGGCTGCCCAGGGAAGTGGTGGAGTCCCCATCCCTGGAGGTGTTTAAAAAACATGTAGACATGGCACTTTAGGACATGGTTTAGTAGGTATTGTGGTGTTGGGTTGACGCCTGGACTTGATGATCTTAGAGGTCTTTTCCATCCTATGATTCTATGATATTTACTGAAGTTTAGAGGTAAATGCTTTAAATATAAAACAACAGAAATCATGCAAAGTGAAAAAAGAACATGTACAGTCTTAACTTTTGAGCAGCAGTTTCTGTTATTGGTAGTGTTCTTTAGTTTGCTATAGCTAATTGGGGCTCTGACATGTCTTGATGTACATGTACTCTCCCCAGTTACTCAGATAGTATGTTCTGATAAAGGTGACCTCATTAGATGAAATGTTTTCTTTTTCTTAAACAGTGTCATAAATATACATTACATTTGTTTAAAGCGTCCTGTGTCTTTGAAGTCAGTTCAATGTACAACATAGTGTCAGCTCATTAACATTGGATCAAAGTGTATATTAAATTTCTGATTAAACATCCCCTCTTTTGCGGCTAGGAATAAACACAATTATAATTTCTTCCTTCCTGGTGTTGGTTTAAGATTAACATATGCCCAATTTTAGTGAGTTTGACTGGTGCTCCTTGCCAGCTGGGTAAACAGACTTAAAGGAAATTAGGTGAAGTTTAGCATGCAAGCGTTTTTTCATAGTGTTCAAAACTCCTTACATCTGTTCTAATTAACCTTCTTTTTGTCTGGCTGGTGATTAGGTTTAATATCTGTGTTACACCAGGCTTTTTTAACATTTCAACCAGTGCTGTCCTTGGGCAGTTAAAGCCTGCCAGTACAAATATGTCAAGATAGCTGGAATTGGATTGGTTGGTGATGCTGCCTACATAGAAAACTTTTCAGTGGGTATCTCACTAATGAGAATCAAAAGTGGTGTGCTGATAATGACTATGAATTTGGTGGTTTTTTCCCCCAACAAAATTCAAAATAAGGTAACTTAAGAATTATTGTTTAAGAAAACGAAGATACCTGGCAGAAAGAAGGTAACTTTTTTTTCTTCAGCCTTAATCTCTAATGGATACACAGCCCAGGCTGTGGATTGTACTTGTTTGTTGGTAGAAGAAATAGGTGGAAGGAATCCCATCCCCACCACAGCACTGCCACACAAATTATGTCTATGCTACATGGTAGAGCCTGGGTGTGAGTGTGGGTGGAAGTACGATATGCCCTGGGCTGACATTTGTGTTTCTACATGATAATGAGAGTACCTCTACCTTTATTGTGGTCTGCTGTTCTTCACTGAGTCATCCTGGTTGTCCTGTAGTCCTGACTGTGTGCCATATCTGGTCCTGCAACAGAAGTGTGTGTCTGAGGTGGTGGTTTGAGAGGGTCTTTCGGATCTGACATTAACAGAAGGAGTTACAGGGGCAGATAGTGACAGGTTTGAGTTGACCCCATGCTGCCAGACTGCTGCCTTGCCTTGCTGTACAGCAACCAGGTGGGTTCTGGGTGCAGAATGAGGTTATGAACTTGGTGGACTATGTGCAGGCTTGAATCAGTTCAGTTTGGACGTTTGGCTAGTTTGGGCTTGAGTATGTATTCACACCTAAGTTTAGAAAACTTTGAACATATAGCCAAATAGTAGTTATCAACTGTACTTCTGTGTAGGAGTGGTAGCTTATAATTTGTGTCGTTACTTTGTCTATGCCCCGATCTTTTCTGTCCAAACAGAATTGTTTTTCCAGGATTTCTGCAGTTTGGAGGAGGAAATGCTCAAAGTCTTCCATCTCTGCAGCGGAGTCATAGAACTTCTCATAGATTACAGCTTTTGGTTGGAGAGGTTAAAAGGTAGCCCTAGACAACAGCTGAATGCAAAATGCAGAAAAGCAAAAGAAAAAAAGAAACTTAAGAAGAAAGATGCAATATTTCAATGTGATTTTCTAGAAATTCTCCGATTGCTTTATTTTACAAAGATAGTTCTATGACTGTTTTATTGCATATGCTCCCCTTCAGATTTACAATATAAAGGATTTGAAAAGAACATCCTTTTAAATATGTGAAATATTTTAATCTTTTAGTTGAGTTTATGACTTTTGCTTTGAAGATTCTGATTAATTTGAAATAAGAAATCTTTCAGTAGAGACAATTCTTCTATCTTAAATGGTAATTACTGAGTGTGTCTGAAGCATGTTGCTTACTGTAGATACAATTAGTCTGAGTGCAGCTGTCTGAATGGAAATGCGTGTTTCTACCTGTTTCATGCATCACCGATACTGTGTTTATTTCTCTATTTTTTCATACTGTAGATGGCTGTGAATGCCCTTCATGGCAAGTAGTTTGATCTGTGTAAAAGAATACTTTCCTTGTAGTAACATGTGGAAACAGTTTGGTGGAATAAAATGAGAAGAAATTAATCATAGTTATTCTGAACTTCTTTCTCTGGTTCATAGCCAGACCTAATTTAGACTGAAATCCTTAGGAGATGCTAGTGTTTGGTAACATAAATAATCTTTTACCTAATGAAAAACATTCCAAGACATATTTGTAAACTGTTAGATAGCTAGCTTGTCTAAATTAACATTGATTGCTATTGTTATGCAGTTGAACAGTGTCCTAATGCAATCCTTGTCTTCATGGAAAAGCAAGATAAAATTGTTTGTATATTTACCAAATTCACCACTACAAAATTGACTTTAATAGAGTTTCAAGATGGATGTATTTGTCCTACTAAGTGTGACTAGCCCCACAGCCTCCAGCATACAGTCTCAGAGAAGTCAGCTGCTTTGAAGTGATGAAAATATATTTCTAATCTACTCCTATTCCCAGTGTATACATGCAAGACAAGTTTATTTTTTCTAAGACAGGGTGACTAAATTATTTGGGAGTCTTGGTTCAGTACCATTTTGCTTGTCAGAGCTGAAAACAACTCTGATTAATGAATTAAAAGTAATAAATGTGAATATGGAGAAGACATGTAAAAACGTGAGAATAGGGACATTTTTCTAAAGATAGCACTCATAAGCTATGCTTATATATATTTAATATCAGGCCTATTCGTAAGTAATTTCAAAATACTGTCTCTAATGCAATTAGGATGATTGAGATATAAAATGTACATTTACTTAATGTTGCTAGACAGCTGAGATGATAGAAAGCATAAGGAAAATTAATTTCAGGGGAGACAGGCTATGAATGGAGTAGAAAAGTATTGTTGGTGTAATTAAAAAGTAGAAGGAAGTCATGCTAGAGGGGTGGGAGAGTCTACTCATTTAGGACTGGACTCTGTAAAGTTTTAGGCTGTGATTCCCACTCACTTGAAGTTCAGGGTTGTAAATTGGCTGTGTAAGTGAACTTTGTGGGTCTGCATTGGTACTTGAGGCCTGCTGGGGACAGGGGCGTGCCAAAGACATAGCATACGTTTTTGTTTTTTTTTTTAGTATGCCAGCCTGCAGGATATGTGGTTGTCTGAGCGTGTTACCACATTGTTATAAAACAAAAGGAATTGTAGTTGTGGTATTTTTTGTAAGGTTTTTGTGCCACTGCAGTTTTTTTTTTTCTCTTCCTAGTCCATATCATTCAACTTGTTGAACTTTTCAGCTATTTAGCTTTGTTCCGTTTCAACCCTGGCTACCAAAAATGACCAGATCAGTGGTGCGGGTATGTTGGTTTTCAGGCTCTTTTGGAGCTTCTGACTCTTTGATAACTTGTTCTTGGTAGGCTGTATTCTGGATGTGGAGTGTTGGTCTCAGCTGAACAACGCACTGTGTGTTAGAGGTATTTGTAACCTGGATAATTTCTTTCTTATGATGTAAGTTCCATGTCCCCCCGTTAATCCTTTTTGAAATTTTAATGAGTTCTGTTTTTCGGGTTTTTTTAAAATAAAATGAGTATTTTCAGTTTTTATGAATATTTAGTAAAAATAAGCTATAGTGCATTGTGTTAGCCAGGTTGCTATGTTGTGTGTAGGTTTCTATGGCCTAAGCATCAATACTTCATTTTGTAATGAAAGGTGTCATCAATAATGCTTGGATTTTACTCTCCTTGAACTGGCTGTGTTGTCTGATCTTAAAACACACCCTGGTTATGTATTCACTGAATACATACATCTAAACAATATCTTGTCAGAATAAAAGTATGATAAAATGAGAACAATACAGTGTTACTGTTTAGTGGAAAGGTGGATTAGTTCGGCTTGAATCTATTGAAAAGACTTATGATACCCTATTATACTGACCTGCATGATCCACTTCAGTCTCTACATTTTTTTCAGTCAGCATTAAATCTTTAAATCTTCAATGTATGCTGTGCTCTAGGCAGTTATGCAAAAAACTGAATACAAATTGTAAAGGTTTTTGACTTGGACTGTTTAAATTGGGTTATGAAAGACACCTGTTGCTTCTAAAAGCACCTAGACGCTGGCACAGTTTTCAGCAGATGGATGAATGAGCTTGTTTCTGAGAGATACCAGTCTGTGACATCCACAGAAGTTGATAGAATTCTGCGTTCGGAGGATATTTTAGGGTTGTTTTAAGGAAATGATAGATTAAAAGGATGGATTTTGTTCCAATATTTTGTCTGCAGAAGAAAACTAACCAGTTAGCAATATTTGTTTTTGTCTGTTACACTATGAAAGAGTATTTTAAGAGCTTGCCCACAGATATTTAGATACTTTAACTAATTTATTTAACAAAATATGCAAAAGAGGGGAAAAAAGTGTATACATTTCCTGAACATGCCATGTTCACCAAAGCTAGTGCTTGACTGTCTTTGGAGTGGTCTGAAGGCTATAAAGTGGACATTTAAAGAAATTCAGTTTGAATATCCATGAACTATCCACTTCACATTCAGGAAGGGTGTATGATGCATTTTGTGTATGATTTTGAAAGCAAATCTACTTGACATCTGGGTCAAAATGATTTAAAATTGGAAAATGAGTACTCTGGGTAGGGAAATGTTAGTATAAGACCCAGGCACTTGCTTTAGACTCACAGGATTTGTATTTTTTGGTAAGATGATTCAAAGTGTGAAAAAGATCTGTAAAACTATAGTGACATTAGCAAGTACTTGTTGTTTTAAATGAGGACAGATTTTTTTTGTTTTGTTCTTTTTTTAAAAAAAAAAGTTCATGTCTGAACCTCTTGCCTGAGAGCCGGGCCAAATACCTGTACATTCCTGAGATAAATAGCAAGTGAAAGCTTCTCAAATTAGAAGAAATAAAATTGAAATACCTGGGACTCAGTGTATATATTCTCTTTACTAATATGGAAATAGTTCTTTGTTACCGATTTATAACCAGAAAAACATGGAAATTCCTTGCAAAGAATAAAATATTTGCTGTTTTAACTGAATAGACATAGACCAGCTGGTTGATTTTGTTCTTTACTTGCACCCCACAGTCACTGGGGCAAAACCCCTTTAGGTGCAGTAGTACCTGATTGTGTTGTTGGCCCTCTGTGCCCTAATATTTAAGTTTCTGAACTAAAAAATGTAGTCTGTAACCCTGTCTTAAGTACCTAAATTCCCCATTCAGTTCATTGCAAGACTTCTAGAAGTAGAATTCGGAAAAGGTTTTGTGCTGAGTAGGGAGGATACTTGCGCAACCCCGAAGGAAATACTGCAGAACAAGCCATACATCTTAAACTGTGCCCCTCTTTGGCCTGTGTGAGAGAACAACATTCACAGTTCAATTCTTCTGTTTTTACATGCCAAATATTATGTTGACACCGTGAATGAAGATACTGAGGAGCTGATTTTGGAAGCAGAAGCATGTGCGGTGAGGTCTGCGTAAACCAGCTTGGGTTTGGCAGCAGCGTCGGCGTATGCCAGCTACAGAATGTGCTGCCAGTACTGCAGATGCAAGGTTTTCTTTGCTAGGGACTCAGCTCTCTTGTCCCATATGAAAACAATGCAGGGCATGCACAGGACAGTATTTTCCATTGCTTGATCCCAGTTTCACCCAGTCTGAAAGTGGCCTTAGGAACTAATGTAGTTCTTGTGTCACTGAGGTGGTAAACACAGCCCGGTGTTGGGTCACATCATCTCGCTGAGGGAGTCTGTGTGTGTGTGCTGGTAGAGAAAGGTCCTGCAGAAAGGCGAACCAGTACTGAGCAACACAACGAACCAGTTTCTGTATCTCATCTCAGGATTTCATGGTTTCAGCTCAGTGCTGCACCTTAGCAAGTATGCTCAAGCTCATGGATACATGGCTTTTGGACCCCAGCTGCTCATCGTGTGAAGGTTTTCTGTGCAGTAGAAAATTCCTGGCTTTAGTAAGTACTGGAGCTCTACATTCTCCTTTTAAAGCATAGAGCAGTCGTGGACTGAGTGGTGTTTTTTTGGAATACAAGCTGATATTTTTTTGAATCAAATGACTGCTAGTTATCCTTTTACTGCGTACATAGTTAGAATTTCTCTCCCTCACGTTATCAGAAGTCACCCCTAAATCTTATTCTTTGTGGTAAACTTCATGTTTTCAGTCAGTGTCAGGTATATTTTGAGTGGGCTTGCTGCAGAAGACATCTTGTTGTGCCTAACTTGACATTTCTCATTGAAACACACGAAGACAGGTGAGAAACTCTCAGCCTGCCACACTGGACTCAGTTCTGGGGTAACGTAAAGCAAAACTGTAGTTGTTTGAAAAGTGCAATTTGTTAAATTTTAGGTGCTACTTGAAGTTAATTGGAGGTTTTAAAAAGTGACGTGTTTGGATTTATTTGGAATTAGATTTTCCTCAATCTTCTGGAAGAGCTAGGCCTCAGCAGAGCAGGAGATGTGGTTCAGTATTGTCACAAAGATACAGATACAGACATTCATGAGTTTTTATTGTGCAATAAACCAGATGTCAAGAAAACAATGTGTTTCAGAGCTCTTTTGAGAATGTAATTTTGAGTATTTCAATTTTATTTAGAATTGCAGTTTGGTTTTTTGTTCCTCAGAGTGCGTGTTTCACTTGTGACATTTGGTTACGCAAGTCACATTGTATTCTCTTGGCCTGTTTTATGCTTAAAATGTAACATGACATGATTGTTAAAAACTGTAATAAAATATTGTATCAGTCTAAGAAATCCTCTTTTGCTAACTGTTTTTCTGAAATGGTAACTGTTTCAGAAAAAAGAATTCAAATAGGCTTAACTAATTACAGAAAATCTGTGGCTAGCATGCTGCTCCGTCTCTTTTCCCATGACCTTCTAATTTTATAATTTTTTGTGTGTATGTGTGACCAATTAAAATATGACGGCAGAGCAAAATAACATAGTACAAATGCCCAGCAGCTGAGATAAAAGGGATAATAATCCGTGTCCTGGAGTCACAGGAAATAGAGAAGGGGACAAGTTGTAGATATTTTAGTCTCTCTAATTCTGCTTATGCACAACTTTACCTCAAAGTACATCTGTTGAATTTACTCCTCATTTAATACATTGATGTATTGTTAAAATTATAGTGGTGTTTAGTTTTGTCAGTTTGTCTTATCAATTACAGAAGTAAAATTTATCCTGCCTGGGACAGAAAGATGGACTAGGTGACATCGAGATCCTTTATAGACAGTTCTTCTGTGATTTCATAGTCCTCGCTGATCTTTCGGTACCTTGTTTTGCCTTTGGATGATAGTGTTTTCTCCATGTTGTGTTTTATATAGACATGTATTCCCACGTTCGAAAGAAAAAGTGCTTTTCTGGTTTTTAGAAAGTGATTCAGATATTTGTCTTGTCATCTGAATCTTTTGAATCTTTTCTCTCACTTCTGCCTGCCTTGGTAGATCATACATATCAGAGCTCTTTGGACATGAGAAATTGGTCCACATTCTGTCCTCATTCTGTAAAAGAGTGAAATAAGAAGCTCTATTTTAGATCTCATGAAGTGCTCAACATGCTGACTGCATTCCTCTTTCTTTTGTTGTTTGGTAGTGTGAAAAGGGGAGGGAAGACAACTAGTTCCTTCTTTTCTGAGAGGGAAAAACTTTAGGCTCTTTTTTGGTGTCTCATTCTGCCACTGTATGCTTATCTGAGGTCAGAAATCTTGGAAGAATGGACAGGACTCATATGTATGAGGGCAGGATTTACCAACAGAAGGTAAATGAAATCAGCAATAACAGCGCTTTAATTTATGTCATGAGACCTGTTTTTTTTTCTGTGACAAAGCTCACTAGACCGCAGAAAATCTTCTGTGGCTGCAGTGAAAAGTGTCAGAATTCACCAATGGGAGTGGTTTTCTAGGTATACTGATTTAAGACATCGGAAAGTTCCAAATGTTTTGGAACAGCATCAATTATTCTTTTTTATTATTCTTAAAGAGAGATAATAAACAGTACAGTGTAAGGATGCCATTCTCAGTAGTTAGCATTATTAGGGAGCCTGCATTTTGCCCTGTGACTTGATAAGCAACATTCTGCCATTGCATCCTTTTCATTACTGTATGGACCACTCTTGTCCCAATTGCCTTTAGCTTCGTATAAAGTTCATGTGAGTATTTGATACGTGACTGATGAAGTGTGGGTAACTTTCTGGTATCAAAATGACTAAAACCAGCTAGGAGAGTTCTGTTTCAGAGAGGATGCAGATCTTTAATACCGTATATTGATGAAAAGATTAAAGATATATGTTCAATTGGTTTCAAATCTAAGCAAAACCAAAACTGAAATATAAGCATTTGAGTATTTGTTCTGGGGCGTAGTGCTGCTGGATATTGAATGCTTTCTGGTGTATGTACTGTGTTCCCAGCGATTTCACTGGTAAGTGTGGTTGCTCAGTATTTCACAGGGTGAATTCAACACTGAGGAACAAGCTCAATTTTCTGAAACTTTTGTTGTTACTTATTTCTGAGCAGTTTAGCCAAACTGAAATCTGTGAAAGCAATAGGTGTGGTGTCAAGAGCTCGCAGGCGTGTCCCCTGCTGTTTGATACCTGAATAGGTCTAGGACTGTCCTCAGAAACCGCCCAATAAGTATGTGGAAGAAAATCTGAAAAATGAACATCTTGGATCTGTACATGTATTTGCAGTAGGTGTTTATGAAGGACTTAAGACTTTTTTTTTTTTTGTAAATTTGCCCTCAGCATGTACGTATACAGTTTTCTGTTGCTATATTTGTGTTAAAAGTCTCATACAAAGTAGTATGACTTGTGCATTATGAGATATATAAAAGATAAGTAAGTGGAAAACGTATTTTAAAGCTGTTACTTTTTTGACTGTAGCTATATGATATACATTAATATGAATAACATTTAGGCCTCTCTATGTTTTGTTCTACAGGCAGCAGGAGCAATTCGTCCTCTAGTTTCTACTGTTATTGCCTCTGCAGCGGATGGCTGTTTAGACCACTCATTGGAACGTGCCAGGTACAGAGCGAGTGAAATGCCTCAGGCTTTCTTGTTTGATATAATCTATGAAGCATACCAACAGGTAAGATTCTGAGACATTCTAAGACTTTTTTTTCCATTTTGTTTAGTTAAAAAAAAAAGATAACTATTTTCTTTCAAAAATGGGGATTCAGCATCTATTTCAGGTCACATCAAACTGTATGCAAATTACTTTTGTGTGGTCTTTTGATGAAAATGCTTTATCATTCTAATATATTCAAGTTTTCAAACTGACAAGTACAAGAGGGAGTGAGGGGTCTAGACTGTTGGAAAGACAGATTTGCTTTAATTTTTATTGTGCATTAAATAGATTACTTAAATGATTGGGTTAATGTGTTTAAAGTTAGCTAAGTGTTATGTATTGTTGACTTAGTATCAAAGTGTTTTGCATGCACAGTATAATAAGCACATCATATAATAAGATGATGGGATACAGGCTGCTCTAAAATACTGGGATAATATCGACTTGATACATCTAGGTAAAAAAGTGTTTTCATTTGTTTCATGTTATGTGTGCATTGTACATAGATTAGTGGCTTAGTCTCTGTTGTAATTCTCCATTTTTTTCCTAACATACTGCTTTAGCATCATCTTTATTTAAGAAAATAAAAATTGTGGATAGCGTATTAAACCTCTACTCTTTTGCCTTTATTCCTCTTGAAGACTGCTTTTGCATGCCCCACCCTGCATTCACAGTTTTCTGGAAACGGTCCAGGCTTTCGTCTCAGCATTCTACTTCCTTTTCATTCATCACCTTGTGGAAATTGCCTGTCCTCCAGGTATCTTGCAGACAGACTGGAAGCAGCATTTCTTCATGTGTCACTTGGAAGGAATTATTTTTCACTCCTGTAATGCTGACAGTCATACTTCCTATCAGTCTTTCATTTCTAGGGTAAACAAGCCCAAATTACTGATATTCACCTACAGACGGTATGCAGCTTAGAAGTCATCAACAGCAGAACAAATGCATGGGCAAGGCAATGAAGAAGAAACAGTTGCGTAATTGTTGAGTAACTTTTTACTTAGAAATGTTGGCACAGATTCCATGTCATACCCTTTATGCTTGATACTTGAAGCTATTAGATGCCGAAGATGAAGGGCTGTCCAAGATGAAGAGCTGCTCAAGTGATTGGGCTGGCTCCAACCTTGCTGCTTCTTGTGGGAGGCAGGGGAGTGTTCTTGGTGCATATGATAACACACAGCTGATACTTTTGAGTGAGACTCTAGCCTGAATGTAGTGGGCATACTCATGATAAAGGCAGCATATACGTGCATAGAACACATTTCAAGAGTCAGCAGCTACTGTTGGTTATACAAGTCTTCCTTTCTTGTTGATATCTGTCTCGCTTGGCAAATTTTGTGTTTGTGTTGCTTCTCAAAAAAACCCAACAAACCCACCCCAAAACAAACCCCTTTTCTTTTCCTACTGTGTTTGCTCTTAGTTTGCAGATACAGTAGAGCTGGCAAATACATAAAATCTTTTGCCCTAAATGGCTTGCTCAAAAGGCAACTGTATTTGCAGTTCATATGCTCCTCTGAATAGTGTTTGCTTCTCACATATGCATTCTAGCAGACATCTTTTTGTATCCCTCCTCTTTCAAGAACAAGCTACCAAAGTTGCTAGCAGGCGACCAAGGCTATGCTTCCTTGTCCCCAGTTCCCTTTGCAGTGGCTAAATTCTGGTCCTTTAAATGCTCTGTGCCTTGGAGCTCTGGGAAGGGTAACACTTAGCGAAACCTCTCAACTCATATTGTTTGCTAATTATTTATGTTTCAATGGTGCCTAGCTGTCCAAGTCAAGGATTAAGACCCTATTGTTCCGGGAACTGTACAAACAAATAAAAAAAAAGGATAGATAATTGTTGTCCTGAAAAACTTAGTCAAGCTACTGTAGGACAGATTTTTGTAGGAAAGGATGCAGCTTATGATGGTTCCTAAATATTAACATACCCATCATTAGTTCCCACAACTACCTGGTGAAGTAGGTAAGTATCATTGTACAGATGAACAAAAAAAGATAAAGTTGTTTTGTTACTCATGTTGCAAGTCATTCACAAAGCTGGGAATGGAATTAATTTTGGCTGACTTGGCGTGGGATCATGATCCCACTCCTGTGTGTTTTATACAGTTGTGACCTTTATGCAACAACAATGTGGGGGAAACCAACAGTCAAACATGCATTCCTTAGAAAGAAACTGTCCATTTGAATTACTGCTTCAAATAACATAGGCTTTTCAGTTACATTGTGGGTAATGTGGAATACTGCTTTTAAACTCCATCTCTGTTTAAGTGTATCATCTGATGTGAGTAGGTAGATTTAGAGAGTTTACTTACAGATGTGTTCTTTTTCGTGAATGTAAGATCTCTGAGTATCTTGACCACAAAGTTGCAACATTCGATTAAAGGTCAGTTCTCTGATCCTTACAGATTTGCTATCTATAGCCTTTTTTCTTGCCTGGTACCAGATCTGGGCAGAGCAGAGTAGTGCTCCTTCTCCTTTTATTACTGTTTTGAATATGTTTAGAACCAGAAAGGAAGAAGCTATTAACACTATTAAAATATGTAAAAATACTTTTGTATGATCTTTATCAAATTAAAAGTAATTTCCTTGGAAAACTTTTTCCATTTCTTGCTTGATTAAAGAATGATTGTAATGAATTGGGGAAAAACACATGCCTTGTACATGAAATTAATTGAAGTAGATGCAACAAAGGCCAAAGATTGGTTTACAATAGTATCTTAAAATACATGTATACTACAGTGAATTCCCTTTACATTTGGTGCCAAAAATCCAGAACAGATTTTTGAGGACATTCAACCAGGTTGTTTGCATGCATTTCATTGTGATGCATCTCATTTTTGTGTGCTGGATCTCAGTTTAGTTTTCACCTTTAGCTCTTCTCTGTTGCCTGGAATAGACATATTCCAAACAGATATGCTTTATTCAGACATACATTGCTTTCTGATTTAACTGTGACAATGTCATGGTTTCTGACATCATAACTATTATAGTTATGTAATAGTTAGGTTTATAGTAGTGCTGTTGAAACCTTTTAATTTTTGTTGCTCAAAAACTGCATGCACTCTGTTGTCTTTGTAATGGCTCTGAGAGCTCATTAAAACAAACATTCTTCATCACTTGCATATCTGACATTTAAGCCTCCTTCAACAGGGCTTTTCAAAGGCTAAAAACCAGTACTTCCGTATTTTTAAAGTGATTTTTCATATTTTTAATGTGATTTTTATTACCACCACTTTGTCAAAAAAAGAAGAAATATTGGAAGTGACATCAAATTAGAGTCTGTTTTGTCAGTTACCCGGAAATGGGGTGAAGTATTCCATCCATTGCCTCTGAAGTATGCTATGAAATAATTTCTGTTGTGTTTCTAATTTTTGCTTGTGTTGTGTGAGAGAATTAGGTTCTGCGAGAAGGTATGCATTATATTGTTTTCAAGAGGGCTTCTTGTTACCACTAGTCACATCTCCTTTTGCTAGGTGTATTAATTTGAAATCTTCTGTTCTTTGGGATGGTCCACCTCTCACAATTCCATAATGTTTCTTTATCCTGATGTGGAAATTATTTCATCTTTCTACTTTGTGATTGTAAGGTAGCCAGGGACTTCTACCTGCAAAACAGGGTTTGTTTGTTTGGTTGGTTTTAATCCCCATAGAATTAAATAAATCTGAAACAGGAAGCACAATCCAAAAAATGTTGGTGTGGTACTGGATACTGCTAGGTCTTCTGATGGTTAATTTTGAATAATTTTTTTAACCATACTGAAATAATAGTATAGATTTAAGAAAATAATTCCTTAAAAAGGATATCAGACTTCTTCAGCTGGCATCAGTTGTAACATCCGTTAGTGGTGGAAGCAGCTTTATTTGATATGTCTGCGTATATGCTTGAGAGGAAAAAAGAAGACTTTCAGACATCCCGTATGTTTACTTTTTTACTGGGGCAATGCAAGCGGTTTGAGAATCGTTGTTGTTTCTTGGTGAAAGAAGAATTGCCAGAACTTTGTGTCTGGTGGAGGTGCAACAGGGAAGGGAAAGCTTTTCAGAATTCCTCTACCTCAAAGGATAATTGCTCCAATGCGGCAGGGTCAGAAGACCACTGTTAAGGAAGTAGCTACTCCTTCCACTCCAGAACAGTGACACTGATTTTAACATTTTTATAACATTTCTGTTACATTGTTGTACATTTTCCTTTTAACTCAGGATACCTATTGGCTTATGTATTGGACATCACATAAGACAGACTAAAAACTTTCAAAGTCAATATTGAAATTAAGCAACTGTTCAGAGCCCACAACAGCCAGTGGAACTAACATCTGTTTTGGTCTTAAAAAGCCTCACTGATGACTTATGTATCATTAGATAGAGCACTTAGCTACAATAAATGAGTAGCCATAATGGGATTTTGGCAGATACAGGCACCTACCCCTGTGTGTAACACTGCTTAACGCTTTCTGATGCAAGTCTGTGTGTTCTGTTGGTTATATGAAGCATGGGAAAACAACTGTTTACTTCTATTTCAGTGAAGTATTGTGATGCCTCCACTTTGCAGTAGGACTACTATCTTGCAGGCAGGAGGCTTTACCTTAGCCAGGGGTTTTCCTTGGGGTGTTAGGTAAAAGGCCATATAAATGTGTTAAGGGGATAAATGTGATGTACATTAGTGCTCTTAGTTCTGGTGTGTCCTGATTTGTGACTTCTTGTTTCCTGCACAATGTAATGAACCATACCACTAACCTTCAGTATATATTAGTAGTGGACAAGTTAAACTTTTTAAAATAAAAAATGCAAATCTCGAATAACTAGTGAAACCTGAGGATAAGTTGTAAAATTGCAGAGCCCATGATTTACTTCAATTCTAACCTACCTGGAACAAAACCAGCCAGTTAGATTTTTTTTTTTTTTTTTTCTTAGGTTATTAAGAATTAAATTCCTGATCTTTGGAAATGCAGGCTTCTTTTCTATTCTTATCAGCCCTAAGGGAAATGAGAAAAATTTAAGTGTTAATTGAAAATCCACCCTTTCCAAATATAGCAAATAAAGAATAAATTCCTTAGACCATACTTGTTCATTTTTGCTTAAGGTAGTTTCATGTTTCTATTCAGCTTTTTAAATTAAATAGGGGCAAATGCAAAGTATGATCCTGTAAGCCTGGGAGGAGGTGGGGGGGAAGACTTCACTTACTAGAAGTCAAGTGTTCCCTGGAGCAGTATTTTTTAAGGAATAAGGAATTAGAATATCAGGAAGCCAGGTAGACTACCTTTTTTCTTTAATCAGTGTAGGCTGAGGCTGATTTCTGTAATACCCGTTTCTGACATATTGTGAATTGCACAGAGATCTCAGATCTTTTGTCTGTAACACAAAGCGTCTCGTTGTGTCATGTGACGTTAGTTTATAAAGTGACACAACCACAATATACAAAGGCTGAAATACCCAAACTTAACAAAGCATCATGTATTTGAAATGATGCAAAAGTAAGGAAGGTAGCAGGAACAATTAAAAAGCTTTGCCTTTCCTGATCTAGCAGAGAAACAACTGAAAATGGAAGCAGAAGAGTAGTATGTAGAAGATCCTGACTAGCTTCTATGTCAGAGATGTAAACAAAAAGCCTAGGGAAGATGATATGATGGTTAGGGATTTGTCAGCTTGAATGCTGGGGATACAATAGAGCTGCTCAGCAACGTGACCGTTCTGGTGAAGCTGAGGACCTTGTAAGAGGGAAGAGCTACACAGAGCTGAAGAAAGGGTGGGACATGTTAGAAGGCTATTCTGCAGGAATCCTTCACATGTGGATGGCTTGGCACAGTCTGATCACTATTTAGAGTGATAGGTTTTTAACAATCTTAATTTAAAAAAAATAATTTTGAGAGAGAATTTTTTTTCCTGGTACTGTTTTATACATTGTTTTACACTTAACTTTGAGATCTTCTGATCTTCTTGATCGTCTCCACTTTACCACAAAAGTGACACCATTTTGGGGGGTGTTTGTGTTGCATATGTAGTTAGTTTAATCATCTGTTAATAGTAGACCTTTTGTAGATTGTGGGAGTTTATCTTTACCTAATCAGAACAATGAAGCTGAAATAACAATTAAAAAAAGGAACAGGAAACAGGAATATTCATTGAAGGAGGATGAGCTTCAACATGTTTAGAGATGTTTCTCTGATGCATGTCTATAACCTCCTTACAGATATCCACACAGAACAGACTGACTTTAGGGATTCTATCTAATCCGAGTAGAAACTGTGTAGAGGTTAGTACTCTTTGGGACTACACTGAATTAATACATCTGTTCATAACTGACATTACCCACTTTTTGGATAATAAGCAATTGTATTTACTTATGGGATGTTACAGCATTTGCCTTTGTAGGAGAGAACTGCTATATATAGGCATAGTAATGACAAGATACAAAATAATAGTGTGTCAGAGGGAATCATGCAAATACTTTGATGCTAAATTCTGGGAGGCAGATGTTCTTCCACTCCCCCCCAAAAATCATTACAAGATGTCCTCAGTTGGGGCTGAGATGAGGGGAAGAGAGATTCTGCAAACTGTCCAACCTAGTCCTCAGTAGAAGAAAAGGAAATCCCAAAATTGTTCTCGTCTGACAAACCTCAGAATGTTCAGGGAAGATTCTGCCAGAGTAAGAAAGTTGGCTGTTATTAGGCCCATTGTAGAATTATTTGCTCAAAGTATTGTCTTTTCTGTATGTAAATAATAGGGAGCGTATTCCATGTGGATTTTGTAAACTTCTAAAGTGCTTTTTGAAAGGGCACAACGTTGCTGGGATTCTTCTTCAAACATGTGTGAAGCATTGTAGTATCCTCTGTAGCAGGGAAGTGGAGTCAGCTGTAGCAGTTTAGTAATATTTTGGCATAGATCAGGCAAGTCCTTCGAGGCAAAATGTCTAGACTGATTTGGGGACTTTTCTGTGGGTTCATTCTTTGTTAAGGAAGTCAATGTCTGTCAAATTAACATTGCCAGGAGCAACAGGCGATTCAGTGAACAGTAGCAGACAAATTGTTGGCTAAAAACTTGGCAACTTTGGAGCAAGGGTCAGATTCAGAAAAAGGACTGAAGGGTCAAAATGTAAGTGAGGTAGAATTTTGGTGTTTAATACTGGAATCCTGAAAAAAACAGCACTCACCTCCCTCGTAAGACTAAAGATATCTGAATCTTCAAGGCACTTCAATTTTTTTTGTTCTTTTAACTTTCACCAAGTATGAAACTTTGTGTATGCCAAGGCATCTAACTTGTGGCAAGGCTGAACAGCTTCATACTTGCCTCCTGTAAATTTCTCTTGGAGGAAAAAATTACTTTGTCTGATGCTATTCAATCATGAATTGATGATGTGGATCAGTTTGTTTTTGTAGTGTAAAAACACTGAAAAAGAGATCACCACTGTTTTTAACATGACAAAAAGTAGGTAAGATGTATAGATTTTATAAGCTGTGATGGGTTGCTTCTTGGCCTTCATCTTTTAGAAAAAGCATCAAACGTTTTATTAAGTGTATTATGTTGTAAGGATGATCAGTGTACCGCATTCTTCTTCTTCAAATGTATTTTATGGTCTCTGTATGCTCTGTGTGTGTCTGTATGGAGATCCACTTTCTTTTCCAACATGGCCAGCTTTGGTCACCCACTTTGCTTTTTGTATTTTGTAGTTTTATGTTCAGTTATTCTAAAAATATGCCATGAAGCATCATTGTTGTGTTTTTCCTAATTCTGCATTGCAGTTTGTGTCTAGGTTTTTTTCCTTCTCACTGACTGTTTTCTGAAATACTGAATCAAGAAGTGATTCATTAATTAGACAAGAGCTAGCTAAAATAATAGTAACTACTACTTGTTTGATTTTTATGAGGACAGTACTACAAGCTAATGCTCTTCATTATATGGAGTCCTAAAGGCAGCGTACTTCCATCTGCTTGTGAAATGTATTAGGTAATTGCAGTTTTACTGTAGCTACCTACCTTGATGGTCCAAGTCAACCTACTTGGCTGAATAGTAACGTAGCATGGATTATTCAGCGTATAATAGCATCGACAGATGGAGTCCAGCCCATGGGCTGGCAGGGCTCATCAAGAGGACTTTTAAACTAGATTCAAAGGGGGAAGGGGACATCGCCCAGCTCACTAGAGATGAGCACAGGTGTGGCATGCTGGGGTTGGGGATGAGACTGATAGCCCAGCTCAAGTGCATCTACACCAGTGCATGCAGCATGGGCAATAAACAGAAGGAGCTGGAAGCCATTGTACAGCAGGACAGCTATGGCTTGGTTGCTGTCACAGAAACATGGTGGGATGACTTATGACTGGAGTGCTGCGATGGATGGCTGTAAGCTCTTCAGAAGGGACAGACGAGGAAAGAGAGGCAGTGGAGTGGCTCTGAATGTTAGGGACTGCTTCGATTGTATAGAGCTCGACGATTGTGATGACAAGGTCGAATGCTTATGGGTAAAGATGAGGGGGAAAGCCAACAAGGCAGACATCCTGCTGGGAGTCTGTTATAGACCACCCAACCAGGATGAAGAGGTAGATGAAGTTTTCCACAAGAGACTGGCAGAATTCTCACAATCGCTAGCCCTTGTTCTCATGGGGGACTTTAACTTACCAGACATCTGCTGGAAATACAACACAGCAGAGAGGAAACAATCTAGGAGGTTCCTGGAGTATGTGGAAGATAACTTCCTGACGCAGTTGGTAAGTGAGCCTGCCAGAGGAGGTGGCCTTGCTAGACCTGCTGTTTACTAACAGGGAAGGACAGGTGGGAGATGTGGTGGTCGGGGGCCGTCTTGGGCTTAGCGACCATGAAATGATAAAGAGTTCTCAGTCTGTGGTGAAGTAAAGAGGGGGGCCAAGCAAAACCACCACCATAGACTTTCAGAGGGCAGTCTTCGGCCTGTTCAGGACGCTGGGTCCCCTGGGAGAGAGTACTGAAGGGCAAAGAGGTCCAGGCAGGCTGGACATTCTTCAAGGAGGGAGTCTTAAAGGCACAGGAGCAGACTGTCCCCATGTGCCACAAGACGAACCAGCGGGGAAGACGACTGGCCTGGCTGAACAGGGAGCTGTTTCTGGGACTCATGAAAAAAAAGGAGGATCTGCCACCTATGGAAGAAAGGGCAGGTGACTCAAGAGGAGTACAGGGGTCTCGTTAGGTTGTGCAGAGAGGAAATTAGAAAGGCAAAAACCCAGCTAGCACTTAGGCTGGCCACTGTTGTAAGGGACAACAAAAAATGTTTTTACAAATAAATCAACAACAAAAAGAGGGCCAATGAGGGTCTCCATCGCTTATCGGATGCAGGGAGGAATATTGCCAACAGGGATGAGGAAAGGGCTGAGGTACTTAATGCCTTCTTCGCCTCAGTCTTTAATAGTCAAACTGGTTATACCCAGGGTAGTCAGCCCCCAGTGCTGGAAGATAGGGAAGGAGAGCGGACTAAACCTCCCATAATCCAGGAGGAAGCAGTTAACAACCTGCTATGCCACTGTCCTGCTGGACAGTTACAAGTCTATGGGGCCAGATGGGATCCATCCAAGAGTGCTGAGGGAACTGACGGAGAAGCTGGCAAAGCCACTCTCCATCATCTATCAGCAGTCCTGGCTAACAGGGGAAGTCCAGATGACTGGAGGATCGCCAGTGTAACACCCATCTACAAGAAAGGCCGGAAGAAGGATCCTGGGAACTACAGGCCTGTCAGCCTGATCTCGGTGCCACGCAACATTACGGAGCGATTCATCCTGAGTACGCTCACCGGGCATGTGAAGGACAACCAGGGGATCAGGCCCAGCCAGCATGGGTTCATGAAGGCAGGTCCTGCTTGACCAACCTGATCTCCTTCTGTGACCAGGTGACCCACCTAGTGGATGAGGGAAAGGCTGTGGATGTCATCTACCTGGACTTTAGTAAGACCTTTGACACTGTTCCCCACAGCATCCTCCTGGAGAAACTAGCTGCCCATGGTTTGGATAGATGTACTCTCTGCTGGATAAAGAACTGGCTGAATGGCCAAGCGCAGAGAGTGGTGGTGAATGGAGTTAAATTCAGCTGGCAGCTGGTCACAAGTGGTGTCCCCCAGGGCTCAGTTTTGGGTCTGGTCTTGTTTAACATCTTTATCAATGGTCTGGGTGAGGGGATTGAGTGCTCCCTCAGCAAGGTTGCAGATGGAACGAAGTTGGGTGGGAGTGTCAGTCTGCTTGAGGGTGATAAGGTTCCGCAGAGGGATCTGGACAGACTGGATTGATGGGCCGAGGACAACTGTTACAAGTTTCAGCAAGGCCAAGTGCTGGGTCCTGCACTTGTGTCACAACAACCCCATGCAATGCTACAGGCTTGGGAAGAGTGGCTGGAAAGCTGCCCGGTGGAAAAGGATCTTGGGGTGTTGGTCGACAGCCAGCTGAACATGAGCCAGCAGTGTGCCTGGGTGTCCAAGAAGGCCAACGGCATCTTGGCTTGTATCCAGAATAGTGTGGCCAGCAGGAATAGAGAGGTGATCATCTCCCTGTACTCGGCACTGGTGAGGCCACACCTGGAGTACTGTGTTCAGTTTTGGGCCCCTCACTACAAGAAAGACATTGAGGTGCTGGAGCGTGTCCAGAGAAGGGCAACGAGGCTGGTGAGGGGTCTAGAGAACAAGTCTTACAAGGAGTGGCCGAGGGAGCTGGGGCTGTTTAGTCTGGAGAAGGGGAGCTTGAGGGGGGACCTTATCGCTCTCTACAACTACCTGACAGGAGGTTGTAGTGAGGCAGGTGTTGGTCTCTTCTCCCAGGTAACTAGTGATAGGACGAGAGGCAATGGCCTCAAGGTGCGTCAGGGGAGGTTCAGATTAGATATTAGGAAAAATTTCTTTACTGAAAGAGTGGTCGGGCATTGGAACAGGCTGCCCAGGGAAGTGGTGGAGTCCCCATCGCTGGAGGTGTTTAAAAAACATATAGACATGGCACTTTAGGACATGGTTTAGTAGGTATTGTGGTGTTGGGTTGATGCCTGGACTTGATGATCTTAGAGGTCTTTTTCAACCTATGATTCTGTGATTTCAGTTTGTTGAAATTCCTACTCCAGTTCCTTTGACGGTATAATAATGTAGATTTTAACTGGCTGTATAACAGTATTAAGATGGGGAATATCTGTGAGTTTTTGAATGTTCAGTCCAAATGTATGAAATAACCTAACAATGGAAGCCTTTCTGCTGTTTTGTCCATGGGTCATTAGGATTTTAGACCTGATTGTTTGATAAGGAGATCTGTGTAGCTTCTAAATGTTGAAAGAAAACCTAGTATCTCATTTCTTCTTATATGAGAAGTTTTTACTTTATTAAAAGCACCCTGTCATTGTTGTGGTCCATTTTTGCTTGGATTTTATCTCTGGTTTTAGTCCCATTTAAAGAATTATTTGTTTGGAACTTCAATAGAACCTCAGTTCTGTTCCATTTCATTCTTGCTGAAAATTGGTAATTTTTTGGCCTTGATGCAAAATTGCAATGGAGCTAATTTTTTAATAATGCGGTTTTGCAGAGGATTTTGATCTGCCTTTTTCCATGCACACAGACTTTTGCTTAAATACAGGGTTGTCACCATCACCTAAATGAATATCCTGATTTGTACAGTCTTCAGATTGTAGTTCTGAGATGTTTTCCAAAGAGATTTAACAATTGCTTCTTACCTTAGCAGCTTTGTCCTGAGATTTAGAGGAAGAAATATTTTTTTCCCTTTCCCTGTCCTTAAAACCTACCCAATTCTACAGAATTCTTTTCAGCAGAAATATATTAAATGGATTTTGTCAGTGATGCTTTCATTTATTCAGACTGGTGGTCTGTTGAGAAAACTATGCTAGTTTACATAGCTCTGTACTTGATTAGTTCTTTGGCGCAATGGTAGAGCCAGGATATTGTATGATCCACACCTTGCCCTGATTAATTTCTGCCGCAAGAATGTTTGGAGAAATTCTAATGCCTTGCATAAGAAAAAAATAAAAAGTTTTTTTGCTAATGGGATAATTACTTCCATTTTATGGCACTCTTCGTCCTGTAGGATCTCAAAGCACTTTGCGAATTCACATATTAGCTCTTGGAACTGTTTGGTGCAGTAGTGCAAAGCTGCCACACCCTGGGTGAAATTTATCATCTTTGTCGCAGTGACAAGGCATTTTGTCTTCGTGTATAGTTTCGAGGGTGTATGTTAGGGAGACATGCTCCAATTAATCAAGCTGGAAATTAGGCTGGATTATGAGAGTATTGTTGTTACTGGATTTAGCCTGATAAAGTGTACTGTATCCACAAGAATTACCCGTTTGGCACAGGCTCAAAAAATGCTGAATACTGAGTGAGAATCGCTGTATTCAGCATATGGGAGACCACACATCTAAATTGTCTTCTCCTGCCTGGTTTTGGGAGAGCAAAGAAGAAAACAAGGTAGCGATGCTAGACCTTTTAATCTCTTAGCTACTGACAGTTTAGTGTATCAAAAGGCAAGGAAAAGGACGGTTTATGATCTTGCATAATTTGAAGAGGTGATTCTCTTAAAGAAATTGTTCCAAGAGTGAATGATCTTATCTGTTAAAAAAAAATTTAAAATAAAATATGCATTTTAACTTGGCCTGAATTTGGCTCACTTATGCTTCTAAGCCTGATTAAATTCTCTGCTGGTTGCTTAATTTTAGAACTTGATAAGAAATCTCTTTACTGGGAGAACGTGAACAATCACTTCTTTACATTTTCTTAGAATAACCTAAATAATCTGTAGTTTTCTACATTGGGACAAGATTTTTTTGTCTTTGTCTTGTGCATAGAACTCTTTTTCCAAGTATTTTTACAACTTACAAGTTAATTTTTTAAAGTGTAAATAATGAGTCCTAACACAGTATTTTGACTACTACTGTTTTCACCTAGAATATTAACATTTTTTATTTCTCCTTGATATTGTAACTAAAATATGACTTTTTGAAAAGCTGAAGTTGTATATGAGGTCTGAAATTCCCTGTTCAGCTGCATGCTCAAAACAACTCCTGTGTCCTTTTTCAATACCAGAAAAAATGAATATTGTCTTGTGGTTACTCAGGACCTGTTTTATGAAGTCAATCTGATCAATAACTAGCTCTTAGTTGCATCAGGTATTTCATCTTCATACCAATATCATTGTTTATTCTCACCTAGTTTGTATTCTCATTTTCATTATGCTAGTTTGTGTGGACTTCTCTGGAGTATCATTAGGAATATAACTACTGGTGTGGCAGAAAGAAATACTGAGGTTTGATCTTTGGTGATCCGTTAATGTTTCAGAATTATATGTGTAAACTGGAACTTTACCAGCAGTGATATTCATCCCAGTTGCCAGTTGTATCGACACAATGCGTGCCAAGTCCTGGCTGCAAAGGCACCTTGTGCTCACACTGCAGATGATGTGCATTAGCAGGTGCCCTTTCATATGACTTTCACCTTGATTCCAGCGGAAGGGAAATGACTTTGAGCTCTCCAGCAGCAGAGTCAAGTGCATTTTGCATAATTCCAAGTAGGGATGCAGGAAAGACTTGCACCAAAAAGAACCCCCTGCACACTAAATAGCTCCCAGTTTCTGCTTTTGTACCTACCTGTGTTTTGGCTTGAGAGGTTCTGGTCACTACTCGGTTTTCCGTTAATAGGATTCTTACAGTCACTAACTATAGGAAGCCGAACTGCTTGGGAAGGGTGTGTTGAGAGAAGAATGCCTCTTCTAGATGACTAAAAAGTGGACAAACCAACTTTTTTGGATTTTTGTTGATTTTTTTTTTCTTTTCTTAAATCTGGAAGGCTCATGGAGTAGCATGAAACTTTGCTATTTTATGTGCGGATATCTGGTGAAAAATATAGAGGGATATATGTAAGGAATACAGAGGTTCTTGGTTCCTACCGTCCTTTTTTGTTGCTGCAAAAACCAAAACAGACAAGGCGTTTGAAGAATCATGCTGCTTCAATTTATTAACTTGTTCCCATACTCTAAAAGTTTGTCACTAGAAGGTTGATGATTTCTTTTGGTGAGGCCTCAACTCCATCAAGAATTTTTTTTTATACAGATCACTTCTCATTGATTTAGTAAGCAACATAAAGGTGTAGCAAGATACTTGCAGCCTAATTGAATTAATTTGTGGTTATGAAGTGTTTATTTACTTCTGTAACACTTTGCTAGATAGCTAGGATTTGGCATAAGCTTCTTGGAAGGGTTTTATTTCTGATCTGTCCTGAACCTACCTACCTACTACAGCAGATATTATTCTGGACCGGACTGTTGAGATGTAAGGCTTAACTAATGAAAGAAGATCTGTTACTGCTTAAAAGTATGATTTCTTTAAGACTAATTAAGAATATTTATTATTTTTTAATTACTACAGTGTACAGACTATGACCTGGATTATGGAACCGAATGTTTGCATCTGGCTCTGAAATACTGTAAGACAAATGCCAAACTAGTTGAAGGAACAGCTGACCTCTGGAAGGTAAAGGCAATAATAATACCTATTTTTTATTTAGCTTCTAAAATTAATAAATTTCACATATTGCCATACAAATTCAGATGTGTTTTCAATTGTCATAGTCACACTTTTTTCTTCCAAATTTCAGAATTGTTTTGGGATTATCATGAGCTTTTTTTAGAGCTCATTGTTGTAGACAGACTTGGGCAGATGTTACCTGAGATAATCAGCGAAGACAGTATTTATGTGGAAGTAGGAAAACCAACTAGATACTTGAATAACCTGAGAATCTGTGAAACTATAAATCCATAATCTCTACAACGAAGAACATTCTTTTATGAGATGAGCTTTCTCCTGCTATTTCTGTATGTTTTGTCTATTTTCCTCCACTTTTCCTGTGATGACATCACTTTTTCTCTGATGCCAAATACCTGGCTAACAACAGTTTGATTTTTAGAGCAGTTCATTACATTCAGTAACCCTGTAATTTTTAACCTCTTCAAACAGTCTTTTAAAGTTTTTTAAGCATCATTCACCATATCCAATAGTCTGTAAATTCCTGACAACTGACAAAGCAGGTGTGTGTACAAGTGCCAAAGGATACGCCCCTGCTGCTTGAAAGTATCCCATTTCATTGTTTTGGATGGTGGGACATTCTTCTTTCTCAGCAGCTGTTGTGTCATGCAATTTTTAAGTGTTTCCTTTTTTATTTATTTTATTTATTTTATTTATTACCACACTTGAATGATCTGGAAGCAGCTCGAATCTCTCCATCTGTCTTTGACAGTAAATTTCCTCCAATGGGACATGATTTCTAATAACATGACAGTAAATCTTACACAGAAAGGTAATTTCCTGAATCTGTAGTGCAGATTTCCTCTGCAATTTAGCAGCAAAATTTACTTACATGTTGTTTGCATACAGCTTCTTTCAATATCTTTCTGGGGACATAGTCTTTCTGAAACACTATATTGCCTGTTTTCCTATTCAGTCTTCTAAGGGACAGATTATCTCATGCATATTTGCATTACGTCACTTTTTGGGTGGTTTTGTTGTTCTCATTGCAAAGCATGATATTTACAATAAAGGTAATAAAATATGCCCGTAATATTTGTTTAGTTCTTTATAATGTTTATTTAGTTCTTTTCTGTCTGTAGATAATGCTGATGCCCAGCAGATGAAATGTAGTCTTTTGACCTAGAATGACAGAGTAATTAAGACTGAAGGAAATACCAAGAGGTCATCTGGTCCAACGCCTTGCTGAAAGTGGAGCCAGATGGGTTAGACTAGGCTGTGCAGGTTAGTTAGACTAGGCTGTCCAGTCTGAGTTTTGAATATCTCCAGAAATGGAGATTTCACAGAGATTTCTTTGGGCTGAACAAGCCAAGTTCTCTCACAGCATCTTAGCAGCCCCCTGCTGGGCTTCCTCCTGTTCCTCATTGTGTTATATGGGGGCGGGGCGGGGGGGGCAAAACTAGAAACAGTAATCCAGTGTGTTCTCAATAGTGCCAAATACAGTGGAATAATCCCTGTATTCTCTGTAATGAAGTCTACTTTCTTAATAATACAGCCCAGTCAGTTGGACTCCTTTTCTGCACTTCTATGCACTGCTGACTCATGCTCAGCTTGTCCAGAAGATCCTTCTCTGCAAAGCTGTTTTCTGTATTTTGGCACCAGTATGGCGTGCTGCACAGGGTTGTTCTGTCCCAGATGCAAGATACTGTATTTGTGCTTGTTATATTTTGCGAGGAATCTGTTGGCCCCTTTCTCCAGGCCTTCAGGATCCCTCTAAATGAGTGTTGTACCCTTGAGCGTATTGAATGCTTCCCCATTTGTTGTCATCAACTAGTCTGCTGAGGGTGTTTCCCCGTTCCCAGATTATTAATAAAGATTAGATAGTATTGCCCCCAGTATCAGCCTCTAAGGAACAGCACTAGTAATCAGCCTCCAGTTACACTTCAGACTTGAGCTTGTGCGCATCTCTGTTTTTAAAAGAGAGTTGTTGAAGTGCTAGTGCCACTCCAGCGTTGTTGGTGAAATTAATCCTGATGCTGTTAACTCTCTAGCGTGTGGGACTCATTGCAGTAGCACTGGACTTTAAGAGTCATGTAAAGACATAGAAGATGATGATATGTGGACAGTGAATTCCTTATAGGTGCTTGGATATTGGACAGAGAACTTTTTTAGCTGGTGGCATACTGGAGAATATGTAGAAGGAGATTCAGGTAGAAAAGCTGAAAATACTGTGGACCAGGTGAACTGAATGTGCTGCCATTCAGTGAGACCTGGACAGGCTGGAGAGTTGGGCAGAGAGGAACCTGATGAAGTTCAACAAGGGCAAGTGCAGGGTCCTGCACCTGGGAAGGAATAACCCCATGCACTGGTACAGGCTCAGGGCTGACCTGCTGCAGAGAAGCTCTGTGGAGAGGGACCCGGGTGTGCTGGTGGATGACAGGTTAACCATGAGCTGACAGTGTGCCCTGGTTGCCAAGAAGGCCAATGGGATCCTGGGGTGCATTAAGAGGAGTGTGGCCAGCAGGTTGAGGGAGGTTCTCCTTCCCCTCTACACTGCCCTGGTGAGGCCCCATCTGGAGTACTGTGTCCAGTTCTGGGCTCCCTGGTTCAAGAAAGATGAGGAGCTACTGGAGAGAGTGCAGTGAAGGGCTACGAGGATGGTGAGGGGACTGGAGCATCTCTCCTACGAGGAAAGGCTGAGGAAGCTGGGCTCATTTAGCCTGGAGAAGGCTGAGAGGGGACCTTAGAAATGCCTATAAATATCTGAAGGGTGGGTGTCAGGAGGATGGGGCCAGACTCTTTTCAGTGGTGCCCAGCAACAGGACAAGGGGTAACGGGCACAAATTGAAGCATAGGAAGCTCCAGCTGAACATGAGGAAGAACTTCTTCCCTCTGAGGGTGACGGAGCACTGGAACAGGCTGCCCAGGGAGGTTGTGGAGTCTCCTTCTCTGGAGATATTCAAGACCCACCTCGACAAGGTCCTGTGCAGCCTGCTGTAGGTGAACTTGCTTCGGCAGGGGGGTTGGACTAGATGACCCTCAGAGTTCCCTTCTGACCCCTACCATTCTGTGATTCTGTGAAAGAGTCTATATTGGGTTTGCATGGGAAGGTTCTGGTAGTGGGGGGGGGGGGGTGGGCTACAGGGGGAGCTTCTGTGAGAAGCTGCCAGAAGATTCCTCTGTATCTGATAGACCCAATGCCAGCCAGCTCCAAGACGGACCCACCGCTGGCCATGGCTGAGCCTGTCAGCGATGGTGGTAGCACTTCTGGGATAACACATTTAAGAAGGGAAAAAAAACCACCTGCACAGCAATAGAGGAATGAGACGATGTGAGGGGAACAACTCTGCAGACACTGAGGTCACTGGAGAAGGAGGGAGAGGAGGTGCTCCAGGTGCCAGAGCAGAGATTCTGCTGCAGCCTGTGGAGAAGACCATGGTGAGGCAGGCTGTCCCCCTGTAGGTCCATGGTGGAGCAGATATCCACATGCAGACCGTGGATGACCTCACGCTGGAGCAGGTGGATGCCTGAAGGAGGCTGTGACCCCATAGGAAGCCCGCGCTGGAGCAGGCTCCTGATGTGACCTTGTGACCCTGTGTGGGACCCACGCTGGAGCAGTCTGTTCCTGAAGGACTGCACCCCGTGGGAAGGACCCACATTGGAGAAGTTCGTGGAGGACTGCCTTCTGTGACAGGGACCCTACGCTGAGGGAGGACAAGAGTGTGAGAAGGAAGGAGCAGCAGAGACAACGTGTGATGCATGGACCCCAACCCCCACTGTCCATCTCCCTGCACCGCTTGGAGGGACGAAGTGGGGAATTTGGGAAGTTGAGCCCAGGAAGAAGGGAGGGATGGGGGGAAGGTGTTTTTAAGATTTGGTTTTATTTCTCATTACCATACTCTGATTTTGATTGGTAATGAATTCAACTAATTTGCCCAAGTTGAGTCTGTTTTGCACATGGTGGTAGTTGCTGAGTGATCTCCCTGTCCTTACCTCGACTCATGAGCCTTTCATTTTATTTTCTCTCCTCTGTCCAGCTGAGGAGGGGGAGTGATAGTGCGCCTTGGTGGGCACCTGGCATCCAGTCAAGGTTAGCCCACCACAGTCTTAGTGTTGACAATATTGCGCAGTGCGTGATGGTAGCAACAGCACCCATTTATGTGCAGATACTGTGCTGCAGGCAGTGCAGAGCAGGGAGTATGCTACATATAGCATATATAAAGATGCTGATGCCATGTCATTAGAGTACCTATACCTTCTTGCATCCTCTTCCCTGTCTTATTTTGTAGCTAAAAGTCATTGGTGTCTTCTGTGGCTTGTGAAGACATTCAAAGGCATAAAAAGGACAAGGTCTGTGAAATGGTAAATTGTTTCTGCAGCAAATACTCGTATCAGATTAGAGGCTACAGAGGAAGATAGCTCCTTCCTGCCTGAATAGCACCCTGATCCTGGTCATGCTGTACTGGGGTGCTTGGCAGGTGACTTGGGGCAGTACCGTTAAAGAAGAGAACACTCATGCTCACTGTGTGCAGTTTGAAGTGCAGAAGAAAGCAAATTTTCTCAAATGATGCTTGCCTACAAAACGGTTAGGAGCTATTGCTGTTAGCTACTAAACACCTTTCAGAAGCAGAGTTATCTTTCCTTAGCTGTCATAATAATGTAATTTGCAATATGTTGTTGCTTTTTTTTGTAAGGCTTTTCAATGCTGAGATAAATTATATTTCATATGCCAAGAGCTGATGTGCTCCCAATGGCCCCAGTCTTATTTTTTCAACAAGAGGCAAAAAGATACTCCATGCAGATAAATGAGAACTGAAATAAATGATCATTGTTCAGTCAAGGTTTCAGAGGACGTGTAACAGAAAAACTGTGGTCAATTAACAGGTGGAGAACAGTTTCTAAAGTCCCAGTGTTACAAACCAGTTTCACCCTGTGTAGACCTTGAATCTTCAAAGAGCAGATCTGATATCTGTAAGTTTATTTATTAGGTGCACAACCTACATAACATTAAAAGACTCAGAGCTGTGGGGAAAAGTTACTTATGTGTGCAAGTATATTGTTTTCTCGAATTATCTCTAATTATTCTACCTGAGCACTGTCTACTTACAGTGCATTAGAAAAAGTGACATTTCAAAGTCACTCACTGTTGGAACTAAAGCAAGAGATAGTTTGTTTACTTTCTGGTAACAAATTACAAAATTAAAATCATTCTTTGTAGTGACAATAACTAGGCAGGAACATTCAAATTACTTCAGTGTTATAAATATTTATAGGTTCTATTATAAATAGTTGTTATATCACTATTTATAAGGTATTTAGGATCAGGATGGCAAAAAAGGAATCAGAATGACACTGTCAACACCACATTTTCACTTTCTCTGTGCTTGACACCTTTGGAACAAAATGACCTTAAATGTTCTGGGGCAATATCCTCTGAAATAAAGTATAAAACCATGTAACATAATGTAACTGTTGGACTCTATATCTGTGTGTATAATGCAGATGAAAGCTGCATTCTAAGAACATTTTTCAGAGCTTGGTACACATTTAAAGACCTAATGGTGATAGTGCGAAAAATCCTTATGATTTCTAAAAACAACACGTTATTTTCTAATCCTACAAAAATATCCCATGCAAAGGAGATCTGTATGATACCTTAGTAGAACAGAGGGAAATACTTCATTGAACTAAAATGCAGTACATTTCTTGTATGTGTGATCATAGCTTGATTGTATTTGTTTGGTAAAGAGTTATGTTTTGCATTTAAGATACAGTTTTGTAAATCTGAAATTTTCATCAAGCTGAATCAGTTTGAAGAAGACTTTTAAGCATTAAATGGGAATAACTCTGAGGAACTTTTAAAAGAGCGTCTTCCTAGGCAGTGAAAAGTTGCAGTCTGACAACTGAGAGAGAAGGGCACACAGGAAAACAAACCAACCAACCCTTGTCTGATGATTTTGAGGCTTTACTAAATAGATCTAGTAGATTGTTTACTTACAGAAAAATAAGGAAATGTTTAAAAAGCAAGACTATTCTGCATTTGCCAAATAAGCAGATGATGGTTTCATATTCCGTGTTAGTGAGTTATTTGTGTTGAGATTTAGTATATGGCCTAGCAATATTCTAGATTGCAGCAATAATGTCCATAAGATCTTGGAACACTAGATTCTCAAGAGGACAACATGAAAATTAATGTTGTCACATGAAGAGAGAGAATCTGAGTGATTAGAAGCCTGTGAGTTAGGTATTGATCAAGAAAACAAAAGGGTGCACTGCTACAGGCAGAACGAAAGAAAGAGTTAAGAGACTGATGTAATTAATGACAACCAACACAGATTTACTTGTTTTGTGAAAGTGACTTCAAGACTGTTTTAAAAGATTATAGTCTTGGCTGATAAAGGTGGTAGTGCTGATACAATATACAGTTGGCACAAGTTTAACTTATTGCTACATGGCATGTTAATTAAAAACAGGATGACTGTAATTGTACTAGTCCTCATTAAATAGATTAAAAATTGGATAACTGAGATATTTCAAAAGATAATTCTTACCACGTACAGTTCTACAGAAACTGTTACTGTCTCTAAACGATTTAACATTTGTCTGATAAAGTTTGCAGACAACACAAAGGTATAAGGATTTGTAAATAAAAATATAATTGATCAGAAGTAACCTATTGATAACTATTGCTTGGCAAATAATTTAAACAAAAGGTATACTTTTCATTGCAGCCAAGTATGAAGAAGTGTTTTTAGAAACAAAAAAGTATAGTCCATATTTAAAGAATTGTTCTAGGAAAGCAGTGACTTTGAAAGTGGTGTAGGAATCACTGGGTACAGCAAGCTTCCACTGTGGGCAATATACCTTATGTCAGCCACGGATATAGAAACAAGAATACGACATTATAAAACAGATGTTCTAACATTGCAAGTACATCTAGAATACTATGGTCAAATCTGGACTCAACCTCTGTGCAACTGTTGATAAATAGAGAAGGTTTAGAGAAGAGCATGAAAAAGAAGATTAAATGGTAATTTGGTAAGTCGGTAGAAATTTAGCTTAGTAATGTCATATAAAAAAACAGAAATGGATGAGGTAGAAGATCTTTCTTCTGTAAAGTGAGAGAGAACTCCTCTGTGTCATTTTTCTTGCTTATTCTTTTTCCACTGTAATTTTTGCACCTCACCTGGCTTGCGAGAGAGGACAGTGCCATCTTTCTGGTATAGAGTGGCAGTTAAAGTATTCTTCCCAGTTGAGGTGGCTAGATCTGTATTGCTTTCGGCTCAGGTGAGCCTAGAATGCAAATCCACTTCAGTGAAAACAGAGATACAGCAGTTTAGCTGCTGAGAACAATAAACTTTTTGTTGACTAGCCTTAAAAGTTGTTTAAAACAAATTCATACTAAAATAGTCAGTGGTTGGAATTAAACCAAGGGGTGTCTCTGTTGTGATTGCCTACCTTTTGAAGAAGTCTCATCTAAATTGCAAGAACACCTTAATCAATACAAGAAAATCGAGAAACAGTACGAATATCCATACCTTAAGAGAAACTTTAGTTGGACTTAGCATCTTATTCAATATTGAAAGAGGTGTATAGGGTCCCTCCCTCCATGACTGGTAAATGGTGGTCACCTGTGGTAGCTGGCAGGGTTTTTGTCTCTGTCAACTTTGCTATTCTCATAAAGCTTATAGCAGCTTGTATGGGAAATTAGTTTATAGGATCAAAGATTATGAAAGAAATATATATGGATAGTGTGATACGGTCTCAGATTCTGTATTTCTCTAGCAAACCACTGTAAGAAGTGTTTGCTGATGTCTGGCTCAGAATTTCAGAAGTGATGATTTTAAAGGTTCTTTCTTAATGTTTTTATTCTTATGTGCTGTTTTCTTGAAGACTGGGCCTACTTGATAAAGTAACTTCTTTTTATAATCAGACTATTTAGAAGAACTTTTGCATCTCAAAGAGATTGTGACCCTTAGAGTACAGGCACTTTTGACAGAGCTTGGATAATCTTGTTTCTTGAAATGGCTTTAGACAGTAACCTGTTAGGGGTATACTGAAAGTTCAGTAGAAAAGCCCTCTAGAAGCAGGTAATTAGAAAGAAACCTTGCAACAAAATTGGTCACTCAGTAATTCTTTATCCTTAAATTTAAATTCAAGAGATATTGATTCTTCCTAACAGTATGTAAACTCAGACACCTAAGATTTCTCGGGCTAGATTTATTCTCTATCTGCTTCTCCTGTAGGACAAAGTGTAGGGAAGTAAGTGAATTTTTAATTTTAAAAGAATATAATTCCTTAGAGAAATTATGAGTAATGAGAAAGGTAATATTATATGTCTGTTTCTGACTACAGTACACAGCTTAATTTGAGATGGAAATGAAAGTAGTTACAAGAATCCTCATGTTAAAATCAAAGACTCAGTTACTTGGAGACTAAAATGCCAATACCTACAATGGTATGTTTCTGCGTAAGATTTACTTTGCAGCACTAAAGCTTTTGGAATCCTGTTCAGTCCATTTCAAAAAGAAATAAAAAAGTTATTCAGACTCTGTAGAAGCAAATGCAGAAAATCTAGTAATATTTAACATAGAAGGAAGTTACAGTAAAAACAAAGACATGTTTAGGAGTTATATCAGTTCATGTTACTGTATGTCATTGTAAAGACATTGCTAGCAAAAGACTGTTGATGTCTTGGGTAGATGCTGTCTTTAGTTTTCCGTTACTTTAGTTGTAAAGCTAATACTGAGACTGTCAGCCACCATGAGGATACAAAGACATATGTGAAACATGTTTATTGGAGGTACCAAGTAAATATTCAGCATCTTATTGTCCATCTAACTTGACCTGATTAATGTCTTCAAGAAGATCTTGATGGTTTTTAATCCTCTGAAAGCTCATATAAAGCCTACTGTAGTCTCACTGACTCCCACTGATTACTTGTACTCTCATAAACAGTAATAGTCTTGCACTACTGAAAAATTATGCCTATGTGAGTAAAAGAAATAGCAAGACTTCTCCTTGGCTGTCATTTTTGTGATCAGCAGTCCTATAAAAATGAGTCTATTTCACAATAAGATTATACAGTAGAATGGATGTGAGAAAATGGATGCAATATCATATTTTTATGATTCTTCAAAGGGTTAAAAATAATTTTAGGTTTCAATTGAGTTCTAAGCAGATCTAAGTATTTAAAAAAAAGGTTTTTCTCGAGTCTCTGGAAATTTGCGCAACTTCTGTTCTCGTGACTTGCCAGTGATATTTTACCAGAATTAAGAAATTGACAACATCATTTGTTTATAGTATTTCAAATGTAAAGAATTGCCTTCAGGGCGTTGTTTTATTGATTTTACATTCCTTCCTGCTGTGTTAAATCTAATGAGACTTGTCTGTCCTTTAGGTGACCTACAAGAGGGATTTGTATGCAGCTGAATCGATTATTAAGGGTATGTGTTTGTCCTTGTGTCTGTCAGTTTGCCTGAGTCTAATTAAGAATCTTGTGTGCTATACTTTTAAATGTCTCCAAGAAAAGTTTTATGATGAATAAAATGTGCTGAGGCAAGTTGTTTTAGCCTCTTCACTGGAATACTTACATTATGCATCATTTACCATTATTTACCTCTCTTAGAATAGAGAACCTTATAAAAAGCTATGTGTATTACAGAGTCAAACAGAGATGAATTTTTAATGGCTTTATAAGAATATTTTTTTCTTTCATTTGCTGTTCAATTCTATGTATATTTCATCTTTCTAATCTAAGTAGTAGATTGAAAATTAAATATTAACTCTTTAGGGTTCTTCACTCTTTTACATACAGCAACTTGTTACCTAAATTGATATAGCAATTATATGATATTGAAGTATTCTCTTAATTTATCAATACTTTGTTGAACTGGTTTTTAACTTTTTCATGTACTGGCAACAGTGATTTCATGGCAGTTTAACATAAAGACTAAATTTAGTCTTCATCTAGATCGACTCAATCTAAAAACAATGTAGGAAGGAAGAAATCTTAAGTACTGTATAACGAGCACAATGATGGTTATTGTAACCTGATAGGCACTGATTCAGAGGACTCTTGCTTGACTCCTTGTTGAGAACTGAGGGGTAAAAGCCCGGAAGCTGACGAAAAGAAAGGGACTTCCCTTTGGATTAAAAGTATCTCTCCACAGAAAAGAGTGTGGTTCCTATTGAAGAAAAACAGAGCAAAGCCCATGTCCTTTTAGGGCACAGTGAGTGACTGGTTAGTTGTTCATTTTGGTGGCTCATGTTATTACATGATCCAGTACTGGCTTAGCTGCTGGTTTGGGTAAAGCAGACCATGCCGAGAGCATCTCTGTCACTGTAGACAAGCTAGAAAGCTTAAACAGAGCTCAGATAGCGCTGTGGTGTTCTCCATGCTGCTTCTATAGACCTCGAGGAATGCAATGAGTTTGAAGTTTCTGGTTGTTACAGTGGGCAAATATTGCATATTATGAGCATTGCTACAACTACATGACTGATTTTTTCAGGCACTTACCAAGGAGATAGGGCTGGGAAACCTTGGAAGTTCTGGTTTTGACAGGGAATGGAATTTCATCTCCATAGCTGGAGGCCTGGAATTTTTAAAAATCTTGTTCTTAGGATTCTTAGAGGTTCCAAACTCTTCTGGCTTTCAAGCTTAGGATTTACAAACCTAATAAAGACAAGAAGGTGGCTGGGAGTAGTCGGCATGAATTTACAAAGGTGAAATGATGCCTGACCAACCTGACAGCCTTCTACAATGAAATGTCTAGCTTGGTGGATGACAGGAGAGCAGTGGATATGGTTTGTCTTGATTTCAGCAAGGCTTTTGATGCTATCTCCCACGACATTCTCATTGACAAACTGATGCAGTACGGACTAGAGAAGTGGACAGTGAGGTGGATCGAAAACTGACTGAACTGCCAGGCTCAAACAGTAAAGCCCAGTCATTAGTGGTCTACCCTAAGGGTCAACGCTGCTTAAAATCTCCACTAATGATCTGAATGATAGGGCAGAGCACCCTCAGCAAGTCTGGAGATGAGGTAGAATTGGGAGGAGCAGTTGAAAGACCAGGTGGTTGTGCTGCCATTCAGAAAGACCCTGACAGGCTGGAGAAAACAGATGGACAGGTGTCTCGTGAAATTCAGCAAGGGGAACTGCAAACCCCTGCACTTGGGAAGCACCATTAGAGGCTGGGGACTGAGCAGCTGGAAAGCAGGTCTGCAGATGAGTCCCTGGGGAGTCCTGGAGGACAACAAATTGGACAGGAGCTGGCAATGCGCCCTTATGGCAAAGAAGGCCAACAGCTCCCTGGACTACCATAGGCAGAGCATTGCCAGCAGGTCGAGGAAGGTGATCCTTCCCCTCTGCTCAGCACTGGTGAGGTCATATCTGGCGTGTTGGGTCCAATTCTGTGCTCCCTGTGCAGGAGAGACATGGTCATACTGGAGAGCATCAAGCAAAGGGCCATGACGATGATTAAGGTAGCGGAGCATGTGTCAGATGAGGACATGCTGGAAGAGCTTGCACAGTTATGCCTGGAGAAGAGAAGGCTCAGGGGGATCTTAGCAATGTGTATAAATGCCACATGGGGCACAGTGAAGAAGATGGAGCCGGACTCTTCCTCAGTGATGTTCAGCAAGAAGAGAACAGGCAATAGACACAAACATTTCAGTTTATACAGAAAATTCCATTTATACATCTGGAAAGCTCGGAAATTCTTAGGAGTCTCAGATTTTTATTACAAAGCTGGGAGGTTGGAAGGGAGACTCTCTGCCCTTGGTTTCCTAGGAATCAATTGTTCAGCTGAGATTGCCAGTATGAGCATCTCTTGGTTTATAAATGCCATTTTTCATCAGCTTTTATTGAGTTACTGAAAAGAATATTTCATGTCAGAAATTACTTTGGTTAATATTTTCAAAACGGTATTTTTAATTTATACAATCTTATGGGAAGCTTTGAAAATGGAGGTACAATTTGACAAACTGGAAAAACATTTTCAAAATATGCAGTTTCTTTGTTTTGTCCACTTATTTTTTGATAGCTATTGGATATTTACAAACTTTATGGAAACTTAATTCATTCTGCCATTAACAGTTTTTCACAAATAAAATCTAGATAAGAAGTTCTTGAGTTGGCCCGATGATTATCAAAGCATTTAAAAAAAAAAATCTGATTTCTTCTGCTCTTGGAAAAGTATGTAGTAGTTTTCATTTAATTTTAAATGGTCTTTCCATGGATAAAACAATTCAGTTTGAATATAAATTTTAAAAGCTCATATATTGTTATTGTGGTTGTCATATTAGCAAAATGACTCATAAGACAAAAAAAAAGTTAATAGAATGAATCAGTATGCAAAAGAGATTTCATGGTACAGTGTGATATAAAATTAAGCAATGGTTTTATCTCCTTGCTGAATAGGAATTGGAACTAATACTTTACCTTGAATGATAGATCAGTGGAAAAAAGGGGAGCTTCCAATCTTTGAGAAGTGTAAAAGTAATTATCTAAAAAAAAATTGAAGTTCTTTTTTTCCGGTCTAAATATAGATCCATTACACTTTTCTCACTGAATTACTAATTCTAACAGACTGTATGCATGCTTTTACAGTACAGACTTCTTTTAAGTATTATCTGTAATTTTAAGTATTATCTATATAGCAGAGACTGTCAAAGAAAAATTAAAAAAAAGAAAAATATATGGTAACGTTAGTAAGGAAGTGTAGAAAGCTGATTCAGCCACTTGGATGTGCTGTTTTGTTACAATATTTGTAAATATTTGCTGTAACAAGAGTAGTTGTACTTCTGTCAGTCAAGCTTGCTCAGGCCAGTAGTGCCAGCATAAAATGAGGTAAATGCCATGAATCAGCTCAATGAATGTACTATGTTGATCAGGTGTTGACAAAAGGTTCAATATTTAATTTGGAAAAAAAGTCTCAGCAAACTCAGTTCTATGTTAACTTTGATCTTGTTTTCCTTTTTCTTGTATATGTTTCATATTTATTTATCATGTGTGTTCTCAATATTTAATAGCAAATTATCAGTCATTACTGGATCAAGAAGATCCATTTTCATTTCCATTTTCCTTGAACTTGTAGACTCTACTTCTTTTGTAATAGAACGACCCATTTATTGAACTGTATCATTCAGTATTACTTGAATGCTTAAGAACTTTTTAGTTCAGAGGACCTTCAGGATGTAGTGAGTGTGTGTAATCTTTAAAGGAAAAGAAAAATCAAAACCTGTGCTGATTTCTATTTTTAAAAAGTTCTTGATCATCTTCTTGGAGTTTATTTGTTCCTTTACTAGATACGTTCTTTTCTAGTGGCAAGGAAAAAGCCAGATGGACACTGTCCTGGTTTTGGCTGGGATAGAGTTTATTTTCCTCTCAGTAGCTGCTGTGTTTTGGGTTTAGTAGAAGAATGTTGATAACACTGATGTTTCCAGTTGTTGCTATGAAATCAGGGACTTTTTTCAGTTTTCTCGTATTCGGCCTACAAGCAGGTGTGCAGGAGCTGGGAGGGAGCATAGCCAGATGGATAGCCAAGCTGGCCGGTGGAAATATTCCATGCCATAGACATCGCACTCAGTTTATAAAGGGGGGTTGGCGGGGGGGGGGGCAAGAAGTTTTTCTGCTCTTCGCATTTCCTTGAGTTAAAGTCCTCTTTTATCCAGGAGTTTAAACTTTTTTGGGAATTTAGTGGAATTCGTGATTCTGGTGTTCCGCGATCACTGCTCAGGGAGTGGCTGCGAATCGGTCATCGGGTGGTGAAAAAATCTGTATTTTATATAGTTTGTTTTGCATATTCGTTATAGTCGTTGTTGTTATCATTGTTATTAGCAATAGTATTAGTAGTATTAGTATTTCCTTTGTTGCCTTATTAAACTATCTTTATCTCAACCCACGAGTTTCCCCTTTTGTCCATTTCTCCTCCCCATCCTGCTGAGTGGCAAAGAGGAGGGGTGAGCGAGCGGCTGTCTGGTGCTTAGGTGATGGCTGCCGGGTTAAACTATAACGGACACCTTATGTAAAGTATGTTGCTTTACGTAGCTAGAGGAGAAGGCAGCACCCTGCTTCCATCATTCAGCTGTCCAGTTTGCTTATGCCTTCTTCCCCACATATCCCCATCACTGGAGAGCAGCTCTTGTGAAGGTTGGAACTGAGTCATCACGCTTCTTGTGGGGAAACCAGAAACGAATACAGTGTGAAAAAATGGTTCCTGTGCTCTCCCTCTGCTGCCTTATAAAGATACCCTTGTAAAGGTGACTCCTGTATTCTTTGAATTAGTGCTATCCTTTCTTCTTATTTCATGCAAAACCCACTATAAACCTGAAACAATACTGCAACTTTCATGCAAATCAATTTGCATGTTGCTGTGTGTATAAGGGCTTCAATAATCTCATAAGTCATTCAAGAAGATTATTTATAATTTCTTTAAAAATTAATATCTGTTACAAGCATTTCTCTAAAACTGCTTCAGTACAAAATGAGGATGCAGCTTACTCAAATGCAAGGAACTTTCACTAAGTTTAGCTATTTCTGTTTAGAACAAAAATGCTTTAAATGACCAGTCATTCTTTTCATAGATACTTATTTTAAATGTTATCACATTTCTTGTTTTCACTAGAGCCAGTACAATCTTTTCCAGCTGTGTGTTATGATAAAAAGTGTATGTAGGTTAAAGTGAAAATGAAGACCTTCATGGTGGTAAATCAGGATAATCCCTTTCTTGATCTTTACTGCAGCATGCAGTATATCTGCTTCAGTAATCACAGTTCTCTTTGTTACGCCTGGTCTATATGAAAAACTGTACTTTAAGTTTGTTAGATTTGCTTTTTGCTGCATTGCGTGAGTTCAGGAAAAGGAAGCCATACATTTTCTTTTACTCGTTGCACAAGCAGTGTAATGAGTCCTTCATAGCTAATTAGGATGCTCCGTAACAGATTTATCTTACATAATTAATTATCTTTCATGGGGTTTTGAATAGACACTGTTAGCACTCCAAGTCTGCAGTTTGAGAGTTGCATCTTATCTATTTGGTGCCCTTCAAGAAGTTTCAAATACCAGGTCTTCAGGTTGATATAGTATGACTTATTTTTGTAGTGCACAGTTGAGCCATGTAAATTAGTATTAGGTAAGCATTTTGTTCACGGTTCATGCCATAGTTAAAGCATATTTAAGGGGAGAATAGATTTTTATCCTATTGCACATCATCCTGTTGTACCCCCATGTTGCATCATTCAGTCTCAGTGTTGTTAGTTTTATAGAAGAAATCTTAATAGCTATGTTCTGCCGTGTTGTGCTGCACTTATCCTTCAAGGATAGGTCACCTTCCAGAATGGCAACCATCCTGCAAGCCAGGGCATGCTCAGTTGGGCCTTTCCTCCTAGCTGAATAGTTGACTGTATTATCACACGTCTGCTTTTCTTAAGATTTCAGAACCCACTACATGGTGCTATATGAAGTGCTTATGCTTGTCATTACCCTCTTGTGCTTTCTCCCACAACTTAGGTAGCTGTCTGCTGTGTGGTAGCTGCTCACTGCTGTTTGTGAGCTTCTGTGTTACGGACCTGCTAGTGTCATGGAGATGGACAGAGAAACAACTGCTGTAAGGAGGTAGCATACAGTGTTTCCTCTGATGGTTTCAGTAACAGTCTCTGGAGAGAGGAAGGTCCTTCTGCTGATTCTGATCGGTTTAGAGATACAAACTTGACTAGCAGAAGTCCCCGGTGTACTAATGTGCTATTCATGGCTTGCGCGAGACCTACATGGTTGTGGATTTTCAGATACTGTTCCGCCTTGGAGGCATCCTCAGGGATAGGTTTTCTGGATATCTACCTCCTCTTTTTCCTTTCCTTCCCTCTTCCTTTTCCTTCTTTGGGTTGATGACGAGATGCCAGGAACTTCAGGAAGGCATATTTATGGCAGGACCATGTGGAATTTACTATCTTTTGCCTTGTTAAAACCCTTTTCTTTTGATTGGCACTGGCTGCTAGTGTGTCTGTAGCCTTGCTCAGCATAGCTGGCAGCAATCTTCCCTACCTATATGGAGGAGAGGGTGCCTCTTCCTGACATTATGCATCACTTTGAGTATAAATGGTGTTACCCATGGGACAGTGGTCTACATGATGGTTCTTCTTTGTGTCAAGTTGTTGAAGAGGACGTAGGACAGAAATACAGCATTGCGCGCTGGATGGTATAGTTGTGTGTCACATACTGGATGGGTTCGTGCTCCAGGTTCAAGCCATGCAGAGTGCCTGAAGGGGAAGTCCTGCATGACGCAGTAAGGCTGGGTTGCAAGGTACCAGCTCTTGGCATGCTGCCTTGCATGCCGTCCGGGTCCTCTGGAGATGTTCCAGGAGCTAAATGTATGGGCTGGGAGGGTGCAGGGTACTAAGGGGACTGGCCTCACACCGGCCCCCCACTACCGTTCCGGTCTTCACGACTGACCTCTTTATTATTAAACGATCCAATTTACTTTGCTGGATGCACATTTTATTACTGGATGAATTCAGAAGTGATGAAGAACTCTTGAGATTACACATTTAATTTTGTGACTGCAGTTCCAAATTTTGTGTCATCTACTGTTATATTTATCAGTGACCAAATCTTGGTTTCCTTCAACTTCAGAGAATGATAATTATCTTTTCTGTTTACCTGTTAGCTTCTTTTAGAAAATCCATTTAAGCTATATAAAAAATATTTGTTTTGATGATAACTACTCATCCAACTGTTCCTTTTCTGGTTTCAAATAGTAACTATTTTTGCTTTGCATTATGAACTTCAACAAATCTTTAAATACTTAAATTTTAATGCTGGAAGTTTAAGGTTACACTTGTGCCTCTAGACAGTTTTGCTCAGGAACAGGTTCCTTGTGGTTCAGTATGACATAATATTTTGTTATCCTGTTTATTTTTGAGGTTCTCTTGCATTTCTGTCTATTGTCCATATATTAAATTATAATTCTGTAATTAATCAAATTAAATACAAGAAAAATTATTATGTGTGGCAATTAAATGATGAAGAAAATGTGGCTAATCATGTGGTTATAATTATGAGACTGTTTCTTTAGTCAGCTGTATTACAAATGTAATTCTACTTAAGTAAGAGTCCCAAGTGTTTCACAGAAGCACAGCTAGATTTTTAACTGCTGGCCTAATGAGAGATAACAACTGACAAATTTCAGCTTGCTAAACTTAACTCAGGTGGAAGTAAGAAAAACATACATGCATACATACTTTTTTTACTTACTTTTTTTTACTTTATATGTATACATTTATTGTTCATATTCAAGACCATACAAAGAAACACTTCACTAATGTAAATAGACTACAGAGTTATTTATCTTTTGAGACATGTTTTCCTAAAACATGTCTTATTAATTTGCTTACTTCCTTAAGTCTCTCTTACAACTGTATTATGAAGGTTTGAGTCCTAACATAATTTGTTGTATAAACAGTATATTTAATGCTTTTCTTTATTTAAGCAGGTATGAACTTGCAGAGTATGCAGACAAGGTGGCACACGCCTATTCTTAATAGTCTTGAAATAAGAAAACATCATCTTACAATAAGGGTGACTCATCTAGAAAGGTAGTTAAGATCAGGCTAATACAAAACATCCTAAAAAATTTCCATTAGGACTGCTGCCCTTGGGGTAGGTATCTTTGAACTCTAGTTCCAACATGTAAACTTTAAATGGTGCTTCTCAGTAGAACTTTGGAACTTAAAGTTTGACTCTCTCCACGCTTCCTTTTTCGTTTCTTAAGGGCCCTTCTTCTGCAATAATTTTATCACAACAGCGTGCACTTGCAGATTGGGTATTTTGCCCTCACATTTAGCTAAAGAAGTATCTGCTGATGTAGATACAGTTATGTTTTGTGAGTGCCAGGAAAAATGTCGTAAAGCCTTCAAACTGTTTACGACTGTTGGGAGCTGCATACTATGTTTTTTGTTATATGAAGAACCCACATGATTTTTTATTAAAAAAAAAAAAAAATTTGGCGTAAGCCTTGTGTATCAAAAGACAGATATCTTACTTGAGGTAGGTTGTAGTTTCATGGTCATGCTCATTAACCAGTGGCTGTTCTGTGAGGCAAAGAAATAGACTGGCAGGTGGGGAGGGACTCCTCAGAATAGTCAGGTGAAAACAACCCTCTTCCTTGTCTTCTACTGCAAAATCTTCCTCTGTTTCTTGTATGCTAATACTGGTAGGGGCAATATCAAATTTGGCTTTTGTTTTTGTAGCTAGAGAAATGTGGAATGAATAAACAGAAAATTGGTAGATATTTTTGGTTACCTGTGTTATACGAATAACAATTACAACTCAGTCTGTTGAACATAAATGAACTAAATGCTTGGAAGTACTTGTTTCATTTTTATTGTGTTTGTAATGGTAGAAACATCTCTGCTATGAGATACTAAAAATGCTAGGGAGAAGCATACTGAATTTCCAGACCAGTCAAGCCATTGCTGTGTAGAAAGTGAAAACAGAATTCTGATGAATTAATTTACTGTTTTGAATTCACTGCAAACTTCAGAAGTATGATGAATAGGATGTGCTTCCAAAATAGTAGGAGATGTAATGTCAGACCAAGAATGGCATGGTATGAACATATGTTTACAAAAACAAATGTGTGTATACACATATATGTACAACTAAGAGAAAAAATTCACGTCTGTGGGCTAAAATCTATTTGCTATTCAGATGCATTTTTATTCTTATGCTATTAATTCCCTACGATATTGTATTTATGATCTTTGTTTAAACAAAGTATTATTTTAATTGCTGCTTATTTGTGGCATGCTTTTCAGGGTAAACTTTTAAGTCAGTCTTAAAAGACACTTATTACATTGTCTAACTCAGTTCCATAAACACACAGCCAATATATAATTTTGGGTGAGATCCTAGGAAAAGACTGTAACAGGTGTTACTGAATAATAATATGATCTAAACCTTTCAGGATATTAAAGAAGGGCACAGAAAAAATGAAAATTATTTTTTCTGCTGGATGGCAAAGGAAGTTTAATGGAACAAATTCTGAAATCCTGTATCCAATTTAATGAAGAAAATTCCTACGCCTTTCATGATGGAGAAATTTAATGTTTAACCTAATGGAATTTGGCAGTACAAAGTTGTAACTATTTTTAATTTTATGCAAAAAATATGTTCTGAGTGGGCGTTAAATGTCATGTGGTATGGGGAGGGTTACTGCATAAGCAGGTACAGCTGGGAAGAAGCCGAAAGTAAATGGAAGATGTGTATTGGGAAGAGGAGGTTTCTAGGGAAATAAGTTTGAAACAGAGGAATAGGAAGCCAAAGCCAGAGAGAGGTTCTGATAGGTAATGTAATAGCAAGAGGAAAAAAAATAAAATGTTGGGCAGATGAAAAGGAAGGCGTGGCATGAAAGTAGGGAAGAAAAGTAGAGCAGTGGTGCATGGTGGGAGGACAAGAGGTAACGGGCAAAAACTGAGCCAAGGGAGGTTCCAACTCAGTAAAAGGAAAAACTCTCTCACCACAAGGACAACCGAGCAGTGAACAGGTTGCCTGGAGAGGTGGTGCAGTCTCCGTTCCCAAAGGCTTTCAAGAGCCAGGGGGGCAAGGAGATGAACAAGCAGGCCTGACCTCGCGGGTGACCCTGCTTTGAGCAGGAGTTTGGACTAGAGACCTGCGGAGGTCCCTTCCAGCCTGAATTACCCAACAGTCCAAAATTTTGTTAGCCGAGTGTTAAATTTCTTTGTGACATTTCCACGACGTGGCTTTCCAGCATGACTGTTTGGTTCACCCGGATGGACTTGTGAAAGCCAGAGACAAAACGAATGCTGCATGTGGGGAACTTTGCCAACAGTTGGCAGAACCCCTGAAACCCATGGAGGCAGGAGCCGGCTCTCCAGCTGCCCTCCCTGGGCTGGCAGAGAGCTCCCTCAGCTTACCAGAGGTGGGACATGAGCAGCTGCAGGGAGGGAGGCTCTGCTCAGCCCTCCTTCCTGCAATACACCAAAGGTGCAGACCATCTCAATGAACATAAAGAGGTTTTTTGGCCACTTGAAGCAGTTGGGATTTCAGTTGAAATGGAGTTTTAAACCTCAGCTAGAACAGCACTGTTGTTTTGCTATGATGATTTTATAAATGATGATTTCCCAGGCTTCCTTTATACATTTTTCTTGGTCGTTTAAAAGCATGCGACATCTTGTCAATTTGTGTTACCATCACTTAATTTTTTTCATACTTTATCAATAGCCTTTCCCATTGAACACTGCATTCCTTCTCTGGATTGAAAATACGTTTTTTTTTTTTGCACTTGATTCAAATTTTGCTTTCTTCTTTAGTAAATTCAATCTGCAAATCTTAGTTGCCTTTTTTGTAGTCTTCTCTCCTTTCTCGTTTACATTGCGGGAAGTTAGAGGTTGAAGGGGGCTGGGGAGAGGAGCGAGATGGGCTTTAGTAGTTGCAGTCTTTGAGCTGCCTCTTGTGAGGTTGCTTTTGACTCTTGCTGTTGATAACTGACTTCTTTTTGAAAAGAACTGGCTGAGCTTAAGTTATGGTGCCTTCTTGGCTCCCACAGCCTTCTTCCACATGTGGATTTTTGTAATAGCTCCAATCCGACCTTTGTCATTATATTACTTAGTTCCATAGAATCCGAGTTCTTGAAATCTGATATGTCAGTCTGGTTTATTATGTACATCTATCTTGTATCTGCAGCGTATCTGCATTCTGTGTACAGTACTAAATTCAAGTGGCTCTTGCTCTCTGATTTTAATCTACCTACCGGTTTCTTTCTGCTGATAAGAAATTAATTCAATATGGTTTCCCACTGATGGATTTTTTAGACTGTAAAGTTATTGTGTATTAAGTGGAAGCCAGCTTTGATGCATGTTCAGTGTATTTTTTTGCCCAGTGAATCTATGGGAAGATAATTTCTCCCACAGTTGTGGTATCCTGTGATTTCCAGTCCTGTGAGAACTGGCCATGCTTTTTTTTAATTTTCACTTTCATCTGGTTGTGATGGTTTATAAGCAGATGTTTATTGTTCTCTCTCTTTCTTCCCCCCCTCCCCATTCTTGCTAACTTAAAACAAAGTCAGTTGCTACCACTGTTTTTATTGTCACTTTATAAATATTGGACATAATAAATGCCCATGGTTCATAAAATCATTGTAATATATCTTTTGGGATTCTCAGTGGTTAATTCACTTTTCCTGCTCACAAAAAATTGTGTTTAAAAATCACAAGTCACTTTCCAATAATGTTAACTCTGCAGCAGCTTTAAAATTAATTTTCGGATCTGTATGTCTATTTTTGTAACAAAGTCCCTGAGTTTACAATAGAACGTGAGATGTTTACTTAAGTAATGCATGTGATTGAACTTGTTGTGCGCCATGTAATTATAAAAAAACCTTTCCACATGCACCAAATATGTATCTTTACATTCGGACTTGTTTGAAGAGCAGTTAGGCCATATTTTTATAATTTCTTCTGTGTCTTTCACTACTAATTTATTTTGTGGTGGTGTGTGGTGTATTTCTGTCCCCAAAGTCTCATTGAAGTCTGCTTTAAATATAATTAGACTTTTCCTTTATGAAATTCCTAGCTGCTTGTGGAATGACTACCCCAAAGACATTGCAAATCTTATGATCTGCTCTGCATATTAATTCAACACCGAAAGTCCTCAATTAGAAGTGAGAGCTTTGCACTTAAATTATTTTTGTTTGTTTGTTTGCTTAAAGAAAGGAAAATGCTCACTGAATCTTGAAACTGTAGTCAATAACAAAACAGAATACTAATTTTCTGAAATACTTGCTTTGTGGAGCAGATCAGGCAATAACTTAAAACAATTGTTCTTGGTATCCACAAAATATTATATTGTTTCCCTCACCAGTAGGAGATCTAAGATGTTCCCCATGCCAAGACCTTTGCCACTGACTCTGCAGCTTTTCATATTGAGGTGAACAGTTATATCTGCTGTCCCCCTGAACAGTATCTTCAATACTTTTTTTTTTCTTGATATTATGTAGTGTGTTGGGGAGAGGATGGTGTCTCCTTTTTTTTTTTTAGGTTTTCTCAATATTGCTAACACTGCATTTAGTGATCTGCTGAAGTAATAAGTGATATCAGAATTTCAAAAAGTTATTTTCTTTGTTGTCTTCTAGTGTCAGTAATGTGGGCCTGAAAAAATGCCTTTTCATAGAAGTCTCTTATTTAAAGAGACTTTGGAGACAGCCTTTATGTGATGTTTTCATGTTGTACAAAATCATATAAAATATAATATGAATTTTATATTTGAGACATATATAAATTTTATAGCTATATTAACTGTGCCTTGAAAGAAATAATCTTAAAATTAAATTTACAGCTGTTGTAAAGGTTCTGTCGAGAGACAGCACTATATGAATTGAAGATGATGTTTATCAGATTAGTTTTGATTGATTTATCATTGCATGAAATATTAAGGTTTTTCTCTTGATCACAGACAACCTATCACAACAAGTTTGTGTTATTACCAATGTGAAGGAAGATGTTGCACAAGTGGGTTTTCTCCTTCATGAGTCTCTGAAAAGCCAAATAAAAGTAAGTACAACTCTATGGCTGTAAACTGTACAAATAATTTAATGTTTCTGGTTGTCACAACTCATAAGAAATGGTCTAAATAATGTGAATACAGAAACTTGAGACCTGCTGTGTCACTGTAGTATTTATTACAAGGGATTAACACCAGGTGTGGAAGTTACCAAGAAAGAAGCATCTTCTACCCAGTTATGATGTAGAGGGAGATCTTACAGAGCTTCTTAAAATGTATATATTAGATTAGAGGAGAAATTGGATCCAGACAGCGGAGTGGCCATTTTCTTTCGATTTTATGAATTCAGTAAGCCCAAATTGTTATAAGTATGTTACAGAGGAAATGCTTTTGTTACTTTGAAGTCTGAATTAAAGTCTGAAGCAATTAAAGAGTAAGCTGTATTCCTGCAGAGCTGCGAATGCAAAGTCAAATTAATCAGCCTTTTTTGCAGAGAGATAGGGGTACATTTCACTCATAGTGAATGCGCATTGAGCCTTTGCTGTAGGATATTGATAGAACTTTCTACTGGCATTTCTTCATCTTCATTCATCTTTTCCTTTTTCATTATTCCTACTAATGGGACTATCACATATTTTCATTTTCCCAAATGTGATTATCGTTTAGTAATTGGTTAAATCTTGACTGATCTTGAGGTGATTCTTAATTGTATCTTATGTGATGATACCATATCTTTCTATTACCCAGAGAAACAGACGGGGAATAGCTGTTCAAAAATACAGGTTTCCTGATTTGCATAACACTACTTCTGTTAATGGTTTTATTCATGTCTGTTGATCCATATTGTGTGCTTAGTTAATAGTAGGATGATTTTCTGTAGCAAACCGTATTGCTTTTTTATATCTAGAAATGTCATTTGACATTGTACTTGCAGTTTTTGTTTGGAAAGGAATGTATTTAGTATGGAAAATCATGCTTTATATCTTCTAAATGTCTGTATTTATAAGTGTAAAATATTAACAGAGTTGAACAGGAACTTTTCTTGTCTGAATAGCTGTATAATGGAGCAGAAGTATGTTTCCATTTCACTGATACCAGACCCCTTGCTATTTTTCCTGTTTTCTCTCTGTTTAAACTATTCTGCAATTACTAGGAAGACATCATTTACCCATATTAGAAAAAAAGTACTTCTTTATTTGTTGACTTATCTACAGCTGTATGTATGTTTGTGTATCACCACTTTAATCATACCATGAGAAACACTTCCAAGCCAGTAAGAAAAGTCAAAGAATGTGTTATGTTTGAACAACCAACACTGTGACTCCAAACTTAGCAAATCAGACTGGCACGAAAACCAGTTAAAATTTACGTATTTCCAAATTTTCATTACAAAACCAGTTAATTGTTGTGTTGGTCAGGCACCTGAATCTATGGTGCATTTGAATAAAACGTGCGTAAAATGACCGCAGACAAGATAATGAGGGCATAAGATGAAGGGATTCCTACAGATATGGGACTGAGGTTTTTTGATGGCTCTATTGAATCAGTTAATTTAGTTGATGATTTCTAGCATCGTTCTTCTCTTTTTTGATCCAAGTTGCCTTTCCTCGTAATGAAGTTGATGATTGTTAAATTTCTCTTCAACACTTTCAAAACATTCCTGCAAAGCGACACCTGCCAAAGAATTCCATTAAGATCCCTCTCTTGTATTGTTCCTGAAAATATCCTTAGTCATTCATTTTATGAACCCTTAGATTGAAAATCTATAAAAACTGATATTTATGTATTGACTGTCTTGTTTTTAAACAGTAAAATCTCTAAGATTTAATTTTTAGGCTTGCCAGTATACGGAACTTCTAAATTTGAAGCACCTTAGAAAGAATATATGCCCTGGCCAATAATTTCTCAAGTGATGCACAGTAACCTTGTGAGAGAGAAATTTGACTCTGTACAATGTGATAATTATTTTAAGCAAGTTAAGCTTACCACACTGAAAGCTGGGCCTTTTCAAAGGGCTCACTGGAGGGTAATTGATCTAAGTAAGACACTAATTGGGAATCATTCAGTAAAGTACTTATTGTCTGAAATTTTAACAAACTATGGTCAATATTTTAACATTTTAGATAGTTTTGACACGCCAGTTCTTAGTGGCAGCCATATTTACTTTTAAGATATTTGTTAACTTCTAGATGCATCCTTAAAGAAGAATTCAAAAGAAGTCTTGTTAGTGGGATTTCTGAGACTCAGATAACATGATAATGCCAATGGCAGGGGAAAAAAGACCTAAAAATTCAGCAGATGAGATAAAGAAAACAAAAATAGAAGCTTTTCTAAAAAAAACCTAAGGCAACAGTTAATGCTTGCAAATTACTTTAAGAGTAAGTATTTTAATCAATTTTACTGTAAACTGTATAACTAATAAATGAGTGCTTTGCAGAAGATATCTTACTGTGAAAGACATAAGTTGAGTCCTCCTTAAGTTTGTTATTTAGCCCTTCCTTTTGAAGCAAGCAAACCTAAATGGGGCTGAAGGTGTTTTCTTCTGTGATTGGAAATTAGGTTCTCCTGCTTGTTCAGTGACATGGTGCTCCTATCACATGAAATGTAATCAACTGGATGAAGATGTGTGTTATTTTTGTGACTGGATAAATATCCACAGCAGTATATAAAAATATTTCATTGTTTTCAATTAGCAAATGAAGCAGTGTTTCACTAGTAGATATTCACTGATTCATAATCATTGCGTTGTCCGTCTGCTGGATTGGTATTAATTGGGATTTTAAATTCTGATATAATTTAACTAACTTTTACAGATTCCCAATGTCATGGTATTATTGTTTGATTTTATTAAAGTGAATGTTGAATAAAGTTGAAACTTCAGCGTAGGGCATCTGATAAGTAGAAAAACATTAAAGAAAACATTTTTATTCTTCCTATCTTCATGTTCATAAAAAGTTACCATGTCTGCTTCTTTACACTAGCTGAATATCAGTTGCTACAATGACCAGAAGTGATTAAGCAAATCTATATACTTTTTTCTGTTCAGACACTGAAACATAGTGACCAACACCTTTCACCTTTTACTCAGGTGGTATTTTTAGGTAATTTTTGCTCTCTCAAGTAGCTGATAACTTTGATTAACATTAGTTTTAATTTAAAAAATACTTTTGCATAGGATACTAACATACCAAATAGAATAAGAATTAATTCTAGTGAAGTGATGATGTATTGAGGCTTCTAGTTAGGCAGCTGTACTTACTTTTCCAAGAGAGAAGTCTGATTTATTTTTTGCTGGATAATAGGGTTGTAAAACAAAGGGTCAGTGTACTGCTTTATCAAATTGTTCAAGTTAAATCAAAACTCTAATATGCTAAATTGATTTTCAAATGTTCAGGAATAGTTAAGCATCAAGTATTTTAGTATCTCAAGGGAAAAAAAAAAGTAGACCTTCTCCCTGAAGTCATATTCCATTTACCTTCTGGAAAGACTGGCATGCAGTGTGCTGCTGTTCATCCACGTATCTGCAAGGTTGTAAAGGTACAGGGGATTTCTGTATTTACTTCTACAGAAGTTCAAGCAAAGAGAGCCCTGGAGTATTGCATTTCTAAAGTATTTAAAGTAATTATTGCCTTCTGTGTTTGGGGTTTTTTTTTTAAATTCTTTAAAATATTAAATGTCAACTAGTTGGGTCTGTGTTAGCAAATTTTCAGCCCAAAATGTTTCTAAAATGTTCAGTGCATACATATCAACTTTTGGATTTCAAAACACCTTCCTTTGCAAACAAGTTAGCTCCCCAAATATTACAAAAATAAACAAATACAACTTCAGATAACAGCGCAAAGCCTTTTTAAATGTTATATTTGGTACTTCTGTTGGATTAGGGATTAAGTGACATTCTGAGGGAACACAGTACTGTATTGCCTCTGTTGTTTGCTTGCTATAGATGATATGTCTTCCAGGCAGAAATAAAGCTTATTTGAGCAGTGGAACAGTGAGGTTTGCTGGTTTAGTAGAAGCAATGTGATTTATTTGCCTTATTTTCAAGGGTTTTTTTACTGGCTTCAAAGTTTCATCTTCTCTTAGGGAACAAATTCCCCTTCTAGTGTCTGGTTTGTGATTTTACTTAAGGCAATCCTGAAGCTGATAATGTAGTAGAATCTGCTTTTTATTTTAACTAGGATAAGATAATTTCTTAGCTGGTCTTATAGTTAAAATTTGCAAAATAAGTATGCCTGTGATGAAGACAGTATTTTAAAGTATTCATTAAGGAAATTATTTTCAGGAGAAATTCTAAATGAGTCTTGTCATATGCAGAATCCTTGAGTACCTGTACGCCTGGTCTTGCGTACGTATTTCTTATTTTATTTTTAGTTGCATGATGACTATATATGTATTTGAATATTCTAGAGATTTTCTCTGAATTAGAGGTCTAAAATCATTAGATCGTCTTGATCCTTTGTCACTGTTTTCATCTCTAGGAACAGCTGGACATCCTAACCCAGGCAGCAGCACTAGCGTCGGATTTTTTGTTTTTGGAGTGGCTCCCACGAGCAGTACGCTTCAGTAAAAACTTGTAGAAAACTGTGTGGTGTTGGACTCCATGCTTCATTGTTGAGAGACTTAAATTTCACCAATTTTTAATTCTCATAGTAGAAATAATAATTGCCAATTTTAAATCATGTGAATGAACAAACTGCCATAGTGGTGGAAGCTTTAGCAGATAGTTAAAGCTGAAGTCAAGTATGTGACACAGTAGTATTTTTTTTTCTAATCAGGTTGAAGCTGTATCAATATCTCTAAGCAAAAATGATACCCATCTACAAAACATCTTTTCAGGACAGTGCTACAATTTTGTTTGCGTAAATGTAAGTAGTAAGTATGCATGCTTTCAGTTTTGCACTTAAACTTACTAGTAATGGTAAATAATAATTACATATTTGAATAATAAGTTCTTTGTTAGTTCAATCCTCTTGATATATCCATTCCTTTGCTTGGTGCTTCTGATGTACACCAAACTAGACCTTTGAGATACCGGTCTGCTCTTTCTCTCCCTGTTCTGCACTTCTGTCAGTATGTTGTTAAACTAGCCATGAATTCTTGAACAAGAGGGATGCAACTGAAAGTAGATTAAAATTTCCTTTCGTAGATACTGTATTGAAGAGAATTGTCTCAAGAAGAGGTATATCGTGTGTGTAGTCATCTAACTGCATTGCCACCATGGTCTAAATTAGTGTTTTCCATTTTGGACACATGCATGCCATACAAGCTGTGTTTGAGTCCCTGTGTGGGAACAGGAAGGTTTTAGATCAAACATGTCCAAGACCAGTCAGGACCCTTAAGCTTGTTATGTATATATATTTCTTAAGGGTGATATTAATCTCAATTTTTTTCAAACAAACAACTATAACTTTACCAAACAAAAGCGTTACAAATACATTAAAACCAACCAACCAACCAAAACACCCCAAACCCAAAAAACTGATGTATCTTTTTTTTGGTAAATAACAGATCTTTGAATTCCATTTTTAGGAAATAATTGTTTGATGTTTTCAATAATTCTAAACATTTATTTTCATTTAGGATAAAAAGTATGCCATTCAGGAAACCCAGCAGCTAGTGGATATGTTGGAAAAATCGAATATTCCTCTCTTATATCCAGTTGTCCTTATTTCGGTAGGTAACTCCTGTAAGTTATTATAGAAAGCATCTAATGAAATATTTTTAGATGTTAGACTAGGTTTAAACTGCTGCTAGCTCTGAATAGAATTGTAAATTTGAACAGTAAATTGGACTGTAAAGAGCATCATTTGCACTTCAGCAGATGTACTGCGTGCTGTCAGGAAATAAGCCAACACTAAGAAATGACAATTTATATATCATAGAGTCATAGAATGGTTTGGGTTGGAAGAGACCTTAAAGATCTCCTAGTTCCAACCCCCTTGCTGTGGGCAGCGACACCTTCCACTAGACCAGGTTGCTCAAAAACCCATCCAGCCTGGCCTTGAACATTTTCAGGGAGTGTATACATATATTTGTGAAAGACTCATTGTGACTGGCCATATTGAACTGTTAACTCCTGCTTCGCTGTTGTGCTCCATCTCTGCTGGGGATGCTGCAAATGATGTACTCTGCTTGAATGCTCAGTTGAAACAGGATTAAGTGGCTTTATTTTTTTCTGTGCTGTGTGGTTTATTCAAACTTCTAAAATTACTGTTGCGTTTCTGGTCCAAGTATTAAAAACTAACTTTGAAGTACTTTGCAATATAACTTTAATATATACTTTACTTATTGAGATGTTGTGAGACTGAAAAATCTATTCTGGTACCTGGCAAAAGTTTTACAGGGTATTTTTGGTTGAAATTCTCATTATTTGAATATTGCTGCAGTTCATGTGGATGACAGCTGAAGGTGTACATGACTTTTGTTTTATTGAGACTGTTAAAAAGGAGAAAATATGAGTAGATTTGAAAGTCTCTGTGCGGTGTAACCAGATCCAATTAATTCTGTCATTATGTTTTCTGGCTGAATGGGTAGGGGTGAGAAGTATTGGGTGGAATGAGTGTCATTAATGCCATATGTCACAAGGAGTGTGTCTCCAGACTACATTTATTATACTCTCCAGCAATAACACAAGACAATATGTTACTATTTTAAAATATAATTCCATATATGAAGGTCTGTAAAAAGGAATAGATAGTTATTTTACATGGGGCCTGTATAGTCTCTGAAGTGCCTAGTCTAGTGATCTAGAGGTAAAACTGAGCATTTTACTTCTCAATTTTGAGCTTAACCTAGAATTTAAGTGATGAAATTTCATTACTAATCTAACAAACAAATGAAAATAAATGAGAAAAGTTATATCCTTGCATGTTGTATGCTGTTGTCTTGGAGTAAGATTCTGTGATTCTGTGAACATCAATATTTAGCACTTTATTTCCAGACCATCTTTTTTTTCTTGACCCTATTTCTGAGGAAGCTCAGGGTGGAGCTTTAATTTTACTGAATTTTCAAAGAAAGTTTTTCTGCCTTTGATAATGAGAGCAATGACACACCTCCAATTCTGTTGCTCATTTACAAGGCTATTGGATGTGCAGAATGCTCTTTTTCTGGACTGAGAATGTTTTAATCAGTTCTTTATCAAGAATATAAAAAAACATTTCTGTCTGTGTTAAATTTTGGACATATTCAGATAAAGTTGGAATTGTTAATCAACTAGGTAATACTACGGAGTTAAAAGCATGCTTATTTTGTGCCCGATTAATAGTTAACCTCTACTCTGGACTTTGAATTAAGTACTTTTTTAGTGTTATACATGGAATGTGAGAACTTTTTTTTTAATAATTGTAGCTATAAATATTCTAGACTTAATATTTCCTGAGAAACAGGTATGAATGCAAATAATGCTTACACAAGCTCACCACGAAACTCGGGTTTTGCCCGTAAGATACTAGATTTTGAAGTCATTGCAGAATCCAGCACCATTTTTAATGAAAGTGCACTAGCTTGAGCAGCCTGCAGCATGCACAGATCATTTAGGTGGACAGCTTTTAAAATAGCCTCAGGAAAAAATGATACTTTTAATCCCTTTACTGTACTACAGGTCCATCCGTTGTTCCTGACAACTACTTTAAATTTCCCAAAACTAGGCAGTGGGAGAGAAGTCTTATAACTTAGAGGTGGAAGCAGATGCTAACATCTAAACCACAGATGCACATATATTTATTAAAAGTATCTTTAAAAAATGAAGTACCCTTACTATAAAAAGGCATTTTGTGCTACACATTCAAATTTTATGGAATTACCACACTATGTTTTAGAAATACAAGAAGGAAAAAATAGGAGGACTGGAAAGTATGTTTTAAATGACTAAAGAATTAGCTAAACAAATCATTGTCTCATATTAATCACTGGGAACTCTTTAAGTCCTTTAAACTTCCGATCCCTAAAACTCATTACAGATGGTATAGCTGGGGGATAGAGTCTTCCTTCAGCAGTCTTTAATTAAATTCAGTGTTGGGTATCCTCTGCATGAAGGCTTAAGAGTGGGACTCTCTTCAGCTTTATTCTTTGCTATATACCTCATTTAACATAAACCCTAAATGCATTGTTAGTGAAAAGTTGTGTAAGACACTTTGTTTTGATGTAAAAGGGCACATTGATATTTCTCAGGCAAAAGTGACTCAGAACTTTAACCAATATGATAACATAAATACATAGGTTTTAGGTACTCGCTGTACAGGAAACATTATTCTTTTCTACTCTCAGAAGTAAAACTGTTCCTGGTAATGAAGAATTGAAAGGATAAATGAGGAAAGCAGCTAACTGCTTCCATCCTAACCTCGTAATCAGGAACAATCTAATTTAGACTTTTGTGTAATTAGAAAGTTCTTGTCTGTTCTTTGATTTCAGGACGTGTAACTTTTTCATAATAATCTGATAATTAAGAGAATCGGTTTTATTTTTCCTTACGAAGTTCAGCTTCTTTGGCTGTAAAAATGACAGGTGTTATTATTGTGCCAGATTGTCTATTTAACCAGCCTGGGGAGAATTATCCCAGTAAAAGGATGAGCTTGCACTGGACATGATGACTTCTGTCTGTATTCCCTCCTATAAATTGCCACAGATTGCAAAGTCTGTCCTTTATCCTGGTGCCTGACTGGAGCTTTTAGTGGCATCTGTAAGCTTAAGCAGCAGTTGGACTACTGTATCTGGACATAGCAGAAAAGGGAAGATTAATGTCACAGAGAAATAGGAAGCATAGAGGTAAACTTTGTTCAATTATTTGTCTGCGTTGAACCAGTATGTGCTCCAGCTCCGCTATAACCAGAAGAATCATATTCTTAAACTGACTTGAGTAATATGTTTTCATGTTTGTAGATGCAAGTATCTAACTGAATAGATATGGTTTTTATTTTGTTGTTAATTGGGGTTATTAAGAAAGGAATGCTAGTATCTCAGCTGTGTAGTTGCCAGTATTTTCATTTTGGTACAAAAGTAAGTTTGAAGAAAACCTCTTTTTAATGCTGTGGAACAGGATAATGGTAAATAGGTGCTAGGCTGTGCTCTCTCAACAGGTTTTAAAATTTTTATAAATAGCAGTAAATGACCTATACTTACCTTGTTTTGGGTAAAAAAATAATGAAATAACAAGTGTTTGAAAATTAATCTCTCTCTGTGTAGTAGAAGACAATAGCTTTTCTCCTTGTGAATATACACTTTGATTCTAAATAGCTTTTTAAAAAGTGTTGCAAGGAAAAATGAGTAAAAACCTGTTGTCTGGCAGGATAAATTGAACGTAAGGTACAAAGGGAACTTGAAGTAATTTTCCCAAGCAAAGATCTTTGGGGCTACCTCTATATTCCTACATCTCTGTAGTATTTGCAGATAAATTTTATATAGATGGAATCATTCAGCCAGAAAAATAATGTCTGTTCCTTTTAAAAGAAAAGGTATTTCTGCTATTAATAGATGCTTAAAATCTATATGTACAAAGTATCATCCTTAATTTTGATTTCTGCAGTTAACAGAAACTTTATGAAGTAAACTGATTGAACTGTGGGACCACGTAAGTCTAGAGAAAGGGTTCAGAGAGCCCTGAGCTAGTCGATACCTACCTGGAGATCCTAGCTCAAGTCCTGTAAGAGCCACCCTGTTTGTGCAGCATCCCTGCTGGGTGTGAGACCTGCCTTTCCCTGCCCAAGAGCTCATGACAGTCATATCCCTACCTCCTTTTGAAGTAGTTTCCACTTTTTAAACTTGAAGTGTTGTCTTGACGTTAATCCAATTTAGGCATTTAGTATGCTACACTGAAATGATAGTAAATTCAAAATAAATTTTTAAAGAATACAATTACATTTTGAAAACCTTTAAGATGCTTAAGAAAAACATTTGTATTTCTCTAGTATTCTGATAGTAAAAAAAAAATCTGTGAAAGTTAATTAGAGTTTAGAAAACAGCATTGTTTGTTTTCTAATTTAATTAAATGTTTTTAATATGCAGTTAGAACATTGTTTTCTGATGTGTTGTGGCATATTGGTTTCACTGTGCTTTGAAAACAAATAATTTTCCTGTCACTAAATATTGAAGTGGTGGAATTCAATAGTAATAGAAACTAAGAAAAATCTTTGTTAGCCTGTATTTTTGTGTGTGCTTAACACATCAAAATGAGATATTAAAAACTGGCAGTCTAAAATAACACACTTTGAAAAAGTGGATTTTTTTTTTCATATTTATTCCTTCACAGGTGCATTTGGATTTTTCAGAAAATACTTCTTTCAGTATTGGAGTGGAAGATCTAACTAGGATCAAGAAATTTGCAAGGGAAGCAAGAAAGAAAAATATTTTGGTTTATGGTCTCCTTATCCAATATGAGGTATGTAATTCTCTTTCTATGTGCAAACTATCTACTTTTGTCATTTGTATGATTAATGATAGAATCTTCATTTAAAACCAAATCAAAGGGAAATAAATATGACATGAAAAAGATTTGCCAGGAAGATTCTTGCCTATTCTTGTTCAAAATTCAGAAGAGCCTGTAGTTATAAGCAAAAATGTAAGCTGGTTAATTAGAGAGGAATAAATGGTAAACATTTTTTAGGAGCGTGCGAAAGTGGCAGTGCCCTTTTTTTTTTTTTTGCTTTTCTGCTTTGAAACTTGCTTTTTGCAGCATTAAAAAAAGTGAAAAATAGTAAAAGTACATTTGATCAGTGGTTCTGCAGAATTTTACATTCCATCAAAACAGTGTTTGGTATTCAGGTGACAGAAGGGGCGTGGCTTATAGGTGGTGCAACAAACCGTGTCTGTATCTGCAATGGCAGCAGATTGCCTCAGCTGGAGGCAAAACAGGTTAGCGCTCCAGCATCCATTGCACTCACAAAAGCTGTTTAAATTAGACAATTTTTGCCTGGGAAATGTGTTCTACCAACCAGAAAAGTGCCTTGTCTCCAGTGCAGATACAGTTTTTGCAGCTTCTGAACTTGCTTAGTCAACAGTGAAAAAATAAGTAAGTTAAATGGAAATTTTAATAAAGAAGAATAAATGTAATCTCAACTGATTTTTTTAGGTTGAGTTAGGTGTTTGGGTTTATCTATGATTGATTAAACGTAGCTACAGTTATAGGAAGGGGGCCTACAGGAAGAATGGAGAGGGACTTTTTACAAGGGTGTGTAGTGATAGGACAAGGGGGAATGGCTTTAAACTAAAAGAGTGCAGATTTAGATTGGATATTAGGAAGAAATTCTTCACCATGAGGGTGGTGAAGCACTGGAACAGGTTGCCCAGAGAAGTTGTGGATGTCCCCTCTCTGGAAGTGTTCAAGGCCAGGTTGGATGGAGCTCTGAGCAACCTGATCTAGTGGAAGAAGTCCCTGCTCATGGCAGGGGGGTTGGAACAAGATGATCTTTAAGGTCCCTGCCAACCCAAACCGTTCTATGATTCCATGATCTTTTTTCTGGTATACTAAAGACTTGATTTTCCCTCCAAATTCTATTGGCGTTATTAAGAGCTCTGAGTATCAATACCTATCAGTTTATGCTTTTACAGACTTATGATGCCAACAGAATATGAATAATGTTATTATATGACATTAGTTTGTTGTTCATACACCATACAAGGGCCTAGAACTATTTTCAGTCTTCTTTCTGGTACTCTCAAACCCCATTTTTTCCAGGGTGAATTCTGGCTTCCTTTGGTAAAAATCCTTTGAGTAACTGTTGAAACATAGCTCTAAGAGGCACCTTATCATGGTAATGAGTAACATTGCAAATATTGCTTTAGTGCAAGTACAGTTTTTTTCCTTTTAAACTTCATTGGGTGTATAGATAATTTAAATGCAAATAGATAAAATATACATATGTGGATAAAAATAGTTAGTAAAGCTGACTGGAAAAAAGGAAAATCTTCAGTGGATTTTTGTGACCATGGCACCAGAACTTTTTGTCAATAACAGGCATGTATAACAACAATACGAGATCTGAATGGAAATTCTTGATCCTTGGTGGCAAGAGATTTGCAGCAGAATGCTGCCTCCATTTTTTGAAATTAAAGAGCTAGAATGATTATGTAAGATCACTGCAGGCAGAGTCATCATTTCTTAGCATGAAAAAAGTGTTCTATAGAGTAAAACACTTTGCAAAGTAAGCAAACTACTTCCAGCTGTCTTGGTTTAAAATGGCTTTAAAACATGTCCTGCTCACAAAGATGGGGATAGAGACTTGAGTTCCTGCTTGTCAGTGTTTTGGTAGATGTCTAACAGGTATGTTATACAGATCATACGTAGATATGTGATATATGTATCAAGTCTTTTTTTGACTGCAAACCTACAAAGAACATAATTGTTTCTAAGTGAGGACCGATGGAAAGACTTGACGTATGAATCTAGAAGTGACATAACCCAAAGTTTATTGCTGGTCTAGGGGAGAGTGACAGTGGGGCACTGTGAACAAAATCAATATGTTAAGTGAAAAAACATCCTTAACACAGGTGTGTGGATTTTTTTTTAATTGCAAAGCATGATTTCAGAGTCACCAAGGTATTTTACTTTATAGTACAACTCATTAGCTGATGGGTGAGCCCATAGGTGAATTCCATGTTTGAGGATGAGAAGGTGAATTTCATACTGCATGATGGGGGGACCAGAGGTAGTGTAAACACAAAAAGCACCTGATGCTGTGCTGCAGGATACTCAGCTTTTTGACACAACAACTTCTGTCAGTATCTGCTTTCTAGAAGTCCCTGAAAGCTATAGTTTATTTCAGGAAAAGAGTGGTGACAGATTACTTCAGTGTAAGCTTCCCTCTAGCTGACAGGTTATATCATCACTACCAGACACGCACGGTTGATATGCACACTTTTACTATTTCAAAAACAAGGATAAAATGTAAGGGATGAAGAGTTTATTGAGACAGATGACCATGGTAATACTGAGGTGAAATTATTTTACATTTAGAAGGGTTATATGTTTAAGTGGTTGTGATGATACATTGATATAAAAGAATATGGGGGCACTCTTTAAGATTCTGCATTAGAAAAGTAAATTTGCTGAAATAAATATTTTTTGAGATATATAATTGTTTTTTATGTTTTGGAAATGAAAGTGAAATGCTTTTGAAACCTAGGAGTACATTTTTGACAGTACTGGAGGAGATAGGAAGAGATAGAAAAAGTATAAGTCTTCACTTTAATTTCTTAAATGCAGTGTTTATTTGGTATTGAGAAAAAGATGCCAAGCACTTTTATGAATATTTAATACTCAAAGAAGCTAATCAGGAAAATTAAAGGAAAAAGCTTTAGTGTGCTTTATAAATGACCTGCTTTGTACCTTCATTTGCTCAAAATGAGTGCATGTTCACGGCTTGTATGCAGATAGCTATTTCTCTCATAAACATCATGTGTGTGGAATACCAAATTACTGATATTCATACAAAGATTGGATCCACTTCAGAATGGCTTTACTTTGCACCCTGAAAATATTGTTGATTTCGCTTCTGAAAACATTTTTAAAGACAGTTCTTTGCTAAAACAGTTTCGCAATGTTAGAAATGGTTTACATATCCAAAACACAGTGGGGAAAAGAGTATTCAGTAAATTCCAGAGTCTGAGCTTGTGGAGTTAGCTTTTGAGGGTTTTTCAGATGAGTTGAAGGAAATAGCTGATAAGCAAGGTGAATTAAAAATGAGAAAAATCTAGTTTTTATGAAGGATATAACTGGCATATGTTGATGACAATGTTAGTAAAATTCCAACTGTTTTGATTTAATAAGTACTTGACCCTTAAAGTAGCAATGACTAGTGTTATATTTATAATGTATTGGAATAAGATTTTTTTTGTGTAATAATAGTTAATCTAGTACAATGTGTAATGCAGAACGGCCAATTCTGAATATTAGGAGGAAAAGCTATGAAAAGAAGCCAAGTTACACTTAAATAAACAAAGTTTTACTTAAAAGGGAAATATATTAATCTTGAAAGCATTTGTTTATGTCATTCAAACTACAAGGTTTGGGAGGGAACCTCAGCTGCATGTGTTAGTTATTTGTTGATCTGTGTTCTGAGCAATGGAATAATACTGATCTTGGGCCTTGATCCCACAAACACATGCATTATTGTCTTTAAACATATCCTAGGTAGTTAATGGTTTTATACTTAAATGTGACAGTAATGTTTTTTAAAAATACTTTTTTTTCTATTTACTGCTATTCTCCCTTTTAAATTAATAATGTCTTATGACTGAATTACAAAAAATAGTCAACACACATAAAAAGAAAGTATAAACATCATTTCCTAATATGGGACTGCAAATTCAGAAGCTCGTAAAGGTTGCAACTGTAAAATTTTGTTCTAGTAGTTTCAGTAATAACTTTATTACTTTACACAAAGAATAAAAAAGAACAATTATAATCCAAAATAAAGTATGCATGGCATAGTAAGCCACGGAAAGATTTAAAATATGAAAGTGATACAAATATATCTTGGTTATAGAACGATGTTAATTTTAAGTAATCCTACTTTAAAGAAGCACTGACAGAATGTTGGGTCAGAACAGCAAATATTTGCTAAGACTTCTCTGGGGTAAGGTGGCCCCAAATATTTTTGCCTCTGAAACTGCTATTTGATTTAGATAAAGGGACTATTCACTGACAGCCAGAAAAATCACAGTCCATAGACTAAAAAGAGACAAGTGATGAAATAGAATAATTGTTGTGAAGCTGCTTGAAACTAAAAGGAAACTGAAGTATGGATGATTTCTTATGCAAACATACTGGACGTTTATTTTAGTGTTTAACTTTCTGAAGACAAGAGGCCGTCTACAGTGTGCTTGATGTCTCTAGAAATACTTAGAGTGCTTATTTTTTTTTTTTGTCTGGTTTGGTAAACCAAAAAGGTAGACGTTTGTGGTTTCTTTTTCATCAAAGATCCCTTAAAAAGAGTATTACGTGCAGACATTAAGGCAATGGTTCTCAAAACAGGGATCACAACCCCAAATGGGATCATACAAGTGGCAAAGCAGAAGGTGATTGGTAACCAGTAGTGAGACAATGAGCCTGAAGAGCAAATGAAGTGAAATCACAAACTAAAAGCTTGATAACTTCTTGAAAACAAATGAGCCGTGCCCTACATGACCGCTGCACGCTTCTTAATTAATTTAATAATCAGCGTAGAATTGGTCAAATGATTCCAGTCTGATTGGAATGATTGTGATACTGCCTGGAAACCTCTCTCTTTTCAAGATGACACTTTTTTTGTTTCAGTTGTAATGACGTAACAGATTGTAATGAATCTGGAAACCTGTATGTATTCATAGAAGTCCTTAAGGCCAAGTAATTACTGGTTAGTATTTTCAAGAGCCAGAAGCTGAACTTTTAAGTAGCATGATCCTATGGACCATTCACTATTTCATCAAGGAAATTTGGGTAAATGTGTGATGAGCCGGAGTGATCTTGCTTCGACAAAGTGGGAAACCAAATCTAGTTTGAAACTTTCTACATGAATAACCTCATAGAAATCATCGTCTGTAAGCTTATTAAGACAAAGGAGTAGCAAGTCATTCACCAGTAAAACCAGAGACTGATATTTATATAGGCTGGACACTATTTTATCCTTAATTATTACTACTGTCTGCAATAAGTCATGACTGCATATTTTGCAATAGATAGAACTGACATGACAAAAAAGGTTTACAGACACTGATTTCTAAAATAAAACTACAGGTAACTCTTGATGGAATTTTCAGTGAATAGAAGATTCAGAACTGGGGGCTCTGTTAACTTGATACTCAAGAAATCAAACATAAAACTATCCTTTTCCCTTGGGAATGGCTCACACAAAAAAAGTAAGATCATTCATGAAGGACAACATTCTGCATGGACCATATCATCTTTTAATTCCCTCAAGAGACAGTGATAGAATTTATGGAATAAAATGTTTATAGGTGATATTTTACACATATCAATTTTCAGATTTTCAGTAATTTCAGTAATATTTATCTTGTCTTTATCTTTAGAATTTTGCAATTGGGTGGACATCATTTGAAGCAGATTGTTTTACTTTGGTGAAAAAGATTATACTTTCACGGAAAAGAATTGTTGTGCTTCATCAGTATTTTCACACACATGAACGACTGCAGATAACTTTCTGACCCACCTTGATAATTTTGTCTTTGATTTTGTTTTGAAATGTCTAACAGCTCATCACTGATTCATGTATTTTATTGTGTGAATATGTGGAAATCTTAACAGGCTGTGCTAAAAATGGGTATGATCAAAAGCGTTGGTCCATCTGGTTGATTTGATCATCAGAAATTTTGGTTTGTCAGACTTGCTCACATGAAAGCACATTTACAGGAACTTCTGAAAATAGCACAGTTTTAAAATATAGATTTAGTCATGCTGTTTGTAACAACTGGCTGTTAGCCCAACGTATTTCTATAATTTTTACCTGTTAGTATCAAATTGGTTGGAAAATTCTCTTAAGATTCCTGTCAATTAAATATTTATATTACTTAACTATGGAAAATCAGTTCTAAATCTAATGTTTGAAGGACAGAAAGCTGAGTAGTTCCAGAGAAATACTGCTGAGTGTGAATATTTTTTCTGCTATGTAATATACACAGAAGTAATAAACCAGCTAGATGCTTTTTATTTTGAACTGAAATCTGTTTGGCCAAACCAACCTTCTGCATCTGTTTTGCACTATTCAAGGCATGTCAAAAAATTAAAAAAGATCACATCTCTGGAGCATTAGTCAATTAAGAAAGATACTAATTCCAAGTTTACCAAAACATTGGTGAAACTTTGGGCTTTGAGTCAGGAAGGGTCACAAATATTTGAGTGTTAAAGTATTTCATACAAAACCTGGTAATCTCACTTTTGCTTGAAATGCTCTAGTGCGTACTGTTGCGGGAAGAACAGCTGCTTGCCTGTGCTGCTGCTGATTTTAGTAGATATCCTGAAGCTTGATACTGGCTCATATTGATCAACAAATTGTGTTTGTTATTCCTTTTTTCCAGGGTTTTAGTCTGTCTACCTTGAATGAATGCATATGTTCTCTTACATTTGCTTGCTCATTTTCTTCGCTGTTTTTCTCTCTGTTGTTCTCTGCCATGCCCTTCCATGTTTCTCCTTGAGTCTTCCTCCTCTCCTAGCCAAAACAGGTAATAAATTAGTGGGTTTATTGCAACTGTGCAACTTTACTAGACACTCGAAAGAAGCATTTCTACAAACTGACTTCGCAGTGCAGTACCAAATTCCCAGTCTGAGGAAGACAAATTTTTACAAAAATAGTTGGTAACCTTTTGGGTTTTCATTAAATAACCGTAGAGGTTTTTATCAGAGAAAGGTCGGAAAGTTGCTCAATTTGTCTCTGCTATTACAGCTTCTAGGAGTTTAACAAGCTGCACAGAAAATTGAGATTAATGTTTTATGCCTTTTACACACGACCTTTTTAGACTCACTTCAGCTACTGAACTTATAATTGGAGGAATCGGAGTTCTCCCACCACCTTGTCAGCCAAAATGATTAGGCATGTAGACTTATCTTAAAAGTCATGTCTTCGTAAAAAGGTCTTTAAACTTCTTTGCTTTCTGTTCAGCCATTCTGGCAATGTTAGTCAATAAAGGTTGCCAGTTGTTTCTTTTGCGGATATTTTAATTGTATAAAATATATTACTCTAAAATAGCTTAACAGTATGGAGTGCAATTTTGGGGAATGAGTGGATTCAAAAGTTGAAATGCTGAGAGGAAAGGAAAATATGTGATATAAAATATAGCACTTAGAAAAGTGTGGATGTATTAATTATGCTAGATACTTGGATGTGATAGGGAATAAGCATGGAATTGGAAGCTTTTGCAAAAACAAATACTATGAGCGTCATATCTGAGTTTCATCTTCAAATCTGTTAATATGAATTATTCTGACATTTTTTTCCATCTTATGAAAACTTTGGCGTTGACCTGTTATCTCTTAGTGGAAACATAAACATTCAAGATGAAAGGATTTTGACACGAAATTTTGTTTGCAAACAAACTGCTTTTAACTTCTTTTTTCCATTGCTAGCTTTCCTAACAGAAGACTGTGAAGTCCATTGAATCTGTTTATGGACAGTTGCACTTTTGAATTATTAGTGATGCAATTCTTGACTCACAGCAATGCTTCTGCTTTTTTACTGTCTAAAAGCTGGGCATCAAAAATTAGTCTTCTCACCTTGCTTCCATACTATCCCCCAAAGGCGTCATTTAGCAGGTAACCAAAATACTCACCTGTAGTACGGAGTACATCTGTTTTTCCTGGCTTAGCTCTGAATACATAAAACAATAATAAAAATAAGCTTACTAAAATTGTTACATGTGCTGAAGAGGCATTTTGAAAATGTTACCAGCTTGCTGTTGTGTTATTTTCCTAGCAATATTTTGTATTTTGGATGCACTTTTTTAAGCGAAAAATATGGCTGAAATTTTTCAGCTAACTTTTTCCAGTTCCAATGCAAAATTTAGTTTTATAGCTGAAGTATTAAACAACTCTGAAAATAGGAGTTTATAGAGTCGATGCTAGCTTGGCTGATAATAAAGATGTTGATCAGTATTCTACTGTAGAGTCGTCTTCTCTGAAAGGTGTGTTCTTTGTTGCCTTGCAGGTTTTGTGTTTAATCATATGGCAAAGATATGTAACATTTCTGTGGAATTTCGGATTTCTACAGGCAAAGATCAGTAATTTCTGCTCCATTAATTTACTTGTGTCCAATGATAAAGATTATCAGTCATGCTTTGATTTTTTTTTTTTTTTTACTGTGCCATGTAACTTCCCCTTTCAGCCATATAACTTCTTTAGTTTGTAGCACATTTGCATCACTGGATTTGACCAGGAAAACTTCTGAAGTTCTCCAGCCATTTAAACACATCAAGCTTTACATTGTTAGTAACTGAAACCATTCTGTGGCTTTTGCTGCAGTCTTCAAGGTGTGGTAGCTCATAAAATTTGTGCAGCAGAGGCAGTGGCCATCAAATCTATATTGGGAGTATTGACTTCCACTTTTACCCTCTCCCACTATTTACAAGCAGGAATCAAGTAATCCAGCCTCAGGCTGACTTTGGGGGATTTCTTTACAAGGGTTGGAAGCAGTGCTTGAGGCTTCTGTATGGATTTGAGATATTAAGCACCAAATCTTATTTGTTGCTTACATCAGGTTGTTCGTGTGAAAGTCATCCATTATGGAACATACCGAGTGCGGAAGTACGTAAAAATAATATGCGATATTGCACTTTATGGCAAAAGCCTTATAATGTCAAGAATGAAAAATGCCCTTTACTCCCCCACCTGTGCACAGCCTTCAGGTCCCAATGAACTTCTAAAATTATTTTGGAAGAAAGAAATAAAACAGACATTTTGGATTGAAAGTGTCAGAAAATCAGTACTTTTGCCCAGAGAAGATGTGGATGCCCCCTCCCTGGAGGTGTTCAGGGCCAGGTTGGATGGAGCTCTGAGCAACCTGATCTAGTGGAAGATGTCCCTGCTCATGGCAGGGGGAGTGGAACTAGATGATCTTTAAGGTCCCTGCCAAACTAAACCATTCTATGAGTCTAAAATAAAGTTCATTTTCTTAGCATAACTGATAGAAACAATGGAAATTATAAGCCTGCTTTTGCTATTCTAGATCTTTCCCACCATGTATTTTCTATTGTTTTCAAATGAGACCGCTTCTCTTTTTGATTCTGGATATTAAGAAATGTGAATTCATCCAGCCTCCATTTACTTTCTTCTGTTGTACTAGAGATGTGTTTCTTGACTGCAGTAGGATTTTTCTTTGAATGAAAGATGATGCATCCTTACATAGGATGAGTGAGAGATTTCATATCACAGAATCACAGAATGGTAGGGGTTGGAAGGGACCTCTGTGGGTCATCTAGTCCAACCCTCTTGCCAAAGCAGGGTCACCTACAGCAGGCTGCACAGGACCTCGTCCAGGCGGGTCTTGAATATCTCCAGAGAAGGAGACTCCACAACCTCTCTGGGCAGCCTGTTCCAGTGCTCTGTCACCCTCAGAGTGAAGAAGTTCTTCCTCATGTTCAGATGGAACTTCCTGTGCTTCAATTTGTGCCCATTGCCCTTTGTCCTGTCGCTGGGCACCACTGAAAAGAGTCTGGCCCCATCCTCCTGACACACACCCTTCAGATATTTATAAGCATATATTAGGTCCCCTCGCAGCCTTCTCTTCTTCAGGCTGAACAAGCCCAGCTTCCTCAGCCTCTCCTGGTAGGAGAGATGCTCCAGTCCCCTCACCATCCTCGTAGCCCTCCGCTGGACTCTCTCCAGTAGCTCCTCATCTTTCTTGAAGTGGGGAGTCCAGAACTGGACAGAGTGCTCCAGATGAGGCCTCACTAGGGCAGTGTAGAGGGGAAGGACAACCTTCATATGTTGTTATTTCTGCAACTAGTTGAGAATGCTTCTTTTAATACAACTAACAACATTCATATAACCTTTGTTACATTCTAAAATGCATTTAAAAATTGCTGAAGTTATAGCATTAAGAAAAGAGAACTGGAAGAGACTGTCTGACACTGACGTGACTCCCCTTCTTCCTAGTCTTGCATTCTTTTTGGTAACCAGTCAAGTGCTCTTTCAAAATGACTTAGGTTTTTCTGTATCATTCATTCTTACTGGAGACCAGTTGTGTTTTATCTCTTTCTGCATTCACACTATAGTCATATCTTTCTCAGAATTCTTTTTATAGAACAAAGAATTCAAGCTCTTGCATCCTCCCTTTCTTGTGTGATATCCTGTCTGTCCTAGTAGCTCCTTTGTGCACTGGAACCTTTTTGAGATTTGTACACCTCTGTCACTTACCTGTCTCATCTGGAAATACCTGTCCTGATACATTCCAGGTTTGGCGTTCTTTGTTGGGATGGGCTTTATTATGCTACAATGTATGGATGGCCATAATGGTTCTGATCAGAAGTTTTTGTAGGCCATTATTTTGTGTCTAAGAGTAGCTGTAAGGAAATGGCTTAGGAAAGAATCAGGTCAGGGCAAGCATATATGAAGCCCCTAATTCTCTCTCTATACTCAATTATTGTTAACTACGTATATTCTGAGCCAGAGTGGTTTGCTATGGTAGTATTAGCCTTAACAGATTTTTGTTCCATGCTCTTGTCTAGTCCCCTGATGTCCATGTAAACTTTTCTGTTTGCTGGGACATGAAACCTATCATTCAGTTCTGTTTCTCTCCTGTTATCTTTTTTCTTTCTCTGCTTTGTCTTTATTGTCCCGTGTTTCTGTGGATCTTCCTGCTCCTATTGTGGCCTGGCACCATGGGCTTGTTTTCCAGCAGGCGCTTGCAAATTTTGTAATCTGGAAAGGCTTTTTTCTTCTTTCTTCAGCCACAACCTCATGTCCTAGCAGAATCTTCCCTTCTGAGATTTCTAGCACAATGTATTTCATGCATACCGGCTATCTTTCAGCTTCAATTTGTGTTTTTTTGCTATGTGATTATTGTTTTCATCTTGTGCGTATCTCTATAGAGAGGTGACAAAGGAACATTCTCATGCAAGCTCCCCTGATGTCTACAAACACCTCCTAGCATGCTCTCAGCCATGATTGCTCATCTAGCCATTCGCCTCATGTTAGCTGTTCAGTTACTGCGTGCAAAGGTGCAAATATCCTCTTGCTCCTTCAGCGCTGCTTACCTCTGTTTGCACCAAGCAGCTCACAGACCTTGCTGCAGGCAGCACCCAATCCAACCAACCACCAAGCAAGAGACAAGCAAACAAATGCGCTTACAGCCAATAAATACGTGGTTTTTCTTCACCCAAGGCTAGGGCCAGAACAATCTCTGAGTGCATTCTGCTGCTTGCTTCTGGTTGCTCAGAGGTATTTACTTTTTAACATTTAAAGATAACAGGAGCCAGTCTTATGGCAACTTCATCTCGTTGATGTTAAGTCTCTGCACATTCCTGCTGGCTTTCATCTAAATATGTTTTGGAACATCTGGGTACAAAGATATGTTCATATCTCAAGACAGTGTGAGATGAATAGCGTTTGAAGTTAGATTAAACTCTACTGTGAAAATTCTCTGAAGACATGGGAATGCATGAATTTGGGATTAACAGAGGTAGAATGAGTTATTTTTATATTTTATTAAAAAGATACTGTCATTCAGAGAAAGACATGTAGATCATAAGAAACCTCTGTGGGTAGTGATTTTAATCTGAATTTTGTTGTGAAGTACTTTCTGAAAGTTATTTTCCTATCATATGTTTGGATTAAAAAAGGGTGGAAAATGTTACCATTATCGAATTTCCAGCATTCACAGTCTGAGCTAATTATATTTGATTTTAAAACTTTATTTGAGCTGTTGTTTTCCTAAGTGAATTTTTATTCGTCTTTCTAAATAATACTTTAACTGTACTCCGAGCCTTACAGTGTAATTTCCCAGCAGCTCAGAAAAGTCCTACTTTCTATGGAGAGGCAGAGCCCATTACTTCACAATGTGCTTAAATAAATCTGCTTGATTTATAACTGTTTTGATCTCTGAAGTTTCCACCAAGCAGAATCTTTTAAAAAAGTGGTTGTTTACATTTGAGTTTGATTCAACCTGTGTGGTACTGGCAGCAGCGTGAATGCTCATTTTTGACAGAGCCTCTGCCTTCAGCTTTTTCCCTGACTCAGTTTTTCCATTCTCATGCAGATACGTGCTCAAGTATCTCTCACTTGTGTAATTCATTCCATGTTCTGTGCTTGAATTTATCAGGCCAGGTGTTGAATTTTTGAGGCAAAATTTTTAGCAAAATATCTGAGAGAGGGAGATAGTGGATGATCTCTACTTAAACAACAGCAGTAAAATGAAGTATTCTTTGTAAGCCTGACTACACACAGACTTTTATGTCCACTCACTCTGTGAGCTATGCACTTTTAGAAGCTTCTCCCTGTCCCATGAGATCTTTCATTGTCCAAAATGAGGTAAAATGGCTTCAAAGCTTTCCTTTGACAAGACCAGATACCAGTTCCGTAGTCAGCTTTTACATTTTGTCCTTGAAAGTGTGCTTTGTGCTTGCAGGGTTCAAGGCACAAAGATTAGTCTGTGGAATTATGGCATAACTATCATTATGAGCTCATGGAATTTATGAGCCAAAATTACTGGGGTTGCCAAAGGGACAGCATGTGCCTTTTCCTCGTAAGTTGTGACTAACCTTCCTCCCTCTCTTGATTCTGCTGTTGGAGGAAGAGGGGATGTTCATTCCTTCTGTAAAAGGTGAGTTACTTCTTTGAAGGACCGCTCTGTTTGGGTTGGGGTAAAGCCCTGTTTCTTGTGCTGCTCCTGGTTGTGTGCACCTTATTCTCTCGATAAGAAATTTTAATAAAAACATTTTAGCTCCCCCTCTACTAGATGTATGTGTTACATAGTGACATAACTTTTGGAAGTTTGAGTTGTTGTTATGTAAGGTATGGGCTAACTGGGCAAAACGTGATGCAGCTACCCAGACTAGAGATGGAGCATCCTGAATTCTGTTTCTGAAAGTAGTGGCACTAGGTGAGGAGTCGTGGAATCTGCCCGTGGTACTTTGTGTTTGGGAAGAAGAAAAACTGGAGCAAATGTATTGATGTTTCAGAGTTTGCATGTATTTCCTGGATTTTTAAAACCAAGCATAAAAATGCTCCAGATGCTTGCGTTGGACAGGAATGTAACAGTTATTTTGCTTCCTGAGGAATAATTAACACACTGAAATGATTACAGCCTTAAATAATTACATTCCCGCAAAGAGATTGAATATTGAGGTTCAAATAAATGCATACTACTGCAAATAAACCTTGCTGATTTCGATTTTTTAGAACCTGTTCAACAGTGGTTGGTATGAAGGATCTAGTTATCTGAAAATATGAATAGAAATAGTTTCTGGTGAAAAGTTTGGATTCAGAGTATTTTCAAATTATGTAAGCAGAGCATACTATGTTTGTTCTAGATAGAATGTTTTATGCTGAAAACATTATTTAAATATTATGTTATCCATCAGGAAGTAAAAAAAATCTTAATATTATTAGAATCCCATTAGGGAGTGGGGGTCTAAGGGGGGTTATATTTTAGGATCGGAAAGGATTTTGTGACATGTTTTCTCTCAAACTGCTTTTTCATTTTGTTATGCTGTCCTGAAAATGCATCTTTAGAAGCTTAGTGTACCAGCCAATTATCACAGGCACATTTTCAGGAACACAAAGGTAGCTAAAGCAGATTATTAATGCTAGACGTATAATCTAGTAAATTTGTACACAGGTGTTTGATCCCACAGGAGAGGGTGAAGTAAATGAAATGCTAAGCAGAGCATGGCTTTAGGTCAATCATCATGGGAGACCCACGTAAGGCTGTGGGTTGCTTCTAAGATTCCACACTTCGCCTCTGGCCAGACAGGTTTGGTCTGACAGAAACCATGCCATCCTCTGTGTGCATAAAAGAATTAGGTCAGTTTATGATTACTCTGATACTGTGATAGATGTGCAGTTTGGATAGATGTGCAGTTTAGAAGCTCTTTACTTTTAGTGAGCAAAGTTGAAGTTTCAGTAATAGCTTTGTAACTAATGGATATGCTGCAGAGAGTTGCAGTCTTGTAACTGATACCTGCTTAGTTTTGAACTGAGAATAAACCTTCAGCAGCTTTAAAACTGCTTTAAAACTAACATTTCTGAAACAGGACTTAAGTGCTAAATTGTTACTAAGTGAAAACCTGCTTCTGAACAGCAGTCTCTGCTTGGTACTAGTTATGTGCCTGATTTAAAGGAGAATTTTGGCAGTGCCTTACATATGACTCAGGTGTTTTACAGGTAGTTTTTCCTGATGTGTCTCATGATGCAGTGTAGCTCGAGTAAATCTTAAGCCCCTTCTCATAAAGCCACACCAAATCCTTCTTTAAAAATTATATTGAAAGTGGCAGTACCGCTTCTATGCCTTCTACACCCTTCCCATGAAAATAATTTTAACTAGGATTTCTGTGGAAGAAATAGTATGAACGTATTTTGGAACAATATAAAATGTTTTCTGCATTTCCTGTTATCTAAGTCTTTTGGAGAGGAGATGAGTCTGCTTTGTTTATAAATCTTTAAAATGTTTTGGGGTGATTTACTGTGCTCTTTGGGAGCTTCTGAAGTTCCATTAAATGTGTTCGTATGTCAGAGTTCCACTTCACATAGAATCACACAGAATGGTAGGGGTTGGAAGGGACCTCTGTGGATCATCTAGTCCAACCCTCCTGCTGAAGCAGGGTCACCTACAGCAGGCTGCACAGGACCTCGTCCAGGCGGGTCTTGAATATTTCCAGAGAAGGAGACTCCACAACCTCTCTGGGCAGCCTGTTCCAGTGCTCCGTCACCCTCAGAGTGAAGAAGTTCTTCCTCATGTTCAGATGGAACTTCCTGTGCTTCAATTTGTGCCCATTGCCCCTTGTCCTGTCACAGGGCACCACTGAAAAGAGTCTGGCCCCATCCTCCTGACAGCCACCCTTCAGATATTTATAAGCATATATTAGGTCCGCTCACAGCCTTCTCTTCTTCAGGCTGAACAAGCCCGGCTCCCTCAGCCTCTCCTCGTAGAAGAGATGCTCCAGTCCCCTCACCATCCTCGTAGCCCTCCGCTGGACTCTCTCCAGTAGCTTCTCATCTTTCTTGAACTGGGGAGTCCAGAACTGGACAGAGTACTCCAGATGAGGCTTCACTAGGGCAGTGTAGAGGGGAAGGAGAACCTCCCTCGTCCTGCTGGCCAGACTCTTCTTGATGCACCCCAGGATGCCATTGGCCTTCTTGGCAGCCAGGGCACACTCCTGGCTCATGGTTAACCTGTCATCCACCAGCACAACCAGGTCCCTCTCCACAGAGCTGCTCTCCAGCATGTCCGCCCCAAGCCTGTACTGGTGCATGGGGTTTTTCCTCCCCAGGTGCAGGACCCTGCGTTTGCCTTTGTTGAACCTCATCAGGTTCCTCTCTGCCCAACTTTCCAGCCTATCCAGGTCACGCTGAATGGCAGCACAGCCTTCTACCACATCTCCCAGTTTGGTGTCATCAGCAAACTTGCTGAGGGTACATTCTAACTCTTCATCCAGGTCGTTGATGAAGAAGTTAAACAAGGCTGGGCCCAGTACTGACCCCTGGGGGACAACACTAGCTACAGGCCTCCAACTAGACTCAGTGCTGCTGATGACAACCCTCTGAGTTCTGCCATTCAGCCCGTTCTCAATCCACTTACTAAAGTTTACTCCAAAACCAATGCAAGTTACCTGTGTTACGAAAGAACAGCTAACCATGCATTTATTACATCCAGTTGATGTAAGATTTTGCTGGTTAAATTACTAGTGACTCTTACTGGTGTGTCATAGGAAGAGAAGGCAAATGTCAGAGTACTTTTGCAAATTTTGCATAAATTTTGCAAAAGATACAAATTTTGGAAAAGATAATTATAGTTGTCTGTAAGTGCGGCCTCTTAGCTTTATAACATTCTATTGAAAGCTTAGGTGACCTGATTTTTGTTTTCTTTTTTTCCGCTGAAGATTGAGAAAATTGCATTTCACTGCCTAGAATCATCCAACAAATGTTAATTATGGTTTTTCTAGATCTTGTTGAACAATTAGCCTAGTGAACTCAGATGGATTCCTCATTTTCCTTAATTCCATCTCTCTCTGACTGGTCAAAGTTTTGCTACCAGATACCTTGCCACCCACTTTTGCAGGCATGAATTGGAAAAACATGGCCAAACAATATAATCTCTTTGAAATAGTTCATCCCAAGTCTGAGAGCGAGGATGAAACTCAGTGGTGTAAGAAAGTAGCTGCTGAAGGTTTCTAATTATTCTGATAGAGCTTTTCATCGTCAGGTTGTGTGTCAGACACGGCAATAGTGAAGGCATGCCGGCTTTAGCGACTTGGTAGTTCTGTCAGCTGTAGTGATGCTTTTGTTCTTAACAGGGCTTGAATATCTAGTGTAAGAGCAGGCATAATTTTTCATGCCAGTAGCTCCTTGTGACTCTGCCTCTAAGAGCTTGAAACCAGTCTGTTTCTAAAAGAGATAGATTTGACTGTTCAGTGCTGAACAAAGTCAGTAGCTAATAATGTTTCTTCTTCATATGTAAGATATTAGACATTAGAGACAGAAAAAATGATCATCCAGTCTCCTCCACTCTACATGCATGATTATTCCTGAAAGTGAACATCATTGTCTTTGCCTTCCTTCTGTGCTGGTTTTAGTAACTTTGTCCATCTTGCATAGGTAACTTGATACATCTCATCTGAAACGTGGATTCATTTTGTATATGCATCTATTTCAGCTTTTCACTGCTTGGCAAAAAAATGTTATGTAATTAGCTCTGAATATTTTTCTGCTTCTAGTTCTTTCTGTAGTGAATTAGGCCATTTTGCCTTTCTATTCAGCAAGGACACGCTTTGTACTAATTAATATTACAGCATTAAGAGGAGCTGCTTGGAGGCTCGCTGGCTCAGTGCCTAATTATCACCCTCATATTCCTGGTTAAGTGGGACATGAGCAATAATCTTTTCAAACACACAGACATACAGAAATGTTCAGGGTTATTATGGAAATTGTCCAGCTGTCTGACCAAATCACACTAGTATTTAGTTACATCTTATTTCATAAGTCAAAATCTCTCTTCATGTTGCCCTTTGAAGATGATGTTTGCTATTGCCTCAGATCAAATTCCATCACAGACTGAAGTGCTATGACAAGGCAGACCTGAGGTAGTTTTTGCATCACAGAAAAAATGGAACAGGAAATTTATTTTAAAATAGAGTTTTTCCTAAAAAAGTAATAGCACTAGTGAAACCATCAAAGTGTTTTTTTCGGAGATTCTCTATCAATATTCCGTATTTGATACAGATAGTGGAAAATATGCAACGAATTACCCAGAGTGCTTGCATGAGTGTTTCTCAGACTGGGAGGTGGGGTGGTGGTGGTTTCTCACATGCTGTAAATATGCAAGAGCTGCAAGTAAGAAGTGTTTTCTAGAAGCAGTATAACCCTATTTATGGTAGAACTGGCCAGGATAATTAGGGATGTAAAAGATCAGATTCACTTTGGACAGGAACATTGGGCAGAATAGCTCAGAGTGCTAATTTATAGCATGAGCTTAATCATTGGGTAATTTGGTGTTAATTAGTCTTGGCTGGTACGCTCCTATGGTATTGGTCCAACAGGCTCTTTTTGTAACTACGATATTATCATTGGTAGCAGCACAACTGTTATTTCTACAAGCTTTAGTGAGCACTGTAAGCGAGTTGATATCCTTACATGTGTTTAGTCTAAATGTGTGTTACCTCTAGGATCTGACTTTATTTGGTAACTAAGGTAACTAAGGTTTATTTGGTAACAAGATAACTGTAAATCTGACCAAAAGCTTTCTTACTTAAGCATAGGATGCTTTTGTTGGGTAAGATTACGATAAACTCTTGACTATGCATAAAGATGGTTCTCCAGTTAAGAAAGGAATGTTCTTATTTGTATAGTTCTCTTAGCAGATGAAAGCAGATTTACTGTATGCAGTGTGGTCTGATCTATGTGGTTTGTTCACTTAGCAAACACTTGTAGCCTGTCCTACCATTGTGTTTTGCAAAAAGTGAGTAAAATCCTGGTTTTATGTTCATTAGGCATCCTTTCCCATGTATCAGATTATCACCATGTCCTGTGCAGACACTCTGAAGTGTCCTAGCTTCTGTCCTCTCATAGGGATCCTTGATAGAATCTGTGCTGGTGGAGACTCCTTCCAGTTTGAGCCATGAGATAAGCTAGGATTGGAAGATACAGTAAATGAGTTAAATTTTATTTTAAGTTTTTCTTTCCCACTTTAATGAAGAAGATAAGCTGCATCCTGGTAGGGAGGGTCGCCATAATATCAGGAATATCTTTTCCTCTTTCCCTGTAAGTATTAATCCAGATTTAGCCAAGTGATGCAGCAATATGAACATTCTCTCTTGTACATGGGCTGTTGATGCTAGTGAAACCTACAGCTCTGAAATTTTCCAGCGTTCCTCTGCACTAATCATGCTTTATTGTTCCGGGGTTCCAGCTTTCTCTGAGGCTGTCACTTCCACAAAGCCTTTGAATAGACCCCACACAGGCATTGTTTTGTTTTTTTTCCCCAAATTTGTTTCCCTGGGGAACACATTGCAGCTCATTCCGCCCATTTGGTGCTGCTGGACAATGTGTAATAGTTGAGATGGGGTAAAATGATTTTCGTGTGCTCACAAGGCCCCTCAGCTTGGGCACCTGGTGTCAAGGAGAGAGGATAAGGGGTAAATAGACATTTTAATTGGAGTAGTAGATAAAAGGCAAGACAGGAGTGAACACTGCGGGAGACAGAAAAAAGGTTGGGAGCAGGGCAGCAGCAATGAACTTAGCATTTTGTGGCACAGGTGGAGTAGATCATGGGGTCCACAATCATTTTACCAGTCTTAGCAGTCTGCAGCAGTTGTCAGTGCTGTTCCTTATGGGGCAAAAAAGTAAGTAATCATATGGTGTTAAAATGCTTTATGCAAAAGTATGCTGAAATAAGTTGCAGAGAGAAACCTTGATTATTGGAGTTCTGACATTGGCGTGAATCTTTGTATTTTAAAACAGAAAATGGATATAGTGAATAGTATATTTCCTCTGTATTTTCTCAAAAAATCATCTGATGTAAAATTACTTATGAGCTGGTTCAGTTGAATGTAGACCACTGCCCACAACTCTTCCACTAAGAACAGGAAAGGCATTGCAGTATCTGCATCGTCTCTGAATGAGAGAAGGCTCTTCTACCCCTGCTGGCAGAATTTGGAAACCCTATCAATAAGTACTTCATACATATAGATGAAAACACTACTCATGTTTTTAATCTTTCCAGAAGATCTAAAGCATTTAAATTTAAATTTTCGGCTCAGATGATGTATCCCCACTTGGCAACTGTAAAATAGGCCTTCTCTTTAATATTCACTCCAGGGATATAGTGAGCAAAATAAGATTAAAGATATGATTTTAAAATAAGATAGGAGGCTTCTGAGGACTGCACTTTGTAGACATGTTTGGAAATATTTGCTCTAATCTACTGAGACAATGTTTTACTACATATGAAAGATATCTTAAAGATGTGATTTAGGACAATGAACGTGCATTTTATATAAACATGTTTTATCCAGTAAAGACCAAGTATTATCTTGAATTGATGAATTTATTATCATGACAATAATATAAATCATAGGAAAGAGATAATACAGGAGGAGAAAGCCAGGAGGATTAATCACTACAGTGCAGAGGTGAATTATTTTATATACCAATGAAGTTTTATAATGCAGACTGGATTTTTTAACTGGCTGAGTATAAAAAAGTGTTGATTTGCAATCCCTGCAGCATAAATAGTACATTTCTTCATCAGTCAGCAATACTTTTATTACTATAATTATACTCAGAGGCAATGAGATTTTAGGCATCTGATTTTATCCAGATGATAATTATATATTTATTATCCAAGTTTCTAATGTTTATTTTGAAACAAGGCATTCCTACGCATGCTCATGCGTGCAGGGATACACAATACCAGGAGTTACAAGTGCTGTATTGAAGAAACATGGTGTGTTCATATTGTTTTTGAAATGGATTGAACGTCTCACTTTCTAAACTATAGTTATTTCCTAGATGGATAAAATATTTTATTATTGTTAACAGTATCAGTTCATCATGGCATATTGAAGGGTAAAGGGGGAGCAACTGCGAATCTGTTCTTTTTTCCTCAAAATGTCAGATATAAATGAAATTACCAGCGATGTGGATGATGTTCTATTTATTCCATCTTTCCCACTTCCTAGAGATTATCGGCATATTTCAGTAAAGAAGAAACTACGGTGCAATATTTTTAGTGAAAGCAAAGAGGAAGAAAGAGCTCTAGTAAAAATTCAAGTAGCAGAAAGGAGTTTTAGAAGTCAGAAAGAAAATAGTGTTCTCTTCAAAATTCTTGTGAAATTGGCCTACCATGATCCTCAATTTGCAGGCTTTTCTCCACCCTGGAACTGACATCAGTATCAAGTTAGCAAATACTTAGTGGCTTCAGCTGAAGCACTTTAGTTTCTTTGACTGCCCTGACTGAAAACATGATGCAATGATGAATAACACTTTTTGAAAATCAAGTGAAGTTAATTTGTAAATCTCTACACAGACGCTGTCTTTCAGAAAGATAGTAGCCTGGGGCATGTATCCGTGGAGGAGTGGAATCTGTGTGGATTCACAGCTTTAGTTCACAGGATCTCAGTGTGATTCCACATTTTTCTCCCAACAGTGTTTTATAGCATTTAAGTTTATTGTGCCCCTCAGAATTTTTTGAACTGTTCATTCTATTAGTTTTTCCTTCCCATACGCTGGGATAGGTAAATAGCCTTCTGCATAGTTCTTTATATATACCACTGGAATTATTAATGCTTTCGTTGTAAGTGAACGCTGTTCATGAGATACTCGTAGAGTGATTAATCTCTTTTCAAGTATCAACAAGCTATCAGGTTTAGAAATAAACATATAGGTATTCCTTTCTCTGCATCTGTGATTGATGACAGGACCACTGGTACTGTGCTCTGTGTGGGGGAACACATTTTAGGGAATGCTGTGTCTGGCCAGATCTGGAGATGCAGATCTTAGTCTCTCTGTCATCTTTCGTAAGAAGGTCTGGGAGGAATGAACACATAGGATCAGATTTGAAAGAAAGAAAAAGTGGTGAGGAAATCTCCATCTTAAGCTTGGAATAGAGGAAAGGTTCTACCTCGTGCTGAGCGTTTAGGCTGAATAGTTTTGTTTTGTTTTTTAGCTTGTGTTATTTTGATTTATTCCATCCTTTTGATATTCCACAATCATGGTCTTCAAAGAAAACACAGTTATTTTAAAATACATTCTCTTTGTGGCATGCAAATTAACACTGCAGTGTTTCAGATCTTATTTTGGTACTTTAGTATGTATAAGTGTACATAAACAATGTGGGTTTTGGTTAATTATATTCAAGAAAGCTGAATTTAAAGTAGGCTGGGTAGGAGCCTGGAACCTAGGAGTCCTTCCAGGAGAGTGGAGGGCTTGTTTGCATGTCTGGTTGTGAGAAACAGGGTTTAGTTAGTATTACGGTCCATGTTGCCGTAGTAATGGTACTTCAGCCTTTCAGCAATCTTGTTTCTGGGTAGCTCAGGAGCAAGAGTGTGAACTACAGGACTGTGGAGATTTCTTCTGGTTTTATGCTTCTGTTTAATAAAATGGAATTCCTAGCAGCTACTCAATTATGAAAATGATTGTGGCAGACTACTTGTCGTATTTCACTGCGTATGCATGTTAAAAAGCATTTCTCAATGACTGATGAAGACGTTCAGTGGAGACCCAATTATTATCTGAGATGCTGAGGGAAAAATAATTTCAGTATGAATTAACCAAGTTCTGCAATGACACTGGTATGTCCTATTCAAAAGAAAAAACTTGCTGTGCTTGCAGACTGGTTGATAATACTATAAAAATTGAGATTAACAAAGTAAAATTCTTAATTTGGGAGAAAATAGAAACTTCATTATTAATGTTAACAGCATTTTAATGCAAGATTATAAAGGTGAAATAAAGCAATGGCAGGGCTACTGAACAACCTGATGTTGTTCAAGATGTCCCTGATCACTGCAGGGGGGTTGGGCTAGATGACCTCTAAAGGTCCCTTCCAACCCAAAGCATTCTATGATTCTACTTACTTCTTTAAAATTGCAAAGTAAAATTATAATATGCGTCCATTGAAATAAATATGCAAGTTTGCTAAAACTTGCAAGAAGGAGAAGCTTCTCACTTAAGGATCGTAGATGATGTTTCCTGGACGTATTTACTGCAAAATTCCAGTTTTACACTGTAGTACACCAGAACAGGGCTTGGACAGGCTTTTTAGTTATTCATTGCTGCTTTAGGCTGGGAAAATATATATATTTTCAGCCCATTTCTGTGCTTGAGCAGAATAGAGGGTGGAGTCCCAGGTGGGTCATTCCAAAATAATCAACTGGTACACTGTAGTACATTAGTATAATTGACAAACCTTAAGTATATTAATGGTATTTTGACTCTTTTTTTTCTTTTGTTAAGTTTGAACATTAGTATAACAAAGGGAACCTCTGTGGAATCATAATCTATTGTATTGCTGCATATGGAATATACCGCCAAGATGTTCTGCTCATACCATCATAGACTAAAAAAACCTCAGAGTCTTTGCCGTTGACTTCAATGGCAGTGATCACTGTTCCTCAGGTAGAAATTTCACTGGAGATTTTGTGTGTAATGTGAGAGTCTCTAGTTTCAAGACTTGATCATATCATATTGCTTCATGTAAAAAAAATGACATTCTCCATATAGAGTTATGTATACGCTGTTTAAGACTATGGTTTGCAAAATGCCCTGAGAGATCTTGATTATGACTTTGCCCACACTGAGCTAGCCCACTGTACTGAACACAATTATAGGCACCTAAAATTTGTTTTAATAAGTGTGGTGAAATCATGATGCCAGCTCATGACAGAAGGCTTTGACTGTGTCCCTCTGAATCCTGAAGTCCTGCATGTACTGTCAGTGTCATCCCATGTCCCAAGATGACGTAGTCCCATCCAGAGGTTCTGGCACCTCCAGGTGGTGTCAGACTAGAGACGAAGCAGCGGTGGTGGCAGAGACTCCTAGCAGACATTAACTGTACTTCCTGCCTGAGACTGAAGTGCCTCCACGAGGTCTGAAGTCAGTTCATCTGGGGTGTCCTCGTGGAGTAACTACCATGGATGGAGGAGTAGGGCCACATTTTCTTCTATATTGGTCACTGACAAAAGGAAGCTTCCTAGCCTGGTACGGCCCTTGAACTGCTGCCCACTCCTGCTCTGCCACATCAGTGATGATGAAGTTGCAGTGCGAAGCCCAAGGATGATTAAAAGAGACTTCATGGCCTTGGGATGGTTAGTGGGGGAATCTGGGGCACTGGTGTTTTTTTCCTCCCTCCTTCCACTTGTGGGCAGTGATATTTGAAGGAACAGGTGGACCCAATCTATTAATACATGGCTCTGTGGCTGATGTCACCATCAAAATTTTGCTTTTTTTGACAATGGGATGGCCTGCGCAGCACCAGGCTTGCTAGCATTAAATGACAGCCACCTTTCTCAAAGGGGAAAGAGGGTCTTTCTTCAGGAGCTCGTGGGGCTCATTGACAGGGCTTTAAACTAGATGTGAAGAGGGAGGGGGGACATATCAGGCTTGCCTGTGACAAGCTGTGAGATGACACACAATGGTCAGAGGGACAAGATGCTAGTATGGGCCCTCAGCCTGTTGCCCACAGGCATGCTGGGGACACTGCAGCACAAAGTCTTGTGGAGATGAGCTGGGGGCTCCTGAGGTAGTAGGAGCCAACAAGGAAACTTCTGTGAAACACCTCAAGGGAAATAAGGGGTATTCCACTAAGAAGGTGACATGGCTGACAGCCCAGATGAAATGCCTCTACATGAATGCGCACAGCATGGGAAACAGGAAGAGCTGGAAGCTACCGTGCTGCTAGAAAGCTATGACTTGATTGCCATTGCTGAAACTTGGTGGGACGAATTCCATGACTGGAGTGTGGCTATTGATGGCTACAGGCTGTTCAGCAGGGACAGGCAGAGAAAGAGGGGTGGAGGCGTTGCCCTCTACATCAAGAAATGGATAGAGCTTGAAGAGCTGTCCCTGAAGCATAGCCATGAGCAGGTCGAAAGCTTATGGGTAAGAATCAGAGACAGAGGCAACAAAAGGAACCTTGTTGTTGGTGTCTACTACAGGCCACCTGATCCAGGGGAGCCTACCGATGAAGCCTTCTCCCTCCACCTCTAGGAGGCTTCACGTTCACAGGCTCTCGTCCTGCTGGGGGACTTCACTCCAGCATCTGCTGGAAAAGTAGCATGGTGAGCTGTAGGCAATTCAGGGAACTCCTAGAATGCGTTGAGGATAACTTCCAGTGACTGGAAGAAGGGAAACGTTGTGCCAGTTTTTAAAAAGGGTAGAAAGGAGGACCGTGGGAACTACCGGCCTGTCAGCCTCACCTCTGTGCCTGGGAAGATCATGGAGCAGATCCTCCTTGGTCAGACTGGACTGGGCTCTGAGCAGCCTGCTCTAGTGGAAGGTGTCACTGCTCACTACAGGGGTGTTGGGCTAGATGACGTCTAAAGGTCCCTTCCAACTCACAGCATTCTGTGATTCTAAAATAGTGGTGCAAGGTCAGAATTGATAGGAAACTCCCGATGGCTTTGTGGTGGCACTTTTGTGTGAGTGAGGACAGAAAGATGCAGAGCAGAAACAGGAAGAGAAACAGAAATAAGGCTTGACTCCCCATGTGAGGCTTACAGGGGAGATGCATGTCACTGCCCCTGCCACCTAGCATTGTCCTGTGTGACAGACAAAAGGTTGATAAAGTGCTTCCCAGAGTATCCAGCTGAAATATCTGCTCTCTGGAAACCAAAGATTTATGAAATAGCTTTCCTTCGAACTGCTGAAGTGGGAACACTTGATTTGGGCTCAGATTTGAACTAGTCTGAGTAAAATCCTCCAAATGTGTATTGCGTAATTGCAAGGTCCTCAGCAGCAACTGCATCGTTCTGTTGATCTGCTCTTACTATGCTGCCCTACTTGGTGAAGAAATCTGAATTTAGCAAATCCAAGGAGCTATTATTTTCCTGGGTTCCTTGGGTTAAAATATTAACCCAAGCCTTCCTATGCCTGGGCTTCAGCTGTCTGTTCCTCCTGCACTGGGAAGCAGCAGGCAACTCTACAACAGCTGCCCGCATTTATTCATTGCCAGGCAACCTTCCCCTCTCCTTTTGTCTTTTCAGTACACGTAATTATCTTTTCCTTACTTTCATCTGCAGCAGCAGCATCCCTTTTGTAAGGAAATAGTCGTTTTCCCTTCCTCCATTCAGCAAAGGAATTACCTGTTACCTTTATTATTTAAATTTTCTTCATTTCACTTACTTTCTTGCCTCTGCCCAGATGTTTCCACTTGGCTGTTATGCCTCTGGCTACTGGTACTGAGCAGAGGCGGTCTGGAATGGGTGGTTTGGTTAAGCGAAACCTAAAAAGCCTAAATGCTGCTAGTCCAGAGGCTGCGCTTGGGAGAATACATCTTCCAGCCCAGCGAGCCCTGCATCTGGCTGTGGTTCTGCCCTCCCTGCCCCTCACAGAAGCCGTCTGTCTTCCTCGACAGCATCTGGTGCTTAAACTGTTGTTCTGTGACTCCACCAAGGGATCCTGTGCCAGATGGCAGGATCCACAAAATGGATCCCTGTCACTCTCACTACTTGTTTTTGGACTTGAACACAAATATAATCTAAATGAAAACAGCATTAAGCACTTTGCATAGTGCACCTTCTGGCTAATTTATTCTTTTGCTAATTGGATGAACTCTTTGGATCAAGATTTTTGTAATTTAAGTAGTAACTGCCAACTCTTATTTTTATTGCTTTTTATTGCTTCAGGTGAATATATTATTTTGATAGTTAAATAATTGGCCACAAAAAGTTGCCAGTTACTAGAAAAATTACAACAGTGAATCATGAAGTCAGACAACCATTCTTTAAAAAAGAGGGTGGGGGCTGTAAAAGACCTCCAGATGTTATTTTGTTCATGCCCCTCGTCAAAAGAGAATGTCCTGAGCAGGGTGGCCCGAACAGGTAGTATTGCTCAAATATTGATAACTAGAAATACTCTCTGGCATATCCCGAAGGGCAGTAAGTGCTCTCCACTGAGTATGTGTGGTAATTTGAGCCGTTCTGCAGCATACCCAAGAGCAGCGTGATCCAAGTAGAGCTGGTGGCTTCGTTTCAGCACTGTTCACGTGCTTGTGCAGCGAGAGAAACGGCCTCCACAGACCCAAGTTGCCCAGGAGGTATCTGGGGTTGTGCTCACTAGTGTAGTTACAAGGAGGGCAGCGCTGCAGGTAGTAAAGGTACGGTGTGCCTGAAATGGAATGCAAAGCAAACTGTGATGGGAAATGCTTCACAAACTTCGGTTCATCAGTAAAAAAATTTTGTGCAGATAAGGATCTTTTTGTGGTAGGAACAGACTTCATCATCTGTTTTTTTCATGGCAATTAATTTTGATAGACTGAAGATGAAAAGAATGTGGAAACAATAAGCATTGTTATTGTTAAGTAGTATTTTGGTTATTAAATAGAGAATGTTTTAAAATTTGAAGTGATGGGAATGCACTTAAAAAAGCATTTTATCACAGCACATGCTGAAAGTTAAAGCCAAATGGCATTAACATAGCAATTTTGTACAGTTTTATACAGTCTGTTTGTCGATTCTCGTGCTCAGACTTCCTAATGTACTTTTGTTTTAAGTTTAAATACCTATCTCACAATGTATACAAGGCAAGTGATTGTGACTTTCTGATTTGAAGCATTTATAAGTCTTATCTGTGAATAATGTGTTCTGTCAGACATATAGTTAAACAACTTCTCTGCAGATGCCCTTTAAACTTTGTTTCTCTCTATCACGCCCAAGGTTTTGCTGAAACCTCACGGTGGCGGGGACTGCATGTGGCAGGCGGGGCTGTACAGAAGTGTGTCAATACCTACATTAACTTCACCATCCACGTTGAACATTACATTCGCTGTTGCTTTGACAGTGCTGCTCAGAGCTTGCTTGATTCCACTCTTGCAGCACTATGTGATCAACTGAAAACTGTGTTACAGTGTTATAATACTGGTTTTAAATCTAGCCAGACCAAGAATTACTTCTGGAATGTGAAGTTAGTGCTGCAATGTGCATATACCTTCCAAGATATTACTGTGCCCAGATTAAGCACAACACCCAACTATTTCAGGAAAGCTAAAACTTTAACATCTTTGTGTGGTAATACAGGATTAAATTACTGAAGGCTAATTGTTCAGCAACATGCAGTATCTCTGCTGGTATTCTTACTTGCACTGCAAATACCCCGTTTTTGAAACACAGACATGCTCCAACTTAAACAAGCAGGGCTGTGTTTGATATGAAATGTCTGAGTTAACACCTGTATGCAAAACAGTACTCTAAAGATTAAAAGAGATAAGTAATTGCAAGAGGTCTGTTAAGAGAACAGTGAGGATGTATGTGCAGTGATTTCACTAGGGCACTGAGACCTATTATGCAGTGGAAAGTGATGCTGCTTAGAAAGTATGATAATAAGGTACATTGTGCAGCAGGGGTTGAGCAGATTGAACTAGAAAATATTTCTTCATTAACAATTGTCTTTGCCTTAAGTGAGTGGGTGTGATAGGTACAGCTTGGGAATAGACTCAATAAACTCATGCAATTACAGATAATGCAGCTGACATTTTTAGAGCTCTTTTGTTCATTTGTGAAAATGAACTTTTAAGTGAACTGGCAATATCTGTGAACCCCATACAGTATGTGTCATTCATCCGTTGCTTTGCTGTATACCTTCCAGTGAATTAAGCAACAGTATCTGGCAGGCATGTTTCATTTTCATGTCCTCCACTTATTAAACCTGGATGTTTAACAAATGCAAATGAGATTAATATTATGTTGACTACTGCTGAAGTTTATGGAACTTCTCTTTCAGTCGCAATTATGCTCAATTAGTTGTTAGGACTCTTAAATGTTCGTGTTTAATTGATTTACTTTATCTTGGGGATTGATGTAGTAAATACTTCCAATGGAGACTTCTAATGTGCAGTGCCACCCCTGTTACTGACAACAAGGAAAAATGGAAAGGAAACCTTTTCCAGTTTAAAGATTCTTAATTTGTTTTATCTCCATCCTATTATTGGGGTATTTCAAATTCTGCTTAATTGTTGCTAGATATAAATGCTCTATTCTGTGTTTTCAATTAAAAAATTTTCTACATGTTGATAGTGTATGGAAGTTTTAAAAGTAACACAATAGAATATAATTGTAAAATTCCTCTAAGAATTCTCATTTTTTCATATATTAAACTGAAGATAAATGATTCATCGTAGGTATTTAGGCAAATATATCTGTTACTTAACCTGTAGCACTTTTACCAAGACACTAAGTAAATGGGAAATTGAAAACAAAGCTGCAATACAAAGGTGGGCAGAAAATACAAACTTATTTTAGTGAGGAGCTATTACAACTGTTCAGAAGTAAATTTTTTTTTAAAAAACCCTCTTAGGTAACATTTATAGCAATTTAAATCTTATAAGTTCTATTGTAATTTTCTGTGGCTGGGAGACAACTAATGCAGGCACAGAATTGTGTATAGTTTTCTAATGGAACAACACTTTTTGCAATATATTGCTTTTATTTTCAGTGACTATTCAAGTAATAATTTCATAAGTTACCTTTTATTACCACAGACAGATTAAGTGCAGTTTTTATGAAAAATAAGGATCTGTGGGGCTTGGTTTAGTGTTTTGCTGCTTATATATATATCTCTCAGGTTACATTTGCCTTTAGAATACATTTTTTAAGATGCCCCTCTCCCACGCAAGGATTTTTCTCAGCTAAACGAGATTTTGTAACAAATGCAAAGCTCTGTGTGGAAACTGAAAAAAAAAAAAAAAATCATATTACCATTTCCATATTACAATCACTTGATTAGGACATGCAGCTACATCATCTAAACAAGTTGTAGGCATTAGGCTCCTCATCTGAATTACTTTATAGAGAAGGAGAGGTTCATTTGTACCTGTAAAGGGGGTCTAGGGCAAGCAGGCTTTCCTGATACAGTTACCCATTTCTTTGCATGTAATGTTGCAGTACAGTAAGTCAGACAACTTAGAGAAAGCGTGTAGAGATTTAGCAGATTTTAGGTTCAGCAGTTCTACATTTTAGCAGTTAGGTGCTTCTAAACCAAAGTATCTCAGGAATGTATTGTCAAAAACATGTGAACTACTTGCCTTGTGGGTGTCCTTGGATTTTGAAGGCTGTATTTCTGGACTTGAACACCCTTTTCTTGTCCAATATCTACTGAAAGCCATAAAGCCCTCCTGTGAATGTGTGCCTAAATCTGATCTGGTTTTGGATCCTGTCATCTGATGTAGGAGTGAATTTTAGTAACTGTGTTAAAAGCTGGTCTCTCATTGCCTAGTTTTCTAATTTTGGCTTTCTTGTGGATTGTGTCGATCTGGTTGTCTGTTTTTGAATAAAGCTTTTGTAGCCACATATCTCTTTCATCACAACAGACACTGACAGCTCGTTATGTTATGCAGAAAGATATTTAAAAACCTTTATTTTAGAGCGTTTTTCTGTATATGTTAGATAAAACTATTACATAGGGTTTGTTAGGGAGTGAGGTTGTGTGAACTTGGTGTTAATCCTTTATCTGTAACTGTCCCGTTGCTTGCCTGCTCTCCTAAATGCTATCACAAACAATTCTGATCTTGGACGTGGATTAAATATTAACAAAGGAATCCTTATGAAATAATGGTGGTCTTGTATTCAGAAGTTGACTTTATTCTTACTATAAATTAATTCATCTATTAACCTGTTTTATGGATAAGCACATGCACATATTACCCTTATCAGTAAATTCTGCTGCCATTTGCTCACTGTTTATACAGGTACCCCAGGAAGCTGTAGTTCTCTGATACTTTCAACTCCTTTCACATTAAATAAAATATGACAGAGTACCTCTGACTGGTATACAAGCCAGATTTCTCATTTTTTATGTTGCCTTTGGGATCTGATTCCTACTTTTATTTATGAAATTGCGTTATAGGGTTCACCCATTTGAGCTGCACAGTAGTGTTCTACTGTCTGTTTTTCATGCTTTGCTTTTCATCTGATGTCTCAAGGCAGAGTTGCAAAGCAGAATTTGCAAAATAGAGAGGAGAGAGTAGAATACTGGCAGAAGTGGTGAACAAAATGTACTTTGGGTGAACACAACATCATTTGTGGTGATTTCTCCTTTTGATGACTCGCATTTGAAGATGCGGTAGAAATTGTAGCAGAAAGAAAGATATGCATTTACATATTTTTTCAAGACTAATTTAAAATATTTCTGAGGTACAGATACTTATCAATAATCCTTTGTGTCTTAAGCCAATAAGAGATTTAGAATCCTATTTTAAGTACAGTATGGACATGTTTGTGACAAATGAGCAATTCATATTAGAAATATTTACACTTTTGCAAGAAAGCTGATGTTCATGGGACGCTGTCAGAGCCTTGCAGTGCACTTGCCAAAAGCCATTCTCAGTTACTGCACCTGAAGTACATGACTGCAACCTTCATTATGTGTGACTTTAGAGAGTATATATCTACCTACTGTAAGGTTGATGGGGTTTGTTACTACCAACCATCTTTGTTGGTACGTTGTTTTGTCCAAAAGTCTTGCTGTTCTGTTGATGTTGAATCTTGAATGTGTGTCTCTGCATAAGGTTGGACTGACACCCGGGGCAGTAACTAACTAATCTCTTTTGGTGACATGTGATGCACTTTATATTTTTACAGTTCTTGCAAGAGAAGGAACTGATTCCAAAATAAACTTCAGAAGATTTCACAAGTGGCAAACGTTAACTGCAATTGCAAATTACATAGCAGTTTGAATTACCTTACTTAGATACAAGGAATCATGGACTGTTTTTTTAATGGATGCATGTGAATACGTTTCTTTAATTTTGGCCCTTTGGTCATGAATTAGCACTGTTCTGTAAATCTGAACTTTTTAAAATGTTATTTTCAGAATCTAAGTTAACAAATCAGATCGTAATAGTGCATGATCTACAAACAGTGGGTGCTGGCAGAATCTCAGAGTCATGCAGTGCTTCTGCTTTGTAACACAGTTTATGAGAAGCTTTTCTAGTTGTTTTCATCTGAACTGTGTTTTTCTTTGCCTAACAGGTTAAGAAGTTGAAAATTAACTGATAGCAATTGACATTACAAATAGCTTCAGGGTTCTTGATGAAGTTAATGTTCTGGAGGTGGTGTGCAATGAGATCATTCGCAAATCAATACATAGCCTGTTTTCCTTATTTCGAAGTTTGTTTTCTATTTTTTATCAGTAATATAATCCAGGCATTTCAGTCCAACACAGTACTTCTTGGGTGGTAAAACTCAATAGGTATTTAGTCTTATGCCTTATAAAACTACTAGAGGCAAATTATAATTGTCTTGAAATACAATGCCTGTCATAACTTATTACAGTTTATGTATTATCTATTGTGTAAATACAATATCGGTTCCTTTAAATGCATACTAAAGTTACAGCAGAAAGTAACATTGCAGTGGCCAACACTAAGACTTAGAAAATTGTAGGGTCCATGGCAGCTTTCTCAGAACATTATCAGTTACGCACATTAAAAGATTGCTTCTACTGACTGATTTGGCTTTCCTGGTATTTACTGACTGCAGAATATGAATTTAGTTGCCATATATATTTACTCAATATGATGACAGCTGCAGAAACAAAGATTCCTGTGCAAAGCTCTTTAAATTCTTTACTTCCCTAAATGCATCCTAGTGATGTGGAGTGAATCTAGAAATGTTTTGGGAAAGATGATTTTGGCTTAATTACATTTTATTTTATAAATAGCTCTACATTTTAAAGTATGTTCTTTCTGATATTTGGGTTGCATTTTAGAGATAAAAACTTCCTGATTAATCATTTTAAATGTCATTGCAAAATTATTAATAATGCCCCTAACTGATATTTATTACCATCTTATACAACCACATTTTTTCTTTTGAGTTTGTTTGAAAGAAAGAATTCTAGGGTATATTCATAATGCTTTGAGACTGGTTATAAACAAACACACAGAAATCAAAATTGACACTTCCAACTTCCATCCTACTAATAGAATCCTATAAATTGTATTGAAAACATTTGAAAAAAAATGGAAAAATAAGTTGGATATTGTAGTATCAGTCAAATAATACTGTTGGTATGTTGTATATGCATTGCCACTACGAAAGATGTCACTAGTGGGTTTGGACCTAATGAATCTCTATAAAAAAGCAAGGCCTGTGTCTTGAAAGTGTAGGTTTTAGATTATTGGGGAAAACTGAACTAGTTGCTTATATTGTTCAGGATATTGGTAAAGAGAGCCAAGATTTGAAAAATATTTCAAAAATTCCAGGGGAGTGGAAGACAGGGAGTTTTTTCCTAATACATGTTTCTATTATGTTATGCAGTTTATGTAAAAATATGTGCTGCAACAACAATGTTACAAGAACAGTAGTATAACTGAGGCATGAAGACAAGAATAATTTTTCAGATGAAGGTTAGGCTAAGCAACTCAGGAAATCCTTTCTGCTAGTGCCAGATCTGGTTAAAGAAAAGGGTGTGTGGAAAGCAGGGGGAAATAATCAGGAGGCAGTAACTGAGGCAGTAAGGGTTCTTAAGTGCCTTCTTCGGACTGGAGCGAGTCGACAGACGGCCTCGAGCACAGGACAGGCTGCGTTTTGTTAGTGGGCCTTGAAGGGAACGCGTAGCTCTGTTGGTTAGAAGCTTTGTTTGACTGGGTGAATGGAATCTCACTTTGAGCATGTAAAAGGGTATTCAGCAGCAGAAGTTAATGCCAACATTCCTGAAAGGTAAGGCTGAAGTTACTGACAGCAAGGTAATCTCAGTAGTTAATGTGAAGGAGACCTTGTGACTGAGGACAGCTGGGAGTGTCAAGAGACGTGGCTGTGGCATGTATGTCCTGCTGCAGACATAGTTCTGCTTGCTGCACAGACAGCAGATTTATGGTAGCTGAGTGTGCAAGGTAAAAGCTGAGGCCAAGAGCAGGCACGAGGGAATATAGTTTGCTGAAGGCAAAAGAGATACTGAGTCAAGAGAGGAATTAGTGGAAATGGAGTTTGAGATTACTTCTTTTGTCCAGAGGAAGCTTTTAAAACATGTCCGTGAAAAGCCAAACCACACACTCATCTAGTCAATACAGGCTGAGGAGATGAACAATGTGAAATCATTGCCCCTGTAAAAAGATACATGCGGTTCTAAATGCAGCTGGGAACTTGGAATCGAATACTGAAGCTGGAAGGAAAAAAAAAGTGAGTCAAAGAGTAAAAGTTGTGCTTTCTAGTTGAAGCACCAGGAGATTCGTTCTTAACTAACACCCGATTTGAGCAGCTGAACTACTTTTTAATTCTGCAAAAGGCTTAAACAGAGCTGCACTCCTTTTCTTTTTAAGCAAACAAATCTCTGACATAAGAGCTCTGCAGGCTCCAGTAGCTGGGCTCACACAGTGGGTGCTCGGATTCACGTCTGTGCCATCCAGTGTTCTCGCTGGAGTAACTGCACCATTTCATGGGAGTTACTTCCTCCGCAGCTGTGGATATCAAGACCAGAACCCAACAAAATGAAGCTACTACGTTTCCCTTAAACATAAATGCTGTAATTACAATACAGTTTTTACAAAAAAGTAACAACTTTTTAACATAATTTAAAAATTCCTCTGTTGTCTTATGTCTAGGATCTGTAATGATTAACTGCTGTCAAAATTACTGTCAGATTGAAAACTACTTAGTGTTGTGCTTGCTTTCACTTTTGACAGTTACATTTAGAAAATAATTCAACAATGTTGTTAAGGCCTCTAAATTATTCTTGAGTTTATTTTAAATAGTATTACCAATTAACATATTTTAAAATACTTTAGAGATTCTGCAAGTGGATTATACTGTTATTTACTTAATATCCAATATCATGCTTCTTGCATCACTTCTAAGTGTCGGTGACAGTCATATTTAGCTGAATATTCAGCTTGTGTAGGGAAAGCTGAAAAGCGAAAAACACTCCACATGCAGGCAGTCTGCAAGACGCTGATATGACCTCTTTTACCTTGCTGTCTTGGAAGAAGGGCAATCCGCTTTCTTATGAAAAAGACCGGTGCCCATCACTGTGAAAATAGCACTGGTCGCTTGTACTCAGCCCATTGATTTTGATTACCTTTGGATGACCCAAATTTTAAAGTGAGGAGTAAGTGATGTGGTAAACTCTTACACATCATGTTTAGTCATGCCCTTGGAAACCGTCATAAATAGTTTCTGAATCAGATGCCTATTATGAGGAGATACTAGGGAGAACCGAACTTATCTTTGCAGACAGTCACAGACCTATTTAAAGTTGCAAGTAGGCACAAGATGGTTTGGGGATGTTTTGAAAGGAAACTTTGGTAACAATTTAATTGAAAGTGTTAAAGGCTGTGAAACATAGACGCTTCTGTTATGCAACTCAAGGTACAACATACCTGAAGCTTAACAGTCAGTGCTAATCTCGTAAAAAGAGATGTGTTCATAGCTAACAACATATTTCATCTCTTTTATTTTTAATAGAACATCTTAATTATGGACTACAATTAATCCATCTGTTAAAGCAACACTTGGCCCTTTATTCTTTTTATTTCTACTTCTTTTTATTCTATTTCTATTTGTTTTAAAGTTCTAAAATAGCTATTTTTCTAAAAGCACAGTACAATTTTTCTTTGTTATTTTGCAAGAGTTCTATCATTTGGATGTGTTTTGCTTTTGAGAGCCTTTGTTTGTATATAGACAGGCTATTGTGTTACGTGGTTTGGGCTGATATTAGCTGGCAGAAAGAAAGAGAAGCCTGTCTTGGCAAACCCTGGTTTTTATGTAAGAGAACATCTGTGGGCTCTATCTTTGTGGTGTAGCTGGACTCTCACAGCCTAAAAGAAAACTAGAATCTAAAAGCAAGCACATCTGCCCCCTTAAAATCGTAGGGATTATACATTTTGAGTTCAAGGATAAGGATTTACTGGTGAACTCTGAGGAATGGTGCCGACTGCTTTATCTGTTTGCTGTGTTGTAGCTACAAGGCAGGTTATGGGCCCTCTTCTGCCTTGCTGTCACTGGGCTTATACTCGAGGGGTTTTCTTTTGGAAACTGGCTGTTTGCCCTCCAGCTGTGTGGTGGTTTAATCAGTAGCTAGTGGCAGGAGTGATTCCTCCATGTGACTGAAGCTACAGTGGGATGATCCGGTGGGGATCCAGACTCAGCCATCACAGCAAGAGCTACCTAGGGGCTGCAAAAACCAGCCGAGACAGGGAGTAAGCGCATGTGTTGATTAGTCCACGCTGGCATTTTGTGCTGCTCTAGTCACACTGCTAGCAGGTTAGCTGGCTTGAGCATGCTTCGACTGTATCTTTAAAAATTGCACTACACCCTCAGCCTTGTCCATCCGTTGCTACCGTCCATGCTTCCGTGGAAAGGTGCGGTGTGTCCGGTGCTCGCCATTCCTCTCAGCCGCTTGGTGGAGAGGGAGCACTTTCCCACAGTGGTCTCCTGGAATGTTTCTATGATTCTTCTCTTCCCCATCTGTTGGATTGGACACGGGCTGTTTGCTGCTGCTTTCTGAACCCAGCACCTCTGCTCACACCAGATTCAAGGACCGTCCCTCCTCTAGGATTAATTATTCAAACTTTATATGCTCCCTCCATTGCTTAGCTGAGAACTTGAATGTGGGCAAGTGCTCTATTTGCACTGGCTTTAGGCTATAAACTAAGGAGGACAAAGAAATAGAGAACAGAATAATTGAGAGTTTGGATCACCATTTTTAGAAATTACTGTTATTTCCTCGTGCATACTGGGTAGGGTTTCATTCAGTTTGCGTCCTAGGGTGCTGCTCAGATAAACTGCCCAGTCTTAAGTGTGTAGGTAAACACTGTCTAGGCAGCATACCTGAAAGAAAACAATAGAGGCAAATGCACTTTCTCCATTTACAGCAGTTTTGAGTGCATTTGGCTGTATTTGAGTGTACTTGAATGTGTTTAGAGCTCCCTTGCTTGTACAGTTATTCATGCTTGCAAGATACGCAAGTTCCTTTCCTGCTTATTACATTCACTTCATGAAGACTGCTTTGGAGCAGGGAATAAGTCCATGTTCTGTGCAAAGGAATGGTGAAAACAATCAGAATTACTGCAAAATTAATGTCTTAAAATGTCATATTGGTGCGAGAGACAAAGGGAATGAATCTTTATTAATAACTTGTGTTGTAACTTGGTTTTCCCCTGCTGACTCCTCTCCTCTTACTTTGCAAGGAGAGATGTCACCTCATGTCCTTGTAAGTTTTTGTCTCATTTCTGGACACTTCTTTATCAGTCTGGTATTTTTATGTTGGGGGGGACAGTAGATTAGCTTGGCCTTACATAAAAGTCTTCAATTGTAAGGAATTTTTGTTTGCCTTCCAGTAGGCTGTAGACCCTCAGCTGTAGACAAGACAAGAAGTCAGAGATGGGACATAAAATATGCCTAAGCATCACAGAAAAATGGTCAAAGAAGTAGAATTTGAACGATGAGATGAAACATGCAGGATGGCCATTCAATTTTAAATGTTAATGTGTTATTCAAGAATGCTTTCAAATCTCAATGTGTAACTTAAACATGAAATTTTTACGATTTATTCTGCAATCGGTCCCTCCTCACAAAATGGTAAGATGATGCAACTCGAGAGCCACTTGCAAGCAACTAGCTAGATTCAATTAAGAGTATCCAATCAGGGAAAAGTATGATATCATATGCTTAACAATAAGCTTCTGGACAGCCACTCCCTCTCACTGTGTCTCACTGCCCAAAACACTGGCATTTGAGTTACTTTAAAGCTGCTTTTGAAATTTTCAGAGAGCAGTTTAAAAACAGTTGTGCATTAGGCCTTCCGTAGCAAAATACAGAGTTTAAAGTTGAATTTCAGTCTCTGCAACTGCCAAGTAACTGGGCTCATAATACTGTACTTACTTTGGTCTGTATTTCTGTAACCAAGATAGGAATGTGGCCTTTACCCCACTGAATTGATATTATCATTCTAAAAGTTTGGAAGCCACAATACTGGGATGTGAACAATAGCCCAGCACATGTGTACACATACTTTGCCCCTCAGAATCTCTTGGTTTTTGTTTATTTCTTTCCCCAAAGGAGAAGTTTTAATTTAGATTTCTAGTAGGCTGTATAGTTTTTCCTCTGAACCATCTCAAATAAATTATCTGTAATCAAGAGGAATGTTTCCAATCAGTTACTGCAGCCGTGTGCTTGTACTTCAGATTATTCACAGTCTGTAGGAGTTGTATAATGAAGATTTTAATGACTGAACATAACACTTACATTGAAATGGATGCAAGCATGCCTCTTCATATTTTGGAGGGCTGGATGTCTATTATGCATAATATTCCATATGAAGTTAGCACCAAGAAGAGGGGAGAAAAGTGTGCTTTAGACTGAGAGTGGAAAAAATGCTCTTTTCCTCTGCACTGATTTTCAGCATCACCCAGGAGATTCAAATGCATCACTCATTCTTTCCAAAGACCTTCTCATTTTATTGCAGTCACTAATTAAAAGTTGCCCAGTCTCTCTATGTAACACTGATAATCACAATCGTAAATTGTATGTCACGAATTATATGAAACCGCTCCTGCACATTTGTATGCAAAATCTGTAACCTGTGATAGCTCAAGTGTTTTGTGTCTTGTACTGCCTATTAGCAACTTAGATGTTTGCAAACTACTGTGTTCATTTTTTTTTGAAAAGTGCAACAGCCAGTCTAAGTTGTCAATATAATATGGGACAGAAAGGAGAAACCTGTAATATCAACATGTGTTAAATTTACCATAAAATATGTACTTTTTTGTTCTTGCTAGAAATGAAGTGCTGTATTGTTTTCTTCCCCATTAGGTGTGTTTTGTCAGATCCTAAGTAACAATGCCATAGTGCTGTAAAAGTAGAGAGAAGCATTCAGATATGTGATACTTACCTACTTAGAGTTTTAGGATTACACTGATGACCTCAGATTTCACTGGGTAGAAATGTCCTACTCTGTTCTTTGAAGATATTTTTTTTTTAACCTACAGTATATGACACAGGTTGCCTATCCGACAGAGCCTCTGGCATTGACAGTAATCTCTCCTGATCTTTAGCAATGGCGCGTCTTTGTGTTTTGAGGATTGAGATAGTTGTGTACTTAATCTTTTATCTCTGTCTTTTCTTCTTTTCCCCTTTCTCCTAGCTTGTTCCCCCACTGCTTCTCTGTCTTCTCTACATACACATTTTTGCCTTCCTACTGACTGCTGACTAGGGCTAAAACACTAGTCCTCCAGTGAAACTGAGCTTGAAAGTGCTGTACTTCTCAGCTTATAATAGGAGAAAACCAGCTAAACTGTGCTGAACCTGTTTTGCACTGCTGCTAGCCCCGTGTGTCAAATGCATTCGTACATGCTCCGTGGCTGCTCTGTCTTCGCCTGGTGCCTGGTGTACTGCCACGGTCTGTGAGTGGTTTGCATGACGGGGACGTTACATTTTGCGGGAGGCCAGCACTACTTCACCTGTTTTTTTCTGTATGTTTGCCTGTGGTGGGTCTGCTATGTAGTCCTGGCCACCAGCAAAACTTGCCCCCACAGCCCATCCACGTATTTCTAGACTCTCACAGTGGAACAGGCAGCAGAGGTTCAACCACATGTGTGCACGGAGGGAAGCGCTGCTACATGCTGCTGCTGCGTGGAAGGTTTAAATCCCACTCCCATGTGAATTTGTCAGAGCTATCGGATTCATCCAAAGCTTTCTGAAACCGGGGGAAAAATGTGCCACAGCTTCACTCAACGTCAGCCGAATCCTAGGTTTTCAGCAGCTTGCAGTGCTCATTGTCAGAGGAGAACGCAAGTCTCTTGTGCCTCAGGAGCATTTCAGTTTTCTTATATTTATAGTAAGAAACATCTTTTCCATTGCCCCTAAAAAGCCTTATAGTGTCTTTTACAAAGTTGCCAGAGTGATACCTCATAGGGCCTGTAATATACAGTAATACATCAGCAGCAAAAGGAAGGCTAGGGACAACGTGGGGCCGCTGCTGAATGAGGCGGGTGTCCTGGTGACGGAGGATGCGGAGAAGGCAGAGCTAATGAATGCCTTCTTTGCTTCAGTCTTCAATGCTAAGACTGGCCCTCAGGAATCCCAGGCCCCGGAGGTAAGAGAAGAAACCTACAAAGAGGATGACTTTCCCTTGGTCGAGGAGGACTGTGTGAGGGATCGCTTAAGCGATCTGGACGTCCACAAATCCATGGGCCCCGATGGAATGCACCCACGAGTGCTGAGGGAGCTGGCGGATGTCATTGCTGAGCCACTCTCCATCATCTTTGAGAGGTCCTGGAGGACAGGAGAGGTGCCCGAGGACTGGAGAAAGGCCAATGTCACTCCAATCTTCAAAAAGGGCAAGAAGGAGGACCCAGGGAACTACAGGCCGGTCAGCCTCACCTCCATCCCGGGAAAGGTGATGGAGCAGCTTATCCTGGAGGCCATCATGAAGCAAGTGGAAGAAAAGAAGGTTATCAGGAGTAGTCAGCATGGATTCACCAAGGGGAAATCATGCCTGACCAATCTGATAGCTTTCTACGATGACATGACTGGCTGGGTAGACGAAGGGAGAGCCGTGGATGTTGTCTACCTTGACTTCAGCAAGGCTTTCGACACAGTCTCCCATGATGTCCTCCTAGGGAAGCTGAGGAGGTGTGGGCTGGATGAGTGGTCGGTGAAGTGGATAGAGAACTGGCTGAATGGCAGAACTCAGAGAGTTGTCATCAGCGGCGCTGAGTCTAGTTGGAGGCTGGTGACAAGTGGTGTCCCTCAGGGGTCAGTACTGGGCCCAGTCTTGTTTAACTTCTTCATCAATGACCTGGATGAAGAGTTAGAATGTACCCTCAGCAAGTTTGCTGACGACACCAAACTGGGAGGTGTGGTAGATACACCAGAAGGCTGTGCTGCCATTCAGCGTGACCTGGATAGGCTGGAAAGCTGGGCAGAGAGGAACCTGATGAGGTTCAACAAGGGCAAGTGCAGGGTCCTGCACCTGGGGAGGAACAACCTCATGCACCAGTACAGGCTTGGGGTGGACCTGCTGGAGAGCAGCTCTGCGGAGAGGGACCTGGGTGTCCTGGTGGACGACAGGTTAACCATGAGCCAGCAGTGTGCCCTGGCTGCCAAGAAAGCCAATGGGATCCTGGGGTGCATCAAGAAGAGTGTGGCCAGCAGGACGAGGGAGGTTGTCCTTCCCCTCTACTCTGCCCTAGTGAGGCCTCATCTGGAGTACTGTGTCCAGTTCTGGGCTCCCCAGTTCAAGAAAGATGAAGAGCTACTGGAGAGAGTCCAGCGGAGGGCTACGAGGATGGTGAGGGGACTGGAGCATCTCCCCTACGAGGAGAGGTTGAGGGAACTGGGCTTGTTCAGCCTGAAGAAGAGAAGGCTGCGAGGGGACCTTATAAATGCCTACAAATATCTGAAGGGTGGGTGTCAGGAGGATGGGGCCAAGCTCTTTTCAGTGGTGCCCAGCGACAGGACAAGGGGCAATGGGCACAAACCGAGGCACAGGAAGTTCCGTCTGAACATGAGGAAGAACTTCTTCCCTCTGAGGGTGACGGAGCACTGGAACAGGCTGCCCAGGGAGGTTGTGGAGTCTCCTTCTCTGGAGATATTCAAGACCCGCCTGGACGAGGTCCTGTGCAGCCTGCTGTAGGTGACCCTGCTTCGGCAGAGGGGTTGGACTAGATGACCCACAGAGGTCCCTTCCAACCTCTATTATTCTGTGATTCTGTGATTCTGTAATGTATATTAACATGAATACATTTCATGCTATAGTCTTATTTGGTAACATACTGTATTAAGAGACCACCTCTAAGAAACCTCAAACACATAATTTTGCAGTCAACCACATCTGTTAAATGACTGATTTCTGCCAGTATTTTTGTACCAGTCCCATACAAGTGGCAGAATTGGCTGCAAGCTCAAGCATTAGGTAGCTTTTTGAGCAACTTAGAGGGGAAAAACGCTTGACAGATGGTTGTGCTATCACTAACTGGCATACTCACTCTTGCCAAGAGCTTACAGAGCTTAGATCAGATAGTGGCAAGTGCTGAATGAAAACTCTTGCTTAAGCTGCAATGACTGAATGTGCTGAAAATGCTCTTTATAGCAAACTCTTTGGACAATTTTTTGGTCCAGGAATTTTTATTGATTATTCGGTATGATCACGGTAACAATTTTTCTTACAGGGAAAAAAAAAAAAAAGACTTGGAGAGGAAGAGAACAAGGAAATATAAAGCGTAGGTCTGCAGATGACAGAGGCATTGGCACCAAGCTCATGTCTGTTCCGAACACCATTTGTCTATTTTACATCAAAAGAACGAACTTTTGAAGCAAAAGTTAGAACAGAGATTTCATTTGCTCCCCAGGCATCTGGACTAGCACCTCGGCTGGATTCATATCATCCTTCTGTTGTGATACAGTGACTGTCTGTCGAATGGATGTTCCTCCACAGGGAGTTTAACCCCTGTACAAAAACTGTGAGCTGGGGGGTGGATTAACCACCTCACCCAAAGAAGGGAACTGAACCCTGGTCGCCTACATGTTGCAAAACATGGAGATAATGGAGCTGTTCTAAAAGTGCTCTTTAGGGGAATTCTGTCTATTCTGTTCCTACTAGAGAAAGGCATTAATCCTGTCTGCGTTTTTGTTTGTGCTGTTTTGTTGGATTTTTTTAACAGAAGAGCGATGCTTACCTTCAGTTTAAAATCTGTGAATCTTAGGTGAAAAGATACACGCAGTAGCATTAGGGACATAATCCTTACAGACTCCAGGAGATGTGAAATACTTGTCTGTCCTCAGTGTACCCACACGGTCATTTTACATGTTGATGGCTCCCATTTTCTTGAGACAAACGATAAGAGGCACGGTTGAGCAGTGGTACAGGAGAGAGAGATGTGGTACAGTATCACGTATTTGTGCACAATTTCTCCAAGTTTGGGTTGACTGTAGCATGGACGTACAACTGTTTAACTGCAGGGAATTAACTCAGATCTGTCAGCGTTCATTAACTAAGAGGTCTGCTAGGCTCCATTAGCACAGTGGCAGTTTGGTTCTTCCAGTGCCACTCATCTGTTTTCTCAATTCTTCAGTGCATCCTGAGTAGCTAGATTTCAGAATTATTTCTATTTTGAGGAGTATCCACTAATGAAGAATTGATTGCATTTTCTTAGTTCAGAAAGGACACATGGCTGCGTGTACAGAGGTTCAATTGTGAATCTGATGGAATAATTTTGAACCCAGCTACCTATCTGAACTCAAATGCTATCTTAATTATTTCTGTATTACTTGAAAGGAAAGCTAAAAATATTCAGAGAAATAGTTTTCTTATCTTTTGGAATGATCTGCATAGGTATCTGCTTACTGAGGTAACTTACTGCATTGATATTATGTATGAGCTGTCACTTATCAATAGATCCTTTAACGCATGGATTTAAAAATGTGATGTGGAAGCATTTTAAGAAGAAAGGAGACCTCAGCTTAATTTGTACTGTTACAGAAGTGGAGGTTACTCAGATACATAGATGCATGCCACTACATATCTTGAGTAGGAAAAAAAGCTTCTTCAGGAATCTACCAGAGAATTCCTCATGGTGCGATTAGAATAAACACCAAACCATGTTACACGATTGACTTTTGGTAGTGGAAGAACCTCATTCCCTCCTCAGATCATCTTTTTTAAAAAGAAAAATAGTTGAAGATTAAAATTTCAAGTATTGCAGTTTTTGAGGCTAAGTTCTCTACTCGGTTTCTCTAAGTGCAAATAAAACACTGTCAGTACGTGACATCAGGCGAGTTTTGGAGACACCTGGTATAGCCTTAGTATAAGTTGCAGCGTCCCGTGGAGTTTTAAATTAACAACAGCTCCTTTTGTACTGCCAACGTAGTCTTTTGCAGGATGCTTGCCAGAACACAGCCTGTTTCAGCCCTTTGCTCTTCCACTCCTGCCTTGCGGTGTGCCTGGTGTGTGTCCAGGCCCACCCTGCGAAGGGACATGCTCCAGTGGACGCGCTCCACCACGTGGTCCTTCTGCTGGCTCCAGCCTTTTTCCGTAAGGGGACAGGAATGTGCAGTGCAGTGTGAGTGCTGCCTTGTGGTGTGGTTCGTCTCTCTCCCCTTCTCGGTTTTGGTGGGAAAGATGTCCATAGAGCAGTTAATTTTTTTTTTTAAATTACTGTTTTTATGTGGTAGCTACATGAGATTTGTGCCTAATTCTGGGGGGGTTATTTGATTGTTGTTCTATGTATTCTTGATGCATTTGGGTAGGGAGAGAAAGGCGCAACTGTCACTTCCTGGCGATACTTAGGCTATGTCTGAGGTGGGAAGTAAGACAAGCCAGGGATGGCTCTCTTGTCCTGGGGCTGAAAGGCGCTGCATGCCTCATGCCCATGTGGCTAACTGCTCGTTTTCCCGAAAGAGGGTGTCCGCATTCCAGCTGTCCCTTGGGAGCAGTCCCTGGCCGGCGCTGTCCCCGGATCCGTGCCCAGCCATTGTCTGGGAACGTTAGCTGGCAGGAGCCACCGCTGTGCCGGGGAGCGGGCCTACAATGGAGCAGCAAGGGCAGGGGCACGCCGGCACGCCAGCACATGCCCTGGCCCTCTTTCCGCTCCTGGGGCAAACGCAACCGTATTAATATTGATGTTCCGTAAGTTCAGCAGCGTCTTTAAATCATGTTTGCAGGTTTCCCGTCAGCCATATAATCTGGACTAATATTACAGTTCTATTCATTTTTAAAAACTGTATTAAATAGAAAGTTGAATAATTTTACAGCAAAAAAAATGCAAATAATGGAGTGCAGCTGTTTTATTCTTTTGGAGGGATGCAGTAAAAGGCAGAGGTTATACCTGCAGAGACTTTTTTTTTTCTTTTTAGAGCTAAAAAGCGTAGTATGTATTTTTCAAGCTATGCTTAAACTGAACTAGTACATATGCAAATTGAAATGCATGTGTGTGAAGTTCCAGCTGGGGAAAAACAAAAATCCTGAACAGATTGAGCCAAGGAAATGAATCGTTAGGGAAATGTCAGTAAATATTCAGATATCCTCACAGTTTCTTAAATAAATGCACATTTGTAAAATATCAGATTGCATATTCCAAACACAACTTTAACTCTGTCCCTGTATCCATTCCCAGTCTTATTCTGCAGACCAGAAAACCCCTCCAGTCAGTAACTCTACATCAAATAAAATCTGAATATGAGTTACAACCCTCACACAATATGGTTGTGTTGGAATATTTTTACTATTTAATAACAGACAAAGTGGATATTTTATTTTGGAATCAAAGTGCTGTTATGTGGATTTATGGTTTATAAGGTTGGCAGTGTTTCTGAGTACTTTCTTTTCCAAAGTACATAAATATAAAGTGGTAAAAGTTTTGTTTTTAGCTTATAAATGTAGTTAATCATCTGTTCAAACAATAAAAAATTCTATTTATTAATGGCCAAGAAATGTTAGGGGGTTTTGGTTTTTCTTTTTTACAAGAGACTCATTTATGTCGACTGGGTGAAATGAATAGACAGCGAATACCACAGGGGTTTAGGGGGGATCATGGCACACCAGTTGATCCTGTGGAAATTCAGTCATTAATCCCCTAAAATCATTACTGCCTCCGAGTCTATTTTAAAGGTCACAGTCTTTTTGAAGGATTTCATTGATGAGGAAGAGAACGATTCCTGTCTGATCCATCCAGCGCGTGCACGGATGCGCAGTCGCTGAGTCGCGTGCTGAAGTGTGTTCTCTGCTTGGAGTCCGCAGCGCCGAGCGGCGGGTGGGCAGCGACGTGCGAGAGCTCTTGTGGGCTGCATGAGGATTTGTATTGATCGTTCTGTTCCTACATCCTGTTTTTTATCGTGGTTACAATACATGCAAACACGTCAGGCAATTAGACGTGTGAGGACCTGGCTCTGCTTGATTATTTGACTTCCTGCAACTAATAATGAGATTTTTGAAAGATTTAGTGCTACGCCGTTGAATATAAAAGAAGTCTGGAGGCCTGTATGTGCAATGGAGTTAGGTGTGGTAGATTGAATTTGTCCTGGCATCCTTGCTGAAGCCTCCCTGTAGGTACTATCAGCTGTAATCAGCACTGCTGCCAGAAATAACATTGCAGTGTCAGAAACATGGGTGTTTTAAGGAAATAGCTGGGGGCCTTGAAGTGTTCGCTTATTAGTTTAACTTTAAATTAATAAAGACCCACAAGATTCTTTTTCTTTCCTGGGTTGTTGTTGAATTCTGTCATCTAAATTCTTTTTAATGTTCTTTATAAACACTGCTGGCATCCAAATTACCTGTAACTACTAAGGAAAAAGCTAAGTATCATTGTGGCACATTGAAAATATCCACTTACTTGCACAGTAATTGCCTAAGATGAAATAAATTCCCAGCAATATTCAGAAGAGAGGAAAGAATACTTAAGATACAACTTAACTATTGTGTCAGTCAGAGTTATGCCTACTCTTTGAACAATGTGCTCTCTTTCAGTTGCTAAAATTTCTTTTTCTGTTCTCTTTTTCTTGATAATAAGGACTAGAAATGATCAACAAAGTTATGCATTATGCACAGGCTATGACCATCGCGTACTACAATAGTGATTCCTAGCATAAGAGAGAGTTTTGATTCTCGGAAAGATACAAGATGTACAATGATTTTGGAATTCCTGGAAGAGTCCATTTTTTTGCGTTATTTACTACCTCTTTCCAGTAAGACTGTGGCCGTGAGAATAAAGCAAGTTAAGATCGTCGTGTACTTGACCTCTGTGGCACAGATTTCTCCTGCGCTCAGAGGCTGGCTCGCAGGCCCAGGTGCTGGACCCTGTTCAATGAATAGGTGCCCCTGAGATCAAACCGGGACGGCGTTACTGGGAAGGAGCAACAGCGGAAATCTAAAAATTAGTAGCCCCTGTGATAAATACTTTAAAGTTTGACAGTTCATTGCTCCTGCCATTGTATGGATTGATTCCAAGAGAGACAGGAACTGGTAGGTTTCCGGAATAGTTATAATAATAGTATTAATAATCAGATTATTAGAAGTGAAGTAATTGTAAAACTTGCAAATGCATTTTAATTTGTGCTGCTTACTTTTTATGTTTCTCTTTTTGAACAAATTGCAATTCAGCAGTCGTTTTCAGTGTGGTTTATAGACCACTTCTGCACACAGGTTTCTGTACACATTATTGTGCCGCATTGCCTGTGTTATAAATACTACCCATCATTTTGCATGTCTTTCCTTCAGAACATAGAAATTAGCACTAAAGCCTTAGATTTAGCTTTAGAAAAAGCTTTTTTCAGGCTAAAGGAATCCTGTGGTGTCACTTTCAATCTCTCCTGTGAAAGTTAAATTTCTTTCCCTTGCTTCTTTTTATGTTCAAAAACTTAAATAATTTATTACTGCAAAGGAATGTGTACTGAATCCAGTAACCAACAGAAGATGTGGAAAGATTTATTGAGAGAAACATTAAGAGGATTCCTGGCCAGGTGTATTTTTTTTCTTTTTTGTTAAATGGGAAAAAAAAAAATACACACCTCCAGCCAACTTCAGATATGGCTGGGAGCCCATTTGGAAAACAGTGTCTGTAATTGTGCAGTGCTCCTTGAGACAAACTGAACAAAAAGCGATGAGGGGCTCAAAGAGACTGGCACTGCTGGGTATCAAGAAATGCGTTGCTAGGTCTTGAAAGCGGCGTTTGCCGTCGGAGCAGGTGTACGCACGTGACTTCCGCTCTCCTTGTGCATTGTACAGCAATTTATACCCATGGGAAACGAGGGAGTGAGACCCCCGCCAAACTGGAGCAGTGGATTCCGAGTTGCTCTTTGCACCCTCGGTCCATGACAAAAGGCACCGGGGGAGCAGGACCCGAGTACGCTTCTGCGCTCCTTGCTTGACGGAATGGGAGGTGTCATTCAGTAGGCAGCAAGACACAGCTGTGGTGAACGTTTTTAATCTAAGACATTTTTTTCGACCACTAGTAAATAATTTTACTGCATATTAGAATAAAGAACGTGAATTTGTGAGGAGTGTAATCTTTTGCAGGTTTACAAATTGTAACAGCTTACTTATTTGATCATTTGTAGGATAAAAATCTAGTTATGTGCAAATATCATTTGTCCAGGAATGATAAAAGAATCGGGTATAAACTAGCTATTTCTAATTCTATCCATTTACCTGTCTAGAGTTTTTCCTGCAATTTACGTAGAGCAAGAAGTTAATAGCATTATAAAATATAATGCTACATATTTTAGAGTGTTCCAGGGATACTTTTCCCGTATCAGGTTTTCCTTCAGCCCCAAGTTCTTAGTCTCCAGCTCCCCTCTGGACTAGCTGAACAGGTAGGTCCCCTCAGCAGTAGGCTTATGACTTAAAAAGCAGTGATTAATGTTATGTTTTTGTATAAGTTGTTGAAACCATTTCCTCTTTCTCCATTAATCCAAATGTTTTAAACATGTCATCTACAAATTATTCCTTGATGCAGCATCTTAGAAAAGCAGTGGTGAAATGATACAGAATCAAATTGCTCCATCTGTCTGCCCCAGGCGGGAAGCTGTACCTGCATCCCATTCACACGTATGAGGGTCTCAGGTTACAGGACCCTAATGATGGAGTTCCCTTAATCTGTCCAATAATCTGTTCCATTGTACACCAGTCCTTGCTGATAAAACCCTTTCCTGACTTCTTTTATCCCAGTTTAAGTTCCCTTAAGCCTACTGCTTCCAGTTTTATCCATTGTGGATACGGAGAACACCTCTTGCTTTCTCTTTGTAGCTCCCCGTCTGTATTTGAAACTCTTCTAGGTTCTCCCGACAGTTTTGTAGACCTTTCTTTTTCTCTGTTGCTTCACAGAAATTGTTCCCTCCTGTTTCTCTCTCCAGGGACGTGTCTGTGCGTGGCTACACCTATTGATATTTTCCCAGTGCGCAAACAAAAATGTTACTGGTAACAAGAGGCCAACCTTTTATAGTCAATACAATTAAGAAAACTTGGCAATTAGACAAAGGACTCTTTCAAACGTGATCTGGAGTGCTCTAGTTAGAAGCACGGAATCAAAGTCTCATTTTATTACTTCTTGTCTTGGTCTCTATATTGCCTATCAAAACCAGACTACTTTTTAAAGTCATTTGATACAAAGATCAGCCTAAACTACTGAAGTCCCAGCGCTTAAATGCCTTTGTGAGTTTAAGTAGTTTGTAGACTACAGATGGGCTTCAGTAGGTGCTTAAAGTTATAGGTCTCTAACTATGCTACTCAATTAAATCCTCAGTTTTCTTCCAATGTTTTCAAACCCAAAATTTGACTACCTTTTAGATTTTAAAAATCAGTTAGGAATCAAGCTTCTGGTTTGGTGGTCTCTGGATAGATGGCATTAATTCTAGCAATTTTAATGTATTCCTTTTTAAAAAATAATTTTGCTTTTTAAATCGTCGTGGAGATTGGCAAATGGATATTACTATGAAATTGTGTTTCCTTAAAGTACAAGTTTTAGAAGTTCTTCTTCTAATAAGTGCAAATAAGTGGTTTTCATTTTTTTCAAGTCATATGGTAATTTTGCATACTTGAAAATCAGTTTTATATATTTACTTTTTCCACTTCTGTTAACATATTGTTTCGCTTGCTCTTTTTTTTTTCCACAGGACCATTTGCTGCTTCAGGAGACAGTAAATTCTGCTGTGGCTCTTACTGTGGCATTAATAAAGGACAGAAACCCGGAGCTGACTGGGCAGCTGTTGGTAGCATAAGGCCATAAATCATGTGTAGCTTTTGGAAATGTTTCTTTTTCATCATCCATTCACCAAAGGTCTTGAATCATTTTATACTTTGATGAAAACTCTGGATTTATGACATTTACTATTAAGATCTTTTAACAACATATTTTTTATACTTAAAATGCACGTCTGATGTTATGTGTAAAGTGTAAAATGAAATACAAATCATTCTGAGATACACTGGGTACACACTGTGAGGAATGATACGGAAATGCTTTTGTGAAGTACTGATCGTTCAAAAAGGTGCAGAGAGGACACAAAGCATTCAGTCTTCATGCAGAATTGTCTTTAACCATGCATGTGTGTTGTACTCTAGGACTGCATGAATGAAATTTGATTTAAGAGAAAATAAGCCTAAAGCACAGCTCTTGTTCTTTGCATTAAATTATTCAAAAACCAATTAGTGAATGTAGAGTTGGTTATACAGTGCAGCCTTCCTGACGTCAACAGAAACGCACACTGCAAGAAGTGTTTGAAGGGTCAGGTCCCCGTCCTCCATGTAATGAAGGTAACCTTGAAACGGAGAAGATGTGCCTGGGGACAGCGAGGTGCTAAACCCCCGTTTCCCAGATGTGGTGTGCTCTGGCTGTGTCCTAGACCTCTTCCACTACCCATCATTTTGAAGTAGCTCCAGTGGCTCCTCGGAGTGCGGTGTTACACGTGCTCTTTGTATTTGCACGTGTGTGTACATATATGCATGTGTGTGTATATGCATGCTCGAAGGAAGAGTTAAGACCAAAAAAAAGGTTTGACAACCCAGTCTGTAGGTAATGGAGAAATAGGAAGATGGTGTTAGCTTCTCTACAAGAAAGAACACAATTTTCATCTCTTATTGGTTGGCGTATGTATGTATTAAATAGTATTGAAGAGAACTGAGTGTTGTGAGTTCAAATATATGCTACATTGATACTGAAGTGTGGAAGGCTGGGACAGGAAGGTAAAATGGTGAATGGTTATCATGTGGAGTGTCTCCAGGTATCACAGCCACTGAGAGCTGTACAGCAGAGGACAATCCCTGAAAACACCTGTCCCTCCCTGTGTATCAGACTCGGGAATTCCAGCTTTCCTGCAACTTGTGAAGGGGTTAGGGTAACATCTTGCGTAGCTGCTGTGATTGGAATAAGGCCTTAGAGAAGTATCTCCACCAGAAATCTCCAGCGAGCCCCCCATTCAGCCTGTCCTAAGTGAGAGCACTGTCAGTTCAGCAGGTTTCCCTCTGACACCAGCGTTCCTCCCCTTACTCCCACCATGTTCCACTCCCTCTGGTGCTCAGACAGAACTTAGCATAGCATGATCTGGGCTCGGTCCCCTTCGCCTTCCTCTTTCCCTTCACCTGACTATCTGTATATCTGTTTTAAATCCCTTTTAGAAGTTGATGTCGATCCCAAACTTCTTTCATTACATGGAGAGTTGTTAGCCGACTGTTCTACATCCAGAGCACACATTTTCTTCCACACAGAAGTCATCCTAAGACAACTAACAAAGTTCTCGTGCATCATCTGCTTTCTTCTTCGCTCCTCTCTACTTTGATTAATAATTTGTCCTTTTCTGACAGTGTACAACATAAGCACATAAGCATTCATATTAGCTCTGTGTATGGCTATAAAATAGGCATATTTTATTCATATATATATATATTCATGCCTGTGCATATGCAGATTATGCACATAAATGAGCAACTAAAGAATTTATTATTGGTATTCATAATTTAACAGGACAGCTTTCACAAATATGTTTTCTGAATTTGCTTTTACATTAATGAATTTGATGAAGGAATTTGTCTCCCAGGCTTTTAAAAGACATGATGAACCATGTCTATTTGACTGTGTTTTGTGACTCTTCTTTGCCTGAAGACTGAAATACAACGTGTGATGTGTGTTCCCCCCATAATAATAAGCAAGTGAATTTAGAAAATAATTTATCTTTTTCATCTGTTCTGATTTATACATTGTGATACTGCCTTAGCATTGCATTGTGTGTAACATTGTTTGCTTAAACAGAACCTTTCACGGTGTAGGGTTGTTTTACTTACCTTATTCTCTTAAAAGCATTTCAATCCAATTACAAATGTTATTGCAATGAACAGCTGTAATGAAATTTTTTTTTTTAATAGACTTATTTTGAAAAGACAACCCACAACAAAAAGTAAGTTTCAGGTCTTCAAACATACTTAGTACTAATCTTAAATGGAAGATAGCAAGCTTTTTTAATGTACTGTTAATCATTGCTTTATGGATTTTTTTTTAACAGTCTTTTTAAATAATCTGCAAACACTGAAAAATCTCTTTTGCTGGAAGCAAATACATCAACAACAGAACTACTAAAACAGATCACAAAATACTAAACTGCAGTAAAAAAAAAAGAAACTGGAGTGTGATGAATGCTATTGTGTATCCAGACCAAATTTAAATGGTCTTTTGGATGATTGTTAATACTTACAATGGGAATAAAGATATAAAATGAAATTAAGAAACTGGTTGATTGTTTTTTGTCTGTGCATAGCTTCTCCCAAATAGGAATATACATGAGAAACTTGGCAGCCTTTTGGACACACATGCTGTTTTGAATTTAACTGTTCAGTCAGCCACCACCCATATTGCTTTGAACATTTGGACAGAGATAACACAGAGTAAATAAAAGCTCAGACTCTGCCAGCCTTGCTTACCTTACTCCTCAAGCACTCTTAATTAGTATTCCTTGGGTGCTGTTCATCCGAAAAGAGAATACAGAATATGGCCCTAGAAGTGCTTTTCATAGCTGCAAAACGGAGTGAGTTAGATTTGTATATTGAAACCAACCCACTTCATGCAAAATCTGAAAATTAAATTACTTCATTTATCTTAGATCAGTTGGCAGAAGAATTTCTAGCTAAAATCTTTTTTTCCTTAGCTTGTCAGGCTACCTAGCTTGAAAAAGATGGCTTGATGGTCTTCTAAAAAGGCTGAAAGAATGAAAAGGATAGAAGACGGTGGAATTAGAAATAACCCCCCCCAAAAAAAAACAAAACCAAAGAAAAAGCAAAGAGAAACAAAGTGAGATGTGACCCTACTGTAATCAGTGGCATAACTCTAGTTGACTTTAAAATATCACAGTGAAGCTTTTAGCTCATCGTGGTAACTAATGCGGGCTGCAGAACAAAAAAAAAAAAGTGCCTGGATGCCTTAAAGCTTTTGGTGGATTCAGATCTGTATTTCTGTGTGACACCAGAGCCTCATCATCTCCACAATGCTGTTCTAAGTGCCATCCAAACAGAAGCTTCCAAAGACATGCAAGGTTCCCGATTACTGCTTGACACTTTCTGATGATGCAGCAACTTCTGTCTGTAGGTCACTCCACCAGAGAAGGGTCGTAGTTGGTTTGCTCTGTTCTCCCTGTCTCGGACACTTGCTGCTGATCACTGATTTTTGTTCAGGTTTTATTTCTGAAGAAAAGCACTTTTACTTCCAGATACACAAAAGCATTTATTACCTCTTATCTCCCTCCTCTTCATCTATAATTTTGATCTGCATGATGCTAGTTCATCTTATCAAGCATCCACCAAGATGTGCACACAGTGTGTGTTTCCCTTTTTTTCCTGGTTTTGGGGGCTTTGGAAGGTTTGGGGGTTCAGGAATAGGCTTATGTTAACAGTGTTCCTGCAGGAGCCAGAATTCTGGGCGAGAGCTACCTTTGACCTGAACCAGTGTGACTGCTGTGATGATTGGGACATATAAATGGCTGGTAGTTACAAAAAATGTGTGTTATGGGATGAATTGAGCCCTGCAGAGTATTAGTAGTGCCTCAACTGTATGTTTTTTAAGATTTCTGATTATTCTCTCTGGTCCATGTGACACATGCACCAGTCTTATTCCTGTCTGACTGGAGAAAGAGTAGTTAGTCAGTACGTTGATTAATTCAGACGCATAGTTTACTAGATGGTAGATTTTCCTCATTGTGAAGGTAGTGAAAGAACGGTATTCAGAGGAATTTCCTCTTGTTTGTTTCAAAGATCACTTATTAAAACCACAGCTAATTCTCACTGGAACAGGGAGAGCTGCTGAGACTTGTAAAAAGAATAATATCTTTATGGGCTCCCGTTGGGAAAATGTGTTATGAAATATTAAGCTATAAATATCTATATCTTATATGTAATTTTGATATAAGAAATTCAACGACAACTACAGTATTTAGAGCCAAACTACATTATTTAAAGCTAATCTTGAAGAGCTGAGTTCTGAGAAACTAAGAAGCTGCTTTCATTATTCCTCCCCTACTCAATCAATCCAATCTTTTGCACCTGGTTTCAAATAATTTGTAATGGCACCCAGTTCCATGACTAATGCCCCGCTCTGGGCACCTCCCAAGGCAAAGAACCAACATGAGTTCAAATCGGTGTGCCCGCAGTGCCTGCCCTTCGAGCTTCAGACTGGTGAGTGTGTATGATGCCTGTCTCCCTCAGCCCATGCCTCGTACCACAGTTCAGTTCGTCTTCTGCTGCTGGCAAGCACCAAAGGAAAGAAGTTGTCACTGACACTGCATTTTTCCCAGTGTTAAGTTGATTTTGATTGACAGGACTGTTAAAGCTCTTGTTGAATATACATTTTCCTTGGTTATTTCTACCAGGAATACTTAAATAGTTTTGAGATCTGAAAAACACAATTTCAGCGCCAGTACTGAGGAAACAGTCCCAACTGTGAAAATATGTTCGTGATAGAATATACTCGGCTTGCATACACCAGCCTGGGGAGCAAAGTGGCATTTCTTCATATATTTATTCCTAGGTTAATTTAAGTATGCTTTTCGATCTTTAGATTGAAACGGATCTTGTCCTTCATCTTGCACATACTGCTGTCTCAGAAACTGAAATCATAATTCAGTTAAAATGCCACAACACTGAATTACAGCATGGTTACAAAGAGAACTGAGAGAGTAAGAGACTTGGACAAGCAAAAAGTGATGTGAATTTAAAAAAGATGGAGAAGCAAGGAGGCAAGAGAGAATACACCAGAGCTCCTCCAGACGGCAAAATCTGCAGGGGAGACCCCTTGAACGGCATGATACGCTAAGGGCTGCGGGCAGGAAAGCCCTCCAGGCTCTGCGCCCGAGATGGCAGCTCGATGAGGCGTCTCCCTGTTCAGCAGCCTTGTAGATAATCGCCTCCCTTGCACAGTGATTTGCTGCTACTTCTGCATCTCTTTCTTTTTTGTTATTCTGCCTCCTTCCCTTTGTTTCCTTGCCTCAGACTGGCCCTGTCACTTCAAATTTCATGTTTTCTTTCTGTTTCAGCCACTCCTGTCTTGTCCTGCGCTCTTCTCCCATACTTTCCCCTACTTCTGTTACTTGTTCTTTCTCTCCCCATTTGTCAGCCTCTTTCCATTCCTCCCAGCCCACCATCGTGGAAGGAGACAATCCCCCCCCCCCTCCCTTCCCCTGCAAGCCAGGCCGTGGTCTGGCATCAGAAACCCTTCCTTGCTCCTGGATCGAGAACTGAGGCGTCTGGGCTTTGGCACCTCCGCGCTGCTCACAGCTGGGACCGAGAACAGATGTCACTTCCGCTGCCAGCTGCAGGCAGATGAGCAGCAGCTGCCCGAAGGGACAGACCTCCTGCACGGCAGCTGCCGGGCTGGCGCTGAATGCCGCTTCTTAGCTGGAGCCAAGCTGCAAGGGGAAATTATCTGCCCCAAGGCCAGGGCCCCCCTTCCCCCCGCTTCAGTAGCAGAACTGGGGTTTGTAAAGTCAGCACCTAGTCAAGGAGCCGGATCTGCAAATCTGTCTGGGTCTCAGCAATAACAAAAAGCGAAAGAAAGGGAAAGAAGCCAAATCCAGGTACAGTCCTGGTGACTGGAAAAAGTGTGTTTTCACTTACTAACCAGTGGCTCTGCCAGGAGTTGCTCGGAGACAAAAACCGAGGAACCCCACGAAGCTGTGTTAAGCAGTTCCTTTCCACAGCAGAAACACAGCCTGACTGAAACGCCACTGAAGGCAACGGGACTGAAAGTTTCTTGCAGTGCACTCAAGAATGCATGGCATCTCCTCCCTCCGGCCATCTTCAGCTAAGTCACACATCACCATGCTGCTTATGCTGGGGTTTTATTATTATCATTATGATTATTATTATTATTGTGCTGCAGTTTTAAGTGTGTATTTATGCCGCTCTCAACTCCCTTGACATTTGGTGGGGGAACATTATGGTCTTGATTAATGCCAACTATGTTTTGCAGTTTAGCTGTGACTGCAGCTTAAGCACCCACAGGCCTCTGGTAGGTGGGGTTATAGGGGCACTGCTAAAGGGCAATGCAGAGTTTAAAATCTCTTCTTGAGGACTCACTCTGAATCCGGTGACAGCACAGTAAGCCTAAAAGAGCCTAAAAGAATGATTTTGTGCTCGGTTTAAGCTAGTCTGCAGGGTTGGAAAAAGTCTTGGCCTCTTCTGGACGCTGTGTTTTGTCCCCCTCTCCTGTACGCTGGCGTTGAGGATCGTGCTGCTGTGTAGCAAGTCAGCTGAGGAAGCTGAAACACCAACTGTTACCTGGCTGGAAACCAACCCAGCGAGAAGGGATTAGCTTTCCCCCGAGTCACCCGGTGGGATGACTTCAGGGGAGGAGGTATCTCACGATTCCTGTTGCAAAGGGATGTGCCGGGGGCATGTCGGGCCGCAGCAACACCGGCACAGCGCAGCCTAAACTGCCGCTCAGCTGCACCCGCGGGGCGCCAGTGTTTGAACTGGTCTGTCTCTGGTCCTGCCTGTGTGGAGGCGAGGTGAATACTTGTTATTCTAACGCTGTTACGCCCCTGCTGCAGCCAAGGGCGTGCGAGTAGGTGAAGCACGGGAGGGTCAGATGCGTGTGAGGCTCCTCTGGCTGTTGTGCGCAGGCTTTGTGAGCATCAACGTGAGCCCCGGGTGTGTGCTGTGACATGCAAGCCTGTCTGAAAATGATACATCTGAAAACGCTCAGAGGTGAGCTGCATTCCAGACCGGCAGGTCAGGATAAGGAAAGGAAGGAAGGAAGCGAGGTGTCTCTCACCCCTTCTGGGAGTGGCTGCTAGCAGCAGATCAAAGAAGGACTCTCATGATGGATATTCCAAGAAAAGCTGCAAAATGCTTTGAGTGCACAGCACAAAAGGCGTATTACTTCTCCTTTTTTTTTTTTTTAAATTCTTTTTCTTTAAAGCAATTGGCTTCACTGACTTTGGTATTTAATCCTGCTTTCCATCATGCACCATTGTGTAGGCAGCGCCACAGAAACTGAAGCTGCAGGATTTGTCCAAAGCTTTGCAGCAGAGGAGCATGGTACTCACCGTGTAAGAACGGGCATTACAGCGGCAGCAATGCACCCTCTGGTGGTGTCCATCAATATTTTATCAAAAATCTTTCCCAAGTGACTGCCGATGGCAGAGGAAGAGCCAATATTTTGCTCTCCCTCTTCACAGATTCCCAGCACTGACAGCCTGGGGTACTGAGATGGGCTGAACAAATACCGAGTGTGGTGGGCTCTCGGCCCCCACGGCTACAAAATGAGTAGCAAAGATGCGCCTAGCTTAAGGAGCAGGCTGGAAAACACGCTTAGCATGTGGGTTACTGGAAAAATGGGGATTCACGCTGATCAGGTTGTGTGGGTGGAGGATGGCAAAGTGTTTGTTACCGGCTGGGACTGCTTCTGCCAACACATACCTGCCGCAGGCTGGATTCTTGGTAGCGGTGTTTGCAGACCTTTTTCTTTCCTCTGAAAACACACCCTGAGAAAGATCTGTTTCGGATTTCTGGAAAAGCCTAAAATACAGCCCAAATGGGCAAGTTTTGGACAGTTCTCTGTTCAAATTACAATTACAACTGCTTTTTTGAAGGATAATTTATACTTTAGTGAAAATCTCAACTCTTTTTTTATTATTATTTTTTTTAATCTTAAACTCAGTTTGATGAAAGCCTTATAAGCATCAGAAAAGTATGAAAAAAATAGCTTCATTGCACTATAGTGGGTGTGCTCAGTGACTCAGTGAGAATTAATGAACGGCTGGGGGCTTTCAAAGTGGCATTAAGTGGGAAACAGGTAAATGTCAGCTCATCCTACATCAGCAATCTTGTATGCAAGTTCAAAAAAAAAAAAGTGATTTTGAGCATGAAGTAAAATGGGAAATGAAATCTCAGTAAGAACTGACATCTATTAGTTTCAGTCAGGAAAACAGAATGATTTCTAGTCCATGATTATCAGAAAGAAATGCCCTCTTAGAATGAATCTGATAATTCATGCTGTTTAGGTTTGTGGTTTTCCCCAAGAAAGCAATCAGATGGATCCTCAGAGGATCTTTCAGGACTAAAATGTGATATTGTAAATACTTAGCGTGGAAGAAATCAAACTTGTAGAAAATTACGTTGCAAGTAATGCCTTGTAAGTAACACACTGTGCTGTTCAGTAGCTCTTTCATGCCCTCTGCAGTTAAAATGCAGTTTTGTGTCTGTGCAGTCGAATTGTGTTTTTCCTGGTTGTGGAATGTCGTACCCCAGGTTAATGAAAAACTGCAGAGCAGTAAATACTGTCGGAAATTTATTGGGGTTGCCTGTAGGCTAGGTTGTGGCTTTCATTACTCACTCACATCTAGCAGGCATTACGGTAAAGCAGATGATCCCGTGCTTTCTCAGCGGTCCCGCTTACAGAGAGCCCAGAAGCGAACAGAGGTGTGCTCCCATATGAGATCTTTGCTGGTGCACACCAGGTTTCACTGCATGCATGCAACTGTCTCTACGCAGGTGTGGGTTTTCATGCATTTTTGCTGCCAGGTAGGAGTTATGTGCAGATGACCTCATGCACAATTTTAAAACAATAATGAGTTTCATAATTACGTGTAACTTTTTTTTGCATCGCTTTCAGGGAGTGCTTATCACATTTGTGCATAGAAATGTATCAAGCGATTCATCCTACTCAAAACAGTTGCTAAAACAAGTGAGGTGTCTTACTTCAATTGATTGTACCTCAATTACATTCAACTAATTTCTCAATTACATTCAACTAATTTCAAACACTTGTCTAACTTTTGGACATACAAAATTGTATTTGGTGAATCATACCCCTTCTGTTTACATTTTAAAACAAATGTGCAAGAGTGCATAAAAAATTTCATTGGGTGACAGAAGAAATGGTCGCTCAGATGAAAATAAGGACTGTGAGTAGCTTTCTTGTAGGTCCTCCTTTGGCAAAGCATTTTAGCACGCATGTAAAAAATCATGCAGTATTCATTATCCATGGAGATGCCTCATCTGAATGAAAATAAAAGTTTTATCGGAAGGTAGTCTGAGCAATATGTTCCTCCTTATTTCTACAGTGATGGAGAAGGTCAGTCCTGACGTACTGAAGAAAAAGAACATCAGTCTTGAAGTACCAAAGAAAAGGATCCTTAGGGAGGAAAGAACAAGTATGATCTAATTAAGCCAAAGAATTCATAACAACAATAACAGCAGTAATAATAATAATCATAGTAAAAATAATTAGAGGAAGCAAAAAAAGCAGTGCTGAGAGGATGATCTGCTGTTTAAAACATCAAAGATGTGTTATTTTACCTATCAATGGCATTTTTGAAGAGTGACTGCTGGCCACCGATTCTGGCATGGACTTTCAGCATGGACTAGAACAGGTTATTCCTTGCCTTTGCCCTCAGGTTTTCTGTGTGTATTTGTGTCATTGGAACAATAACACCGCCTGTAAGCTCTCTGGGCTATGGCTGTCCCAGTCGTGTATGTTCATTGGTCGGTACGACACTTGAATGCAGACGCTGCTCTAATTGAAGTATTTTCTGAAGAAACTAATACGTCACTCTAAATCGCATGCTTTACTTTGGGTTTCTGACCTTGGCTGAGACATTAATGTGCCAGCCACATTCGAAACAGTGCCTCTTCTCCAAGCAACTTCAAAGCCCGAATAAACAACACAAGGAATGAGGCTGGACACAGGTGCCAGAAAGAGACTGGAGAAAGCCAAGAACCCAGTGGCTGCTTGATGAAAGAGGAGGTACCAGGATGGTGAGGCCAACGCTAGATTGCAGAGACCCTTCAGGCCCCCACTGTATCTTGCTACTCTGTTTTATCCCTGTAAAAGAGCAAAGTGCATACAGTGCACAGGTTTAAAGCACAGACTGGAGAGCCTGTACTGGGCACTAGTCCCGCTGAGGGAAAGACGAGTGCTGGCAGGTTAGTTAACATCTCTCTGCTTTAGCATCTCTCTCTGTGCAATATGAATAATGGCTGCTTCACAGCAGTATTTGATACAGTGATTGTATTCATATTTATGAAGTCCTTTGTAAATTGAAAACTGTAAAAGCTGAAGAGTGCTGTCTTGTAAAATTTATTACTGCTGAGATGATACTTTAGTGCCAAAACCAGCTCTGTGTATCAGCGAACCCTTGCTTAACCAGTTGAGCCATGGAAATCTCTCTTTGCCTGCACTCATTTTTCAGTGGCTTTGGAGATGATAGGTTGTATTACTCATGTACCTGAAATAGAGGCGAGGATCTCAGACCGCCCAATTTATGAGTGTATTAAAATTATCTAGCCATGTTTCTCATTTGACTCATCTGATTTTGTCCAATAGATTTATGAATGCTTACCCCTGTCTACATTGTGCATCAGCAACGTGAACTGAGCTGAAGTCCCTCTTGGGCAGAGCTGGGATTGTCACTCCTACCGATTACTACGCTGCCAGGAGCTGAGGGGTTTTGAAAGCATTCAACAGAGGAAACTGGACATCCAGCTTTGGTGTTCTGTGCAAGCAGAGCAAGGCCTGTTAGGCTGTGTGTAACCTTGCCAGGCTCAGAGCATGTCCCCCCTGGACAGAGGGCTGCTGGAGGCCAGCTTGCTCCCCGCCTGAGGAGAGGGCTCGGGACAGGCTCCCCCCGCTCTCTGCCTGGCAGCCATTTCCAGGCCGAGCCTCCCTCTTGATGCCCACACGGGCTGCGCTGCAGGAGCATCACACCCCTGGCCCCATCCCTGTCCCCACGGAGGTGCAGTGGCCCGGCCTAGCAGAGCGCTGGCTGGGACGGTAGCTGATCTCAGGGTTGTCCCCCCGCGGATGGCTCTCAGTGGGGAATGGTCCCCACACCCCCTTCACCGCCGTCTGCTTTCTGCACGGGGTGGGGCCGACGTTTGTGAGGACGAGGAGCAGAAAACCCTTGGGAATCTTCCACCTGAACTAATTTTTGCGAAGAAAACACGGTGTCTACAAAGTTGAATGGATCCATGGAACCAAACTGGGATATTTTGGGTTTTTTAGCTGACTTAAAACACGTAGGCTTAAATGGATTCGAGGCCTTGTGTTTCTTTATCGCCACGCGGACCTCAGAGGAGAGCAGCTGAGGCGCTGGTCCCTGTTCCACGGCTGTCCCCAGGGCAGGCCCCTGAGGGACTCCATCTTCCGCAGCGCAGACCTCCCCTGAGCCAGCCGTGAGCGGAGGGCTGCGGCCAGGCAGTGCTGGACTCCTGGCGGCAGACATTCAGTCGGGGAGATGACGCCGTAGGAACAGCGTGGCAAACCTTCCCCCCATCAGGCAACGTGCTGTTACAGGGAAATGCAGTTTCATACCGGTTTGAGACAAAGCATTTGAAACCAGACACATTTAAGTGCTGAACTATGTTTTATTTTCAAAATTTCCTTTTTCTTTCACTATTTGTACCAAGGAAAAAAGCAAATGTCCCTTTTTGGCTTTGATTTAGGTTGAAAATATTTAAATGTCAGCATTCTTGGAGAGATTAAAAGAGCTCTCGGCTCTCGCCACAGTGGTACCAAAGTGCCATGGTGGAGGGGTGCCCTCAGGGGCGGCGGCGCAGGAGGAGAGGGGTCTACCCCAAGACATGCAGAAGGGAAGGAGAAAACAGGATCCCGAGGTCCATAAAGAGATGGGGTGAAGCTCTAAAATACCGAGCAAGAGAGGAGAGAGTAAGTGATGAGGGGATTAAGGGTGTTCCTGTGACACAGGCACAGCGCCAGCCCTCAGCAACTCGCAGCGGGCCCCCTCTGGCTGCCGGGCGTGCGGGCGTGCGGGCTGCAGGGACCGGCCGGAGACGCAAGGCGGGGCGGGCTGAGGCCGGGGGGGGCTAGGGGCGGGGCAGCCGCGCGCGGCGGGCGGGGCGGGGCGGGGCGGGGCGGGCGGGCGGCGGGCTCGCCCTGCAGGGGGAGTCTAACACCGGCGGTGAGGCGCGGCGCGCGAGGCCGGGATGGGGAGGGGGGGGGAGGGTGTCACGTTTTGCAGCCTCCGAGGCGGTGCTCCCGTTTGTAAAGCACACGTTTTCATCTGTCGAACTATTTTGCAACTGACCCGTTAGGTATGATCTATATGCTGCGTGTGATAAAGGTTAGTGAATGCGTTTAGCGAATGTGAAGTAGTTTATGATACTACGAAGTGAAGGCGGGGGGGTGGGGGGCAGGCGGCTTCCTGGCAGGTGCCAAGGTTCAGGATGGAGACTTCCAGCTGAGGAACCTGGGCCCAAAATCTCTGCCCGCTGGCGTAGCCAGGCAGTCCCAGGCTCACAGGTAGCCGCAGGGAGCTCAGAGTGGGGCGAAACAAGTGAGTCTATCATCCAGCCAATCCTACACTGAAATTTGTTAAAATTACATTTATGATAATTAATTATCTTAAAAATAAGGTCATACAATCACATATTAATGGCTAGGGATAGAACCATCAAGGGCTGTTGATACATATTTCTTCAATATTGAAGTACTTACTCTCTGGTTCCCACTCGTCTTCGTTTTTGGGACGGTGTGCGCAGAGGGTGCGGGCTCCTCCCGAGCGGGCGCAGTGAGGTGTGGGAGCGACAGCCGAGAGCCACGGGAGCTGCACCTGGTGCATAGCTCAGGGAAGCGACTGCCAGCTCCCCGACTGCTGCGGGGCCAAGCAGAGGCTGAGGGAGCTGCAGCAGCTCCCCGTGATCTCTGCCCGGCAGACGCTGAACGCGCTCGTCTATGCACAAAGGCACGTTCAGAATTGCACCTGCACAAATGTTGATTTATAGGTCCTGTGTTTAAGCCAGGGCCAGTCAGTGTTATTCGCAGTTGTCAAAGACCTCTTCGTTCTTTTTCACTGTTTGTGGCTTCCACCTGTCTCTTGTTTTAAGGAGTAGTACTAGAGGTGTGGATAACAAGTGCGTCACCCCAGTTCAGAGAAGATTTGTAACTCCTAACAAGGTGACTGGACTCCTTTGCTGAATGTTCAAGTTGTCTGATGACCACTTACATGTAACGTGTTTGAATATAATTTAGATGCTGGATCCTTTTAGGTACTGCATCCAGTTTAAATGCTGATCGCTGTCAGGGCAACACACAGAGAAAATATCCTGGCTGTATCAGCTTGCTGTATTCTTGATCTCTCAGATTCAATGCAAGTGCTGATAAATGACAAAGGCTCCTTTTCTTCACCCATTGGTGAGAACACACCACACTCTTCAGACAGGCTTTATTTTAGATTTCACACATTTTACCCAGACAGTCATCTCTTTCCAATTATTCCGACCTTTCTGAGACATAGATTGAAGTTTTCCACTAGTTACTGTTAGCATTGGCTTAAACAAGTACATAATAAAACATTTAATTACCAGTGGCTCATATGTAACACTTCGCATGCAAAGATCCCCAAGTACTTTGTAAACATTCATGAAAGGTGACAGCAAGGGATGCGTAATAGCTAGGGAGAGCTGTTCCCATTTTGCTGAGAGACATAATTTCTTAGTCACCATTTACCTGCAGCCTCAACAGTGAGATAACGCAGTGATGCCTCTGCTGCAGGACAGAAGCACACACTCAGGAACTGCTACTGCCTCTGCCCCCACCTTTCCCTGCCATAATTTGCTCCTGTGACACCCCCTCCCCCCATAATAGCTCTTTGGCTATTTTCTGCAGGAGACTGTGACAGTCCAGCTGGTTTAAAGGATTTGGCTACGCGCTGCGTTAAAAGAAACATGACTAGGTTTGGATCCCAGGTACTCCAACTAAAATCCATAGTGTCCACACCAAAGATCAGAAGGTAACTCCAGATTTCCCTGGCAAAGCAGTGCACAGTGTACCTATCTCTTTGTACATACTATTCATAGAAAGAGAAAACAGCTGCTGAAGTTGCAACTTCTTCCAGTACTTTCAGTCACTGACAGTCCAGTGAAGCTCCCCTGAAGTGGGCAGTTTTGACCACGTGGACTCAAGTAAAGAAATTGTTCACGGAGTGCCACCGGTCTCCGCACTAACACAAGCACATACTGAACGCAACTGAGGAATCTCAGCTCTCTGGATGGAGGGCTGAAAAGAGTACTGTTTGAATTAATGGTCGCATATGTGGGAGAAATAAATGGAAACAAAAAGAAGACAAGGCTAGATATCCCCCGTGGTAACCCAGTGGTCCGGGCATACCATACGAGGTGTTGTCTGCTGGAGATTGTAAACGACATCCCCCAGGCAAATCAGCTTCCTGCATATTGTACTGGGCTTGCGCTTACAAGCACTGCCTTCTGCAAATCTGATTAGATCACGTGCAGCGCAGGTCTGACACGACTGCGTTAAGTTGATTCTTCTATTAACCTGGCTTCTGTTACTTGTGATCCCTCTGCAACACATTCCTTTGCGTGGTGTAGAAGGAAAAGGAGCAGAAACCAACAAGCAGCTGGTTGCACAACCCTGAAAAGCCTGGAGAGAGTCCTCATGGAGAGGTAACTTAGAAGGACATTGATGTGGTGAATAACTGTGGTTTTCCTCCTCAGGAACAGAGGGTCAGTCCACTCCTTGTAAATGTACAAAACTGTTTGAGAGAAGTATTGATTCCTGCACCAGTTACTCCTCTTTGGAACAGTTCAAACCCCTTGAATTTTGGCCAGGTTCTCAGGTCCAACAGGAGAACGAGCACAAGTTTTGACAAATAGTCCAAGATACTTTATAAGATTTCTCCTGAGGGATGCAGACCAAGAAACTATATTGCTCAGCAGTGGCTAGTAAAAACATTGCACTCTTGTCATCTGAAGGGGAACAGTCTCGTGTACAAGCTATGGTATTCTCCGAGCAGGTTACTAGAAGAACAGCAAAAGTCTTAAGATAAAGACTTAGGGGCTGTCTCTTTTGACTTACCAGACTGCAGGGATTTCCATACTTTAGAGATATGTGCACAGTTCAGGGGTAAAAACTAACTGTAGTTTCAGGCATACGTATCAGGGAGGGAGAGAACGGGAAGCCCACTGCCAGCACTTACCACTACACACACTTCTCAGAATGGTGAAAGCATTCTGGCGGCTCCTGGTCAGCTGCTCTCTTTTCCAGATTGTATCTTGGCTTCAGCAGCACGTCCTGCTGGCCAAACTCCCTTCTGCTGCACCAGCTGCAGTGCTTCTCTTCCCTTCATGGGCAGCTATTGCTATTGTCAGCCTCAAATCCACACTCTCCTGTCCCATACATTTGTGAGCTTCAGGTGTGCTTTTCCCATGCGAGGACTCTTTCCTACTCCTGATTACGTTTTTCTGATCTTTTTTGAACTGAAAAATTTCATTGACCCCAGTTTCCACCGGAGACCAGAAACCTCCTTTTGGAAACTCCCTCTTTTATTTCTTAGACCAATACTGTCTGCACCCTTTATTTTTTTCCTCCTCTGCTCTATAATATCAGAGACAAACCTTTTCTTCTCATTTTTATGTAGTCCTCTTCCACCTGGTACAACATACTTACCAACTGCATGTGGAAAGGGCCCTCTATTACACGGTGCCCTGAGCTTCTGGGCTGCTTTACTGTCAAATTCAAATTTGGAGCCAAATACTAGTAAAAAAATATATGCATAAATATTGTGTACATTATATATGGTATGCACATATTTATATATAAAATGTGTGTTGTGTGGATGCAAATATATGTATCTATATATTTATTTACATTTTAATATCTACATTACATGCCTAGGAGTAACATGTGTAAACAATATGCAGTTTGGGGAATGAGAATAAAACCTATCAAAATTTAAGATGTTAACATTTAAAACCAGACTTCAGATGAGTAATAAAAGAGACACCTTCATCAGACATGTTCACAAATATAATGATAACCTAAGTCTGATTAAGCCAGATGTTGAACATGAAAGAGCGAGCAGAAAGGTTCAGGAGGCTGAGAACAAACACGAAGAGACCAGGAAAGGCCATGAAGAGTGAAAGGTTATGAAAATGAGATAGTTAAACCTGTGTTACACTGAATAAGCACAAGTTTTTTATTTGAATGCTTTGTGGGTGGACCAACACAAAATGTTTACTCTCTAGACTTGGCAGGCTGTTATCTTTCACCTAATGACAACTTGCTGAGGCAATTAAAAATTGTATGGACAACACTGAACAAAGTCGGCAAACATTGTTTCCCCAGCAGTAGTTTTTTTTCCTCACCAGTCCATAATGCTGTCATAATATCTGCGAAATGGGGAGATGTGTGCCGTGGTAGGGCACAGTACTGTATTACTGAGTCCTTTTCTTAAACTTTGTGAGATCTAGAAAGCCATACGGCAGGTAGCGCAGAAGATAGCTGCCATGGCTTATTACATGGCTCTGAAGAGCTCTGCCTTTGTACCACCATGTGTGCTAAAATGGCCTATTGATCATGCAGGACTCTATGCCTCTGTGTTGTCCTCTATATCCCTTTTCATTTCTTTATGTGACCCTATAAAATGGCTAAGGTTTGAATTATTATTAAATGCATTATAGCAGAACTACAAAGTGTAGAATAGTTTGATTTTATGAAGCTTTATTTGCTTGGTTAGGGACTTTCTAGTGTACCAGTGTGAAGGACACAGTCCAACAACCCATGTGAGCCAGCAGGAAGACTTTTCAGGTCTTCAAAGGGCAGAAGATCAGTTGCCAAGGCGGGTGAGGTGATTAGCCTCCAATTCAGCATTTTTGTACGGGGAATCACTGCTTTTCAGTTCTCCTGTCTTACAATGAGGAAAGACATTGTCAGGTAGAACAAAATACCTTGCTCAACTGATAAGGAAAGTTTCAAAGAAGGAATCCTTTCTGTTCAAACCAAGCCTGTATTTCTTATATACATTTCCAAATGATTCTTTGCCCCCATCTTGCTGCAAAAATTTGGCTTGCAGAAGGTACTGCAGACCCTTGCTAGTGCCTGCAGAGGGAGGGGATCTGCCAAGCCTGGCTGCAGCAGGAACCATGTCACTGCCACGCGATGCTGTTGTTACTAACAAGGGAAGCACACTCCTGGGCGATGTGAGCTTGTGGGGAACAGGGGAGAAGGCTGAGCATCAATGGGGTCCCAGAAAGGCAGGAACAAAACCAGAAAATACTGAAAAGCTCTAAATGAACTTAACCAAACTTCAAAATGGAGTAATTTAAGCTTGTAATTTAAGTAATTTAAAATGATGGGCTCTGAGTCATCTAGTTCATCATCTAAATGGCTTCACCCCATCTTTAGTTATTATTAGTTATTAGGGTAATAACTAAATGATTTAGATTATGAGTGAAAACATTTTTTTAGCATTTGTCTTAATGCTCCTGTCCCATTTCAACTAGCTATTTACTAAATCATCTTTTTGTACACAATGATTGATCAAGACAGGATCTGCATTTGAAACAATGAGAGTGTTCATTATATCACTTCAATAGTGTTATTTTGCAAGTATGATTTCCTTAGATGCATCCTGCGTTATTCTGAACTTAATCTAAGATCTGGCTGAAAACATTTAACCCTCCTCCCCACCCATCTCCAACTGCCCAACTGAAAAACCTTCACCTGGTTTTAGGACTTCAGCTTTTTTATACACCACTAATTCATATAGTGATTAGATAATAAACAGATCTATTCACTTCTTTCTTTTCTATTACATATCTATTCCACTAATTTCTATTAGAAATTGTATAATGGAATGGTCTGTCAGAAACTGCCAGCTGAAGAAAACTGGTTCACTGACTGCAAAATGCTGAACATCAAAGGCCTTGCATTTCTCAAACCCTGAGCAGTGGAATGTCAAGGCTGAAAGGCACTGGCCTCACAGGTTGGTGCATCAGGACTTATTCCCCAGCTGTCTGGAAGCCCTCCGAGTCCCGGCCCTTGGTCCTGCTCTTTGGACCCGGCGCCCCTGGAGCTGGTACTTGAAGCCTGGAAACACTGGGCTCAGATAAAGCCCTCCGTGGGACTGGAAGCTGGTCGGTTCAGGAATGCCTGCCAGGTTGCAGCTTCAGGCAGGGAAGCCCAGAAAGTATCACTTAAACAAGGGACTTTTCCTGGAGTACCTGGTCTGAGACCTAATGAGCCAGCACAGCTGTTAATGAAAGTGATGTTTTTCTCAGTTTCATAATTGCTAAAACAACAGCTTGAGCCAAAGGCGTAATTTCTGTAAGATACACCCTCTATCACTGTTGCTAATACATTTTTTTCATAATGTCTGACTCAAGAAATTTGAAAAATAATAATTCATCTGTATTTGAGATGAATCCAGGTTCTTGAAAAGACCTGCAAAGGCAGAATCCTGGTTTTTGGCCATTTCTTTGCTGGGTGGTAAGCAATAATCAAATTAATGATTTCAAATTAGTTAAAGGTCATCTTGAACCAAATCCAGCACAATTACAAGCAGATGGATAAACAAGAACAACAGAACTCACAATATAACCAGCAGATAGCTATTTTAAAACACCTCTGGAAAGAGAAAAACAAACCATAACATTTTTAGCGTGGTTTCAGTTGGGCAGCATGATTGTATTAGCCTGAGGCTGTGACACCGACTGCATCAGAGGCACTACTGTAGGGGCTCAGTCATCCAACAACTTCCAGGGCAATCGCAGAAACAAAACCCTGTCAAGTGGTAGCTGCAGAGGGAAGCCCTGAACATAACTCCAGAGTTTTATAATTTGGGCTTGTTTACAAAGAAAATGGTCTCCCCAGGCAGAAAAAAACCTCTGCCTCAATAAGTGGAAGACTCCGCCCCTGCTTAAAATAAAGTCTCGCTGGTGAGACTTGTCCAGGGCTATGGATGGGCGGCTGAGACATTCCCAGAGTGTTCTCAAGAACCCAGGCCAACAAGCACAGAGCAGCCAGCTCAGCTCTAGTAAACACTCTTGGCCTTCAGAACTGGGTGGCTGCTTGCAAATTGCCTATTGGGAATGGTTCTGGAAATCCCCTGCTTCTGATTTGTGCCTGGGAGCGGTTTGAAGGTCAGTTGGCAGCAGCTTTGAGGGTGCTAGGGACTTGCCTAGCTGTTTAACACCATAGATGATCATAATCCCGTGCCCAGGAATGTTCTCAGGCCCTGTCTAATTCACCAGGAAATATGTAGACTGAGAAGAAAATTAAAATGAAATACTGGGTTTGTTGAGAATGGAACTGTCATGTTTCCTACTTTTCAGGACATCCATTACAGAGATGGATTAAACCAGCATGATACTGTTTGTTTTTCTGGTTGCTGACCTAACTGCTAAACTTGCAGAGGGGACCTTTCAGCAGCACTGATAGTACTTCAGAAAATCAACTTGTATTCAGGATAGATCCAGCACTGTGCAGTCGCAGCCTTAATTTTATCAGCATCAGGAAAGAACCAAATTCATCTGCAGCAGACTCTTTAATGTGACCTATGGACCATATGAGTTGGGTTTCATTGGTGATAATGGCCCAAACTGGGAAGCATCTGTTAATTTCTCCTCTTACTTTGTACATCCGTTATCAGTCCCTGGTGTGATTTGATTTTTGGAAGCTGGATTTCCTTGCACACATACCATAAGGCTCACTTCAATCTCCTTTATACAGTTTACTATAAAGCCCTTGATTAATGCACTAAGGGCCAAATCTGAAGAGATGATCAGTCCAGACCGCTGCTGGTTTACAGCAGCTGAAAACAAAGCTTTTAGACAATGCATAGAAAGTCCAAGCCTAAGACACCTATTTTAAAGATTAGCTGTCAGCTTCAGCAACAGAAAGTACAATCACCTCCACACCCCTCATGTGTAATTTTGTCTGGGGGGGGGTGAAAGGGAATGAGAGTACAATTGTTTCACCTCTTCTAATTCTTAATGATCCTGCCTTCCCCCAGTCGACCTACGCAGAGACATTTACAGCCATCAAACACATAGGCTGCCAGACCTAGGTGTGTTGGACTGTGCCTCCAGGGATCCTAACCAGATGGTATTTTAGGAGAGGACACAGTTCATTTCAGAGCAATCCGAACGAGCAGCTTTCTTTTCTTTATTACACCATTGCATTTGGCGGCAATCCACCAGAGGCAGATTCTCTGCTCTCTAAGGAATGATCTGCCCACTCTGTCCATTTAACAGGACGTTCAACTCAGAAAATCCAGTTGCTGATCACACATGTGGAGCAGATGTGCGAGCATGCGTAGCAAAATAAAAAATAAAAAATCCCAGCAGTGCACTGGGAGAAATGTAGCGTAACTACTGAAAAACAGTGACACAAAAGCTCTGATTCTGAAACAGTGGTTATTGTTGTTGTAAGGGGGATTTTTCTTATTACTCTTTCTTAGGGAGAAAAAAAAAGCGTAATAAATCCTTTATTATTTTTCTCCTTGGAGGTCAGGGAGGATTATTCATGTTATACTAATGTGGCTTCTTTGTTCGTTTTCACAGACTTCTCCTTACAAAGATATGATTCTAACTATTTTGACCAGACTATCTTGGGGCCCTACCTCTCAGGAACTGAGTGCTGGAAAACTGCCACTGGAAAAAAAAACACACCCTTTTAAAAGAGAGGATATCAGAAGTATACATCTTTTATCCATGCCCCACACACTTGCATGTAAAGGGAGAGCACCAGCTGTTTTTCTCATGGTGAATAAGGGTTACTTGGGGAAATCTGACTTCCTGTTTTTACATGGACAGCTACATTGTTGCATAGCCAGTTAATTTTGGTTAGGTCAATAGAGCAAGTTTAATTATTGGAACTTTCCTTACTCACTCAAGATTCATACCGTACAGAAGAAAGAGGGATTACTGGGAAGTCCAAACTGTGTACAGAAGCCGAAAAGCTCATCTTAATTGCATGGTCCCTGCTCAGACATACAAAACATTTGGGGGGGTGGGATTTGCTGAATGGTGCAACTTTGACTGTAGACTAAATTTCTTTCTTAGTTCAAAATATACTGAATAAAAATCTTACAGAGATTTTTCTTAAAGCGTATTAAAAAAAAAACCCAAACCCCCAAAATTACATATTTAAGGCAGTGAGAGCAGCATAACGACTCGTACAGATAAGGTGGAAAAATGGTCTGTTTTTCCATGACAGCACAACTGAAAACAGCGAAAGCCTGAGCAGTGTCAAACAGAGAGAGCAATCCCCTTCAGCTACAGGCGGTACTGTGAAAAACACACCTCTCACGTTGTGCCTCACGCAACCAGGACAACTGGTGACAGTGAAATGCTGTAGCAACTAATCCCAGGTAAAATCCCCTAAGAAACCAGCAGCATTTCTTGTACTCTGTGATGTTGAATTCTAATTTACTTTAACTGGAACACTTAGATTTTGTTTTGTTATTTAGTTCAGTGGCTGGCTAAGCCCCTTCCTCCATTTCATACGGTGTTACAAGTTATGGTGGATTTCTAAATCTTGGTCTTGGTTAATGCATCAAAGGACATATGGGCTGATTTCCTTCAGTTTCTCATAATATACATGTAGCCAGCTGTATGTTATTACATAACTTTAGACTTAAAGCAGCCAGATCATTCTAGATACATTGATCTATTTCTGTGGTTTTGATACAGCACTATTACAGGGGAAGAAACTCACCAGTGCTGTTATAAGGAAAGTTTGGATTTTTGTATTTCATATCCTTGTTCTTAATAAACATCCCAAAGAAAAATATTCAACAGCAGCAGGCAGTAATAAAGAGGGAGAAAATGGCAAAACCACAGTACTGAGGAAACCTACGTGAAAACACTGGTTGTGTCTTCCTGGTTACAGAAAACAAATAGAACTGTTCAAAGTGCTTGCCAATAAGGGCCTGCCAAATAAAATATTGTTTTATGAAGTCAGGAAAAAACTAATTTTAAAGGTTATTGTAGGTTATTTGTGGTCACGTCTTGTGTTCATAAAACATGATGTCATCTTGAACCCTTCACTATTTTTATTTCAGCCCTATAGGTCTTTGTTTGAGACACTATCTCAGCAATTGTAGAAATTTAAAAGTTATTGGGAAATACTTGCAAGAGTCTGTTCTACAAATTGAATGGGAATAAAATAAATTAGATACAAGCCCACAGAATGCAAGAACCCATTAAAGCGTCTGTATTTTAGGGCAGTTCATTTACCTAATCCAGTGGATGATGAGATCACACTAGCAGCATTAAATTTGAAATCATAAGGTTGCAGAATTGCTCTCGCTATTTACTTTTGTTACAAATTACATTAACACCACAGAACTGCCCGTCATGGCATCTGATTCTCTGCCCTGCCTCTGCAACACTAGGGGAATAATTATCATGGCCACTAATGTAAACATTTTATTTGTCACCTTCCGCTTTTTTGGTGGAAAGAGTTTATTCACCTTGACGAGTGAGGTATCCCACCAGCTGCTGTAATGTACCTAGATGAACTGCAAACCAATGGAGAAGACAGATGTTAATGAGAAGGTGATAAGGAGTTAAAGACCTTTACCGGCCACGGTTAAAGCTTTTGCCTCATTTCTTTCTTTCTCTTCTATCTAACATTCACTGACCTGTCATAATGCTAGATGGACTACATGGGATTTTTTTTCAGAATCAGGGCTTCCTATAAATGGTTTCTTCCATTTGAAGCTACCTAATTAACGGCTGACTCAGGCCTAAACACTTACTTGAATGCTGTGGCCGCTTTGGGGATTTTTCCTTTGTAGCCACTGACAGCCTCTTCTCTGATGCTCTCACTGCTAAAGCAGTTCGTCAGAGCAAAGAAATGCTTATGACATCTTCCCATGTGCCCCTTTAGGCTTTTGTGCCTACTAATTATTTCATTAGAATAAGAATATCCCTCTATTTCTCCTTCTCCTTGTTCCATTTAGGCTTTGTTTTATGGTCATGGGAAGTTACTTGACATGAACTAAGTCTTAAAATATGAGATTTTAAGGTAGTGGATAAATTGTTCCTTTTCTTTCTGTGGCCAAAGCCTCTGAAGCCCATGAGGCTATGCTGTCCCGAGGATGGCTGAAGCACCCCGCATGTGGAAGAAGCTGTGCACTGGGGCCCGGCCCAGCGGGAGCAGTTCCTTATGGCTTGGCTCTTTATGGGGACACGAGGAGATGCACGGTGGGTGCTATGACATTTCCATGGGATACCAGAGCATGTTGGCACATGCGTCTCTCCCAGTGCAACTTTTGGCTTTATTATTCTCACTTCTCATCTTAAGATATGCCTGTCTAAATTTAAAGGCAACTCTAAGTGGATCTCAGTGTCAGTGAGAAAAGATAAGGGGTGACAGCCTGGGTCACCTGCCAAAGAGCACAGGACTCCTACCTCCATGGGAGAGAGAAGTAAAGGCAGTTTCAGCCCACTTCTTCCCCCTCTCTAGCCCAGGCTGCTGCAAGCACAAAGGCAGTCTTCAGATATTTGCAGAATTTACATAGCCCAGAGGCCTTGTGTGCTCTGCTGGTGACAGCGTTGCTCTACGTCCCATCCCTGAAACGCATCTGGTTTGGCTCTGTGGCCCCCACCTCCACTGGGGGCCTATTTGATGCCTGGGGTTGCCGGTGACTTTTAGAGGGACAGGCAAAAGCCTTCCTCATGGTTGCCGGAGGAAATCCTCCTTCAGTCATATCTGGAGCTTTCAGAGGCTTTTGTTGCTACTTGGGCCTTTTCCCTGCATAAAAGACATGCAGTCACAGAACAAATGTCACCTAATATATCTTATCTGTAAATGACATTTTTTTCCCCCAGATCAGTTTCTAATACCCTGCTGATGTTTGTTTTTCTGTTTTTCTGCCAGTTGACATTGCTGATGCTATTTCCTTGCTGTACTATCATACTCAAGAGCGTAGTTTCTGTTGATGGCTTATCCTTTGTATTTTCTGAGTAACCTTTTCACTCTAACTACGGCTGAGTCAGACTTGTATTCCCACTCTCAATTTCACTCCACCCAGGTGTCTCCTACCACCCAGCCTGTAAATATTTTTCTTTATAGTAAGTGCTGTGGAATTCATGCTTGGGAAACCAAGAAAGGCTTTCAGACAATTTAGGCTGATACTCAAAGATTCTTCTGTTCCTCTTGTTAATCAATAATATTAATCAATAATATTCAAGTGTAAAAGAAGGAAACAAACTTAGGTAGTGGTTAACATTTGTCATGGAACAAATACTGTTTTCTGGTGGTAAAATGCTTAATTTGCTAGCTTTCCTTAGTAGCTAAATCCAAAATAGCACAAAAATGTGGCATGCTGAGCCACCGTTTTTGTGTGTTTCCTAAAAGAAATTTGAAGGGTCTCTAGTTACCATTTGTCTTCATCAGCTAAACTTTTTGGTCTCTGTCTAGTAACATTCCAGCCATCCAGTCTATCGTATTTAAAGTATAATTTCTAAAGCACTGGACAACAATGTAACTCGATTCTGGATTCAGCTAACTTCTACCTTCCTCCTTATGCTATCCCCTACATTCCCAGAGGACTTGTGGGTTTTTTTTGAGGGGGGGTGTTTGTAGGTTTTTTTTTTTCCCCTCTTCTTTTTTTTCTGTCTGCTCATGAGCTAGAAGAGGCGATCTGTTCTGTTTTTAAAACGGGAAAAAAATGAGCAGTAGGAGTTCTCGGGGCTGGAGACTGTTATGCTGCATCAGTAAGGTAGGGGTAGGATGGAAAGGAAAATGGTGCAGCTGTCTAATAATTTCTCTGTAATGTGACTGGAAGCATATATTGTATAATACTAGAGCAAAAGGGGGGCATGGCTCTTGCATTTTAATATATGCTTATGCCATAGCTAATAAATAATAGGAAATTGCCAATCACTATCCTGGTATGCCTCAGAAGATTTGCTCTTGACAATGTATTCCTGCGACGGGTACAAGTAAAAAACTAAAACACTTCAGAGCTCAAACAAAAAGTCTAGCATTGATGAGAAAACTAGTTCAGCCACTTCTGAGATGAATTATAAGAAGTCGTCTTCTGTATTCCTATCTCTTTACTTTTTCAGGGTGGTTCCCTGCAGGGGCTCCTCAAGGTGTAGGAAGTGTATAGTGGATATTAATTGAAAAGAAAGCTAGCAGTACTCACTGTCTTTCTTTAGAGAAAGTATAGATCCCTTTGGAAAAAGGTCCCAGTTTGATCCTGCAGGAGCTGGCCACCTTGACCCCAGCCCATGGGACTTTTTCCGATTAGTACTGTTAACAAATCCACCTTGGTTTAAGTCTTTTAGTCTATGTCTCATGAACTATATGATGGACTTTATTCCCCACCTCACAGTGTTGTGTGGGGAAAGCAATTCTTCTCCTTTTCACAAGGGGATATGCAGGAGCAAGGAACAAAATAGCTTGTCCCAAAGCACTGTTTTGGCAGACACAGATCTCCAGTCCTGCTTTACTGCCCAGTGCAAGCACTCTGCCTTCCCCTTGTGGTCTACTGTACAGACTAATTCTGGCCATCTTGCAAGGCTGACCTTGGAGGTCAGCTGAGGGTGCGGGTTCGAACCGCTAAAGCTGAAATTTTATTGCAGGAGGCACCTGCTGCATGGTTTAACAGAACCTGCCTGAACAGGGTTAGGAAGGAGAATTCCCCCAGAGCTCTGAAATTTCAGGTCTATTTCCATACCTGCCTATCAAGGTTGACAGGAACTCAAACTGGAGAAACTACACACTATGAGCTTTTTCTTCCACAATGGCACAAGAAACTGTGCGGTGACCTCAGACTTCTGAATACTCAGGGAGTCCTTTGAATCAAAAACAAACAGCTGTAATGCTGAAGGATATGACTGAATTTTTTTTGAGAAAGCTGAATATTTCTGCAAGAAATTTGTAGCAAGCAAAGACCTCGATGCACAGCACTCCATTCTGAAGGGCAGCATTTAAGGGAGAAGATGACAGCAGAGCACTGACAGCAGCTTCCCCTGACTGAGTTGCGTTAATTTTCCATAGACCCTGAAGAGCAGTCTTGAAGAGCTTCTTTCCCAGAAAAGCAGAAAGCCCTGCCGGTTGGTGGTAGAAGGCTGGGAGATGAAAACACAACAGAAAGCTCTGCTGCCAGCTCGAGTCAGTGGGACAGAGCCAGAGAGGGGCATAAAACTGGGACATCCTGACAAAATGCACGGAACTTGCTGTGCATCAGAGCTTAACAGAGTCTCTCAAGAAAGACAGCCTTGCAGTTCACAAACATGTAGCTCTTCACAGGCCACAATCACAAAAATGGCTAGCTGTGCATTGCCATTACGTAGCACCCTCACTGTCATACTATCCTCTGTGAAAAAATGTGTAAGAAAAGTGCTCGTTGCACGTTAGGAAAGGAGAAATAACATACAGAGTCAGAATCATGGAACTAATGTGTTTCTTCCAGAGAACACCAGCTAGTCCTATGAATTTGGACTTTTGTCTTCTTAAATCCCTGTCACCAAAAATCCAGGAGTAAAGCCTCGTAACGCCAATGTAGTGTTAAAAGGCAGGCATTCTTTATTGCAGCGCTGGATGCACGGGGGATAATTCCACCGAACGTGCATAACTCATACTTTTTCCGTGCAGTTTATATAGATCAAAAATATACGTATTCATTAGGTTACATAACTTACCCTTTCATATTAAAATCAGTTCTAAGAAGTCATTTCCATATACTTCTCCCAGCTGCGTTTGCACAGTGCATTGTAGTGGTAGTTGTCGGGGGTCCCAAGATGAAGGTTCATCCTCTTCATCACAGTGTTTGTTGATTGACTTTGGTTTCTGTGCAAACTCAGTTCTCTTCTGGCTCCCATCCACACAGCAGGGTCGTCTTGACCGGTTCTAGGCGACTTCTAGCCCCTATCAAAAACTAACCCCTTTGTATGGAGATGCAAGACTGCTTCAGTTAATTTACACAATAGATAAGTACTATAATGCTATTTCTATTAAAAATCCCCTTCACTACTATTGTTTAACATTAATGGTTACCTAGAGACTAGACCCTCTGTTCCCAGACCTAATGTCCAGATGGGTAGGGCTGTACCAGGAACATAGCAGCACTGTTCATGTTTATGGTCAACTGATTTTATCACTCTGGTTACATCCCCTTATGAGTTCTGGTCTGGGATAGCTTGATGCATATGAAAATGGACTAGCACACAGGACATCCTGGTGTATTCTTTTGCTTCACCACTGTTTTTCTGAATGGTTTGAAGGTAGGTCACTGTCTGTCTAGATCTTCTGTTCCCACCTTTAATATAAGGTTAGCTTTTCCATAACTCACCAAAGTATCAGGAGGATTAAACACCATATTTAGCGTAATAATACATTTGCAGTAGATTCTATTAACAAAGTGAGCATATCTGATGCCTTTTATAGTCTTCTAGTAGAGGCATAATTTCATCAGGAAGGCCGAGGGTACTTTTGCTGCTCTGCATTTGGTGCCTGAGAGTCTGAAGGACAGAAGCTCTCTAGCTGTGGTCCTGTTGCCATCAAAGCAGACAAATGAAGAGGCACCTTTATGTCTTGGGACTGATCACGGTGGTGAGAGAAGGACGCACCTTCACTGTGTGAAGTGACTGTTTCTAGACAGCAGCACAAACCCATGCATCTCTGTCTTCAGGGAGGGAGTTTTGTCCAAGTCTGCCATAAACTGCCATTTCACAATAATGTTGTGAGGGCAGATGGCTCTGAAGACAGAAATCTTATTGACAAGTGTTGTTATTACCAACGTATAATAGCTTAAAATTTACATATTATTTAATTATGAAATCCTTCTTAAGAAGATTTCATAAGTAAAATGGGACAAGCACACCCAAATGTCATTCAATTAATTTAGTTTCAGTAGTACAAAGAGGAGTTTAACTCAAATAGATATATATGTGTGTGTATGTGTGTGTGTATATATGTCAGATCAAAGACAGCCTTAAAATATTCAGCGAAGAATGCTATTGCTGTTATTTGACTAAATGACTTTTATACAGATGCACATATTACTGCATTTCTATGTGCTTACTGTATGCTGAAAATTTTGTTGGTACACACTTCTCATGCTTTACTGGGATTTGCATTTATAGCAAATAATAAGAATACTTCATGATTCAGGGATTGATAATGGGATATTCAACCATTTTGTCTCTTCATCACCAGTTCTAATGAACATCTGCCAAAAGGTCTTATTTGTAAATACTATTCAGGGTCTGTGGGATGGAATCAGCCTAGTTCCTAGTATTCTTCTCAAATAGAGGTCACACAGTAATAGGGTCACACAGTGTGGCAGGAGAAGAATATTTGTGCATCATATATACAGTAATGCCATAGTGGAATTCTTCGAAAGGTGCTACTGATTTTATAGACATTTTTTCTTGGCATAATGACACTATTTGAGAATTGTTCCACTACCCTAATGTCACAAACACGTGGCACAATTTAAGATTGCCATAGGCTTTAGGATAGTCTCAGTAACATGTCTTAGGCAGCGAGCCATTCATTCAATTTACTTTCCATTTGTTGCATATTTGCAGCCCAACACAGGCTGTTCAGTTTTAAGAGATCTTATTTGAAGATATAAGTATATTTCTGTATGTCTGTGTGTGTGATTACCACTATTGCTCTGAAAGTAAATGGTGTTAATCCCTAGTAAGTAGCATCCTGTACAAGTGGCTTTGTAGAATTTCTGCAGCTCCTTTGTTTCTCTTCATGTTGACAAAATTGTGACACAAAGTAGGCAAATTAGGGCTGCCATATTTGTAATGCAAGAAATACTTAAGGATTTGTAAGATTTAAGAGAATATCTACGAGAAAGAATCACATTTTTAAGTTGTCCAAAGTGTATCTATTTTGTTCCATTTAGTATACAGCTGAATACTTAGCCTGTGGACAGATGTTCAATTTGCAGACAGCTGTGTTAGGTTAAGATGTTTCTATCCCCAGCTGTTTGCTGCCAGCACGTTACTGAAGACCCTTGTCTATAGGGCTCTGCAAGGCTTTACTTGGGTTTCTGAGTCTAGCTAGGGCAAGGTCATCTGGGCTAGTTCAGACCATCAGCAGTGGCCATTGCTGTTAAGCTGTGCTGGAGGACATGACGTATTGCTCCTACGGTGTCTTCTGATGGGGCCCAGGAGTAGCAGCTTCACACTGGTGAACCCCAAACCTTCTGGGAGCATCTTTGGTTGGCAGACCAAGGTCCCTGCAGAAAGACATCCATCCACAGCCTTCCACACACTATCAATTGTAAATAGATTGTGGATAACAATGTCCTTCATGAATCTTCAGTAGGGATGAGATATAGAGCATATAGAGAGCAATTCAAGTACCTAAATAAAGCTATCTAATGCCATTTCGGCTGTTGAGGCTGTTGCAGTGTGGATGTCTTTGATATCTTAGGGTTAAGCTTGCACTAGACACCTATTTTTAGTAGTCAGACTTTCTTCCTCGGTGTTGAATAGCTCTCGCTGACAGAAGGCAATTATTTTGTCTGGAGAGCTACTCTAAAGTTTTATACGGAACCACCTGAACCCCGTGAGCTACAAATTCAAGGATTACTTTAATGGTGTTTAAATAATTTGAAATCCTGAATTCTTTGTGAGGAAGATTCTTAAGAGAGCATTATAAAAAGAATGTCTCTATAGACATAACAAAATATTTCATTATTCAAACCTTTTCCTAAAGGAAGTAGAAACTCCCTCAGTCTTCCTTGGTTAGAGTCCTGGAGATCTGTTTCTCATAATGTGATATTTAGGAGCAGCTATGAAATGTCAATATTAATATTTGTATCACTGTAATTTTACAGACCAAAAAACCCCCAAAACACCACAGACCCTGATTTTTTTTTCTCTGTGTCTCCTACATGACTGGGAAAATTATGTATCTGATAACAGTGTGAAACAAAAGTGTGGAGTCCCAATCTTGAGATTGTTATATAAAAGAAAATGGTCCATAAATTACTGGTTTACACTTCTCATATGAGAGATGGGTCAGGTTTTCTTGACAAAACTCTTTGCATCTGGAGAGAGTGTTTGTTACCTTTACTCTCTGGTTTGAATGTGTAATGGTGGAATCCTTTTGCTTTACTGGGCTGTGCATCTAAAATTTGATGAAAGAAGAGATGTAGATGTCACACATTTATTGTCCGTTGCTTTCTCTATACATGTTTTTGCTGTTTGAATAAAATTCAGAAAGCTGAGGGATAGTCCCTACCATTTCGAGCAAATGACTGAGTCGTAAGTGATTCCACATGCTGGCTGAGAATAGCCCTTCACTAACTGCTAAACCTACAAATCATGCTGGTAAGACCTCTTCTTTCTGTTTTTGACCTATCACTTTAAATTCTGTGTATCTATTTTAGCTGCAATTTAAAACAAATTGTCCCACAGTCAGATGAAGACTACTTACTTTCTGTGCCAGAAAAGGGCATATGTCACCAGAAACAGTCTGCACACGTACTTCACTGTTGCTTATTTGACAGATGACCTTGATGTGAATCTCCACTGGGGGTTGAGGCTGCTTATGTCCATGTTTGGTTCAGGTTGTCTGTTACTATTTTCTTGAACTAGGGCAAATGTACAAAGTTCTTCTAATTTTTGTCTCAACGCTTCTCAGCATCATCCAAAAAGAATAATTTTGTTTTTCAAGGGAGGAATCTGAGACCAGAACTCTCACTTACTGCACACTTGTTTTCACTTGTTTTACAAACACCCAACATCCAGATACCTCAGGCTGTACCAACATAGAATGAGATTCATGAGGTACAAAGAGTCTGAAGAACCTACTGTGTATGTCCATGTCTGGCTAGCTCTCTAAAGTACCAGCAAGAAAAAAGTTGAATTAATATGCATACAATCTTTGGGTCCCACATGTTTCTCACTTCAAAGCACAACCATGAAATAATATTCTAAAAAATGATAGTTATATAGTCCACTGCAGTGAAGTGGGCCAAGTCTTTAAGACACATGTTTCAGCGTCCATTCTGCTTTAGGCACCACAGGACATTGAGGAACTAATAATTAAGTTCAACAGAACCATGGAGGAGTAAGGCTGTGCTATTACGGGGTCACAGCTTGTGGCTGTGGACCAAGAAGAATATAATTGAGTTTTCAACATAAAGCAACTGCAAATATTTAATATAAAGAGTTCTGTGTATTCTCCTTTCATCTTCCTGTCCCTCTCTGCTCCCTGCCTACAGACTGTCAACACTTAAAAGTAAGCACAAAACGATTTCTGAGTATTTATATGCAAATTGATAACTGTATGACTTAACATTAAATTTAAAATGACTTGCCTAATAACTAAGACACTTTTATTTTGGGGGCTTGAGCAATGCAGATAATAGAGAAATACAGCTCTTAATCCATTGTTTCATGTCACGAGTGTTTTATCATTTGTATACCTATGGCACCTATAAATTCAAGCATGAGGGCAACCAGATTAACGATGGTGCTTTGTTCCAAACATAGTGAGTTCAAGTTCTTTGGAGGAAAAATATTATTTTCAATACGCTAAGATGCTTTTTAAAAAAATTTCCCAGTGCCTAAATGTTCAAGAAGCTCGAGTTACATGATCTTTTTCTTAATTTTTAAATCCACATTCTCCACACTTATTTAGGATGCTTTTTTATGACACTGTGTGTATGGTGTTTCATACTGTGATGACAATATTAGACACATTCAGTGGCTTCTTCAAACTTCATCCAGACAGCAGCTGAAAATGACACATTTCACACTATTGCAAAAGGAATTACAGAATCAGAGTGGGCTTCTTAGAGGGCCACTGAATGGACTAAAACACATCTTTAAAATATGGCTTTAAAGCAAGAATCTGTGGCATTTTTTTACAGCTTTGTTTGTTGCTGCTAAGGTTTTATTATACAGGTAGAAATTCATGCAGTTTTCTTTGTTTCATAGTGTTTACTCTGTTTCCATTTTGTTGCATACTTGTGTCATGATTCAACCCCTAGAAATAGCCATATTCTTCTGGGCTTCTAATGCTCTAACGTCTTGGCTCTCACAGCAAACAAACTTATTTAGCACCAAGTTGCCCTGCTTACAGAAACCATTTCTGAAAATTTTGTGAGTTGAAGTTGCATTAATCTGAATGATAGACCCTCTTCAGCCTGTTTAGCATTATACCTCATTCAATAGACAGTTTAATGGATGATCCACAGCAGTACATTACATTTTTGAGCTCTGGGAATTACTCTGCACAGCCCAAGATTGGGGACTGGATTTGGTGGCTGAAATCCAAAAGCTTTTTCCTTTTTTTAAGTACCAAACATTGCCTCTTGCCAAGTGGGATCATTTTCCCATCTGTGGAAGGGTTTTCTGCCGTTGGTAACAATATTCAGTTTCTCTGGCTCCTTTAGGCTTGCAGTAATATAAAATAGAATTAACAGAAGTTAGCAGTAATGGCAGTAAGCAACTGAAGTTAAAGGCACCAGGGAATCAGACCTCTAGGTGTGAAGGACCAGGATAAGGCCTGCCTGCATCTGGAGTGGCTTAATATAATCTCCATTGTCTCCATCTTCTTTTAGTAAATGATGTCTCATTTAAAAATGATTGGGAGATCTTTTGCCATGATGCTTTGTTGACTAACATGCCAGCTGTCTTTGAAAAGCTGGGAGAGGAGTATGCTATGATGGGAGCCTTTGAAAGCAGTGTTTATTTCACGTCCCTAAGGGCTGTTGAGTGTAAACCCCTAGCTTTCAGTGTGAAGTGTGCCAGGGACACAGGACGATATGTCCGTCAGCAGTGCCCAAAGGCACTGCCACAGCTTGATAAGCCCTGACCTTCACAGAGAGACAAGGTGAGTGCAAGGAAAATCGGCTATAGGTGGGACAGGCTGGTGACAGCTGAACTTGGCCAGGCACAGCTGGCTGCCCCAGAGGCGGATCGGCCTGGGTCACCACGCATACCAAGCTGACATGCTGGCATTTGTTAAGCTTCTGAACTGAGTTCTGAACCTGCCACAGCTCAGTCCTGAGAAGACTATTTTGTCTTGAGTCCATAGAATTTAAATCTCTACAGTGGTAGAATATGCATAGAAAAGGGCTAACGTGTATAAACATGGATATACCAAAACATAATAGATGCATATTAGTACGTGAAATGTAAAGGCTCCAAAGAAATTACTCCAGTAGTTATTCCCTAATAACTGGAAAATGCATTTAAAAAGTCATTTTGTGTGGATATTTTTGTCACAACACATTTCAGAACAGCTGTCATAACACTGGAATTTACTTCCAAAAATATATTTTAAAAAATCCCCTTTATCTGGCAGCAAATGACTTAAAAGCAGAGACTACAGTGCAGAGAGGCATATTCCAAAAGCACATGATATAAAAAACTTCTAGTTATTACTGGGTTAATCAGCACTCTTCTGGAAAGTACCAAAAATTGCATGTAACTGTTTCAAAAATCACGGGGATATTTTGAACATTTCCACTGGGTCAAAGTAAAAATAACTATACATCCTTTTTAGGTGATTATATTCAGGAGACTGGTCTTGCTAGAGTGACTTTACACATCCATTATTGCAATTATAATTTAGTGATAATTACTCTGTAGAATTACAGTGTTCTATTACCACAAGTGAGAGTCCATGGAGAAAGCCAGTGTCCAGCATCTCTGGGGCCTTGGAACGAGTGCCTGTGATTTTATAATTGCCAGGCTTGTTACATTTAGTTTGGGAGAGGCTGTACCTGCATTGTGTAGGTTAAAGAGCCATCTCTTTGCTGATTAAAATGAAGCTCTGTCATTGACATATCAGGTCCAATACATCCAATTAACATGGAAAATATGTTTGTCCTACACTGGTTAAGATAGATGGCTTCCTTACACAAGTTATAAACACTTGTAGGCATTATGCCAAAACTTACAAGCAATTTGTGTTTTATGAAAGTCTATTTAAGGTTCTCTTTCAAATTAAAAAAAACCAAAACCAAAACAAAGCAGAAAACAAGCCAAACCCTCACACAACACACATCTTTAGAATCAGGGTATCAACCCACTGTAATCAGTATGTGACCAAATGCATTTTTGTAAACAGCATTCCTGCATAAAGCACGGTGACGGAACTGAAAGATAAGGCCTAAATTTCTGTTCAGAAAATTGCACAACAGTGTAAAAGGCAAATGCACTTTAATTTCCCAATACTACTTTATTTTCTGTTTTCTAGCTCGCAAATGTGGCTATTGGAAAAAGGGAGACAAATATTAGCCACCTAGAAAGGGAAGGAAATAACGACTGGTGGAGAAAGGAAGTAGAGAAGAGCTGATGCTTTTATGGGTCAATGTGAGGGCCAAAGCTGCTTGAGGCTAGTGGAAAACTCAGTAAAATTCAAAGGACTGTCAATTCAGGACATCCTCTACATTGCTTTACAGTATTGTACTTTGTTTCAGTTCAGTTTAGTGGAGGAAAATAAATAAATTACCAGAAGGCTGTATATGACCCAATCCCAGCCAAGTGGTGGGCCAAGTCCTGAGTTGCTCTCTGGCTGGCATGGGGAGGAACCTTTAAATTAATTAATTTACCAAATTTGGTGATAGTTTGAAAAGCCAAGAGAAATCTCTGCATGGTAGCAATGGATCAAGAGTCACAGCTGAGAGATAACTTCTTCCCCTGCAGCACTCAGCTGCGGACATACTGCTTTGAGGCTGTAGCCATCAGTGCTGCAGAGTATCCGACCAGTGAAGGTGTTCATACAGACCTGTAGCCCATTTTAGGACTGAGAAGGCACAAACGTGAGGTAATAAAACCTTCCTTCTTTCCATGTTTTGGTCTCCAAATGTGATCACCAAGTCAGCAGAAGCCTTGAATTTGTCCATTAAGAGGACTCAGGACATGCATACTGTAGGGATATGGTACTTCTTTAAGATATGTTTCTGGTTTCATTAACCAGCTTTTGAACCCAGGAAAGAGACAAGATAAACTACATAAATGTCAGTAATGGCCTTCACAAGAAAAGAAACCAGCCAAATACTTGATTTTTCACTTTGTTTTTCCATGAGGAGCTAGGACCTGGGTGAGTAGCCTCACTTTCCGTCCTGTGTCTCTAGGAAGGAGGTCTGGGTAGGAGGACAGGCTTGGCAGCCTGTCACTCTTATGTGTGGCCAGGTTTTGCCCATACTTTTGCTCTTGCATGCACAGCTGCTTGTTGTTAACAATGTAAAGGCAGGATATGAGGACTGTAGGCCCCGTGTTACAAAATGTTTTATCCAGGCTTTTCCTCTCAGCTTACCCCGATCCTAGCTGTATCCCTCTGCTGAGACCAAGACGGAATGGACAGCTGCAGGAGGAGGAGGAAGGACTCTTCCTATCATGGCTGGTGAGGCAGAGGAATACCATGCCATAAATAAAGGAGGAGAGTTGAAAGAGAAAGAAAAGAGCTACTGCTTTTAGTGGTAGTCACCCAAAATGTGACTGACTCTTTTCATCATGCCCTCACCTGCATCTCGCATGAGGACCTGTTTTTCTATGTTTATAAGCTTTGGCCACCCCAAGTGTGATGTTGATGTTCTTATTGTGGCAAAAGTCAGCCGTGTCTGCACTGAGAGAAATCTAAGACAGCTCTGCAACAGACCTTGATTTCCAAAAAATACTGCGCTACAACACTTAGAGGGCCTTCAGGTTATCCAAAAATAACTAATCTTTTTTTTTTAAATGTTGCTGTGCCTTTGTTCAATGACAGATTTCTGGAGGCAGCTGCTACAGAATAAACTAATGAGCCATTTCTTGCAACACTTTCAGTTTGGGTTCAAACCGGAAAGCACAGATCCAAGTCCAGCTGCCTTGGGGATTTTTTTCGATGTGAGGTTTGGATCCAGCCCACTATAAAGAGCCACTATACATGCAAAATTTTGAGGTTGCTGTAGGTTTGGACTCTATCCACTGTCAAAGTTCAGAAGGTTTTGTCTGGGTGTTTTGACATGGGGCTGTCTCCATTTTAGTTTTGGAAACAAAAAAACCCCAAATACACATACGAAAGAAAATCCCCTTGCAAATATGCAACTTACCTGTCATGTGCAGAAGCAATTTCAGGACTCTCAGCCCTCCAGGTAGTTACTCATTCACTGACACCCATTGTTTTAAGAAGGCTCCATGTGTGAATAATTATGCACCTGGGAACAACCATTTGCAGGATCACAGAATCACAGAATCACAGAATCACAGAATAGTAGGGGTTGGAAGGGACCTCTGTGGGTCATCTAGTCCAACAGGCTGTTGCAAAATAATACGCTGATGAAAACTTAAAAGGTAGCTGTAACTCTTGATTGGATTGGTGTAGACTGTTAGCGAAGAGGCTGTCTGGATGCAAGCTATTGTCACCTGCATTTTAAGGAGCATTGTTTCAGCAGTTGCATTTCTCTGCCCTTGGTTTCCAGGGCATCTCCTACTCTCCCTTCTAGGAGGAGACAGCTTGCAAGTGAACGTTAACAAACTCAAATGCTACAAATTAATTTTACAGTCCTCAGTGCTGGTTATTCTCACCTCATGAATCCAGAAGTGTCTACGAATTTGAAGGATTGTTTCGGGGGGATGATCTCATCTCCCAGCCTTACATATTCTCTAGTTTCGTTTCCCCCTCCATGCCCTCAGCTAGCAAGCCAGACTTTCCAGAAGACGACAAACTACTGTCGGTTTTCTTTCTCTTCCTTTCTTTATGTTTGCTGCTTGTGTTCATCATTTCACTGTGGGGCAATTGTTTTTGTCCAGGGATAGTAGTTATTTCTTATGTTTTTAATATTTTATGTACTTTTTATGTTCTCAAAAGCAGAATTTTACTATTCCATAGATCAAATAAATCCCAGGCTTTCAAAAATGATACAATGGAAGCTTCAGCTTCACAAGCACAGCTGCAAATGAGGCTTTAATTGCCAGCTTAGGAAAAGGGCTGAAAATGTCTAGCCGGTGAAAATGCACTAAATTTGAGAGGTCAGAGCAATAGAGAGCATGCCTGTCTCCCACAGGGTATAGCGTATAAGGCTAGGAAACATTCTGGTGAAGTATACTGTATGTGAAATGTGACCAAACATGTTTCCATTTTTATTGTAGAGATAATGAAAAGTGAAACAATACTTCTTGCTTTTGTTATTAAACCCTTTGCTGGTGAGTGTTTTACCATCTTTAGACTCTTTATTTTGTATACTATTTTGTTTTCCAAAAGTGAAAAGAGAATTTTTTTTAAATGGTTTGTGTTCTATCAAACATTTTTTTTTGCCTCTGTGAAGTGCAAGAAAACTTTGCAAGTGTTGGGAACTAGTTCCAGGAAGCTCAAAACAGTTGATGAATCAATTATAAAAGACCTTAATGAGAATTGCAAAAAAACCTCCTCAAAACTTCCCTATAGCCCAAGTTTCATATTGCTATTTCAAAGCAAAGCCAGAGTGATTCTCAAGAAGACTTCATCAGGCCTTATTTCCCAGGAACAAAACAACATTTTTCCTCCCAAGAGGTTTTATTGGAAAGAAACACAGTATTTTGTTAGTTTGAAAAAAGCCCCAAAAATGGGTCATAGGAAAACAGAAAAAAACGGAAAATTACAGCCCCAAATGGTTAAAGATTTACAAGCCTATAAGCAGCTGGCAAGACGGTCAGATACTGGGGTATGTTATTGCAGTTTCAGTGATAGGTGGTATTATTAGCTCAGCCTGTAGCTGGTGTTCTTATGGGATGTCAAATATGGGATGCTACGGAAATATTTCATTATATAATAAACGGGCTTCTCTGAACTAAATCTCTCAACCTTTTGCAGCTGACTGATCAGTTGTTTCTGAAACATTGTGTCTTTGACATTGCTAGAGACTGCCAGGAGCTAGATCTACCAGTGCCAGCTATTACGGTATTTGTGATATGAATGTATTCCCAAAAGGCTTTTGCTTTATTTTAGTTCTCGCTATACCCCAGTTATGTATTCATTCAGGCTGTCTGTTTTGTGCACTTAAGGGCAATGCAGTTCAGGAGGGTTTTGAAAAGAAGTGTCTCAAAAGTCAAGATAAATAATTGTATTAAGAAAATATTAGCTGGAATTTTTGCTGTGTCTTGTTACCTGCATTTAATAATGATCCAAAAAAAGCAAAAAGCCAAAAAAAAGCCAAACCCAACAAACACCAACAAAAAAACCCACCGCTGTAACAATAGTTTAGTCTAGTTATAACACAGCAAAGATGCAAAAGCTATTTTAATGCTGATTTTACAAACAATAGAGAATATGATAACATTCTGTATTCTATTATGTTACGGAAAGCCTGTGTGATAGTTTTCTCACTTGCTTTAGAATTGTTTGGAAAGGGATAGAAGAAATAGAAATCACAAGGCCTGTAGTACTTCTGAGTGTCCTACTAAAAGCCGTCGACATATAACTGGAACTATCTTAGAGGCGAACGAGCAGGCACATACTTTTAATGACTGTCAGCCAAAGAAGGCAGAATAAATGACATAACATTTTGACTGCGTTGGATCATTCAAAAAAGTAACACTTCATTTTACCATCAGTCTGTGGGATTCATTGTCATAGAATGCCAAAACTTTACACAGGTTAAAAAAGAAAGTAGTTAATTGAGGGAACAAAAGTCTGGCCAGGGCTATGAAACATGAAGGTAAAAACTCTACCTCAAGAACTCCTTAAAGACATCGTCTGAGAAGAATGTTGTGCGAGAAATATCCCAATATGCTTCTCCTGTTCTTATACAGGAACAGGAGAGAGGAAGGTGCTCTTCTTCCCAGCGCTATTAGTGCGAGGTGATGTATCACAGTTTCTAAGTGTCAAAGAAGCTCAAGAGCACATGACTGTGTTAGTGCAAAGAGAAGAGAGAGGGAAATCATTGCATGTTGGCACTCCGACTGGTAGCTCAGTAATAAGGTCCTTGATGTGTTTGCTGCTTGGTCTTCCATCCCATTTTCCCAGGTAAGACATACCAAGGTCTTTTGACCTCCTAGGCAGTTATTCTTTCTGTGGCACCAGTCCAAATAGTCTAGTGATGGAAAAGATTTCATTTACCTCCTTTCAGTTTGTACCTGTACTGTCTTATTACAGTTCCTGGACTCTATTGGTATTTTATTGCTAGCTAGGCTTCTGCAGCAGGGGATATATGCAGACCACATCAAAGAAGAACAAAATGTTACTCACAAGTGGGAACTACTACTCTAGCGGTAGTAACTACTTCTCTAACATCTGTTGCTCTTCAAAGCATGCTCTGCATTTTTTGCACTACCTACGAGCAGACGTTGATTTTTCCTGAAAATTCCTGCATCTCAGGAAAGCCAGCAAGGTGTAAGCTAAACCCTACAAAAGGAAAATGAGAAAAGACTCATAGACAGGTCTGCTGGACATCTTCCAGAGAATGAAATGTGTCGTGCAGCTCATCACCAGGGCTTCTTGCTTCATTTCTTCCCATTCCTTCCTCATGCTGTTTGCTTGCATCCCACACCCAGTGGGTCCAATGCACATACTCAAATAAAAATCAAGGGCACAACACTGATGAGCAACTGCTATTTTCTTTTACTGTCTGATCATAGTTTAGCCATTACTGTGTACTGTTTTCTGCCAGTCCTAACAAAGACACCCAATCAAAAACATTCATTCTGCATGTTGCCTAATTGGCCACGTCTTTGGTGAGAATAACTGATCCTGTAATTCTGAGAGAAGTTATTTTCAGTGATAATTATTTCATTTGTGTAGTAGCTGGGGAGTGGGAATTGACATGATTTATTTCTCTGGAAACAAGTAATGGTTGATAAGCAAAGATTTGGCCATATTATTTAAAATTTCAAATCTACTTTTGCCTCAGCCTTTTCCAAATCTTGCTGGCTAGTAAGATCTTGGTGTTTGAATGTATTTTATATAGCTTCTTCCCACTCCCAAGTAGTTCTGTTGCATTTTTGTGACTGAGTGTTGCCATTCATTGCATGAAGTAAGTAACAAGAATTGTGCATTCCTTGAAAAAGAACATCCCCAAAGGCTTACTTGAAGTTCTGTTTTGAATTTAAAGTCAAAGTTTAAAAACTGATTATTGCATCTTCCTTTAAAATGTGCTTTTAAGTCTGCTTGCATGTGAAAAATGTTTTCAGTTAGAAAAACATAGTCAATATATTTATTCCTACAAACTGGGTATGTGACATGTGGTACAAGAAACCTTTACATGTATGTAAGCTAGACATATGAATTTTATTGCTCCTGCTGCTTCTTATGTGAGTCTGCTGCTGATGTGGCTAAATGCAATTTGTCTCATTGCTTTGCAACACACAAGGATTTATGAATGCATATCTCTTCCTACAGGCTTATAGAAGACCCTTCCTTTAACTACTGATGTTCACTGAAGGACCATGCTTTGCTTTTTTTTATTTCCCTGAATCCTCTTAATGTCAGTTTCTTAAAGAGTCTGGTACTGTACACGGCATGGGCCAAATTCTTACCTCATTTTAGAAACTGTAAACTTTGTTTAATTCCTTGGAGGTATATGGAGCTGCTTCAATTTTATGACAGTAAAAGGAAGATGAGAATTCTACCTTCGATGCTCACCTGTTTTGCACAAGCTCTCTTAACTTCTAGAAAAAAGTCTTAAATGAACATTCAGGTAACTGAATGCTATTGAACCTTGTTAAGAAAGACTGATTATTATTTTTTTTATTAGTATTATTATTGTTATTATTCCTTATTATTGTTTGAGTATATAGACTTAAGCTGAGGAGGCCATGGTCACATGCCTTTTTGGGCCACTGACTTTCGAAAAGCTTGTAACTGGTTTAAGACAGAATAAGCAAGGGGAGTACTAGGACAGGGGGAAGTCAAGGTCAGGTCTGTTTTGATGAGTTCATCTTGGTTCCTTCAGTCCTCTTCACTGTGTGTGGTAACTGTCTGAGTTCCCCAAAGTGTTTACAGTTGAAGTAATCTTTAGACAGGTGGACTTATTTTGAATCCTGCCAATTTCGTATTTATTTTCCTTGAATTCCACCATAGTCCACATTTTCCTGTTGTTGCTTCATGTAGACAGATGCTTAGCAGAAACCCCCCTTTCCAGTATCTCTTTTTTAGATTTTCTACATTTAAGAGGTGCTGCATATTGACTCATGGATGGTTTATTTAAAAAAAACATGCAAAACTAAACAACCCCCCCCAGACCCCAAAGATTTTGGGTTGTCTGTATAGGGTAGTACTCATGTGGGCAAACAAACAAGATGATCAGTCTATCTAGATGGTGACTGCAGTGTGCCTTGCAAGGTGCCTTGCAATGGCATCTTTAGCTGGATTAGGTGAAATTTCCCAAACTGTGGGGGATGTGGTCCTACATGACCACTCCAGCATCTCAATGATTCATTGGTATTGATTATCTTCAACTACTTGCGAAACATCTCCTAATTGCTTTAACTATGTACAAAAGACTGTCCTGCATGACCATTTCTGCAGTTGCATTTTCTACTATTTATGTGTCTTGTCTATGTACAGTTTGGTCACTTCTGCTGCAGGAATTGCCTGAGGGAGCCTTCTTATGTCCAGATTTTCCACCCAGTGTGTTAATTAACTATTAAAGCACAGCAGTAGTGCCTATCTGTTGGTCTAGGCACAGCGGGAGCTGCCTGGAGGGATCTCAGGATTCCCAAAATTTGTTCCTGTGGTGCTCTGGGAAGTACTCTGTAGTGAAGGTGGCTGGGAAGGGGTTCAGTCAATCACCATCTCTCCAGCCTGTCCATGGTCTCCCATCAGCCCGTTCTCACCTTTGCTGGGGAGGCCCTGAGCCACCCAGGCAATTACTGACTAAGTGCACTGAGGGAGCACAAAGACGCAGACTTCTTACCCAGCTATACCACATCTATAACTATAGGACAATGTTGAATCTAATCCTTCTCTCACATTTATAACTTAAATTTCAAAGCCCTTGCCACATTAGAAAGAAAGAGTTTATTACAGGATCCCTGGTAGCTTCTTGGGGCTGCAGATGGCTTCTCTGAGCGGGTTTGTGTAGACAAAGGAAACGCTGAGCAGCTCTGCAAGGGACTGTTTTAATACAGACTGGAATTTTATCTGTCTTTGTATTAAAATTTGGATATGGCTCCTACACATTCTTCTCACTGCCCAGAAGTTAGCCAAAGAAGAGAAAGGCAGTCAAGCTTCAGAGCAGAATGAAGACAATAAAAACAGGCCGAGGTTAGAACATAACAGAAACACTATTTGAGAGAAAATGAAAACAGTTGCTACATAACTTGAAGGCATTTCAGCTTCTCAACTGGTTGCACGCGTAGACAGCTTTGACACAAATATTTGCATGCTTAGATTTATAACAAAATGTTACCCACAAGGATGACATGCATTATTGTAGACTCAGGCACTGAGGTAACCAAGCCAAAATAGCAGAAATACACAGCATTCTAGGGGCACATGAGGCATACATGTGCACAGCTGTGCTTACCCCATTTCCGATACATACACAAACACACTCACATGTAATTTAAGTGCATGTGCCCTGGGATCTTTCCCAAGATCCTCACGCCTTACATGACATTTACACATATATGTGCGTAGGAATATATATTTACATAGGTACCTATGCATTCACTTTACGTGTATATTCACATGTTTTATGGCTGGCAGTGGCATACTTCCCAAAATATATCCCTCTTGGACCTGTAACCTCTCTTACTGTGTGGCAGGGACAGCAGTGGCCACCAGTATTCAGCCACAGCTACCTGCATGTGGTGTTCCCCTCTCACCGAACAGTACCCAAGGGAGAGCAATGCTGCTCTGTTTTTCTGTCTTTATATATTGAAGAAAACCCTACTGTGTGTTGGAGGTGAGGTTAGCTGAGAGGTGTCAGCTGGGAAATTTGGAATAGCATGTATAATTTAATGAAATTTAAAATAATTTAAACCCCCGAAATGAGCAGGATGGAAAGTGACTTTATATGCTGGATGTGTACGTGATATATGGCTTCCAACATAGAAGTGACTGTGTGCCTGCAGGATGAGGAGTGCTTGGAAAAGCTGGCGCTGAGCTGGAGGTGGGCCAGGTGCTGGTGCCCCTGCCATGGCGTCAGGGAGTGACTGTGTCTGGGGGCTTGGCACAGCCCGGCAGCGAGCCCCGACCGGCTCCGGGTTCAGCTTCCCCAACTGCTGAGCTTTCTAAATCTGGAGTTTTGTTTCGGGGCTGCCTCCTGCAGTGATGGGAAGATTATCTGCTGTGGTTTATACATGTTTTTCTATGACACAAAACAGGATCAGTAATTCCGTAGAGTATTTCTGTTTCTTTTTTTTTTTATTATGGTCTTTTGGCTTCTTCTCTTGGGTTTTTTGTTTCATTTTTTTTGTGGGTTTTTTTTTTTTTGATATGTCTGTATCTCCCTTTTCCCTTGTGCCTTTTCATTTTCTTTTTTTCCTTTGCCTTGCTACTGTAAGGGTTGACATGAGTGAGACTCCTCATACTTAAACCCTAAATTTGAGGTCACTTAGTAAAATATTTACTGAGCCTCAGAGTCTGGTCTGTTTAAAAATTCCTCTATTATGACAAGATCCTAAAGTACAGATGTCACTACGCTGTTAATTAAAACTTGCTCTTGCAAAATTTAAAATCAGTATAAACACTAGTCATCTACAACCTAAGTCTGACCAGTAATTTATTCCATGAAAAGTTACCTTAAAAGAAAGTTGGGATGGTTTCATCTCACCTAGCTTAAATCATCTACAGTGTGGATGTTTACCACAAATTTGTTCCTGTATCTTCCTTTTATGGTTAACAGAGTGAAATAGGCACATTCTTCCTGAGATTTATTTGGCCGATTTTAGACTAAGAGAAATTACACCCTAGAAGATCCGGTCTATTGAATGACTTGCTGCAAGATGACTCCTGCTGCTAAATATTACAGCTGCACAAAGCTGAAACTGAAGGACATCAGTAGTTTGAAATCCAATCCTTAAAAATGAGTTGCAAAATAGAATTTAAGGAACTGGTTTGATCTGATTGCCATCATGTAGTTTGATTGTTTAACACTTGCTGACAATAATTTCTGCATTGTGTTTTCAAGTTCCAACATCAGCTACAGAAAGATATCATTTATTTTTCTCTTATCTCTTTTTTGCTGTAAAGAAATATATTTGGGTCCATTACGCTCACTTAAATAAAAAAAACTATCAAGCATCAGTTTCCTGTCTTCCAGATTCACTTTAAAATCTTGCTTGAATAATTGTTTACTGTGATTTATCTTGTATTTGTAGACCTCTGTCTAGTTAACTTTAAACTCACCTTAATAGAACAAGCTCCTAAAATGTCTCACTGAAAACAAAGTAGGTCATATAAAGGGGTGTGATCATCATGAGAGGTTTCTAGCCAGTGGTTTGACTGACAGCTGTCAGGAACCATTCGTTTTCTATGTTTTGCTGGACATTCTTGTTGCTCGTTTCCTAAACTTTTTCTTGAACAGATTCTTTGTATAAATAAAATCCATATCTTTTTTTCATGTTTATGAATCCACCTCCCAAAGAAGACATGGAAATCAACCAAGTAACTTGCCAAAGAAAAAAAGAAATTTAAACTCAAATGCTCCAACATACATATGTGCATAAGAAAAACCCTGGTCATGACTGGAGCTGAGAATGGTTCCTTGTGGTTCCTACGATTGTTTAAAATGGTTAAACTTTCTTCCAAACTTCAAAAAATACTGGCTTTTCCTAAGCGTTTCACAAGTGGTCTTTGTTATGGCCCTATATTTGGCCACATCAAACTCGTGGTGCCTGCCATTTGACCGGTTTGGTTGAGCTGTAGCAATGCAGTAAGAGTATGCTGTCGCATGGTGACACTTGTTGGAGAACCACCAGCCCGCTGTCGCAGACTGCTCAGGTAAAGACCATGGCTGCGGCGCAGGACACAAGCAAGGAGAGAATGTGGCTCACAGTCTCTCAGATGGAAATTTAATACCCTTCAGCTCCATCTCCGTGTGAGATGTTAAAGATGCCCTGATTATTAGAGCTGGTTGAAAATTTTCCAGTGGAACACTTCTCTGTTGGAAAATGCTGACTTTACAGAATTGAAACATTTCACAGGAACATGTTGATTCCATTGAAAGTTTCAATGGAAAGCAGGCAGGCAGGCTGTCCAGGAAGCCTGCGCTCCTGGTTGCATGCCAGCCGGGGCTCCCCTGGCTCCCCGCTCCGCGGGCAGCAGCCCCTCCAGCCTCCCGACACCCCCACCAGACCTCTGCCTTGGGACTGGGGTGGCTGCGGGCAGGGAAGCGTGGAATAGGGGGGCATTGGCCCTCACGTAGGCTCTCTTGCAGTAGCATTTCTCTGGATGTTTTCTTTCTTTTACAAAAATATGAATTCTTCAGGAAAAATTACAATCACTTCTTTCCACAGGAGAGGTCATACTGCCCGTCTTTGCTTTCTCTTTGCTTGTGCATCACGTATTTACAAATATGATCTTAGGTGGAAAATATACAGTACATTCACACTGAACTAGTGATGTAGCTGTCAGTGCCTGAAGTGTTTATTCTTTATGATAGGCACAAAAAAGGACACATTCACTGTGCAGACTGTCATCATGATGAAATTAATTCAGAAGTTCATCCCTGGGCGAACTCAGAGCTGTCCCAGCAGATGTATACCAAACAAAAGAGATATCTGTCAAAATGTGTACACATATATATAAAATCTATTTGTTTATTTGTTTTTTCCAAAATGGCTCAAGTGAGGATAATTAACTTCATTTTTTCTCATCCAGTCTAGGAAAACAGATTAAAAAAATTAAAAATGTTGAATTAGAAATGTATTTTAAACATTGTAATACACACCTTAAGAATTTCTAAGCCCAGCTGAAAGAAATATTTATACATTTTGGTTAATGTGTCTGCTGGCTTGAGCTTTGTTGTTATGGTTTTAACTTGAACTTAGAATTCCATGTTGGGGCACGTGTGACAGGCACCTGTAGAAATCAGTCATCTCATCATTGCTCATCTATGTCTTAGACTGTCTTCATGTTGGTGCTATTGGCATGTGCAGCCTAATTGTCTCATTAACTTTATACAGTCAGTAAAACTACTAACATGTAACTAATCATTTGTAAAGTATTTTGGGTGATTTGGATTAAAAAAAAAAAAGGAGGCCACATAAACCCAATGTTTGTTCTGCGTTTTACCACTTGTGGAGAAATGCACGAGTTATGAGTGTTTATGTGCACATGCTTACCAGTTTTGACTTGCACTGCTGATCATATCTGTGCTATTTCCTCAAATTTGGTAGGTGGCATACTTATAGTACGTCCAATCAATGAATCAATAAATAATAAAGCCTGCATATTAAGAAAAGTTTAAAAAATAAGTGCTCATAATGAAAGTCAGTGTTGTGGGGTTTTTTTCATGGTTTTTCTGGCAGTCTTGCTTTTGATCTGGGAGCTGTTAGGAGTCATTGCACCACACATGAAAGGAGTTAGAAAATTCCATATCATAATGCAGTTAGATCAGTAATTCATTGAGCAGGTAATTCACAATGACTTGCCAGTCCTTTGATTGCACACGGTTTATGACTATTAGCAGTTTCCCCTTTCAAATTTGTATGCTTCCATACTTCCTTTCTGACCTCTTTTTCATCATTTATAGTCCAATTTGGTAGTGAAAAAACATAACTGGTGCTCAAGTGCATGGCTGTCATTCAAACCCCAGTGCGTTACTGAGCAGTTTGACATTTGTGACTATGAAAAAAAAACATTAAGCAGGTGTACAGAACACTAACCAGGTCCCTCAAACAATGCTTTATGGGATTCACAACTTGCCTCTAGGCTATAAACCTGACTCAGCCTGAGTTTTCAAGGTAGATTTAATCTTGATATTTACAATCCCAAACATATCTTGCATTACAATATAATTGCAATATAAATGACACAAACACATTTCAAATGCAAAGTCACATGAAGAGAAGTGTTACTGTAAGAGCTTTGCAATGACGCGTGTTCTTCTTAACAATTATCTGTCCTCAGTTTGTGATATCAAGGGCTGCATCCTCAGCTACAGTAAATTGGTTTGCTCAGAGGGGTCCTGGCTCTAACAATTTCTTCGTGGAAGTATAACAGAGTCAGGTTCAAATTAGAAGAAACAAAAAGAAATGCTGTTTAATCACTTTTAATGTAGTCATCTGCTATACAGGTGTGCACATATCACATTTTATTTTAGTTATACTTACCAGGTTTCTGGGAACCGATGTTGCAGCTTTACAAAGGTAGAGAGATTTCTACAAGCTGGATGTATACCATCAGGTAAATCTGTTAAAAGAAGTTACTGCTTTGTCTCTAAAGGGCTAATATAATGTTCAAGTTGCTGAAAAAGGGCCCCTAAAAAGAGCATTGCAAACATTTAAGTGGTCAAGTAGGAATAAGAACTGTGAGTCTGAGAACTAAAAAATTCTTTAAGGTGCTTGATTAGTTTTTTTTTTTTTTTTTTTTGTATTAAAAAATTCTCTAAGGTGCTCAATTAAAATAATGTTTTTTTATATATGAACATAAAAACTATGCACGAAGTCCTTTATGGTATCCCTCCCAGCTTCCAGTAGTCAGTGGGTTCAGGACTTCCTTCGCCAGAGGTGCATCCGGATCACCGTGCTTAATAGTCATTGAAAGACATATCCTTCATGAATTAGGCTAATCTCCTTTTGAACCCTGTTACACTTTTGGCTTCTCTGGCATCCTGTGGTAATAAGTTCCATGATTTAATTGTGCATTGTAATGAAAAGTGCTTCCTTTTGTTTGCCTGAAAACTGCTGCTTGAAGATGTTAGTGGGGGCAGTTGCCTACTGTATCTGCTCCCAGTTTAGTAGGCAGAGCTGGTTAGTCTGTTCATAATCTTAACTAGGTTTTTGCTTCTTATGATGGCAGAATCCACAGCCAGTAAAAGGGAGAGAATGACATTTTGAGATTGCTTCAGTACTGATGTATTTACTCTATGAATAGCAGAATATGCAAGTAATTCAATTGTGAATAATTTATTTTGATATTATCCTGGGGTTGGTTTGGCACTTGTGAATAAGAAAGCAGTAGACCCATAGGAAGACTCTGATACATGTTTTCAGCACATGCGCTCACACACACACACATGTACATATGTTACCAGACTCGTTTCTAAAGTGATGTGTGCTCATACACTTTGTGTAGCACTTCTTGCAGAGATGTAGAAAGAAGATTTTGTGGGCAAAATGTGGCAAGTGCATGGAAGGTGTAGAAAAGACCACACAGAAAAACAGTTTCAGAAGTGAGTGCTGGTAGCAGCTCATGAGCGAAAACAGAGAGGAGAAAGCGGACATTTGCCTCCTCCTTACCTTCTCTTTTGCTTCGGACAGGGTTGCTAGGAGTTGTCCATGTCCTTCATGAAATGGCTGACATATGGATGGTCCCATATCAAATGTGAGATAACTTACGCATTTCTCTTCTTGTGTGAAGATATGAATTTATCTTTGCCTTTTTTATTTCCTGGAAAAGATTTAAAAAGTTTTGTTCAACTTTATGGGGAAAAAAGGATGTTGCTTCAGGATTACAGATTTTTTAGTTCCAGATGAAGGCTTCCCAGGGTTTGCCATTTTCTTCCTCTATTAATATAAAAAATTAAGAAGAAGAAAGAAGAAATGTACAACCAAAAATCTTAAGTTTAAAATTCAAAGAAATTTAATGCGTAAAATATTTATGTATTTTTTCTAGAATCTGTTTAAAACAAAGAATGAGGCCTTACTGAAATGTGACATTTTGATAAGTTTTTGATAAATCACACACATAGCAGATTTTTTTTCCTCATACGCCCTTTTCCAAAGGAAAATGATTTAATCAGAATAACTTTTACTAAAGAATTTTTTCCTTCTCTATCCTGTTAATTTTTTCTCCTACTTTTTACCAGCATTTTTTTTTTGTGCCTACCAAAAATACAGCCTTGACTCGTGATCTGCCCATGTCAAACCCTTGTTGAACAAGCTGGATGGAGCTCACTAAGTCCAGATCTAAACAAGCCCCACTTTGATCCTTAGTTGAGAGGAAAATAAACCCAGCAATTGTTTTATTCTTTTTTTTCTCTTACCTGATTTCCTATTTAGGAGGGCATAAGCTCACTGACTGCTATTGTTAGAAGATCTTAAATTTATCTGCTCTTCAAAGCAAGTAATACTTGCTTTGTTAATGGTTATACATCTCCTAGCACAGCAAGGCCCTAGTTCTTACTAGTGTTTGAGGCAATTCTGCGGAATAGTAAGAGGATGGATAATTTTAGGGAGACCTTGGTGCTTTAGACCTTGCTCTACTCCACTAAACCATTTTTTGGGGGCTGAGGGTGGTGGGTCAGAACTGGAACAGCTGAGTAACGAGCTGCACAGAGAGGTCATTAGCCCTCTACCCTGGGCTCCTTTTCTGTCCAAATTAACTTTTTCAGGCAGTGAAATGACTGATAAATCCCAACTGCTCAAAGGCCCTTAGGTTACTGACACGGCACAGTTAAAATTCAGCTCTGGATAAGAAAGAGATCATCTTTAGGATGTAAATGAATGACATTTTGTTAAATCTGCTTACTATTTATATTATTTTAGTGGATATTTTCAGGATTGTCTTCTAACAGAAAGGAAAGTTTGGATTTTCAATGAATTATATTAAATTAAAATCAAATTATTATAGCCTCACTGACTGGAAAAAAAGTAAGTAACAATGTAATATTGTCCTTTTTTTCCTTCTAACTTATTGTCCAACTGTGAATGGACTTGCAGATTTGATGACAAACATATTGATGAATGTCTTTGAATCCAAATCTACAGTTTTAGATCTGAGACAGAGCAGGTTCTTCTCAAAATGAAACAAAACTTGAGAGCAGACGCTATTAGGAATTTAACTTAAAAAGCTGGTACTATGAAGACTTCAACTTAAAACAACCTCAGCATTTTAGCAAAACAGCTGATTTGAGGTCTTAGCATGAACACTAGCAAGACAGACTCTGTTATAAACTTAGAATTGAAACAAAAGGTAAGCAGTGTCTTTTTTCCTAGGTACAGGAAACTTTTACTTGGTTTAATAGAGCAACTGTATAGTCTTGGAAAAAAAATGCCTTTGTTCATGCCCTGTAGCTTAGCAAGCTTAAAGAAAAACATTTCCTAAGCCTAAAATTTAATAATATTTTTTTAAGGGTAAAAAAACCCAGAAGGACTAGTCTTCTGTTCAGAGTATTTGGCTGCTCCTTGCAGGTGTTTGGGTTTTAAAATGTTTGGGCAGGACACCAATAATTTGGTTTACAGATTACAGTGCTGTCCAGTTTCCTGCACGTTATTGCGATGTGGAACAATGACATTACAACAACTCACGTCTGCTATTAACCTTTTTTTTTTTCTTTGTCTTTTTAGTCTGTATGTCTCTTCACAAAACATTGAAACGTGTCTTGGCCGGTTACCTCAGCTGTTTACCTAAGTAGCTACAGGACATCTGTTTCAAGATAGGTTACAGGCACATCGCATTTCACCTTCCTGAAGGGGAAGAGGACAGGAAACTTAATTTTGAAGTAAAGCATTGCCAAAGCTTTCTGATTTCCATAAAGATGCCAGACAGTGACATCATATCTACTGTGTGTCCCTTTGCTTTATGGGTGGAACTTCATTGCATGGTGGAAATATTGCAGGGGAACGATTGATCTTGACTTTCACCAGTGCTGTACTAAGCAAAAGTAACAAATGGAGTCATTGCTGAAGCCTGTGAAAAAATATTTGTAGTCATGGTTGTAGCTAGAGCCAAAGTCAGGGGTACTGAACCAGAACCTACATAGAACCCAAACTCTTCCAGGGTCACATTATTTTATTTATTTGTTTTAACTTGACTAAGTAGGGTTTTGATCATTTAACCATGGTCCCTGTTCATAACAATCCTGTGAGTTTGCGAGAAAACAACTCCTTGGTGTTTTTAAATATGATTTGAATTAAATATAATTATTCAGAACAAATGTTTTCACCTACCACATCATGTAACTGCACTTTGTGCTTCTGCTTTCAAGTCTGTTATAGTGAACACAGGTTAAATGACCACATAAAATAATTAATTGTGGCCTTGTGTAAAAACAAATAGATTCAGAGAAAAAGACTGAAGAATCCTAATTTCTAGTGTACTTAACCAAAACAACATGCTGCTGGCCAAATCCTAAAACACTGGCCTTTGGGCCACAACTGTGATAAGCTTCCCTAGAATTGAATGCAGGCCACTTGTTGCAGGGATGCGTTCTGAATGGAACGGTGCGTGTTGCAAGTGATTATTAGTGATTTTAATTATATCATGCCAAGTACTGTAGCAACTAGATACGTCTTTTTTTTTTCATTTCCACTTCTCAGCCACTCAGTCTGTATAAAGCTGTGGCTGTGTTCTGCTCAGCACCTGACACATGCTTCTCAGAAATGGCTCCACTTCAAATGTAAGCGAAGTGATCCCTGCACAGAAGGCCTAATTTACAAAATTACTGAACCCTCATGTTTCTGATGGAATTCAAGGTGAGTTGCTGCTTAAAAATAATTTCTGGATGTTTCCGTCTTGTAGTGGCAGTTCTTTGGGTAGAAAAGGGCTACATGGTACATATATGTTATCACATTTTTATTCTTTGTGCTAAATCACAGCGAAACTCCTAATGAAAAAAAGAACAAGGAATAGTGCAACTTGTAAAATAAAGCTTTCACTAAGCACTGTAAGTCTTCCCAGCTTTACAAGAAAAGCTGCCATGAGCCATCTTTTTAATAATTTTAGGAAATATTACGTTACAAATGTTACAAACATATATAAAGGCATGCTAAATGTTATGTCAAAGTTATGGGCCTGACTTTTTTAACCTCAAAACTAAAGATGCTTTAACCAACCTGCATTCATAAAAAAAATTTTGATAGACCCTTAACTCTTGTGAAGCCAGTGATTACTGGCATAAAGAAAAGAAATAACACATTCTGAAATATGTTACAATAAAGCTATATACCACATAGTTTGTAGATTTATAAGTTTTAGATTAAACCAGGATCTTTTTCTGTGTTTATCAACAGCATTAAAAAAAACCCCAACCAGTAAGCGAACCTGGAATACCACAAACCAATCAATAAAGTTTAAAAGCTCCAGTGAATCTAGCCTATAACAGGTCCTTGTTTGGAGAACATGCTCAAGAAACACATGTGCCTTTAAGAGGTCTTGAAAGAATTTACACCCATGGACCATTACCATTTCCAAACACCCTGCAGCTTTACCAGCCCAACATGTGCTGACTGTATATCACCATGACCCTTTCACTAAAGCTCTTTTGACTGGAGTGCTTTTAATACCCACTTTCTCAGCTGAGCTCAGGAGTGATTTGTTTTACATGCCACATTAATCCTTTCCACATTTTCTGGATGAGGCAACCACAATTCCACTTGTGAGGTGTTTCTCAAACGTAGTTATAGGAATAAAGCAGCAGGGTCCCAGACTTGACAACTTCCCTTCGGGCGGCTGACAAAGTGGGCTATCGTGGCTGGTGTTGGAGCTAGCAGTTGTGCCCGGCAGCGAGGGTGGGCTGCTCTCCGTGGTTAGTCAGAGGCCCAATTATTGTTGGCAATTCAGCCACAATTAAAACCCTGTAGGGATCTTCATAGATTTAATGTCCAATGAATCCGCTGATGCAGATTAATAGAATCCAGCTCGTCTTTTATAAGCTTAAGATGAAATGCAACAGAGAGAAACAGAACTGAAGGTATAAATCGCAGCTCCGTAAAACCCAAGAAGTTTATGCCTCACACCTACATGATTGGAGGAAAAGAGCTTTTTATAAATGGGCAATTAGTGTTCAGTGTACTGGCTTTTATTATGTGGTAATTTTACAGTTTTCACTTTAAAGACACCCCAAAAAAAATCAAAGGCCAAATGAATTTCTGTTGTATGCATTTATGAGCTTTCTGCATTTATAATGTTAGCTCAATGTTACGAATGTAGGGTTTTGAAAATTTAGTGTTGTCAACAAGGCTAACAAAGTGGACCAACCAATTATAAAACTGTTTTTACATGTCAGCGCTGTGCACATTTTATTAACAAGTTAGTATTATACTCCATTTTTTATGTGTTAAATCGAACTGTACAAGTAACTGGAGGACTAAAATTATGTTTCTACCCAATTTAATTTATTGCTCTTCCCCCATAAATTTTACTTGCAAGTTCAATGGTCTGAGCTGAACTATAAATTAGAGTGAGGTGAGTCTTATATATAACTTGATTTACTCTGGTAATTTCTGAAGGAAGTATCTGACTCCACACACCTGTCTACAATTGTCTTTTTGTCTTTACAGTGAGCTATAGCAACAGAATGAAAAAAAGCAGTGGCTAATTAAGATTTTTCTATTAAAGGCTTTTACAGTCATACACCAGGATATTCAACAAAACTTCAAACAACAAAAGTGGCTTCATGAGTCCTAATGTGCAACCATTCCTACCATGTGGCAGGTGTCACCAGGTGGTGCCATTTCAATCTTCCAGACTCTTTTTTTTCTTTTGTGTTTTATTTGAGCATGCAAGTAAATATTCATTCATGGGAAGGTACACTCATTTTTTTCAATTTGCATTATATAGAGTTGTGTGTGAAGGGAGCTGTGTTATCGGAAGGTGAATTTGCTATTTGCCTTGATCTCATATTAAAATCTATTCCTCAGGTGGAATTGTTGCTTGTAATCCCAATTTTAGTGATAAACTGAGATTCCTGAACAAGGGAATTGCTTGCAAGCTGTTTGATTATCTCTGTTCCAGGAGTTACTTATATGTGTAAGTAAAACAAGTTATACTTAGAATATAACCAGAGCCCACATATCTGATTTCGCTGATCTGCCAAGACATCTGCAACTGCTCGGCAGGGGGACATCAGTGATGTCTACGCAAATTCTCTTTAAATCGCAATGAGATATTTATTGATCTGACTTTTCAGATATGCTAATTACCTGCAGCTGGGAGCTGTGGGCACTCAGAACTTTTACAAGTCTTGGGTTTGTGGCCTGACTGCTCTCCTGGGCATCAGGTAGGACTCCTCTGCCAGCTTCACCAGCTGTACATTAAGACCTTGTTGACCGTACTTTTTCAGTTTTTTTTTTCTTCTCTGACTGTATGATGGTGGAGAGCTTGGTAGCACAGAAACATCAGTATGTCTTCACGCTTTCCTCTTGAGAGAGAGAGGACTGCAGTTCTGTTACAGAAAAGTGTTTAGAAGAAATGTCTGAAGTCCTTCCGCTTGTATTCAATCCAGATTCAGTACTGTGAGTATAGAAACTCTGTCCCTGAGCTTGCTCTTCCTACTTTGTCTGACTGGCCATTTCAGTTACTTCTTGAAGCACATGGGGGAGGAGAGGTATGGCCGTGCCACTGTTTGTTCCCAGCAGGATAACAGAGAGGGCAGTGTGAAGTATCCAAGAAATGAATTTTGCTGTCATTGAGGAGGTATTGAATCTAGTGAAGAAGAGAGAGAATACCACTTATGGCACTTCCCACGACCATTTCCGCAGCACATGGATCATGCTCAAGTATCACGTGTCAGCTGAGCGTGGACATTCACTCCATCAGGGCAAAGTCGACATGTTGTATCAAAAGCCCAGGAGCTCTCTGAGTCCTTCTCTCTGAGCTCAGGTTGTGTCTGTACCTCTTCCTAATGCTCTGCGTTTGACGAAGACTGCATGTATAGCAGCAGTCTGCACCCCAGAAGGAGAAGGACTACCTTTCATGGCATAACCAGCCAGCTGGATATTGCCACTGCTGTGGAGGTGACACCTCCATCTGCCTGCCATAGAGGTGGCATCTCCATCCGCTTGCCACCAGCCATGTAGTGGCTACATTTCCTGAAGTGCACCCTCTCTGGTACCCTCTAAAGACTTGATTCTTCTCAAATAGAAAACCGGAGAAGTTCTGGCAATGATTCCTGTGGGACCAGGATAAACTGTATTGCTCTTGGATCACCATGATCCTTATGGCTGTACACGTGTTGCACTGGACTTCCTCTGGCAGGCTCCAGGCAGGCTGGCACAACTCTGTAGGGCAGTGGCACTGTCCGAAGAAACTCATCCAAGCCAGTGGAGCTCTGGCCATATCACAGAATCACAGAATCACAGAATGTTCGGGGTTGGAAGGGACCTCTGTGGGTCATCTTGTCCAATCCCCCTGCCGAAGCAGGGTCACCTACAGCAGGCTGCAAATAGTGCCATATGGCACTATGTCCACACTACTCAGCCTTGTTCACTTACTCAGCTTACGCAGAGCATTGCACTGACACAGCAATAGTCTGCCTGGTCCTGGAGCTGGCTGCTTCACCATGAGCTTGGCTCCTCCTTTCAGAGGACAGGCATTTCCTTCAGCTCTATAGGGTTGATGTGCAGTGGCTTGACCACTATACCTGTTCGCACATCTGTACCTTTGGCTCCTGAGGAATAATTTAATTCCCTGAATTTCCACTGACTTTTATTTGTTTTTATTTAAAAGTCTCTCTGCATAAAAAAAGAAAGAGAATTCATGTACATAGACAGGAAAAAAAAACCCTTGATAAGTCTAACCTCTTAAATTTATTTGTAGCCACCTATATCATGATAACATCACTTACTGTATGTCATAGAAAACGAGTCACAGAAAATACTGGGCTGTAAATACTGTCCAGACAAACAGCTTTTCAAGTTGATGGTCTAGATTGTGTGATAAAAATGAAAACTGTGATTCCTTTAGCAAGACAACTTCCTGAAGCTTTCAGTGTATGTGTTGGGTTTTTTTTAATATCTACCCAAAATGGGAACATTTTAGTAAACAACTTGTTTTGCAGAGGAAACAGAAACGTACTTTTGTCTGCTTTTTTTTTGAAATTATTACTTATGGACTTGGATTGCTTTTATTTTTATTGTTTTCAGCAGCCATTTAATAAGAGCTTTCAATGGTTTGTACCTCAGGATACAGATTTTGGTTGCAAAGAAGACAACAGGAAAAAAACAACCCTTGAGCTTTTTAAAAACCTCAGGTAGCTTTTGATCACTTTTAAGATCCCATACTTGCAAAATTCTTTTACATGCCAGCACAAAAATCAACTCGGCTGTATTTCGTGTTGGTATATAGTCTGAGCCACAAAAATTGCCTATTTCTCTTTTTCCTTTGGGCAATTTTTCAATCTTAACTAAACCAAGTCCATAATGTATGCCTGCTGGCCAACATTCCAGGTAAATGAATAGCTTTTAAGAAAAAATGATGCTGTTTTTCAAAAGCTTGACATTTTTAAAATACAAGTCTAGAATTGAAACCTTCAATAATTTTTCCATGCGTATATGTTGCAAGCAGAAAAATGCTACACAAATGAATACATCTGGGATTATTTTCAAGCTGTTATTTCCCACTAGGGAAAATATTTAGAAATAAAACTCAATTTTTTTGTGCTGAAACTACAAAGAGGCCAGCCATCTTGATGCTTTTCCAGATTTTTTTAATGGTTTTCCTGATATTGTATAGTGACTTTACTGCCCTGTTTTGTATGCCCCTATATTCACCAATAGCAAGCATTTATGTTGGGTTTATTCCAGTTTTTAAATCTGTTTTGTGGCATTTATGGCCCAAAGCTAATAAGGACATTCGGTATTTTCTTGTAAAATATTGAAAATACCTTTTACCATTAAAATAAAGGGGAAATGTTTTTAAAATTAAAAAAATAAAAAAGTGGCCTAACCAAAGGCAGGAACTGCCCTTATTTTAAACTCGGGCAGGCTTTGCCATAGCAGTAAAGCGCTGTTTCCTAGGCATCAGGGAACTTGCAGAAGGTCATCAAGCCCGAAAAGAGCCTCCTAGCCAACCTCAGTTCACTGGGCATCGGAGTCGAGCCCCGCAAAAGTTTGGCAGTACCTGGGTACAAAGTACTACTACTGGACCAGTCTAGGTGGAAAACTTTTAATGAAATGGATCTTTATAAACATGCCAGTTGGTTGAAAATGAAACTTCCCTACAGAAAAGGGATTGGATGCATTTTTTTGACATGAAAAATCTGGAAGAATTTTTCATTGATCAAAACTTTCCCTTTTTATTCTTTTTAAAATATAGCATCTTGCTTCTCTGTCTTGAAATTACTTTGCGTTTTGGAAAACAAACCAACTGAAGCATAAAAAATGTAAATAATCTCTCACATGAAATCATTTAGGATGAGACAGTTACAGTGCTGCTTAGGAGAAGACTTTTAGTTAAAGAAATATCTCCGGATTTCAAATTGTTATATTTTTTTTATGTGGTCTTTTTTTTCCTCAGAAATGTGAATATTGTCCTGGAGCTGAAATCTGGTTCCCTCCCAGTGTGTGTCCAGTGCTGTCATATGACGCAAGAGTCTTTTCTGGGGCTTGTGTAAGGGCATGATCGTTATGCCCATTTTACAGACTGGAAGCCGAGGTGTAGAGCTGCCTTGCTAACCAGGTCAGTGGCAGACGTACTGTCCTTAAACCCCATTTTTAAATGCAGATATTGGCCAGCGCTGCCCGGGTGATGCTCAGGACCTGTCCTGCTCCCAGCTGCTTAAATGCATTGCAATCTGGCACTCCAGAAGCAACGCTTCCTCTCAGCTTGTTTTTTCTCTGTATAATAGAGGGTTAATTTGAATAAATGCCTTATTTACATTTGCAACTGTAAAAAATTGCCTACCAAGACCCTCGGTGCCCCAGCGTGCCGCTCGGTGAAATCACGGTAACATTGAAATCATTATTCCGACAGGAACCCAGCCAGCCAGACGCCTACAGAAGCGCTTTTCCTCTCCCTCGCTCTGGGAAGCACGGCCCGCAGCCCTCTCCAGAAAGCTCTCCAGCTCCATTCATTTCTTTATTTGCTGCATGGCCAGGTTGCTAAATTCTGGTTTCTGCAGCCCGGGGCGGGGGGAGCGAGCTGCCGGGGCGGCGGGGAGGCCCTGCCAGCTGCCCGCTCCGGCAGAGGCAGCGGCAGCGGAGGCAGCTGCAGCTGGAGCTGAGCCGTCTCCCCGGGGAAGGGGGGCCATCGCCACGCATCCGACAACACCAGGGCTTCCTGGCCAGCCACCGCGGCCCAGTGTTTACAAGGAATCGCGTGTATTTTACAGGAAAAATGGGACAGCGCTGGCCGGGCTCTGCATGCATCTGCTCCTGCTGCTTCACGCGGCATGTGCAGGATTTGGGTAAAATGTGGGCTTTTTTTTAATTTTTAATTTAAAGAGTCATTGCATTGCAAATAGGAAAAGGAAGAAGAAATATATGTCTGCAGTGAACAGCACTCTGAGAGTCACATAAGCTACATGGCATCGCTAGCCAGTAGCTAATTATTACCCAGCTCTCCTCCCACCTCTGCTTATTAGGAAAGTTCAGATATTAGTTCCCGTTTGCTGTTCAGAATAGCACAGATGGAAGGAAATGAATATGCCATTTGCTATTTGTGACCTCAGGGGAGTGGAGCAAAAAATGGATGTGAAAACATTGCCAGAACCCTGAAAGTTGTATTCTCTCATTCATTAGTTTTCCTGCTTCTCTATTCCATATGCCCTCCTCTCCTTTAGCTCCATGGAAAAGTATTGACGAGCCAAACGAGTAATACAATTAGAGCTTATGTATGGCCCAAACGGTGGATGTGGCTTGATGGACCCATTAGCCAGGGTGGCTGCCATGCTTCCAGAACCGCTGAGAACAGCACAGACTATGGGCATGAGAGTCCATAACTCTCTTACACTCCAAAATGGCTTTTGAGGTATTATTTGTGGATTAGTGCATGTGAATGGTTCAGTATAGCAAGAAGTCACAATGAATAAACAGAAGGGACCAGATTCTTCATAAGGATGTACACATGGTTCTCATTTAAGGCCTGAATCAATTCACTTAAGTTAATGTAAATCCTTCTCTTGACTTCAATGGGAATCTAGCATTTCTGGCTAGCTCTAGTAAAGGACTTAGGCACCTAAGGCAGGATGTAGGTAGAACAGCATGCAAAAGCACTCTCCAGAAACCCGTGCTTGGCTGCTGCCTAATCCTGGAGGCGCCTAGTCTTGCAAGGCACCTCCTTTTTCACATTTAAAGTTCTGTGGGTGACAATGGTTGTCCAGATCTTGTCCAGATCAGCCTGGTCTGAGCAGCTCATCAGCTAGTTCTTTCCTCAGACTGTTCTCAAGCCAGCAACTAAGCAGAAGACGCCTAAGACGTTTGAGGGCCACATCTGGTAGGCGTTTTCAGAGCATCCTAGCATACACTGATGGATCAAATGCTCTTCGTATCACTCTGCTTTAACACTAAAATGCCAAAAGATATTTCTTCCCAACCAAATCTGAGAAAAACAGAAGAAAGGCTGCTTTCTTTGTGAAGGTCAAAAGAGTAATTTGATGTAGATTGGAAATATGTTTATTTGTTCAAGGTATCTTCACATCTCTTTTTTTTTTCTCCTATGTGTTTAAAGGGCATTTTTAACTCCAATTTGACTGGGGTGAAAAATAATCACTTTATACCTAAACAGTCTTATGCCTGGGAATGTCCACATTCCCTAAATCAAGTTGAATGGAACCTATGTCAAGTGATCAAATACAGACATTTTTCCCCACATCAAACTTTGGAAAGAAAACCTTCAGTCTATATTAACATTGCAACTTCTTAAAAAAAAGGAACACTATTTGCAGAAGCAGGCTGTTTTTTTCACAGGTAAAGCACAGTGCTTTCAAGGCACGGAGGAGTGCTGTGTATGACAAGAACACTGCAAGGTGGAAGTGCTAACTCTGTGTCAGACATTTGGCCAAATAGAAATATAGCAACAGAAACAGAAGATTTTCAACACATCTTGCTCTGAAAATAAAATAACTTGGCTTCTTGACGGTATTTTTTCATTAAAATGGGGGCTTTGCTGCAGCATTTATGTGTCAGGAGGAGCCCATTATTCTATGATGATGTTCTTTTTCTCTTGACATTATCTTTTAATTATATCATTCTGAGCCACATCGCTAGTGGAGGATCGATTTTTACAGCCCAGTTTACATACCGCTTCAGCATCTAATCCTGAGGAGGTGTTACACACTTTGAGGTTTCTGCTTCCCTTTTTTAAAATAATTTGGAACTCATGACTGCTTAAAAAGGCATCAACAAAGGTGCCTGTCTTTCCTTTGAAGTCATTTTTTGCGGAAATCACAGTCACTGACCAAAAGGTTTCAAAAGATTAAATTGTGCTTATTTTACGACATTTTAAAACAGCAGGGTTAAATGCTGGGCCAGCTGCCAGGCAGTCAGCAGCACCCATACTTTCATGTTCAGCAGCCAGACACATCTACAGCAGTTATTTCTGAGTAGCTATTCCTGAAATATGTCATTCAGAACAGCAGAGGAGTTTTAAGATTTGCGTGCTTTGATGACGGGCTAATGAAAATGTATTTTATATATACACCATGAGTATAATGAATTTCAGAGTTAAAAAATAAATAATGTAGGGGGCAGATTAGATATTCGTAATTCTCTTTGTCAACACTGTCTTCTCCCTGTGGTTAGAATCAACCTGGAGAGCCACGAAATCATGGATATCAGACACTTCTGCCCCATAGTACATTACCCACAGGCGGCAAAACATTTCTCCTCGCTGTCCGCTCCTTTATACAGGGGCTGTAATGGACTGAGGCCCAGTTTAAACTCCCAGAACTTTTCAGGAAGGGAGACATAAATCTCGACATCATCTCTGGGGAGGAATCAGAGGCGAGGGAGGACGCCCACACACTGTCCATCCTGGGCAGCAGTACTGTGGGCTTAGTGGATCTTTTTCGAAATTCAGTTCTGTTGCAGTAAGGAAGTGATCTGCTCCATTTTATAAATTTTCACTCTGCTCTTTTCTTTCTAATCCTCCTGCGCTGCCTGGTTTCCCTTGCCTTGGTGTTTTTGGTTTTTTTTTTCATCTGCCTTTTTCCATTTTGAGGATTCACGGGCCAGAGTCTGTGTGCTGGTTTCCGTCACTTTGTATTGTGCAGGTGTTGCAGGGCGCTGGTTTAACTGGCCCCCAGGGGATGGTCCCCGCGCAGGGAGCCGTGCAGCCAGCGCAATGTGGTATAAACGGCGCTTGTGCCAGTGCTTCTCCCCGTGCTGGCACAGGGAGCGACCGAGAGATCCACAGCTCATTTCTTCACGGGTACATCTCGGGGACTGAAACGAGCTGGGATTAGTTAGAGTGTACTTGAACTCCAGAAGCTTATCTAAGTTCTGCTGTGGCTCAGGCTGAGACAGGAGCTGCCGCCGAGTTGTGTGACCATAACCGGCTCCCCATCTCCTGCTCGGAGTGGATCTTGGCACAAGGCAGAATATCGGCCTTTTATTCTTGTCCTGCTGGCTGGATGAAACCCCACTGTCTACAGATCAAAGGGGTTTGATGGACTGCCAAAAATAGTAACCTATACGTAAAACATGTGCTCCATTTATAGTGATCATTTGGAAAGTTTCCTGCTACTGCAGAAATGCAGATTACATTGATTTACTGTCCAGTGCTGCAAAATACTGAGGGGCTTTTCAATGACTCCTATTGTATGCATTTGTAGAAAGGCTGGGGAGATTTCTTCTTCCTTCCTTCCTTTCCCCTTTGGTATATAATACATAATCACACGAAGTACATAATTCTGTGTTTTTGCATAGCTTTAGTGAAGTGGGTTAATATCTGCTCCACACTTTGGAACACGTTGTCTCCTGTGCTGATGTCTTAGCCTCTGGAAAAATGAAGTGCTTCTTCTTTCGATGTAAAGAACATCTCTCTGGTGTTTATGGAATCATTTTATTTTACCTCTCAGTCTACAAGCTTTCTGTTAGCTACAGAATGTGCCCTGCATATTGTTTTCAGGCACTTCGATGGTTTTTGTGGGAACAGACCGATGCTTAACATAGCAATTAAACAGGGAGGCACACAAGAGTACAGGCACTCCATGTTTTGAGCACAGGTCTGAATCTGCATTTGAGCCTACCTGTGCCCTGGCCAACACACCCTTTCCAAGTCCCGTCTATGTCCTGTTGGGCAAAAAAAGCTACTTTTAGAGTCCTTCCTAGAGAGGTCTTAATACCACTGAACAGGCACCATGGTGCTGCACTTACAGACAGCCTGAGCTCAGGTTGTTGTTACGAGGAGGACATGCTGCATTGGGCAGTATGAACTGGCGTGGACACGTAGAAGTATATCAGGGAGTATAATAGTGCCAAGTCCTCTGCTGGGCCAGCCTACACATATTTAGTCTCTGTGTTGACCAAACAGGATTTGGTATCTAGTTTACAAACAAGGCTGCAAAGGAGAGCATCTGTAGCTCTTATGACTCATAAGAAAGCTTGTTATTCCATGTATTCGTATTGTGAAAAGAGTAAATTTACTGAAAAGTTCACTAATGTAAGAGGAGAACAAAAGCTCAAGAGCTGAGCAGTGACAGTAACCGGTGGCCTACAACCTTTCAGCCTGTTTGCAGTTATCCTCTTTGGTGGATGATGAAGACAAACTTGGCCTTCATTTCGTGACTCATATTAAGGAAGGATGTCGTACTAACACTATTCAGAAATGCCTCTTTTCCCTTGCTGGTTTTATTTTTCTAAATCCTTTCCCTTCAGCCCCTAGCTGCTAATAGGCACCAGAAGAGTTAATTATTCTATCTCTGGATACAATTAAATTCACCCCAATTCACTCCTCTGCTTCCCGTCTGTTAACGTCCAAAGGATCAAAGCTCAATATAACTATTTTAGGCCAAGAGTTCAAAATGCTACCATTCATGTTATAACTTAGCAGGAAAGCATGAGTAACTTTTCTTCCTAATAAATCCTATCTTTTTGAGTTATATTTTTTTTAAACTGAAGAATTTATTCAGTTTTTCCTATTTTATAGCCCTGGGATCCTAATCTCAAAGATGACACCAATCTGTTTTCACGCATCCATTATGTGTCAATTATTTGAAGCAGAAAAAATAAAACCAATCTAAAAATACTGAATAAGCAAAGGGTAGGTACGTTTCGGAATGAAGCATGGGTTTAGAATGGCAAAGGGAAAAAAAAGAAAAAAAGCTTTTCCTCATCTATTTTTCCTTCAGCTGTGAATGACAAAGACATTTCTCTTTCAGGTCCCCGCTCAGTTCCCAGCCAGCGCTCCCAGCCGCCACCCCACCCGCCGCCGGCAGATTTCGCACGGAAGGGGCTGTTCTGATCGGCTTTCAAACGCGACGCCCTCAGCGACGGCGCCCGGGAGCGTCGGCACCTCCTCCGCAAGGCGCGGCCCGCGCCCACGGGCGCGCCCGCGGCCCCCCGCCTCCCCCACGCCCCACCAGGCCCTCATCGCGGCGCCCCCTAGCGGCCGCGCTGCGCGGGCGGGCCCGCCCGCCGCGCCGCTGAGGAAAGCGGCCGTTGGGCGCCGCGTTGGCGGGCTGGGGCTGAGCCTGCCCTGCCGAGGTGTCCGGCTGCCGCGCGTCTGCCTCTGGGAACGGCGGGCTGCTGCTTCCGTGCCGTGCGGGAGGAGCGGTGAGGGTTTGCACGACGCTCGCGGTGCTTCCGCCTGTTAAAGATGGCAGGAAAGGGAAGAGGAGCTCCAGAGGGGTCAGCACGCCAGCGGTCAAGGTGAGGGTGCCATTACAGTAGACCCCGTAGAGCGTGAGGGTAGAAGAACTTGAAGGTTTAGTTTAACTGGCAGCCCCAAAGTACTTATTTTAATCTTTTTGTTCTAAAAAGCGTATGAAAAGCCTGGGCTCTGTGATTGCATGTCTGTAATACTCCAGCCTTTGTATCACGGTTGTGAATACTTCCTCAAAAACCGTCTAAGTGTAAGCTGAGAGATTGCAAATGCCTAATTAAGGACTCCATGCTGCTTACAAAGTATTTATCCATGTCAAATATTTACCCGAGTTATGTTGTTTATAAAAAGACTTCAAATGGCTTTCCTCTCAGCTCATACAAAATGCCCTCAGACAGAAGTCAAACACCTTGCAGAAACAAACATGTGCTCTTGAGGGGGTGCTCTGTGAACCATGTGGCGTGACTGGCACTGGCTCCAGCTCGCGGACTGGCAAGTCCCCCTCCACAGCCCACCGCGCCAGCCCCCCTCCCGGTTCCACCCACAGCACCAGCCCTTTCCTTTCCCCCTTTTAAGTTGGTGCCCAGGAGTCATTTATATCAGTCATTTAGCCCTACACAGCTGTACAGCATGAAGAATACGTATTTTTCCTTCTGCATAGTGTTATCTTTATCAGTAAAATGCAGCTGGAGCGTGATGTTCAGACAGGTGAAGAGATGATGAGAGAGGGGAATAATGCAGGCCAGCTCTGTGTATTCGGACTGCTCATTTAAGCAAAGGCAAGGAATGGCAGTCTGTCTCCGAAAGGTAAAATGTTACAGGCTATGTCATAAGGTTTGGATGTGAACATAGGTACACAATGCTTCTTTCACAGGATTCCTGCTGTAAACTCTGTTCTTTACTGGGTGATTCAGTCCTCTGTAATGAAAAAGTTGTCCCACTCTGAACCTTCCTGACTTTTTTTCCTTACTGAAGAACAGTAATAACAGAGACCAAAACAAAAGACAGAAGAAAATATACTCCAGCCTGTGTTAAAAGAATCTTTCTTGGAAAATAAAAAGCCATGGTACCGTTGGGATCAGCCATTCGAAGGCTCTGAAGCTTCGCCATAACCCCCACAGCTGCTACAGAAATTCATTTGATAGAGTGCTGCACTCCCTGTATGGTTAATTCACACTTATCTGGGAGGTGACCTACCCAGCTTGTGGACAGACGGGGCAGTAGGTATGAAGACACCTGAATCCAGAAACAGTACTGCTATATTTGTGTCATCTGTATTCCCTAATTCACAGAGGGGGCATATTAAAGCATCAGCTTTTTTCCCTCACTGTCTGATCTGGTCTTGCGGGTTGCTGTAAAATAAATGTTGCACTACTCATGTTTTTAGCTGGCCAGGGTTCTCCTCTCGTGTTGTATAGCCCTGGACAACAGAAACCTAACTAAACAATAGACACTGTGCACCCATGGAAAATCAAAGCGATAATCCTTATCTCACTGCTGTTATGCTTCCAGAGTTGCTCCTTCTCTCAAAGAGATTATTTATTTGCTCTGTGCAAATCTCCTTCAATAAGCGTGTCTGCTTTTTTCTAGACCATTTTTTTGCAAGGTACGCATGTATTAATCACAGAATCACAGAATAGTAGGGGTTGGAAGGGACCTCTGTGGGTCATCTAGTCCAACCCCCCTGCCGAAGCAGGGTCACCTACAGTAGGCTATAGAGGACCTTGTCCAGGCGGGTCTTGAATATCTCCAGAGAAGGAGACTCCACAGTCTCCTTGGGTAGCCTGTTCCAGTGCTCCGTCACCCTCAGAGGGAAGAAGTTCTTCCTCATGTTCAGATGGAACTTCCTGTGCCTCAGTTTGTGCCCATTGCCCCTTGTCCTGTTGCTGGGCACTACTGAAATGAGTCTGGCCCTATCCTCCTGACACCCACCAATGCATGTGTGCATGCAAATTCCCCCCTAAATTCTTAACTAGCTTAGGATACTTTGTACTCTGATGAAATCCTGACTATGTTAGATACGCACACAAACTCCTAGAAACTTGCTGGTTAATGTTTTAAACTCCTACTTTCCGAATAATGTTGTTACATCTTACATACACAGATTCAGGAGGCCATAGTAGGTCATTGTGCTTCTAGTGATATAACCCCAGAAACACAACTGAAACCTAGAAAACTGGAAAGTATTCAATCAACATAGTTTATTGCTAAAGCAGACTCATATTGCAACCAAGAGAATATGAAAATTAATATACCAATAGACTATAGTCTTTTACTAACCACTGAGTGCTTTAAAATACAACAATGTGCGAAGTCTTTGTGCCAATTGGGTGCTATGTTTCACTTTTGGAAGTTGAATGTTATTAGTGTGTGATGGATATTAAAAGATTCAGTCTAGTAAATACAAAACTGACAGATGTGCACCAGTATGGTAAACTCTGAAAATGCAGGTGATGCACAAAGAGCCCAGGATATTTATTCCTCCAGTATATTGTACCTGATATATGGTATGATAACTGTTAGGTATACTTAAAGAATTACATTGTAATTGCATTCTCACAGGATGTCCTATTGTTTTTCCAAGGAATATTCCCCAGTGTTTCTCTTTTCCATCAGATGCCTCCTGCACGACCACAGGAAGACATTATTTCCCCCTTACTATACAGAAATATGTATCAACACAGGACCCATGACATGCCATTAAACTAACAATTGCTCAGTAATTTATTTGTTTCTTGTTTCTCTCTTTCCAGTGGAAATACCTGATCCAAACCTGACCAAACTGACTGCAGGCATTTTTGTTGACTTTATGGGCTTTGGTTCAGACTCTTTCTGTGACACAAGAGAATCAGCCGTGTAGGACAGGGGTGTAATTCCATCAAGGACTTCTGGTGACCTCATAAACCATGAGAGCTGGCATTGACTTTAATGGGCACCACGTGGTTAAATTCCCATGCATCATTTTGAAAAAGTTGGGCTTCATTTGATATTGCAGAAGGATACCAGACCTACCGTGTCAAATTGTTTCTCTTTCTTCCAAAGGACCCACTAGCTTTATGTTACAGTCAGTCCTCTTTGGTAGCAAATGAAATATGCCATTCTGGAAAATGAGTATTTTCTCTGGCAAAACAAACTTGAAAAGTACGTTTCATAGAAAAGCACATATTTGGGTTATATTCTTTTAAATAAACTTTCTAAAAAGATGGCAATAAATTCAAGGAAAGGTGTGGTTTGTGCAGCATTGGCTTTGCTCGCAAATTTTTAAGTATGAGACATTTATTAAAAATTAAGTTGTACATCAGTTGGAAAATATAGGAATGGATTTGTTTTGGGTCAGTTGAAAAACTAGACTATATTAAACCTGGTTTAAGTTAAACTAGGTAAGTTGGCTCAAATTACTGATGTTGAATGACCTCAGTTAAAAGTCACTTTAATTAAAGTGGTTTAATGGTATTTAGTACACCAGTTTTAGGACATTTTTGTTAGGAATTTCCAAGGGTTCAGTAAGGTTGACTTGATGTTGCAATTTGTGAAATTTGATCTATCACCTTTGTAAAGCACTTGTAGATTTTCCATTGCCTTCTCGCAACCTAGATTTTGCCTGTTGAAACCAGAGTGCAGCCATTGTGTGTACCTATAGAATGTTGCCGGTTATCAGTCCAATAATGAGATCTGGCAGCGTGGCTATGACTCAGGTAAATGTGGTGGTGGAGACATAACCCAAGTTTCTCAGCTTAGGTTTTTCGTCAAATATGACGTCAGTATATAGCAAGGAGATGCTCTAAAAATTGCTCATTGTGATGAGTGCAAACCAGGAGAGGTTCTGTCCTGAATTCTGGGAGAATAGGTCAGTGAACTGCCTAATCTCTATTTTGCTCTCAGCATTGTGATTTTATTGCTAGCTTGGTCCATAAATAACAAAATCTTTTTGGCATGACTAGATAGTGGTCCCGTGTGATATATATACTAGGAAATGTTATCTTTTATTCAGCTTCAGGTAACAAATCACCTTGAGATTGAAGGGGGAAAGAGGATACCTTCTTAGACAGATTATTCAAAAACTACTTACTGTGGCCTTTTTTACTGCCTTAATGTGAAGTCTGTGGTGTTTGCCATTCTCTGAGATAACTTTTGAACTCTAAGCATCCCTGTGTCATATGGCACTAAAATGTTTTTCACCGTTTGTGTGGCTCAGCCATAGGGTATAGCCTATATATTCTTTCCTGTAGTTACACCCCCTGTCACATAGCCAGATGGAATAACTGCATGTCTTCAGTTTAGTTAAAAAGTCTACGTAAAGGACTGCAAATGTGAGCGTATGGGAGAAGGTTGGTTCTCTGGCATTAGAGTCATAATACAGTGTGTAGATATTATACAGCAAGCTCCTTCTTAACGGCACTCAGAATTATTCCAGTTGTAATCTCATAGCTGAGATGATAGATAGTTAATAAATTACAGGCATGTGGAAGGCTGTAAGCCTTGGGATGCAAGTTCTATTGTAGTAGGTTAGATAGTTTGTACAGGAGGAGGATCCCTAAGGCTTGTTGAATAAATAGATGGATCTTCTCTGTGCTCCATGGAAAATGATGTATGTTTTTGGTTTGTTTATACTACTTTCTCCACATGAAATGTGTGTTTGGTCCAACAATTCTGTGGTTTCCTCACTTTGTGATAATAATTAACACCCTCACTGAAGTCTTAGCAGTGATGACATTTGTTTAGGGGCTTGACTCTGATTTTTGTTCCTGTTTTGCCTTATGCTACTTTTAACATGCAATTGAAACCATTTTGGAAAATCTAAAGGTTCAGGGGTTGTTGTTCTTTTGGTCTTACTGACCGTTTAGAAACTGATTCATGCAACACATCCTTCAGCCTTTGAGGATACACCACCTCTCCAGCCCAATGGGGCTGGGTTGACAGTAGCAAGATGAAACTAAAGTCAGCTATGCGGGGCTCTAAATGCAGCAGGCTGGGAAAGATTTCCTTTTATCTGAAGAAACAGAGAAACAGATATAATTAATGTAAAAGTTAATCAGTCATAAGGTAATTATTTTTGAGGCGGTAAATTGGTTATGAGAGAAAAAAAGAGTGTCTTAAACCCTACGTTAAAGATTACTACAGCTTCAGGGAAATTTTATTTTAGGAAAGATGACAAAATAGTTCTCTACTCCCCTCAATAATCTTGTAAAAAAGATTAATAGCTTTGGAGTAGATGTACATATTTTGAACTTCCTTTCTGGACAGAGCACAAAGAAAACCTGGCTTGTTTGTGGTTGTAGAAGTATCATAGGTGGCTTTGTATAAGAAAGGCAGGTAGCTGCCAGGGACATGCAAGCCTCCTTCCCTTTCCCTATTCTTTTTTTCCGCAACAACTTTTTTTAATATGTTGTGATTTCCCCCCCCCATTTTTCCTAAATAAAGTGAAATGTCAAATCAGTAGAGAATTAAAATGTATTTATAAAAAAACAACCAAAAGGGCATCTGATGTTTTACAGACATTCCAACACCTTCAGGAAATTTGAACTCACACCAAAGGGTCTGATATTCATTTGAATCTCCCATCTGTGCTGAAGCACATGTGTGCACACAACACACATTGAACCACTACAGTGGAAAAGAAATCCCTGCTCTTAAATTATAGCAGCTCTCTACAATTCTTCTGTAACCACAAAGGCTTTGGTAGTTTTGAGACATTGCAGTGGCTTCGGGTGATCAGATCACAGAGCTCAGTTTTGTTAAAGAAATCCCTTTGCTGAAAGGTATGGAAAAGCTGTAGGAGAAACACGGGGAGCTGCAAGCAGCACAGCGTGAAGGCAGTTTGGAGTACAGGGGAAGGGTTCAAGAAGCTGATGTGACAGCAGACACCCTACAGCCAGAGTTAACGCTAGAAACATTGCCGTTTTAGTTCCCTCACCAGAAATCCCCATGCTTGCAGGAAGGGATATAGTCATTAGTCCTCAATGGGAATATGACCTTTCCCTTTAAGTATCTGTGTGATGCTTTTGATCCTTTTGACTCTCTCTAAGGGATAGGTTAAATATGTGGCACAATGTCTACTCCTGAGTGAGGATTAAGCCTGGCTTTGGGAAGCAGAACTATATTGCCTAACCCATCATCATTTATCACGTTCTCTGGGGACCTGTTCTCCGTTTTTCTTCCCCTCCCCCCATACTTTTAGAAAATCCCCTTCTCTGGGGTGTAATATTGATCTCAGCTGCATCAGCCTTGGCTTCACTGTAGTTACTTCTGATTTTACACTTAAACAAGTCTTATGTCTCAGATATCTTGTTAAACAAAGTGCTGTTTTGAGGCTCAGCTCTCATGCAACCTGCACTCCTCTTAGCACATTTTCGTGCATGCATTTTAATAATAAATACCTTTAAAATTATTTATAGGTTTCTATCACCCTGTATTTCAGTGGAGTTCCCTGAGGATAAACCTTAACCTATAATACTTATATTCTGATTTAATGAAGCAGTGAAGCATGTGATTTCCTTCAGGACTTGTGTAAATCTCATTAACTTCAATTAAGCCCAAGAACATGCTTTAGCGCTTCACTAAACAGAGATGCTTAAGGCTAACATGCACATAAATATTTTTTGCTGAATCAAGTCTTAGCATTTTATCCATTTTTGTCCCTGTTTCTTTTCTACTCTGTCTGATGATGTAATAATTTTTGTCTTGTAGCATCCTTCACACTGCCTCCAAGTTAGAAGCTATGGTGGGACTGAAGGTCTCATTCAGGGGAGGATAAAATTAAGCCATTCTGCAGCTGTGAGCCGCAGAAGTCCCAGCAAGCTTCCCAGTAAAATGAAAAAGTGATGGTATGCCACGCTGGCTCATAAAAATGTAATTTAAGCACTGCCCTCTCAATAAAAATATCACGTTTAGGACACAGTAATCCCCTTCTGAACCTTATCTTACTTTTCAACAGCTCTTTGGACTCCTACAATTGATGCACTTTGAATTTCCTGTTGGTCAGGTAACATGACTTTCTGTACCTCCCTCCCACAACCACAGCTTTGCGCTTCATTCTCAGCAGGCAATATCCAGACACAGGCAGAAAACTGAATCCATGCTCTAAAATTCAGTAAATTCAGGAGCTTTTAGGTACCTTGTAGGCAGACTTCAGAATTACTGGTGCTTCAGAGCTGTGGCCTTTGCACATATTGCACCAAAATGAATGAAACGTCAAAAATGCTTTTCAGTTGTTTTCTCAAGACTCGTGCCAGAATCTTTGCCTTTTTTCATACTTTTTTCTTTTTAATGAGCTCTTGATTTATGGCAACAAATCACCAGACACCTAGATTCTCTGGGCTTATTAAAATAGACAGATTCTTCGGTGTTAGAAAATCATCGTAAGAACATATATTTTTCCCATACTAGACTGAATCATTGTAGGCAAGTGCTCCAGTCCTCTTCCCAGCTATGGTCTGGGGGTTATATTTCAGCACAAGTGAAAACAACCCTTTCCAGTTCCTGGCTCAATGAAGCCAGTATTTTCATTGGGGGCAGAGGGATGACTCCTTTCTTGTCCCTGCAGTATTCTGCATTTTATCTGTATCAAAAAATTTGCTTGCTCTGCCTTAGCATGTACAGTGTAGTTAATCTTCCAAATAGGAGTCATCTTCCTAGCTTCCATGTCTGAATTGCGCTGATGATTTATATGCTCACAGTCTGTTTTCACGACATCTTTCCTGGCTGTCTTGTATCTCTCCCCTGTGGAGCACTGGGCCTTAAAATAATTGCAGTAAGGACAGGCAATCAGTCTTCTTTAGATATGTATTGGATTTTGCTGGTGCCTGAGCCTATAGAATGTGCCAATGTCTTTTGTGGTTCTGGCAGGGAAACCTCAGGAGAGTGTGGAGTTTTGGTTTGGATAACAGAGGAGCTGGTTGGGGCTTTTTAAGCAAAGTGTTCTTTTTCATTGTTCTTTTCATCAGATAATGCTGGAAATATATGAACAAGTTTCAAAAGGAGTTTTGGAACTGCAGGGTGGTGTTTCTACTCAAAATCACAGAGCCATATGCTAGCTTTGGATTCTTTCTCTGGAAGCAGCCTCATTGCAAAGTGCAGCTCTGCTTCATTCAGGTGAGGGATTTAAGAATGTAAGAATGGCCACGTCAGACAGACCAAAGTCCTCTCCAGCCCAGCAGCCTGTCTGGAAGTAGTCAGTAGTACATGCTTAAGGAATGCGTCTGCTTAAGGCCAAACACATACTGAAATTTTCTGTCCCAATGCAGATTGGAATCAGTCATGTGCCATTTAACTCTGTAATTAATAGTCCCTGATAATGTTTTTCATGAATATTTCTAACCACTTTTCACACAATATAAAACTGTAGCACCTGCAACACCCTGTAAAGAGGATTTGCAGAGCTTGCATGTGCCTTGCGTGAAGTCTTGCATGAAGAGTCTCAACTTTGGGCTTGCCAACCACTACTTTTATTTGATAGTCTCTAGTCCTTGTATGGGAAGAATCCATGAACTGTTATTTATATCCACCTTCTGCTTGCCATTCAGTGGGGTTATTTTGGGCCGTTGTTACCGATACCATGGTCTGTTCTCCAACCAGAACAGTCCTGATCTGCCCAGCCTTCTTTACATAGAAACTATTCCACATCTTTCTCCTTCACTGGAATTTGTCTGAAACAATTTCAGTACAGTCTCTTGTCTGTACCGTATCAAATAAGCATGGTTTAACCTCAGGCTACTGATGTTTTTTTTTGGTGAATAAAGACTTAAATATTAACTGAAGCAAAGTTTGCCCTCTGGTTTCAGAAAAGGTGAATGCTCCAGTCACAGAGCACATGGGCCATCTCTTCCTCCCAGTGCTTCAATGGATATTACTAAAACCAAAGAAGAGCATTATTTAATACCCAAAGGGAAAGATGGAATTGTCCGAGATCACCTCTGTAGCCAAAAGCATTTGGCTTGGAAGTAGAAATCTTAGGACTGGCTGGGCTGCCTGAATTGCCATGTTACTTCTTCCTGTCTGGAACAAATGATGAGGCCTTCCTTTGCTTTCCTCTTTGAAAGGCCCTTATTTCATCCCACCATAGCATGAGGGGTGAGCAGTGTAAGAAGAGAAGTATAACATAGGACTGTAAAACAGCCAGCTCAAGCCTCTGCAATGGCAACTGGGACAAGATTACACAAATGGGATGTTTGGTCTGAACAGCTTAAGTTCAATTCACTTGCCTAAACATAGACTATGGGTGCCATTTAAGACACAATAGGGTACCTGGAACACATATATGGGGCTGGCAGATAAGGAAAACTTGTGTCTTTCTGGAGTGACAGCTAGTGAGCTAAGTGTTTTCAGGGATGGCATGAAGGAGACCAGGAGGGTAAAATCCCTCCAGCTGTAAGTGAAGATCAGGTTTGGGACCTCCTGAGGAACCTAAACGTACAGAAGTCCATGGGACCTGATGAGATGCATCCCAGAGTCCTGAGGGAACTGGCTGACGTAGTTGCCAAGCCACTCTCCATGATATTTGAAAAGTCGTGGCAGTCAGGGGAAGTCCCCAGTGACTGGAAAAAGGGAAACATTGTGCCCCTTTTCAAAAAGGGTAGAAAGGAGGACCCTGGGAACTACCGACCTGTCAGCCTCAACTCTGTGCCTGGGAAGATCATGGAACAGATCCTCCTAGAAGATATGCTAAGGCACATGGAGGCCAGGGAGGTGATTCGAGACAGCCAGCATGGCTTCACCAAGGGCAAGTCCTGCCTGACCAACCTAGTGGCTTTCTATGATGGTGTAACAACAAGAGTGGACAAGGGAAAACCAATGGATGTCATCTATCTGGATTTTTGTGAAGCCTTTGACACGGTCCCCCACAACATCCTTCTCTCTAAATTGGAGAGCCATGGATTTGATGGGTGGACCGTTCGGTGGATAAGGAATTGGTTGGATGGTCGCAGCCAAAGGGTAGTGGTCAACGGCTCAATGTCCGGATGGAGACCAGTGACGAGTGGAGTCCCTCAGGGGTCCGTACTGGGACCGGTGCTGTTCAATATATTTATCAATGACATGGACAGCGACATCGAGTGTACCCTCAGCACCAAGCTGAGTGGTACGGTCGAGACACCAGAAGGACGGGATGCCATTCAGAGGGACCTGGACAAGCTAGAGAGGTGGGCCTGTGTGAACCTCATGAGGTTCAACAAGGCCAAGTGCAAGGTCCTACACCTGGGTCGGGGTAATCCCCGGTATCAATACAGGCTGGGGGGTGAAAGAATCGAGAGCAGCCCTGCTGAGAGGGACTTGGGGGTACTGACAGACGAAAGGCTGGACATGAGCCGGCAATGTGCGCTGGCAGCCCACAGGGCCAACCGTGTCCTGGGCTGCATCAGGAGAAACGTGGCCAGCAGGTCGAGAGAGGTGATTCTGCCCCTCTACTCTGCTCTGGTGAGACCTCACCTGGAGTACTGCGTTCAGCTCTGGAGCCCTTAGCACAAGAAGAACATGGAACTGTTGGAGCGGGTCCAAAGGAGGGCTACAAAAATGATCCGAGGGCTGGAGCACCTCTCCTATGAGGACAGGCTGAGAGAGTTGGGCTTGTTCAGCCTGGAGAAGAGAAGGCTGCGGGGAGACCTGATTGCAGCCTTTCAGTACTTAAAGGGAGCCTATAGGAAAGATGGGGACAATCTTTTTAGTAGAGACAGCAGTGACAGGACGAGGGGTAATGGTTTTAAACTAAAACAGAGTAGGTCTAGGCTGGATATAAGGAAGAAATTCTTTACAATGAGGGTGGTGAAACACTGGAACGGGTTGCCCAGAGAGGTAGTGGAGGCCCCATCCGTGGAAACATTCAAGACCAGGTTGGACAGGGCTCTGAGCAACCTGATCTAGTTAGTGGTGTCCCTGCCCACTGCGGGGGGGTTGGACTAGGTGACCTCTAGGGGTCCCTTCCAACCCAAAACTTTCTATGATTCTATATAGATCAGTGACAGGCTCAGTGACAGGCTATTGGTGACAGCCTTGCAAGCCTCCCATCTTTTAGGATTCATCCAAAAATTCAGAGATTACTAAAATAGAGATTATGGGGGAGTCAAATAACTGCAACTGAATAGAGGCAAAAGAGTATCTAAGCAAGCCAGTAAGATATACAGACATCCTTTAATATCTGTTAGTTACCAATGAAATATGAATCAATTTCAAGATTCACTTTTATGAGTTAATTGTTAATTGACTCCATGTAAGTACCCGTAAAATTGTGTGGGCTCGAAGGAGCCTCTGGAGACTGTGTAGTCTAACCTCTTCCTCAGAACAGGTCCAGTTAAACCAAGCTGCTCAGTGCCTAGTCCTGTCGCATTTTGTGTATTACCAAACATGGAGACTTCACCGATTCTCTGGGAAACCACTAATGGTAAAAGTTTTTTCCTATATCTAGTCAAATGTTCCTGTATTCCAACTTGTGCCAGTTGCTTCTTGTCCTCAACGTGTGCACCTCTGAGAGTCACAGTGTCTTGTAAGAGACAAAACGGGTTACTAGTCTGGATACCAGTGATTTTTACAGGGTGATTGCTTTTACTGTATTCTTGAGTGTAGATACAATGTTTGAATGATCTCTTGTTGTGTAATTATAATCCCTACATCAAATTCTAGCGTTATCCTTTGAAATGAAGCTTTTAAGAGATGATCTCATCTTGCATAGTGACTTGAGTTTAAGGAATACAGATTGTTTTGAATATTAATAAAGTCACAGAATCACAGAATCACAGAACAGTTTGGGCTAGGATTTGTATTCTGTGTTCACTTACTTCCTTGCAAGTTTTTTACGAGAACTGACAGGTAGGTTGAACAGACAGATGGATAGGCAACCAACACTATTACAGATGTTTTATTTTTGAAAAATCAGCCTAAAAATATTAATTTTCCTTTTAAAAAACTATATCTTTAAGTCAATTTCCCAATAAAAACAAACTAATGAATTTAGATTTTTTAATTTTTTTAAATATCTTTGGTCATATGTAAACTGGAAAAGGAGACAGTTCCAGGGGATGTTGTGAATGCCTGAACGGGTTGTCTCTACTGCTAAACTGCTGGAATAATCCCCTGCAGGTTTTTGGTCAGAGACAATTGTTGATCTCCCAAAGATCAGCTGGGCATGATTGTGAAGCTAATAGAGAGTTCGTTCTCAGTAGGCAGTTTTGGAAAGTAAAGAGGGTTTAAATGTGTGTACACATTCCATTCCATATTATTGACCTTAATGGGAAAGAATGGACATTTGCCCATTAAATTTCACTTGTGCAGACTTAGATGTCTTTTACCAGATAGAACTAGAAACAACTCAATTTATATGAGCATGATTTCTGGTGGATCTGTTTTCAAGAGTCTCACAATTCCCAATACAGAAGGAATTACTGAGTTTCTGATCTTGACAGTGCTCCTAGTTTATCTTTATTCCTTGGTAATCACAGGTTATTGTATGGTGAAGGTTTTCAATTTATGCTTCTCACTTTGCCATAATTAAAAGTAGAATTTGCTTCTCATAGGACTTAAATCCTTCCTCTCTGCAGCTAATGGTTACTGATTCGTTGTCTTTGCTAGAATAGGAACGAGAAAGGTGCAGAATTACATATGTGGAGAGTGCTGAGCTATTGTGAATCCAACTCCAGGAGCTAGCTTCCTAACTGTTATTCATTTAGCATCACAATGAAATCTGCATTCATTCTTGCATGGAGCAGAAGTGTTGGGCATCTAAATGTCTCGTCCTTTGAGATTTAAGGCCCTGGGACTCTTACCACCAGTATTATTTTGGGACATCACTCTTCTTTTTGGATCTAAATTCCAGAAGTTTCAATCGGTTAAAATTAGAATTACTTCTAAGTATTTTTCTGCTGATCTGTATGAGACTATCTAGTCCTCTAAGTTAGGTATCTAGATTCCCAACACCAGGAAGCACCCTGGTGCTTCAAACCAGGATCTAGACTAGTTAGCTGACCAAGGAAGCACCTAAAGTCAAAAGGAAAATACTGAACTGCCCAGAGCAAGTGAATAGGAAGTACCCATTTCCTGAAGGTCAAAGGACGCCTCTAAAGTATTTTCAATGATATGAACAGAGTTTACTAGAGTCTTTTGAACCACTCCAGAGTAAAAATAGAGGATAGCAATGTCTGTTTTTTAAACATGGTTAGAACTGTACCAATATTCAGCAAATAATGTAAAATCACAGGGACAAGAATTACTTCTCCAGTGTTTCTGTTGGCATTGAAGACGGCATCTGTTACTGTATTTTCAGGGAGACAGGTCTTGTCGGTCCTGTATTAAGACAACCAGCTGTGTTATGTGTTCCTCAGGAGATTTAGGCATGCCTGTGTGACACAGATATGTGACAGTGCATCTAGCAGAGGCAACCAGGAGATGCAGCAGTGTCTGCCAATTTGGGCAGAAGGGTGCACAGAGGGGGTCAGAAACTCTGTTGAGGATGGTGTACACATGCTCAGCAATGGTGGTGACCTGTCACGAGGCAGGAACTAAAGCAACTTCCTCTGGCATCAACTCAGCATGAGCTCCCGAGGGAGGATGCAGCTCTGCAGGTCCATGGTTGCAGGGATGCCTCACCAAGACTGGGGCTGGGAGAGATGGTGCCCTCAGCTGCAGGAGGCATGTGCTGATAGAAGATCTGTATCTCCAAGTTGGAGCTGCGGGAGGAGGTCTACAGACTTATGGTGGGTGTGTACTACAGGTCACCTGACCAGGAGGAGGAAGTTGATGAGGCCTTCTACAGGCAGCTGAAAGTAGCCTCACAGTCACAGGCCTTGGTTCTCGTGGGGGACTTCAACCACCGTGACATCAGCTGGCAAGACCATACTGCCAGGCATATGCAGTCCAGGAGGTTCCTACAGAGCATCAATGATAACTTTCTGATGCAAATGGTGGAGGAGCTGACGAGGAGAGGCACTTTGCTGGACCTTGTACTGACAAACAAAGAGGGACTGGTTGAGGATGTAAAGGTTGGGGGCAGCCTTGGCAGCAATGACCATGAAATGGTGAACTTCAGGATCCTGCATGGGGGAAGCAGGCTGATAATAAGTAGGATCAAAACCTTGGGCTTCAGGAGAGCTAACTTTGGCCTCTTCAAGGAGCTACTTCGAGGAATCCCATGCATCAGGGCTCTGGAAGGCAAGGGGGTCCAAAAGAGCTGGTCACTGTTTAAACATCACTTCCTCCATGCTCAGGATCAGTGCATCCCCCTGAGCAAGAAATCTAGCAAAGGAGGAAGGAGACCCGCATGGAAGAGCAAGGAGCTTCTAGCAGAGCTCAGACAGAAGAGAAAGGTCTATGGAATGTGGAAAGAGGGACAGGCCATTTGGGAAGAGTACAGGAATGTTGTCAGAGCATGCAGGGATGCAACGAGGAAGGCTAAGGTCCACCTGGAATTGAAGCTGGCAAGGGATGTCAAAAACAACAAGAAGGGCTTCTTCAACTACATCAGCAGCAAATGGAAGACTAGGGACAATGTGGGGCTGCTGCTGAATGAGGTGGGTGCCCTGGTGATGGAGGATGCAGAGAAGGCAGAGTTACTGAATGCCTTCTTTGCTTCAGTCTTCAGTGCTAAGGCCAGCCCTCAGGAATCTCAGGCCCTGGAGGAAAGAAAGAAACCCTGCAGAAAGGATGACCTTCCCTTTGGCGAGGAGGATTGTGTGAGAGATCACTTAGGCAATCTGGACACCCACAAATCCATGGGCCCCAATGGAATGTACCCACGAGTGCTGAGGGAGCTGCCAGCTGTGATTGCTGAGCTACTCTCCATCATCTTTGAGAGGTCCTGGAGGACAGGAGAGGTGCCTGAGGACTGGAGAAAGGCCAATGTCACTCCAGTCTTCAAAAAGGGCAAGAAGGAGGACCCAGGGAACTACAGGCCGGTCAGCCTCACCTCCATCCCGGGAAAGGTGACGGAGCAGCTCATTCTGGAGGTCATCATCAAGCAAGTGGAGGAAAAGAAGGTTATCAGGAGTAGTCAGCATGGATTCACCAAGGGGAAATCATGCTTGACCAATCTGATAGCTTTCTGTGATGGCATGGACTGGCTGGGTAGACGAAGGGAGAGCCGTGGATGTTGTCTACCTAGACTTCAGCAAGGCTTTTGACACTGTCTCCCATAACATTCTCATAGGCAAGCTCAGGAAGTGTGGGCTGGATGAGTGGTCAGTGAGGTGGATTGGGAACTGGCTGAATGGCAGAATTCAGAGGGTTGTTATCAGCGGCGCTCAGTCTAGGTGGAGGTCTGTAACTAGTGGCGTCCCTCAGGGGTCAGTACTTGGCCCAGCCTTGTTCAACTTCTTCATCAGTGACCTGGATGAAGAGTTAGAATGTACCCTCAGCAAGTTTGCTGATGACACAAAACTGGGAGGAGTGGCTGATACACCAGAAGGCTGTGCTGCCATTCAGCGAGACCTGGACAGGCTGGAGAGTTGGGCAGAGAGGAACCTGATGAGATTCAACAAAGGCAAGTGCAGGGTCCTGCACCTGGGGAGGAAAAACCCCATGCACCAGTACAGGCTTGGGGTGGACCTGCTGGAGAGCAGCTCTGCGGAGAGGGACCTGGGTGTTCTGGCGGATGACAGGTTGACCATGAGCCAGCAGTGTGCCCTGGCTGCCAAGAAGGCCAATGGGATCCTGGGATGCATTAAGAAGAGTGTGGCCAGCAGATTGAGGGAAGTTCTCCTCCCCCTCTACTCTGCCTTAGTGAGGCCCCATCTGGAGTACTGTGTCCAGTTCTGGGCTCCCCAGTTCAGGAAAGATGAGAAGCTACTGGAGAGAGTCCAGCTGAGGGCTACGAGGATGGTGAGGGGACTGGAGCATCTCTCCTATGAGGAAAGACTGAGGGAGCTGGGCTCATTTAGCATGAAGAAAAAGCTGCGAGGGGACCTAATATATTCTTATAAATATCTTAAGGGTGGATGTCAGGAGGATGGGGCTAGACTCTTTTCAGTGGTGGCCAGCGACAGGACAATGGGCAATGGGCACAAATTGAAGCAGAGGAAGTTCCATCTGAACATGAGGAAGAACTTCTGTCCTTTGAGGGTGACAGAGCCCTGGAACAGATTGCCCAGGGAGGTTGTGGATTCTCCTTCTCTGGAGATATTGAAGACCCGCCCGGACAAGGTCCTGTGCAGCCTGCTGTAGGTGACCCTGCTTCGGCAGGGGGGTTGGACTAGATGATCCACAGAGGTGCCTTCCAACATCTGCTATTCTGTGATTCTGTGACTGTACAGCATCTGAGACAAGAAAAGCCATTTGATGAGATCTTCTCCAAGACCTTTTAGCTGCAAGAACCTGAACTCCAACTGTATGAAGAGAGGGCCAGGCAGAGCCATTGGTGTCAGAGACCCCCATGATGGTGAAGGCTGCAAGCTTCTGACTTCTGGCATCAGGTAAATGCTCTGCCTGCAGATGTGCAGCTACAGAAAAAGTTCAGTGTCCTGGTTGCAGACAAGGAGCTGGGAACTGTGCCTAGAGCAGAACCCAAGCTTGCTGAGCCAAGCTCCAACAGAACAAGAGGCAGTCAATACACTCAAACAGACAAAATTCTATTTAAACATAAGAAAAAAGTCTTTCACTGTGAAATGCTAGAACAGGATGCCCAGAAAGTTTGTGGAGTCTCTATACCTGGAGGTATTTCAAAATGCAGCTGTACATGATCCTGAACAACCTGCTTTAGTTGATCTTGCTTTGAGCAGAGGTTCATGATAGATGATCTTCAGAGGCCTCTTCCAACCTCAGCAATTCTGTTTTTCTTGGTCATAGTGGAAGATCATGAAGACATATCAAAAGCAGATAAATTAGTCAGTGGACAGTGATAAATTATGAGCTTCTGGTATCCAGACGAGTTCATTAAGAGCCAGTTGAGGTACATATGACCTGTGTATTGCTGTGCAGGCATATCCTTATGCGGAAAACATCTAGTTTCTGGATCCAGATGGGGCTTAAGGAAAGTCTAGCCATGGCAGTTGTAGCCGTAAACAGATGTATGATTCAAGAAACACATTTGAATATTGAAAAAGAAAGCACTTAGGGCGTTTAGGCGCCATCTGATTTAGATGTAAATCAAGCCTTTTTTACTTAAGTTCCTTATTTTTCTGTGAATCTGTACTTTAGGTGCCCAGGCTGTTTATAATTTTCCATCTTCAAGCCTAACCAATCACAACCAAGAGAGGAGTGAAACAGTTCACATCCATCTCCAAAAGAGAAAATGAGAAGAGATTTTTGACTGTCTTTCTGTACACTCTTACCTTTGAGGCCCTATCATTGCTGTTGCTCTGTGCCAGCAGCCCTGCATTCTTGATTTGAATATGTATGTAAAATGGATGACCCTCACCTTCGCACAGCTGTGCAACTATTATAACCTTATAACTTCAAATAATGTTTTACAGCTGGGGCACAGGACTGAAATAATACATGTGGTTACTTACTTCTTTATGTATGGTATCCTTCAGTTCCAGTATGTGTCTGCTGTTCCTCAGTAGGGCAAATATTGACATACAGTATTTTGCTCCCCTTTAGCTCTTACACTTCCCTTTTAACCAGATGCAACAAACTCTTTCCTAAGCTATTCTGTCTCTACTGCGATGTATGTTGACACCAATGGACTTGTGAGTGAGTAGGCCTGTCAGCAGTGGATATTTTTCTCCTCCATTGTCACTGGAATAATGACATCTCTTGCTTTATATGGTTTTATGTCCTACAGCTCAATAATCCAGTGCAGACCTCAGAGTCTGACTGCAAGACACCGGTCTGCAATTTGCCTAATAAGCCTAAACAAAGGAAATCCCTTGACTTTGGAACAAGAATGTGTCCTGTGTTAGTATTCTGCAGGCTAGAGAGCAAAATTGCTACCCTCCTTCATTTCTCTTTAAAGTCAGAGTCATTCCCCATACCTGCATGACCAGATTCCTTTAAACAGCAAACAACATAATATATAATTATTTTACAACAGCGAGATTTTATTTGCTATTTAAAATGTTTTCCTTGTTTTTTGCTTTTAGAGTAGAAGAATATAAACCTTCTAGAACATAAACGTGATGAGGATGGCTTTCAGCTGCCGCGTTCTTAGCTAAAGCCAAGTGCCTTGGAAGTGCAGGTATGTTTACATCTGGGTTTTATTTCTGGCCCATCTTTAATAAAGACGCAACAACGATAAAGCAAAACACAACACAACATGATAATATATGGCATGTAATAAAGAACTGCCATAAGTACACAGGGGGCTCAATTTTACTTTCACTCTATCTCTGCGAAACTCCATTGTTCAAGACTAAACCTTTACAATTGTCAGAGTTCCCTGTGGTTCAAAAGGAGACATTTTCCAGAATAATGAGGTCACTGGTTCCCGTTTGCCATTCCACAATATTCTGTTTATTCCTAGAACTGCTGTTCTTTCAGCAATAGCTGATGCTCTCTATAGCTGTTAATCCCGGGGGAACTGAGACTTTAAACATTCATTAAAAAGTGAATTGCTATTGTTGACAAAATACAGATGGCCACGCATGAACTACTGACACCTAGGAGTACACTTCCAGTGCAGTGCATGGCGATGTGGCCATGTGAGTGCTCTGGCTGCTTTTGCCAAACCAGCGTGTCCTTTGTTACCAGATTGGCCTGCTGTACTCTCATATTCCTTTGCCTAAATATAGCACAAGCTGTTAAAGTAATTTCTTTAAAAAATGAACTGAACTTATTTCTGCTTTTGAGAGTGAGAAAAGATATGCTCTTTCACAGCAAAACTACTAGCAGAAAACATTCGTAAAAGGCTCAACTCACAAAATAATTACTCAGAGTGAAAGCTCTGCTTCAGACTGCTGCAAGTGTAACGCTCAATGACTCCCAGAGGCTCTGTCTATAAACTGTGGGGTGTGCGCCGTAGCCGTGTCCCCCAACATCCGGGGGCGACCTGGCTGGGCTGGAAACTGGGATGTGGGGGTGGAGGGTGGAAGGGAGTTAGCGTGGAGCCAGCGTGCAGCTGGGGCACACACGCACGCACACGCACCCGGCTGTAGGAGCTGGGAAGCATGCCTGGATTCCATGGGTTAGACATAGCCATAGCTTTAAATCAGCCACGTATTTAAGTAGTTTATTAAGCTGCAGACGAGAGACTTAGTCTCTGCAGACTACAGTTAGATGCTACACCAGGGTGTAGCATGCAACATTACACTTGCATAATGATATGTACTGCACTCCAGGTTAACACGTTGTGAAAACACAGAGGGAAGGCTCCAGCATTTAATATTTTCAACTTCGAGAATACTATGTGATAAGCTAAGACTGACACTATAAGATGAAACTGGTTGGGTTTTTTTCCATCTTTTCAAACACTTTTAAATATAGATATTTTGGGCAGATAGGTAGAAATTGCAGTAGCTACACTGAGCTTTGAGTTATTTGGGACTTAAGAATTTTTCTGGTTTTAAATTTTCTGTTCATCTCATATATTTTACATTTTTTTCTTATCCTTATATTTATGAGTAACATTTTCTTCACTGTTTTTCTACTGCTATATTTAAACTCTTCTGGTTTTTCCTTCCATTTATTTAAAGTTTTGTGGTCCTACTTTCTTCCTCATACTCTTTTTTTTGGTCATCCTTTGGTTCATTCCCTTCTTTTCTAGGTATGGAAAATGCAATTTGCTATTGTTTCTCTCCAAATGGTTGTGGTATTTCCCATGCTATTTTGTGTGCATGCACGTGTGTGTTTGTGTGTATAAAAGCGAGAAAAGAGGAGATGCTGTGAGGCTGCCAGCAAAAATCAAAATTGGAGGAGACAGGAGAGCAGAGGGAGTAAAAGACTGTCGTATTGAACTTGGAGAGGAATGAGGCCCACCTGGGGCTGAACCAGCCATTGGGAAGATTAAGGAAATAAAATAATTATGGAAAGTTAGTACTGGAATTGTGAATGGGCCTGAGAGACCTGGCTGAGGCTCAGGAACTGGGAGTGGTGGCTGCTTGAGCTGAATCAAATACTCAGTCACTCAAAAATGGAACAAATAAGGATAGAGCAGACACGCCGAGAAATTGCACTTTTGTACTTTGACTTGACTTTTTTAGCCTTATGACTTGAAAGAAGATAACTTTTTCTTTTCTAAAGGATGGAATTTGAAAACTGTAATCCCAGGTCTGTTTGGTGAGCATTTAAAAAGTACAGTGATCAAACAGCCAGGAACAAGAACACGGTCCATAAGGAGTAGGTTCTCAAATCTTTGACCTTTCAAATCAGAGGAAGGCTCTCAGCATCGATACAGTGAAACACAAGTGGGGTCAGCACAGTTAAAACACACATAGCTGTGAGCTTAAGGTTCCTAGATCTCCCTGGTTTTTCATAAAGAAGACAAGGTAATCTCTTTCTAACTGAGTGGGTACTGTCTGCTTCTGAAATGCATAATCCTGAAGCTAATGTTAAAATGTAAAGAACAGGACAGTAGCTTGAAAATTCATTTTTCACATAATCATCCAAATGACTCTAGCGTACACCGCAATGAGATTTTAATGCTCTGTCTTTTACTCTGTGGGTTTTGTGTTGCTATTTCTTTGAACTTTAAAAAGTTCATAGAAAAAATGCACTTTAATAAATAACTGTGTATTCCAGCATGCACCTTTCTTTAAAAAAAAAAAAAGAAAACTTTAGAAATGATCTGATTTAGTTTCCTGATACACATTTCATAAGATCGAATAGGTTTATTTCGTAGGACGTGTATTTTTTAATCTTAAATGAGGTGTGGCTAGAAGTTTAAAACCAGATCCTCAGCTAGCATTAATTGTCACAGCCATTAGCTCACTTCAAGTTCTAGCTATATGAGTAATAGAGATAGGCCAGCTTGAAAGGCACAAAACGTTGGTGGACAAGATGAAAATGACATGATCAGTGCAATTGTCATTATCATATGTGTAAATCATGATATCTATTTGAATATATAAACATGCTACATATGCCTTGTTTTTTGTATTTCTTCGTAGATATCCCTTATTAGCTACTATTAACAGAGTGACTGGACTTATGGTCTGATGCTGTGTAAGCATCTCTTTTAGTCTTGTGGCATATAAAAAGTTTGTAAATACAGGGATGTTTTAAGTCTGGCCTTATATAATAAATAATATGATAAATAAGAAACTTTCTTATGAAAGGGAAGCAAGTTAAATGCAGTGATAAGTGGAATGGAAAATCTCATTTTTCTATTCTATTCTATTCTATTCTATTCTATTCTATTCTATTCTATTCTATTCTATTCTATTCTATTCTATTCTATTCTAGTCTTGTCTAGTCCTATTCTATTCTATTCTATTCTATTCTATTCTATTCTATTCTATTCTATTCTATTCTATTCTGTATCTCGATGAATATCATCAACACTTTATGACTAAGCGGATTTAGGAAGGATGGAGTAGGAATAGGACATCATCAGTAGGATTTTTCCTTTCTCTTTTGCAGAGAACGAGAAAAAAGCATAAAAGAGAAACATTGCTTTTAATTACTGTAAGCTACTTTTTTTCTAATCACAACTTGCATCACTGATACAGTAAACAAAACAGATGTGAGAACACATCATTATGAGATGGCCCAACTCATACTACCAATTTTTGTAGGTCGTAACAGACCACTGCAGAAAGCATACTATTTTGAAACGCTTGAAGGGACCCACCAGATATTAACTTTAGAATTATTGGTTGTGGGTAGAAATAGACTGAAGGCATTTCCTGCTGTGAACAACACTTGGAAGTTCTCCTTTTGCAGTACTGTAGAAAATAACGGCAGAATTTATGCGGCATTCATAGACAGCAGATTTCCCCAGACACTTCAGAAATGCTGTCAAATTAAAACTGCTCTTCAGTAGGGCTTCATATTTTGTTTTTATTGGCCGTATAACAATAATTCAAGTGTGAATGTAAAATGAATCTTATTTGCTTGCTGGTGGAAGTGTGGATATTGTGGGATATTGGCGTGAATTTTTTATATTCAGTTTCTGTTCTGGTGGAGGTGATACAGGCTTTCTGAATGATAGCTCCTGGAAATACAATCAGAAACTATGGGCACTCCCTACCCTGAGATCACAAACGAGTCTCCATCTCTCTCTGACCTGAGTCATCACTGGATGCTATTGAACCTGTACGTTCTCTTTCTCTGATATATTCAGTTTTATAAATCTTGTCAAACACTTCTATACCCAGGAGGTGCGATACGACGATCCCAGATTTTCTATTTGGGAAGAGCTTTCTTTCTAGCGCTGTATGTTTGCTGATGACTCCATACCCCTGAATGTGAGTCCAGGTCATATTTTTACTTACTGCGATATCTTTGATGTACATTGGCCCATAGCCTCTGAAGGGAGTTTGATGTTACACTATCCTAACAGCCTTTACACTGGGATAACTGCAGAGATGGAAAAATATTGAGGCTTTCCCTGCCTCCATGCAAGCCCAGGCAATAGCAGATGAGCATGACCTGGGGGCCTGCTTTCCTTTTCTCTCTGTCAGTACAGGCAGGAGCTGGCTTATAGCAGTGGGAGGTGAGCAAAGGTTTCAGTGGACAACCTTAGCGACCAGCTGCTATAAATGAGCTAGCATGGAGAATAGTGTGCTGACTGCTCAAGGGGGAGCAGATTAATTGCTCGTGGAATGAGGCAGGAATATGTTTTCAATGCTGCTCCCTTTTCTTGGTTGCCCTCGGGAAAAGGCTGCTATGAGTTGCCTCTCACATAGGGCCATGCTAGTGGCACAGGTTTGGCCCTCTGGGTTGTTATTCACATTTTCCTCTAAGAGCTCACAGGTGGTTGCTTGAAAGCTTTTGAATGTTTTTAGCTGAATGCATTTAAGACTGAGAATTGGGCTCCATTCTTGTGAAAGGGTGCTGAGAAGTGCTGTTATATGTTTTATTAATTATGCTATCCCTGAATTTAAAATAAGTGGTTTTCTAAAGGATTTTTCATTATCATCATGAGACATGAGATTAGCTAGGCTCATGAGCGAATGGGTACTGTATGGCTGTCTGTCTGCAGGAGAAGGGACTGGAAAAAGTCTTAAAGATTGATTTAATGATGTAGCAATTGCTTGAAGAACCAGCAATAAGTCAGTCCTCAAGCTCTTTTTCCTTCTGTTTGTAGACTGAGGAAAGGAGGTATTGTCCTCCTACTGTTTTTCCAAACATATTCATGTACATGAGATAAGAAATTCTACCTCATAACTTTTATTTAAGTGTCGCTAACAGTGAAACTTCACCTGGCTTATGTTAATGAGACTTGTGTACTGGATTTGGCAGAATCCCCATCTATCCCCATTAGAGTACAGACCTCCACTAAAGACAGACTCACTTTTTCACTAAGCCTAAGAAATACATGAATAATTAAGTAATATTAAAATATTCTGTGTATACAAGGAATAAGATGCTTAGCACATAATTCAGGTTGGGTATAGTACTGATTTTTGGAGTACCGTCTAATTCATTTGCACAGGGAAATCAATCCCACTTTCGTTGGTCTATATCAATTTGCATCATGCTAAGCAGAGGAAGAAAGTAATTGGTAACATTAGTACTACTTCTAAGGAGTTGTTAGAATTTACTTGACTTTAGGGATTAGCATGGATTTAGATTTGGTTGCTCCTAAAGTTTGAAATAAAAGAATCTTTCTTTTTCAAAGTACAGGGAGAAAAAAAAAAATACTTCCTAAACTCTATCGTAATACTGGAAAAAAAATACTTGTGATTAAGAAATGCAAATCAGCACCTTGTGTAGAAGCTATATTGATTTTAACCAAGTGGGAAAAAGATTCTAAAATCAGACAGGTAAAAATGGAGTATTACATTTGCAAGAGAGAGGGGGAAGAAGTGGTGATTGACTGACAATAGGCAAATTTAGCTTCTGTCTCTGGTTGTAAGTAGGACACAATAACTCTTTAAGTTATGGAGCAGATGCAGAGTATTTCACTGGAAGCTAGTCTAACCAGTGGCTGGAATGGGCTGCATGGGGCCCTTATCTGTCCCAAATCTCAAGATATGATCAAGCCCACTCAATAAAATATTGGGATATATTGGAGTTTGCTGAAGTACAAACCCCACTAGGAAAGCAAAAGATTTCCACTGGTTTTGGGAGTCTTTGAATCAGGACCTTACACAACCTGAAGTAGGACTTACTGTATTATTTTAGAACGTAGGAAGGAATGAAGTCTGATGTGCTGGATATTTTTAAAGAGTTAATGAACTGACATATGTTTATACTTATTGCTGATAATCTTCCTTTGGAAAACCCATCTAACTTCTTAAATCTACAAAATTGGCATCCTGTATGACCTAAATTGGATTTGAAAATGGCATTTGGATAAAAATCAGAAAAATACATCTTACCGGTTATATATGATCGCTTCATTATTTTTGATAAGAATGAAAAGCTGAAGGATTTGACAGTCCCAGAGCCTGGCATGTAAAATGAAATTCCTGAATGTAAATTAGACAGATTAAACTATCCTTTAAAAGACCCTTGATGGAGAAAAGGATGTATTTAAAATCCAATAAACTTCAGACCTCCTTCAAATGGATTAAAATGAGGTCTAGAATGCTTGCAAAGTAGGAACTCTACTGGTTTTGATTTAATAAAAAAATTGTACAGTCTAATTTGAAAAAATCCTGTCACTATGTTCACCTTGCAGAAATAAATATGAAACCATATGGAAAAGCATATTTCCACAAACGTATTCCAATTCAAGATGAATTAACTGTATGGTCTATTTAGTAATCAGACAACAGCAGATTTCTTGAATTTCTCTACATTTGTTGAAGAAAATAATTTCAACTTCTGTATGACTTCACCTAAGCAACGCACATAAAAAAGTGTGCTTTTGGTAGAAATTCTAAATGGATGTATTAATAATTTTTTATAAGGTAGAGGTGTCATAAGTAGGGATGAGGTATTTTTATGTTACTAAGTTGCATATATGATTGGCTGTGCTGGAAAAAAAAGCACAAAAGAGCCTTTGTTATACTCTCAGTAGAGCTATTTATACATTGCGACTTACTGTGTCCAAGGACTGCTTCCTGCTTCCGTTAAAAAGTAGTCCCTCCAAATAAAATAAAAGCCATAAACCCTGACATTACTCAAGCCCTGTCTATTGAAACAACAACAAAAAAATCACACATGATTTTGTATTGCCTATATAGAATATGCTCTCTTGAGTTTACTTAAATACAGTTCCAGATGAAGCATACTGTGAAAGCGATGACTTCCATACCCAAAGAAGCAGAAGACATTTTATTTGCTTTAAAAATAGTGATGGCCGAAGGAATCAGGTGCGTCTACATGGTATAGCTGAAGCTGGGGAGGACTGCAGCAGTTCTTGTCACTGTGCAGACTGTAAACTCTCTAGGCAGCAATTACTCGTTTTGTCATGCGCTTGAACAGCTTGAGGGGAGACCTGATACCTGCTTTGATCTTTGTAAAGTACTAATGCAATAGTACAATATTAATAATATCTATCTCTGCACATCTTCTGTCCTTGTTCCCCATGCCTATGGTCAATAACAGCTGCTTAGGTAGGTGGTGCAAATTAAAGCAGCCCTTGCACTCATCTGAAGTGTTAGCTGCCTAGTGGTTGTTCTGTCAGAGCAGCAGTGTCAGACCACTTGTATTTTCTCCTCAGCCTCTTCAGTACAGCTTTGGCTCTGACGTGTGACAGTTTTTCAATGTGTCCAGCAAAGTACCTGGCAAAATGGGCTTGTGCCAGTGAAAGGGGGGAAGCATGTCCCACGTAGGCAAGTCCAGTTTAGCTGAGGCTAAGTTGCAGCTAGGGATTATCTTCTGCTGAGTTTGGGACATGGCAGGAGGCATTGCCGCCTTTCTCTTTCTGTGTTGCGGCTGTAATGCTGTGCCCTTGCCAGGTGGACATGTAGGACCATGGAGGAAGAAGCATTGCATGGCGCAGTGAAATGTGTCCCCACTTGCAGGCACATGCAAAGGAGAAGCCAGTGGCCGAGTCCCACCAACTGCTCAGACTTGATAGATTTCTTTGTTTTTATTTAGGCTGGGAAACTTCTTTGACCTATGTGGATAGAAGCCATGCAGCTGCCTGCGCCATCTAAGCCTTACCTTATAGAAAAGGGGACCTCCCGCTTATGTTGTCGTCTGGACAGAGGTAGGGTCAGGGTCAGGGTCAGGGTCAGGCTACGTGTCATTCTGTCTGCATGCCCAGGGGCCGACTATGAAGCCCCCCAAGGTTAATTCATTGCCATCGTCTCTGCCTCAGCTGCTGCAAGGCAGCAGCCCTGTCCCCCATATCTGTATGTGCTCACTTAGGAGCTTCGCTTTGATTTAGTGGCATTTTTAAAGATAATACACCAGGTTTCCTACAGCCTCCATGTAGATTTAGGTAAAAAAAACCCCACCACTAACCAGAAAAGAAAGAAATAATCAGATAAGTTTTCCATTCTTCCCATTTTGGGAACACACATAACTTTTTGCAGCCTTATAGTGTTGAGTAATAACCTTACTCGAGAAAGATATGAGAAAAATCTCATCTCCTCATGCAGACTAGTGCTCAGTATAAGCACAAATAAGAATTCCTAAAAAGGCAAATTTTAGAAAGTTTCTCTGAAAATTTTCGGTATAGTGTAAAAAACTTTAATAAGACCCCAACTAACTTTTAACATGGCTTTTTTATTAGGAGGGAAGAAATTCCACTGTCCTACAGTTCCCAATCCTCTCCCCCATATTGGGAAGTTTTATGTTTAATATAACTGATGTGTAACTGTATATCACAAAACAAAGAATTTGCTACCTTGGCTATCTTTCTGACTGTTTTTTTTTTCCAATGCACTCAATATGGCCTTTGATTTTTCTGTCTATGATTATTCTGTAGTGTGCCAGAGGGAGGTGATTCACCATTTCCTTGTCAGGAATAATCCTAGAGGGCTACAGGTATTGGTGTGACTGGGAATGAAGTGAAAATTGGAGCTATTTAACTGCATCTAAACCAACTCTTGTGTACATACAAGGACATACATGTCTCTGTCCCCACAGAACCCTCAAATCTCTCATTTTAAATGTGTTAATAGCATTTCTGGACTAATTTTGTTTTAATTAGTTATGTTTTGTTTTAAAACTTAAACAGATCAGAATTTAGCACAATCTCTGAAGTGCCTTGATCCCTTTATGCACATTTCTACAACAAGGAAACCAGACTGCATTAGCCTAAATCTTCTGTCATTTACATTGAAATGCCCCACTGGTATTTAATGACGAAAAGGGAAAAATGCTGTTGCTTTTATTTACATTACGCGTTTTTTAGTGGCAGCTTCTAATACTGTTCCCATGCTTAAATGGCAAAGCATACTTAAACTTTAATTTTCATCACAATATTTTATTCAAAGATTTTTTCATCCCTTTCAGGAAGAGAATAACACACACACAGAGACTTATTTCAAGTGAGCGGTAGGGTTTTCACTGGTTCTGGCAAATCTTAACCAATTAAACTAGATAAACTCTGTGTAACTTCTGTGCAGGCTGTTAGGAATAACTAAAGGAGTACTCTATATAGATCTATTACTTTTGCACTCAAACTTTATAATTATTATGTAGCAAGTTATATTTTTAAATGATACGGAAGTAGTTTTCATTTATGTTTTTACACATGAATCCCAAAGCTCTTGATTATGTTTTTCCTTGTGTCAGGGTGAGCTCCCAATAATGTGAATGGAAGTTCAACTTTAGTAACGATAGAGTAATAAAAACTGAATCCGGATCTCAGGATTTGGCACATGGACACTAGATCTATTAAGTCATCTTGTCCATACTCCTGCCAATGCAGAATTGTTCCCTTCAGCATAATCTCCAGTGCCTTATTCAGTCCAATTTTAAATGACTTGGGTGAAGCGGTTTCCATTACTTCACTTGGTTGAAGTATTACTTATTCCACAGACTAATATAATGCTTTTCAAGCTGCTTCATTTTCATGGATCACTTCCCAATCCCAACATTTCCCCCAGACGAACAAGTATGAGTAAGGGTAAGGAAAATGTGTGTAGAGTATAAAGGCCAAAAGGAAAAAGTGGCACGAAGTCCTTCCCCTCATTCCATTTTTTTATATCTTTCTCTTTGCTTCATATTTCTGAAGTCTGCCTCTTCACTTTTGCCAGTGAGACTTGGACCAAACTCCCTGAGAAACAGATCCACTGTGAATTTTTCCCCATTTTTCTGCATGTGAATCATTCCAAAACAGTCTGTGAGGTTCCCCCCTCCCCTCGCCTTCTCTGTTATATCCTATTATTTTTAATTTCCTCTGCATTTTATTCATTTTTAGTAAGGCATGGACTTTTACCACTTATTGCTGACTCTTTATTATTCATTGCATGGCACTTACCTCTTCAGGTATTATGCTGATTAGAAGGAATTTTTCATAGAGGATGCATGGAATATATTTTTTTGCAGGGGAATATGGGTGTGTGTAATAAAAATGACACTTTACAAATTATCAGGAATGCTAGAACCAATTGTAAGAGTAGACAAGATTGATGAAAAAATCATTGAGAAAGTGAACAAAAGGTTTGTGGGCCCTGTTTTGTAGTATACCACATGTGTACAGGTAGCCGAGGCTTTAAATCATTGTACATGCAAAATGAGGTTGAAATATTTGGTGATGTAGCTGAAATTCCGTGCTAAGATCTTTGTTTCAGTTTTCAGCTATATGCACAGTAGATGTTGCAAGAACAAAGGCTGAATTTGGCACTTTATTGAGATGTAGAAATTCAACAGCAGGAAATAATCTTCCTTGAAAGAAACCCCTATTTCCGTCCTCTTTTTTTTTATATATCCTTTAGTAGCTGATCACTTAAAACAGGTGCTGTAATTCATGATTGGACATTAAACATTTACGACGGATGGTGTCTGTGTTTAGAGACAACTTTATGTACAAGTGCTTGTAAGGCACTTCCTTTCGGGAATCAAATGGAAATAAGATCATATAACACTCTCATAGATTATAGATTCAAATATTACAGCTGCTTGAATTATTCATTGGAATTCAATTACTCAGTTCATTTTCATATACGTAATTATTCAGAAATGAAACTTGATTCCTATAAATATGTTCTTTATATAGAAGTGTTCAATAAAAGCAGTAAAAAAAGGATGCCACATGGGTACAAACATGCCTGAGTCTCATGTGTTACCAGCGCTGCCCAGACTTCCAGGCTGTGATAGCTGTAGTGGAAACATAGAATCATAGAATATTTTGTTTTGGAAGGGACCTTTAGAGGTCATCTAGCCCAAACATCTTGAAGAAGTTGCCAGTGGCTCAAGAGGGAGAGCATGCCAGGGCAAGTCTGGCCATGCTGGGAAGAAATTGAGGGCAGGACCCCAAGGTAATGGTAAGAAGTGGTGCCTGAGCACCAAAAAGCCTTATTGCAACTGCATTTGACTAGTTCAGGTTCTCAAACAGAAATGAACTGCTAACATTTCCCGTCCATGTGAGTCTGCTCCATGTAGAATGATTACTTTCACAGGAATATATTTGCCTTTACTGGTTAACAAACCATTCTCTTTACTGAGGTGTCCATATTTGCCTCCAAAAGAATTAGCATCTGTGATTTCAGCTGTGTAGAGACAAAGATCCCCACTCAGTCCAGACCACCCTGTACCAAGTGCAGTTGGACACAAATTTAGTGACACAGGTAGAGATGTTTTAGAGAGATCCATCCATAAGCACTGGCTGGCTGGCCTACGCAACTGTCCATGGCGTGGTTTCATCCATGTGGCTGTGCAGCCCGTCTCTTTTCTCAGCTCACATAAGGGCTGTATTTGCTCTGATACTTGCAGAGTGATAAATGATTGCCTGTTTTGAGGAGATTGTAATGTAGAGCAACCCCAAACTCTTTTCCAAGGCAACACATGCATGAACTTTGAAATTAATCCTGTGGCATGTAGATTTTCTTCCATTGCATGCAAAGTGTCAGTGTACCTGGAGTGTACCCTGCAGAGGCAGAACTGCAGTGAGATACTTCGATGGCTAGACACATTTTGGCTACTGGGCACAACTTCTGCTCTTTGTCATGCCACTTGTAGTAACTAACTCCTTCCAGCTGGTAGTGATTGTTCAGCAACAACAATGAACCTGCAGCACCTCCTCTGGGTACAGCAGAGGTAGCTTCAGCTGTCAGGAGTGGGCTGCATCAAAAGCAGTGTGGCCAGCAGGTCAAGGGAGGTGATTCTGCCCCTCTACTCCGCTCTCGTGAGACCCCACCTGGACTACTCCGTCCAGCTCTGGAGCCCCCAGCATAAGAAGGACATAGACCTGTTGGAGTGGGTCCAGAGGAGGGCCACAGAAATGATCAGAGGGCTGGGACACTTCTCCTGTGAGGGAAGGCTGAGAGAGTTGGGGCTGTTCAGCCTGGAGAAGAGGAGGCTCCAGAGAGACCCTGTTGTGGCCTTCCAGTACCTGAAGGGGCCTACTAGAAAGCTGAAGAGGGACTTTTGACAAGGGCATGTAGTGATAGGACGAGGGGTAATGGCTTCAAGCTGAAAGAGAGTAGATTTAGATTAGATATAAGAAAGAAATTATTTCCTATGATGGTGATGAGGCACTGGCACAGGTTGCCCAGAGAAGCTGTGGATGTCCCCTCCCTGGAAGTGTTCAAGGCCAGGTTGGATGGGGCTTTGGGCTACCTGCCCTAGTGGAAGGTGTCCCTGCCCAAGGCAGGGGGGTTGGAACTGGGTGACCTTTAAGGTCCCTTCCAACCCAAACCATTGTATGATTCTGTGATATTTTGTTCTGTGGTATTCTGTGATATGATTTTGTGATATTTTACTTTCCCCCTCCAGAATACGTAGGTAAACACCTCTCTTTCCTGTCCTTACTCTGGGTAGATATAGGCTATATGAATATAAAATACCTGGGATGTACGACAAAAAAACCCCTAGATTCAAATGCCCTGTCTGGCATATAAATGAATATTCATGATGAACCATGCAGAAAGCTAGATATAGTTACACTGAGCAAGAAAAACTGTAATGCCAAACATCTAAGGTTTCTTTAACAGATTTTTTCAACTTAAATTCGATATTTAAGAGTATTTACATTTTAGTCTCAATTCTGTCAGATTGGTAAATTCATTCATGAGTTACTTAGCAGAGGAGACAGACAGAACATCCATAAAGCCAACATTTTTCCAACACACAATATAAATGATCTGCTATTCTAAGGACAAAAAGCAATAAAACAAAAATGGGATATCACCCAAGAAAAGATTTGAGAGGCAAACAGAACCTGGAAAAGAGAGAACACAGGAAAACAAGACACAATACAGAAGGTATGTCATATAGGAAACATTACATCCTCCTTCTGAAGACAGATATTGTCAAACCCGCTATTATCAAAACAAAAGTTTCTTTGACCATAATTGGTCATAAAGACATTGGGTTCTTTTCAGAGTAGCCCTGTGTTAAGCTGATGTCTGGATTACTCTTAGTTTTTCACCAAAACAGGTTTTACCAGTGGTAAATTTGCTCAGAAAACTTTTATATACAGCCACTGCCTCCAAGCTACTATTCATCAGGAGTATGTGCATGGGAGGAAGCATGGGGCATGGGGCAGCAGTCAGATCTGTCCCCATACTGGTGTACTGTCATTGGAATATCGAATGATTAAGCATGTTCTCAGAGCAAAACTCATAGTGAAGTCTTTTATAAAGTCCCATGTCATTTAATTGCCCAGAAGATAACTCCTGAGAGCAGGCTGTAAAGCAAATTCTTTTTCACTACCAAATTACCCAGGGTATTGCCATGACCTCGTTAGTTAGTTAAGACATCCATGACGTTAGTTTCACACTTAGCTGCTCCAGAACATGAGTGAGTGAAGCCAAGTTTTCCAGCATTATTACCTAGGCTGTAGTTAAATGCTTTTATCCTCAGCTGAAGGAACACAATATATAGGGCCTTAGATTCCCATGATCTAGCTTGCTAACAGCGGTTAACTGACAACTTATAGCACAAGCAGAGACACTGGCAGATTTTCTTTGATATCTAAAAGAAAACAAAAAGTTTCTCATCTGATTAGGTATATGGTGGTTACTGCTTTATTAAAAAAAAATAATCTATTTTTTTGGTGTTTTTTTCTATATTCTTCCTGTGAGTACAGAAAACATAAGCGAGACCTTCTTTCAAGAATATACTTTAGAAGTTTTTAAGAAAAAAACCACCAAAATACCAAACAACAACAACAACCCCCTAGATGTTTTCATACTAACATCCGGAGTGCTGTAAGATCGGTTATGCAGAGCTCTGGCTGGAATCCCATTACTGAGCTATATACTGCAGAGGAGCTGAATATCTGCGTTGTAGGTGGTAGAGTGCCTTCACAAAGTCCTGGAGTATTTTGCAGCAGTCTTTGTCATGATGCACAAACTAAAGATCCAGCTTATACAGAAGATGGCAGAAAGTGGTAGCAGATAAAGAAAGTATTTTTGAACTCTTATGCGAGTCTCTTGGAACTGAAGGGTCTTAGAGTCCTCCTTCTCACTAAGGGAAAATTAGAGCTCTTTGGATCAAAAATACGCAAGTCATCCTCACCTCAGTGCGTTCTCCAGAATCTGCAGATGTGGACTTTGAGAAGGCTTTGTAAACATCCTACTCGAGATGATAAAAAATTAGAGTGACCACTAAAAGTTGTGGGGCTGATATAATGCATTTGTTTCACTTGCCTGAAAGGATCAATATATTTTAGTGAAGTGTTTGCTTTCACCAAAGCCCAGCTATGTTGCTGGTGGCCGCTGTGTGGTTGGCTTGCAATGGAGGATGCTGTGCTATAGGCAGGAGGTTTAGAGAACAAACAGGAACCTTTGTTTCCTTTCATTTAGGGAAAAGAAAACAAGGCAGAAGAAGGAACGCTGAGCAGCTGCCTGAAAGCTGCTTTGTTTCAGCTTCATTATGACATGATCTCTGAATTGTTTTTTGATAAAGTATTTAATATACTGAAAGAAATCACAGAGCTATAGCTGTAGTAAGGAGTTTTACTGAGAATTTGTGCTGTCTGTTGGCTAAAGACAGCAGTGTAAATTCGAATAAGCAGATGCTCTTTGAAAGAGGGCACTGAAATCTCATGTAGTACCTAATAGTGGAATTAACAGCGAGTATGATAAGGCAAATGCACGGTTGTCAGACTCCGCTTACCACCTATTTCATCACATGGAGAGCAAAGAAATAATGACAATACAACATACTGGCAGCACAAGAATCTGTCTCATTTAACACGATGCTGTTGTTGTCAGTTGGGAGAGCAGTTACTCAGTTTGGTGCTCTCCACTGAATATCCAGGATCATTTGAAGTTGGTGGAAATGTGAGTGCTTTGTAGTGTCTGCTTTTCACATTGTAGTGTTCTGCAACCTTAAAAACAGATGTCTCTAATAGTTTATTGTGCGTTTCCTCAAACATTATACAGCACCCGTATGTGCAGAGCACAAAGGATTACCTCAACAGCGTTGTGTAGGTCTTTGTCTTTAGTTTATGGTCTCTCTGATCTATTGTACGTAAACCTTTTTACGGGACTGGGAAGGGATGGTAGCCTGAGTAAAACTAAACACTGTACTAAGCATAACTTTCAGGGCTCTCTTGTTCTGTAAATGGACACACTGAAGACCCAAAATAGAAAGCCTTTGGAAATAAACATTTTCATCAAGTAATTTTGACCCAGAGAAGTATTTTACACTAGACCACAGAAGATGATGTTGATTTTAGTGCTGGCAGTAACAGGACTAATTTTCCCAAGGGACAGTGGAAGTGCTCACTCCATTCTCTCACATTTTGAAACTTCAGTGGGGAAAACTTAGCGATTTTTAACTTGTTGTCTCCCAGTTCCTGCATCACTTTCTTCTGTGAAAGACAGTGGAAGTTAGAGTCAAGTAGCAGCGTGGCTACAATCCAAAGAGCACGAGATGCTTGCAAGAGAAATGAGTGACATAGTATAATGGTTTGTTCAGGCATCTGTACCATTGTTGAGTATAATAATACATTCTTGTCTTCATGCCTACAGAATCATGCCAGCAGTAAGCCCTTATACTGAATAAAGAAGCATGCTATTTCCCCATAGGAAAATGCTAATCCAATCTAATTTACAGCTTGTTTTAATGGTCAGATCATGATTGGAGATTTTCAAAGTATTGTAATAACATGGAAGCAATCAGTGTATAAGCCAGGATGTGAATGCTGACATTTAAACCCACTGAACGCCAGGATGCAACAGGAATTGAATGCTAAGGACAAGATTCTCAAAGATACAGGAAAGCATATATGAAAATTCCAGTAAAGGAGCCACACAGACTTCTTTGAAAGGCATTGGAGAGGAGAAGTCCATGGACTCACTCACTTGGTTTGCCCTTTCCCAGGAGTTTATCTTCATTGGTAGCTGGGCAGTAATGCAGCTCTTTGGTTGTCTGCTCTTATCTAATGAACCTCATGTTGATACGTCTTTAAATGGAGAGACAGAAGTGTGCAGAATTTTCATAGCCTGTTGCTTTGCTAAAAGATGGAATACATAAATTCAAGGTTTTACAGACTAGGAAAGGGTTTCCCTCAGGTGTCCTGTACTTTGGAAGTGGTGTAAACATTGAACTATATATAAAATATTTCCTCTCACAATAGGATTTTTAAGATGACCTTGGTTCTGTGCCTTATAAGGAGCTCAGTCTTGTGCCAGATTATGTGTTTTAGAAAGGAGTGCTGAGTTGAAGTGGCTTGGTGAGGTGCAGATATGAACAGATCCTGCATGGCTTAGCCATGTTAAGCTCGTGGCATTTTGGGAAAGGCACAGTAGAAACATTTCAGGTGTGTAAGGAACTTCCCTGTTGAAGTTGTTGGTACTTTAGCTCTCCTTAAATCCTACACAATGCATCATAGGCTACATTCAGCAAAAGATTAGGGAATTTCTTGCATGGAACTGAGCCACATGAAACCTGAAGATTGCCTCTTCCTTAGTGCCATCGAACCCTAGAATTGCCTAAGTTCAGGTGGCCTCTCACCGCAGACTGTAAATTTTCCAGATGGCTAGAATTTCACTTGTCTGTATTGCTGCACCTGCCTAACACTGAGTGGGTGGGTACTCATCTTCCTCCAAAGCTTCATCAGAAGTATTGAACGATGTATTCCTCTCTCATCTTCTCCGAAAGGCTCAGCATGGCAGGCCTGCATATAGGAGCCTGTACCTTAAAGGGGAAGCACCCACATACTGTACTCACCTCACCTGAAGGGATTTGTCACTGCCCACCACATTGTGGAGTCATCTGGATGGGAATACTTGCACTTTTCTTTTCTTTGTCTGTTTCTACCATGTTGTAAGCCTCACTAGCAGAAGGCTGCCATTTGTCACAGTTTTCCTCGATAGATCTTTTTCTACCTGAAAACTTTGTCTGGAGCAATCCAGGAATCCAAGAAGTGCATTTTGCTTGTGCATATCAAATCTACCACACATGCACAAATCAGCTGTCCAGGGCAAATACAGTAAGTTCAAAGCTTCTTGGAGGCATCTGACCTACTGTGCATGTGGTATACACATTTCTTTCATGGAAAAGGCAAGGCAGCGGGCCCACGTACATGCAATAAATGTGTGAGCGTATGCAAACACTTTTGTCTAGGTTAAGCAACCTTATGTTCCAGGCTTGTGATCCCACCTGCCCATAGCTGTGACTGCCACCAAAGCTCCAGAGAGGGAAAGGGCTCCTGTCACTCTGTTACTTCTTGGCTGATACTGGGTGAGCTCTACACACAGAGCCCTTTCTGTCTCTTTCTAAAGAACCCAGCGCCTACACTGGATCTAGCCCTAGATGGCCACCTACACTTTCAGGTACTTTTTTACATAAATACCTCTGAAAAGCCAGTCTCAGTCCCTTTACAAGCTCTGATGCAATGGCAGACTATGTAAAGACCTAAGGTAAACTGGTTTGACTTGCAGTTCTGCTGATAATGAGAGCTACAGTCCACTGCACAGAATCTCTAGAAGATCACACCGGCATTACTTAGGTGCTTTAATAGGGAATTACGTTTCAAATTTTAGACATCAGGAGTTTAATGTTGTGGTCACAGTTTGTGTGCATATTGAAGAACTGATGGGCAAAACATTGAACAGAAACTCTTTCTTATCCCCTGGTTGTCTTAGAAATCATGTTTCATTAGAGCAGTGCAAAATGTTCACAATGAAACACCAGACCACACAAAAGTCACCTGGTGTGGAGTTTTGTTACAAACTAGTAACGCAAACCATATTTATCAAAAGATTAGCTTAGCATTGCGGAACTCCTGAATGACCTGAACTCAATTTTAAGCATATATGGTGTGTGGCTTTGAATCAGAATCATGCAAAATTCATAGCTTTTCATGGTTTTGATGTGAGGTGTGAATAAACACCAGGTGAAGCACAGCAATTTCAACTGAGTTTCAATTTGATCAGGATCCGATCCTCACCCGGTGTTAATCGGTGTACCTCTATTGAAGTCAATATTTTGCTCCATTGTGGACCTTTTTACGCTAGCTAAGGAGCTGATTGAAATTTTCAGTTTGTTCGAACCTGAAAGTCAAAGTCAAACTCAGTGGGTGTGAAACTATTTGGATCAAAATGAAAGAAAATGTTTGGACAAATGCTTGAGAAGTAAAACTAGTTCTGTATTTTGCAGCTGTAAGTTCACAGCCCTGAAATACATATTCCTAATGATATAACCATGAGTTAAAATCTATCAGTACTTTTTTTGCTGACCAGTAAAATGACTTTAACTATTGTGATAGAAGTTTGAAAGAGAAAAATGTATTTCTACTCAAGTCCTGTAATAATACTAAATCAAGCAAGTTTTGAACAGAGCTAAGAAATCTCACAACCTTGAGTGCAAAGGAATGCTTAAGAAACCTGTATTTTGTTTTTATATTTATACTTTTAATATATAATTGTAAAGGCAGCAAAGGCATGCAAGTACTACATAGGACAGCAAAGAAAATCCTAAAAATAACCTTTTCCAGGGCAGCCCTGGAGAAAACTGAAAAGTGACATCTTTAACTCACATTTCAATTCTGCTTCCTTTGTTTATTGTTTCCTTTCCAACGATTCCATCAATTCAGGCAACAACTTTCCATTGACTTGCCCTTTTCCCTGAATATACTAAATAAAGGGAAAATAGAGAGCTAGTAATGCAACGAGCTGTATCTCTGCAACATTGCTAGTGTTTTCCACAGAAACAGAACAGTGACATTGTGCATCTATTATTAATGATCAGTGAGGCTTCACTGGCTGCATCCACACTTCTAAGTCAAGGCAATGGTCCTGGGTGCTGGGACTTGGTCAACAGTACTGTCAGATTGCTATGGCTGCCCTAGCACGGTTTTAGGCCTGGGCCACTTAGCACTGCCAAACAATTTCTGGGCACAGTGCAGGAGTTGGCACGCACCAGAGGCCATTTCCAAACCATATGTCACATGCAGCCCTGTGGTCCAGGACATGCCAGGTGTTTACAGCAGCCAGGATTGTTCTGGCATGCTTAAATTGCTAGTGTAGATATAGCCACTTCTCATTCTTGGCCTGTCAGCCATCTTCTGCATTTTGTTTTTTTGCTCTTCTTTCAGATTCTGATGTTTGTTTTAGGCTTGTTTTATTTATCTAACAACTTCTGGTCACCACATGGCATAAGAAGCGTCAGTTCAGATGTGTTGTCATGCATGTTTGTTGCACTTGTTACAAATTTTAGTATGTACTTATTTCTTTTGGAATCTGAAAAAAAAGCACAAATGCTTCTCAAGAGCCTAGCATTTCTTGCCTTTCCTACAGACTAATTCAGGATACTAAATAAAGGTGGTTTTACAGTACACTACGAAAGAAAATTGAGGGTGGATTTCTAGTATGAAAATAATTCTCTTGGCTAATGTATTAAAACTAAGAAGGGATGATGAGGAGATCTATTTTTTCAGTGGAATAAGTGAAAACTCTGTTAGGATTGACACTGGTAAAACACGCTGTAGCTGCTTTCTCACTTTGTCAATGTTTACATTCCTTTTCCCTTTCTTTAGGTATAAAAGTGTTTAAGGTCTTATGTGCTGAATCTTTAACAATTTCTTATGTCATTGCTTTTGCTTATTAATAAGAAATAAGAGGAAGAATGTGTACAAGTATCAAAGCTTTGATGGGAAGTGTGGAAATAAATATCAAAAACTTCCCACAAATTTTGAAATCTGAACTGTGCTTGGCTTTACAAATGACTTGTGAAGAACTTTTTTCTTTTTCTAAAATAAACAACTGACAGCATTTACCAAAACCGTACTTTTTTATGGCAAATGGAGGGGGAGGGGGGAGGCATTTCACTGGAATGACTTTCCATGAGCATATTCCATTTGGTCACTTTTTGTAGGAAAAATAAGTCAGCTCTTTCCACAGAACACTTCCATTACAAAACTGAGAAGATCCTGTCACAGATACAGCCTGTGCAGTGAGCAATATCCTTTATACTGAGTGCAGAGTTGAGATGATGATGATGAGCTAGGAGAGTGGTGTGGTAAGGGATCATTTCCAGGTGTAGAACTGCTTCTGTTTTGCCCCTATTTGAGAACATATTAGGAAAAAGCAGCAAGCTCCCTTTCCTGCCTATTTACTAATCTTGTTCATCCCTGGCAGCACTTATGCTACATGTCATGATTGTTAAGCTGTAGTAGGTTAGATAAATAGGTCTGAATGTCATAAGTTTGAGGAATAAAGCGGTTGTAAGGCTGGGAAGTCTCAAACTCATCCCTTTTCCTACGAGTGGGTGAATGAGGGAGAGCTGGTTCCTGTAGAGAGAAGCGGAATTAGAGTGAGCTTTGAAGAGTGAGAAGAGCATCAAGAGGAATCTGCCAAGACATCCCGTTAGAACAGAAACCACTGGACAGGAGGATGATCCAGTGGTCAATGAAAAGTCTGGGCTGAAAGCTGGGAGATCTACGGCAGCCCAAGGTAGTTCTTGAAAAGTTGGCTGCTTGCCTGTCTGTCTGTTTGGGGTGAGGTTGAAGCCCCAGACCTGTCAAATTCTGTGTGCAACTCTGTGTTGCTTTGTGAACTGGGACTTGGAGTTCTGACTCAATGCCAAGGACCTGTATGCTCTGCACCTACTGAAATATTTGGTCTGTTGTCAGGCATTGTAAACTTATTCTCAGGGTGTGCTCATACAGAGCTATTCTTGCTAGCATTCCATACAAATATATCATTTTAAGAGTTGTTGTGAAAAAGATCACTGGCTGAAAAGTTAATTTCCTGCCCAAATGGATGACGCCTGCAAGGTAAAATAAATGTATTTAAAGAAAATGGCTATCTAAATCAGTCTATTTCAGAAAGAGTTTACTTTTGTCAATAAGGCAGAATCTTGTGAATCTACACACTTCATAATTTGCACGCAAGGTTGGCAGTTTTTGCCCACTTTTTGGCAATGATTTAATAGCAGAGAGCTGTAGCAAGGGCTCAGATTACTAGGATTATATTATATTACACAATACACTGCAGCCTTATTAATTTGTATTAATATGAACCCACCCACTGTAAATTACTGCACTTTTTTTTTTTTTGCCTTTTTTTTTTTAATGCCACAGCAAGGAGCATGTATCATCCCAGCATCCTGAACAAGTAGCCAAGTGGTATGATGGTGGAAGTGGGGAAGGGACCAGATGTGAGAAATCTTCCTTTAAGATCCAGATGAGGACAACATTTTCCTCCATGCTATTGGATTAGTAGTCAGGAGACCCATGTTCTGCTCCTGAATCAGGAACTGATTTGCTGTGTGACTAAGTAACACTTAATCTTTCTTCTTCAGTTCTGCAGCAGTCTGTGAAATGGCAATAAGACTTTGATGCCTTTGATATCCTTTGCTTTAAGGTCTCATGTACAGTTTGTATGAGGTAGCATTATTTGCCCTTAAAATACATCCGGGGATTGCTCACAGAGCAGTTTGGTTGGAATCATTGAAAACTGGAGTCTCCTAAAATTCCTTTGCATAGAGTGTAAGAGGAAAGAGAATTTGGTTCGTGTATCTGAAAGACTATCTACTTGGAATCAAATCCAAGCTAAGTTGTGTAGAAAGCAGTTTTCTTTAGTTAAAACAAAGTGGCTCTTGACTCCAGAGTCAGTTGGGAAACATTTTTGTTCATCTGGACAATAATTAAGAATAGGAAAGAACAGAACCTGGCCATGTATTATACTCCCTAATTGTAATGAGGAGATGATATTTGTTCCATCTAAAAAGGTGTTTATGTCTAATTACATGATTAAAAATTTGGCTTGGCATTATCTGAGCTTGTACAGCAAACCTGACCTTGCATTTTATAGGATTTTAAATAGGATTACTATGACGTAGAGAGCAACTAATTAAAAGATGGCAAGTTTCCAGTTTCCAGTTGATGACCTGCTGCTGCTGCTGCTGCTGCTTGTTGCTGTCCCCAGAGTGAGCAGAGCAATACGATCCTCCGCTCCGGGACGTACAGAATGTTCTGTGGTGTTCGAGTCAGGGGCTCTATGGAAACTTAGCAGGATCCTGCATCCTCAGTGCTTTTCATGTGCTCTAGCTGGGGAAAACTGCCAGAAAGCCAAACCAAACATTTTTATGGGTTTCCTCAGGCCCTACCTCCACATCTTGTTGAAAAATTAAAGCACACAATCATGGGTGGGTCTGTTGAAGAAAGCAGGCACTATTATTCCAGGGTTTTAAGGTTATTTTTAAGTCTATGGATCCAGTCAATTAAGGAAGAGCACATCTAAACTCTTCTCTGAAATTTCTCATGAAAAGCCCCAGTCCAGGAACGCTTTCCAAATACCCCTCAGCAACTGCAACAGGAAATCAGAGAAGGCAGAGATTTTGCTAGAAGCATGAGTATCACAGAAACATTGCAATTTAGTTTTACTGATAAAACAGAGTTTCAGCTGAAAACGTCCAGTAACACCCCAACTCCCCACTTCGCTCCTGCTGTTTGAATTCCTAATATACTTAGAACAAAGTCTTGTCAGAATTTTTTAGTCATTGTGGCTAAATAGGACTTTAAATCTTACAACTAAAGTGTCAGCTGTGACACCTTGGAGTTCACTGCAGGTTAGGCACCGAAGTATTTGCTCCAATTTTCAGATTAAGTTTTCAGTCTGCACTTTGCTCTGCTAAGGTTGTACGATTATCATCACTTGACCAGCTAGTTGCACCTTGTGCGCACATCCTCAAACAAGCTTTAAATTGTACCTCTTGGCTGCCATGTAGACATGTCTTTAACCCTTGCATAGAAATGTCAGACAGTAAGCTGCTTTTCTGATGCAATTTTATTGCATTCTTTCTGGATCCCCGTGTTTGATCTAGAAAGATCATCCTGGCTGAATAGGAAGTTAGTTCAGGCTGTATATTTAGTTCATGTTGTAAAAATTAGTCTTAAACATGTGAATACCTAAGAGCAATTAAAGGGATTTTATTTCCATGCCCTTTTAAGACATTACACAGTAGATGCCAATTGTGCCAAAATGTTTTTCTAGTACAAACTCTATAGGAGCCAAAAAATACAAGACATCTTTAGCCAGAGGCATTGCCAAGTGCAAGCATTCAAAATAAAGCTGTAATGTGATTGGGTTGCGTGGCACCATTTAATCTGAGGACAAATTTGCAGAATTTCCTGGCTAAAAGCCCTGAGGTACATACTTCTGCATGACATGAATCTCTGAAATTACTCCATGCTGGGATTTGAATCCCTGTTATTTTGGAGGGTGAATGGGGAGGGATGGCTTCTATTCCATTTGTATCTAAATATTACATAGCTCTGCAGTTTTTATGATGAAACTTACTCTTTGCACACTTACTGTCTTGTTCCGTGTTTTCCGAACGCTCATCTTTTGTTGACTTGTGATTCATGGACATCCCTAAATGACATGAGTCTCACAACTGCAATTCACTTGCATATATTACTTCAAGAAGGATCTCATAATTCTTAAAATATATATAGGAGACAGTGAGAGGGGGAATAAAGTGCTTTGTTTTTATTTCTGCATTGGTAGGAGAGGAGATAGTCTGATCTTGTTTTAAAAGTCAGTCTCCCTAAAACATGCTTTATAATATGGGCTGAGGTCCGTCCACGTGAATGCTTTAGAGCCCCACATTCGCGACTACCTAGAGGCTCCTGGAACTGTTAAAGTCTCATCTTGTTCCTTCAAAGTGGAAAAAGGAGCCTGGCCCAGATTAAGCTAGGAGTGCTGTTCCCAAGGCATACCAAGCTTTATGGGACTTCAAGCACAGTATTTCAAACTCTTAATTCAGAAGTACAGGGGAAAGCATTTGCCACTATATTATGCCTCCTTTTCTAAACAGTACAGTATGGGGCTTTTTCGTGTAAATGTGATGCAGCTGGTTCTAGTGCTGTATTTACAGTAAATATCCTTTTTGGTAAACTAAGGGCTTATTAAGGCAAAGCAATAATAATGCGTTAAAGGATTTAATCCACTTTTTGAACAGTTACTAAGCATGTATGTTTTTGAATGAATGAATGATCTGAGCATGTAGGACAAAATCTTAACAGTGCAAAGGATCAGAAATGAACCAGTGTTTATATTTTAAATTCACTGCTTATGAAAGAACTGTGGCGTTTGAAGGAATCCTTGAATTGCTTGAACTTAGCAAAGTAAGATCTAAGGGCTCTTGTGTGCTGAATTTCTTCAGGAGTTCAAATGAAAATATGGAAATTTCAGCCACAATGTATTGCTTAAATGTAATGAATTAATTAGACACAGAAAAATGTTTAAATGTATGGAATGAGAATGACTTTCTTCCCTTCTTTTAACATTGTTAAGAAAATGGACTTGTGTCATGGTTTCTATCATTGATGCAATCTGTTTTAAACATCATTTTGTCCTGGTTGCTTTCTTCCTGCATCTTTCTGGATTAAAAAATATTCTTCAGTACACATGATGGCTCTTACAGTCTGTTTTCTTCAAAGACATTTCCTGCATATATCCCACCGTGCAGGTTCAGGAAAACTTGGAAGAAAATGCTTCTAGAGCACTTTTCTGTGAGCCTGCTGAACTGTAGCCATATTCATTTATATGACATTAAATTACCTGTATTTCAGAGGAGCTTAAGTAGAAAACTAATGTTAGCTTGCAAGGAGCCTTTTAAGGAGTCAAAAAGTGCATAAAACAAAAAGTAAAACCCTTCATGCAATACTTTGTCAGTTATAGTAGCATGATTCTTTAGTGTTGAGTTCACCTTCATTTCAGACACTATTTTAGACAGCCTGAGGACAGTTTTGGTCCTCAGATTTGAACACCTTAGATGAGAATTACTTTTGCCAGGTTAAAATGACTGACAGGTAATGGACTTTTAGCTGGGGCAGATGGCAAAGTGGTATCCTTTGCTGTGCAAGGCTGCGTACTTATCCCATAGAAAAAGGTCAGCCTATTTATTCTTTTGCTACTGCCTCTAATTTACAGAAGACTTCACTGTCACAATTAAAAAGCTGCTTGTGTAATACAGCTTTTCTCCTCAGAGAGCTGATGGATCTGTAGAACCACAATTGTGTCCAGCTGGGCATTTATCCTTCATGTGAATTTAGCAGAGAGAAGCATAGGAATGGCTGTGAAGTGTTGAGGTATCTGCTCAAGTTCTCTAATATAGCTACCACGTATTTTCACAGTTTGTTAAGTTTTTCTGAAGATCAGTTATATTTTTTGCCTCTTTACTCTGGAACAGATCTTCCATCAGAAGATTATTGCTGTGACGGGTAGACACCATATTTCACTTTCCAGCCTCAAGTTATTTATGAGCAGTGCTTGCTGACTTATTATTGTGCCAGCCCTGTCTGGTGGCTTACATAACTATTTTGCTTTCCTGATGTTTACTTGCCCACCCCAAACTGATTTTATAAGGCTACTCCAGCAGAACTTTCTTAGTTTTCCCTCAGATGATGGATTATTAATTCCTCTGGCTATCCTAGTATGCCATTTCTACACCTGTTCGAGTGATTAATTCATTTTCCTTGAACAGAAGTGGTGTGCAGTATTGCAGATGAGGTCTCCCAAAGGTTGCACAGTTGGACACAAAGAATTTGCTGCTCTTCCTGTAGTGTTACCTTAACAAAGCATTGCTTTTGTAGCCTCCTGCAGTCATCTGGTAGTTCCAGAGCGGACTCCACTGAGTCTTTGCCAAATGAGAGTTTTAGTTCTTAGCCTTCAATGCATGTTTTGTTATTTTCACTACTGTCATCTCATCTCTTTTCACAAGTATCCAGTTCTTTCAGTGGGTTTTCCTCATCCTCTGGTCTGTTGATGTATGCCTCTTTGTGTTGCCTGCAGACTCCATCAGCGTACTACCACGTTCTAGAGCCAGGGCATCAACCAAAATAGTAAACAAAATCAATTCCTTATGAAACTGTTCATAACCCCACATCCAGCCTGACCCTTTCTTTCAGTCTTACTCTCTCCATTTTTCTGCTCTCTCCATTTTTATGTGTTGGGATTCATGCTAACATACGCTTTATTTAGAGTCTGCACTGTGTTACTGGGCCTGGGAACAGAATCTGGATCAGCATCTTTCTCCCTGGCAGGTATCTAGCAAATAATTGAAAAATCCATTAGCAGACTTTTTATCATCTGGATTATGCCTAGCCTAAGTAGTGCACCAATTTTCCTGCTAGCTGTAGTAGCAGAGGTGAGGTCAGCACTCACTCTGGGCTGGTTTTGGCTTTGGAATGGGAATTTCATTGGTTTGCCATAAATTATTTGGGTTTTGTGTTTTTAAAATGGCTCGTTTATTTAGCACACTAAGTGAGAGAACATTCAAAACACATCTTCTAATTAAAAATTATGCTGAGGCTTTCAACAATATACAGATGTTCCACATTTTGGTCATGTGTCTTCCCAGATTTTGATGGATAGCATAATACTCAGCTAAACTGCAAAACTGAGACGATCTTGTCCTATATTTTCAGAGGAGCCAAGTCCAGAGTAAATTGTGTTTTTCTTACTCTGAATACAATTTTGTTGTTGTTGTTTGGTTGTTAACAGTGTGAGTTCACAAGTTTCCATTTCTTTTGAGGCAGGAGTGCATCAAGATCCTCACTGATTGGCAGTTTAATAGAAAACCCCCAGAATTTGGCATATTGGATCTATCACATCCATAATGAGTCTGCTTTCTTTTATGTTTGTGTGTGTCAGAGTGTCCAAACAGCTAGCTGGCGACAACTGCAGGTCTCTTACCCAGCACCACAGTGGGAAAAGCATCAGAATGAGGTCCAGCATCTGAAAACAAATAATTCTTACTAGGTCAGTCTTCACCTCTGGAATCCAGCACAGTGTCTATTGCTCTCTTCATTAGTACCTCAGGCAGCTCAAGCAATACAAACAAAGCTTTGCTTGGCCTCATCTAAAAAGAATCATAGTATCAGGGAGAGTTTAATAGTGGAATCCCATCTACAACCAAGTTACACCTCATGTGGGCCAGTGTTCTCAATCCTTCAGTCATATAAACCAGCCAGCAGCTCCTCTCACTGGCACAAATAAGATTTCCCACCAGAGAAATCAGTCTTTCAGACTCTGAGTATTTCTGCTCACAGTTCTGAATGCACATTAGCATTTGGATTGAGGCAGCTAGATCTGAGCAGGCTTCAGGGCCCATTAAACTTCATCGTCTCGAAGTTCACTGGTATCTTTGTTATTTAAAAAAAAACCCCACACTTAAAAATGAAGCAGACATTCCACATGTACTAAGTATAACTTTCATCACTAGGAGTATTTCCATATTCAAAAAATGTGAATTTATATTTGATCTGTGCTTTATGAAAGGAACTATTATACAAAGTTTCCATTTTGGTTCAGTAAGTGCTGTTTAATTTGTAACTTCTCAGAGGATTATTTCCTAAAAGAGAAACAATAATGACAAATGGAAGGATTTGTTTATCTAGATTGGTTTAAAAATAAACAGGATCATAGGGCTGGCCATTAGTCTGAACTGGTACTAGAGGACACAAAAACCTTTTTCTGGGTGGGTGCGTGGGTCTGGTTAAGCTCGATGTCTAAGAAACTGTAGCTAAGGTCAGCAGACAAAGTTGCAGAGTTAAATAACCGATTGACTTTTTAGAATAGTTGTGTGCTGCATACACAGGATTTGGAGCTCTTCAAAGATACTCACACAATGACTTCAGTATTTAAAAACAAGATAAGGACATGTTTCTATCTACAAAAGTTGTGGTTTTGAATAAATATCAGGTTTATGTTGGAAGCTACTGACTGAATTTTTAAAGGAGATATTTTGGGCGTGGTTTCCACAGATTTAGTTGCAAAACACTTAGGTACAATTTATTTATATTGTTAGTAACAATTAAACACAGTAAAGTTTTTACTCACATCTTTATATTCTACCCTCACCTGGCAAACTGGGTTCAGTTCTGGTCACCTTCCTGTTAACCTTTTCCCTTGAAAACTGATTATTAATTCTGACTCTTTGTTTTTGGTTTCTTAGCCTGTTTCTAATTTATAGCAGTATTTTACCTCTCACCCCAATTTAGTTGCCGTAAGATTTTTTATGCAACAAAGCAAATACCACTTTAGAAAAGAGAAATTGTGAAAGAGTCTGAAAGGAACCTTATCAAGTGCTTTAATCCTTTTTTTTTTCAAATCTTTTAAAGGAAAGGAAATAATATAAAAACATATTTACAATATAAATTTAGAAAATAATGCGATAATGAAAATATTAGTGTTACTTTGTTGTTTTGGAAACATACCTATAATGGCTCTGAGGTAGTACATGAAAGCCTGAAGGTGAAAGAGGAAATTAATCTGACTAACTCTGGGAGCCCAGCCAACCACTGATTGCAAGGAGTTTAGATCTAAGGGGGAGTTAGGTGCTGAGTAGACATACTAAACATAGTGATTAGAAAAGGAAAGAATTAATAAATACAGAACACTCATAAAGGGAACCTTTAAGGCGATGGATAGTGCAAAAAGGAAAGTTCTTGGGCCAGCAGAATTCCTAGTCATTTACACATTCCAATAAGTGAAAAGTTATCATGTGAAAAAAGGCAACATGACTTCTAAAGCATCCTAGATATTTGCAATTTTCACAGTATTCCTGTTTAGAAATGAGAAGGATGAAAGACACATATTAAATGTAGTTTGACATCTGACCAAAGATATAGCACTTTTGTATGCCAACTGATATTCTTGGACGCTAATAAGAAATCTGAATTGGATTTCCTATGGCACAGGAACTTGGAACAACATGAAAGTCAAAGTTTTGGAACAGCAGTCAATCTAGAGATAGCGAGTGACATCAGTCAACATGAAGTGGCATAAAGAAAGCAAAAGGAAAAGTAAGAGGGAGCCATTTTGTGTTCATACTCCTGACAGGTACAACTACAGTGACAAGATGAAGGAGAATGAGACAAAACAGAGACTAGCTGAAGCCGTCAGCCCGTGTATTGACAATGAGCCAAATGCTGAAGGTGACTCATTACGAAGACGTAAACAATCCTGGTCGGTGACTCAGTGGTGAGGAAGCTTGGCTAAGACATCTGTAGCCCATATAAAGAAAACAGGATGATGAGATTTCTCTGGGGTATGGTAAGATAAACTACGGGACAATAATATTGCACGTGCCTATGATAGCCTGTAGAAAGTTGGGACATTCTTACCCTTTATAGCTCGTGGAGGAATGTACATATCACCAACAAAGGAAGCTTTGATTGGCATTTGCCTGGGGAACCTGAGAGGAGCACTGGAAATGGATATAGTGTGAATCTTCTGAGAGTCTGTGGAGGAAGGAAGAGGGTGGGTGATGAATATCATCATGTAGGGAGTGAATACTGCAATGCAGAGAATATTACACAGTTTGGCCAGTTAATTTTTTACGGCTTAGAAACCACCATCTGTGTGGAAGGTCTATCTTCTTTCCAATTTTAAAAACTGGTAGTGTGTGCCCAGGAGGATCTCAGCAAAGCCAAATATGGAAAAAACCACAGATTTTCTAGGAGTTATGCTCTGTAGATGATGGGGATGATTTTAAATAAAAGGTGAAGATTATGAATCTGTATGCTGCTTGAAGAGGCATGCTGGACAAGAAGAAAACACCATCACTAATAAAAATTAGCTTGAGGTCTAAAATAAAAACTATAGAATGATGAGAATAACTAGAAAGCAAACATATTGCACATTGTTTCAGTCTGCAACAAAATAGAAAGTGGTAGGTAAATATTTTTTAAAAACTGCTTACAACCTTTATGAAATGTATGGAAGTAAAACCCTTCCGTTTGTGATATGGTAACGAAAAACTGGGAATCAGTAACAGCAGGCAAAGCTGTAGGTTGGCTCTTGTCACTCTTCGTAGATGCAGGCTTGAAGCAAGACTCCATTTTGATAGATGCTGTGGAAATACACAACAGATCAAAGATCCTTAAAGCATTCTATAATTTACACCTGAATACAACTGAGTAAGAGCTCTGTGAAGGCTAACAAACATGTAACTTCAAAGATGCCCTGCATTAGACAGAGAAGTACTTTGGACTCAGCAGTGAGATACCAATTATGAGTAGTTTGACAATTACCAGGTGGTGTTCTCTGATTCTACAGGCTTTTACTTGGTTTCTCCCCCTAGTCATCTCCCTTCTAGAGAAATGCTGCTTCACCTTCCACTACTCTTATTTTTCAACAGGTTTCTCACACTATTGCTATTCTGCCACAAACACTACTTGATGTTATGTCGCAGACATTGCTTCTGCAGGAGTGGGGCTTGGCTGGTGTGTCTGAATTTTGTAGCCACTGTTGAGGGAAGTGTGTGCGTGGTGCATTCCCACACCTGTTTCCTCCTTGTGTTTCACTGCCAGGGAGGTTCTCCGGGGTCTGTGTCGTGGAGGAGCCTGGGTCAAACGATTTTTCTGTAAAACTTTTCTCTTTTTGTCTATCTTCCTCCTTATACACATGAGAGAAATAGAGAGAAAAGATATTTAGGAAGTGTTACTGAAGGAAAATAGAATTACAAGAGGTATTTCTCTGCTGGGAAGAGAGCTAGTCTTCAGCTGCCACCTTGTCACGACTATTTTTTTTCTGTTCATTAAAACTGGAATATTTTAAAGTTTCTAGGGTACTGTTAGGTAAAAAGTTAAAGTTGCATACAATGCCAAGAATTCCTCTCAAGAGATCAGGAAATGTTACCTTCTTGGCTACTGCAATGAAACCTGAAACTTTTGTTTTGGAGTTGCATTTTGCAGGCTCCAATCCTTTTCGATATTTGGTAAATGTATCAATTTGTCAACTAAGCACCAGACTTATGCAGCATTTTCTCCTAATGAATTCATATTAAAACTAGTGCAGGGAGAGTAAGTTCCTGCTCATCATGAACGAGTGCACCAGTTTGCTTTTAAGTGAACTGGTAGCTATGTTCTTGCAGTCCATCCCAGCTGCTGACAAAGACCCAACTGAGCTGGCTAAACCAGGCGAAGAAGCAAAGAACTTAAATTCTCAAGAGCCTGAATCATGGAACAGAACTTTAAAGGAAAACATTGACTGGGGGTTTTGAAGCAAGTAGAGAGATTTTGACCACTGTTGCTTAACAAATATGCTGTTATCTGTATTCTTTCTGGTTTTACAGAACATTTGAACTTGTGAATTAGTTAAAATAAGAGCTCAGTAATAATCTGCTTTTCGAATTGCCATGCGTGCTGCAGAGTATTGATAAAATTCTGTCTACCTTGACTCAGATATGGATTTCAAAGGCGGGGGTTTTTGTTGTCAGTTAAACATTTGGGACAAAATTAATTGGATTAATTGGGCACAGCCTAAAATTCTTAGCATCTGAGAACAAAATTAATTGGATTATCTGGGCACAGCCCTGAGTTCTGAGAACATCTGGCACTGTCGATTCAGTAGAAAGCATTGTCCGAGATGGATGCTGCTCTACGTTGCATGGAACAAAAAAGCAAAGCATCTGACAGGATTGTGATACCCTAGGAAGGCTGTCTTCACATGTCCATCCAGCTGGCAATTAGTGTTGTACCTCCTGCAAAACGGAACAAAGCAATGAATGCCCCTCATTCGGTTTTCCTGAAATAAGAATCCATCAATCTGAATAGAGAACACTCATGTAAACTAGGATCTTCAGAATTTTGGCTCAAATAGGGTGATAGCTGAAAAGAGATGTATTAAGAGATGCAGGAATAGCACTGAAGGAGAAAAATGTGGCTCATTAAAAATAATACAAAACTATCTTAATTCTAGAAGATGTAGTCTTGGTGGTTTGAACTGGTTCCAAACTCTGGTTCACCTTCTGTCTTATTTATGGGAATCAAACAGTTGTTCATCTGCTGAAAAATTAAAGCTTTTCAATCTCATAACTAAGAACAATTATTTCTGGAAATCCAGAGTAAGGATCTCCAAAGCATCTCAGTGGCTTTACTTTAGCATTAGATAGGCTGCCCAGGAGCAGTTTTTAAAAATGAGAATAAATGTCCAAGTTACTCAAGCACTCCTGAAAACCTTACATCAAATGCACATCTGGCTATCGCTGAAGCAAGAGATGTTCTATTCTCATGTACAATAGCATGAGGATAAACACACCGGACGTGGGGCTTAGCTGAGTCACCGCGACAGTTCCTCAGGGGACCCAGACCGTGAATATCCCTCCATGAGCCAAATTAGGTAGCAGTGAGGGAGGACCCTGTAACCCAGCCTGTTGCTATGTTTCAAACAACCGAGTCTGTCTCTATGCTTCGAGCACAAACTCCCCGTTAATACCCTGGGCCAGCTACATACTTCACAGTTAGCATCACAGAGGAAGCGTGGTTACTAATCAGATGTTACTCTCTCTGTCCCTCTCGGGTAGTTAGAAAGAAAGAAAAGGAAATCTTATATTGTTAACCCCACAAAAATTAATTTCTGCTCTTAGCAGAGATTTAGTGACAGTAGACTCAACAATATGAGATCATAAATGAATTATAATAAATGAACCATTCTGGGATTTCAGCTACGGTCACTTTATCCATAGTGTATGAATAGAGGCATCACCTCCTACGCAAATCACAGTTAACTTGTAATTTTTTTTTAGGACCAGATCTGCAATACATCCAATGCTTCTGTCATTCAGTATGTTGTCATTTGGACTAACTGGACAACTATGACCAGTCTTCAGGACTGTATCAGAGATTTATCAGTGCAGAGGCTTTTGGATACCTTAAATCCTTGATCACCAGGAAATTTCATATTCTGAAACCCAGTCTGTCCCAGATCACGCAAGCTTTATCCATTTTCATCTGATGATCCATTTTGCATTCTTTTTATCCATTTACAACATTTGCGAGGCCATATTTTAAAACACAAAATTAAACATTAATCTTCATTTCTCTCTTTCCTGGCCCTGAATGCTTGATTTCTCAATCTCAGTTTTGTTCCAATCTATTTTTGAATCTCTTTGCATCCTTCAATCACAGAATCACAGAATCACAGAATAGTAGGGGTTGGAAGGGACCTCTGTGGGTCATCTAGTCCAACCCCCCTGCCAAAGCAGGGTCACCTACAGCAGGCTGCGATATGATATATTACTTATGAGATAATTTTAAAAATATCCGTTCTTCTGGGTCATAAGGGGTTTTTTACGTTTTGCTTTTTGAGGAGATTTGCATTGTGTGTTCTTTTAACAGCAGTTGCCTGAATTGCTGTGCTTCTGCCACATATTGGACCTCACGTCTCTAGGCTGACACCTGTTATTTTCACAATAGCCAGTTTTTACGTTCTTTGAAGTTGTGACAGGTGTTGCAAAACATAAAGGGTTTTTATATCATGTTGGCTTAGTTCTTATTAAAACCAGAAAATATCTTTTTTCAATTACTTGTTCTGCTTTCAAAGACCTCCTCTTCCCATGGCACAAAGGAAATGGGTATTTGTTGCAGGGTTCATATGTAAAATTAAGAAGAAGCCAGGTCTAATACAAACACAGAAGTAACGACCCCTACCTTTCCTGTGGTTTATTCTGTAAGTGAGTTGTTGTCACAGTGGAACATGAGAAGGGAGTTGTTGCGTCTTGGTTGAGAACACTAGTGGACAACAGCCTTTGGGTTAGTAAATATTTTCAGTTTCTTTTGCACTGCACAGTTCCTTCAGATCTGTCACAGAGTCTGCAAATTCTCCTCAATTAGTTTGATAGAGCCTGTGAGGTTCGGCTCAGAAAGCTTTCAGTGTTCTTTTCCCTTAGCTTATCTCACTTTCTTTCAAAGTTGGATTGGAAAGCGAAGGGGTGGTGAAGTCCTTTTGACCTTATTCCTGTCTCTTTCTGACAAATAAAGACTGATTTTCTTTTTTTATTATTTTATTTGCCATAGATTTGATAGAAATAACAGAGTCCTGGTTCATGAAGAGGAGTGATATCTGTGGTGTGGAACAGCATATAGAAAGGTTTCTTTCTGACAGATCTGAAGCACAGGTAACCTAGAGGTTCACATCCTTGGCTATAAATTCATAGGCAGACCCTTGGGGTTTGAAAGACATAGGACTTTTTTCTTTGTGATTTCCTCGGAGTTCTGCCCTTAACTCCAGCCTTCTCAGAAGCATGGCCTAATGGTCCCTGGGTGCATTCCCTGGTGCATTTTTCTTGCTTGTAAGTTTTTTAAAAATCATGCCGGATCATGTTGCTGTAACATTTTAACATTGCTCCACTTAGGAATCAATACCTTGCTCCAAACACCAGTTGACAGACTTTGGTCTTCCTGTTGGCTTTCCAGTATTATGAATTACAAAGATTTCTGTGATAGGCTTTCAGAATAAATTCAGAGTAATATGTAGAACAATTGCTTGCCTTGCAACTGCAATTTATTTTAACAGTAAAGTTCCAATTTAGCAAAGTACTGAAGTGTATGCTTTTGCTTTATTCTACACATTCAGAAAATGCTTAAATACATGTTTAGGTACTTTACTGCACAAGGTCAGTATTTGAAATGGTGAATTCCCACTATATAAATAAAAATCTAGTGTAGTTTGTTTTGGTATTAGAAAGCTGTCAGTAAAGCTGTTAGATCCTCACTGCTTCATTTACCTCTTCCACTTCATTTTGTGGCACGTACTATAAATGAGGGAGGATATCAGAATTTAAAAAAAATGCTGGCCTCTTGACTTCATTTCTTTTACACTGAAGACTGGATGCAACTGCATATCTTGAAAAATGAACTCGGTCCATTTTTTTTCATAATTGTAACATGCTCACTGAATACATTTTTTAAAGCCATTTGTTTTGCTATGTATGTTCTTTGAAAATGTTTGCATGAATTTTAAAAAGACAGTATCACTTTCTTCAATTTGATTTCTAAGCAGAATTCAGCATACAAAACAACTTCAGCTAAAAACTCACTTCATGAAACAGTTGGTAGATTCTCAGCTAGCACGTTTTAAAGCTGACCATGCTCGAGCCAACACGCCCTACCTCTCAGCTAAACGTGCCTCTGTAGCTTTGGCGTTGGATCTGGATTGCTGCCGGCTGGGACCAGAGACGTGGAGGAATCGAGGGAACAGCCTGCACCTGTCTGCACAGGCATCTCTATAGTGTCACTAGATATAATTCACCACACAGGGCTGGAAAAGAGCCCACACATTTTTCAAATCCCACTGGAGCCTTACCTTGAGGTCTTAAGTGATAGAGAGGTCTCCTGATACCTATATACTCAGTGATAAATTTTACTTCTTTATGAATGCATATACTATACCTGCATGTTGTTCTGAGGTGCTTCCCATCGGTATCACATTCATCTGACAGCTAAAGCGATTACACTATTAACCAACTGAAAAAACCTAGGTGCCATTTTAACAGATGTTGTACCTTTCACCAATAATGCCTACTTCGTTTTCAGCCCACTGAAACACAAGGTGTTTTCTGCACCAGGTGATACAGAGCAATCACAGATGAAGCTGTTATAAACACATATACAAGAAACAATCTACATTGTGACATTAAATATCTAAAGTTCTGCTAGAGTGTCTTGTGTATTTCCAGAAGGGAAACATCTCCGAATGTGGGTTAACAGCTTTGGGGAGGTGACAGTGGGGGACAGGAGTGGGGAAAACTAGGAAAATCTTCTTGCTTCAGAATAATCATGTTGGGCCTCTGAACTTTTAAAAGGTAGAGCTATTAAGGCAAAGCTGTAGTAGGTTTTTTTTTTTTGGTTTAATTTGTCTATTTGTTTTGTAAAATGCTACAACGCGTATGTTGCTGCAGCACTTTGATTTCAGCATTGGGAAACTGTGTAGCATTTACAGCCTTATCTGAGGAAAACAAGGTTTTATGACTTAAAGACAGAAACAGGTTCTTGTATTCTTCTTAAGAGTGTGCAAACATTGTGGACGCAGTTGGTAGTGTTTAAAGCAGATTTTAATTTTTTTTTAATTTGATTGGTGTGGTTTGGTTTCTTTAGAAAAATTAGTACTTTGGGGTTGTGAAGGAACTGGTATTTGTAAATGTGACTTTGAACTTAATCCTGTGAGGTGCTGAGCATTTGTAACACTTATTAAAATAAGGAGCATTTTCTGGGTTAGGCTGGCATTCATTATGTCAGCTTTCATGCTGCAGTAAGGTTTTTAATCAGGTATCATTTGGAAGTGCAGTTTCTTGAGACTGTCTGCATCTCTCCTGCACTGCACTCTGTCGTTTCGCAGCCTGGCCGGGATATTCAGCCGGTACATGGAGTTGTTTCACCTGTGCCTGGAGTCACCCTTATGCATCCACATAGAAAACCTACTTGGGAAAGCACCTGGGTGTACCGCTAGCTTTCCATGGAAACCAGACCTATTCAACGCAGGAGTGCTTTGCTGAGCTGGAGCACACGTTATTTGTACTGGGAACTGAAAGCACATCTGCTGCTTAGGTGTGTCATGACTTCCTCTGGCTTTTGCTGTCACAAGCAATGGCCAAGCCGTTAGGAGCATCTGTTCTGAACCACCACCTACCTGCTTCTCATTACTGGCAGGAGAAACAGTCTTTATTTACATGTAGCCTTTATATGAGGAAAACTGCTAAAACAGTCATGTGCCACTGGAAGCAGAGCCCTCCTTTTGGAGACTTATAAGTATAAAAGACAGAAGCTCTTCAGGAGTATTAAGTGTTATTTTCTTTAAAAGAAAATATTAACTGAGAACAGAAATCTCCATACCCCAGAACAGTAGCTAGAAATGGGCAGCTTCTGCGACACACGTCCTGTAATATTTGTGGAAAAAAGATAGGCCTTCTATTTTGCAGAGTAAGGTAAGTAGAAATTATCTTTCCATTTAAAAATTTTATTTTATTTTTTAAATGGAAGGCAAGGCAATACTTGTTAACACGAGAAAAGGAGACGGTGTGAAGGGGCAGGGAAGTATTTTCATACTGTTTTTATTTTCTAATACAATGCCCTTGGAAAAAAAGGCAGAGGATGACATCATAAATTTGGAATTCCAAGGTCACAAACAGGAATCCAGACAACAAATGGGAGGGTTTAGGAATGTACATTGTAAAAATAAATCTATCAAATTTAAACAAAAAAAATAGTAGTATAGAAATGGGCTATTTCCAAACAAATATTTGTATGGTGAATGCATCCCTTTCCCTAACGGATTTCTTCATACGTTTTCTGATTTATTTTGTTATATTTAATAATGTGAATGCAAATACTAAGAGTTGTTTTCTTTTTTTTTTTCCTTGGAAAACTACCACTGCTTTCTTAATTTTGATATTTACCACTCCACAGGAATGCTTAATTCAGTTTTGAAGTTTCATATGATACAGCAGAATTTTCTACATCTCTATAGGTAGCAGCCAGGGACGTATATGTAGCAGTGATAAAACTTTATTGAAAACTACATAACAGGAAGCTTTTGAGATGGTATTTTGAAACCCTTTGGAAGGGATATTAGTACTTTTTTTCCTTTCTCCCTTTGTACCTGGGGTTTTGGCATTAGGATGACCTAAACAAGAACTGGAACAGCTGCTTCTTTAATGAGATTTTTCAGCCTTATTTTTAGTATTAGATGGCCCAGACTAAAATCATAAAAATCTACTGTACCGTATAAACTATGCACTGCTGTTAAAAGCGGACTTTTGCTTTGTAGGCTACCGTACCTATTTGTTCCTGTTTCCTTAATATTGTTTTCTCCAGATGTTGGAAGTTAAAACACCCTTGTTATTTTTTCCAGTGTCACTCTTTGTTACTTTCCATAGGCAGTGTTCACCAAAGCCAGGCAATGGAGGAAATAACAGATGTGTTAGCCTCAAATTATGAGCATAAAAATAACCTTAATAAAATAGGTATTAAGTGACAGCACTTTACAAAAATCCAGGTCTAATTTACTCTAGCCTAGAAAGCAATAACTTAAGGGGACCTCAGACATGCATCCACGGACTCCAGATAGTTTGCAGCAGAGCGACAGTAGCTTGGATGATGACAATCCCAGCTTGCTGTCGGCGGCGCATTCCAGGAGAGGCTGTCAGGGTGTGTTTGCGCTGGACACTTTTCTGCCTGTAACACTATTGTTTTCTCATAATTAATATTCCATTATAGACTTGCTAATTCTGCCAGAGAGAAACCCTCCCTCCTCCTTGATAACACTAGTAGTAACAACACGACTAACAATAAAAATACCAGCCACATTCTGACTTTGAATGCAGACAAAATTGTCACCCTGGGTTTACTCTCCTTTTACCAGGCCTTTGGTTCCTGCTGTTCACAGAAAGCTGCAGATGGCTGCCTCAGCAGGAAGCCCTTCCCCCTTCCTTAATGGAACTCGTGGGAATGCGGGGATCCTGGAACCGAAGCCCTCCTTCCCTTCCAAACCTCCTCTCCAAACCCCTACTGAGTAAAAGGAAAAAAATCCCCACATCCCTGGAAACATTTTTGCCAGCCTGTTTTTCAGTAAAAACTTAAATTAACCACTTCACTCCTGATTATAATAAAGATTTGTTATTGAAACAGCTTCTCTTTAATGTACCGAATCATTTCCACCCGCTTATTGAAGTCATCCATTTGGGTTGAATTATAGCGTCCCGCTTCCATTATGTAATAATTTCAAATAAATGAAAACAGGTTTGAATTCCCCAACAATTAGCAAAGTTTTAGCACGTTCCCCCTCCCCCCACTCCTTCTAGACACTCCTCCAAAACATGAGATTAACAAAAATCAAAACTTTGGCGAAGTCACGTCCTACGTTTTTGTCTCTTGTTAAAATTTTCTCCCAGATTTGCTCAAACACATCATATGGGTTAAGTTATGGTTTCCCTTTGTATTTATTTTCAAGTGCAAAATAAAAACAGCTTAAGCATTGTGATTTGGTATTAGGAACGAAAGAGTTAAATGCCTGAACAAAGCACTCCATTTATAATTTTTGTTAGGAGTTCCACACTGAGCATTAGAGTGAGGTGTGTCTTATAAAGAGGGTGTTTATATTGGATTTGATATAGTTAAGAGATTCAGCTTACATATAATAGTCTCCTCTAAGAAGAAGCATAAAACAGAATGAGTTCAGTGGGATTTGCTGAAGTATAAAATATAGTATAAAAGCCTAATCTTATAGACTAGTATCAAGCACAGAGGAATTCATCTCTTGAAAAACATCCACTGCAGAAAGGGAAAGAAGAAAACGGGGCCAAATCTGTAGTCGTTATTTTCAGCAATAGCCTTAAGGCCTCTGGCGTGCCCTACATTTGCTCTTCCGACTAAAGGCTACATGTGTGAATCAAGGCAGTGGGATGGGGTCCGAAGTTCAAATGAATTGGAACACGTTCCTTATAAAAAAAAAATACAAAATTTGCCCACTATAATTGTCATGCTTTCACTAATTCAACTGATGTTTGGATCAGGCCTGAAGAAAATGGGGAAACAGTACAATGCAGAAAGAGAAGTAATAGAAATTTTAGATGCATTCTTCTGCGCTAAAGAGAGTGGCTAGTGTCTATTGCAAAGCCTTAAGTAATAACCTTGGGTTCAGAATCGGGAAGTCTGCAGTAACTATGTTGTATAAATAAACAATAGCTGCAATACAAGAATCTTTCATTTAGAATGGTGAGCAGCCCAGCTTAAAAATGTCTGACGAGTCTGTTAGTAAAGGAAGGCTGTAATGGACAGCTCAGCTAATTGAGAAGATGCTGGGCAAATGGGAGAGGGAGGAACTGTTGTACATCTGACTTAGGCAGATTTGGCTTTAGTTCCACCTTCAGTGTGATACCAAAGGTTTTAGTTTCCCTGATGCCTGTAGAAAAAGCGAAGCCTCTTGAAATGGGACATTATAAATACTGCAGAAGTAAGGAAATAGAAAGCACACTAAAAAGAATTCTTAAATAGTAAGGACCATATGATGTACCCTGAAGGCCAGTGGGGATTAAAGCAGTGGTTTCATTAGCTTTGCAGTAAGAACAGTTCTGGGAGGACTGCAGAGTGGAAAAATAAATATACATCTGCACTTAAACACTAGCCTAAAAAGAGGAACATATGGTAACCTCTGGGTGCCAGCTTTTCTTAATGAAGGTTGCAAAGCCTGTTACATTTGATATAAAGTCTGAATGAAGACATATAAATATTACACAGCTTCTTAGAACTGATGGTATCACACTTCAGGGTTGTTACTTTGAGTTCATTTGCTGCCAATGGGGCTGTGATTCAAAATACCATCAAAGGTTGAAAGTTTCCAAAACTGCATCTGTGTATGTAATTGTTAAGGAATCTTTAGAAGTACATACTAGGAATGAGAGGGCTTAATGGGAGGAACGGGCAACTTTTGAAAGCGGTTGACACTGTTCTTGTCAGCTTGAAAAAAAACGCCACTCCTGCAAAGCAAGTGAGTGCTGTTTGGTGACAGATACCAGGGCATCACCAGTAGGAAAACAGAAGTGAATAGAAAATCACTAAAAATAGAAGCACCGAAAAGGGCAAATAGTAGATTTTTTTTTTCCCCAAACATGAAGGCTATAATCTACCCAATAATAAGAAATAAGTGGCGAGTGATGTCGTCATACAGTATCCTTGTCAAATGGTCAGCATTTGGGCTGCGTGGTTTTCAGAGACAGATTTATTGCCCAAGATGAGGGGAAATTTTGACAAAATCCACTCCATAAAAAAATGTTTTTGTGTATGATCTCATTCATTATGACTTACTATACAGCAGAATGAGAAGTGATCATAGTAGAGATACTTGAAAGGTGAAATGTGACCAAATGTTGCTTAAATATAATAGATAAAACATGAATTGCATTTCAGGAAAGAAAAGTAGTTACCCTGGAAATACTTTAAATGTTTGCATGTGTAATGGTTCTCCAAGACCCAGCACACTAATGATGGGCCATTGCGCTGAGCTGAAAAGGAAATCCATTCCCATACACTGCCCCTATCCAAGTCCATTAAGAAATAATGGTTGTAAGATGAAAGTCTTGTTAGGGTTTCAGTGAAAATGTTTGGCACATCAGGATGAAAAGTCAACAATCTGCTTTTAACGAGAGACACTGGAAAAACTTTGGTTAACATACCACTGAAAATATTAATTCTCCTTAATGGCAGGATGCAACACAGCTTTTTATAGTTTTTGATCCATGTCATAAATTTGGCCATGACAAAGGAATACTCCAACTTTAGCTCACTGGCAGGAACATTAGCTGTTTCCCAACACTGAAAGGTTAGTCCTTTGGATTCTCTGTAATGCACCAAAGGGCCAAATTCTTTGCGTGGAAATAAAATGACATAGGCCAAAGAGTGAGAGGAAAAAAGAAGCAAAGTCAGTGTGTAAGCTGCAGCAAATTTAATTATCATCTTTTTTGCATCCATCGCCTTGCTAAGGGGTCTAAATACACTGCTAATAGGAACATTTATTTGAAGATGAAAAGTAGAGGGACGGTGACAGTATAAATGTAGATGTGCCAGCAGTTTCTCGCCTATTTCAAGTCAGTGCTCTAGCAGGAATGTCTAGCTCTGTGTGCTTTTTCTCTGTGTCATTGTATGTTATGTAGTAAAGGGAGGAAAGTGTTTCTTTTATCAGCTCAGTGCAATGAAATTTGGAATCCCTTCTGAATCCGAATCTCTTCTCTGGAACAATGCCTCATTTGTTCAGCATATGAACACAGAGTTGCCTCTTTAGTAAAGCTGATATAAAAACTTGATAATTTATTACTTCAATAGCAAAGGCGCCTACTAGCTAATACCACCTTTGGGCCTGGTACAATACGATCTATTTCCTTTACAATAAATAGAAGCGAACAATAGAAATTACACACCAGAAAAAGAATTCTTGTTCAGCCAGCTTGCAAATACAACATTGTTCCATACACAGTAAATCTCAAATACGAAAACCTGAAAGTTTGGCAAACTGCGAGTGATGTATGCAGAGGCTAAATCTGACCTATAATGGCTTTGTCTATGACAGAAGTAAGTCACCTTTCTGCAGAAAATAGACTTAGAAATCTCGAAACACTTTACAGAAATATCCTGTTCTGAGACTTATTTTGTAGATCATGAAGCTTAGGCAAGCAAACCAAGCTGTTTGGCAGCTAAATGTCTGGAATTAAACTGGAGATTCCCTGGATCCCAGCACAGTGTTGTAGTGACTTCTCCTCCTTAGGGTTAAGTGTCTGCTGAAACGCCCTTTTTGATATTCTTCCTATATCGCCCTTTTGCATGTTTGTCTTGTTTTTCACACATAGAATTCCATGTCCTTCAATTATTTCTGATCAGTGAACTGAACTATCATCTTCATTAATACCAGTATACCCTGCAATCTGCTGGAAAGCAAATTACACGCTTCAGAAAGTAAAACTAGGCAGAGACTTTGTAGTAGTCAGTGGATTCTGCCCACCACAGGTCTCCAGCAGGAGCATGATCTGAGATTCCTATGTCTGTAGCTGTCACTGGAAACCACAGAGTCAATCCATGGAAAAGATTATACAATCCTAGAATTTGCAGATCTGTTTGTAACTGCCATGAAATCAAAGGGCATGAATATTAGTGCCATTGATTTACACATTCTTTTGTTTTTTCTAATTCTGACTTGGGGCTTGGAAGCACCATCTAAGTGAGACATTTGTGAAGAGACTGACATCTCCATGTACTAAAATTGCTGGGAATAAAGCGAGCTGTTGTTTCATGTTTGTTCATGGAGTCTAATTTTCATTCTACCAACTGCTTTTTGAAAAAGGCTTATTAATCATATTACACTGGGAGGCATTATGATTCTGTCCTTAGGATCAAAATATTCCCTTATTAAAGGAACATTGGTTCTTAAAGGTAAAAAAACCCCTATAATGTACCTAAGAGTGATAAATAATGTCTTACGTCACTGAACTTACCTGTCATTGGGATATTTACTCTCCATGTGTGAACTAAGACATAAAATTGTTTGACATTATCTGCTCATATTTATTTTTCCACCATTATTATCCTTATGAACTATCACAATGCTGAAAACTTGGGTGTAGGGGAAGAAAAAAAGACTTTTCTAGTAAATGAAGGAAAAAGGGAGTACTTTGGTACTGTTCTAATGACTTAATTTCTATGAAGTATTTGGTTTTGTCTTTTTTTCCTTTCAAATCCTACCTTTTGATTCAATTTTATTTTGTAAAGCAACAACTTTGGTTTGGATGGTATTCTTCAAAATTTTCTCTGTGCTTTTAAAAAAAGGGATACAGAGAGGAGAGAAGGAAAGAGGGAGGAAAAATTTGAAAGACCAAGATGAAAGTGGGATCATTAAACTATTCAGTAGCTAAGACATTTATTAATGAAAGTGTTATCCTGTGCTTTGAACAGAGTGGGGAACTTAGACTTGGCCTGTCTTGTGACCTCCTTCCTGGCTTCCAGTCGAAATTTTCTGATACTAGTAAGAGGGAGAGAGGTGTTCCAAGGAGTGACAATATCATGCAGTAATTAATAAAAGAGGTTGAAAGATGAGTAGGAGCCTAGGGGTATACCTCTTGGCACATGCTGTTATTTACATGCATCTTTCCAGTTATCAGCACTTCCAATCTCTCTTCCTGTGACTCCCTGCGACTGCTGTCAAAAAATTACAAATTATGAGTCCCTCTCACACTTCAGATGTGACATTTCTTTCCTTTGGCTTTTTAGACTCTTAAAGAAACAAAGGAAATTAGGTGATAAAAACCAAATTAAAATAACTTCAGTATTTCCACTGTGAAATCTGGCACATTTTGCCAAGTAGTTCACTTCATGTGGTACAGTATTTGATTCTGCACAGAGATTACAAACCTGCATGATGACTAACAGTAGCCTGGAAAAAGGTTTCAATGGACAGAAAAGGACATAAAGCTGGCTTTCTTTATTAGTTAATTGTTACTTTCTCCTCTAAGTTTTCTTTTCAACAAGTCACTGGAAAGAACATAGCTAGGGAAACACAAGCATATTTTGCTGCCTGTTGTTCTCTCAGAGTACTGTCAGGCTCTTTGGTTTGTATCATTGGGCTGGAAAGAGAGGGATACGACTGAGATTTCAGGTACTCGTTGAAGAATCACAGAATCACGGAATCACAGAATAACAGAATGGTAGGGGTTGGAAGGGACCTCTGTGGGTCATCTAGTCCAATCCTCCTGCCGAAGCAGGGTCACCTACAGCAGGCTGCACAGGACCTTGTCCAGGCAGGTGTTGAATATCTCCAGAGAAGAAGATTCCACAGCCTCCCTGGGCAGCATGTTCCGGGGCTCTGTCACTCTCAGAGGGAAGAAGTTCTTCCTCGTGTTCAGACGGAACTTCCTGTGCTTCAATTTGTGCCCATTGCCCCTTGTCCTGTCACTGGGCACCACTGAAATGAGTCTGGCCCCATCCTCCTGACACCCACCCTTCAGATATTTGTAAGCATATATTAGGTCCCCTCGCAGCCTTCTCTTCTTCAGGCTGAACAAGCCCAGCTCCCTCAGCCTTTCCTCGTAGGAGATATGTTCCAGTCCCCTCACCATCCTCGTAGCGCTAAATCAAGGTCCTGGAAAACTGCAGCTATCTAAAGGGGTTTGGAAATTGGCCTCGGTGGATGGGACCTGGATGGGACTTCCCTTGGCAGTTTCAGCTCCCTGAAGCCAAAGTTAAACCTGAGATTTTACAAAGTGGTGGCTTTTTATTTTATTTTTATTTTCATCTAATTTTAGTTTAAGCAGCTAAAAGGTCCCACTGGGGACTGCGATTGCCGTGTATGCTTTTGACCTGCCTGGGCATTGCAAACTAGGACAGAGTTGGCCTAGGAACTGACAGGCCATCACAGGTTTCGCAACCAAATAGTTTAGACTCCACTGCTTCAACTTCCTTTCAATAACTGTTGAATTATTGCCTCCTGTTCACAGACATAGACTGTCTGACTCAGTTAATCTTTGCCATGTCCAGTTTCTCTGACCGATAGGAAGCAAAGTGGGATCCACAACCTGGCTGACTTAGAGCTGAGAGATGAACTGTGTGCTCAGAAGGTTTTTGGTTAATTGTATGGGGACTCTGGCAGAGTATGTTTTAGAGCAAGGATGTTGCATCACCCAGGCAATGGAGGAAAGAAAGCAACTGCTTTTCGCAGCCAGAATCTGTTCTTTTGGCTAGTACCGAAGGGGCTTAGTATCCTGTTACTTTTCTTGGCTCTCCACAAACATCTGGCAGGGATGTCTATGTTTTCAATCCTCACACTAAATTTCTCATTTTCTTTACTTGGTCTGAACACAGTTGTGTTGCAAAGTTTGCCTGATGACTTCTCTAATCAAACAAGTCATTCACGAATCACTGCTACCCTGCAGCAGCTATGTATGGACACTCTCTTCTGTAAAATGGCAGAATCACCTTGGATTCAGCCCATGCTGAAAGCATCCATGGGGGAGTTGCTGCAAACCCTATGTTGTCACGCTCTGACTAATCGAGAGAGAAAATTTCAAGGCTTAACTCAGCAATGTCATTACTCATAATGTATGTGGTGTTGTGTGGAACACAGGAGGTGTGTGAGAAGGGACGGGGAGTACATCGGGGTAAGGCGTCCTTTGGCCTTGCACTGCTAGCGCTGACTGCCATAGATCTCACCCACCCCCTTACAGCAGTTCTCAGGGGCCCGCGTCTCGTCCCAGACAATTCCCCAGAAGGTGCCCTATGCCTGGGGCTGGGGCTGCCACCACTCCCCCCCAACTGCACTGCTCCTGGCTGTGGCAGTGGGACAGGCTCCGGCTGCCAGGTCCAGGCAAGCCCAGCCCTGGGGAGTCCTCGGGGGAGCCCCCGGCCCCCAGCATGCCCTGACAAGGCAAGGCAAGCCAGACAGGGGCCAGAAAGATGGTTCTATTTCTCTGCTGTCTTAGCACCCAGTCCCCAGCTGTGGTCTGTCTCTGATGCACAAGAAAAAGGTTACAATCAGAAAAAAAAAGGAAATTAGAGCGGAAATGAAGTAATTCTTCCTGATTTTCATTTGAGGGACTGAAAACTCGAAACATGAAATGTGTCACATACCACGGAGTTGCAGTACCTACAGTTGTACCTAAGGTGAGAGGTTGTAGGAGGTATAGGTCCATCAGTTTGAACGTGTGAAAGGGCTGCACTTCCATTTGGCCCAGTTTCCTCTCACTGCCTCTTCATCTGTATCAACATACTTACCTGTGGAGGAAGAGGTGAAATAAATTTTCCTTTTGCTCAATGAGAGCAAAAATTTTTTTTAGGAAGAGAGTTAGTTTCACCTTAGGAACTCAGTGCCACAGTCCCTGACTTTCCCTGTGTTTAGTCCTCTTCACTGATAAGCTGTTGTCATGTTGAAGGATTGAATTTTACTAAGTGTTCAGAAAATGAGTCTCATCAAGTCCTTGTCAACAAGGCTGAAAAACTTCTTGTTATTTTGCAGAATTTCTCTCTGTGTGTGCCTGTAGTCTGCACTCGACCTTATGTCTGATAAGCAGCTCTCTTTAAGCTTTGGTTGAGAATACTTTTTTTCCAAGCCCTGTATCATTTCTGTGACCCCCCCTTTGAACTCCAGGACTTGACATCCTCCCCAAAGCACAGACACAAGTGCCGTCAAGTACTTGCCTTGTGAGTGCTGTGCATAACAGCAGCTGGATTACTCGCTGCTCATTGCTTAATATTCCCAGTTTCACACATCCAAAGAAAGTATTTTTTTGTCATTGCATTGCACTCCACAGAATATCTTTTGTGGTAAGAAAAATTCCAAACAATCTCCATAAGGCAGAGACGTCATCCTTAGTATTTAGATGTTAGTCAAGTTTGCAGTTTTCCAGGTTTACAGTCCCATGTTCCACCTGGGCAATGTTAGAGCTTCTGTTACTACGGCCGATCTCATTATCTATAGTTTGAAATCTGTTAAAAATAGATTGAAAGGGGATGTTCTGGAATAGCTATTCCAAAACTTCCAAAAGTGCACTCTGCTTATAGGAGTACGTTGTCTTTTAGTCATTGTCCCAAGGCTGGAAGGAAAGTGGGTCCTTCACATGTAGGGCTTCAGCAAAATGCTAACACATTGGGTGATGTAAACCAGAAAGGTAATTTGATATGTTTGGAGTTTCCTTGCTTTCTTTATGTATTAATTAGTTGCTTGCTTTGTTTTCTTCCGCTCCAAGAAGAAAGGAGGGCTGGAACCCAGTAGAGGCAAGAAAAACATAAAACTAAAAGCTAGAAAATTAATGAATATCAAGACTTGATAGGGTTAGTTCGGATGAGCTGCCAGGTTAACCATTGTGATGCTTAATGTACAGAGGGTGAAAGCAGAAATGTGAATTGATTCCAGCTTTGCCAAAACTCTGTTATGAGCCTGAGGAAATAGCTGATGTACGTCTTAGATCTCCTGTGTGTAAAAGGCAGCTGATAAATTGTTTGTTAAATACTTGGAGAACCACTGACAGAACACACAAAGAATTTTTTTTTACACAATTTTGCTACAGCATAAATGTATTCCTTTATTTTCAAGATATCCTTCCAATTTATTGCAGAAAGGATTATAGTTCTAATCTGGACCTCAAGCAAGCCCTAAGCCCCACCAGCAATTTTGTACTTCTTTTATTGCAAGACTTTCTTATTGCACCTGCTTTGCCTTTGTTTTACCATGGCTTTTTTTAATCCCTCCCATGTGCGTAATATGGTTGATATGGTGGGACTAAAAACCACATTTTCAATCAGTGTGCTGCAGTACATAAGCATGGAATAATTCTATATGTTCACATAGAACTGGGTGGGTCTGCAGCTTCAGGACTCCAGATGTCCAGGGATGAATAAAAACTCTCAGGAAGACTGCATATTCACTGTATTGTTTCATGTTCAGCTATGAGATCGTGCAAATGTCTGTACTGATATTTCCAGAAAGAGGTCTGAATCAGTCCTTGCAGCTGTTGTAGTGTTTTCTCTGAACTGTTACTTGAATCAGTTCGCTTTACTTGAATATCTTGCTACTTTACAAGACAAACTATGCTGTATATAACATACATTTTGCACAATTTGCTGCAGTTAGAGTTCCCAAATCTTCCAATATGGGGCAGCAGTTGCCAAATCCTGGCAGAGGAGAGTCACTTATTTCCATCTGTGAAAAAATAGTCCTCTTTCTCTATGTGGGCAGGGAGAAGTTACTAAAACAAGCCACTGGAAATGTGGAGGAGATGGAGTGTGTTTTATCCTTTTTTTTTTTTTTTTTTAATTTGCTGGCAGAGCAGAAGTAATGTGGCCCAGGAATGTTTCCATTTCTTACATTCTTTATTATGGTGAAACCTACATGTTAATCTTTCATGTGATGTAGTTTCTGGTCAGAGCTGTGAATCATTCTTTATTTACTGGAGGTGTTTTTAACTCCTCTGAGTTGTTTTTCTAGCTAATTCAGCATTCAATACCACATTTGAATTTCTTCCCAATAGAAACTGATGCTTTGCTCACTAGATGCCACTACAATATTTTAAAAGACTTCTGGAATGTACAATTTCTCCCTTCTCTCTCTTTGCGGAACTTTGTTCCACCCTTGGATCATATTTATCCCACACTTGGAGGTGTAACAGATACATGTGAGGCTTCTGTATCTGAAAATATTTTTGTTCTTCAGTATAGCATCTTAGCAGCATTTGCTCACACTTACTGACAAAGAAAACCTAATAAACCAAACAAAAATGATGATGATTTTGGCTGAATCTTTCATGGTTTTGACTAGATTCTCTCACTAAGCAAATAGACTGTTAGCTCCAAACTTCTCCTGCTTCCTCTCATCCTCTGACAATCTTTCCACATATACCCCTGTCGTCTTTGATTTGTAGATTCTCTGCTTTGTTTTCTGTGTTCAGTTCTATGTTCCTACTTAGCTTAAGTCTTCACTACTTAGTCCTTCCAAAAGGATGGGACTAAATGATATGTACCCCTGATGATGCATGCTGCTCTATTCTAGGATATCTTGCCTATTTCAATTTCAGTAAAAGGACTGTCTTATGCTTAATATTAATACATTTCCTACCAGAATAAAACATTAATAACCGTAATAATAATCCTGAGTGCCTTCTTTTGAACAAAGCAATGTTTTATGTTTTTTCTTTTTTTTGGTCAGCAAAACACATTGCCACATTTTCCACAGGCTCATCTTCTGCACCTATCAGACTGCAGCTGTTATACAATCAGTGTCCATTTGGTCAGCCAACAGTAGAAATGTTTTCATTGAGACCTACACCGAACTCAGTGTAATAGCAAACAGGTGGCCAAACTGTAAGAAAAACAAGTTTGTAAAAAATCAGTGAGTGAAGCAAATGAATATTCAGATTCTTAAATGTTGATCAGAGTCATTAAAAATCAGCTTATATGGACATGTGCTTTGGGAATAGAGCTGTTGAATGGGGCCATGTCTTGTGGGAAGGGCTCAGTCACTGGTGGGAGTTGAGGGCAGAACTCAGCAGATATTCAGATGAGTATTGTTTGGTCATTTTCTGCTTTCAGTATACCAATACATATGACGTGAGCTTTTGTAGATGTGTGTAAAAGTATTTAGTTGATAAAATAAAATCCAAGGTGCAGTGTGGTATCTGAATTTGGAAACTTGCATAATAATATTTCTTCTTGTTTACTGGCAGAATAGTGTGGTTTTACGTCTGTCTTCTGACTGGATGAGCATTGTTGCTGAATCAGAATATGAGCGTGAACGGTCTCAGTTTTCTTGAACAATTTTAAACCACACATTTCATCTGACTGAGCACTTTAATCCTTCTTTTCTCTGAGTGCTGAATTTAAGTGAAATAGTCATTAGAAAGGAAAACAAATATTGCAGAATAAATAGTGTTATCATAAATAACATCTAAATATCACAGATAAGCACATTGCAGAAGCACATTTATGCCTGTAGCATATCTAAGATCAAACAGCAGATCACTAAAAACTGAAATGAAAATGCCAACATACTAATAATTTCCAATGACAATAAATAATAAAAATATATCACTGTAACTGTAGAAATAATAATCAGAAATTATAATTTTGGCATACAATTAAAATTATTACTCACTAATTTTATGCATTTTTACAAAATGAAAAATGCTGCATCATCCCAAGATGAGAAACTGAAAAAACCCTCATTTGCTTACGTGTGGCACCATACTAAGAAGCTGCCGTAAAACAACCTTCACAAAGCTACGCTGATGTTTGTTTACACAAGACACATCATGAAAAGTGCTTAAACCCAGTGCTTTGGCTGTATCAAAAGAACCTACCCTATAGTAAGGCTGCAGAACTTATTATTTAAGAGCAGTGACAAATGCAGTTAACTATTTATTTAAATGTTAACATTAGAGGTGTTTAACAAAGGGAGAGGAACCAGGAAGCTCAGTTAAAGTTGCAGATCTGTTCTGAAATCTCAGCATTGTTCCTTTTATTTTTCTCAGCAGCATGGGTTCAGGATGGAGCTGTTAGGTTTAAGTTAGAATTTCCTGGCTTTTTTTGGTTTGTGTTACACCTCAGTATTTTCAAACATACTTTCACAAGGGATTCCACTGGTGAATTCTTCTCCCTTTTCCTTTTTCCCCAAGGTTGTTTTATACATATGTAATCATTTTACAGATGGTGTACAACAATTTGAAACAAACTGTTTCCAGGCTATCAGTTCCATACTAGAATAACCAAATTTCACTAGTGTTTTCTGTATTGCTGTTCCAGTGATTTTTCTGTGTTCAAATCATGTTGCCTTTCAGGGAAGAAAAAAACAGTGCTTTTTTAATGCTCTCCAGGAGATTCAGCTCCAGGCTGACTTCTGCATGTAAGAAATGATACCTGACTTCCTCCTTCTTCTGCTATCTGCATGCTACTGCTGCATCATGGTACTCCTCACCTTCTGTGGCAGCATACAGCTGCTGCTTCTCTTTCCTCTTAAATTCACTATTATGAATGGTACGAGCTGAAAAAATGCTAACAAACTATACTACCACAGAAGAAGTTTTGTGTCCTTTTTAAAATTCAGTGAAAATGTCTTCTTAATTGTAAGAGGGTGAATACGAGGAATCAATACTGAAACATTAAAGTAGAAATGTTGAACTCAGGTAAAAATTAATTTTTTCCCCTGTCTGTAAGACAAAGACAGCTCATATGATTTAGTTTTCTTTATTAATGTATATTTGTTTGATTCATTTATTTATTTATTGTTTCCCCAGCTCACCGGGATGAGCTGTAATGGTGAGATGGAGTTGCCACTCTTTCTTTGCGCCAGCTGAGACCATCCTCCTGTGAGGTGCTGGGCTCTTTTCTTGTGGCTGAGCTGCCTTGGAGCAGTATCGCAGTAGCTTATGAAATGAAATGCTGAAGTACAGGCAAATGACTCTGAAGTGAGAAGCTTCAAACTTCATCTTTCTTGAATAATGTTTCACTCTGATTCAGAATTGATGTCAAAATAATGGAGTTTGCCTTTCATACATACTCTCACTGCAATGAGAATGCGCTGTCCTTATACATGTATTTCACAGGCCCTACGTTGAATTAATGCGTGAAATTCTTTGCATGAAGTAGCCAACAGGTGTTGCTCTCTCCATCCTGGTGAAATTCTCCTTAGCGCTCCCTGGTGCTGTGATTCTAGTTGTCTTTCTAACATTACTTTTCGGGAGAGGGTCTTTCTCTCTCCCTGGTTCTGGATCCAGCAGTTGTTCAGATTGTTCTGATCACCTTTTCAGCCAGCTCTCCTAAGCTGTGTGAGAGAAGGACTCATTAAAAGAGAGACACCAGCTGTAGCTTTCAGGAAAATCATGGATGTTTTTGAGACTATTGATAAAGTTGTAAGATTTTAAAGTGATTCCATTCCTATGGTGTGGGATATTAAATCTTTTACACTGCATGTCCAGAGTTACTGTGGGAACACTAATTATTTTCAGTGGTGAATTTAGTGATAAATTCTCTACTTGAGTCGACTGGTACAGGTATGTAGCCACTTCCTAGAAGTGGTTTTGAAAAAACTAATCTTAATTTTCTTTTCATAAACAATAGCAAAAATGAAGGTTGACCTATTTTTAACTGCTTCTTGTCTCGTAAGTTGTCCTATTATTCCTGTTTTACTGGTATATTAACCATGAAATCTAAAGCTATGCATTATTTAATGTGCCAACATTGTGAAACTTTCTCAAGAGAAATTTAATGGTATATATTTTAAAATTAGAAGTGAGCTCGCCATTTTAAGTTTCAGCAACAATTTTCACTTGAGAAGTGTAATATATTCTGTGGTTACGTTTTCTTGATAAGAGCATATATATATATAGAAACATTCCTTTGTGGAGTTCATCTGTGGAATTTTCTTGCCTTGTATCATTCTGGCGTGTGTGCGCACCATAGGGATCAGTGCTGTACAAATAGAAATTACCCATCAGATAGATGGATAAGATTATCCCCAATTCCTGTTAAAGGGAGCTAAGCATGCAGATCGTTTGGATGTTTTCAAGTATTTCAGCCAAAGTGGGTATGTGGTCTAGCTTTATTACTGTGGGAAAGCCACAGGCAACATTCTCAGTTGTGTAAACTGATGCAGTAACTTCAGCTTTGCTGATTTATGTTAACTGATGATCTGACCCAATGTTTAAAGCATATTAAACGTATCAGACATACAATAAAAAATAACTGTTGATTGACTGTTTCTTAAAGAATTCAAACACAGAGAATGAGGGTTTAAGCCTTTCGTAGTCATTCAGTGTTTAAGTGATGGTTGAACGCAATAGAGCTATTCTAATCGACACAGGCTAAGCATCAGACACGATAGTTCTGAATGCTGTTAAGATGATTTGGCTGTTTCTGTTTACTGTGGTGTAATACAAGAGCAATGGGACAGTTGGCAACCTTGAATGGCAACAAGATTACTATAGACAAAAAGAAATCTTTTCAGAGCACATAATTAAATACTGGGGAGTATTCTGCTCCCCAGTACTTTAAGGCAAGGAGATTAGGATTACAAAATCACTTTGTCCAGGATAAAAATATAAAATGTCCCTGAATTCTTCTATTTCATTTCCTGAGCTGACCGCAAGTTTCTGCCTGCTAGGTACGTGCTTTCTGTTAGGCATAGTGTTGCTTTGTTTTCATTATGGATGAGCACAATGGTGGCCAGAGGAGGAAGACTGTGTTTTTCTTTGAATCATTTGACACTTTTCCCTGTCAGAGGAAATGATCCAGGCTCAAAGGGCTCATCAGTCTGACTAGAATTGGCAATTTCCAAACTATTAGGTCAATGAAGGGATTTTGTAGGTATCAATTCCTCAGTCTTTTAGGCAGTTTAAAAAGAACTCTGTTCTGGCGTCTTTCCAAATTTTATATTGTGCCTGGAATTTCAGCCTCCAGCCTTTCACTCCAGTTCACTGGAGTTTACCCAGTGATCATTTGATGTTGATGTTTTGCTTTGACACGGTGCTAACATGATGTGCTGAGGATGGAGAAAATATCAAAGAGCACAAAAAACTCTTTTGCTGTTTAAAAATATTTGAAACCAAATCTAAACTTTGCTGATAGCTGAATCCTTTCTTTTTGTGATTTTTGGATCAGATAGGCTTTTTATCCAAACTATTTATCCTAATCAGCAGTTGGAGGAGAGGAATGTTAAATAAACTATTTTATTCTGATTCTTTCTCTGGATGTTTACCAGGCTGTTGACAAAGGCCAGAGAATGTTTAATGACTTGGTGGGGAGACTTGAAACAGAAGTGGGGATCACACTGGATGCTCCTTATTTGCTTTCTTTCACAGTGCAACAAAAGGGAAATGATGACAGACCACCTCTTGATACCCAGTTTGATTAAGAAAATTTATCATGTTCCTTGTCATGAGTTCAAGTCTCCCACATTGAATAATATAAACATTCTCAAACAAAGCCAGAAATAGGCAGATAAGACTCAGATGTCTCTACCAGAGAATCTTATTCAGTCTAGAAACGTGAACATGACCTCAAAATAACTCTCATGCAGAACAGGGGAGGATTTAACAGTACTTGAAAGCTTTCTCCCTGAGCCGTCAACTCAGGGCTCCCAGTCTGGTGAAAGGAAAAGTGGCCTTCACCATTTCTGAGGTCTGTACATTCCTTGAGGTGACAGTAATCAGACACATAATCGGGAAATCATTATTTCCTGGAACTTTGAATTTATTTTCATTCTGTCACTTCTCATATAGAAAATTATCCCCCAGATTAGAACAGCATTCTGGCAGTCACATTAGAGAATGTTACAAAGGAGATAAAAGTGGCATAAAGCAAAAATATATTTCAAGACTGTGTCATCAGATTTATCTCACCAAAGCAAGAAGATTAATTTTTGACATGAAGAGCTACGTATAAACAAAAAATGTACATATTTGTTATTTAAAGAATTTGCTCTGTTTGCAGTTTTGCACACTTCCGAGTTTGCACTCCAGGACATAACTGAAAAAACATTTCTTTAGTGGCTTAGTCATGGAAATCATGCATTTTAGTAGTGTATTCTGAATACACTTATGATGAACAATAGACATATTTAAGAAACCAAGCTCTGAACTTGTGCTTTCATATAGAATATTGAATGCGGTGTTTGTATGAATGTTTTGATGAAGGAATGGAGAGAAAATCTGAGATCACGGATAGTGCTGGTTTTGTGCCATCCAAATGTAGGTTGCTGTAGGAACACTGCAGAATGAAGATATCCTCTGTCTCGAATAATGGCAATCTCCACAAGTGTGACACACCCGTTAAGTGGAATCCTTCCAGATGAAGCCAAAACTTTTTAGAGCTTAAGTGCAGTCAAACTGTGCTTTGAATTTTGGACAACAAGAAAACAGAGAAAGGATTAAATTCCGTAAACAACGTGCAGAGGCAAATAGTTTTTCCAGCCCTAGAATCAGGGCTTAGTGCCCTAGCCCTTCATCTCTGGAGACCTGATTCTCATTCCAGTGTAGGTAATAAATAACGTGCTTGTTTGGTCAAGTGGTTATCTTCCGTTTGCCAGCTTTTAGGGTTCTTGTGTATATTGTAGACTGGCTTTTCACAGGTTGATTATCTTCAGTTTAGATTAAAATCCCAAGCAGAATTTTCAGCACTTTTTGGTAGCTAAGTAGTCTTTATAGGTGGGTGGTAGAAAAATAACCTTTATTTTTATGCAATACATATGGTAGACATGTGGCAGAAAACAGAAAATGACAGGGGATTTAAAACACCATCAGAGAAAATCAAAGGGATAAAGTCAAATAAAGCAGATGGGCTTATGATGTTAGTGAGAGTTGATATGAATCTTTAGATAGAAATTACATCATAATTTTGCTTACTAAATCTCTTCTAGTCTAGATGCAGGATTTTTACAATAAAAGGTATGTCTGGTTCCTGAAAATTCCAGATGCAGTAAAAAAATCCAGGCAATGTTTGCTTAGATAAAAAAGCTCTTGAAGGATGGATCATAGCTTAAATCTAGGGAATATGCTTCGCCCAGTAAAATGAATGAGAGTGCATTCATGCAAAAGTATGCAAGAGTATTTTAAAAGGTATTTCCACATGTAATATTGGATTGTTTTGTTTGGAAACTTTTAAATCTGTAACTATTCAGAACTTTGACCTGGGGGTGAGAGGTCAAACAATAAATATGGCTAAATGGTGGGCATTTCTGGTCTACGGGTATTTCATCTTGAGATACTCTTTTTGTACGAGTATATTTGTATGTGTATACTTTCAGACCTAGTTCTTTTATCACATTTCTTAGTTCAGTATCTGAGCACCCTCAGTAAGACACTGAGCAATAGCATGGGGTATTTGTCTTCCAGATCTCATTCCCACAGGGAAAAGTGTGCTTAGATTTGTTTTGGTAGAGCTTCTTTTGATTTGTTCCTCTTTTTTAATAGCTACAGTTACGATTTTACAAGCACATCTAAAAGAAATATGCTTTGACCTTGGAGCAGAAGGTGGTGAGATTTCTAAAGTTTATTACTTGCTGAGTGGGCCCATTTCACAGTTTTGAAAGGTCTATGAGAAAATCTTGTCTCCTGCCTAGCTAAACAGTATTACTGTAGAAAGCTGCACGGTTCCAGAAGAAGACAGTTATTAAATACAGCCTCCACCTGAGACTTGAAGCAGTTTTATAAATGCCCTGGGACATAGACAGTGGAAGAGGAGGCCTGAGATTGATGTAATGATCTGTGATAACAAGTTTCCTCATGGTGACTTTATATACAGTTCCTGAAACTTGCCTTAAGCTGATGCTCCAACCAAGACAGCATTTTCACTATGTATTTAAATTGAAGATCTGCTGGTAAAAGTTTGGGATGTAACAGGGTGCAGAATGGAGTTGGACTGGATAGGTGCCATGAAAATTGTAGTGAGGACAGCAAACAGATTACTTACAGAGCTTTTCACTATTGGCCCTTCCAGTTTATACTGTAATCTCCAAATATGACCTAGCTGAAATCACCAATACCCATATCAGTGAATTTCTTTATCAGTCTTCAGACGTTCATAAACGTGTGTAAAATATGACTCGCATCTGTGTCTTCTTTAAAACACTGCTTTGATGTTTGAGAAAATGAATGAATTTTTGCATTTCTTCTTGGCCTGTTTTAATTGTACATGTTCTGCTTTCTGAGTCTAGGCTACTTAGGCTCTTACCATGTTACCAAACAGGCTCTTACCATGTTACCAAACATCAATGATATAGGCTATACTGGAAATCTCATTCCTGAAGACGTAGGTTGTTTTCCAGTAACAGATATTTTGTAAGTCAGCAGTGAGTTAATCATTTCTCTCTTTTTCCCTGGGTGGGACAGAAGATAAATGTTTGGAGTCTGGATTCTTATTTCTCCTTTTACATTTGTTGACAGCTCTTGGTATTTTGAGTTATAATATAGGGGAAGGAGTATGGTATCATAATGAGTTCAGTTGGAAGAGAATCCATCATCTCACTTACTGGATATCACAGGAAGTGAAAGCCTATTTGGTATTATAAAATGTGTGGGCCCAAGGAATGGGTTAAGTTGGAGTTTGTGTTTTTGCAGGAAGAGGAAAAATAGGTGCATAACAGAAGTGGAAGTAACTTCCTGGTTGTCGAAGCAAATTCACATTGGAGTGAAGATAGATTTGAGGTCTTTATGTATTACTACAGAAATGTTGGCTCTTGTGAGAAGAAGAATTTAGGAAGGTTGTCTTGAAATAAACATCAGATAAACTTTGGAAAAATAAGATCAGTGAAAAGTGTTGATCGGATTGTAATACCACAGTAATTAGGCCAGAACCTGTGGTTAATCATGCAATTATTATCCACATTAGCCAGGCCCAAACTGATCAATGTGGTTAGATAATGAACATACAGATTTTTGTAGATTGCATGAAAAATTTGGAAGCAAAACATAGGGACTGGGCATCTGCACTGGAAGTGCAATGCACGACCAACAGGAAACTAAATAGTGGAAGATTTTTGCAGTTAAAGACTTACTCTACTGTCCAATACACTGTGCCTACAGCAGTAAACAAAAATGTAAGCTTTTTCACTAGGTAGCAGTGCTGAATAAGACAGAAATTACTTGTGTAGAGTAATACATTTAAGGTTATTCCATGTAGTTATTTCAGTGGAGGTATGGATATTTCTGACATGATAGTGTTCTGATGACAATGTGAATAACCATATGCTCCTGGATTCTGTTGACATGCACTTTGAAGACATAAGGCAAACATTTAAATTGGAGATAGAAGTGTGTATGGGAACAATTTGCAGTTGTATAACTCCATGCAGATTTGGTAATAATGTTCCTTGTTATCCGTCTGTGCTTAAAGCTACGTGGTCTGATACATAACTGAAGCATCAACATGGCATGGCACAACCAATTACATTTGGAACTTAAGAGAAGTGTGTTTATGCTGCCATTTTGTCTTAAGTTTTGGGAGGGATTAGTGACTCTAAGAAACATAAAAATGGAGTCAAACAAAGTGATTTTGATCGGTAACGGAGTCTACATCAATCACTGAAAACTTGTGTGGTGGTGGTAACCATCAGAAAACTTTGGGGACTGGGAAGCCTGCTGTGGCTTGCAGTAATTGTTACACTCCCACCAGAGTTAATGGGATGTGAATATACGTAACTGTCCTTTGCACCTTGGAATGTCGTTTGCACTGCTGTTTGCTTATAGGATTTTTTTATTACTATTATTTTTGTAATTGAGGACAGTAGGTTTAAAGGGCATTACAGTGATATTGGCATGGACCATAAAACTTATCAGATGTTCACTGCTTATAAACACAATACACTCCCTCTCTCACTCTTTGATCTTATAACTAGCAAAAAAAAAGGGGAAATGACACTTAGAACCTTTTGTTTAAGGCTTTTAATTTAGCTTTATAACACACTCAGATTGCATAGTGCTCTATCTATTTAGTAGATCAAGAAACTGTGGGACAGAGAGGTTAAATGACTTATCCAAGTTGCAACAGAGACTCAGTGACAGAACTGGAAATAGAAGCCAAATGCGTTATTTCCCATATCGTCAGTCCAAGTTGCCAGATTCAAGATTAAAAATCAGACAAAACTCAGGAGCTTGGCTGCTGAGGAAACTGGTAAGTGGAGTTCAGAGATTCTTATGCTTACAAGTAAATTTGTTTGTAATTCAGGTGCCAAGATAATAAATTAGATATAAATTATAATGCAATTCATACATTTGCATGATTATTTTTATTGGAAAGTGCAGAAACCAAATCAAATTTTGCAGGAAAGCATGTTAGCTTCAATGAATTTTTTTCTCAGGAGAGGCTTTGCAGGTTCAAGATGGAATTTCTAGTTACAGAAACCCAACCCAGAAACACTGGATGTGATGACAGCTAAATGGTTGGGATGCTTACCCTCAGTTTGGGGGAAAAAAGGCTCGGCCTGTGTTGCATCGATTCATGATGCTGATTTGAGCCTGGTTCTTTTGCATCATCTAGGGACACTGGTTATTCTGGTGACACTCTCCTGCTGTTTTCTCTCAAAATACTCTAAAAGTTGTCTGTTTCATCCAAATGCTACATAGGAAAATCTTCAGAAAATTAATTTTTTTTGCTATGAAAATACCCTTTCTCACCCAGCTTCTCATGTAGATCATTCAATAGTCTGTTAGTAACATGTTCAAAGTTCAAAGCCAGCAGCAATCTAGATCATCATTATATAGCCTATACAAAATATCTGAGCCATCAAGATCAGGTGTTTACAACACAAAAATCATTACAGTAAATGCAACACATTTCCATTAGCTTTTGACAGTTTTACTAAAGCAGACAAAGCCTGAATGGACTTTGAGCCAGAATGGCTTGCTTGATTGTAGAAATTATCTTTTCTGTTTAGGCCAGAGGTATGTTGTAGCAGAAGGCAGGGGCTAAGCACAGTTATGGTGCGGAGAGGGGAAGGACGAGTGGAGTTCTGCAGACCGTATGACTGTATGTGACCCAGAGTTTGTGGTGTGCTAAGTGGTGCTAACTGGAGGGCAAAAGGAAAGACAGAGCACTATAGCCCTCCTGAGTTTCCACTGCAGTCTACCCCTAGGAAGAAGCCTGCTTTCTATGTTTAACAAGGACTTCTAGCCTTCGGTAGTGTTGATTATGTTCATTTTTTTTAAATTAAATTATTTTTTAAAAAGAAACTAATTGGATACTGCATCCACGAATCCAACTTTGTAGTTAACATATAGGGATGCTTGGACTGGTGCCAAGTCTGTATTTTACTTTCTGATTTTTGGAGCATTATGTCATGATGAAACGAGAGAAAGTGTGTAATAGATCCATCCCCTTGTTATCTGTGATCTTACTAGTTCCACAGCTTGCAAATCCTCCAAATTAGGGTCACATATCAGTACTTCAGTAGTCTTCAGCAACATCAGCTTGACGCAACATAACAAGCTTTCTGACACTGAAGTGAACGGTTGCTCTCTTAGCAGCAGTGATATAAACTGGATTTCACTTGCTTTAGTGACTGAATAACTTTTGTTCAAGCATTGCAGGGAATTATTTCAAACCCTCCTTCTCCTTTTTTTTTTGTGTGTGCATGTCTGTCAATTAAAGTTTGTCAGTGAATCGTCTCTTTCTCTGCAGAAAGCTTGAGCCAGCTGAAGTCTGATATCAAGCGCAGAAGTCCTACTGATCTGTATACAAAAGAACACTGCAAATTTACCTCTTCAAGAGTTAGAAAATGATCATTATGTTTTTACAGATAACATCAGCTTGGTCTCCTTCTGCATGAGAACTGCAATTAGTATGTTTAATGGCATCATTGTAGACGGCGCTTTTAGCGGGCACACTGTGCACAGGAGGAACAATCCTCTTCCTGCAGCCCTTTGCCTCATTTACCGGACACCTTCTAAGCTGTGCGGCGAGCGAGGCGAGGGACCGACGGACAATAGGCTCATTCACTGCAGAGCACTGATTCGTTTCTGCATTGCCTTTCACTCCGGGCAGGGAATGAAACGTGGGGTGGGTGGGGGTGGGGGTGTGTCTGTGGAAGAAATAGTCTGCGTTTTGTGTAATTAAAGGTTGTATCATAATGTACAAGCGCAAGAGAACCATAATACAGTTGAAAAGACATGATTTGCAATTTCTTAACTGTTGCGTGGGTGACGTTGAAACTGCCAGAATGGGTGTTTTCTTGTAGTTTTTTTATTTTGTTGTAAGGTATACATACACACATTTGTTCTTTGGCTGTTCTTTACATTCATACAGAATTGACAATAATGTTAACATGTGAGGTGATTAAATCTGAGCAGGATTTTCCATGTCAGTAAATGTGGCTTTATTAAAACAGAAATTTTCATAGGAAAGCCTCCTTTTTCTTTTCTTTTTCTTTTCTGAAGATTTCATGGGAGATGGAAGTATTTCAGGTCTGTCAGTGTTTAATTTCTGCCTCAGCAATGACATATAGAAATTTTTGCTTTGGATCTTTCATGCTTTTCTTCCCAATAGAAAAGATGCTGTGCATCTGGACTATGTTTTCCATACAGCATGGCAGTCAGTCCCTGGGGAATCGATGCTAGCAGAGAGAATAGATGCTTTTATTTCAGTTTGGATGTGACAGATCAGATGAAATACATTGATTCAGGGATATTGAAATAATTCAGCTAAAAAGCTGAAAAAGAATAAAGAGAAATTTTAAACTTTTTTTCTCAGTTAATTACAAAAATAAGTGTCAGAGTTTCAGATTTTCCTCTGGGGTGGAAAGTTCATTTTTGCTCAGCTATGCCACTTACAGATTAGGCAAAGCAGATGGTTATACTGCAAATTCTGATTAAGACATATAATCTTTTTTTTTTTTTTAAGATTTATATTCTATTCTGTTTTAGGCTCTGTGTGTGGTCTGGACACGGCCTCAGTAGAGCGGAGACTTCAAGACGTGTGCCAAGCTGTGCAATGTTATGGTGGTCTAATGATATGGGTTGCTGCTATTTTCTATTTTAATAGCAACTGTTTTCTTTTAACATTATAAAGCTGGCAGTTGTTAGTGTTTTTAATTGAACTACCCATGAAGTGTGAATGATAGGTGGAGCTGGCAGAAAGGATGATTCAGAATGGATTAATAATATTAATAACAGGACTGGCGTTTATTTCGCCTACAGAAAAACCCTTCTCTGTGACTAGCCGATAGACTCAGCACTCGTGTGTATGTGTCTCCATCACCACCACAAGCCTTAATACTTTGTATAGTCTGTTTCACTTTAAATGCTACTTCAGGCCTGAGTTCACATGTCTTTCCTTAGCTCATACTATTTTTGTAGCAGAGCCAACAGCCTGACAGGACTTTTAAAAAAGAATGAATGGGGTTAAAGTGCCCAGGTACCAATACACTGTTTTTATGGCTGTTCCCCACAGTTTTGACTGCTGAGCAGTCAACTATTGGTAATTCACAGAGAACAAACGATTGAAATTCAGATTATAGTTTTCTTGTGAACTCTACCACAATTTTATTCGTCTAACAGTGAAATACTTCCTTTAGAAAAGCCCCTCCTCATAATGTCACTGTCAGGAAAGTTACTGCAGTCTGTGTTATTCCAGCCCTACCTGCCCTAGATGGTTTAATTTACAGAGGTCACACACACTTGTTTCAAATATATCTGTATCTCGCCTGCGTTGTGGTGTGCCTACTGGCACAGCAGCTGCAGCTCCGTTAGTCAGCACGTGTGAGAAGGGATTTGGGAACCTAGTCCAGGACAGGCCAGTGGGCTCTCGTTATCCAGCCATCTGGACCCCAGATTACTGCAGATATGACATGTGCAGTGAAGGCTGCCACACGAATACGTGTTATGAATTTGGCTTATTTTGTTTTGAGTTATAGAGCTTTGAATTCACTCTATTCCTTCATCTACAATAAACAAACACATGTGTATGTGTACACACACACAGACTACTGCCTTTAGATGCTGTACCTACCTGCTCACCCACTCACACTCTGGTTAGCTTCACTGAACTTGCTCCAGTGAACGTCCATCCTCCAGCTTCCACAAGCTTCACCTCTGCGAGGTTGTTATTTCCACTTTTAGCTCATACTGGCCCCTCTGTCTTGCTGACTGGCTTCAGTGACATTTACAGTGTTCCAGGAAGACGACTTCTCTCTTTATCTCATTGTTAAATGAGTGCCATGACTATGTGTGGGGGGAGAAACCTGGCAGTTCAGGAATGGGAAGCAATTATACATCATACACCCTGTAGCCTTTATATTTATATTTTATATTAATGATTGCTGGGAAATGAGAAGCCAAGCCTTTGAACAAAGAAATATATAACAAGCTGGGACAAGTGTGGTAAGGCAAATGTTCATGTGGAACAAATATTTCTATAAACTGATTCAAGAGCACAGGAGAATTTTTAAGGGACTCATTTGCAGGACATAAATGCTGACCTTATGTAGTTTCTATGTATAGGAACCTTCCGCAAAGTTATACTATAAAGTACAGACTAGAGTTGGAGGAATCAGTTTATAGAGAGTTAACTCCTGAAGCATTATTTTACTTCAATCTCTGAAGAACTGGGATAAGGGATCGCCTGGGGATAGCCACACTGTCTGACTCTAGGCGCTCAACTGAAGCACCCAGCCTGGAAGACTAGCCTTTCCAAACTCCTTACATGCACTCAGTGGAGGACACAGACTCATCTAGAGGCCACTTCTGAAAAGCTGCCTGACAACTGCCTGTTCCTCTCTACTCACTGTGGAAATATCAGGCAGGAAGACAGAATCCAAAGTCAGTAGACGAAGGTATGTGGTGTGAAATGCCTGTATGATCCCACACTGTCTTCTGTCAGTTCCTCTTTTTTTTTTTTTCCACAAGTTTATATTATGTGAAGATGTAGCTAAGTGAGTTTATTTCAGCTTGGAAAGCACGGGCAAATATGGCACTGAATGTATTTTGGATGAGCACCCTCTAGTATAATACCTGCTGTACAACTGTCAGAAACTGAAGGAATGGATGACTTGAACCCATGCATTACTCTGGGCAGAACACGGTACAGCTACCTCTACATCTCTAAATTGCCATATGAAAGCAATCCATTACTCTGAGGAGGCTGAGTTTATTTAATTATATTAATTACTTACAAGTTCATACATCATACTCTTTGCATCCTAAAACAGTAACTGGGTTTGTTACTGGATCTCCATTCCCTGGCTCCTTGCTTTTTCTCTAAAATAAACACCTTTTGGCTTCTTGCAACAACAATCTTTTTTTTTTTTTCCTTGTAGGCTTTTTACTCACTTCTAGCGCCTATTCTTTCCTAACCTGGCTCTCATACTTCCTTTTGACTGTAGCATAATTCTTTCTCAGTTAACCACATTTCCTCAGTATCTCTTTGGCCCCCTTCTCCAGTTAAGTTGAATATAAATAGGTATAGATTGCCATTCCAGTCATTTCTCTCTGTAGGCATTGCTCTGGTGTCATGTTGTATTAAGGTCAGATGCTCTTTGAACTGGTATTGTCTCTCTGCTTCTTAGGCACCTGGCATGTTTTCTCACGCTAGAAGAATACTAAGGTCAGTTTGCAGAAATTCCTTTCAAACATTACTGGGTATCCTGTCTGGTAGAAGAGATGAACTTCTTTCTCTACATTTAGATAGCCATCCAAACCCCTTTTGTCTCAGCCCTCTTGTGCATTGTTCTGGGTGTTTTCTTCCTGTGGAGACAGCTCAGCAGATTCATGTGGACCATCTCCAGGTCAGTCCCTAGGTCTTGCTGCTTTACAGCTCCTAGTTAAGAAAGATTATGAAAAAAAAGGGTCGTTGTTGTCTCTGTTCCCTCTTGTTCAATTTGGAGGAGGTTCTGGCATGCAGTGAGCTTCAGTGTATCCTGGTGATCTGGCACTGGGTCTGGGCTTTGCTTACTTCCTTACTTAGGCTTATAGGCCAGGAAAATGTTGTAATGTAGTTTTTTCTCTCCAGTTAGTCCTTGGAGAGTCCTCCTCTTCAGATTCAACTGCAGACCTTCATATATTATTTTCTCTGCTGTTTTTTAGCTCAGCAGATTTCTTGTAGCTTCCTGCCTAACGGGTCCATCTCCTCCTCTTCACTCTTTGTATGAGCACGAGGTCATGGTGAGGTTGTTTACTCATAAGTCTGCTTCCAGAAACCCTTGTCCTCTCAGTTTGTAACCTTTTAAACCCTTACAGGACTTTAAACATTTTCAGCTCAGTTGATTCTTTCCTTCTGAGTTTTCAGTTTATGTGATTAATCTTTATTTTTCAGTGTGTGTACTTGAGTGCTACAAGATTCTTATGCAAACACAAAAGACAAGAAATAAATACATTGTACAAAAGGCAACTGGATAGGAATGAGAAAACGGTAACTTCAGTTTTAGCCTAACGAAAAAATGGAAAGAAAAAGGGAGATGTGATCAGGACAGGCAAGCTCCAAAGAGCAAAAACTAGGCACCTGTTCTTCAGGTGTTTCGCAGTTGGCATTGATTGATTGATTGATCCCAAAGAACAGCGTTGTAAGATTCTCACACTGAAGTCTGACACTCGTGCTTTTTTTCCCTGTACATTTGTGGTCGCAGTTGACAAAGGATAAAATATATACACACAAATTAGGATTTGAGCTTAAAATTTCTCTCTCTTTCTCTTCTGTGTTCAAGAAGGTCTGGACACTTCATGTGAAATGCAGGCAGTGGTACTAATTTAGAAAGTTCTGGGCATTGTTACATCAATGGGAAAATGTTCCCTGATTTTAAGAATATTATCTTAAAGCTTTACCAATGGTTGAAGACCAGAAAGACAACATAAGGAAAGACTGTCAAAATTATGTCTCTTTACCTTTGGGCATTTAAAAAGTAAGCACATGTGGATGGCTGACCCCTCTGGTACTGGGAGAAAGGAACCAGAACACAGCAACCAAGTCTACGAAGTTATGTTCCCAGATCAAAGGTAGCTAACAGCTGCTGGAGAGGGAAATAGGATAAGGAAAAATGCAGACCTTTGGAATGATACGAATCAAAGCAATAAAAAAAATTTCTTGAGAGGAATCCTGAAGCAGCTGTTATTGGAAAACCTGGTAAGTATATAGTTTGTGTGAATTCAAAACCTAAGGACCTTTCAAGGTAATACAGATAGGCATCTGGGGGCTTGTCTTCAGTGTGTGTTCTAGGTCACTACAGAAAATATTCGAAAGTTAGGAGTTAATTAAGCATCCTGTCCAGAATAGGGTAAAAGTGATTTTACTATTGACACAGTAGGCTTAGTGTGAGTGAGTTAGACTGATTTAAACGCAGGATCCATCTTCTGTCTGAAACAGAGAAAATATCTGAGAGCCAGAATAATGGTTAATACAATTTATTTAGAGTTTGGTGGGTCATACATAAAAAGAAATGTGGAACTGCTTTTTTTTTTTCCTTTGTTAGTTGTAGGAAATTGGATTTGGAAAATTCTTCTTCCCAACTTGTCCAGAACTAGGTGGAGAATTTAATTTTGAGCAACAAGAAAAATAAACTTACTGTCTGTACTCTTTCACTCTCAAAAAGGTTTGAAGAATGGGCTTGTAGGCTGATAATTATGTTGCTTGCAAAGCTGAAGTCTGTTTTAATGGAAATATGTATCAAATAGTTGCCCACACACTGAAAATGCTTTTCATTTTTGAAAACTTTACATGTTTCAGGAAATATTTTGAACTTTATAGTTCCACCCTCCTACTGACAAACCCATACGAGAAAAAAAAACATTTCCGACTAAACATCAACTTTTGCTAGTGCTCATAGAACCAAGCATGCTGTTTTAGTAATAACTTGTCAGCATTGCCATGATTTCACAAAGCAGATCTTCACTGGAACTGTTCTTCCTTTCTTTTCAGATACATACCCATATATTCAGGTATATATGCAGAGAAAGCTCTTTTTCTTAGTTGCAGTCCTTTCATGAACAGTGTCGTAGGATCTATGCTGTAACCTCTCCCAGTCAGAGAGTCTACGGTGTAGACTGCTCAGAAATATAGATGTGTTTGATGTGCCTGTGCACAGCACTCTTCTTCCTCTTTATTAGATTAAGTCATAGTATTTAGTCTCTTTGCACACTTTGGATTGTGCAAAAAGAACAGAGACTGTTCTTTGTACATTGTCAGCACTTGACATTCAAGTACATTGTCAGCACTTGACTTTATAGACCAGACTGAATTCAAGCCAGAGCTCCAGTGTGTGGTACTGATTCTCCAAACCGCTGCCAGCACTGGGCAATGCCCTCCCATGTGGTGCAATGCAAATAAAAAAAGGATTTTAAGGCATGACAGTGATCATTCTGAAAAGAAATATGATGTGGTGTTGCAGGTAAGATTTTAGTAATGGGAGGGTTTTGCCAATAGGAATGATGCCTACTGTTGAAGAGAACTTCTCTTCTGAAGGAAAGCCATCAGAACATAAGAAGGGAGTGACCATGAAGAATTTCTTCACCTTTTCTTTGATGATAGTGGCCAGCAGATGGGATTTCTGAAACTAGAGTAAGAGATCTTTTTGGGAATTATATGATGGAGAGGAAAAGCCTGAATGATTTGTCACTGGAGGACTTTCTAAAGTTCCAGGACTTGATCTGAGAACCACCTACTAATAGGAAAGTAATAAGAAATATTGATGACTAACAGTAGTGATTTTTTACTTTTATTCTCATATATAGTCAGTGCATATGTCATTTTCTTTTTTATTGATTTATGAGGACTTCATCGGACTACGCTTGGTTCCCATGAAGTATGACAAATACAAAATGAACATCAATGGTTTGAGTTATTTTGCCCCCAAACCCTATAAACTGCCTTTTGTTTCTTGAATTTTCTAAGTGATATAGTTTAACACAGAACTACTCTGAAACTGCTTTGCTAATGACAGGTAAGGTTAACTGAAACATGTCTACTATAACCAGTGCATTTGCATTTATTGGTCGTGTAAACATGAACTAGAAAAATCTTACAACAAAATTGGTGTAAAAGAGATGACTTGAACCATTCTGACCACACACACAATCAGTTAAAGCAGATGAGGTTCATCTCTTCCAGATCATTAAACATAACTCTTCGCACAGGATTCTTCTCCTAGGAATTCTTGCATGATACAAATTCTCGAATGCTTTACTTAACTATTATCAAATTGTAGCCTAGATTACATTTATAAATAAAAATATAGAAAAGGACCTAGAGTTCCTGTGTTTCCAGCTCCTACTTTAATCAATGTGAGTTTTCCAGTATCAGATGTGTTATACGGCATTCGTTCTTTTTTCCTGCAGTTCTCTGAATAAACACTAATTAAAATTAAGCTAAAATGTTAAACTTTTTAAATACATATCTTTTTTTTTTTAAATGTACTTTTCTTCTGGATAACAAATGTGAATACAGATGTATTTCCTGCCTAACTTACTTTCCCATGCCTGTGTGTTTTCTTCTTTTTTTGTCCTTTTTTGTATGAAGGAAAGAAATGGTTTTGGAGAAAGCTGAACCCACAAAATCCACTGGGTATTGTTCTATGCTAGAGATTGCTAAGCATAGTGTGCTAACAATGGGCCAAATACTGTACTAATTTCTCTGGGATAACTTTTGGCCTCTGGGAGTTGTGCTGATTGAAGGAGGATAGCAGAGCCTTACTGTACAGCAGAACACCCAGAATGCTTTCCTGAACACATTGCTCTATCCTGCTGTATAAAGTTTCTCTATACCCCTGGTCTTTCACCTGGCAAGGTAATATTGTAAGACCTGATGTCTTAAAACTATACAAAAATGCTAATTCATTAGGCCTTTCTGTTAGTACCCAAATAACTGGCCAAAGTCTGATATTGTTATCTGGAGTATGAGGAAGGAATTTTTCCAATTATGGTCCATTTTGGATGACCCATAAATCTTTCAACTGATTGCTAGCGTGTCTCAAATACACACTTCAGACTTTCTGCTCTTTGTTGTGTGATGTGTTTTAATTGGAATTAAACATTCCCATGCAGTGAACTGAGAGTCAAACATGGAAATGTAAGGGGAAGGTAAAGTTTGGGGCTAGTAAGAGATTTATACGGCAATAGTGCCTGCAGAGCTGGTTAGGTCAGGGACTTAGGTCCTTAGTGAAGGAAGAAGTTTGAACTGGATGGGAAAGAAGAGAAGAATGATGTGTATATGTGTGTTTGTGATATAACAGTGTATGGTAGGAGTTAGGTTTGATTTTAAGAATGGGCTCAAAATTCTGGTTAACTGACATTGTAGACACACCTTTGTGTAAGGCTACAGTGCATCCTCGGTGTGGCTGTGGAGATGGGGGTAACGGGGAATATGAAAAGCACTTAATAAACTTCTCACAGAACACTTTTGTGTATCTCAGCATAACTTTTCCTTAAAGCCCAAGCCAGAGTTCTCACTTTGCAATTTCTTGGAAAGTACTGCATGAAGTCAGATAGGGGTTATGGCATTTATAACCCTGAATGTAGTTATTAGTAACAATTTGCAGTTGCTGACAAAGGCAAAGCACCACACAGTTGCTCCATAAACAAATATTTATGTGTAATACATTGAAAGTGTAAACAGCTTTTACAGTGTTTCTTAAATAATTTCTCAATGCGATCAAGAAGTTAACCTACAAGTGTTTCTTCCTGAATAGACTAGTACAATCTGTTGTTATTACCATATACACTCACAGAATTAAAGTTTGTCATGTAACATTGACTTATAATGTAAAGAATCAGTACTGCATTTGGATTTCAGTGCTTTAACAACTGTGTATGAGGACATTAATTTCTGTGTAATCTCTGTTTCAGAAATTATTTCAGTCTGTGTGGCCTGGAATACAGAGGTGCAACTTGGATTCGTTTTTAAAGCTGGCAAAAAGACTTTCAGTGCTCCTCAGGCCTTTCAAAAATGCTTCTCTTGTCAGCAAAGAAAGGTTTGGCAGAGCCTTATTACGAGACATACTCGGCCCTTTTTCATGACTTGCTTGCATCAGCTTGTGTGTGGGCAAAGAAAAAATCAAGTATTGCCAAACTTGAGTGCTCAAACATTATGAATTGGGCTCCAGAAATTCAGCAAACTGCTTCAAAATCATGAACTTAAAAAAAATTTATTGAAGAGCCTTCCCATCTGCTCTGTGATGGTTGAGAATTTTGACTCATAATTTGAAACTTTTCTCTACAGCCAATACAAACCTAAATTTGTTTTAAAGGGGAAAACTGCACTTAAATTCATGTGTCTTTTCAAGATTTCAGAAGTTGGACTTTTAGGAACACCACCATATAACAGCAGACTTGCAGTAAAATTATAATAACTGCTGACATTGAAAGTACGTAATCTGCAGCAACAGCATTACAGGTTTTGGGATGAGAACTGACAGCAACGTCATTCTTTCTCTATCATTCTATTTATCTTCTAGCCAAAACCCTTGAGCTTCCAGTAACACCTGTGTGTATGACTAAAACTGGACAGAAATCAGCTAGCCCATTTCACAGAGTATTTGGATATTTCTAAATTTAGTTTCATTCACGCAAAACTAAATCTAGACATACTTTTTTAAATACTGTGCTTGTCTTCAGGTGGCTTTACTTGAAGCCCATACTCAGAGGGAGAACTTTGGAAAGTGGCGTTGGCCTCATGCTGTCCTTCAAACACTCCAAAGAGCTTTGAGTAGAATAGTCAAAAAAGCTTCACTGCACTGGAGTTTCCAAAGAATACGGTGTTTTGTTGAAATGGAACCTTTTAGAAATGTATCAGGTTGGATATATGCTTTATATCAGAGCACAAATTTCAACCTCTGATGTCCCAGGCTTTTGTAACAATCACCATGTGAGAGACAGTTGAATTCCTCCAGCATAAATCTGCCACACACATACAAATTTGAGAACCTTTGTTTTCATTCCAGTATGGAAAAGACTTTCATGTCTGTTTAAAAAAAAAAAAAAAAAAAAAATAGAATTAAGTTGTTCTGGAGTCAGTAGTAGTCTGGGAAGACTTAGGAAGCTCCAGCTCTAGGGAAGTCTGCCTGCCCTGGACCCTATTGGACAGGGAGTGTGAGAATGAGAATCCTCCAGCTACTCCTGGCTGTCAGTTCACCTGGGAATGCTTCTGCTGGGCTGGATGCTGTTAAACAAGAGACCAGGGCCTGCTCCAGAATCTAGCTGGTATCTGGCACAATATTGACAGATGGGAATTACATCTTTATAACTATACTGATATAGATATCTCTCTCTCTCTCTCTGTACATATACTTAAATGTACTTACACATATAAACTTTAAGAATGTAATTTTGACAAATCCCAACTGAAGAAAAAAATTGCTTCTGATTTTTTGTGACTTACTCTCTTGCTGACCAGTGTCCCACCTAACTTAGCTCTGAGCCTTCGAGCATGTAAGAAGTGCAAAACAGCCTGCCTGCACTAGTAACTTTATCTGGAAAGACCCCAAAATCTGTGTGTCTAAGTGCCCTACACCCTTGTAGCTGAAGTGTTCACTTCTGCTGTCTGCATGTAGGCAGTCACATGGTTCAAACAAAACATGTTTCTTCCCTCTTTTTTTAGAAATAACAAAATCTTGACATTTGACACATAAATTCTACAAGTAACAAGGAAGCTGGATGTGTGAGTTTTTGAAAAGCACCAGTTTTGCTTTTCCCTCTCTTTGGGAACCTCCCTGAAAATTTGACTTAGTTCCAACTTCTTCAACAATTGGCCAAGACATAATTCCCAAATTTCCCTTTCCATCTCTCCCCACTGAATAATATTCTACTTCCCCTGACATGTCTGCTAACTTTTCTGGGAGTCTTTATACAGACCACAATATTTTCAAGATGAAAACTCACAGCAGTTTTTCTTCTTCCAGCCTGTGACCATCAGCTCTGTTTTTTTTCCTGTTCAAAGCCAATGTTAATGTCAACCTTTCTCTTCCTCCATCTGCAGCTGAGTTGTTATTTACATGCATCCCACACATCCAGACCCTTCTGTATTGTCTTCAGTTTGCATCCCTTTCCCTTCGTCCTCCATTGTCAAGATTCTGGTTCATACTGTGCTTATCTCATGTCCTAACTGCATTTCTTTCCAGTTTACCCCTCCCCACTATGCCGTGAAGTGCTAAGCTCCTGAGAAATCCTTCCTGTACATTTTCCTGATCTCTCAGGAGGAGTAGAAACCAGATGAAAATGTGAAATTCAAGCTCCTCTTTTCCATATTACACATTTCTCTCACTCAATTGTCTTCTCCTTTGCCATATCCCAAAGCTTTTTCTGAGCAGTTTTACAGAGGTTACCCTTTTAGTTATTTCATTCTGATTTTAAAGTATTCTACTTCACAAAATCTCCAATTATCCTGCTGTAAAGGATTAGCGATTTTTCTGCTTATCTTACAGAGTTGGCTCTGTTTAAACACTGCTGCTAACTTGTTACAGAGATAAGATTCTTATTACATTTTGGCACAGCCAATGACGTGCATAGAGAAGTCTATTTACATACAACTCAAATGTTTAGCTCTTAATTACCAGACTGCATCCATCATTCATCCATCTCTGCATCCAGAGACTCTCTATAGCAAAGTCTTTTACCGATAGGAAAGAGTCATTCTCCCTTCTTTCTTTATGAATGCTCCAAAAGTGAATTAGCTATACCAAATACTTTTTTTAAGGCTGGAATTACATTGTTCTTTAGCTATGACACCATCCGGTAAAATGACACGTGAGACTATGTCATTTCATCTCCCCAGAGCAATAATGGTTTATGCCTGCTCAACTGTTATGCTTCGTGGCCTTAATTCCTAGGCAGAACTTCTGGAATCTGCTTTCTGAGATTAGCAGTGCCCTCTCGCCTGATTTTAAACAAAAATAATTGGAAAGGCACATGTACCAGCTTCCAGTTTATAAGAGTTCATTATTTGAAATCCCTTGAGCTCCTCCAATTAGAAAACAACTTTTTGACTTAATATCCTTCAATTGTTAAAAACTTGCGTCACTGAGAGATCACAGCGAAACGTAAAGGTCCCAGCACATTGGCACTTGATTGTGAGGGGATGTGATTGTTCCACATTTAGACTGGAAAGGGTTAGGAACTCCGCTTCCCAATGTGCTTAATGAATGAAAGGAAAATTGGACCCTTGAGCCAGAGGCAATGACCTAACTGAGTGAAAAATGTTTGCAGGTTAACAAGGGCAACTGTTCCTTGCTATAATTCCCACTGGAGGTGAATGACAAAAAAGGCCAATAAACCTCAGACTTTGGATTATTTATTAACCTGTTTTCTTCCTAGAAGAAAAGACCTTACTGTAGATCTTGGAAGACAGAACTGAAAAAAAGTGTCCTTTCACAAAGGGTAAATTAATGACCAATGTGCACTGCCTAAAAAGAGTAAGGTGTAATATCTCATATCATTGCACTCTCTGTGATCAGTCAGATTTTTAAAAAGGCAACTTCACTGGGACTGAAATGCAAGGAGAGTAAAAATAAAATTGTGATTAAATGACACTTATTTAAGCCATATTAGAACAAAATGTAACTGGAAATGACATACAAGCATTGTTGATGCTGAATCAGAGAAACGTATTTCATGTCTTTATAAGCACTGCTGCCTAACATGCTGACACAGCAAATTTGTAGCTTTCCTACAAGTACTCAGAAACTAGGGTGTGGTGGGATATCCAAGTGTCCTGATGCAGACTGGAGCCTTTCTAGTTCAGAGTCATGCAATTCACTTCTCACCCCAGAGGGCAGACTTTCCGATCTCAAGTTTCCAATCTAAACCGTTTGTCATGAAGTAATGGAAAGATTCCTGTTGTCTTCGCTGAGATCAAGTCTGGAGCCTAACACAGAGGCAATGGAAAAAAATTTCAGGGTAAATGCAGAACAACGCAGGAAAAGCCTTAAGACTAGTAATAACCAGTAGAGCAGCTGTCAAACTACCTTTACAAAAAAATTTAAGTGATGCCTTTTCAGGAAACTATGTAGACTAGTCAGGAGAGAATTGAAGGGTATGATCCAAAGGTGAGCTGCTTCAGTGGGCTTTGTGTTGTAGTAGTCCCTCACAGAATACACAAATAACGTATTGCTTCCTGTATTTGAAGTGCCAAAAATGAGACAGTTGCAAGCATTCTGCAAACCATATGTCTGAGTCAGTCTGGGACTGAAGCAAAAGGAAGGAATATGCATTTACATAATGCAAGTCTCTCTGCAACATAGATATGATACCCATAATGCATAGATGTATTTTCAGTAATGAGAGCTGCATTTGACTTTCATGTTAAAACAACCCCGCATGTTTCAAAATGCCCTTTCCTTACCCTGTTGTGTACCTGCAGACGAAAAGGTGAACACTGCATTTCTCTATTGCTTTCCTCTCTGAATGACAGAACAGCCTTCCTGCTCAGACCTTTTCCTGAAAATGTATGATTAAATTTGTGTGGTCTTCAGCTGTATGTTTGCAAGTCTTACTGACTTCAAAATGGCCAGACAATTTACATTTGATTGTTAATTCTTAGCTAAAGAAAGTATCTGAGAGAAGCAGAGCTTCGCTTCCTGTCCCAATGACTTTTAAATAATGCAGGTCGTGGTACCTTTTTAAGAAGACATAACTTCATTTGGAGTTCTTATCTGCTGCTTGTACGAATACAGAGAGAAATAATATTTTAAATATGGATTTTATTCCTATAAATTAAGATTAGTTTAAAATACAAGGTGTTCTAGAACTAACAGCACTTTATGTCTTTTAAATACTATTTAGCCTATACTATTACCATTAACTTGATTCCTAAGCTGAACTTGCATTTTATGGAGCACTTGTGTCAGTCAGAAAAAAGATGTCCGGTGATACCTGCTAGCAATGAGCACATGGACTTTTGCTTGTTTGGGACTCCTTATGAAATTTTCTGCCACCTTACCAAAACAGTAAGTACCTGAATTCTTAATAGGCTTTTAAGAATTAAAAAAGGCTGCTCAGGATTTGTGATAGAGTGCAGGATTTGAAAGAGGACAAGTTTTGTGAATAACTGAGCATGTAACAGAAGAGGCAAATACCTGTGGTAGTAATAAGGAAAAGTGGATGAGTTAGACCTGGACAAAAATTCGTGTATGAGAGCTCAAATTTAAATGTGTCTGCAAGGCTAAGATTCAGACACATAAAGCAGGTCTTGGAAAATGTCAGTTATGCTGAGAGAGTATCTGTGGCTGAGTAGGGCTCAGAATGACTGATGAGTCCATGACTCATGTTGTCATCTTCTCATAGACATCTGTTCTGTTCTGCAGGGTTTTGCCTATAGGAAATTAGTTGCTTGCAGGAAGGCATCATCTGTTTTGCTGTGTTTTTCTTGCCATGGAGAAGGGAAGGCAATAGTCATTAACAGTCTTGGAAAGCTGTAGTAGATCTCAAGCACTGTATAACTGTGATATAAAAATTGTTATCTCTATTCTGGTCAGTAGAACTGCCCCTGTATGCTGCAGGCAAGTAAGAATTGTGCTTTCCCAACTGAGTGCAACACCTGAGCTAAACTGAGAGTCTTCAAACTGTAATAAGATCTGCTGACTTCAGGATGCACACACCACCTTGAGATATAGATAATCATAGAATCATTTAGGTGGGAAAAGACCTGTAACACCATTGAGTCCAACCGCTAATCTAACACTGCCAAGTCCACCACTAAACCATGTCTCTAAGCGCCATATCTTTCAAATACATCTGGGAATGGTGGCTCAACTACTTGCCTGGGCAGCCTATTCCAATGCTTGGTAACTCTTTCAGTGGAGAAATTTTTCCTAATATCCAATCTAAACCTCCCCTGGTGCAGCTTGAGGCCAGTTCCTCTTGTCCTATCGCTAGTTACCTGGGAGAAGAGACCAACGCCACCTCATACAGCCTCCTTTCAGGTAGTTGTGGAGAGCAATAAGGTCTCCCCTCAGCCTCCTCTTCTCCAGACTAAACAGCCCCGGCTCCCTCAGCCACTCCTCATAAGACTTGTTCTCTAGACATTTCACCAGCTTTGTTGATCTTCAACCATGCTCCAGCACCTCATGTCCTTCTTGTACTGAGTGGCCCAAAACTGAACACAGCACTCGAGGTGCGGCCTCACCAGTGCCGAGTACAGGGAGATGATCACCTCCCTACTCCTGTTGGCCACACGATTCCGGATACAAGCCAGGATGCTGTTGGCCTTCCGGGCCACCTGGGCACACTGCTGGCTCATGTTCAGCCGGCTGTCAACCAGCATCCCAAGATCCTTTTCTGCCGGGCAGCTTTCCAGCCACTCCTCCCCAAGCCTGTAGCGTTGCAGGGGGTTATTGTGACTCAAGTGCAGGACCTGGCAACTGGCCTTGTTGAATCTCACACAAATGGTCTTGGCCTATAGATCCAGCCTGTCCAGATCCCCCTGTAGAGCCTTTCTACCCTCAAGCAGGTCAACATTCCCACCCAACTTGGTGTTGTCTGCAAATTTACTGAGGGTGCATTCGATCATTCGATCCCCTCATCCAGATCATTGATAAAGATATTAAACAGAACTGGCCCCAATGCTGAGCCCTGGGGAACACTACTTGGGACCGGCTGCCAACTGGATTTAACTCCATTCACCACAACTCTTTGGGCCCAGCCATACAGCCAGTTTTTTACCCAGTGAAGAATATGCCCATCCAAGCCATAAGCAGCCATTTTCTCCAGGAGAATTCTGTGGGAAAAGGTGTCAAAAGGTTTACTACAGTCCGGGTAAACAACATCCACAGCCTTTCCCTCATCCACTAAGCGGATCTTGTTACAGAAGGAGATCTGGTTAGTTAAGTAGGACCTGCCTTTCACAAGCCCGTGTTAACAGGGCAGCTGCTCTTAAGAAGGCATGCTTGAGATCAGCTGCCCAGGAGCAGCTGGTAGTGTTGCTCATGGAAATTCCCAGTTCCTTAGATCCAGTCTTCAACGTCATCCCTAGCACCACAGAATTAGTAGATGTTACAGCTGTTTCTCACAGCTTGAGGCCTGGTTCAGCTGTAGGGAAGTCTTACCACCATGAAGCTGTAGATACTGCAGAACCTGTGCTCTCTTTATACAGAGCTAGTGCTCCCAAGTCGGGTGCCTAAAGTCTTTATCCTGTGCCTTTGTCTAGACAAGCCAGATTTATTAAGAGGAAATTAAGTGAAAACTTGCTTAATGTTGCTGGACATTGGCTGCAAAGTTTCATCTCTTGCGTCTTTATTGGATATTCTAGGGAACAGTGAAAGTCTGCATAGTGGATCTTTTTATTAAAAAAGAGGGAAAAAGACATCAAAATAATTAAAATGAGAAAATAACAAAGAAATAAAAAAGAAACTGGTGAGTAATTTTCGGTTAGTAGAAAAATGCTTCTTTGGGAAGGTAGCCAAATTATTAACTATAAAAGGGCAGGAAGAAAAACTTTCGGTACCATGAAAAATTCATGAGTGAGTAGGAGGTCAGAACTACAGTGACTTGTAATTCAGCTCAGGTTGTATTAACTTGGATATGAACTTCTGAACTTGATTTTTCACCAGCTTTCTAGTTTGGGATATTGGTAAGAAATTATTAATCATGAAATATATCAGTTTCTTTCTGAGTTATATGGGATATTGGTGACTCAGCTGTACTGTTCAGAGATTTGAAAAGCTTGCTGCTCTCAGTTATCATTTATAGTTCTTTATACCCATATACTTCTGTTTCTAATTTAAGTTCTTTTATATGTATTGTTTCAGGGTTTAAAAAGTGTAATTTTCTTCTTTAGAGTCCTTTAAGACATCGATATACATTTTTCTCTGTTGAATTCTAAACAGGATAAAATTAAACTTCAGTAAAAAGCTAAGTTACTTAATAAAATAGGGATTTTGGACACTCAGTTTTTGTTTAATTTCTGTATAAACTCTGTTTTATTCTTTAACTCAACTTTTGTAAGCAACTATGCTGCCACTTGACTACCGCTTTTGGATGTGCTGCAGGAGCAAAAAAATTGGGCACTTACTGGAGTTTCAAAACATCATCCATGTGTAGTAAATAAAGTTTTCATACTTTTTCCAACAAAAATGAAATCTTATTTTCTTTACTGGGTACTTTTCCCAGGCAAAAAGTGTGTAAACTGAATAGGCCATGGAAGTTCACTGACACAGAGTTCCATGAAGGTGTTAAAACCTATTTATACACCAGTTGTTTCATACAACATTTGTAAACCTCACAGATTTTACTATACATGCTTTCATTCATATCATCATTGGCTATGATCTTGCCTCATAAATTAAGTAAGGTTGGGTCTTGTCAGTTCTCTGATAGGAGGCCTCCAAGGAAAACCCAGATGGTGCAGGCATTGACAGCAATTCAGTGGGAAGACCACCTACTGTGTTAGTACTCATTTTTCTTCTAGATTGAGAGCATTGTGTTTGGAAGGATGTTGCTGGTTTTTTCTGAAGTCAAAAATTAAGAACTTGACCAAAACTAAGTATTTTAAAGGATCATAATAATATTCCTATCACATCTTGCATAAAAGTACAGAAATGGTTCAGATCTTGCCAGCTGAAATCAGAAAACAGAGTTAACTGAAAATGTCTTTTTGTTTGTTTTTTTTTTTCTGTTTCCTCTAATATTCTTTATAAAAATTGAACTTCACTCAACACAGACATTTGTCATGAAAGAGAGTTTTAAACCTAAAAATTGAATGAAAAGCAGTTAAAGTAGAAGCAAAGTGTAACCAGTCCTGATACCATTCTGCCCACATGAAACTTCTCATTATAGAAGTTCAGGGCAGAAAATAAAGATACTTCTGCACAGTGCATTTGTCGACTATTGTCTTTTGCCCTGGACAGGACTGGGATTTAAGGAACAGCAGATATCCTTGTGGGCAGGTATAAGCTTCCTCACAGCTGAAATCTGAATGATATAATTGTGAATTTTGTATACAGATTGACAAGATTATAACTGTTTTCTAAGGTTTAGCATCTAGAGCTTTAGCATGGAAAAAGATTTTTCAAAACCTAGGAGCTTTCACAGCTATAGAAAAAAATATCTTTGACATTGACAATTGGCCAATGTATTCATATATATAAATAATGGATTTTTTTCACAGGGCATGTAAAAGACAGATTTATATTTAACTCTTGGAGCCTAGTTGCTGCCAGTGTTCTGTGTCAGAGAGTGTACAGTGGACTAAAACTTCACATACAGTTACAAGTATTCTGTCTATACTGAGTTCTTTGAACTTGATCTTAAATCTTCCTAAACACAAAATAGTTGTCAAGTCAAATATTATTTTAAGGGAAAGTCACAAGGAAATTACACCAGCAAGGAATCACAACCAAGTACAGAATACCTGTAGACTCTAATAATGTGAAATTATCTACTCATTTTAGGATTTTTCATTGACTAGGGGAGATGAAAGAGGAGGAAAAGGAGAATAATTAATGAATTTTTCTCATAGTTTCTAAAAGTTAGAGATAGAGGTTATGAAAATATATTTTGAACTTTGTGCAGGTGTTGCGAAAACTTTGCTGCTTGGAACTTGATCTGTAGGATGGTGTCATCTTTAGATTCCAAGAATTCATGTTGTTCAAAACTAACCTGGGTTCCTGGAAAGTAAAATGGGAAATCTCTTTGCTTTTGCTAATGTTTCAGGTTTAGTAATTATTGTGACAGGCATGTTAAGAATATTCTTAAGGTAAACACTATTAACAACACTAAACTTGAATAAATTGAACTGTGTATTTTCACTATACGCCCTCTGAAAATGTATCAGTGTAAATACTGAGCTAGACTTGACAGAAAGTCTGCTTTTGGTGGAGACAACAGAGTAGGGTGTGTTTAGGAATAATACTGGATTTCTGCTCACCATCAAGAATAGCGGTCACAGCCACTGTGCTCAGACGTAAGACTACTGTCTATCTTCCCCTACAGCTTTGTAGGATGCCAGAGGTACCTCAGAGTCAGGGAGAGGAGTCAGATTAAGCATGACAAAGCAGCAAGGTGAAGGAATGAAGCCTTAAGGGAAAGGAAGGGGTTTTTTTGTGAGAAAAAGCTTTCTTCAAGTGTCTTGAGTGAGTCTTGAGTTCCTGGACAAGAAATTGTCACCATTTCTTCTCTGACAGCAAACAAAACCCTAACACAAATTCTCTGTGGCTGATTGATAGCTTCTCCATTAACTGCCAGTGGCTGAAGTCTGCAAAGGATCTCAGTGTTCTGACCCCATTGTTAATCATGAGGTTAATAATACGACACCAACTGACAGATTTTTTTTTCTGCTTTTCTGGTTTTCATTTTTAAGAGAAAATAACATATACACAATCAACACAAAATAATATTTTTCTGGTTCTGAAGTTTCCAAAATTTTGGTTGCACCAGAACTGAAGCTGCAGATAATTTATAGTAATATCTGCTGATTTCAAAGATTTCCTTTGGTGACACGGGAGGAAGAGGTGCTGTGATGCTGCTGTGTGGTTTTGCTTCCCCATTTTCAGAATGAGATGCTTTGATATTTCTTGTCATCTTTTATCTTATTCTAGATTAAATACAATATTAAAAACTGCAAACAGTTTTAAAGGTTGAAATCAAAACAAACAGATCAGCTTCAGAGAGCTTTCTTTTTTTATAGATTTGTGGGGCTTGTTCAGCATTTCGTAATTGCAGAATTTCCTATGGAACACAGAGAGATAACCTGAATTCTTCTGCCATCTCTAGCTATAGAAGGCTTTGCTTACATGTTTACTATATTAGCAGGAGAAAGTTTCAGTACACAGGGTGAACACATTAAGGGGTGAATCAGGATTTCGTAGCAATGGGAGCCATTCTTACTTGTTGCAGAGGCTGGGAGACGTGCTGAATGAATCAGGAACTGCAGCAGGTAGAAAGACCATCTTGCATGTGCAGCAGCTCTGTGGTGCCCTGATGATCTGGGTTCCCATTCCTACCTCTGCTTCCTGGGAGGTGGTGCCAGGCGACTCTATTAAAATTGGCTTCTCAAAGGCAGTCAGAAACTGTATGCTATTTGCTTTCTGGGTGTCCAATGGCAAAGGCTATGGAGGACCAAGCTGCAGAACTACTCAACACTCACAATTGTGGCTAAACTGAATGGGGAACCATGATTTTAAAAGTTATAAAATACTTGCCATGATAGACTTTTAAATAAAAATCATTCTACATGTGTGAAATTTGTCTTCCAGGTCTAACTATGTCTGTATTTCTGTTACTTCTGAATAAGAATGTGCATGGTGATTGCCCCTGAACTTACAGGGGTATTATCATAATTTGTAGCTGATAGAAACACTATACAAATTGATGCCATTGTGGAATCTGAGAGAATCAACATAGATTCTTCCGTCAGAATAAGACTGAGCTCTGTACAAAAACGTGATGGGAAGTCATACTTTGAGTTACATAGAATTACATAGATAAAATGGAATATTCAGCAGATGCTTACTAAGAATATCCCTGGTGAAACAAAGGCCCTAAGAAAATACAGTACGGAATCACCTGGTGCGAGACAGTAACTGTCATGTATATATTTAAGGGGACTGAATTAACATTGGTCAGGCAGCAATATTAGAATTTGTGTATTTTGGTTGCTTTGATATGCAACTTCAGTGTGCTTTCACTGTAAGAATGTATTTTAAGTGCATGTAAGTAATATGTTGACTAGGATGTTTCAGTAAAAAATAACTGTGGTTGGTACAAAGCTTTATCTGTATTTCTTAGAAGCTGAATCTAACTGGAGTGCTTTGCTTCTTCTATGTTGCATGTTTTCCCTTTTTCGCTACTAGTTCAAGCTTATCATCAAACTATGAGGGCATTTAAGCAGTGTTGAAGACAGTGTCCAAATGAAGAGTTCTTATTCCACAACCCTAGTAAACTGGGAGTAATCAATTTACAAATGTGCTTGCAGTCTGCTAAACTGGAATATCCAGCTCAAAACCAAGATCTCCTAGAACTTTGGATTTTGATTCCAGATTTGTTAAGGCTTCCTACCTCTGGGAGTTTTTTTAAAATGAGACTGTTATTGCAGAGTCAGCAGAGGTGCTGACTTATTCAAAAAGCACATTGATGTAATAGGAATTAGGATGGATCAAAAGCTCTGGTAGGGGGGTATAAGTAGACATACTGTATACAGTGCTCCCCAGATTACCTCTTCCTCTGTTTTGGTTTCTTGGTGAGATGCCCTCTCTACTCTTATCTGAAACAGGTCCGTACAATGGCCCGAATTTTAAAAACTGATAGAGGACTCTATTGTCAGGTTCTGAGTGTTCAACTTGAAACATTGTTAAAGTTGCCTAATATTCAGAAAGCGCTCAATACCTCTTTTATGAAAATCCATTTCCTTTGAGCCAGGCCCATAAAATTATTGGTCACCTCAGAACATATAGATCAGTCTTCTTCCCCACTGGCAAAAAAACCCAGCTGGGTGAAACTGCTGTTACTTCCATAGCTTACCATGAACATCAGAGCTTGGCAGGATTTCACTGCCTTCGGTTTCTTCCACCAGAGATGCATAATGGTGATTAAATAAGTTCTGTCCTCCTTTGGAATATGGCCACAATTTAAACTGCCCAGAGGAAACTGAGTCAGCTCAGGCTGAGTGCTACCTCCAAGCTCAACCGCTTTTCTCAGCCCAGTGCTCCCTCCTGGCCTCTGTGGTTTCCTCTTTGCAGAAAGCACCTCTCCATATTGCATTGGTTAGCTGCTTCTCGATTTGTATGCAATATGATGTGAGGTAGCAGATTCCCTGGCCCAGAGGTTATGTAATTTTACAACCTTAAAAGGTAAATTATTGATAGGTTTCTGGTGCTCCAAAAATAAGTAGGTGAAATATTTACAGAGCAAGATCTGGACATGATCTTTGCTTCAGCTTTTATTCTGCCTGTTGCTCCCCCATGCTTCCCATGCCTCTAGACAGACTCAGTTTAATATCCATCCCAGATATACTGCCATCTCCAAGCTTCTGGCAACCACTGTTATCCGTTCCACTGACATGCTACACAGGAAAATTTTTTGGTGGAGAAATAAAAAGTTATTGGCATAGGTAGTTTGGAAGACAGAACAGCTTTCTTACCCAGTGAGATATTATTGTGTTTCAGAAGCATCTGAAGGGAGTCGAACCTAGTCCACACATATGTTCAATTTCAATGGTGTGTTGAGGCCAAAATTTGGGGCCAGCTGCTCCTAAACCTTTGGCATGTGCTTTTCTTTAACCACATTGAGCACTGCCTGTGTGTATGTGCTTGCACTGTTGTGACCTCAGCTTCAGAGCCATATATATGTTTCCTAGCCTCTCAATGTCTTTTTTTTTTTTTTAAAAAAAAGGGAAAATACGTCATTTGGAGTTAAGTCCAGAAAAGCAGTTTGCTGTCTTTTGGCTTATTAAAATGCAGTAGTACCAGAAAATATAATGTGACAACTACTGCCTGACTTTTGCATCTATATGGGATAGACTTTAATACTGTTTTAAAACTGAGACAATATAGGAAATGAAGCCTCAAAACTTATGTATTCTTGTTGCACGTAAACTGGTACTTTTTTGTCACACATGAGGACAGACATTAAAAAAAAATTTATAAAGTATTTATGAGGTTTTGATTTACCACAATTATTTTCTCTGGCTTTTAGAGTCTCTGAATAGTATCTTAATGCTAGATCATATTTTCTGACAACAGAACACCAGATACACTGTAATGATTTGGCATTCAGCCTTTTGGAATGAAGGCCAAAACCGGCTAAATAAATCTTTTCCAATAGCAAGGAGCAATGATTGCATTGTAAACTCTGGATAAATCTGTGATATTACAGAAAGCAACTGTTTTGCAATAAATTGACTTGAAAAAAAGAATCTATGGAAAAAATTTCTCATACTGGAAAGATGCCAACGTGGTATTACACTACCAGAGTCTTCTATACTGTTGCAACTGAACATTTAATAATGTGAGAGGAAGTTTTTTTCTTGATTATTACACTCAGGGTTGGGTGAGAATCCCAGAAGGGATAAGTATTTAATAGAAATGTTAACTTTATTAATAACATATAAAAAACATCGGGATTCCTAGTAGTCAATTCTACACATGGTTAAGAAAAGGCAGGTGGTCTGTGAAATAGCTTGGGCTCATGCTATGCAGGTTTTCTGTCATGAGGGGAAAAGCTCTGAGTTGCTTTTTATTCAGCTGGAGACAGTGGAGTAAAATACTCACCGATGTTCATTTACTGCTTGTGGTGTTTGACTGCGGGTCCTAGAAGAGATGCAAGAGACCAGGGCTGTTGTGATAAACACTCTGAAAGTGTATAGGTATGCATCACCCTCACCCAGAAGAGCTTGTAATTTAAAATACAGATGTGTCAGACCTAGTGGCAGATGTTGAAGAGAAGCAACTTACGGAAGCCACGAAACTGCCTGTGGCAGCAGTGGAAGGAGGAGCGGTCCAGGAGGCTGAGCCCCATGGTGCAAGCTTGTGACTTCCGGTCCACAGGGGCATGGGTTTGTTTGCTTTACCTTCAGACTTTCACGTGTGGAAACACTGTACGGAAACTCACAGTCGCACATTGACACAACTGTGCAGCCATACAGGTCCCTCCAGCAGCTTTGTGTATGTGTGGGACAGGAGAAACAAGAGGGCCCCATGGTGCTCCTCAGGTCAGGGCCTGGGAGCGGAGGGGCAGGTGCCCTCTGTGACCCCCTGCTGTATCTCTTCTTGAGAAACTACCCCGGTTTTGCTTTAAAAAGAGCCAGAACCAGCTGAACAAATGTATCGCTATTTGGTGTAGCGTTTCCATGCAGTTCAGGTTAATAGTTCAGTTACACTGCAAAGACTAAGTCCATGTTCTCCAGAAAGTATAGCCTCCACCTCAAAAGCAGTTATTATTATTATTATTATTGTTATTATTGTTATTATTATTATTATTGTTAAACTATCGCATTATAGTGAAAAAAAAATCCAGGCAAAGATTCTCAGCCAAAATGGAGAGGGAAGGACAACTCAGGATGCAGAGGGCCATACTGAATCTCAATGAAAGCTTTTGATGGCTCATAAAGCCCTGTGAGGGCAGATTTTAACTCCTTGGGCTTTATCACAACCCTTCGCATTACCGTTTGGAGCTATTGCAGTAGCTACAATGAAAACCAAAATGAAGCGACGCCTTGTCGGAGCTCCCTGCGCCCCTCCATCGCCGCTGCCACGGGGCTGTGTCAGTGCAGTCAGCAGCGCGCAGAGCCCATTTCCATCCCCATTCCCGGCCCCAGCCCCAGCCCACCAGGCTCGCCCCACTGCAGGGGATCGGTCACGGTCCCTGGGAGCAGGCAGTGGCGGGGAATCTTGCGGATGGTGGCTAGGAAGGGCTGCGGTATGTAGAGGCGTGCAGGGAGAGGAGTGTTGGAGCATATCCAAAGCGAAAATCTCAGAGTCTTATCAGCTGAGAGATGTCAAACGTTTGCCTTAGGCTGCAAAGCATCTGGGACGCTGCCGGGGAGCATGTCACGACAAGACTGGCACCGTGGTGCTCCAGGGACCACGCAGAAAACCTTACGATCACAGCTGTAACTTGGCCGCTTCCTGAGTTATCGCCTTCGGTTTCAGTCCTCGCAACCCATCTGAAACGTAGCAATGTCCCAGCATGATGCACTTAGCACATCTGATTGTTTAATTACTATCTCCCCTCCACACATGTAGAATCACAGTTTCACCTGCTCATGTGGCACCCACATGTGCTGTCCTGAACATCAGCCTGTGAGCGTCTTGGGATCACTGCCAGTCTGGTATCTTCTTCTCCTGCCTTTGTTAGTGCTCTTCATTCAAACTGTGGCTAGGTACCTAAATACAAATGCATTAACAAAATAATTGTGCAACTTGTGTAATACTTGGCAGAATTTTTGTTAACTGCTTTGAAAGTGAAAAGTGCCTTCTAGATAAAAATAGTTAGAAAGAATCCTTGTGCAATCGCTAAACATTTGCCAGGGAAAGTGAATACAGTTTTTGAATTTTGTTTTTTTAAAGGCTTTCCATCACTTGAAGCCACATGGACTTTAATTAAGTGCTATCACGATGGCTGTTCAATGAATGTATGTCAAGTATTACTCAGTAAACACAACAGCATAGGAGTTCTCTCAGAACTATGTCAGAAAAGAGAATACATTTTGATTCTGAAAAATACCTGCTTCCAAGTGTTTTCACTGTCATTATGTAAAGAAGACATCCCACTTCCTCACACTATGGCACTTTTAAAAAGTTATTAGGTGTTTAACTGCATTTCCAGTGTAAAAAAGTTGATCTGAAAGAGGCTTCAAGAAAGAGGCAGAGTGAAGAAGATGTAGGCAGAAAAAAGGTTTGAATAAAGCTGCCAATAAGTTTATACCCAGCAAATGAATGCAGGTAAGAAGAAAAGGAAAATCCCTGGCGGGAAACATAGATTTCCAGGAACTTGCTGTGTTTATTAATTAGATTAATTTGCTTCTGGTCCAAATGAAAGTACCTTGAAAAATACAGAGAGAGGAATCAATGATGCATTTTTGGTTCCTGTTATGGTCCATTTGCATTGTTTGGGGACTTTATGAAGTGTTTTTGTTGCAGAGGCTGTTTTCCTCCACCAGTCTTGTGCTCTGGCACCAGGCTGGCAGCATGGTGAAGCATGGATAACAGCATTGCTTATGTTCATGTACCAAAGGTAGGGTTTGCTCTCTGTGTTTGATGCTGTGGCTCTGGGTTCATGCTGTAACTCAGACATTCAAGGTAAGGGGCCAGAGGGCAGATAAGCTTTTTTCCTCCAGCAGCTGTTAACAGAGTTTGCAACGCATGCTTAAGATGCCACCTGACCGGAGGCAGTGATTTAATAGATTTAATAAACTGGGAGCTGTCTTAGGACTCTGCATCCTTTCCTGTCTCTGCCATTGCTCTCCTGCTAAATGACCTTTTCAGCCTAACGCCTCAGTTTCTTCAGCTGTAAAATGGATGCAGTAAGCATTGCAGAAGCAATCAGTAAAGTGTTTTTCTTTCTAGAGAGAAAATTTAATAGGATGATAACTGGGCACCATTTTTATCAGGGATGTTTTAGAAGAGAGGGCAGATTTTGTGTGGTTCCACTGTCTCCTCCCTCATCTTTGCAATACTGTAAGGATTGTGTTAGTGTGTTTTTTATAATTTCTGCTTGGTTGTTTCAATCAGTTTGGAATAAGTGAGCACCAAAACAAGAGGTAGGGAGTAGGTGAGAAATCTTAAGAGTCACTGTTTGGGAGATGATAGATACGCAGAAGAAGGAGGTGTTTAAAAGCACTCCAAAACTTAACTGTGCAACATCACACAGAAATTTATTTTAGAGGAATAGATCTTGATCTTAGCAGATTGCCCTGTATTTTCATACTAATAGTGTGTTCAACATTTTCAAGTGATAGCATGTCAAGAACATCACAAACATCCAGCCACTGTCTAATTGTGCTGACTAGCTATTTCTAATCTGATAATAAGCAGTGAATTGGTTAATGGTGTTGGTACTTAAGTGTGCATGTTTATGCTTCAAGGCTGACACTCCGGTAAGATGAATGGGGGAAGTTAACTTCGCTTGATGTTATTGTTCTAGCTGGTAAGGATGAGGACTCAACAAGATGAAAGTATGTTGGTTTACATTGTCAAGGCTATCTTCACAACCAGAAGCTAGAAACTTCCTTTATTATGAGAAAACAAACACATAAATTCTGGGAAATAGAATTAAACCCTCCATTAATCTGCATGAAAGCCTTAAATCATTCAGATTCATAGATTTGCTACCTACGGTAATTTTTCACTTCTGTGTTTGGAATAAGAGTTTGTCATGATCAGACAGCATCATTGCTTGCATCCATTGATGGGATAAGAAATGACAGTAATAAAACCAAATACAGCAGGCCTCTGTTTTCTTCAAAGTGTACCTTTTCTGCAAAGAAGCAGAAAGAAATACTAATAGAATGCTACCCTGTCCTGTTGAAATCTGTTCAGAAAAATAAATGAAGTTCTGTTCTTGGCTCCCTTTGTCTTGTTGAACAATATAGGATAACTCATTTGAGCTAACTTTACGCCAGCTTCCCAACTGGGAAACAAGAATGAATGAGTTATGCATGCTTTCTAAAAATGTTGAGAAATGAAGATGAAAAATTGTTACATAATCCCTAAGCACCAAATTGGGTGACCTTTATTCATATTGAAGTAATGAGGACTATTTACAGAGCAACCTACCGTTCACCGTGAGTAAGGATGACAGAATCCAGGCTGGTTTTGTCTTGGCCCAAAGAATACTTCTGAACTGCTGTTTTTGTCACGTTTTATAGTTCCATTTTCATAAGATTAAAGGGACCCGAAAATTAATAAAATTGCAGGTTGGTGAATGATGCTGTGTGTTTGAAGATATCCACGCTCTAACTAAATCATTGCATACATCTTTGAATGCCAGTATCTCATCTGTAATATTACTGCTGGGATTTTCGGAAAAATAGCAAGTAATGTCAGCTCTGTACTTAAACTGTAACCAACAAGCCCTGGGGAGCTATCAAGTTATCAGTCTTTAGTACTGAAAACATAACACCGGTTTAAGTATAGCTACTCAAAATGGGTCAAGTTACAGCTGGGTTATGTTTTAGTGAACTAAAATTAATAAAGTATTTTCAGCCAAACAGGCTAATTCATAAGTGTAGATATTTGTAACCAAGTTCCTGATTCTAGCTCATTTTCATTTAACCCTGTGAGAATTGGTTAGGCGTGTGCACACACACACACATGCCAAACCACTTGAGAACACTGAAGTTCTCAGTTCTTTATTGCACAGAACCTCAGGCTGGAATGGAAATGCTAGCACTCCAGCATTCAAAATCTGGATTGGATTCTAAGGTCTAATATGTTTGGGTCTGGAGTTTGAACTTTGTGTACTTTAGAGGTAGATGTTATGTATTCTGATCTGAGTTGAAATATGTGGTAATTGGTAGGAAATCAGACAAAATCTTTCCTTTCAAAACTGAAATGCTGTGTGTCACTTGTCTCCATAAATGTTTCCTCTTTTTAAAGGAAAAAAAAATAGATTTGATGACTTAAGAGATAAGTCAGAGCAAGTCACTGCTTAAGCAGCAGTAGAGGAGGCATCTTCGGTGGCTAGAACAGTCTTTGTCCTATGTACACGTTAATTAAAACATGTAAAGATAAATTTGCTTGTCAGATCAGCTAAGAAATTGAGAATTTGAAGGCTCGTGGCAGCCACTATTTCACATTTACATTCACCATTTTTGTGTGATTCTGTAAAAATCATGTGTCTCTATTTTCCCTCCAGTTCCACTAGTGAATCTCCAAGAGACAGTATGGGTTTGGCCCCAAGTGATTAGGTCTTTTTTCTCAAAGCACATAAATTATTTCTGGGCCATTAATTGTGGAAGAATCTAATCGCAGTTCACTGTTGATTTTGGAAGGAATAAGTTAGGCGTTTCAGCCTATTTAGCAAGGTTGTTACATGTCTATCTATGTGGACTCTTAAACACATACTTGGTAAAATTAAAGATCCAGACAACAAACTCTAAGCTTGCTTTTTGTGACGCTTAGTGAAAAGCCAAAGAATCCACAGATGTCTAAATGAACTACATTGCTACTCATACAACCTTTAAAAAGCCTGTAGAATATACTAATCCAGTTTTTCATAATGTTTTGAGATCTTATACAGAAGGAAAGGAAATAAAAAATCCGTAGTGCTGTTGGTTTTACGCATGTATATGCAATATTTAATTTTGAAATTAAGAAGTTCAGAACTTATGAAGTGGAACTGAGACACAACTGTCCTTTCCACATTGTACTTTCCAAACAACAACAGAACACTAGACGCAGTTTTACGATGCCTCTGCACTTAGTCTTATGATGGATACAGATCCATTTAGTGATTTTGGTTTTTTGTCAGAGATACTTATTTCATTTTCTCAGCATACTTTCATGGTCATCACATTATTTTGTGGATATGTACCTGATATCTCTCTATATTAGAAGACTGTTATTTCAGTTTTCCTCATGGGAAACTGAGGCATAGAGAGACTAAGCGACTTTTTCTAGATCACAGAGGACATGAGTCAGAGCAGGCTACATGATCTTGCATTTAGGTTTAACTTCTAAATTACTATATATCTTTCCTTAGGACAAATCAGTGCAAGCAATGAATTAAACTGCTAAATATTTGTTTGAAAGCCAAACAAATATTCTTAACTTATTTTGGTGAATAAAAAACTCCAATAACCCAGAATATTTCTCCAGTTAGCCTTATTTTGGTATGTATTTTGGGAAAGAGAAGAGCGAGGTTGTTATTTTTTTTCCCATCAGAAACATCTGTGTTGTTTGCCAATATCTGCCTTGGCAATACTTTGTTAGTAATGTATGTATTTTGCCTTTTAGAAAACTGGTTTCCTAAGGCTGAGAAAAACTGTGAGCAAAATTATGTGGCAGGAAACATTTAAACATGAAATTACAAATTCAGTGTCAAAAAACACAACTTCGCAATACTTAGAAGACATCTTCAGTCTAAAAATATACTATTGATTGAGAAGTAAATGAAGGCAGCAATAAAAATTCACAAAACTAAAACCAAGAGTAATAGCAGTCAGTTTAAAACTGACTCTAGGGAAATATGGACAATTGACACAGGAAGCTGAAAGTATCTTTGAAAAATTCGGTGGAGGAAAAAAAGAAACAATACTTCAAGTACATAAAGAAAAAGTGACATCTTAGTAATGATTTAAATCGAGTACTCAGCAAGGATAGTGAAAACATGGATCATGATGTGTAAAAGGCAGAAGTGCTCATACACATCTGTTTTTCTAGAAAAAGACAGGAAGATCTACTTCTACCTTGAAACTAATGAAAAGTGTTTTCTACCCCATCAGTAGTTAGAAACAATGCTGATCAAATATTATTACATTTTTTTTCCACATTGGCAGGGTCAGATAATAGCCTTGAAGCAAGCTAAGGTAGCTTATTTCACTGTACTAATAGTTTTTCAATTATGGAATGCTGGGGAAATTGCAGAAGACTTAATTAATGCTGAGAGTTCCCATTAAAAATCTGTTAAGAATCATACAAAAGACTGACTAAAACAGAAGTAGCAAAGAAATAAGTATAGATGTAGAACCATCATCTAGGGCAAAATAGTTCTAGTGTGGTCCTGTGAGGAACTGTTCCGTCTCCCATGCAATTCACAGAATCACAGAATCACAGAATAACAGAATGGTCGGGGTTGGAAGGGACCTCTGTGGGTCATCTAGTCCAACCCTCCTGCCGAAGCAGGGTCACCTACAGCAGGCTGCACAGGACCTTGTCCAGGTGGGTCTTGAATATCTCCAGAGAAGGAGACTCCACAACCTCCCTGGGCAGCCTGTTCCAGTGCTCCGTCACCCTCAGAGGGAAGAAGTTCTTCCTCGTGTTCAGACGGAACTTCCTGTGCTTCAGTTTGTGCCCATTGCCCCTTGTCCTGTCACTGGGCACCACTGAAAAGAGTCTGGCCCCATCCTCCTGACACCCACCCTTCAGATATTTATAAGCATTTATTAGGTCCCCTCGCAGCCTTCTCTTCTTCAGGCTGAACAAGCCCAGCTCCCTCAGCCTTTCCTCGTAGGGAACATGTTCCAGTCCCCTCACCATCCTTGTAGCCCTCCACTGGACTCTCTCCAGTAGCTCCTCATCTTTCTTGAACTGGGGAGCCCAGAACTGGACACAGTACTCCAGATGAGGGCTCACCAGGGCAGTGAGGGCTCACCAGGGCAGTGTAGAGGGGAAGGAGAACCTCCCTCGTCCTGCTGGCCACACTCTTCTTGATGCACCCTAGGATCCCATTGGCTTTCTTGGCAGCCAGGGCACACTGCTGGCTCATGGTTAACCTGTCGTCCACCAGGACACCCAGGTCCCTCTCCGCAGAGCTGCTCTCCAGCAGGTCCACCCCAAGCCTGTACTGGTGCATGGGGTTGTTCCTCCCCAGGTGCAGGACCCTGCACTTGCCTTTGTTGAACCTCATCAGGTTCCTCTCTGCCCAGCTTTCCAGCCTATCCAGGTCATGCTGAATGGCAGCACAGCCTTCCGGTGTGTCTACCACACCTCCCAGTTTGGTGTCATCAGCAAACTTGCTGAGGGTACATTCTAACTCTTCATCCAGGTCGTTGATGAAAAAGTTAAATGAGGCTGGGCCCAGTACTGACCCTTGGGGGACACCACTTGTTACCAGCCTCCAACTAGACTCAGCGCCACTGATGACAACCCTCTGAGTTCTGCCATTCAGCCAGTTCTCAATCCACCTCACTGACCACTCATCCAGCCCACACTTCCTGAGCTTCCCTAGGAGGATATTATGGGAGACAGTGTCGAAAGCCTTGCTGAAGTCAAGGTAGACAACATCCACGGTTCTCCCTTCGTCTACCCAGCCAGTCATGTCATCGTAGAAAGCTATCAGATTGGTCAGGCATAATTTCCCCTTGGTGAATCCATGCTGACTACTCCTGATAACCTTCTTTTCCTCCACTTGCTTGATGATGGCCTCCAGGATAAGCTGCTTCATCACCTTTCCCGGGATGGAGGTGAGGCTGACCGGCCTGTAGTTCCCTGGGTCCTCCTTCTTGCCCTTTTTGAAGATTGGAGTGACATTGACCTTTCTCCGGTCCTCGGGCACCTCTCCTGTCCTCCAGGACCTCTCAAAGATGGTGGAGAGTGGCTCAGCAATGACATCCGCCAGCTCCCTCAGCACTCGTGGGTGCATTCCATCGGGGCCCATGGATTTGTGGACGTCCAGATCGCTTAAGCGATCCCTCACACAGTCCTCCTCGACCAAGGGAAAGTCGTCCTCTCTGTAGGCTTCTTCTCTTACCTCCAGGGGCTGGGATTCCTGAGGGCCAGTCTTAGCACTGAAGACTAAAGCAAAGAAGGCATTCAGTAGCTCTGCCTTCTCCGCATCCTCCGTCACCAGGACACCCGCCTCATTCAGCAGTGGCCCCACATGGTCCCTAGCCTTCCTTTTGCTGCTGATGTAGTTGAAGAAGCCCTTCTTGTTGTTTTTGACATCCCTTGCCAGCTTGAATTCCAGGTGGGCCTTGGCCTTCCTCGTCGCATCCCTGCACGCTCTGACCACGTTCCTGTACTCTTCCCAAGTGGCCTGCCCCTCTTTCCCCATTCCATGGACCTTTCTCTTCCACCTGATCTCTGCTAGAATCTCTTTGTTTAACCATGCAGGTCTCCTGCCTCCTTTGCTCGATTTCTTTCTCAGGGGGATGCATTGCTCCTGAGCATGGAGGAAGTGTCGTTTAAAGAGCGACCAGCACTCTTGGACCCCCCTGCCTTCGAGAGCCCTGGCCCACGGGATTCCTCACAGTAGCTCCTTGAAGAGGGCAAAGTCAGCCCTCCTGAGGTCGAAGGTTTTGATCTTGCTTATCAGCCTGCTTCCTCCACGCAGGATCCTGAACTCAATATCTTTAGCAAAGTCTGGAAAATGTGAGATTATCAATAGCGAATCTTACAGGTGACAGAATCATTTGACAAGCAGTTAATGATGATGAAAGGGGAGTGAGCTAATTTGGAATGCATATTACAACAAATTCATTAAACCAAGATATTTTTGCATGGGCAAACCTGAGGCCAAAAGACAAACAATTTACACAGCACTTATTATTGGGGAACTGAACTGAAAAACTGGTACGGGCTCAGAAGAAAACTTCAAGAAAGGTATGAGGTCTGGGAAATGTGCCTTATACGGAGACACTAAAGAAACTCAATTTACTCAAGGTTAGAAGGAGACTTTATCACAGTTTGTAAGACTTTTCATGGGAAAAATGTTCTTGACCAGTTCTGTTTAGTTAACTAGCAAAGTCATTACAATTAATTATAAATTTTTAATTCTTGTTGTTACTTGATCATTATCCAATTAATAATAAAGATGGAACTACTGGAAATTCAATTTTGACAATTCTGAGCTAGAAACAGAGCACAAATATCAAGTGATAGTAATTAATGTTTGGAACAAATTCCGACATAGCAATGTGCTGGATTTTCCATCTGTTGCAGTTCTTAAATTGAGCCGTAACATATCTCTCAGAAAGACACCCAGTCTAGAACAGATATTATGGCTGATGCAGAAATTGCTGGGTCCTGTTCTCTAATTTATATAGCAGGTCAAGTTAGAAGACCAAAAGATACGGTTTTTGGCTACAAAATCAGTCATGGAAAAGTAACTAAGGCACACTGTCATAAAAAAGACATCACATATGTATTCCAAATACCACAAATACAATAAAAAATACAGTGGAAAGGGAAAATGAAGTTAAATGACAGAAGAAAGGATTACTGTTTTTAATGCATAGCTGACAATTAAAAGACCGTATTTTTGATACTGATTCTGCCTCTGACTTCCGTAGTTTGTCCAATTCAATTTTTGCTAGGTCCAGTTATGTCTAATTTGCTTTGTAATTTCTACTAATGAGTCTGAATTAAATTTAAAGCATGCAAATCAAACATGTGGACCACTGTAAATAATACTGGATTTGATATACGGTTGTTGTATGTGCCCAGGAGGCATAGAGAGTTTTTCTTTAGCTATTCTAAAAAGAGCTGGAGTGTAGATGGGTCTGAGTGAAAAAAGTATACAAATATATCACATGTGTGTTTATGGTCTTCTGTCCTTCTTAAATCAGGTTCTCCACTGGCACTTCATTTTGCTCCATTGTAAATGGGTGTATTAATGCTTACAATATTTTCCAAGGAAAGGCTAAAAGCATTAAGACTTTGGGGTTCTTTTGTTTTTTTCCTTAAGAGAAAGCTCTAAGGTCTGTGATGAGAAAATGCTTTATAGCAGCAATGGCACGTGTATTCCTTCAAGAAACATAAGTCCTCTAGTGTCATCTAGTCATCTTTTGGAAGGCCCATAGATTTAAATGTGCATTATATATTGTGTTCTATACAAAATGGAAGTCTGTTGGCTCAAGTCCGTATAGAATATTATCTAGTGCACTGTCTTCCTTTCTACTGTAACAGGCAGACTTCTCTTTAGTGACCAAAACCATAGAAGTTTTTATGCTCTGCTTCATTTTGAGAATATGCGCCAGTTTATATTTCAAGCCCTCTTATTAAAACACGTATGTCCTTCTCAGGCTGTTTACCAAAACGACTTCTTGACAGTCTTACAGACAGTTTATGACTTCAACAAAAAGATAGTATTAAAATTGAAAGCAGTCACTTCACAATTCTTTACCTGAGAGCTTTTATCATTTACATCATTTGGTCTTTCCTCTGCTTCCTCCTGTGCTGCTTCTGCCAGCGTTTGGTGTTTGTTAAGCTTTCTCCTCTATTTAGAATATTTCTTGACTTGGAAAATTTCCTGGGGAAACAAATGTCTTTCTGTGAAATTTGGTAACTTATTTCATTAACAGTGAAGATTTACTAATTTCAGTTCTAAATACTGGGACTATGTGATTTTTTTTGTTTGTTTGTTTTCCTGCTTATTATGTTTTTACAGCCCAATAAATTATTCTGAACAGGTTTTGCTCATTTCTGAACAGATTTGGCCTCATACAGAAAATATTTACAGATTCCATCTATATCATTAGAAAATACTCCAAGAACAGGAACGTCTGGAAATAAACTATATGACCCCCTTCAGCATACTTTGCACCATGAAAGCTTATTTCAGTGGCCTCTGGAGCTGCTGTTCTGGACAGTTTTGCTCAGCCTCAACCTCGAAAAGACGCCTCTCTTCTATCCCTTGCTGCCCCAAAATAAATTCGTAACATTGAAGACGTGAGGGAGCGTGTTAATGTACGGATCACTTTTTGTTAAAGAATACTTTGCCCAGTATAGCCTGTATTCCTCCATTTCAAGGCTTCTACCTCCCAGCACAGCCATGAAGAAATTGCTTCCTTGTTTCGCCAGGAGAGCCATGATGGCAAGTACCTTGCTCGTTACTGCTGTGTGGTGTGTTAAAGGCACCTGTATTGAATCATTCATTTGTGCAGGAGTTTGTGTACAGCTTAGTGAATGAAGCACTGAGCTAATGAATGAACATTCCTACTTAAAACAGACATATATATCTTTCAAGTTGTATTCCTTCATCTTGATGGCATACCTCAGCCCATTGGCTCAGTCCAAAGTAAATCCATAACATGTCATAGCTGGACAGACCTCTGATGAGATTCTTTTCAACAAGTTAGCATACTGTTAAGTCATTATTTTCAAGGTCTCTAACACAGAAGTCCCTTGTTGAACAACTTTGCTTTATTTGGCCCACTGTGTGAAGGCACGTTTGAGTGAGATTTTTAATTCCCAATTCATGAATATTATTCCAACACAAATGTAAATCCTTATAAGCACTGGACTACTACTGTACATTCTAATAACATATGGAAGATAATATTGTGCCCATTCTTAATCACTTAATAAAAATAATTGCTGGAACAACTTTATATAGTAATATATAGGTCTTTTTTTCTGATAAATTTGTGTGGTTAGAATAAATCATAGGGAGGGATTTTTACTGACTTGTCAATGGTGGTGAGTCTTAAAGCAATAATTTTAGAAGTAAGACACTATATTCATTCCCAGTTGGACAGAGTCTTGAAGAGGACCGAGTGGGGCAGTGGTGCAGGCTGCTGGCAGGGCTTGTCTTGGGATCTTCTGGCTCCACGCTGGAGAGGAAACCAAGGAGAGAGTGTTGGCTGGCTCCCTGAGCCTCCTGGTTGAGTCTAACCTGTCATATTTTTAAAACACCCAAGCAACTGTGGGTGTCTTCTGGAGGAAGTAATTGCTTTTAGCATTCTTTTCCTATTGCTTTCTGACCATCTCAGTGCTTTCTTAAGGTGTTGCCTTTTGCAACAGGAATGTGAACTGTACGTGGGCCTAAAGAAAATTAACAGTGACTCAGAAAATGAAAATTATCTGGAAAAACCACATTCCTCAGGAATACAGTATCATGGAGACTTGATTATTTCTTCTTGTGGAAGGGGCCGAGGTGTTTTATGTTACCATACAGTTGTAACTGAGATTGGCCTGTAGCCCAATCAGCTAGTCATTCCTTTCTGGTGTATTTCTGTATGGGACTTATGCTGAAATGTCCACAAGAGATTTGGGTAACTCTCTACAAATGCTTTTGCAGGTAGTGAGTGTTAATATAATTTAAAAAATCTGTTGTTTTCCCACCCCTCTCCTACTCTTCACCTCTCTTTGTGAAAAAGGTAAATCATTCAGAGGTTGCTTTCAGCAAATACCAGTTTGTTGAATTTACAGGAAGGGCTGCAGTTCCTCTAAGCACATGATGCTTTCTAACACATCACAGGCATCTTTAATAAAAACAATAAAAAACACATGAAAACAAACAAATTCCTTTCCTTCCAAAATATCCACACAGGAAAGCACTATGTAGCTAAGTGTGCTAAATACAACTCTGCCAGTAGCTTGTGTACCAAATTATGCTCACTGAGTTGTGGATATCCTTTTTGAAAATGAGGGCCTAAGAGTCCTTCTTTCTGCTTTCAGTATAAGTTGAAAAAACCAGACATATTTAGCCATCAGCTGCCTAAGGAAATGTCACTTACCAATGTTTAGGATGATAGATTGTGTCCTTTAGATGTACCATTCTCTCTCCTTCCTCTCCAAGGAGATCCATTCTCAATTTTTTACCCTTAAAACCTAAAAGAATCATAACAAAAGCTTCTCACTTAATTAATCACTTCCACTTCCTCCATTTTGTGAGCACTCACATAGCGTAAAATGCAGTGCTGATGGCACACTGCTCTTTGTCCACATGTGAGCTTAGGAGCAGCTACACTGGTCAAGCAAGCAGAACTGCCTTTTTAAAAATTTAAAAGAATAAAACTTTGTCTCAACTGCTTTTAGAAATACCTACAAAAAAAGAAGCTTGTCTTCCACATATAAAATTACTTCTGAAATGTTGTAACAAGTTTTGGATTATCAGCACTCAAAGAGAAATGAGACCAGGAAAAATGAGAAGTCTAAATCAACAACTTCCCATAATCCGTGATTAAATGGGCTGGAATATTAAAAATTATTCACAAAACTATATGAATGGGTATTGAGAATCATGTTACAGCTAAGATTGAGTGGACAGGTGTGAAGACAGCCCAAGCCCAGCTTGACCAGCTCTGAGCCATGGTAATAAAACCTGTGACTGAGGTGCCTCCTGCAGAGTCGGTGCTCTCCAGTGTTCTGCACCACGTTATGCTGGGTTGCAGCACCAGCCCTGGCATATTATTTGCTGTGTGCGGTGACAGAGTATTTGGAAGGTGAGGCTTTCGAGGCCTTCAGTCTTACAGCACTGTTATCTCCACCTGAATGTCAGCTATAGTCAGTGTGGACTAGACTTGGTACGTATAGATGTTTTTGCTATAGTTTATGAGTACTCTCCATAACAGAAATATGTCTCTGAGACATCTGAGTTGGGTCTGAGTAGCCCTGGGGATTCAACATTGTGGAAATGAGCTAACACTGCTTCTGGATTTGAAGTGGCCATACAGATAACGTGTCAGTGTTCGCCTGCAATACGCCTGAGCTAATTACTCTTCTGGATTCAAACATGCCAGCCCTGGTCTGTCTGTGTCTACACAGACAACAATTGCCTGCAGATAGTGTTGTACTGTTATGGATGCTTCGGACATATACAAAGAGTCAGTCAGGAACCTTCCATTCATCATCTTGCACAGAGAACAGGAAAACCAAACCCACCTTAACTCTTTATTGCTCTCTTTTCTTTTTTAACTTTCACGTTACATCTTCAGTCAAGTTTCCTGCACATTCTGTGTTCTGTACCAAGAGCATCAGTGTCAACCAGCCAGAGTAGGAAAGCTCCTGAGATTAGGCACTGCCCTGGGAGAAACAGTACTGGATCCTACCAGAGATTCTGCAGGTCGGTAGCACATTACTGAAAATGGACAGCAACAGATAGATGTAAAGGAAAAGTGAAGGAAAAGAACCAAACCAACAAGCAAATATTTGATACTTACCCAAACTACTCCATCTCAAATGGTTTGTGGCTCAGGAACATCCAAAGTGTTGTCTCATGCTTAACAGTCACTGGTTATTGCCATGAATTTAGCTGGTGATCTTAGCAAACTTAGAGCATCCACACTTCTGTTGTTTCATTTGTACGAAGAACTACTTCTCTCTGATCATTTTGGAGCTGGTACCTACTACCTTCATTCAATTCCCACTAGCTCCTAAACTGGAGGAGAAAAAGTTGTTCCTTATTTGCCCTTTTCACACCACTGTTGATTCCATGGACGCCTGTCCTACTGCTCTTTTGCTCTGGGACCTCCTTCTAATTTGTAAACTAACCATTTGATTCTGTATTGTCCCTTCAACAAATTAAGATATGAAGACTTTCTCTTATCACAAGGCTGTTTAGTTTTTTTAAGAGGTTTTAGTGAAAGATCTTGTTAAAAAACAAGTAAGCTTTATCTTTTCCCTTATATTTGCATAAGGAATTCCCTAGGTCACTTAAATTATTTACCCACTAGTTTTGCTGTTTATTATAGCTTTAACTCATTTTCCTGCTACAAAATCAGTTTGTTGATCTGCGCTTCCACAGATCTGTTATTTCTAGGTATTTGGTATCACGTTAGCTGCGTTCTTGTCCGTCAGTACAGCAGCATTTTGAAGAGGCATTGAAGAGGGCTAATACAGGTTTAACTCCTGTTAACATGATCGAAAGGGAATTGAACACACTTCTCACCTGGCAGCCCTGGTTCCGAGTAAAAGTAAGAGCATGGGTCCTCCTTCAGTTTTTTTAATCATGTCCTTTGCTTCTTCAGCTTCTTTTTACATATCCATGAAAATAAACTATTTTGCATCAGTGGAATGCTGTGTACATTGCATCACATCAGGCAAGAGAAAACAAAAACAATTTATTTTGGTTCAGCCAGAATCCATTGTGTTTTTCAGGGTTGTTTTCTGGTTTGTCTTGAAAAAATAAAACCTCTATTTGCACAGTGTAATTACTTTCCAGGAAACAGATTGCAACATTTGATGCTGCTCTGAACGAGTACTAAGTTTTGATGTTTTCTTCTTTAAACTAAATACGATGTCTCGGTTCATACATCTGTGAGATCAAAAATGCACAGTTCCAAAGCACTGGGTAGGAAATCTCTCAGAAAAGCCCAGGTGTCTGAGGAACAGTTTGACAAGCGGAGAGACAAAAGGAACACAGGGAAAGGCACAATGTCAGAGAAGTGTGAAAACAAAGGGTCTGGAGGCAAGGTTCATGCTCAGTGTCATAGGGGGAATAGAAACTCCACTGGTGTCAGTTTTCTCTCTATAATGCATCTCTGTCTCACTTCATGCTAAATACATTGGCAGGTCCCATGCCACTTTTTCTTCAGTGTAAATTCCTTGTACTTCTCCAGAACTACCTGCCAACCTACAGGCAGATGAGCGGGCAGCGAGGCAAGCGGCCGCTGCAGGGTTTGCCTGCTGAACTCACAGGTTTCCTCAGAGCGGTGCAAGAGCAGAGTTCCCACAGGGCCGAGAATCGGGCTGACTGGGGTGGTAGGACCTAGCCATACCAGAATAACTTTCCTTGATTTTTTAATATATTCCTTTCAAACAAATGTAAGTCCTGGTACACAAGGCCTGGCTATAGTTTCAGTGTCTCGTTTTGCTTCAACTGATCAATGAGGGTTGTACTGAAATAAATCCAGTTTTAGCACAACTCAAAGTCTTTACAAGAAGAAGTTTTCTGTTTATTTGTTTTTAAATCAGCTTAATAAAATAATTTGACGTTTACACCTGGTATAGACAAGCTGTAGCTTCTGTGTTTTATGAGAAGATAGTAAGTTTCAGGGCTTATGGTTATGACAATAATATTAAAACTATGATTTATGATCAAAGTTTTACTAATGTGTCTATATCCAGCTGTTGAAAAATGCTGAACACTTTTCCAGCCAAGGCCTTATGGATACCTTCATTCCATGGCTGCTTTTTTTGTCCATACTTTTTTCCAAGATGCAGTATACTTCTACATTTCAGCCAACGACTCCAGTCTCATGCTATATAGACTGTCAGTTGATTCTTTGTCTTCCTGCTTTTCTGCAGCATGCCAACAGTACTTCTTGCTCTCCAGCTTTCTTCTGGAGAGCAATTTAATTGCGTTTGAATGCCTGGTCCCTGGACTGTTCTCCGGAGCCAGGTAGCTGATGATCAGGAAGCCAGTCTTTGGAGTCCAAGATTGCAGCTGGAAGCTGCTGGAACAGGGTAACCAAATACAAGCTGTTGAAAAATAGAGCAGTAGCAGAGGCTGATAAAGATGAGCTGCAAAAGACAGTCTTCAGATTCTCCCTCCTCTGGAGACCCCAGATTTACAGGGATTATTATATTTTTTTTAATTAAAAATAAAGTGTACTTGCTAGTGGGGTCTGGGTGCTCCCCCACACAAGACAGTACGTGGAGCTTCGCTGCAGTTTTCCTTCTGCTCCCACTGAAGTCAGCTGGAAATCACAGTTGATCTGGATGGAAACAGAATCTACACAAAATTCAATTTGCTTTTCAGATGGAAGCTGACAAGGATTTTACCACTTGTCAAAGATTCCTTCCTGTCTTATGCAGAACTTTGTATTAACAATATAAGCTGGATTTTCCACACTAGCATGTGTCCACAGAAATATTAGAACTGCCATACCTGATCAGACCAGTGGTTCATCTAGGCTAGTATCCTTGGCTCCAGATCCCTCATAGGAAGGTGCAAGAAAATTCATAACATCAAATCCCAGGGGAAGTAGCTTCCTAATCTTTGGCAATTTTTGGCTAGCTATTGCCCTGAGCATGAGTGTTTATATTCCTTACGCACATTTATCCTGTCTAGGTGTCATCTATCATGGATGTTCTATTGTTTGAACTATTCTCTACAGGTTTCGGCATAAAGGTCACAATAGGACAGAGGTCATAAGTCACAGCAGATCAAAAGCCATAGCATGTCAAATGTTGTAATATAATTCATGCTCGTGTATACAGCACATACATAAAGTGATAGCTCACGCTAAGGCATTGCCTCACATTGCTCTTACAGCTACAGCTCCCCTAAGAGCGTTATAATATGCTATTGACTTTCTTGTGGATTCATCGTGCTGTGAATTATTTCTGGCCAGCGGAATGCATGAGTTACCTTTTGGGTATTACTTAAGCAGGCGTCTTGTGATTTTGCCAGAGATCTTTTTTGCAGGAGTCAAGGTGCGTATTGTTTCCCCCCCGTTTTTTTTTTTTTCTGAAAAAAATAGAAAAAAAAAAGAAAGGAAAGAAACTGAAGATTTACACTTTGGCTTAAAGATATATTTGGTATATGAAAACAGCTCTTTTTTTTTTTTCTCCCATAAAAGAACTGATCCCGTGGTCTCAGCGGGGATATCTACGTGAAGCCATATTCAATAAAGCTTAGGTGCCACAATTTTTCTCTATTTCCTTTTAAGCCGAAGAACAGACAACTGCAACATACCCTTTTGTCCCCAACATCCAATCTTTTTAATTTCCTATATGCAGTTACTCACTTCTTTTTCCCCTCCCTCTTTGTTCTATTCCTCTTGGAAGAAAAAAGAGATAAGGAATAAACCAAAAAGCACTGTAAATGATCCTCTTCCTAAGGCTGCTTTACTCCTAACTGTTCGACTTTTCACCCTTCGAGTGCTTAGTGGAAAAGCCATTACTTGCTTGCCAAGGAAAAAGCATTTAATGAATCACAAAATCATTCAATTATTCTCAAAAACACTTCACATCACACATCTTTTTCCAAGTAAAGTGTGCATTTTTCACATTTAAATGGTGCATAACTGCCTCATACGATGTGTCCCTAGAGTTAGAGACGTTTTAACAGAAGGGTTCCAGGAGTATACAGAGCATTTTGATATATATTAGCATTGAAGAACTCGCATTAAAGATGCAGAATTCCCTCTTCTCTCTTCACTGTCTTTCAACAATATTCATGCAAAGTTGCCTTTCTGCTGTTGTGGAACGTCTAGCTTTGTACTGAGCTGAGATCTGCATGCTTTGCTTACTTCGGCATGCTGTAGTATCACACAATAAAAATGAAGTATATAGTAAAGCTGTTAGCTAACTTCAGGCAGCAAAGCATTTAGAATGTTTTTTAAATAAAATGACAATTTATTTAGGAAGGGAAGTAAGAGACTTCCTCAGAAAAACACATTATTTTCAACTGTTATTGAGCCTGGTGCTGATCTCACTACTTTTTCTCTGCTTTTATAAGAGAAGTGCTTTCTGCAGACTGCAGTAGCTGCCATTTCCTACACAACTTTTTCTTTTTATTTTTTTTTTCCCTCTGAGGTTTTTTCTTAATGGATTTACATTGCAAAATGTTCTTTTCTGTATTTTAGGAAAACATATGTGCTTTACCCAGCAGAATCAGGTGGCTGACTTGGTTTGTAAAACTGACTTGAAGTCTGCACTTTTCCTGGGGCAAATGGGAATGGGGCTGTTTATTTGAATGCCAGTATATGAACTGCACCAGCTAAGGAGCTGGCCTTGAATTTGTAAACTTTTCTGCGCTTTTATATTCCTGTAATTTAAACAAGTGATTTTTTCCATAGCAATGATCTTTTTTTTTTTTTTTTAATTTAGTAGGAAAAAGAGTGGTATTTATACAACAGCTTTAGGCTAACTTAGATATCTAACTTAGGCACAGTTTTAAGAACTAAACCTAGGTGTTTGTACTTCGCTGCATAGCTGGCAGAGGGACAGAGGTGCTGGAGGGCTGTAGGCGAGGGGGGGGCAGCTGCAACTCAAAGCACTTAAATCAGATGCCTGAAGTAGGCAGTGCGGATAACCGTCTAGATGACTGGAATTATTGGACCACATTAGAGAGAGAGGAAAAAAGTGAGGCTGGCATATGGTGAGTGTCCTACGTATGGTATGTTGTTTAGATGTGTTTTTTCCGTTAGCATTTCGCTTTCCTTTGTTGCTCCACCTCCTCCTGCAGTCTCTCCTAACAGCAATGTTAATGCAGAAACTTCTGTGGTTGAAGGAAAGTTTCTGGACCTACGCTACTCTCAAGAGCACAAAAGTCAGGCGAAATGAGCTAGCTCTCTCTCCCATACTCTGCCTCACTTCAACAGCGCTCTGTGTGTTTGTGCGTCATTTTCTATTTCCTTTTATTTCTCTGGAGCCGATTAGGTGGTGATAGTGGGGGATTAAAATCACTTTGCCATAAAATTTACCATATTTCACCCCTCAAGAAAGTGTTTTATATTCATTCAAATGTCAATACATTTTGCAATAATTTGAAGGGGTAGACATCAATATGATAGACACGCGCTTTTCCTGCTGTATTAATTCCTTCGGTCCGGTCAAATCCTGGTCTTATCCAATGTAGCTTCAGGGGGAAGCTCCCTTGTGCTGCAAAAACCAGGCTCCACCTGGTTCCGATTAACTTTGCACTGGTTGGATCTGCCCAGTGATGGCGTAAGAAAATACGGAGCAGAGAAGCCTGCAATTGAAGCTGTAGATTCATGGCCTATAAAACTAAAAGGCTATTATGGTCATCTACTCAGTCTTTCCCTCTGTGTAAGGGGCACCAGAACTTTTCTGAATTACTTATTTTTTTGTGAACTATAGCATAGATTTTAATGGAGAAAAGCATCCGATCTTGATTTAAACCTTCCACTGTGTTTCTCCAACTACATCTTCTTACCACTGGCTTTGTTATGCCTTTGTCACCGGACTGAAAACTCTAGTGTTATCAAATTTCTGTTTCTCACATAGTTATTTATAAGCTGTGATCAAGTAGCCTGTTAAATGCCTCCCTGATAACCTAAATAGATTGAGCTCCTTGAGTCTTTCATTACAAGGAACATTTTTCCAAACCTTTCATCATTCTCGTTGCTTTCCTCTGAACCTTTTCCAATTTTTCAATGATCTCTGTTGAATTGTGGACATGTTATTTCCAGAACTGGTTGCATCTTTGCCAAGGACAGAGGTAACACAACCATACTGTATATTTGTCTGGTGATGTGCCCGTGGGTTGTATCAGATTTGTGTCTGCCCTCTTGTACTCACAGCTCTTTCCAGCTGATTATCTGCTCTACGGGCTTTTTCAGACTGACTTCAGTCTGCCGGCAGGGTCCCTACCTCGTAGCAGTGACATACAGTCTCTGTTGTTAGAGCAGTGTCTTACGCTTGTTGGGACCGAAATTTACAGTTTGTTTTACTGTGGCCAGTTTCCTGAGCAGTCTGCCTTCCACAGTGACTTGGCTCGCTCTTTATTTACTAATCTTCCAATCATTTCAAATGCAAACTTTCTAAATATGTTTTCTTCTCATCAATAAAAGAGTCACAGATAGAAAAAAAATATCACAGGGCCATGCATTTGTGGGTCACTGTTAAAATAAACACCACTGGTTATTTTTCCCCACTTATTACATGCTTGAGACTGAGATTTGACTATATTTAATAGGTACAATATTGATTTTAATAATTTTTTTTTCATCAAAATATTATGATTAACAGCTAAGGACTTTCCAATATTCCTCTGCATATTTAATGCTACTAAAATTACCTTTATCCTACCAAATATATACTCTTATTGAACGATATCTACTTAGCTTTGGCAAGGTAATTTTCCAGAAACTTCTGTTCTCACTGCTTTGATTAAAATGAACTAATATTTCTAGAAGCTGTTCCTTATTTTGTTTGAGATCAATGTGAGGCTCAAATGCCTATAGACATTTAGGTCATCACATTTATTCTTTTTAACTATTCACAAAAATTTTTGCATAGTTCTCTTGAACCACCCTAGTTCTCCAAGACATACTAAAAATCCCCACTAACCGTGCAGACAAGTTCTCTGCCAAATGTATTAAAATACCTCCATGCAAATTATTCAGGTCTACTGATTTTAAAAATGTCTGGTTTTATTAGCTGCTATTTAACGTTCTCCTGTGCTACTACTGAAATAGAGCTTCATCATAATCATCTGATATGAATACATCACTTGACTTTTCCCCAAAATACAAAAGAAAACTATTTGAGAAAGCCTTTTTTTCAGAAGGTTATTACAAAAAGTCCTAGTAATTTCCATTTAATAATGGAGCAAGGCAATTGTTAGGATTTTTTGTTCATGATATAATTTCAAAATGTCTTCATAGTGTCCTTATCTCTGTTTTCTCTTTGTGACCTTTGGCTTTCTTTATCAATGCTCTCTAATTCCCAGCTTCTAATTTACATTAATTGCTACATTTTCCCCTGCTCCTCCCTTTTCTTTTGTTTTTTTTTTTTTTAGTAGCTGCCTTCACATACAAAGTAATTTTATTATTTTCAACAAAAGTGTAGGAGGTTTTTCCTTGATTGTGACTTTTTTGAGGTGTCCTTTACAGTGCATTTAGCAGACTGAGGTCAATTTTTGATCAATTTTTTTCAATATCAGTTTTTCCCTTAATACTTTCTCCAAATAACTTTCACACTGCCAACTTTATAAAAGCTGACTGTCTTAAATCAACAAATATAAATAATTGGATTTTAATTCATTTGCTTATAACAAACATAATGAAGTTGTAGCTGTGTGCACATATGCATGTAATTTATATGTCTCTGATTCCTCTGTCACACCAAACTCTAGTAGAGAATTCCTCCATGTTGGATGCAGTTAGGGAAATTTTCATTTTTGATTTGTTTAATGTAGCTGATGTTTTATTATGGACACTCTGAGGTTTTTAGCTCATGTTAATATTATTCCATACCCCTTAAGAATTTTTTCCATGTTGAGAGATTTCATGATCTGTATGGAGGAAATACAGACTTTTAAAATTATAATTTAAACGTGACAGCAATAAGAATCTTTCAAACGAAGCATGAAAAGCGAGATATAACATGTCAGTCTGACACAGCTACAATTTGAATTAGTGCTTCGTCATAGAGTGTGGTTTTACAAATATTGACAAAGTCACTGAGAGGTGTGAAAAATTTAAAGCCCAGAAGCCATTTGGTTTTTTTGGTAGGAGTAAAGTGTAAACCTGAATTCGCAGTGTTCTCTCGTAGCCTCGGTTTATTTACAGTATCATATGCAGATTGCTCACTTCAGCGCTTTAAGCAGAAGTGTGTAACATGCTGAAAATGCAGCTACAATTATAACAAATTATAAAATTCTGGAAATGGGGTCTGAAATTCCAGCCTCTTTGAAGTCAGAAGCACTCAAACAGTTAGACTCCCAGCAGTTCTCTTCACAAAATGCTGTTCCATATTATAATGATTTAACTTGCCACTAGCTTTGTGGTAAAGTTCACTAACTGGACCATAACTCCCAATTACCTCACCCTTATTTAATCACATTTCTTAAGAGGGTAAAACCTATTAAAATGGTATTAAATAAGAATGCTTTCAGGGAATGAATCTCCTAATTCTTGCTACATGATTCCCTAGAAACATGTTTTACAGAGGAATACTGCGTTTCCATTTGTGTTGCAACCAAACTATTCTTAACAACAGACCTGAACTGAATATCTGTGGTATACGTTTCTAATTTTAGGTACAGTTGCTTTATAATGATCTGGTTTTATTTCTTCTACCCTTTATCTTTCCTATATAGATGAAAAGCTCTCCCATTCAGTCCACAGCACCTGATGCAAAAGGGAAAAGACCTCCGTGGAGATCCTAATAAAATATTGCTGATCATTCAGCCAGTCACCATCTAAAATTAATTAGTGAGGTTATAACTGTTTTATCAGCAAGAACACAATGTATTTATTACCTGTATTTAGTGATTTTATGCCAGTACCTTATGAACGTACACTACTGCCTTATGTATATGACAGTTCGGAAAGGAAACACCAAGCATAGTTGGAGAATACAATCAGTATTAAATGGATTAACAATAGATTTGGCTTCAATACAATAAATCCAGAGAGACTCTGCAAGCACAGGAACTAGCTACATTTTCTACACAGATGTATTTCCTACTATTTAATCTACATAAAACACACAAATTGAATTTGTTACTCGTATTCTGTACCATGAGGAGAGTCAGGAAAAAAATCCATACAACCATGCATGAGCGTAATGCTAAATATCAGAAAATAGCCTGTTGTGCCAATCAGACAAGTATTCACAGCAAAATGGTTATTAGGGGACATTCACACGAGCAGGAATACTCGTTTGATTTGGGAGAGTCCAAGGCTGACTGGGCCCAGTGACCAGTACACCCTATCACCCGTACAGAATAGTCCCTGAGGCTGCGTATCTGGGAAACTGGACTTTCTCTTCTCCTGCTCTTTCTGATCAGGCTTGTCTTTTTCTGGAAGCTTTTGTCAGCAATCAGATTCGCTGGAAACATAAAAGAGAAAATGATTGCTGGAGTTGTGCTGAACAAGCGGAGCGTTATCTTTCTTCTTGCTCTGTTTGCCCATGTGCACAATGAAAGGAAGCTGGCGGAGGTCCTGGTCCAGGAAAGGAATTAAGACTTTATCACCAGACAATAAGTTGAGCAAATTGCAGACCACAAACTCCTTCTCTTCAGAGTACCGCTGAAGGACTTGTGGCTGAACTCGGTGCCTTGGAGGTACTAGGAGGAAGTACAGGGAGGCTGTAAAGATGAGTAGCTGGAAAATGAGGGATGCTTGTGTGAGGTCTGCTGTCGAGCCGTGGGCAAAGAACACAAGAAAGAAACCCTGAAATTCTAGAGCCCTGAAGTCCTGGTCGTTTTAATTAGTTTCAAAAGGTGCAATAATCCATCGTACTTTTTACTCCAAAGCTTTTGGTTGTTCATGTAATAATCTTCCAAAGGAGAGCACATTTGATGAAGGGTTATGATAATATACATGGATAATGAAATATATATATAATGAAGCTGCTAACTAAGAAGAGGACTATCTGTTTAATAGTGGTTCCATTTGATATAAATAAAGGAAAGAAGATTTTAAAAGCAAGGAGTTAAAAACCAAAAATACTTCCACGACCAGTGAAATAGAATCTTTCTCCCTTCAGTCGTCTTTGTTGTCCCACAAGCCTTCCTTAGCTTCTGATTCAATGAGTGCAGGGGAGAGATTTTAATATTATATCCTGTAAAATTAAAGATCATAAAGCAGAACATTGACATGGTGACTGAACCCCTTTGAGCTTTCTAGCTGGTCTTTGGAAACTTGGAAGGAGTCCAAATTTTTGCTAACTCTTTGTTTTCAATCCAAAATAATCTGGAAATAATACCTGTAACAGGAATGATATTAATGCATACCTGCAAAAAGGACAAAAACTGGTGGCAATATGTCAGCTTAGCCTCTTCTACGAGCAATATGAACTTTACCTTAACATGATCATCTCACACAAATTCTTTCAAACGCCAGACGTTTTGAGTGTCATTTTTTTTTCCGTTACAAATTGACGCACACACAGAAACAGAACTGAAAAAGACTGAGCAGAAATCTAATCCACCAAAAACCATTATGAGTACACTGCTCCCCTAATAATCCCTCAATAAACACCTCAATAAGATATCTAGACAAAATTGTTTGAAATTCTGGTAGACTCGGTACCTCTGAAGATGCTGCAAAGCTGGTCTACTGGCACTGGTTAACCAGTTACATAAGGAACCGGGGAAATCAAGAGCACTGCTTGATTTTCTGGAGCGAGAGGTTTTCTTCTTTTCCCTACCCTTACCTAGCTAGAGGATCAAATTTTCCATGCAGACTGGCATGGTGTGGTAGATTTTCCCTCTGCTGTTTCATATCCCTGCTAATCTCTGCATGGGGAACTGCCACTAACGCCAAAGGGATGCTTGGCTTGGTGTGCTCTCCTGATAGCTACTTCAGAAATGTGGTGAGATTAAATAGCGAGGGACAGCAGCGTTTCAGTTGTGATCCATCAGGCGGATCTGAGAGGAGCCGTTTGCCCTCAGAGAGGATAGACTTTCGAGACATATGGTGCTATAATGGGGGGGTGGGGATTTTTTAATTCCAATCCACCCATTCCGGATGAGAGAGACTGAGCTAATACCCTCGTGTATGGTGCACTGCATCTAGCTACGGAAGTAGCGTTAGGATGGAATTTATGGACTCTCTAAATTGTTTGCCAGGAAATGTTTACTAGCTATGCACAATAAATGACTTTGAAAGCGTATTCCTGTATTTAATATGATATGGCTATTTCCTTATATTTGTGTCATTCTATTATGATACACCAATAAAGGAAACTTTAAAAAAAAAATAAAACAAACAAGCAATGTATGTTTGTATTTATGGGACTTCATTTGGGAAAGTCTGATTGTACTACAAATTGTACAGGGTAAACTTGCTGCATGCACCCCTGGATACACGCCATGCCTGCCGTATTAGAAATTAAATCTATTACTTACTTTTAGAGCAAAATATTCTTATGATCAAGTCAAGGTATGTTTTAAAACCAGCCTCATTACCACAGCTGCAGGGGGTCATACCTAATGAAATTACTGCACATGTATAAGGGAAGACTGCCTATCTGCTTTGCAAAACAGTACAGGGTACGCAGCCTGACAATTCAGAAATTAAACAGGCAGTTTTGGATTGCAGGCTGAAATCTTGGAATTTTGCTCTGGGATGTGACCTTTTATTCTGTACAGATCACTGTTGTACCAGGGACTACTGCACAATTTTATAGGGTGTGTTAGATTAGATACATTCCCAAACATTTTCCTCAGCTAGAAGGCAAAGTGAGAACTCTGTCTGGTAATCTGTCCAAAGAGCTTTTTCCGCTCCTTCATTTGCTTTAATGCAAGACTTTCTGTTTTTGTATAATGCATCCAAAAACTCTTCCTATTATTAAAAGAAAACAGGCACTAATATCTAATTTGTTTTAATAGTACATTCAGGGTTTGAGCCTGGAGGTATGCTCGTATTTTTGCATGGTTGAACACCCTCTTTCAGTGTATGCATGTGTGCATTTATACATCCAGTATGCGGTCCATGAATAAGGTTGTCGAAGTTCAGTACACAAATCTTTGTAGCAATGCAGTTTCTCAATTTTTGCTTGCATTTGCTGCAAATAACTACAATAAACAGGCATACTTTCTCCCTTGCTTACTATAAATATAAAAGCGGAGATTAACTGATAAAAATGAATGAAAGAAAATTAAACTCAACTTCTATAGCAGTTCATTTAACAATTTGACTGCAATGAAATTTGGAAAATGCATTAATAAAATATTTTATCCACCAGGTCTCTTTCACACATTTGTTTCAAAACGCAATTTTCAGTGGTGTATTTTTTTTTTTTTTACTGCAAGGAAGAGTAAGTTTAGCTGCCCTTTTTTTGATTGCTATTACAGTCTAACAGTGAAGCTGATCCTGTGAGGTCGATGGGGAAAAGACTCAGCAAGGTCAAGTGTGAAGACAGTTCGTGCTGTAAAACATTTAAAAGATGAATTGTGTCTCTAAAATGTTTTCAGAGTCTCTACAGTAGTAAAAGTATATGAAGAATATATTATTCTGTAATACCGCTAGAGGTAAAAAGTGGTAAGAAGAAAGAGGCACTAGAAATTTCTTAGTGACAGCAAAACTTGTCTCTGCAAATGGGAATGTGTATGTTTGGATGCACTATGAACACATGATTCATACCATGGGATAGTAATTTTCATTCAAACTTAATTGTTTCAAATGAAAAAGCTTTAGATAAGATTTTTTTTTATACTGTAAGTATTTATCTCAGCTTAATCTGACTGCCTACGACTATTGAGATGAAAAATCCAAAAAGCTTCCAAGGCAGTTCACCTGGACAGTGTCTGCTTTACTAGTTTTAATCACAATTGCATTGGGTATCATAAAGGAAAAGGCACGGCTTTCAGCATAACTTAGCCAAGAAGCTGACATGTCTCGTGCCTTTCTCTTCCATTAGAGACGTGCTATGCCTCCAGATGCGGCAGTCTGGATTTAGGGGCATATAGTGCTCTTGCACAAATAAGAGTTACATATGTTACGAGTTAATTCCATTTAGTTGTGTTCTCTTGCACATGGCATTTTGAAACAGTTAGATGGAAAATATTTTTAGTTTACCATCTTGTATTGAAATATACGTGGATTATTAAATAAAATCTGAATCCCTAAGTGATGTGTTCTACAGCTCAAATGCACAAATGCATAAAGTTCTTGGACAAAATGCCTATGAGGGAATTGCACAAATTCAGACAGTGTCCCCACGTGCTGTGTTTTGCCTTTGTGTCTCAGTCAGCTGAAAAGTATGCCAAATAACCTACCTCTTCTTTGCCGTGCAGCTGAGCTTCACCGAGCCCACAGTGCTAGGCGCTTTCCCTTTGGAAAAGAAGGGGTAGGAATAAATGGGCTTCACACTTCTATTGTGGGCATCTAACTGAAATGAAATATATGAGATGACAGGTATCAGTGAAGAGAGGAAGGTGGCTCCTGAGAGTGATCCAGCATGCCAAAGTCCGCTGTGTATACTTAGATGGTGTGAAAGCACCTCAAAGACAGTCCCTTACTGGAACACTTTACTGAACCCACCCTGAGACCTGTCTGCATTACATCAAAGGATATGCAAGTGTGATCTGCAATAATGCATAACAAATACAAATATCTTGGAAAGGTTAATTTCAAGCAATAATATAATATAATATATTCACAGCTCATCAACAAAGCTACGTTCTGTTTTGGGGAAACAAAACAAAAAAAAATGGGCTTACGCAAATAAAAGTGGTTTTGGAAGGTGTCAGTCTCCTTAAGGTATGCCACTTGGACGGTTCCTCAGGATAGTGAAGAACTTGCCTTTTTTTTTTTTTTCGCTTCAGTATTGTCATTGATGCCGGCAAACTTAGAATAGTTTCCTGAATCAGAATCTTTGAAAGGGATACCTTTTAGTGATGTGTCTGCAAATTAAGCTCTTCTTGGCATGTATTTTTTGGGGAAATCTAGCTTGCTTTCCCGCCCCCCATTCTTTCACAAGCCAGAATGTCTGCATCTAAAAAAAACCCTGGTTAATCTAAAATGATAATTATTTCAAACAATTATTACTTTGGATTTGATTTCTCCCATCCAGTATCTGTTGTTAGCGTTATCTGACATTAGACTTTGAGGAGCATGACGCAGCTATGCATAAAAAAAGTACGTGCAATTTTAAGCTTTTTGTTTCCTACAGCTATTATTAATTAAGGTTCCAAATCTCCGAATGCTTCTAGTCAAGCGAATCTCCACAAACGCAAACAGGACTCTGTAAAAACACAGGAGTACTCCCATGTGAAACTAGTGAAATGAATAGAGCCTGAACTCTTCAGGGCAGTGAATCTCTTTCTGTTACGAATACTAGCTAGTGAAGGGTTTCTGCTCCAAGTCTAGAGCTCATCACACCATAAATCATAAGCAAACACACCTGCACAGTAAGTGCCATAATCCCAGCAGCTATTAAAACCCAGATATTTTGTAGTTAGTTATTCCTCGTGCATGGATAGATGCATATGTGTCTTTTCTCGCTCCAGAGCAGAGAAAATTAGAAATTACTAGGAATGCACACTGTGAGTAGCACTTTACTCATTAATGTGTAAAAGAGGAGATGAAGATTAGTGACTTATCACCCTCCTAATGTCCCCTGAAGGAAGCAGAATTATGAAATATGCCCCCTGCTGCTGGTCCCGCAAAGGGCCTGGAAGTATTAGCCAGGGGCAATAAATATTTCAGGTAACTGTGGTGTTTTTTTCTCTAGTTTCGTCTTTGTAATGTAAGCATACTGTATATTTACCCAGCAAATGGGTAAATATAGTGTAAAACATTTGATACATAAAGATTTGAATCATCTGTATTTTTTATTCCGGATGATTAAAATCCGAAGTAAATCAGCAAAATATTAACTGTGCAGCACAGTAAGAATTAAGCATCGTTAAAAATACAGTGTGCTGAAAATACACTCGCCTTTCTTCCGCGCACAGCCGTGTCTGTATTTGCAATGGGGGGCTCTGGTAAAATGTCTTTCGAATACATATACAGATCAACATCCACAACACAAATTGTATCAAATAATAAATAATATGTAAAAATACAAGCCTTTCTTTTTTTTTCTTTGTGATTAGTAATTTTAATAGGAGAATGGACTGAGTTTAGTGTCTAACTGTCAAGATCTGGAGAAAACAAAATGGGAAACATATTTTTCAGGCATCATTGACTTGCCTGCACATGCACTTTGAATACATTTCTAAATACAAATGGAAGATACGTGTTATTAAAGTATCCTACAAGGACTGTGATAACTGTTTTTTAGTTCAGCGTTCTTAAGTGGAGATAACACTAGAAAGAATGAAACAATTGTTAAATTGCAATATAACATGCAGATTGGGAAACAAATAGTGTTGTGCAAGATGGTTCAGTTTGCAAATAAATTGTCTATTTAAAACAAACACACACCAAAATTTTGAAGAGAAGTTCTTCTGGAGCTTTTGAGTATCTAATGTGGAATGCAAGTTTCCCATAGCTTAAACTCTAAAAGCATTCCTGAAACATCATGGTTCAGGTGTGAAGCCTCAAGTACATTAACCATTTTAATATTTCATAGGTTTATTTAAATTAAATAGGAAGCATAAGATATTTTACTGGTTAGAGTGAGCTGGCAATTCAAAGAACATTTAATGATGTAATGCAAACTTGTAAATCATTTTCAGTGGGGGCCTCATAGTTCAGCACAACTTTTATGTAATATACTAAATTGCTGGCATAGCTTTAAAATTTGTAATACTTGCAGATCATGAAAATTAGAACAGAATCCATATGTATACAGGAGAAGTAGCTGAAAACATGAATTCAGGCTTAAAGATTTTATAGATATGTTGTAGTCTTTAAAGCAAAAATTGTGTCTTGTAAGTGTTAAACCATGGCACATGTAAACGTTAAAATGGGTGAAATGGAAGTACACCACAGAAATGCAATGTTGAAGTTATGTGGTACGCGTTGTGGGAGTGTAATTTCTCACAAAAATTGTTTTTATGGCAAAGTATAGTGAAGATACTGGTATAGCGTAGTTTACGAATGGTGAATATGGTTATCATCATTCTTAAGTAGTCAGGGATTCGGTATTTTTGACAAGTCAGTCAACAAATTACTCATTTTCTGTGCAAGGATTTTCAGTTAAGGCATTCAAGCATCTCCGAAATGATGCATAATCCTCAGGCTTTATTACTGCTTATATCTGTAGGTTTCCATTGCAGCACAGGTATCAAGAGAAACGAATTATATTGCTTCTGTGGGAGTTAAACAGGCAAAATTTAGGGGAAAAAAGGAAAGACTGAAAATAAACATACATCTGTTGTGAATCTGGATTGACTCTAAGGTTAAATAATGATGCCTGCCTTCACCAAATTGCCATGGAAAAATACGAACTGATCATAATTACAGTACAATAAAACCTCGTCTTCTTGCTTTGGTAGGCTCTAGAGTACAATGAAATCTTTTGCTAAAATAAACTGAATTCATATTTGTAAGCTTTCTCTGTGACAGTAAGGAGAATATTCTTAAATGGCACAAATTGCCCTCTTTTGCTGACTTCCACAAAGTTCTGACAATTTGTGTGACTCAAACGGTGGTCCCCAAGTACGACCATCTGTCTGATTTTACTGTAATACGCATATTGCAAATATGCAAACCACACGCTAGAGAGAACTGTTCGAGAATCCTACCTACAATCTGATAAATATTGAGGAAGGTGGTTCTTTCAGCCTCCATTGTAAAAAAATGAGTAAGACTACAAAGGTCCTGAAGAGGAGGAATTGTACACCGGTTCATTCAGGTCAGTTTCATATGATCTCTTTCCCCGTAAATCTTAAGTTTAAAGAAAAAGAAAACCCCACCAAAACCAAAAAACACGGAGCGAATGCAAATATTAGCCCATACATGAAAATACAAATGATGTTCCAAACTGTGTTGGCTCCAGATGTTTCTATGAGTTAAATGGTTTACTGTTTTCATATATTTAAAACGTTCTGTTTTTTCACTTGATGTTAGCAGCTTTGGGCAAACTTGATGGCATTGATTTCAGTTACGGTTTTGTACCACATGTGGGTGAAATGCACATACTGAAAAGATACACCACGAACAAGAATTCGGTCGTTAATATTGAGAGGTAATAGCTGCTTACACTTTCTTCAGCAATTATTTTGCTGAAAAGCTTTGCGCTGAAGCTTTCTTTAACTGAAAAGTTATAAATTTTTATAAAGGATGGTATCATGTAGCCGTAATTATTTGACAACTCCACGCAGTAACTTCTTGAATCATTTCAGTAAGCGTTTGAAGTTGTTTATTTGCCTCAACATTAGTTGCCTATATTTGTATTCTCCTCATATAGTTTAAAATGAAAGCATAAAGCTCTATAGAGATTTGTATTCCCAGTTCTCGCGTGCTTAAAATCTCTTATCAAAGGGGTAAGAACAGTTGGTGTAGGACTTGTGTACTTATTAGGGGACTCGGGAGCCCAGGGAGGCACGGTCCCGAATATTCCGACGGGGCTGCGAAGCTAACGGCCAACACCTCGCCGGCCACTGCAACTTTGCAACTGCCGCCTTCTTTTTGTTTTTTTCACTTCTTCACCTTTTGGAGCCTCTCCTACCTCTCCCTAAAAAAGCGCTATTTGGCTCCGTCTCTTATTTCTCTTGGAAACCTAATCTTTCTCCCTCCCCCTCGCACCCTCTCACTTTCTTCATTGTGCTTCACTCATTTCACTTTTTCTAGTCCTGTGCGAGAAATCCTGTGCGGCCATCCCCTAGAATTAAAAAAAAAAATTAAAAAAAAAAAGGCATTTTTTTTCACTCCGGCTTGGGTCTGGGACTTCCCCGGCCCCTTCGCAGCCAGGGCTCCAGCGGCGGCGGCCCTTGCGGGGGGGACCTGGCGTTCCCGCTCCCCCCCGGCCCCGGCCCCGGCCCCGGCCCCCCCGACGGCGCCTGGCCCCGCGGCCGGACCGGGCGGGCCGACAGCAGCAGGTTGCGGGGAGCGGAGCGGTCTCCGAGGTGGGGGAGGGCGGCCCCGCCGCTCCCCGCGTTCCCACCTGGGGCCGGGGCCGACGGGGAGACGGGGCCGGGGCCGGCGGGGCCGCGGGCGGGCGCGACCGACCGGACCGCACCGCACCGCGCCGGCCCCGCGTCGTGGCACTGCCCAGATGCGGGGGCCGGAGCCGGCCCTCTGCTCGTAGCCCGGAGAGGCAGCGAACCCACGAGGGGGTCAGCCATCGAGTTTTCTTTGTACTCCTCGCTTTTAATATTAGAGCACATATTGAAGCGATAAACACAATGAAAAGCACAAAATATTTCATCAGTGTGGTAACTGTAGATTTCCTTTATTCTGGAGAAATACCGAGTTTTGAACAGTGCGCGGAGGCAGCAGCTTCTGCTTCGGACGCCGCTCTCTTTTTAAAGACCGCGTCGTTACAGTTAAATCTAAAGACAATTTTTTAAAAAAGCGTTAGATGTCAGAAAAGGGGGGAAAAAAAATCTTACCGTCGAAAGACTGCTGCAGGTTCCAGCTCAGTCTGAAACTGCAGGGAAAAGTGGAGCAGCTGCTGAACAAAAGTTTAAGATTTTTTTTTAGAAAGTCTGCAAAACTAATTTCCCACAAAATAGGACTCAATTTCCGTTTAAGAAACTAGCTCTTGCAAATCTCATGTAATTCATGATTTCTTTTCCAATAGCAATTGAAATTCATTTCATCTTTCGCACATGGACCCAAGAATTTAGACTTAAGTTGCAGGAGCGCGATGGTTTTCCTCTTTTTTTTTTTTTTTTTTTTAATTTGGATTTGGGAGAGGAGGAGGAAGGTAGAGCGAGGAGGAAGGGCCAAGAAAACAAACGTTTCCGCAGCGGGCACCTCTTTGGTCGGTGATCAATAAATGCGTTATCCTGATTTAAACCAGTTAACAGCTGCCTGCGTGGCTGCTGTTAATTCCACTACGGGCATGTTAAAAACAAAACAAGAAAAGCCAAGCCCGGACTCCCTCGGTTGTCCCGCTTGAGCCGCTAAAGACAGAAAGGAAGAAAACGAAGATACGGGGAATAAAACTCACGCGGGTTCTCGCTTTGCGGGGGCGGGGGTCAGGGAGGGGAACTTTTCTATCTCCGGCCGGGCTTGGAGGGCCGGTGCGCGCCGGTGGCTTCGTTGCGGGGCGGGGAGGGGGGATGCGGGGCGGGGTGCGTGCGGGCAGCCGGGGCGCTGGGTGCGGCGCCGAGCGGGCGAACGTCCCGCACCCGTCCCGCGCTCCCACCTGGGCGCGCAGGTGAGGCGCAGCCGAGCGCCCCCCGCCCCCGAGCAGACCCTGCGGGTTTCGCTCCACGTCTCTATGGCGCTGCCGGGCCTGCTCCCCCGGGGGCGGCGGCACCCCGAGCGGCCCCGCCAGCCCCGACGGGGCGGTGATGGCCCTGCGGGGGCACCGCCGCCAGCCGCCCCCACACCCCCCCAAACCCCGCCCGGGGGGCGCGGGCGCGCGGCCCCGGCGGCAGGGCCGGGCCGGGCAGGGCAGGGCAGGAGGCGGCTCCCCCCCCCCCTCGGAGCCGCCCCCCGCCGCTGCCCCGGCCGCCCGGCGCTGCCGCCCGCTGACGGAGCGGCTGGGCGCGGGGATGGCGCTGGCGGTGCGGAGGGAGCTCGCATGTGGTCAGCGCCGCGCCGCTGAGCCAGCCCCCAGCTCACGTTACACACTACTGTATTTATAACCTCCCGGAGCCGTTTCCCCCTCCGAGCAGTTCTCCGGGACCACCTTCTGTTGGCTCCAGCCTCCGCCGCTCCTCGACACCCGAGCAGCGCGGGGAGAGGCTCGCCTAGGTCCGAGCGCCTGGCGCAGCGGGGACTGGCCGCCAGGGCGAAAGACCTGGATTATCTGAGCTCAGCCGCCTGCTGCACAGTCTGTCCCTGCCGGGTTTTTTTTTGCGGGGGGGGGGGCAAAAAAAAAACCAAGCCAACCCCCAGCCCCGCTCTGTTTACAAGTGAAAGTTGACAAAGGGTGGTGAAGTTGGATCTTTCCTAAACTCTCCTGCCTGGAAGCTGAGACTTGCATGCCATGGATCACACACTCTTTGGCTGCCTGCGCAGCCCCCATGCCACCGCGCAGAGCTTGCACCCTTTCTCCCAGTCTTCTCTTGCCCTGCATGGAAGATCCGACCACATGTCCTACCCTGATCTGTCTTCTTCTTCTTCCTCTTGCATAATAGCGGGATACCCCAATGAGGAGGGCATGTTTGCCAGCCAGCATCATAGGGGGCACCACCACCATCACCATCACCACCACCACCACCACCAGCAACAGCAGCACCAGGCTTTGCAGACGAACTGGCACATTCCTCAGATGTCGTCTCCTCCCGCCGCGGCCAGGCACAGCCTCTGCCTTCAGCCCGACTCAGGAGGACCCCCGGAGCTGGGCAGCAGCCCCCCCGTCCTGTGTTCAAACTCCTCCAGCCTGGGCACTAACACCCCCACGGGGGCAGCGTGCGCGCCAGGGGACTATGGCAGGCAGGCTCTGTCCCCGGTGGAAACAGAGAAGAGGTCCGGCAAAAGGAAAAGCGACAGCTCAGGTAACGGCTCACGCTTTCCCCCCGGCGGGGCGGGACACCCGGGGCGGAGGGTGCCGGGGGGGAGCGGCGCTGCCGGGCCCCGGGACCCCGCCGCGACTCGGCCCGCTGACACCGGGCTGCCGGGTCCCTCCTTTCCTCGAGCGCGCTCTCGGGCTCTCCGTCATTAAAGCCAGCTTGATTAGGGCTACGGGGGAAGAAAATAAAAAGGAAAAACCCAGCACGTGATGGAGCACGAAACCAAGGTGGTGGGGGTCGGGGGCGGGGGAGAGTTTCCTACGGCCGGGTAGAGAAGCGTTTGTAGTTTCGGTGAGGATTTTAGCATCTGGCCCCGCGTCCCCCTCCCCCCGGCCCGATCCGCCACCTCTGCTTCGAAATTCAGAGCGCAGCGCGCTCCTGCCCTGCGGTGCCGAGCCCGCTGCGCAGCGCTTGGGAGCGCGGCCCTGGGCGGCGGGCTCGGCGGAGGGGCCCACGCCTCGCTGCACCCCGTCCTCGGCGCGCAGGGGGCAACGTTCGGAGTCTGTGAAGCCGACGGGTGAATCGGGGTTTTCGAAAGCTGCTCCTCTTCGGTTTGCTGCTGGCGGGGGCGGAGGGAAAGAAGGAGCTGTCTGGCTTTTAGAAATCACTGCAGTTCTTAAAGACGAGCGTAAAAACATACAGACCCGCAGTCATTCCAGGGCGATGATCTGGCATCGCTGAGCGCACGAGAAAACTTGACATAATCTCCGCTTTTTAAACTGGCCAAGCCTGTCGAAGTCCCGCTCTGACAAAAGCCACTTGGCGAAGGGAACGCGACTGATGGCACTTCCGTTAAGAGCGCACGTAAACCAGGGGGTCATCAAAAATATACTGAGAGAGGCCGGAGGCACTTGAAAAAGAGAGAGCTCAACAGTTTGAAAACTGACAAGCAGGCGTAGCGAATTGTTTGTTATCGAGGAAGAGAAAGCGAAAGGCTTTTCCAGATATTTATGAAGTTCAGAACTGAAACTGTGACCTCTTTCACTCAAAATGTTGTGAGCTCGGTAAAGCGGTAAGCAACAGAATCTGTTTTAATAAATAACCCTCAAGGATATCACCATTTTATTAATTGTCAGTTACATTAAGAAACATTTACATCAGTTCAGGACGGGTTTAACTGAATTTCGTCTTACACAAGCTTGTATATGGGCTGAAAACTCTTCCGAGATTAAAAGCCGTATTTAGTTAAAGCACTGGTAGCGAAATCTGTGGTTGCATCTTCATTATGTTTTACCAGATGAAAGAAATTCTCTGATTTCGTGAGGTGTACGAGCAATGCTAAAATTCGAGTCCCCATTACTACTGGGAAAATAACTGGATGCCTGTCAGTGTAAAGGATTCATTGTATTTGCCTGTCTATTTAAAGTTCAAGGAAAAAAGGAAATGGTTCCCTTTCACTATCAGGGAAGTATCTGTATCGCTTTCTGTTTATTGCAGTTTGCGATGCAAACCAAAAAAAAGACAGTGGGGAACGTCCCAAACCTTGCCCTGAAGTGACTGGAGTCTTCCACTGGATTCGGTGGGAGAGGGTTCGAGCCTTTAGCCATGGCTGCGCTTATCTTGCGCTGTGCTCCGAACCCCACTTCCTAAGGCTTTCTGAAGCTCAAGGCAGGTAACTACTTCCTCATCCCTTCCACTAAGAGGAAAATATTACGGCCGTTCACACGACTGTGAATCTGTCAAACTGAAAATAGGCGTCTTTTGCCAGCAAGTGGGTAGCTGCTGTATCTATGGTTTTTCTTTGGGAAAAGCCTGAGTTTTGGACTGAACATTTAACCCCACCCCTTTATTAATCCTGGGCTCTGGTGCTAGATATTTAATGCCCTTCTAATGTATGGCAGCAAGAACTATTTTTAAGTTGCCACATTTCTTATTTGTCATCCATAATTGCCCCTCATTTGATTAAAAACCATACCCTTTATTTCTCATTGATCTGTTTTTTTTTAAGCAAATTACTGTACTCAAAAGAATTTCGTCCACGCCTTCCCCACGTTTTGGAGACATATTTATCACACTTGGAACTACTTCAATAGGTGTTTGTATAAAATCGTAATAGTAAATAACTAAGAAGTGAAGAGACACCGTGTAAGTTTCAGTGCCGGAATTCTGAGACAATTATTAATGCTCTTGCTTATTTACAGATATATTTCCTCTTCTTAAGCATATCACTTCAAGCCACAGAATGTTCAGTGTTTCCTTGAGCACTGAATCTGTTCCGCATTTCAGAGCTGAATTAACCTTAGGCTACCCCTTTCTTGCTCTACTCTGCTTTTATTTCTGAGTGTTTAAGATCAGGAACGTTGATTCATAAAGCAGAGTTTACAGATAGTTTAAAGAAAGTGAAATGTGAACATTGCCTGGATCATTGATCTCTCAAACTAGTAGCTGTTGCCCAGCCACGCAAATACTCCCAGAATGTACCAGCAGAGATACCCCGTTTTACCCGTTTGCTATGATGGTGGGAGTGTAACTTTTTAAAATGATAACCAAAAATCCAGAGGGCGAGCAAAATTTTGGATGATGAACTGTGTGTTTGTCCCCGTGCTTGCTCTTTTTCACTGGAATTCACATATTGCAGGGGAATGGGAGGAGAGAAATACTTTACGCTGCTATGCTCGTTTATACTTTTGTTTGGGATTGAGCAAGCAAGGTGAAATGGGCTTTCACGGTGCTTTCAAAAACTGTCTGACTTACAGTTTTCTTTTGCCCTAACCCAGGTTTTAAGCAGTTTGGGAAACTGCCTTTGAAGATACTGAATAGGCTGCTACAGAACAGGGTGAAATTGCCAACTGTTCTTGTTGTAAAGGACTGGGAAATACTGCCTGCTCAGTCATTGCCTCCTGCGTGCTGCAGCTGTCGGTGTCTCCAGGTTTTGTAGCCGCTCTCTCACTATCTTCAGAACATTCCTTTCAACCTGCGTAGGCCCAGAAGTGGGTCAGGAAACTAGCCTGCGAGTTGAGGAGTGATGCACACAAATCTTTAGATGTTAACGTTTTGCAGTGACTAATGGCATCTGCATCCTTGCCTTTGTAACTCAGCTCTGCGTACGTCAAGGATGTAGGAGTAAAAAGCTGATACTGAGTTTGAGGATAGGTTGCAAATAAAATCGCGTATTTTAAAGCGCACTAATGGTCAGAATTATCTGTACGCTAATGAGGTGCGGATGTAAACCATGCTGAGCGTATAAAAAACATATTCTTGGAGCGCTTTGTTGCTTTGTGGTACGAGTTGTTCTATATGGAATATTTTGGATTTTTCTAATGCCTCCCCTTCTCATTACTTGCCTGTGACTTTTGAGGCTGTTTTATTTCTGGTTTTTATAGCGTAGGTTTTGATTGCAGAACGATTTGACGATGCAGAACACATTGAATGCAAAATTACAACTGCGATTGGCTCGCTTGGCTTACTTAGGTCCGAGGTTTCTTAAAACTTCAGTCAGGAGAAAAGCATATTAACGCCTATACAGAAAGAGTGATCTAGGTTTACTGAGAAACGTGAAAAGGAAGTGAACCTGGTAGCCTTAAGGAACCCTAAAATACTATGGCGAAAAAAATATCCGTATTGTGCTGAAAAGACCAGGGGAGGCTGAGTACCATTGAAGGAGTCCTTCTAAGCGCTACAGCTTTTCAAACATTTAATTGCGATAGATAAATATATGTTATAAGTCAATTTGATTCCAGTTAAAGTCTAATGTAATTAAACACTCACCCCCCCAGGCATGAGAAGCTTTTTTTTTTTTTTTAAAGTTTGACATAGAAAAAATGTTTTTATATGGCGCAAATTTCCAAGGAAAGCCTAGCAGGTAATAACAACTATTCATATTTCTGACTGTATTTACAATACTATCATATAGAAGCACTGCTGTTAAACCTACAAAAACATTTCAGGAATCCAGTGTTTCAATAGCTGTTCTGCTGGTTTTTGTTCATTGACAAATCACACAAAAAGAAAACAATACTCTTTTTTCCAGTGTTTTAACATCTTTTATAACCTACCTATTCTTGACACGCAAGACGTAAAAAGTTACATCTCCAGGGAATTTATTTTAAATACATCTAAATATCATAAATCATATGTACATGTTTGAAATGGTCTCTAAAAAGCAGGTCATTTTGATAAATGATTACAAATACTGCAAAATCACGGGTTTTGAGGACTTCTGTGTTTCTGAAACACATCAGTAAGAAAAATGAGCTGCACACTTGTAGTCAGAAAGAACGGTGTAACTGATTCATCAATGTGTCTGTGCTTTTCAGCGTGGTTGTAAACGGAAGCAAGAAAAAATACACAATAAAGCACAGTTTTTCTGGAAAGAGTTAATTTGTTTGGCATCCAGAAACCAAGCATCACTTAACATTAAAAAATCCAACAACAACAAAAAAACACTTCTGTAGGTTTCATAAATGAAGGAAATTCAAAATATGATGAATAACAGTCATAGTTTTAGGAGAAAATCTTTAAGGCCAATTGCTTAGCAAATGTTGGGCTACCCAGTGGCTGCTTGCTGGATTGTTTAGTAGATGAAAACTTGCAATACGTTCACTTCTGCTTTCAGGAAATATAATCAGGAACTTTTCTAGGACTGTGCAATTTTTAAACACTGTTTTACTAATACATTCTCAGAATTCTTTACCCATAGCCAAGGAGTAATTTTGTGTGGACAGAAATAAGTATGACCTCTAATTATGTATTTCTGTCTGTTTATATATATCATTCAGTAGGATTTACACTTCCCCCTACCCCAACCCGCCTTTTTAGAAACATCGGGATCCCAATCCAGAAGTTCACTGGAGCACAAATGTTTTTGTGAGAAGGTCTATTGACTCTAGTGGAACTGCTGAAGTGCTCAAGGGTTTTTAAGCCTTTGGAGCTTAATTCTGTTACTCTGTTTTAAATCCTTGGCACAGATATGTAATTGCATGTTATTCTTTTATTATTTGGTATTAAGCACTAGCAAGGATCCCAGTCTTCAAAGCAAAGTCACCGACGGGTCTGGATGAGTAAGCAGTGTGGTACTAGAACGAAACGCAGAAGGAGATATGGACACATGGGGATTAAAGACTCAAACATTCTGGCAATATCTGGAGAAAATTTCACTGAAACTTTCCAAAAAAATCATGGTTGTAGTTACCTTTCAGGATTTTCGAGATGCTGTTGCATGGTAGGGAAAGAAAAATGCTTTATAATTCTTGCAGACATTTTTTTGTAAAATGTTAGGATTGCCTGACTGTTCGAGCATTGCCAGTTGAGCATGATAAATATAAATTGAATTTTAATTCCATTGGTTTTAACATCCTAGGATAAAACTTGTCCTAACATACCTAGTATAACGTCTCGAGTATTTTGCACAGTAAGTAATCAGATTCCAGATTTTTTTGTCAGACTTGTTGCCCTTTGTAGACATGCTAGTTATTTAATAAGTACTTTTTACTTGAGCCTGTTAATCTACATAGAGTTTGTCGTTTGGAAATACTCATTCTTTAGTGATGTGATGACTTGATATGCTGTATCTTTGAAGTTCTCAAGAGTAGGATTGAGCTCTGTGTCTTGAAATTCAAGGGAAGGTGACAACATTATCTTTGCTGCTGTCTGCTAATAATGTGATGTTGCTCACCAGATTAGTGCTTTCAGCAAATACAATGTTACACGGCAGTATGAATGGTCGCTGTAGCGTGTTTCTCTCAGCAGCAAAATGTATTCTACCAAGCAGTTTTGCTAGTCTCGGGAAAGGAAGCGAAATAAATCCACATTTGTATGCTGGAATGAGCAAAGATTTAATCCATCAGTAAAATGTAGTTATGATGGGGTTGGGTTCAATCCTTATTTTTGATGTGTTATTCTGTGTCCTTGTTCTAATACACTTAAGAATGCAACTTGAAAGGACACGAAAGGAAAGTCATATTTTTAAAAAATAAATACTTGCATATGTCGCTAATAAGGTTTCTAACTAAAATAGTGTGGTGTTAGAGAAGTTTGATAAACCGTGCTTGAGGCTCCTTCATTATGTCAGTGCACAGCCGGGCATAGAAGCCAGCCTTACGATCTGTCTCAAGCCCATACCCTATCCTTTTATGTCTGTTTCCCCAACCTATACAATGGCAATACCAGTGCTTTCCTTCCATTTCTAAAGTACTGCAAGTTTTTGTTTAAAGAAAAGCTGTGTGTGCATGGGTGTGTGCGTGCGTGTGCTTTTTTTAGTAGGCTTTAAAGACTTACAGATCTGCATCACCATTTCTCAAGTATTGCTGGTGGCAGGGTAGGAGTGACATGGCACGCAGCTACCCCACGGAAAAAACCTTCCTCTCGCTACTCAGCAGGGTGATCGCATCACTTTTGCCAGCATCAGCTTGCGTGGCTGCATAGGTGTGCACAGCAAGAAGTCATTTGGCTTCTGCAGTGACTGTCTGGGGTCTTTGATGACCAGATAGCTGCTTTTCTATTGTATTTAACAAAAGTTTGCATTAAAAAATAGCCTGATGTAATTGTGTTGGATGCACACAGTCTTGTCTTGTATGTATTTTAGGTATTTGAATCACTAAAAAAAGTTATTAAAATAAATGGTTTATAAACGTACATGCTAAGAGAAGTTTCACCTGGAAGATATTGGTGAAAAAGCTCCCACTGATTTTTGGTGGCCCCAGATTTCAAGACGTGTGTTTTTATGTTGAACGTAGCTTAGCTTGGGAGAAGGAGATGGACCAGTTAGCCGTGCTGGTGCGTAGCTTTTTGTGATACGCTGTCTCGCAATCTTCCAGCGGCAAACACAGCGAAGGAATGCTTGTTTAAAAAACCACTGCTGCCAGCGGTCTTCGTTTTCTAGCATTTGTTGTCCTTGTTATTTATCAATATATATTACAAAATCTACGTCTTTGATATATTTACCTAAACCTTATCCATTTGAAATAATATTTTAGTAGAAAAAAAATTTAAATCACACTGATGTTATTCAATCTCTAATAATTTAATACATATCTATCTGTAATACCACTAGTGCAGAGTTGCATCACTGTATCCTAGAATTCACCGAGTGATACAAAGTCGAACAAAAAATTATTAATATAACAGCATATAGTAGTAGAGAGTTCACTGCCATACACGAAAAGCTGCTTCTGAAGTCTTCTGCTAAACATTACAAATAGACAACTTACGCTGTCAAAAATCCACTTGTTAACATCCATGATAGTAAAGAGGTAATATTCATTGTAGATTAGGGAGGATGGCCTTCGTTTTGAGATCTTGGACCTACAGAAGACAGTATCTTACCCGCTACTTGATACATGAGTTTATTTTCTGTGTGGAATTGTGAATTTCATGAATAGTTTTGGGGGTAGGTTACTTGACTGGAAGTCATGCACATTACTAAATAGGCATATGATTATACATAAAATGAAAAATCAGAAATCACATTTGGAAATTGGGTTCTGAATATTTTGTTGTTTAATGATGAATGTAATCATTCAATAGTACGCGATCTGAAATCACTGGAGCTTCTTGCTCAATACAATGAAAAAAGCAGTCTGAACTTTCTGTTGAAAACTACCTGTGCTGAATAAACTTTGCAGTAGTAGGAAAAGGGGCCCTTAAAATACATAAACAGAAGAAAACATACATGAAAACTTAACGGTCATTTGAAAGAAAAGTTACTCTGTACTTAAACCTATGTTTCCTTTTATCTTTCTTTTCAACAAATGAAACAAAATAATTGCCCAAACAGCAGAAGAAACAAGTCTCAAAGGAATGAGTCAAATCTTTCATTTATGATGGAAAAGCGTAGTTTTACTAAACCAATAAAATCCAGTGGATTATGAAACCCTAACTGGAAGCCAAGTAATCTTTTTTCTCTCTTACTTTCTTTTTTTTTTTTTTTTTTTTTTTTTTTATGAAGCTGCTTCTTGGACTAGAGAAAAATTGGTTGATTGAACATTATTTTATAGCAAATAGGATATGAAAAACTAAAACTGAAACAGATTACTGCAGGCTTTTAAAAGTACCCTTCTTCCTTCTGCATTCTCTCAGATCTCTAACAGCTACTTTTTATTTTTAGCAAGTGAGCCTGAACAAATGCTGCCTTACATTAAGTGTGTTAGATGCACTTCAGTATCCTCCGCCACCGTTGTGAGTTTTAACTCTTAGACTGTGACCTTACGATGATGCCAGTGTGCATTTAATGTTGTATGTTGGGAGATGAATGAAATCTTGGGTGAGCTGAAGTCAAAGCTGACTACTGAGCGGAGCCAGGACTTCACAGCAGAAGTAGTCGTATTACTTTGACACGAACACACCTGAAGTCAAGTGTATGTTTACACATTTTGGTGAACTGGGGGTATTAGTCACTTCAATTTACCAAGTGGAAAATACTGTTTCCCACTTTGGTACTTCTAAAAATAGATACTAAAAAATCTGTTGGACATATGTGAACTGACAATATAGCTCTGAAAAGAGTTGAATGAACCATGGGGTTTTCTACCTGCCAAGCAAAAAACAGCATATTATAGAAGTATGCAATGTACCCTGTGTGTGCATGGGCACTTCTTTGGAAGGCAGGGTGTTTAAAGGGTGAGGGAGGCTCCTCAGAGGCATGCAGGTCTTGGTGGCTTTTCAAGCCTTTCATTTTCTTGCAGCTGGTGAAGAATATCAGAACACTATAGACCCTATCCTTGTAGAATATGTAGACAATCAAAACCTACTTGTTAAAATGTGCTTATTACTGTAAAAAGAATGGTAGGAACAGTGACTAGATGTCTCCTAAATTCATGAAAATATCAATTAGTTTAGTGAAGGAAAAAGAACTGAAGTCAGAGGGGTTAATAAACTACATAATGGCATATTTTGTGAGGCTTTGGTACACTGAGCTGGTAAAAACAGTGCGAATGGAAGCCCATGTGGCTATGGCGATGTTGACCGCTCGAAGATGCCTTGTAAAGCTTTGTGCTTACAATGCCAGACAGTATTTTCTGTCAGAGGCAAACAGCAGTCTAATGGGGACTAAGGCATGTGCCCTCCTTTCGAACTGATATTTTCTGAACTAGGCTTTAAAACATAGTAAATGTCCGTGAGTCACACTCGCCTTACATAGGGCTTAGGGAGAACTGAGAACGTTGCAAGTCCTTTGCAGTTTGGAGTTACTCATTTGATTGACTCAGAAGTGACATAGTAGTATGAAGTTATTTTTTCTTTTTTTTTTTCTTTCTATATTCTTGTTTTTGTAGTACCACAATGACCTCAAGCCGCTGTGTGTGAAGTCTTTGCGTTCCTGAGGACATTAGAACAATACACACTAATGGTCTCACTCCCGGCTCTCTTTCCTCCCTCCTTTTCTTTCTTTTTTTACACAAGTCATTTCTGAAGGAGTGTACGCTTGTATATCAATTTAATTTCCATTTATCCTTGCAGAATAAGCACTTTCTTTATTGTAAAACAAAAAATAGCACCCTTTACCTTAATCAGATCTCCATTAGATGTTAACCTCCAATAACTAAAGAGCTGCAGTGATGTGCTAAACAGAACAGTGCTGCTGGGTAATGTTATTCTGTTTAGCAACGCAAGATGAAACAGTTGTGGATCAGGGGAGCAGAGTCAGATGAAAATAGGAGGCCTCATTAGCAGTTGTCCATAAGGCATCTTGAATCCGCAGCATTATATTTTCTTGTACTATAGCCACTTTAATTCCTATGATTTTCTAATAGATTATATTACTGAGCCAATAAAAAGAGTGACTATTCTGTCTATATTACTTCTTTTTATGAAACAATATATTATTATTAAAAGTAGTAAATAGAACAACTTAAATTACAAATTTGTGAATATGCACAGGAGAAAAAAGCTGGAGACAAGGGTGCAAATATTTTGGATTGGTTTACATTATGAAGAAATATGCTGCCAATTTTTCCTGTAGCTTTGTTTTAGCTTTCCATTTTATTTTTTTTTCTCTGCTCATTCTGACCCCTTTGCTTTTTAGACTTCAATGCATTGCTACAGCTTTATGAGGCAAACATCTTTATTGCTTTAATATGAGGGTATGTACAGAAATCTAACAGTATTCAAACCCTATAAAGCTATCTTGATTTCACTGGTTCCAAACTGAAATTTAGACATGCAGAGAAGGCGCCAATCGAGTTTGCAGTCTGCTGGCAGGAGAAATATCAGAGATGTAATGTTTTTGTATTTGAAAACATATCACCAGAGCTTTGCCAGACATGACACCCAAACAAACACTTTTTTTGGATAGTGATTGTGTGTTTCAAGTACAGTGGCTAAATCCGTCCAGCCGTTTTGAAGTATGTTTGGTGAAATAGAACTTACAGAATGACCCAATCCTTCAAAGTTCTTGGGAAAGCCATTTCCTTCCCTCCTGCAAAAGTCGCTCCGTGCTTTGCCGGTCTGTGTACTGATGCTTTAACACTGTTGAAGCTTAGTTTACTGTGTACAATTCTCGTGGAATTAACAGTGTAATGTTGAAAATAAGCACAGGCATGTCGGTTGCTATTCTGTCATTGATTCCTTCAGCTCGATGGTGTGCAGCTAAGAAATGTTTGTAGTTTCCCAACATATGGGTAGATACCATAAAAATATTATTTATGGAGGCTTTGGCTTGCTCTGTGTTTTTCAAGCATGTTTCCACATCTAATTGATAGTCTTAATTCACACTCACACAAACTAAAAGCTGCATCCATGTTAACCTTGAAGCATATGGTTGACTTAATTACGTAGATAAGTGGAAAGCTTGATGCTACGCATATAGTGGAGTCTGGCTGCATGTTATTGCTGGCCTACTAATTAAAAGGCCCTTGTTAACATATCAGCAGACTCTTATTACAAAAGGTGGAGATGAAATCCACACTGAGCTAGAAATGCAAGAAGTACTGCTCTTATCTGAGGTGTTCATATGAACCTACAAGGAGCCTTACTAGTTCACAAGTTATTTGGCGGGGGGTACATGTTCCCTAAATACCTCTGGAAGAGTATTTCTGCAAGTTTGGGAAGTGAAGCAAGTCCATGGAATGCGTGTAGCATGTTGCACAACAAGCACAAAAAGAAGGTCTCACTAATCAGCCTTTGCACCATCCCTGCTGTGTCATTTAATGTCTCGTATGTCTCTGCTCTCCATAAAGCCTAAGAGCTAGCTTTATGCAGTTAAGGTCGGTTTCCTTATGAAAGCAGACAGAATTTCGTTTCCTTCCAGGGCAAGAATGCACAGACGTAGAAAAAAAATGCTTACAAAAGAGACCCGGGGTAAGCACAAAGTTTCTTTTTACAGGGGCAAAACAACTTTGTCCTTGGCTTCCTCAGTACAAGGCCATGGGATGAACAGGGTGAGAACTACGGTTTAGAAGATCTTACTTTGCCCTGAGAGTTTGCAAGTTGCTTTTGTCAATCTTCTCTCTCTCCAACATGTTTTCAGACTGTTTTGTAAGTGACTTTTATACTACTTAGCAGAAATCAAATCCTGTTTTCCTGCCCTGGCCCTCTCTTTGCTCCTATTTTAACTGCCAAAACCAAAGCTGATGAAATGATCCTACCTTTCAATCATACCCTTTTGAAATTCCCTTCCTAGAATCCTTCTTCTGATTCTAGCTTATCGTGTCAGAGTTAGACTTATTTCCCTGCAAGTGTTGCCCAACGGCTACTCAGCCGATGTTTCAGATCCTGTTTCTTATCTACCTCAATGTTTTCTCTGTGCTATCTTAAGTGTGTTCTTCCTTTTTCCATTCACACTCTCCTCTGTCTTTGGTACGGCTCCTGTACATGCAAGAAACATCCAGAAGCAATACTCTGTCATTATCCTATTGGCCCCAGACCATCAGCTGTTTTACTGTGAACTTGCTTTTGGTAATTGTAGGTCAGCCATGGCTCTTCTATGTATTTATGATGTGTAAGAACAGTGCGCAAGGCTGAGAAGAAATAGGAAAAAAAGAAGGAGAAAGAAAAGACGTTTCGTGTGCTCTCTCTTCTCTTATTGAGGTTTTAACTTCAGATGGGTGTGTACCACCGAGCAGATTCTGTAAACAGCTATGCAGAAATCAAGCATGACCCAGACATGACAATACTGATGGTTAATATTTAATACCAGTGATGTACCCAGTGCTTAGCAGACCCTGGTGTAAAAAGGGGGTATTTGAAAGCAAGCTAAATGGGTGAAAAAAAATGAATCTAACTTTCTTAAAATGCACCTTTTAATTCCAAGATTTTAGGTAATAATTACTTGTGCCAGAAGGAATGTGCTTCAAAGAAAGTAAAGTCTCATTTTGAAGGGGCTTGTAAACTCTTTAAATAGCATTGGCAATTTGTCCTTTCACTCTGGTTTTCTGTGAGAAGAATTTTGAAAACAGTGAAATACTTTTTTGTGATTCCATTTCACTGGTATATTAGACATGAACATACATTTGTTATGTGTGTGAGTGTGTGCGTGCACATGTGTATTAAATCTAAAATAACAGCAGACAGTGACCTGGCATAGTCCACTTGATTTGACTGGACCAGCAGTTGGTTATACGGCGCTATTTTATTCCTAAATGTGTTTTAAAAATGGTTTTGGGAGGATGAGGGAGCTGCAGGCAGGAAGACAAAAGAAAAGGTACAGGAGTCTTGCTGATACCTTTTGAATGCTTGGGCTTGGCAATTTTGCAGTTATTTTCAATAACAGAGTTTTTCAGTGTAATATCAGCAAATAGAGTGCATGGTAAAATTAGAGAAGATGTTAACCCTGAACTCTGGAGACATAAATACATACGAGCATCAGATCGCAAGACTGGCTGCTCTCCGGCTAGTCTCAGCTGGCTTTTTTCCATATCACAAAAATCACCATACAGTTTGGCACAACTTTCAGGCTCAGTGAAGAGGGTTCTGTTCCAGGACTGAAATAGCCAAAAGCACTAGATGCCAGAATTGAGGTGTATTTGCAGTGTAGGATGGCGACAGTTTAACAGCTTTTGTCTCAAGTCTTCATTCCCCTCACTACAAATAAACCTCCTTGGGTTTTGGTAAGACTTCTATCAACTCTGTAGAGGAAGGAGGGAAGAATAAGACACTAACCTTAGTATTTGTGACTTTATAACTAAGAAAAACCTAGAAGTGTGTTGTGTCAGGAACTCACATTTCTGCAACACACATCAGAATCTAACAGACAGTATTTGAGAAGCTTTTTAAAAATTGGTATACAGATACTTTTCTGATCAAAATTAGAAAAAAAATTAAACAAGAAAGTTGCAGACTTCTGAAAATGATGGAGCCCTGCTCCCTTCCCCCACCTCCCATCGGCAAGCTGATGTTTCCAGCAACTTCAAAAACAGAAGACTTCTCTGTAATCCTAAATGTACATAAGGAACAGATTAAAGTCCTGATTTGTGAAAAAATTTGAGCATATGCTTAAGAACGATTGACTTCAATGGCAGTTAAACATGTCCTCACACACGCTTCTTGAACTGGAGACTAATAAGGATATTAAAAAGGATCAAGAGGCTGCCCCCCTTCAGGGAATGCTGCAGAACTGTCATGGCTGAAAGCTTTTTTTGTTGTAATCATACTGACTTTCACCACTACCCTCCTCACCTCACTTCCAGCCTTCACAAAGAGGAGAAAACAAAAACAACACTTCTCTCACTCTCTTCCCCTCTCTTCTCACCTTGCTAAAAAGTCATATATAATTTATAATTTACCTAGAGGAATCCTATTTACAGGGAAAAAGTTACACTCTTCCCCCACCCCCCAACAGCAATCCATATTTATATTCTTTTATTAGATGAATGACAGATGAAGCAGTGAGGACTAAAAGCCTTGAGTGTGGGTGGATTTCTTTCAATTCAGTGTGACAAAACCAGTTATGTATATGGTTCACGAACGTGGTACTAATTTATTAAATGCTTATTTGGACTTGAAAAAATAGCATGCCTTCATTAGCAGTTTTGGGAAGCAGACTCCATAGTGAAATAAATCTCACTTGCAGGAATTTTTGGCCTGATACTCATCTTAAAATACTCCAAACTTTCTTGTTCTGAACCTTGCCTCACGCTCTACTACAGTCCTGAGTAATTTATCCTTTCTATTCATCCTCCAGCATTGGAAGGCAACTCTCATGCATCCTCTTACACAGGATTAGTTAGTGTGGGCATGAGTCTTTGTTCTGATCTTCAAGTCATTCTTTCCAAATTTTTTGTTCTATTTTCTTAATAAAACCTCTTTCTACAAATGAAGGTCAGAGGGAACTTTGTCATAATGGCTGTTTAACACAGTATCACTTACAGAAAATAATTTATGTAGGAATCATAAAGCAGTAGAAACATTAAACCTGAACATAGTTTGGAAAAGAAAATCTGATGAGAAGAATGCTAATTAGGTATAGGAGAAGCTGAAAACGGACTGTATGTTTCTTTCCGTCCCCCAAATTTTATTAAATTAGCTCATGTAAATTAGTAAAGATGTTTCCTGCTAACTCCATTTACGTGCTTCTTGAAGCAGCTTTCTTTCATTCAAGTCAGAAAAAACCACAGATTTCCATCCATGCTTTTGTGTTTTCACTAGTTGCTGTTTCCTTTTGCTGCTGTGTGTGTTGTAAATGTAAAATGAAATATCCAGTTGTTCTTTACTTTTGTCCCGTTGAGTCTACTTACTCATGAACCTGCTTGAAAGTGTTGAATGTTTCAGTATTCATTGCGATAAGCCTGCAAAATTTCTGTGTTCTCATGCAGAGACTTTCTTAAAATGTTTTAATTTGCACATTTCTGCAGAACGGGTTTTCCCATAGTGGGAAGAGGGCTGGGAATGGACCTTTACTCTCCCAGCGTTAGTATCAGGCAATGCTGTGCATTTCCTACGTCACCTGTTTTTGTTGCAGAGGTATGGCACTACCACATAGTTACATTTGCCTGTCTGTCTCAATAGTTGCTCTCTAACATTTAAATTAAAAGTCTTATGACTACTTAGCACAGCCTTCAGCCACCTGAGGACGTGTCAGGGTCCAGGCACAATGATGTATCCTGGGCTCTTGCAAAGCATTGCAGCTCCTGCATCAGGCTCCGCACCACTGTAGGACTCCTGAGCAGCAGAAATTATGTAGCTTTAAAACCTCTCTTAGCACAGCGTGGCACAGCACACATTGACTTTGATTCCACTTCTACATCATGATGTGATCTCCTTTTTGTTTTCTTATATAATTTACTTGGTAATTTTCTGACTGTTTCTGCTTCCGTGTTTTGTTTTCTGCTGATTTTCACTCTGTTTTGTCTTCAAATCTGTGAGTTAATCTGTGACCCCTTTTTAATAGTCAAGTAAGATGGATTCATATTCTTTTAACAGCATTTAACCAAAAAATCTTGTTCCAAAAGATATTATTTTGAAAGATATATTTTTACAATGATCTTGTACAAACTATATGTCTGCTACGACTAAAAAAAAATATATATGTATTGCAAATGGTCCCTAACTGGGCATTTTGCAAAGTTAGTGTATTGTTCACCTTATTATACTAAGGAATTTAAAAGCTAGCAAAGCTGGCATTAAACTGAAAGGGCAATGGAAAGTTGGTAGCCTAAACATTTGTTTTGATTCATATGGAAAGAAAGAATTTGGACCAGATGCTTGAAAGAGCTCAGAACCCAGCAGCTCCCATTGTTCTTCATTTAGGTGCCTAAATGGTAACAGTCGGGTGCGCAGCTTTCTTGAAAGCTGATCCTTTTGTGTTGAGGCAGCTTTTAGGATTTAGCCTATCTCTTCCTGGCTGTAGAACTTCTAACTGTAAACATTTTATTCCATAATTGTCTCTCATCTATATCCTTCAAGCATTTGCTTATAGTTAAGAGATGTATTATTAATATTGCAGGGCTGCAACTACTTCAGCATGTCCTGAGTTTTAAAAATATGTGTCCCTCACATCGCTTTCATACTGGGGACCTACTTCTCAGCACCTAATGCTCTGCTAATACATTTTTCAGGGAGTTCAACCAGAGAGTGTACTCTTAAAATGCAGTACAGTCATATGCTTTTGTTTGCTTTAAACTGTCAATCCTGTAAAATATAAAATATTTTAAAGTTGTAAGTGCACTAGGGCTGTGCACTTTCTTCTGTAAAGTAAGCCCCCAGTCCTAGAAAATTTCATGAGTGAAGCTAGAATATAGGAAGCTTGCAAATCATTGTGCTTTTATACTTTAAGGTTCATAATATATGCTACTGTATTATAGTATATTTAGCATCTGTCCTGCGAGGAGAGGCTGAGGGAGCTGGGCTTGTTCAGCCTGAAGAAGAGAAGACTGAGAGGGGACCTAATATATACTTACAAATATCTGAAGGGTGGCTGTCAGGAGGATGGGGCCAGACTCTTTTCAGTGGTGCCCAGCGACAGGACAAGGGGTAATGGGCACAAACTGAAGCAGAGGAAGTTCCATCTGAACATGAGGAAGAACTTCTTCCCTCTGAGGGTGATGGAGCCCTGGAACAGGCTGCCCAGGGAGGTTGTGGAGTCTCCTTCTCTGGAGATATTCAAGACCCGCCTGGGCAAGGTCCTGTGCAGCCTGCTTCAGCAGGAGGGCTGGACTAGATGACCCACAGAGGTCCCTTCCAACCCCAAACATTCTGTGATTCTGTGATTCTGTGATAGTGTAGGTAATTGCAAGATTGGGTTAAATCAAGCTGAAATAACGCATCTAGTACGCCTTCTTATATTTAAATAAAGACAGCAAAAATTGGCTTTTAGTTTCACTTAAGTTCTGTATACATGCACACACACTCTCACACACGAATACGAACAGTAAAAAAACCATTTGACCTTTTTTTTGCTGTGTGGGCTGTATAAGGTGTTGTATTTGATTGAAAAGTGCCTTTGGACTTCATTCTTTGATTAGGAGTTTTTAAGAATGATTAGGAGTTTTTAAAATTTAGATATAATTACTAAAAGCAGTGGACTATTAGTGGGCTTAGAAGACTAATTTTTAAAAAATAAGCCACAATACTACCCTGCATCCCAAAAGTAGAGAAGATGGGTGGCTTTGAAATAAGACACTGGAAGAAAATCATGGAGAAAAAAGTTGAGTTTCCAAATCTGCCATAGACTTGCGTGAATTTGGCTGCTAGAACATTGTGCGGAAGCACCCAAGCAGCATCCAGGGCTGGAAGTTAGCACATATGGGTCAGCATCGTGATTTTGCCAGGCAAACTGCCCCTGCTGAGAAGCAAGTCTGTTACTGTGGGCAAATCACCCTGACTATACGCCCTAGATGAGTCCCTGTGTAGACCCACTAGTTTAATTTCCTTCAGAGTAATTTCAATAATCTTTACACAGTGCTGTAGTTATTTCATACTTCAGATCTTCAGTCTGTAAAATGGGCAAAACTGGCTTACAGTTCCTTCTGTATAAACAGAGCTAAACCATTCAGGATGTCAGGCTAGACTGGGGAGTAGGTGGAATCAAAAAGCAATGATAATTCCAGTTACTAAAAGCTGGGTGAATTACTGATCCAGGTATTTTTGAGCAGTTATGTGGCTCCAAATGATAAATAACACTTTTTATTTTATCATCTTAAATAGAGGCATTTTTGTCATTTTGATGATTTTTTGAGCCAATTATTGGCAGATGTGCTTTAGCCAACCATATGTATAGAGGTGATATACAGATAGATTTCTCTGCCTCAACAAATATTCCAGCTTCTTTCCAAATGGTGCGTTTGTTTGGCTGATGCATGACCTCAACTAGAAATTTTTCTGAAATTGAATCCAGATAAAATGGAATGCCCTGCTGACTGACTGGATCTCAGTGCTTGCCTTGATCAGTGTTCCTCACCCTTATAGAAAATGGACAATTGTCAGGTTTTCTGGGATTTTCAACACAGGTTCCTCTACGGTATCCATAAATCTATTTTAGCTTCTTTGACAGATGCATTTGTCACAGCCAGTTGGTACTGGAAGACTATAACAACATAAATCTGGTAGTATCTTGCTCTACAATGTTTTATGTACTTATTTTTCACATTGAGACCATGCAGTTCAAGTAAACCTTCATGCATTGCAAACCTACCACATGCTGAAAACGGTGTGCTTTTTCCTCTTGTTGAACTTGAGTTTGATCAGCCATATTGTACAATTTATACTGGGTGCCACTAAAGATTCATATACATTTTCATGTTTTATTACTCCAGCGTAAAATTCACCTCCGCTAGGAGCTATTGTGAATTGCCATATTGTGAATTGTCTCTCCAGAACTAAGAACTTCTATCCTGAGATTTAACTGGAAGAGATTGGACACCTGTTTTTTTCTTGCCTGTCACTGACGGACTTGTTGCCAGGAGATACTCAACAGTCTGGCTCCTTTTACTGTATATTCAAGTCTAAATGTAGGCCATCAATATACCTGGATATTTTTCAGTACAGTGGTTATTACAGAACTCTCGGAAATTGTGTGAAGGGTGCTATATAAATGTACGTATTAGAGTGGAGTGGATTAAATAGGACTGGATTTCTGGAATGCACATCACCCCTTACTATGAGTTCTTATACTGTGGTTAGAGCCAGCCTGTACTGCATGAAATTTTTTTTGTGATGTCCATTTAACCAATAAATCTGTCATCACTGACTGGTCTCCATTTCCTCTGAAATAAACAAATCACTATTAGGTTCTTTGAAGCAGCAGACTGCCAGGAAACACAAAAGTCACTTTTGCTTCATCCACGGAGATAAAGTAGTTAGTAAGTGGAAATGAGCTGCAACTGAAGGAGCCTCAGTGTTCTCACACCTGCTAGAAAGTACAGTAGATTTCCACACAGCAGGAATTCAAACAAACTTCAGATCACTGTGTTCAGTGAAAGTGAGCTTGCCCAGCCAAGAATGAATTGCAGGTCCTTGGAAACTACTTAAAGAAAGCCAGTTTCACAGGGACAGAGGAAATCTGAAAGTCTCCAGGAAGCTCTTCAAGGTCTGTGACGTCCATTGGGTCAGCTGCTGTTTGCCTGGTGCCATATTTCTGAGCTCCACACTTCTCTGGCTCCCTTTTTGAACTAGATGGTCCTTTGCTTGCTGCACTTGGTGGTCATTCCACAGGGTACTTCTCTGTGCATTGACTGCCTTTAGCACTGAGTGTTTTCACGTGTAAGTTTGCATCTGCTTTTTCTTTACTCTTGAGCTGGATTTATTTAATTGCAATCTCTGTTTCCCAACAATCTGTGGCTTAAGTGTTATCTTTTACCTCTTTTCGATGTGAAAAATTGGTCTTGAAAAGCTAGTAGAGTCCTTAGTCCATTCTGGTTGTTCTCTGCTGAGCTACTTCACCTGCTGAAAAAGGCTGTGTGAGTTAAACTTCTGACTGGCGAGCACAGTTGTTGTGAAGGGAGAAAAATCTTGGGTTTAGGTTCTGTGACTCATTTTTAGGTTAAGTTAACTACTATAGTTTACTTCTTCATAAAAGTGAAGGAAAATGTTGCTGTTAAAAATTTACGGCAAAGTGTCTTCAAGATTTGTTCCTAATAAAACTGACTATTGACTTGCACAAATACCTCTGAATATGAAAACTACAAGAAACTGCTAATGGAAGCTGAACACACGAGAGGAACCATCCATAACAGAAGAAAGATGACTTTTTTTAGGAAAATCTGATGAATCTTCACTAGGGGTGGACCCCTGGTCCAGCAAAAGCTAATGGGATTTTTTAAATAAGACAGCTTTATAACATAGTTTATAAATAGTGTTGCAAAACCTTTCATATTTCTTTATCCATTCCATTTTTTTATGCTTGTTTCTGAATCATTTAATGCTTGTTAAGAGCTTTAACATCAGTATTTCCAAAGACATTTTTTCTTTGTTGGAAAACAGCATTATTACATTTTCAGTAAAAGTTCTATCTTGGATTTGGATCCAAAGCCAGTAATTTTGGTTTTTTTTGCCTTTAGTCCTATAAATAAAACATTTAATTTGTTCTTATCCAAATCCTTTTAAGTCACTTATTTTCAGACTCCTGCTGACATTCCACTCAATTTTTTATTGCTAGCAAATTTAATACTTCATATTTTGAACTCACAGTAAGGTAGAAACTATTCTTGTAATTACTGTGAACATAAATACAGGGCTTCAGCTGTATCCTGTCCAAACGTTTATTAATAGTGACTTTTAAAAAAATTTACATGTTTTTACCAGTAGTGACTTAAGGGGACATTCCTTTATCTGTCCCTTTTCCACCATGGACTGGGTGTTTGCATCCTCCCAGCACAGTGTTGAAGTGCCTCCGCCTTGACAAGGAGGGCTGAAGGGAACCAGAGAGGAGGACAGTGCTGTGCACATCCAGGGGGATGTGCTTCACCACACCCTGTACTGAGCCAGGAGCTTACGCCATCACACGAGCTCATGTGAGGGTAGGATGGGGCTGCCCTTCTTCCTTTCTTTCTTACTCTCTCATCTCTGGATTGCACTAGTGACAGGTAGAGGTAAGAACAGACCCATGGTAGAACGGTATAAAACTAAACCAAAAGCAGTATGGCACTTGCTGTGGTGCCAGATGCCAGAACTAATTTGGAAAACTTCGGGAAATAACTTGGGACTCCAGTTGACAATATGTATTTTCTGGCTCACGTTTAATCCGACGTAAGTGGTGTTTCTGTCAACAGCAAAACAAAAGCGAGGAAAAGAAAGGCACATACCTCTCTGCTGTAGGTATAACAGTTCAATTCCCACAAAATAAACTACTTGTTTATAGAACTGGGATTAGTTTCCAAATTACATTTGCCAAAATATCTTGAAATGAATCTGCATACACTGAGAAAGTGCTTAGAGATGATGTTTCAAATGTGATTTTGGTAGCTTCAAGTCCTGAAAGGCACTTTTGTCGACACTACACAACTGTTTATGTCCCACTGTATCACAGACATAATCTGCGGTCATTAGGAAAAAATAATGAAATGGTGGGAATAATTGCAGAGAACAGGAGACATTATAACAGTTGAGTTTCCTGAAAATGCTATATTCTAAATCTACCTGGTGGCAGTGTAGGAAATATGAAGCAGAAGATAGAAAGTCTGGTCAAGCTTTATCTTTCTTTATTTTTTTTTCTCCAGTTGTCATCTTTTTGTTTGTTTGTTTCCCAGAGACTTATGACCCATCATTAACAATAAAGGCTGATGGTTGTCCACATGAAGAAATATCTGCACACCTGTATCTTTGTATCAGTTAGGTAGCATGTAGACTTCTGCACAGATATGGAATTCTGGATTTGCCACTTTCAAGCTGATCCATAAGAGAAATAGAGGGGGAAAACCCATTAGATTAAATAAGCACAGGTATACCTTAAAGGATGTGTGAATAAAAATTGCATAAGGGTTCTTGGATTATGTCCTTAGATGGTTTATTTATGTAACTGCTGAAGCACCTTGTTACAGGAAGATGGAAAATTTGAGGGCTACTAAACACTTAGCTCTACATTACATGAACTTCAAGGAATTTTAGTTACATGACAACTGTAAAGAATGTTTTTACATTTTACTGAGCAAATAAGAGATCACTTTCCCTGTTGATTCATTGAATATCTTTGAAGTTGTAAAGAAGGCAATGAAGAAACAGATTTTTTCCAGATCATAAATAGCAGGATGAGGTAGTGCTAAAAGGGGATCTTCAAGCCATTTTAAATAATCCTGGAGCTCAAAATTTTGAAACTTCTGTCTTGGTTTGATAGCTAGTTTTGTAACAGTTAAATGCTTGGTAGTTTCCTGTTTGTCTTCCAACAAAAAATTAACCTGAAAAAAATATTATGCAGATTATATAAATCCAGTCAGAAAGAGACTTCTTTTCTCAGAATTAATCCAGTCACATAAACCTAGGTTTGGGCAAGCTCCAAGTAAGCATCAAAATATGTCAGGGGTTGTTCAGAGCAAAAGCTACAGCCAGTTTTTCAAGGCTGGTTCACTCTTATTTATGCTGGTTGAGTACTTTTAGTGTGTGATGAATTGAAATAATAAAAAGTTTTTAAGACACTTTATGAGAACCCAAAGCTGTCATGTTCATGAATTCGTATATTAACATGGCGGAAATAACTTGCTCCTGTGTGTACTACACAGCTTTTGTTTGTGTTGTGTGTATGTGCATAACTGATTACTTTGGAGTTAAGAGAGCTTTGTATCTGCTCCTGTAATGGCTTTAAACTAAGGCAGGGTAGATTTAGACTGCATAAAAGGAAGAAATTTTTTACAATGAGGGTGGTGAAACACTGGCACAGGTTGGCCAGAGGGTTAGTGGAGGCCCCATCCCTGGAAACGTTCCAGGCCAGGTTGGACGGGCCTCTGAGCAACCTGCTCTAGTTGAAGATGTCCCTGCTCATTGCAGGGGGGTTGGGTTAGATGGCCTCTAAAGGTCCCTTCCAACCCAAAGCATTCTATGATTCGATTCTATGATTCCTGTAAGCAGTGAATTCTGGAGCCACGCTTTTCTTATGGGAATGGAGATTCAGTCCTGGTGGGAAAAAAGGCCTGGCTCTGTGTTTGTGAGCCTTTCACACTCTTATGTTTTAGGGTTGTTTCAGTGGAACACAGTTGTCTCGGAAAAGTCATATCTTGGAGAGAAAAAGCTGCCAGGTTGCTGAAGCTGTTTCGGGGGGGGGGGGGGGCTTTAAACAGCTGGAGAGAGACCTTGAGGTGGACTCTTTACTTCAAGCGGGAGCCAGCACACAAAACAGCAAAGGAAAGTGGTATGTCGTGTGAATCTTCACACTAAGCAGACTACCTGTGTGTTTATGTGTCAACTCAAACTTTTTTTCCAGGATGCGTGACTCAATACCTGCATATGCATTACATCAGTTAGCAAATTCTGCTCATTGCTGCCTGCTTTGTTTCAGGTAGGACTGGGCATAATCTGAATCATCTGGAGTGAGAGTTAAGCACAGTGAGACTCAATCCAAGCAAATAGAGCAGCTAGGCAGTGACAAGGGCATCTGCCTGCACGTCTTAACATCAGGAGGAGGGGCGGTGAGGCGGAAGGCATTCAGAGAGAAGGAAACATTTCAGACAAGTACTTTGGTTCTGTCTAGAGTCAGCTATGCTTTGTCCAAGTGATGATTTGTACCGGATATAACGTTGCCATCTCCTACGTTTTTCTTAATATTGATTTAGAGTAAACGAGGAGCTGAACATGATTTTTGGCATCTCAACATTATTGCCTTACTGGTTGTTAACTACTTTTGTAGAAATACTGAATGCTTTGAGAAAGGAATGCTATAGATGTTCTATGACATTGTATTTATAATGATTCACAAGGTTCTGGATCTGAGAGGAAAGTCTGTGTGTAATAGCTAGTTAAAAATGGGATAGATAAATTTGATAATCAATAGCAGGAGAAGATGTAGAGAAATGACTAATCCGGAACAGCATTGTGGGAGATTGAAGGTCATTTTCCTGAGAAAAGTGGGTACAAAAGGCAGTGCACTTTTCTGAGTACCTTCTACCACTTCTCTCTTTTCACACACATGTTGCTGAGAGCTGTGAAACAACTTATTGTTCATCTCCTGTATGAGCGCTCCCTGGGATTGTGATTTGTAAACAGGTTTTCAGAACTGGATTCGAGCTAATGACTTTCATACACTATGTGTGCTCTTATACAAAACTTTAAGAATGATTTTGGTTCCCCTTATCTCCTGTGTGCAAAGGGAGTTTCAAAACAGCTGTTTTCTAAATATGCTTAGGAAAAATGAAATTCTAAACACAGATAAGTGATTTTACCCTTGGGCAACTTGACATATGAGTTGCCTGAAAATAAATATCTGATTTTCATAACTCTCTTATTGATAAATGGTTACCTTGCGTTTGCAATAATGCTTCTGTAATTTCAGAAATTACTTCCACCCTGAAACAATTTTTGGGTGATTGTGGCTTGTATTCCTGCTTCCTAAACATATTTTAGGAGTTTTGAGTCAGATTTCTATGTATAAGGATCTCTTCATCTGTTTGCATTATTTATTTATAAAAGGAAAAGATCATACCCACATTGCATATTACCAATTTGTCATGTAGAAGAGAAGCTGATTTATACCCATGAAGACTGGTGCTTTCAGATGTTAAAGTATCTGAATTATTACGTAGCTCAGCAGACCTGAGTATCTGTTGACACAACTCTCACAAAAGATTTGCTCACCTTCTCACAAAAGTCTACAAAGGTTTGCTGAGAACTAGATATACATTATCATGTTGCTTTTGTCCTTCCATTCTTGGTTTAGACCCCAACATGTTTTTTTTCCTTAGCCTTTTGCTGAACAAGTCTGAGGACAGTGCATATTTTGACCTTTTCCTATGATTCTTTAATTTCCCGCAACCTTTGAGATAAATTATAGGTTTTTTTGTCATAAGCATACTGTATGGAATTTCAGAATTGCACCACTTAAGACCATTAGGACTCAGAGGAACAGACTGTGTTGCTGTCTGCAGTTGTACCTCAGCGAGATGTGACCTGAACATTATCCTGTGCCCTGTCTGCACACCTTTGTCTAGATCATACACAATCTGACTCCTCCTTGCCCTTCTCTTCCTCCAGGTCTGTTATTTAAAATGTGAATTTCGTGTGATACTATTTGTATGCAAAACAATATGTAACTGTGCAGATTTGGCCAGTTATTGCCACACCTAACTCGAATAAGGATCAAAGTCTCGTTCAAGACAGGAACTGTTGTTATCAGTTAGATGAACTGGGAGACTAAGTTGAAGGACATCACAAGTGTGATGTTTTCCCTCAGTCTTTCCTCTCCACCCAGCTGGGATGCAGTGATCAACGTTTTCCCTTGTTTGTTACCGCCACGATGAAGTGAGGTGCAGCATACCACAAATGCATTGTCAGCTCTTGGGAGCATGGACTTTAATTTGTTAGCATGAAGTGTCCAGTACTATGACGAGGCCCTTTAAGCAACGCTGATACACTAATACTAAAGAATAATGTATCTGGAAGTTTCTCTGTCTCATTCTATTTGTGCATACATGTCTTCATTCAAAGAAATTGCTTCTGGGCTCTTTCTACAGTTTTTGAATCAAACAAATGTCCTCCTAGCTAGGGAACTGGCCTTCCTAGCTGAGGCAGATATTCTTCAGTCTTTGATTGAATTGTAGTCTTTTCCAAATTTTATTATAAAAATGTGTAGGTTTGTTTATTTCCCTTTAAGTCTTAGTAGGGTCATGCATTAGTGTCCTGATAGTGTCCCTTCTTTGAGAATTAATGATTAATAATTTCAAGTAGTAGCAAACCCTCTGAAATAGGCTCCTATTATCTCTCAGAGCAAGTTAAAGCAAATCAAATAAAAGCAAATCAGAATTAGTTCTTAACTGATTCAAAGGCATTTTTGATGTATTAAGATACACAAAAGCAAGCGTGGGTCTATTCAGTAGCTTTTGGGGGTAGGTCCTATTTACAAAGAGGGCACCATCCATGAAACAATCGTGTTTGACTTGTGTGTTAATATACGGGTGAATTAATGCTCATTAATATGTTGAAGGAGGGTGGTTAACCTGAACTTCTTATCTGGTCACCACTGATGCAATCCAAGAAGGAATGTTTGCTGTTCTCAGCCTCGTCTTACCAACATCTTCTCAGTTTGTCCACAAAAGCGAAGATTAATTTGCATGGCAGTTACTGCCAAGACAACTTTTATTATGTCAAGGGCTTGAAGGGCTGATATCATGAAAGTGAATGAAGAGAGAAAGGGATTGATACTGAGATTTTAATAGAGACTAGATCAGCTGGAAAGAGGTGAAATCTGTGGAACCAGGAATGGCAGCCATAATTGAAAAAAATGGTTTATGTATACATTTTTATTGGTGTGACTTAAAAACTAGGAAGTAAAACGAGAACATTCTGTTGTAATTGCATAAGATTTTTTTTCTTCAGCTTTAGTTCTGGATAAGCAGCTGGATGACAGAACACCAAATAAGAAAGCAGCCTAAATACCAAAACAGAATAAGTAGATGATGTAACCCATGAGGTCTTTTATGGTGATGGTAGACCAAAGACTCCCTTGGAAAGACAGTAAAAAACAAAACAAAACAAAATACAGACTTTAAAGGGAAACTACAACTGTAGGAGCAATGTACCGGGATTCTCTGGTGAGTTAGGTACAACACACAATACAAAAATCATTAATTTTTTTTTGGTTTACATTTTGAGGCATGAGAAGACACAGATTTCCTGCTTTCAAAAAGAAAGTGAAAATATATGGGAGTAGGAAGGCACCAAATTGTGTTTAGAAAAAGCTTAGTGTTCAGCTAAATGCACAGATGCATAAACTAAACACTTTTTATGCCTAAACCACTGTTTATATAGTAATGAGGATTTTCCATCAGTTTCTTCAGTTAAACAGTAGCTGTCTTTTCGTTGTTTAGTGGAAACAAGGCAGTCTTGCATAAAAACATCAGATATATCAGCATGTTATGCTCTTTTATCTTTTATATGAGTTCAGCATAGTCATAACCCTAACAGACCAACATTTTAACCTCCTTTCCTTTTGAATTTTGTCTCAGATTTGTGAAATGAACTGAGTCCAATTTTGCTTAAGAAGCAAGCTGGGGTTTTGGATGCTAGAGAAAGTCAATATCCGGTTTTTGGTTTTGTTTTGAAAGATGGAGAAAGCATGTTTATGACAAGAAACATCCACCAAATGCTCTAACACCAGCATAAATTATCTATTTACTCAAACCCATGTTTACATCTGCAAAAGAAGATATTGCTCCATGTTTTCAGTGCCCCAGAGGCCTATAAATCCTCTGGAAAACATTGCAACAATGTAAAACAACCCAGTGCAGTTATTCAACAAGTACCATTTTTATAGGGCTATGCTGTACCAGAGCATGCTCAGTCCAGCATCGACAGTAACTCCAAGCCCCAGTGACGTTTGCTCTGCTGACTGAAGTCACTAGGGACCGCAGAAAGGAAGGGAGATGCAAGTCATGCTAGCTGGACATTTTAAATAACCAGGCAGCAAGCAGATGAATCCTAAAAGTGCTGTGTTGCTAAGGAGCTCTCAGCAGAAGAGCGGGTAAGAGAAGGAATGAAGTTGTTCAATACTTTACATCTGCATCTTGACACTTTGTCATACAGCAGACAGCTGAGATTGGATGGTTCAGGTTTTGTTTTACATCAACAAAATCTATCAGTCAGTATATTGCAGGGATGGTTAATGCTAAGCAAACTGTCCCTCGTTCGTAGGCTTTCCCGTTGCCTCAAGCAGGAACGTGAGAGGCCCCATATTTGGGGTGGCTATCGATGGGTAAAAAAGACTGGAAAAGCTCCTTTATTGGCTTTAAGGTTTTTCAAAGCTGTGCAATTTTAAAGTAAGATACCCTTGATAAAAACAGTGTAATGTCCAATGACCTTACTTAATTGTGCGGAAGCGTAGTGACCAAGCAGTTCAAAATTAGATGGAATAAAGTTTTATATTGAAAAGAGTAAGGCTGCAGAGCTTGTGTCTAACTGCTATAACTCATTTTGTTGGAAAGCTGCAGACCTTTATTCCACTTCTTAATATACCTCTTGAATTTGTGCCATTTCAGAGCTGCTACGTGCTCTTTTTCCGAGCTGCCAGACCAGAGTTCAGGAGATATTTTTTGAGGTTCAGAGGAGGTTTTTTCTACCTCTCCCTCCTCACCCCATTAGCACTCTCAAATGCAGTGTTCATTCTTGTTGCATGAAGTACAGCGCTGTAATTGCTGATTACTGATATATATGCCGGGATTTCATTGTTTGAAGTCTCTGCTTTTTAGAATACACTCCTGTGTTCTCAGTAGGTGTGCTAATAATTTTATTGCTCTTTTTTTCCCCCATTTCCGTGATCTGATAATCTCAAGTATTGCGTCTACTCTTACTGCAGAGCATCCAACCCTAGATTATATGGATGGGAAGAAGAGCAAAGAAATAAACCAGCAATTTTCATTTCTTAGAAAGACGGAGTTCAACACTTTCAGAGTCAAAAGTGGGGATGATGTTTTGCCTCCAGCCTGCCAGCCATTACTGGAGGTGACAACCAATCACAACAGACAATGTGTGGACTTATGTGGGGTTTTTTTCAGAAGAATTAAAGAACCTTTGTATTTGTTTTCGGTGCTACAACTTTTAGCATGGAGAAAAAAGTTATACTTACCCAACTGTATCTTCAATTGTAATGAATGTTTATTAATTTTCTTATCCCAGTAGAGGTAGGTATTTTAAATGAGCTTTCTTTAAAAGAGAAGAACAAATACTGTCTGGGATTGTAAAACATATATAGGATTTACTATGCTTTGACATGCACTGTCAGACTATTTCACCAGCACATTACCAGGAAGGCCTTTCTTCTCCAGCTTACATGCAGCAAGTTGTGTGAGGTGAATGATGGAAGAGTCAGGCCATATTATTTAACATTTGTGTGCCAAATGGCCTCTCTTATTTGGGAAAATAAAAGTTTCTACTTTTGTATTAGTACAGTGATCACAGAAAGACTTTCCATTACTGAAAAGCATTTGGAAACAAAGCTGGGGACAAACTGACCTTCTGATTTGACTAGCATACTGCAGACTTGTGGTTTAATCATTGGATGTTTATGGGTTTTGGGGGATTCTTTTCTTTTTTTCTTTTTCTCTAAATATATCTGTTCTCAAGTGCTCACTTGAGACCCAAACTTTATGTATACACTGACATGTTAGCAAAATCAGGCCGTTATTACTGTACTTTCTCCTCCCAAACTAAAAATTCAGACTGTGTAAGGAGTATCAGCTCCTTTGGAAGTAGCTGTCCATTTTAGACATTTAAAAGAGGCTTAGACCTTTTAATTTAACTATAGTGTCTGTATATCATACATATAAAAGCAGACAGTACAAGTACGGTATAAAAGTCTGCTGTCTCAAAAGCTGTACATGAACCTGTAGTTGAAGTGACCTCCCCTCTTAGATATATAGTAAATATTTTCTTGCACTGTAATCTTAAAACAATAGGAAGTACTCCAAACAGTTGTGTTGCGGCTTTTTGCTTACATCAAAGTTGAAGGTGTTTTTTTTTTTTTTACTGCAGCCTGCCAAAGCTTTTCATTATGAGTCACAAATTTAACTGTACAACAAGTTTCATTGTTAGCAATCAAGAAAAATTATTTATCAAAAAGCTTTCTGAGACTGTAAAATTAATAGTAAAATAGACTTAGCAGAAAACTTAAACCTGCATTTTAGTTAGATTTTATTTCTTTTACAGATTTATTTCCTTTATCAAATATACTCTTTAGAGAACTATTTTGGGTTTTCTGTTTAATTATGTGAGCATTTTTCCATCCCTTAACAACTGTACTATAGTTCAAAAAAGGAAATTGTGTTAGCTTCAAACATGACAGATCCTCTGGGTGTTTTTAATGGATTCTGCCATTTACGATAATCATTTGAGAAAACACAAAGAAAGGAAAATGAGGCATGCTGCTAAGTAGGAGAACTTGTAAGTCAAAAACAGCTGATAGTCAGGACTTCTAAAGCAGTCTTTAGGAGGTTTCCTATCTAGTATTAACAGATAGTAATAGTTTTAGGTGAAAAATGAAACTTTCATGGCTGGTCTGAAAGCCAATGGTATAAATAGTTTAAATATCTGAAAAAATTTATTTTATAACCCTTTTTATTTTGGTTTCCCCTGAAAGACAGGTAATTCAATTTAATTTCATGTGGGAAACTACTTTCCACTGTTTTTCCATTTTTATAGTTAGTGTTATACTTCAGCACAATGTTGTAAAGTAAACTGTGAATGAAATAGTAGAATACACCCAGAACAGCAACCTTGTTTGGTAGGAGAGTGTGTGTGTTTTTCTGTTCTTAAAAAAAGTCTGGATATCTACTAAGGTATGTTATGAGCACAGCTGGGCCTGTTGGCTTCATTTTAATGCTTTCTGAGGGATAATAAGATTTACAAAACATCACTAAAACATATGCAGGCATACGCATTTGTACAGAAATCTATGATATTTCTTAAAGACCCAGACAGGGCTTACATCTCTGCCTCACGCTGAAAGCTGTAACGCCGTACTAGCTGAGCCACGTCCAACAGGGGCAGCCACCTAGGCAGAGAACGACCATGTGAAATTGCTTGTGAGGACTGCGACACTCATCAAGACTGTGAAATGGAAGGTGATTTGTGATCCTGGAGTTCTGCAAGGTGCTACATACACTGCAGAGGCCAGTTACGATTGTTCCAAAAGGACAGGTTTTAGAAAGAGTAAAAACATTTGAGGCAGACTGATTGGAAAAGAAAAAAAAAGAAGGGAGAAAGGGCACACTAACACAGGATTAAGCAGAAATATTGGATGTTAGATTTGCTCCAGACACTGTTTTTTTCTGTCACATGTTCAACATATATAAAATTTTCACTACATCATTAAGGAGTTCCAAATAAATCTGTTCCATGATGAATGGAAAAAAAAAATTTGTCAGTGTAACACACATGGAAGAATTATACTGAAAAATACCACTGTGAAATGGCTTCCTGTTTCCTGTAGCAGCAAAATAATTCTTAGAAAGAGTTAAAGTGGAATTGTTGGTACCCATTTATATTTTCCTTTGTGTAACTGTATCCTGAAGACCTGCTTTGGAAAGATGGGTGAGTAAGGCAATATGGAGCCCTAAAGAAACTCCAACTGTATTAAACTTCTGTAAGTGTTTCAACTTTTATTGCTAAGTATGGAAAACTAAAAGCCTTGGTTCTTTGGCTTATGTGCAAACTATTTGTTTTTTTGTTCAGACAGGAGCTCATGCACTTGCAATAAAGTTTTTTTAAAAAGCAAACTTAGAAGTCAGCAAGATTTTCCCTGTAAGTTCTGCATGTATATTTTGAGAAAATATATACATAGGAGCCTAAGAAAATACTTTTCTTTAATCAACTCAAGACTTTCATGATCATACAGAAAGCTGGGTCTTTTAATGGGATCAAAATTGGCTCTGACACCGTTGTGACTGAGAAGCGATTCCACTGAAATTCTTGAGCTTGCCCCAGCTTGCCCACTGTAATCTGAGGAAGAACTTAGTTTATCCTTAGAAACTGGCCCAAATGGCACACTCATTTCTAGGCCGTTTGCCCTGGTGAAGGCATGTATTGTGACACAATGATGTGGTCTGTTCCAAGATCTACAACAATTGCTATAGATTCTGGCTTTTACTTTTTTTTAGTGTAATGACGTGTGTGAGGAGTGCGGGCAATGGCACTGTCTGTATATAGCACGTCAGCTAAGGAAGAAAGCATAAGGCTATACACTCGATGAAGTCTGGAAATTACACTTTGATTTCAGCAAACTTTGGACAAGGTGACTATAGTGACTAGGTGTAAAAAAACTGAAGTCTGTTTGCATATGAATAAACCACAACAATTGGTTATTAGAAGGATGTTTGGAAATTCACAAGGAAGATTTATTGTAGTGATATCTGAAAATTAAATAATTGAGATATTTATGTGGAGTAACCAAGTTTGTAACACCTCATTAATAGTGTTTTACTCATGGATCCTGAGAATAACATCCAGAAGGTCTGAAAATTCTAAGCAACAGAATTATTAGCAAGAGCTGACTGCCATTTGGGAAGAAGACATCGCTAGTCTTGCAGTGGAATGTAGTGATTCTTTCAATGCAAGGGACTTTGAACGTAAATTTGAAAACATGTAAAACTAATGGCCATTTATATAAGAAAGTTAATTTAGAAACAAGGTACGTAAAATGTGTTGCTTTAGATATGTTCCCATGTCCACTGTACTTTGGATCCCTAATATTAACAGTGGCAGTCTGGCTTTACAGAGAAAAAACAAACTATTTTCATGATATTTAAATTCTAGATAGCTCATGCAGAATACATACTGGTATAATTTCTCTATATATTTCTTAGCAGCAAGTCACTGCAACATATTTTTCCATTCCTTAGCCTCATTTCTGGTTTTGCTGGTTCTGTTTTTGTCTTAAGCTAAATATTTAGTATTTTATGCCATATAAAGTGGAGCAATCAGAACTATATTTTAACTGTGACAAAGAGACAGCTTTACATATACTTGTGAGAAAGCACCTCCTCAAAAAGCTCACTGGCCAAAAGGATTAAAACATCCAGAGTGCATTCTTTATCATTAAAATAATTTAGATTTTTGTTTTTCAGATAGGAATTAAATATGGCCTTTTGTTAAATCTGAATACCAGAACACTGCCTATGTTGGCTGCTCTAGTATTTTTGGCAGGACAAGAGTCTCCCTTCTTCACAAAGCTAAAATGAAGACTACAGCCCAGCATTTTATGGAGATAAGACTTGTTGAGAGGGGATTATCTAAATAAGTTCTATGTGTCATATACTCTTTTCTCTTCTTAAGCAGCCACTTCTGTACAGTTTCTAGTGCTTTAGATTTTTCATGTACTATCTTTGCACGAAAAATCTGTTTTCCTAAGTATTTTTGTGCAATACTGTAGGGCCAAAAGGAGTATTTTAATGCCTCCTTGGAGTTCTGATACAGTTGCTGTCCAGGGAAGGGCTTTCATCAGATTGACAATGATGACTGAGGCACGCGCAGTGTTTGGGGTGGGTTTGGTTGCTCTTCATTTCTGTTCCGCTTCCTTCGGGTAGGACAGAGCCTCTGTGGGAGATGTCTAGGAGATGAGACTCAAGAAAAGGAAGATTGTATAAGCTCCTATCTCAACTACCGTTTTCTTTACTTGGATGTCTTTGTTCTAAGAGGCTTGTGCATGGAAAATTTCTTTGTAGGCTAACTCAGGAGGACTGATTGCTAATCTGTGGGGAGATGGTGCTGGCAGCTCTCACCTTCATTTAATGAAACTCTTCTGCATGAAAGCAAATTATAAAAATGGTTTCGGAAATAGGCAAACAATCACCACATGTATGCTGTCCGATGCTGCAGATAAGAGATGTACCTCCAGAATTCCAAATGGGAATTGGAAGTCCCACTGGATAAAGTCCTATTAAAGTGCAGCCTGTGAGGTTTCTTTAAGGGAAACCCTGTGTTGACTTCCTAGACAAATTTTCAGGTGTTTCTTAAAGTGTCTTTCAGATCTCCCTTACTAACATAAGCTGTAATTATACAACATTTGGGACTGAGAGTAATGCCTTCCACATAAAGATCTACTAAACAACGTAATTCTTCATATGAGGGAATTCATATGTTGTCTTCCATATTTGCACAGTTGGAAAAAGAAGTTGCATGCATGTGCTATATAGTTAGATCAATCAGATGACCTGGCAGAAACACATATTTTCCAGCCTAGGTATCTTCAAGAATCTGGAGCATTAGCTATCACAGTGTTACGAATCAGTGTTTCTAATACTTCAGTATAATTCCTAGGCTTGTACTTTTAGGAGGCATTAATAACAAAAAAAGTTGGCAGCAACAACTAGGAGGTAACGGTTTAGGATGGTACATAATGTTTTTCAGAATACCCACAGGTTTTTCTGTGCTGGTTCATGGTTTTTTTGGGAGTGGATATGAGGCTTTTTTAAATTGTAAATTGTCACAGACTGCATTAAAAAGCATTAACTCAATAAGCAAACAAATGTTTGCTTTCATTAGAATGAAGAGAAGGATTCACATAATTTTGACATTGTGCTTGTGCTACTGTGTAGCTTTGCCTATCTGCACATGCAGAGTTGTGAGTTATGAAAATGACGATGCTGTTTGTTCCAATTTTCATAAAGGATTCTCTAAATACATTTAGTGAATTGCAGCTCCAGAAATACTTTTAATGACATTCTCAGAAGAGGTACTCAGATTGAACATGTTCAGTGATTTGGAACCGTACTTTTAACTGAGAAAAATCTTCTAAGAATATTATTTAAATTACTTTACAGAGAAGAAAAATTATGAAACAAAAAAAGATTAATTAAGTCTGCAGCATTTGGTTGCATAGTCTCAAATGGTACAAATAAGAGTAGGTGCATCAAAATAAGCATAGCTATGCAGCTTTGTGTAGCCCTGGATTTACCTAATTTTTTTGGTACAAAGATTATACTCAAAAGTAAGGAGTAAGGATTTAAATTAGGATCCTGGAAAGCAATGGGCAGTTGGACACAGGATAAGTTTACATATGAATTCTGAGCAACTTTGAAATTAAAATAGAAAGAAATGTCATGGAAAACTGCATAGTATATCAAATGTCAAAAATGTTTGAAAGTGACTATTTTGGGGTGACTCTTGTTCTCACGTGCAGTTGCTGGCAAATCAATAGGAACCATATGGAGACCTTTATGCCAGCTCCTTGCGTGTGTCTCAGTGTACCACTTTATTTTGTCACAAAATATAATTAACTGTAAAGTATTAGAAACAGTTAGATTAGCCAATTCAGCTGTATACCAGTATGTACTTCTGACCATTAAAAAACAAAGTTGTCCTCTCCTTCATAATATCCCTTTGCAACTGTAATAGCACAAAGTTGCTTATTTTCTTCATATGTGTATTTCAGATTAATGATATTTTTGCTAGATTATTGCCCTGATACTGAAGTATTTTTCCCTAAATTCACATTGCCAATATCTTGAAGGAAAAAAGCAAAAGGCATTTTGCTTTGAATCACATATCGTTGCTGTGTTCTGTTGATATTTAGAAGCTCTAAAGCTTTTGTTTACATGTTAGTGATGTAAAAAAATGTAGAGGAATTAAGTTTGAAAGAAATGTTCTTTCACACAACATTAAACTGGTAAAGTAACAAGGTTTTCTTATTGATTATTTTGTATAGATTGCTTCATTTTAAAGTATCCAGGTAGTAGTTGTTCTCTGCAAACACCCGAACATCATTTATAGGAAGGTATGCAATTAAATACATTTAATTTATCCAACTTCACTATAAATTTATAATGAAATATGTTTAGAAATACATTGTGCATGGTAGGGGCTTTCTGAGAATAAGTGTTGAAAGATGTGAGTCAAAGTTGAAAACCTGGAAGTTGAATAACAGTTCTTGGGGTGAAATCCCGACGGCCTTTTTGTCACAAATTATTAGTGGTTATTGTCACTGCTCACTCTCAGGATCTGAAAACCATCTGCAACTGCTAATAGACAGTGCCAATCTGACTTATTTTTTTAAATTCTTGTCTGAGATCTTACATTGCAGGTATAATCTGAAAGTTCATTTCTGTCTGAGAAATGAAAACACATCAACTCTTGAACTAGTTGAAAAAAAACAAATAGCAGTTGCTTCTTGCACATTTGCCTGTGATTCTGACCCTAGCCAATCAGCAGCAGATCTTTGTGCCACAGATCTTCTGGTCAGTCTCTTTTCCCTATTCTGCAAGCAGTCCTTTTTTCCTAGGCATGCACCAAAAGAAAAAATATCAAAATGACCACTACATAGGACCACTCCTACACATAGGAGTTAGATTCTGTATTTGCTTGGTATGCTTCATCTCTTGATGTAGAGAGAAGGAAACGTGAACTCTGGCAGGACAATAAAAATGTTGGGATTAACAGCAATCCTTTCCTTAACGTAGAAGTAACTTTTGAGGGTGAGGAATAGTGTGATTAGTAATGATTTTTTTGGTTAAAAAAAAAAAAAAAGCTATTATTAAACTCGGGAAAAAACAAAGCCTCCAAAAAATCTGTAGAACAGTCATTTATAACTTGGAATGTCTTTCCAAATGGTACCTTCTACATTGGTTACCAGCAAGCATTTTTGTCTAACAGGAGATATTAAAGATGCTGCCTGGAATTTTTGAAAACTGATAAAAACAGTTCTGAGAAGAGGTATGACCTGCATCCCTCAAAGCAGTGTTTAACTGCCTATGTTACTTGACATCCAAGGAACAAAGGTTTGCAAAGAGGGACTGATGTGGTACTTATACCTTCATGTAGGCTTTATCTTCTGAGAGTGTGCCAGAATTCATCTGGGAGAATGCAGAAGACAGACAATATACATTGCTGTATTTTTCACCAAGTGGTTTGTACCATCTGTATATATTTTATGTGTGCCTTTTGAGCAGCAAGGAGTGTAGCCTAGATCCCCCTAGGCTTTTTTCTCTGCCTCTATACCTACCATTTGGTATAAGATGTAGCTAGTAGAAGAAAACTAAGGTTCTTGAGACTTTTTTCTTGTCTTAGTTGCAACAGCTGCAAAACAGATGTAGGCTGACATGAGTTCTGCCAAAAATCTCTTCCAAGTCTCCCACCCATTTTCCACCAAAGAGAAGCTAGTTAGGTGATACAAACAGAGACCTGAAGGTCAGCAAGAGATGGGTGCTCCTGATCCTGGCTCTATAGAGACTGTTAAAAAGAAGCAATCAGAAAACCTAGATTTACCGCTTTGGAAATTAAAACAACCAAAATTTGTGGAGGTAGCATTTCTAAAAATTATTATTCTAAGTAGCATGATGTAATTGGTAAATAAAAGGCAATCTGTACACAAACCGCAGCAACACTGCAGCAGAGAAAGTCAGATAACAGCAAGAGTTCATAACTGATGTTCACCTAACTGGCATCCATCTAAGTCTCTTTTTAGATGTATTTTCAGTATTTCAAATGCATTAAGCAGAATACCACTGCCTTTCTGGCCAGATCTTTGCTGAAACAGATTTCCTAGGATTACAGTTGTTCTGTTGTGTGAATCTCAGTACCAAGAGGGAGTCAGCTTTCTATGTGCCTGTCTTAGGTTTCTGCGTACCTCTCCATCTTTTGCTTTCATCAATATTTGAATATATCATTCGGGGTTTTTTCAGAGTATCTTGACTATTACAAATGCATTCAGTGACAATCCCAGCAAACAAATAAAACTTGGTATCTTTTCCACTGTGTCAGTCTGCTGACAAAATCATGCTGCTGAAAAAACTGTGGCTGCCAGGCACTTACAACATTGATTCGAAGGTACTATCCAGCAATGGCAGGAAATGTCTAAAGAACCAGTTGTCCAAGCATGCTTGTATTCACACAGGATCTGTGTGGGCTAACATTGCCAGCAGTGCTGAATCCTCTGTGCTGGCAAAGATGAAGGACAAATGCTACTCATGTAATTACATTTCCTTTTCCTTACATCAGTATCCCAGGAACCTGGCATTTAGATGCTAACAGCATTTGTAAATTGGGAACTCAGAACCACGAGTACAAACCCAAATGATGACTTGGTTCCTTATGGTTTTCCTGGCTGTACAGTAATTCTGTTTTCATCTGCTTGCAGAAAAAAATTGCTTGTGTTATAAGTCTCAGTTACTTACAGAGATCAGTATCCTCCTGAGAGATGTTTGGATGGATACTCCTGAAGTTTTCCCCTTTGACCATTCACGAAAGTAGCAGCTACTGAGAGTTTACACCTTTGACCCCACTTTCTGTTGCATTTCCAGACTTATGTCTTTATTTCTAGTATTTGATTTTCAATATGGTATTAATGTCACCTGCTGGTGCATTGATTTTATTTAAATTTGCAACCTTTAGTTTGGAAACCAGTAAGCCATGGATCTTTCTTACAGCAAGTACTGACATAGGAAGACTTCTTGGCTCATGGCCTCACACAGGCACAGGTTTGCCAAGAAAGTTAAGAGGACTTTAGCAATGACTTGCATGAAAAAAATTTCTGTGTCATACTGCAGATAAGGAGTATGCACACCAACCTGCTTTCAAAATATATATGAAACATGTCTGGTGGTATAAGAATGCTAAGTCCGAACGCTAAGAAAAATGATTTAGGTGTCTCTCTTCGGTGATTCATTGGAATGCTGATATAGGTGTTCAAGTATTTAAGTTCAGGTCATCTACATAGTATTTGGACCTTATAAAAAGGTGGCAGATGAGGAAATTTCAAGGAAGAAAAGAAATGTGCATGTTCCTGCAACAGCAGAGACAAGTTATAGTGACTCTAGTTTGCCAACTAGTATGAAGGAAGAAATGAACTTCTAGGTTTAAGGTGGTTTTTATCTGTCCAGTTTTCTATGTTGAGTTTGGAAAACGGACCTTGGCCCCACACTGTAGTGAATGGGTGTGCCATTTAATGGGGTCCTATCCTAGAAAATCCCTAATCCAATTGTGGCTGAACAGATCTCACACCCACTCAACAACTTTTGTGGATACCCTCAGTCATACAACCAGCAGTACACTGCACATTTGGAGCAGAGTTCTGTGTGTCATGTCAGCAAAAGTTAAGAGGTTTGGTGATTTGAAGGCATTAGCTTTAAAACATTTTAAATTAATGACTATAGCATTGAGTCAAGCATCAACAGTTCTCATTTAAAAAAAAAAAAAGTTCCCTTCCAAGGAACAGAGTAACTGACAAAAAGTGAAAACATTTTTGTACCTCTGTAAATTGTAGACAGTTGACTGTAGTTTTGAAACCAGACTCACTGGCCAGTTGGACAGTCTCAGGCATGTCGATGATTCATCTGACACAGAGTCCCAGGGAGTGATTGCTTGTGGGCCTGTTCATTTGGATGTTGATGCAGGTTTCTATTTAAATCAGCAGCTGAAGTGTGAATTTATCTGTGACATTTTTAAGATGGTTCATGAGGCCAGAATTTGACTAATGATACTCCTACTGATGTCCTGCTAATTTTGGATTTATAGGTGTTGTAACATACCCAAACTTATAAATGTCTGGTCCTTTTTTTTTTAGTTTTTTTCTTTCCACTCTCTCTGTTTTCTTTTTTTTTTTTTCTTTTTTGTACAGTTTGGTCTCTTTCATTTATTTAAACAGACTTCACTGACAGCAACAGAATGACTGTCACTGAGTTCAGTAGTTTGGCTTAGGACCTGTACCTGTTTCTGAGAGTAAAAGGAATCAGGAGGGTGGTAACAAAACTTTCAGCAAAGGTCTCTGGTTGTGGCCAAAGTATTCCCCAGGTAATGAGCTATAGTGGTAGCAAATTTCCTATGCTGACACCAGCTGTAGCATAATCTCCCTACCTGCACTGTGGCATGAGTAGGAGGAGATCCCATTATCACACAGGACGTGCTCACCAATTTCTTTTTGATGTGCGTTGAATTTCATATGCTTTCTCTGTTATCTTTCCCTGAAAGTCTAACTGGACTAAATCTTAAAGTGTATTCTTTAAAATAGATCTCTGGCTTAAGGTATTAGTGAAATGATACGAGAGAGAGAGAGATTCTTGGAGTATTACTCATTAAGACACTAATCAAATGATACACATCCTGTACTGGTTGGATGCACTGAGAGTTGCCAGACGTGGGAAGAAGTTGAAGCTTTGCAGAAATTCTACAGAGAACTACTAAGAAATGAAACATTGAGAGGTTTTAAGCTAATATTTGATGCCTGTGAATGGAAGCAGCAGCTCACGTCTGTCAGAATTACTGCTGCTTTCCTGACTTACAGTGAAGAATCCATAGGTATGAAAGCAAGGGTGTGTTTCTGAGAGAAGAAAGTTTGAAGAATGTGATTTAAGCATGCTGTTATCTTTGGGCTTGTTTCTTATCTCGCTGTACACTTGTCATTGCTTCCATATTTTCATCTTCTCTTTTTCAGATTCCCAAGAAGGAAACTACAAGTCAGAGGTCAACAGTAAACCCAGGAAGGAAAGGACAGCTTTCACCAAGGAGCAAATCAGAGAGCTAGAAGCAGAATTTGCTCATCATAACTATTTGACCAGGCTGAGGCGATATGAAATAGCAGTAAACCTTGACCTCACTGAAAGACAGGTACTGATGCAAACTAATGAACTTTAAATGCTTGCTCAATATTTACCAGTGGTTATCAGCTCCTCACAGTAGAGGTCTTGTTTATGTTACTAATAGATATATTGATATATCAGATTAAATGTTTATAGCAAAATGACATACAACTATTACCTCTCTGCTATGCAAGTCATTTATATTTTTTTATGTACCAGCTACAGATTAGTTTCATCTAGTAGGCAGAGATGGAAGATAAAAGCACAAGTAATATATCTGTTAAACTGGTGCACATCTTTTCTAATCTGTTCACACTGATGTGGCTGAAGAAGTGGTCCCACATATTGCATGTACAAGCAGTTGATTTGCCTGCATGAAACAAATATGAGCATCTTGTTTTAGTCTATTAAATATATGCAACTGCATATATTTAATAATGCATTTGTCCAGAGTTTCTGAACATCCTGTTTCCAGATGGCAGCAAGAATGGGAACACCAGCAAAACTGGAATACAGGCATTTTTAACCGCTTTATCTTATTCTGTGCTGTGAAAGCTGAGGAGACGGTGGAATTTCTTATCACTGTTAACTGGTTTCCTGCTCACCAAACCCTGGGCCAGGAAACACTTCTGCATGTGCTTTAGTTTCATCATGCATGTTGTCACACTGATTTCTGATGGAAATATTAATGTTAAGCATGTACTGAAGTTTTTCAGGATCTCATCTCAACACACTAAATAGGTAGTAAAGTCACATTTCAAATAATATTTACATCAACATACACATTTGAAAATGTGTTTTAGTAAAGACATTTAGAATACTGGGCTCAAGTACACCAAATCTGATTAAATATTACATACAGTTTTATCATTAAAATTGAAAGCTTTTAGCCTACTGATAGTCAATCATCCTTGCTTCAGGAATCAGTATTAGATTGAGAGACTGCTATAGATAAAATCACTAAGATGACGATATATTAAAGGGAAGGTATCAAAATAGCACCAGGATTTGTGACCTCTAGATATGAGAGTTTTGCAATTTTCCTGAGTTTCATTGACACACTATAAGTAGATATCTCAGTGAAAATCCAACCTTTTCTATACATATGAACAGACATTTACTCACACAAGCAAATGAAACAGTTTTTTTCTTTGAAGGCTTCTAGAGAATGGCTGTCCCTTCCAGATTGTCTTGTTTGACTTGAACACATTGCCAGATTCCACTGGGGTCATTTTCAGTTACTTAAATATGTTTGTTGTATTTGTAAAGCACACCATTTTGTATCAAACAATTGATAAAATTTTACCTTTTTCATTTCCAGTGACTAAGGTAAGCTGAGACAATATTAGATTAACTCCCAGACATGATTTTGACAGCTATGGGGAGGAGGAATGAATTCATGTCTCAGTGACAAATGTAGAGTCTGTGTGGAACTGAGTAATGATAAATAAAATTTTAAAAATACCTGCTGGCCAATTTAACGCGAATCACTTAGCTGAATTCAGAAAACATATTCCCATATCTAATAATGGTGAATTCGGCCTGGAATTTAACTATTCTCCCTGATAAATTCTTTATTCTTTTCTTCAAAGATCAGGTTGAGTAGTACAACTAAATGAAGAGACAGTTCACTATCCTAAACAAAATATTTAAACTAAAAGCATTTAACATACTGAAAAGGGACAGATAAGTATTGAATGTTGTCTCTGGAAGAGAAAAGGCAGCCTGTGCTACACAAGTGCAGAGAATTCCTTGAAGTCATGGGAGCAGTCTTTCACATAATGTTGGTTCTAAGCATTCTGCTGATAATTGTGATAATTTATATAGAATTATAATTAGTCTATTCAATTATGTTATCTAATTCTTTTCTGCTTCCCCAGATTACCACAGAATGACAACTGAGCTGCTAGAGATAACTCACTTCGTTCCTTCCTTCCTGCCTGCTTTCATGTCTTCTTTCCTCTCGTCCTGCTTAAATCCACCCTTGCTCAGAAAAGGAAAGCATTAAGATTTTTAGCTTGATTAAGTCTAGTTCTTTATCTTGCCACAATCAAATGGTCTGAGAGAAAAAAAATGATAGCATAAAAACTGTATTGTTAATCAAAAACAAAAAGAAAATTGAGAAGAAATTCTGGACATATTTTTCATTTTCTGAATCTTACTAAGTCAAGTAATGATGTAACTTCCAACGTTGTCAATTAGAAATGTCTCTGTATAAAATCAAATATATTCCTTTGACAGAAATACGCTGTAAATAGGCATGGGACTGAGTGTGGGTTTCCATGGTATATGGCAGTCTTCAGAAGCTGAATGCGGTATTTCAAAAGGCTTGACTCTTCTTGCATACTTGTTTTACATCAGTAGTCCTTCAGTGACTTAAACCAAAATAGAGCAAGGTGAACCTGGTGTGACACTATTATTTCTTTTTTTTCCAGTTAAGAAACTGAACTCATATTCAGGACCTGTCTTTCCATCTGTAGCAGAGTGAATGATTATTCTTGAGTGGGATGACAGCACTTACTTGTTTACTTACTACTGTTATTACTTTCTTTTACTAGCTGTCCCAACAGAGGAGATCATATTTGATACCTATCTTACAACAGATTAAAAAAAAAATAGTCCTATCTCTAAAATTATTATGACTGAATTAAAATATATTGATGGAATTCCAAAAAAACACTCTCCAGTGAGGTATCATTTTTAGAGTGTGGCTATTTCTGAAACAGTTTTCCTTTACTGTTTTTCCCCCAAAGGCTGCATTGCAGAAAATGGTACCTGATAGGCAGTAGTTCCTTTGTTTGAAATAAATGAACACACAAGTGATGACCTCCATTTCATCACCGTAGGCTGTAGACCTGTTTGTGCTGGAAGCTCTCTTGATCTTTCATGAAACATTGAATTTGCACACGGAGAACTGAAACTTGGTTCAGATAATACAATGACAAAAACCAGCAGTGGGTATCGGGTGAACTAACATATCTGCTTAGAAAGTAGGTTTGAGAGCAGACCTAACCACTGATGGGATGAATTGTTTAGCATATCTGTTTTTACTAGGTTTTTAAAACGTGACAAACATCATATTATTCAGAGAGCAGAAGGACAAAAACTAATCTGAGGAAAGTATTGTTGAGTCATCCTAAATTACAACTTTCAGTTATTTCCCAAGATGTGAGATAAATCATGAGGCCTATTATCTTAAGAAAGTTCTGCCTTCCTCTTGACTATAGTGATAATTTCAACCATACGCTGCAGCTTAAAAGAGGCACTGACCAACTAACACTTCATAATTACCTTTCTGGCATTTAAACAAGCTGCAGAAAAAAACATATGTCTGACCATATTTAAAAAGCTATATAAAGGTATTAAAGTTTTCTACAGTCATCAAAGTAAGGCTTCATTTGACTTTTGAAACAACTTACAAGATCAGTTCAAACATAAATGACTCACGGAAGGCCACTTCACAAAAATAATAATGAAAAAGAACCCCTCACAACATATGGATCAGAAGGAAGTAATCCTATCATTCCCTAAAAAGGAAACCTGAGTTACAAGACAGGAGGATGAAATGAAATAAGTGCCTCAATTGCCTGGATATTAAGAGTGCACTTTGAGAGCATTATAAGCACATCTGGTTGTAGGATGGCTCTATTATGGTATTATAAGTATTCCAGCAGTATAGGTACATATAATTCCTGCTCAATCTCCTATAGAGTGCACTCACAGTCTCTGCTCAGCCAGCAGTTAATAATTTTCAGCTGGCAGGCCTCTATTATATTTTGAAGAGCCAGTTAAACTAAAAACTATCTTAGCTCCCTAGATATTTGTAACCTTGACAAGTGCATTCTTGGCTTTTTTGTACATCCAGATAAACTTGGAGAAGGTTCCATGCAAACTTTTTAATACCTCACTGTGGGATGAGGAGAGGAAGCAGCTGCAGTGGAGTATCAGAGGCGTGGCAAAACGGACATTTTTATGGAGTTGGTTCTGCCAAATATAGAAAGAGTAGGAGATCTTTCCACCTCTCAAGATCTTTTTGCATGGAGCTAATCAAAAGAGTAATGTCGCAATTCAGCAGGCTAGCTAAGGTTACCAGAATAAACAGTCCAAGTATGTAATGCTCCTGTTTGCCAGCATAAACAGAAAATGCCACCTAGTCGGACTAAATTTTGCTGATGGCAATGAGAAGGTTTATTTCTTCTTAATTTCCAATACCCACCCAGAAGCCACCAATCATTTATAAGAGGCCTGAAGCCACCTATTTTGCATAGACAAAGGACAAAATTTTGTCAAAATGAAGAGTGCTTTTGCATCTGTGTTTGGCTACCCTGTATGTGGTACCAACACGGCATGAGTGACAAAGGAAGAAGCTTTGTAATGCCTTTTTCTACCAGCAAGAGAAGCAAGCAGCATTATTATTTAAATGCATTTGGGCAATGTTGGTGCAGTACTGTAACCCACACTGCAGCACTGCATTGTTATGGGTATATAAATAATATATGAAGTTTTCCATTAGGAAATTTTCCTCCAGACCCGGTTACCTCAATTCGTCATCACATGATGACTTCATGAAAACCTTTTTCAGCATTACAGAGCTCAGGGGAGGTTAATCCCTGCATTTTTTCAGACTTGACTGATAGGGTAAGAGTAGCTTCACTTGGTCACCTGGATGAGAAATCAGGGAGTTCATTGTTCCTCAGTTAGGTGATTGTTCTGAACCACCTCTGGAAGAATAAATGTCTCTCCATGCATCACACAGCATGACTAGTTTCCTGCTTTAGGAAGCTAGATTTCTAAGTTTAGGTGGTGAAATTATTCCCCTATATACTTTCAAACAAAATCAAACGATGGATTGGTAGGACAAGCTTGACCCTATCTGTCTGATTTATTGTGCTGTCACGTCTTCTCTGAAAGGCAGCTGCTCATTCCAAGCTTCCATGTGTTAAGCACTCTCTATACACACTATAATAATGAGCCTGTGTGGCTTGAAATCCTTTGGATTGTTTATTTTATTTAAAGCAACACTCTTCATAAAATAAAAGTCACTAATACTTTTATATTTGTCTTGAGCAATATAAATACCAGCAGTAAGAGTTACTGTGCTAACTTGGTTTGTTCTTTCTTAGGAAAGAATGCTCCTGGCAAACTTAATTATAACTCGTGCATAATTTTGACCTGTACGATAATTCTTTAAAAAAAAAGTAGATGGCTAAACTTCAAACAGCATATTTACTTTTGCAGTATTGATTGAATTTGAACAAGCCTTTCCATGTGCAAAGATCCAAGTGCCTCAAGCTGTTGGTTGTGAACCGACCCTACACCTGCAGAGAAACCCCATGAGGTTCTGGGTGGGGATAAACCTCTGTGTGTGCCAAGCAGCATATGCGATATAGACAGAAATATCAGCAGCTCATACAGCTGCTTTTACAAAGCGAGTAAGGCTCTTCTTCCCTCTATACCTACTCTTTCCTGGACACAAGTTGAGAAAGACACAGCTTTTTCTGTCGTGTGTAAAGAGATAGGAGCTTTTTAGATTTGTCATTAATGCTCACTTTAAAAAACAGAAAGAAGAAGTGAGGAACAAATAGTATTGGAGAGGTACAAATGAACAAGTAGAATAAAGGAGGCTTTTTTTATGCAGTGCATTGAAAAATGTAGAATCTCTGTCTGATTTCACTAGTTTCATCTCCTCAAGGCAAGCCCTGCTGAAAACTGCTGCAGCTTCTTGAGGCTTACTAGTTGTAAATCTGGATGCTGATTTTGAGGCTAGTTTACCATCAAAAGACTTGGGACTGGCTTGTTTTGGAAAGCAAAAAGATCCCTCCAGGTTTGAAGTCATGAACTGTGGAACTAGTTCAAGTGAATACAAATGAGGGTGCTCTTACTTGGGCAGGGAGATGGCTTCCATAGCCATAGAGCCCTGCAGGATTGTCATGGGCCACTAGTCAGAGGTTGCTTTCTGCCCAGTCCCATTTCTTGACATGTAGCAAGTGGTAGCAGAAAAAAGCATCAATATACTCAGCCAAAAGCCAGTCTTGATTGACCACCATCTTTTCACTTTCACACTTAGATGACCTGTGCAAAATGGGTGCAGAATAATGCATGTTAGAATTTTTTTTCTCATGAAATAAAATGCTCTACATGTGAATAATTCATGAAGGTAAATGCCTATATAAAGAAAAGACAAAGTTTAGCTAAAGGTGATCTTCTCCATAAATTAGTTTTCCATCATGTGTTTCTTTTGCAGATTTCTATATATATGCAAAGAAATCAGATGAAGGCAGACTCTAAAAAGATATATTATAGGAGAACAAGGTAGAGGTAGTTCTAGCAGCAGCCCCACAGATTACCTTTCTTTGCCCCTGGACAAAAAAAAAGAGAGACTACTTTTATAAAAAATACTCCCTTAGATTATGTACAACAAGCTAGTAGGAGGAAAGAACCTGAAGTAGTGTGTCCCATTCTGCTTGAGGTACGTTAACCCTGAAACCTCATTAAGAGAAGTTTTGAATAGGAAGGGTTAGCTGTTTGATGATGAAATTAGTTTTGAAGATCACTGGTAGAGAAACTAGCAGTTCTTTGGATGGAGTAGACGGAGGTAAACTGAGTCTCAAAGACTTCTGAAACAGCAATCAAATACTCCTATCACTGCTCTCCTCTGAAATATAATATCTATTCCATCCCTGTCTAAATGTGGGAGGTAGAAAGGATCCTGAGTGTATCACCTAAGCAGCACCCAAACCTCAACTGGCTTCTATGTAACGAAAAACCAGAACTCACTCCTACACTTTCCTGGGTGCCAAAAGCTCCAGCTGTCCTTTGTGCACCTGCCAAAACCTCCCTTTTTTCTCAACAGCTGCTGTAAAGTACTTGTGCACATTCAATGCAAAGTCCTGTAACGTAACACGGCACAGATTGCTTTACATCAGTGAGCAGGTGACAATTTTAATCAGAAGGTTCTGGTACCACTCATTAATTTCCAAAGAAAAGTTAATTTTCTCCAGTTGATATATTGTGGTACTAATTTATAATAACTAAGAAGACATTTAATACTCAGATTTATTTAAAGTTGTTTTAAGCTTAAAATATATTTAAGATTTTTAAGAGGATTTTTTTGGAATAGAAATTGGAATTTCTCTAAATCATATAAGGAAGAAAATAAGTTTAATTGAATAAAACTACTTACTCTCCCATGATCCAGCATGACTGAAATCCAGCTGAACTATTTAAAATCTCATGTTATCTTTAATTAATGAAGTGACCTGATAATTCTGACTACCATTTCCGTAAATATTTAAAACTAACAGATTTGATTCTTCCAACCCTTATATTTAGTCATACTCTAGAGTAGGAAAGGAAACTTTTCTGGTTTTACATTCCTATTTGCTTTTATAAGTTCATCGAATAAATTGTCATGAAAATACTATCTCTATATATGCAAAAAAGGTAAGTTTCATCTGTATAACACCAATGATTTCTGTAAAGTTCAGGAGTTTGACTTTCTTTAAAAATTGGCAGCATAAGTGTACTACCTAAAAATAACAGGAATGTTTTCAGAGCCAAAGAAAGTTGAGAAGTAAACTTATCAATTTTTTAAATTTTGAAATGTCAGGGTCATTTTTTGTTATCCATATGTTTGTCTGCATTAGAGGAAAGTAAATTGACAGATCAAAAATAATAAGAATAAAAGAAAATGGACAATGGCTGTCCAGGGGCACTTAAAAGGCTTGGTGATTTGGTCTTCCTGACACATCATTTAGGTATAATAAAACATGGAATTTTGGATACTGACTTCAAAGACTCATACTTGGAAATATGCATCCCTTATAGCAAATAACAGTTTCAACTGGCACAGTGCTCTTGTTCCTAATTTTTAAGGTTTCCAAGATATCAGACCTCAAATTTTAATCTCGTTTGGGACTCATGCCACTAAAACCTGGAATAGAAAACCTAATTTTAGGAAAGAATCTTTCATTTCAGAAAAGAGTTTTTTCAAAGAGAAATGTCTTTTTTCTTAAAAGAAGAAAGGCATCAGACAGTGCAACTAAGGTAGTTTGATTTCAGTTATGCTTTAATTTTCCAGAAAAGAATGTCTTTATTAAGAAAAACTCATTAATTATAGAAGGTAACTGTTTAGCTTTTCTCTGTAAGTACAGAATCCTAAAATCCCATGGAAAGGGAAGTGTCTGTGTTCTACAGAGCATGGTAGAAGTCAATTATTCCTAATGTGACTGAAGTGCTCTGCTGAAGAAGGGGTATTAAATCAGAAGATTAGGTAATACACTTATTTGGAACCCAAATGATGTGTTTATACCCATATCATGGAGTTGTATTAAAGATACAGATGCAAGAGAGCCCATAATGTGGCCCTTAAGCCTACTAAGGACATATATATCCTAAGTATACAATGGTTACTTTAGTGATGTAGACACTAGCAATGTCAACCTCCTTGTTTTGAATCTTTTCCCATGATTCCTATAGTGTAGACCTTAAAACAAATTGGTCACGGGAAAACTATTTATCTTGCACATCAGGAGATGCGCAATGTGAAATCGTTTCCTCCTATCTGAAGTAACACTCTAATCATCAGATGGGGAGATGCAGATGCTAAACAACTTGTTGACTAAGGGAAAAGAAACTGTGCTTTCGTGCCAGTAAGCAGATGTGCTCAATAGACGAGCTCATAAGTGCTGATTTAGAAACAGCTGTTAATGCTCCCATCATCTTTAATATAGTTCATTTCCCGCCACTTCCTTTGTTTTCCGTACATACATATGCTTGCTCGATACAGTTAAGTTGTGCTAGTCAGAGGGTGGAGAAAAGGGAGTGCATTTTAATAAGGCATTCAGGACCTGATTCTGGGAGGTGGTGAGCACTCTCAGCTCCTGCTGGAGCTACCTTAGACTTGAAAAACAGCATAAAAAGGTTCATAAAACCTACAGTACCGTTTGTTGTAGTAGATCCTTAAACTACTTTGAAAGGATATCATTTTTGCAAAAGTTGCAAATGGCTTGTACAAGCTAGTTCTTTCACTGGAAAAAAAAGCTCAAGAGTTTTTCAAGTCCATTTCAGTTAGGGCTTTTTCTCTCTCCTTTATTTTTATTTTAATTTTTTCTTTATTTTTCTTTCAGTCATTCTTTTCTTTCTCTCACTCTTGCTCTTTCTTTCTTTCTTTTGTTTCTCTCCTCTTTCTTTCTCCTCTCTCCTTTGTGTTTCTTCAGGGTGTTTTCTTCTGATGCATGTTTTGTGAAACACCTGTAAGTTTCAAATGAGTTGTGCATTTGAATAAGCACAGTTTTCCATGAATCCAGATAAACTGACACTCTGAAGTACTTCACACAAAGTTTGCTTTACTTCCTTCCCTTTACTAAAATATAGACAGATCAGATATCAGTAACACCTATACCCTCCATAACTGACTCTTCAGCTCCAAAGGAAGTTCAGAATTCCAATATCTTAATTTGATCTCTAGAGGAAATAACAAGTGAAGGACCTGTCACATATTATTAGCACATGAGCATTAAAGTCTTCATCTAGAGTCCGTTGAACACTATGGAAAACTCACATTGACATTAGTGTACTTCAGATCACGTCAAAAGTGGATTTGAGTACTTTATAATGGAGGACATAAAGAAATATATAAAAATACCTAACTTATTCCCTCATATGAGAGTCCTGCTGTACAAAAATGCAGCAAATGACATAAAAATACACTCATAATATTTTCAATGATAAACTTCACTATAATTTATTTCTAGCTTTTGAAAATAATTTTAGCATACTAAATAAATTTCTTATTTTATATTCTTTAAGTAAATCTGATGCAGATTATTTGAAGTCATTAATAAAAAAGCCTAAATCCTTTTTTTTTTCCCTTTTTTAAATTGTTACCATTTTCTCTTTATGGGAAGCCTGATAGGCTTATATGCCAGTCATTACGATATATTCTCCTGTGGGAGCCCCAGGGATACTTTCTTTCTCCTACACTCAAGAGAGTGCGTGCAGAGGTAAATGCAGTCCTTTCAGCCCTACTTCCTTCAATGTCATATTTCCCAGACAGCGGGTCATACGTAGACATAGCTTTGCTTGCTGGATCATCTGAGGAATTTATAAATTTATCATGCGCTTATTCTTGAAAAAGGAAATCATCGATGTTTAATTGATTTATATCAACTAATATACAGCTGCTGACCTAGAATCATCCCTGGTGGAGGCATTTCAGGGCATGGCTGGATGAGCTAGTCTGAGGGTAGGTGATCTGAATGAAGAGATACTCCCCAGCCTGTCCTCGGCTACTCATTACCTGGAAGCTGGTGCCAATCAGTTCTCCTGGGTTTAACGCTTCAGGAGAGCAACTGCTCTTGGCTGTGGTTTTGTGAAGTGACCTGAATTATAAAAAGCAGCAGCAACAAAATATTGTGAGAAAAAATGGAAAACAAAAAGAATTTATTAGAGTCAAAAAAGTCAAGCGAGCAGATGTAAGAGTTTGGCTCTGTCTGTAGGAGGAGAGCAGAAATGAGCCCCTATATCAGAAGCCAGGCAGCAATCACCCTGCTTACATCTGCCCCAGCCAGAACAGTTTCTGACAATGACTGCAGAAATATTGGCTTCACTTTCTCAAGTATCCAAAAATGAAATGGATGCATCTGGAAGGTGGTTTGCCTGGATCTCTCCTGTTCCAGTAAGTTAAAGGAGGTTGAATCCAGGCTGTGCATTGAAATTTTTGATTCAAATGCATCATTGTAATTTTTCTTGAAACCACTTTTTGGATACTTTATAGTTTCATTTTAGACTTTCAGTGTTGTGACTTCTTCCTTAAATGTTCAAGGACATAAAAATATCTGGATCTTTTAAACATCACTCCAATCCTGTCATTCCTTCTTACCGAATAAAATTATCTGGGCCCTTATTTCAGAAGAAGAGTGATAATGTTGTGTGGTACTGGGTTGAATCCAAAGTGTATTATTTTTGATGTTTAGATTATGACTGCAGTTGCAACTGCTACACTGTCTGGCACCAGTTTAGTAGTCTCTTTTACAAGAGAAAATTCATTCTTTTAAAAAACAAAAGTAAACAAAACGACATCTTAACTTCCCCCCAAAAGCTGCCATTGCTGTACGAATGCTGTAGCCTTTTGAAGACACTGGTTCCATGGACACCACTGGCATGTGACTCCAGTATGATAATTCCCAACAACACAGCAGCCTGTAATAAATACCTTCCCCTTTACACTCATTTCATGTTTCAAGCCAGATTCTTTGGCTCTGATGAGTTGACTAAGGGAAAGGATGTGCTATGCTTTGTGGCTCTTAACTAACCTGGAATCATTTTGCTCTGTTCCCAAATGATTGGCTTTAACAGCTCATACTGGCTTTAAGAGGAATATAGAGCATAAAAAAAATACATATATATATCTCTCTTCCATCCCACGTACGTACATACAGATAGTGATGTTAACTATCAGTTCAGTTGCAGTAAAATTTAAATGTAAAATTCAAAGTGATAGTAAACACTGCAGTGTTTCATGGATGTATAAGACAGATTCAGCAAAACAGCATTTTTGTGGCTCTGTTACTCGTGTTGTACAATATGTCCTGCTGTGCCTGTTCCTTGCTGTTTCTTTTAAAACTCTGAAACACATTCTGCTAAACGCAGCAGAGGATACACCGACATTGCAAGCTTTCTTGCTTTCTTTCCAAGTGAAAAGTTGCAGACATTGTTTATTTTTCTGTGGAACCTTCATGTGCAGAGCTGCACAGACACACACGCACGAGATTTTTTGGCAACATTAACTCTAAATGGATCAAACCCAACAATCTTCTATTCATACTCTTTTCAGTGACAATATTTTAAGTTGATTTGAAATCAGCCTTTAATCTGGTCTACTGTATTTGACAGATGCTATGCACATCTTTTTTTTTCTTTTCTTTTGGCTATTGAAAAAAAAAAGTCCTTGTGGTTTGCAGTGCTGGTACTTTAAAACTGTGCAAATAATTTAGGATTACATCCCCCCCCATATATTTCTATACAGAGAAAGGGAGGAGGGGAAATGAGTTTCAGCTGGAGTAAAATCTTGGGGCTTAATGTGACTTAAATATAGATACATTTTTAATCTTTCATGCTATGAATTTCTTTTCCATTCTCATCTGAAATTATTTGCTGATTTTGACTCAAATTTATAAATGCCTTGCTCTCTGGCTTTCAGGGTATTTTTATTTGTCTGAAAAATTTGACCAGGCTATGTGTTTAAATGTAGTAGAATCAAAGATCAGTCAACTAGAATCATTTTGATACATCTGTGAAATAGACAGGGAAGTTGTAAGTTTTGATGGTAAGAAATGCTCCTTCAGATACTTCAGCAAGTAAAAAAAAAAAAAAAAAAGAGCTTTTAAAGTGCTCCACTTGAGAGCTTTTAAAGTGCTCCACTTGAAACTCACTACCAGTTTACAGAAACAAACAGGCAGAAAGCAATGCAAACTTTTAAGTGCAAGTTGCTTTCCGGAGTAACCGCCCTCCTTTGCAGGGTGATTCAAAGCACTGTAAGCACGAGGGGCAGCAGTGTGGGTCCCTGCCACCAGACGAGGCTCTCTGGTGAAGGAGATGTAGGTTCTTCTTCTTCCCTTGATGGGAACCATTTTGCCTCTTGTTTTCTCTGCCTGTGAAATGGCATTAAGACATTTTTCAAGAGTATGTGAGCTTTTTAATGTTTTCTAAAGGGCTCTCAGATCTTCCTGCGGAGCTATCAGCTGCAGATAGCCTGGCTGCTTTCTTGCAGTGACCCCTTTACCTCCTGTGCGGTCGTTATCCTCACATCCCCAGGGTTCACGTCCTATGCAAAACTGGATTGCCTGCTTTTCAGGGAAGGCTTGCTAAGCTTTTTATCATACCGACAGAAAGGCACATCCAAAAAAAAAAAAAGGCAAAAAACCCCAAGTGCTGTGCTACAGCTAGAAAGATCATTATTACCTTCAGTGACCCCCATCTTTATTTTCTTGCTTTGTCTTTCTTCTGCGAAGGTAAAAGTTTGGTTCCAGAACAGACGAATGAAGTGGAAGCGGGTAAAAGGGGGCCAGCAAGGGGCAGCAGCCCGGGAGAAGGAACTGGTGAATGTGAAAAAGGGCACGCTGCTCCCCTCCGAGCTCTCTGGCATCAGCGCAGCTGGTCTCCAGCACACGGGGGACTCACTAGCGAACGACGACAGCCACGACAGCGATCACAGCTCTGAGCACGCACACTTATGATACACAGAGAGTGTCCCAGCTCCGTTCTCAGGAAAGATGCTTTGCTGGCAAGCCTTACACAGGCATCGTTTACGTATGCAAGTGACTCTGGCAGTGATTTTTAAAGTTGTTATGGAAAATTCAGGCTTATTGTGTCTGCTTTTCTTGATTTTTTAGATGGTTTACAGTAAGTGCCATGTCTTAAAGGTGCCTCAAGAGTGGAGAAGTGGAAGATGAACTTACTTTGAACATTCCAGACTTGTTTGTCATGTTTATGACAGCGGGCAGGTATTTTTGCTTTAGCTTGCACTGAAAATTACATTGCTCTCAACAGACGTTATATTCTGAAAACCACAGTGCCACAAAATCACTATCTAGTGGATAAGAAATGTATTTTAACTCTGTATATATTTACCTTACAGCATTTTCCTGTCTTCACTAATTTTAGCAATGCATTCATATTAGCTGATGGCAATAGTCACTCATGACAATAAATGGCTTTTTGACTCTTTATTTTTGTTTTGTTTTTCAAAGACATACAATACATGCAGATACTTTTGTTCAAGTAGAGAACAATACAATAGTGTCTGCTAGGACACGTCCTTGTATGACAGACAAAACAAACCTTATGTTGCATTTACTATCAACTGCTGCTAATAGGGTATTATTAAACTTACCTAGCTCCTCAATTCTTCTTATCTTATAACTGCAAACAATGATTTTTAGGATCATAAGGATAATCCAGTAACCTGCCAAAAAATGTGATGTTCCACTCATTCTCAGTGGAAACTTCCCAAAGGATTATTCGTTTCTACTTTGTCATAATTGAATACATTGATAAGTACTGACACTCTGCAGAAATGTTGTTGCTTCATCTTCATTTAAAAAAACCCAGCAGATAAGCTGAAAGTTATTTTCAACTGCTTATGTTGGTATAAATCAAAGTATGAAGGTAACTCAGTATTGTGTCCCATGTGTAAAATCAAGACACATTTTCTGTTATAAGCTTTTTTGTACATACAGGCAAATACCAAAACCCAAAATTTAATGCAAACTATTGATTGTACTTTGTAAAGAAATATGTTTAATAAATAATCCTTTTTAAATAATTCTGGTCTCTCTACAGTGATTTCATAGGGAACTTGAAGTGTTTTTTGTAGAAGTCCTAAGCAGCTTTGCCTTTTTCAGGTCTTTTGGAACTCTGTCTGTGGACAACACAAAGCATTGTTTTCAAATTTAGGCTTTTAATCTTGGATAAACCTTCTACCTTGATCCATTTGGGAAACTCTTTCCTTTAGCAGGAAAAAGTCATCTAGCAGCTAATGATGCCTTCAGCCAAAAACAACAAGAGCCTGTTCAATCATTTTTCCAGATTCAGAGCAAATATAAAAGGTTATTTTGTTGGACCTTGTTGAAATGGATGAAAGGGAATAAATATCAGGAAGGGATGCATGCTTATATTATGCCGTTGTTCAATAAACTGTTCAGGAGAAAAAAAGAAAATATCCCCCAAAACTTCGGAGATGAATTGGACTGGGTAGTGTGATAGAAGGGGCTGAGTGAAAGAGCAAGTAAGCAAGAAATGTGTATATCCTAGTAAATGCTTCTGAGCATTCCCTGGAGCTCTGCTCTGTGGGCATCATAAAAGTTAAATGCAGTCAAGAACTCTGTGTCTGTTTTCCAAATCCTTTCCACTGTAGCTTTGATCTTTCTTGCACATTAATTGTTGTCATGATCATTTTAGAGAGAAAAGCCAGTGTCACTCCAGTCTTCAAAAAGGGCAAGAAGGAGGACCCAGGGAACTACAGGCCGGTCAGCCTTACCTCCATCCCTGGAAAGGTGATGGAGCAACTCATTCTGGAAGTCATCATTAAGTAAGTGGAGGAAAAAAAGGTTATCAGGAGTAGTCAGCATGGATTCACCAAGGGGATATCATGCTTGACCAATCTGATAGCTTTCTACGATGACATGACTGGCTGGGTAGATGAGGGGAGAGCAGTGGATGTTGTCTACCTTCAGCAAGGCTTTCAACACTGTCTCCCATAACATCCTCATAGTGAAGCTCAGGAAGTGTGGGCTGGATGAGTGGTCAGTGAGGTGGATTGAGAACTGGCTGAATGGCAGAACTCAGAGGGTTGTCGTCAGCGGCACTGAGTCTAGCTGGAGGCCTGTAGCTAGTGGTCTTCCCCAGGGATCAGTACTTGGCCCAGTCTTGTTCAACTTCTTCATCAATGACCTGGATGAAGAGTTAGCATGTACCCTCAGCAAGTTTGCTGATGACACCAAACCGGGAGGAGTGGCTGATACACCGGAAGGCTGTGCTGCCATTCAGCGAGACCTGGACAGGCTGGAAAGCTGGGCAGAGAGGAACCTGATGAGGTTCAACAAGGGCAAATGCAGGGTCCTGCACCTGGGGAGCAATAATACCATGCAGCAGTACAGGCTTGGGACAGACCTGCTGGAGAGCAGCTCTGTGGAGAGGGACCTGGGTGTCCTGGCGGATGACAGGTTGACCATGAGCCAGCAGTGTGCCCTAGCTGCCAAGAAGGCCAATGAGATCCTGGGGTGCATTAAGAGGAGTGTGGCCAGCAGATCTAGGGACTTTATTCTCCCCCTCTACTCTGCCCTAGTGAGGCCCCATCTGGAGTACTGTGTCCAGTTCTGGGCTCCCCAGTTCAAGAAAGATGAGGAGCTACTGGAGAGAGTCCAGCTGAGGGCTACGAGGATGGTGAGGGAACTGGAGCATCTCTCCTATGAGGAAAGACTGAGGGAGCTGGGCTCATTTAGCATGAAGAAGAGAAGGCTGAGAGGGGACCTTAAAAATGCCTATGAATATCTTAAGGGTGAATGTCAGGAGGATGGGGCTAGACTCTTTTCAGTGGTGCCCAGCGACAGGACAAGGGGCAATGGGCACAAACTGAAGCATAGAAAGTTCCATCTGAACATGAGGAAGAACTTCTTCGCTTTGAGGGTGACGGAGCACTGGAACAGGCTGCCCAGGGAGGTTGTGGAGTCTCCTTCTCTGGAGATGTTCAGACTCCGCCTGGACGAGGTCCTGTGCAGCCTGCTCTAGGTGATTCTGCTTTGGTAGGGGGTTGGACTAGATGACCCACAGAGGTCCCTTCCAACCCCGAACATTCTGTGATTCTGTGAGTCTTTGATTTTATTTTAAAATAGCCAAGCAATGGGTAATTCATTTATTTTCAAGACTTCAGAGCATTTTATTGATTCCAGAAGTCAAGGGGGTTTGTGCTTGTTTCTTAGTTCTTTTTCAAATGCCTTTGTCATACAAAATTGCTGAGAATGGGAGTAGGATAAAGTAATAAGTCAACTACTTATGAATACTTCATATTTTTGATTTCATGGTTGGATGGGAAAGTTTTTTTGGGTGATGGTCATTATCAAAACAGGGAAAAAAACCCCAGTGATTCAGACTAAAGATTTTTATTTTTGGCTTTTTTTTTCTTCCTCTTAGATGAAATATAGCTAAAATTCAAAATGAAAAATTAGAATGAAAGGTTGAAAGAAAGCATCTTGAATTTTCAAATAACACCTTTTAACAACAGAGTCAAATATAATATGACCTGTTTTGCTGGATTCTTAACTTTCTTATCTGTCAAATACTTTGTTTGCCAAAAATGCCTTCTCAGATTTGCAGAATTGTTGCTGTCTTTCACACAAAGTTTAAGACTGAACTTGAAAAGAGAGCAGCCAAGTTGAGCTGACGTTTTACAGAACAAATGGAAGTGCTTTATTCGCAGTACCTGAAATGCACCGGCAATGTGCTCCTAGCCCAAGGCATTTTGAGAGGTGTATTGTTCTGTTAGTGGCATCCTGATTTGCCTAGGATACTTGCAGTGGGTGAGCAGCCAATATATGTGATGATGACAATGTGAGCCATAATAATCTCATTACCAGGAATAATTTTTTTCCTATTGAGAAGGATAGTCTTTTTCCATTTTCCTAGTTTTACCTGAATCTGTTGAGACTTCAACCATAGGTTGAAAAGAGACATGTACAAATGAATTTACAGTGCTAGGAGAATTTTTGTTTAGATAATTGAATGAACCTTCCAACAAAGGACCAAATTATGTAACCTAATGAATGAACCTTCAAACAAAGGACCAAATTATGTAACTTCATACTACAGAAAAAAAAGATGACTAACAAAATTGGTTGTCTCCCATGCTTTAAAAGCAGCTCAGAATTAGAATTTGGCTGTAAGGTGCTAACTACACGTAGTAACCTCTCAGATTACTTAAAGACTTGCGGTGGCTTTAAGCAACAGTTTTGTGGGTACACCATTGGTAGGTGTAATATGGTGCAGAGATCCCACACTGCCAGAAGTCGAAGCTATGAAGTCTAAGCACAGTGAGCTTCCTACCATGGTCTTGAAGGAATTTTCTTACAAGCACAGCCCCACAGAAACACAGACATGCGCCTTCCAGATTTCGGCTAGCTCATACTCAAGCCACACATAGCAGCAATCAATGTCCTGTGCTTTAACTCCACTTTGTGCGTTAGCGGGTCTGCTCAGGACTCATCAATGCAGACGATGTCTTGTCTTTTTCTGAATACCCCAACCACTCAAAAACCGTCTTATGGAAGCCCCTGGGATCAATCACCTGCTGGAACATATTATGACTTTGTATCAAAGTTTTAGTGTAATTATACCACTGAAATAAGCTATGGATAAAGGCTTTTGAACTATAACTTGAAGGTTTTTTTTATCTTAATTGGCTTCTGTCTGTCTACAGACTAGCAGAGGGTTCTTCTACCAATCTAGTTGTATGGTGTAGCTAAGACTATAGCATCTAACAGATGGACAAAATCAAGCCCTAAGCTTGTGATTTGCCCGAAGTTGTGCAGGCATTTGGTGGCAGAGTGAAATGTGATGAAACCTAGTTTGATTTATTTATTAGTTCCTGTTATTCAATAGCGGCTAATCACTTTTCACTACTTATTGTCAATGAATCCTGCTTCTGAGGACTAATGATGTATTTTCTGAGTTACAGTAATTTTGATATCATATCTGTTCAGAGTCTACCTCTCTTTAATGTTCTGTTGTTAGCGTATCACTGAGCTAGACATAGAAACGTCTACTCTTAGGAAACATACACAGAAAATATAATTGGTTGTAAAAAGAAAGTCATGTTTAACAGTTTAATTTTCAACATGATGGATGATAAGAATTCTTTTTACTGCTGCCTCTGGGGTACAAGACTATATATTATTTTCAGGGTTTATTTATCTTCCCTTATGACTCTTGAGCTTTTATTTTGCGTTTTTGTTTACCATGGCTTCATCGTTTTCAAATTTATTTTGACAATAGCAGTTCAAGAAGTGTGGTTAAAACAACACCATTGCAAGCTGGCTGAATTTAGTAAATCACAAATTGGAAGTAGTTGGGGAATTTAATTAAATTCTTATCTCTTCTTGACTTTCTTTTCTTTTCAATGGATCCAAAAATAGACAAAAAGGAGCACAAGAAAGAGAGATTTTACACCTATGTCTTTCCACCACAGGCCAAGTTTCAAGGTAGTTCATGTATCCTGCTTTCTTAAATGAAGGCTCTGACTGCTTCAATAATATTATTTGTACAAATAAAGATAGAAACACCATTAGGACATGCACTCTTAGTAGCTATGAGGAAACACAGTTATATGAGTTAGGGACAAAATGTCAGCTTGAGACTTCGTTTAAAATTTCCTGGCTTCAGTCAGTTTATGTCTCTTGGGTGAGCTTGTATTTAATAGAGTACATGCAGTATTTAAGATCGGCTGCAAGATTCAAGAAATTTTAAACAGTAATGTTTAACCAATTATGTACTGCAATTTAATATCGTTATGTAATGTGTGTGGATTGAAAGCGAGAAATCTGTACTCAATCTGATGTCTATATTCAATTAAAAAGGGCAATGTAGCCAATAGCTGGCAATAACTGGCACAGGGCTTCAGTGATGATGCACATTATTACCTCAAATTAATAAAGACTTACTAGAGCTCATTTTCTTTTATATACTTCTGTTCATTTTCACTTTAAGCCCATAGTCTTTTGACGTCATTTACAGCTGAAAGCTGAAGCGCAGGAATCAATTTCAACGTAATTTAAAGCCCCTGGCTGTTAGTCAGGGCCTCCATATGGCATAATAAGAGGTTATCACAGTCATCTGTATAAACTGCAAATGAATTAGAAGTTTCTCAGCCATTTATTACTTCTGTCCAAGTCGTGCATGCAGATCTGTTATCCATTGTCCTTTGTCTGGCATCTGAACTGTCATGACTTCTGCCTGTGGAAATTTGATGAAACTTTTCTTTCATTCAGTTGAAAACAATCACCTGGGCAGCAGACTTGGTTAGTGTCAACAAACAGCAAATATCCCAGAAAGTGCTGTAAATGAAGAGCCTGTTAAATAGTAGTTGTAGCAGGAAATAATCATAGTTCCCTTTTTTGCAGTTTATTTCTGTAGACAGACTCCAAAGATTTTTTTAAAGAAAGGCAGGTTTTTAATGGATAAACGACAAGAGACTCAAATAATTTGTACTGGTCACCGTGTATCATAGGCCCAGTAAGCCTTGTGGGATTAGGCTCAGTGCCCTACTAAATGGGCTGTGAGGACTCTGTTCTGTTCTATCTTATTTGGCCCTTGAATGCTTTCCATGAAACCTCTTCCAACCCTCGCAAGCCTGACTCCTTCCTTTAACAGGATTCAAAATACCAGAGTCAATAAGTGGTTCTTCAAAGCAGAAGTGAAAGACACAGTTCAAATAAGGTATAAGAATGTGATCCAGGACATTGAATAATAATTAAAATGGCATTAGTTCTATTCAGAGAACTATTTGACTGGAATAAAGCATGTTGCCACATCCCTGTTCTTTCCATAAATGATTTCATATTTTTGTGTAACAATGTGACTATTTTAGAAATTTTTACCTAATATGTTTATATCTATTAAGGTTTTATACTTGAATTTAAATATTCAGTTCTGATGCCTAACATAATAACATTACCAGTCAACAGATACACTTCTCTCTCAAGAGAGAGACAAAATTTGGCCATAAGTAATTTTCTGCTAATGTTTGGATTTTATTTGTAAATTTTGAAAATTTGACATCCATTAAGAGAAACTTTGTAAATTCTTATTTTACATTAGTGACCAACTAGTTTCAGATTCACGCGTCCTTTAAGTAATCAGCACAATAATTAATTTCTGTAGGAACCTTCTGGTCTTATAACCACATGATAATACCACAGGTTTTGTATTATAAAACCACTCCACTACGAGGAGAGGTTGAGGGAACTGGGCTTGTTCAGCCTGAAGAAGAGAAGGCTGCGAGGGGACCTTATAAATGCCTACAAATATCTGAAGGGTGGGTGTCAGGAGGATGGGGCCAAGCTCTTTTCAGTGGTGCCCAGTGACAGGACAAGGGGCAGTGGGCACAAACTGAAGCACAGGAAGTTCCGTCTGAACATGAGGAAGAACTTCTTCCCTCTGAGGGTGACGGAGCACTGGAACAGGCTGCCCAGGGAGGTTGTGGAGTCTCCTTCTCTGGAGATATTCAAGACCCGCCTGGACAAGATCCTGTGCAGCCTACTGTAGGTGACCCTGCTTCGGCAGGGGGGTTGGACTAGATGACCCACAGAGGTCCCTTCCAACCCCTACTATTCTGTGATTCTGTGATTCTGTGATAAAAGTGTGCTCCAAAACCATATGAATCAATGAACATGGCAAATATCAATAAAAGTGGTTTATTATTTAGGGACAGACTCTCAGCCTTAGTGTCACTATGAATATATAGACAGTGTACATGTTACTTAGGTTTGCCTATGGACTGCAGGGTTTTTAGAAATATGCTTATTCTGAATGCTTACCACATTATTTGCCAAGAAAGTCACATGCACAGCTGAGAAAATACTGAAACGGGCATTTTCCCAAACTAAAAATTTATCTTGAAAAGTGCCCTTAGAAAAATTTTATGCAATCACCACAGAAATGCATTTAAGAGAGTAAAAACTAGCAGGGGACAAAAAAAAGCCCTGGTTTGGAATTACAACACATTGTAAATAATTTTGTATATATATTTCTATAATTCTCCTGTATATACCTATTCATTGGAACTATGGAAATTAAATGCACAATTTTTTAGTTCATAAGCGATAGTAAGTACAACATAGAGCTGTTACTTTTCTAAATTTAGTATATTTGCATAAGACATTTGATTCTGATGACAATATTATGAGGAGCTCTCAGGAATCCTTTTATTTAGAAAATTTTTGCAAGAAAGAAGGAAAGATTCTTCTAAGGAAGCAAAGGACCTCATCTAAAGCCTATGGATGGCAACGGAAAGATTACGATTGATTTCACAGGGATTTGGATTTAGCCCAACATACACACAAAAGTTCATACAAATCAGTGAACGGTCCAGGATTAAGACATTAGCCAATAATTTCCAAAGTGACTGTTGACTTTGTGCCTCCATTATGACACACAGTATCTTGATTTCAACAAAGTTTCAACAAAGTGAAAATTAGGACCACTTTATGGAAATGTGAGTTGAGGACCCCATATTGCTACCCAGTTAAGAAAATTTTGTTCTTGGTTCTAACAAGAGTCCTATAATACGGGATTTCTATGGCTGACAAATCATCATGTTACATTATTAAATCATAGGTTTCATAACCAATATAAAAGACACTTACTATGCTGCTTTCCTTCTTGTGTAATTTGTGGTATTAGTAGATAAGAAAAATAAAGTGCATTATACAGAGAGGTAGGATTGAACAGATGTTCCCGAATGGTTGCAGGGGGGTAGGGGTGTTGAGGAAGGTAAAACTTTCCTTCCACTCAGATGTCTGTCTTGAATTTCTCACAGTTTTTGCAGACAGTTTGGCTCACTTCCAACATACATCGTTGCCTGTCTGGTATGAAAAATGCCATCTGTGGTGTATGGAAGTTCTTTCTTTAAAAGTGGCCTGCTAATTATTCTTCAGGCAGGTGTTACTAAAGTGAAGTCAGGTGTCAAGCATGGTATAACCTTCGAATTGCCTAAAATTGCCCTCTTCTTGTATGCTGTTCTTTCCCAAAAGAATAAAACAGAATATTACAGAGAACAGAAATGTTGGTTGATACAGGATTGAGATGACTCATGCAGCAGTATGCATTGTGGTGACACTCAAAAAGTGAAAGTTAAAGGATGTGGGTTGAATAAAGTGTATAAATTTTCCAAAACAAATATCCTTCTGATTCTCGTAAACCGACTTTCTGTTCCTTTATGTTTGCACTGCCATATTGCAAAATGCTAAAAATTCTGATGGTCCCAGAAACTTCAGACAGGGTGAAAGGTGGTGGAAAGAATTTCCTTCTGTGCCTTAATAGACTGGGAAAGCTGTTTGTTGAAAAGAGAGTGGAAGATGGCTGTAGTTTGTGAATGACACCTGCAAATTCTCACCTATATGCACTCTCCAAAACACTCATGCTTTAAAGCTTTTTGAAGATTAATAGGATGGTTAATGGGCCAGAATCAACACTTCAGGGCTGCAGGCAGCCATTTAACTGATCCATGAGCCCCAGCTCCCAGGATAAACACTGCTGCTGCCTCTCACTTACAATAGTTAGTGTGCTCCTCCGTTCCTTACACCAGCCTTCCCAACAGAAGATGAAAACTCACCATACTGAGCCAGATGTTACTCCCTAGCAGATGAGTGTTGTTAGGAGGTGAGGGATTACCAGTATAAATGCAAGGCTTCCTATTTCCTATGCCGTTTTCAGAAGGTCTTTTGAATAAACAGTCCTTTTACTCTTTGTAATCTTGGCATTCAGAATGAATGACATTGTTAGTGGTTTAAAAAAATGAGCATGAAGAAAGCACAGGCACATTTACTCCTTCTGACAGTAAGTCTTTGCATTGTTTGCTTTATCAGTGATGAAAGTAATCCAACTTTCTCGCCAGCATTATGCAGAACCCTTGACAAAATATTTACAATAGATTGATATGACACTGAGATAAAGAGCAGTCCTGTAAGTAACCAAGTGTCTAGTGCTGTTACTTTTTTGATCAACCCTGAGACATCTCGGTGATTTTGAACTACCAGTCTTCTACTACGAAGAGCAGTTTTACTTTCATACGGACTTCCTCTTGTGCTCGATATCATGCTTAGCCTCTGACTGACTTAGCATATTGCGATAATGAGATGTACACAAAGCACTGGCATGCAGCATTATTGAGATGATTTCCTTTTTGGCTCAGCCAGATTCCTGTTAAAAGTTATACAGACTCTTAAGAGACTAACAAAAGAAGAATTAAAGATCCAGCAATGGCACGAAGATAAGCCTGGTGAAGCTGGAGTTAGGAGCTTGTGAAATTAAAAGCAGACTTTGTATGACTACATTTATCAAAATATACCATTGACATTTCATTACACAACAAAACCAAAAAATCCTAAAACCCTTTCTTGGCCTGGATTGAATACCTATCAAAATCCCAGTCTTTACTTGTTAAGAGTGCGTTCTTCATTAAATTTGCAGAATAGAGGCTTAGATAAACACATTTTGACTAGAAAGAAAGGAAAACAAAGCTGAAAATTGCACCGAAATTGTTCCTGTGCTGTAATGAACTAACGGCTAAAATCCATCCCATACCTGCTCACATTATGGATTAAATGAGTACAAAGCCATAACCTTGCGACTGAGCCCATCCTACAATGGCCTTTTGAATGACTTTGTGAATATAGCATGTGACAGTTCAACACAGAGATTTGTTTTAATTCTGGCAGGAGACTATAGTCTCCTAACACATATGCAAAATATGTGCAGACGCCTTCCACTGCCTCAGAACAGCAGAAATTCACAACAGTATAAAAAAAGGCTTTTTTGCTGAACAGTCCTTTTGGAGTCATCTTTGATGAGTCTGACAAAACTCTGAGGACCAAGACCAATACAGGTCTCACAGAAATTTTGACAGTGAAAGATTATATTATCATCCAGGTATTTAAACTGGCATCTAAAGAATTGCACTAAAAGCTATATGCAGTTTTATGCAATGCATAATCACCTATTACCTCTACTTTTTCCTATCACTGCTGTGCAGCTCTCTCTGAGGTGAAACTTCACAGCTGTTTACCAATCCAGAGAATGACAGCGGAAGAAGTGAATGTGAATAATGATATATCTAACCGCAACTGCCGTTTGCTTACTTAGCACTGCTGTGATTACTGCAATTACACAAACTGGATTTTAATCAGGACACTGGATTTCACTCCTCTTTAATTTCTCCTATCTGAAAGGAAAACAATGTGTGGATCTTTTCTGTTTTTTTTTTTTTTTTTTTAAAGTGAATTGGGAAAGCCAAATATGATTGCAACAATTACTTCTCTAAAATATAATTTGTGATTTTTAGTAACTATGAATTGGCAGATATGTCTTCAATATCAACTGGAGTAATGGCAATTCCCCAGACTAGTATAAATAAAAACATGCCTGGGCATTGTATCTCTCAAATGCAAAGAAAGAATAACAATGTATGGGAAAAAATGCATCAGCTCAGTCGCTACAATGATCTTCTCCTACTGAAGTACAAGCATGTCTTAGCCTGGCATAAAAGATGAGATTTCATTTTACAAGTGATGCTGTGATGCTCAAGGCAATAAGGGTATCTTATTTTTAGCGACATTTAAGATATTTTTTGTGTGTTTGTGAGTTAAAAAATCAAGTGAAGACTTAGTGACATATCTGAGATGAAATATAATTTCTCTGAATTTAATTAGCCTGATCCATCAGAACTCTTCATATATTATATCTATTGTCTCTACAATATATCTATGATCATAGAGTACTCAATATGTGAACTTTTTTGAAAATGTAATTCTTGCTCTGTGAAAAATATGTTATTTTAAATTTTAAAAAGAAAACTCTCAGCTTCTGAAATGCCAGTTAGCATGAGGTCCAAGACATTTTTAATAAGCTAGTGTCAGTAAGACAAGATGTCTGTGGAGGACGTTTATGTAGGAATGTGCTTCACTGGAGCAGAATGACTGGATGTGACAGATACCAACATTTTACACACTAATTGCATATGTGGTAGTTCAGAATTACACACTAAATGTGTCATTGCAGATCCTAATGTCAGCTACAGTACTGTAACACTGAAGCAAATACAGATCTGTATGTGATCATTACATCCAGTGTCCAGCAGAGGAAAAAAAAAAACAAAACACAGAAAAAAAGGGAAAGAATCCTCTAAGAAGCCTTTTCATTGACAATTTTCTTTGATTACTACATTAGAGTAAAAGCCAGGGTCTGCTCAGGTTGAAAGGTAAAAAAGCTGAAGAAATAAAAAGGCAAAAAAATGTTGAGAGCTAAACTGGAGACATAGATCAACATGTCTCAAATTCCTTTAGCTTTGTGACAACACCTGGGCACCAAAGCTACACCTGTATTCAGGCACTTCTCAAAGACAGTCTGAAGTCAATATGAACTTTCTTCTCTGAGTTCTGAAGAGCTGGCAGAGGGAAGTCTGTGTTTGTTCTCGGTTCCCCCACTTCCCATCCCATCTCTTCGTCTCTCTGCACTCCAAATCCAAAGATATACCTCTCTGTGGCCGAAAAGAAAGGACTAACGATGCTACAGAAGTGGCTCAAACACGTAAATAGCAGATTTACTGACTGAGAACCGTAGTCTAAAATCTTCATCAATTTACAAGTAACTACAGAGAGTTGAGAGGTCAATGTAATTTTTTTTTTAAACTGAAAAATGAAAAGAATGTATTTTATAAATTGTATTGCTTTATTCAGATTGACTATTCAGATTGTGCTAGATTTTGTAATCTTTTAAGAATGAACATGCATTCCCCAGGTAGCTCATCAGTCTCTTAAAAGCTAGAGAGGTGATTCACGTCAAAATTATGGAGTTGATTCATTGCAAACCTACTCTTAACTAGACAGAACTGACCTTGATAGTTGCACCTGGACTCTTGCAAATCTTTTTCTAATTTTCCACTATTTTGTCTCCCAGCATCTTGAAAAATTGCCACAAAACCCCCACCAACCCTTAAGCATCCCCCAAAAAGCTGCACATACAAATCTTACTATTCCGATTGGGCTTTGGCTCAGATATTAAACCAGTAAGTGTTTCAGAACAGGTAAACAGCACAGCAAAGAAAACGTACAGACATCTTGCTCCCAGCTGCTGTATAAGTTAATCTGTAATGCTGGAAGGATTCCCCACAACTAAATATCAGGGAATACATTCCATACTTGTGATGTACAAATTTGAAGCCTATTTCATTCCCTGAACATAAAAAGAGATCAGAAACATTCATGAATATACAGAGAACTACATTTTGGAACTAGATTCAAGGAGAAAAAAACAGGCATTTCATAAGTGAATTTTGTAGTGGATAGTCTTTTCTTCCTCAAAGTGATGTGCATGCATAAATAAAATTTAATTTATCTTTTCATTTATATTTATCATCTAAAAAGAGGACGAAAAAAAGCAAAAAAAGGCTTTTGCTGTGGTTAACTGTGAAATATACATTACTCGCAATTTGATTGATCATACTCATTTCAATCATTTATCTTCTCAAACAACTTTTAGAGTTATTCTTGCTTTTCATACTATATTAAAAAGTGTGGGGCATGAAATGAACTTCAAGCTCGCAAAAGGAAAAGCACTCAAAGATTGAAAACATGTCTCCTTAAGTTTATCTGACAGTTCTAGTGCTTATGCATTATGGTAGTCTTTAATTAACTCATCATACGGTACCTTATACCAGGACGTCTAACTAGATTTCTGCTCTAGATTTTCAGTGTTCCAGAAACTTTGGGGTTTCTATGAATTTCCACTTGCTTGCTTGCTTTCCTTTAAGTTTTTTTCATAACATTTTCCCCCCTAACCATTATCTGCAGATTTTTTTGTATTTATTAATTCAGTTTGCTCTGCTTTTAATTCTTCTTCAGTCCAAATTTAAGCTTTTAGTTGTTTCTGAAAGATTCTATGGCCTTTGGGAGCTAACAGCTTCAGTCAGTTACCACCTAGAAGAGAGACTGCTAATTAATAAGGGCCTGCGACTTCTGCCTTTATCTGATTGCTGGTTAGAAAAGAACCTATTTAGGTCAGTAGGACTTCAGCTAGTAGATATTTTGGCAATTAAAGAGCCAGCTAGGTTGTGAAGAACACGCTGCAATGTCTCCAGGTAGGATGGGATTGCACCATATTGTAAGGTTTGGTCCTCAATATGTGACAGATAAATTATCTGGAGTGTATTAAAAGTCCTGGAGCAATGAAGGATGCCCTTATGCAGGTCTGGGCTGCGGTGAGCACTTGGTGCTTCTTCCTGGGGTGGTCTTACAGTGGGAGGTGTACTTTGGCAGAGGTACTTGGACATTGTGTAAGGGAGCAGTGGGACGAAGCGCGTGACTGTGTAGCTTCAAGGCTGACAAGCAGGTGAAGGACAGGGTCTTCACAGAGCTCCTGGAGCAGCATGAGCATCAGCTGCAGGATGTAACAAAGGAAGGAGAACGAGAGGCTACTTGCAGATGAGTGGTGGGTGGGTGGGTGGATGGAAAATCCCTGGGTGGAGGAGGCTGGCAGTTTGTGACTCTGGGCAGCAGGAGAGAGGCTCCTTTTTTGCCCTCAGACCTGAATTTGCAGCATTGATGCAGTGGTTCAAAAGCAACGAAAGGGAACAAACTGCTAACAGGGAGCACACAGGCAGCTGGACCAGCGGTGAGCACTAGCTCCAGAGAGGCAGGGGCCAGTGGCTGTAGACTGCCTTTGGGGTCGTGAGGGGGTGGCAGTGTTCATCTCCTACCAGGCTTACTGGCACAGGGGGATTGTTGCCTGCCAGGGGCCCAGGTAACTTTATCATTAGAAGAAAAGAAAAAGATATTTCCACCATTCCAAAGATGTTCTACCACCTTTGGTAGCTAACCATTTTACTCTGGTTGTTTTGTTCAAACGCATTAACTGCACTCAGCATTTAGAACTCACTGTAGTTTATTTAGGGGAGTCATCCACAGAAAATAATGTCTCCCTCAAGGACTAGGGATTTACAGGCTAGGAAGAAATTATGTAATTTTCCTGGGAAAAAGAAATTATTCCTTGTTCCTCATGATAAAGAAAACTGGTTGATTTAAGGCCAGATGATGCTTAAAGAGCTCAAGCTTTAAAATATTACCCAGTGATTTTTATCAAGTACATCTGCTGGTACTAGAATATATCTTTAAAAAGATGTTCAGTGTCAATTATGACAACTATCTTTCTGTTGAAGTTCAGACATATGTGCATAATCTTTATAATTCTCTAGGACTGTTCTCTATGATAAAAAACATCAGTGTTTTCGTTAGTCTTGCTTGAAAGGTGGTACCTCCTATGCTTCCACACAGAAATGACCAAAATTATTCCTGCCTGCACACATGCAGTACAGTGGTAGCTCGTGTCATAAGATGTTTCATAATTTTGGTTCTACCTAGTGTTGACATTCATATGCTTCCAATTCAAAAACATCAAAGAGACTATTCTGGTAATAACAAATAAGCAGTTATAATCATTGGTCAGATAGTACAAAGACCTGTTAAACAGGTTATATCTGATCAAATGATTGTCATGTATAAGAAATCTATCCTGAATCTGAGATTGTAAGCTATATAATAGATTTTCAGAAATAAAAGTGCAAGAACTTGCACAGCAGGGCATGCCAAATAAAATTTGGAAACACTCACAATGGGTGGGCAGGTTATTCTTCTAAAGTTACTTGATAGGCCTGCCTTGAAGATGGAATTTATTTTTCCAGTAACTCCCATCCCATCCCCGCTCCCACCAAAAAAACAAAACACATTTTTCCTCAGTAGGAACAAAAGGTTAAAGCATTTCAAGAGCAGAAAATGCTGAAAAAATATGACAAAAATACCCTTTAAAAGTTTCTGCCTTGTTCTTCAGCCTGCCTGAGTACCCCGATGACTTCTTCCTGACTCATTAGGCAGCTGCACTGTCTGCATCAGAACCAGGCATGAGCGAGTCAGCTGGTGTGGGGCTGCCCATGGCTTAAACCCAGCTTCTTGGAGCTGTTTCAGGTTGTGCAGAGATAAGCAGCCCAAGAAGGCAGCTTCAGGGAGTGCCAGCAACTGACCTAATTTAGAGTTTACTCTTAAGCAGAGTGGTAGCTGAACACTCCAAAGATGGGGCAGCCTAGGAGCCCACTCCTGGGCAGCTGCCCCCAGGCAATGAGGCACCCAGACAGAGGATGAACAACCATTTAGTCAGACCACATGCCTGTTTATTGACAAAGCTTTCTACAGAACTTAGGCATGAGATACTGAGATAAACCTGATATTCTGAAATTCCCAAGCTTTCCTCAGCAGGGCAGAGTCTAGACTACCATGTCATCCTGATCAACCTTTCTATTGTGAATCTCTGTCTTGACTTCAGTCCAGAAAAACTCAAGCCAGTTTTAGCACTCTGTTTTGTTGGGCTATATTTTCTGCTGATGGAGCATGTTAACATGGCTCAGCACAGTGTCTAATGACCACTCTTTCCTTGCACAAGGAAAGTGCCGAGAGTGCACAACACTCAGCTGGAAGTGGGGGAGGGCTGAAACCACTGCTTAGGCTCTCTTGGGAACTTCTTGCCATTACAGCACGGTTCAAGAAGGCTAAATGCAAACATGTTAGCGGACTTTCTGCTTGTGATTGGCTCCCCGAAGTCAGTTAGAGCTTCAGGATGAACCTCCCTGCCTGTCTTCCTTGCAGTCAGCACAGCAACCACACCAAAAGGGTTTTCTATCTCTAACATTGTTTTATTAGAATAGAAACTAAACCAAAGTAGCTTCTGAAATACAGAAAACTGAATTTTTGCTGTTTGAGGACTAATAAAGATACAGAGCACAAATGCCAATTCCCCTGCTGCTCAGTGTGTCCTAATAGGGGGAGCCATTACCTTCAGACCTTGTATGTCTCAGCTTGCAAACTCAGCTGGTTTTCTGAGGTGCAGCAGTCTGCAAAGCTCCTCTGGTCTCCAGGAGAACCTCCCATTCTGCAGCTCTGAGCCACTGTTGTCCTCTTCCTGATCAGGCCCTTGCCTCTGCATCTCATGCTACATCTTTCATCTGCTACACCTCTTGAACTATCCCTTCCTGGCTTCCTTGCAGCCCGATGGTCCCTTACGGATCCTATGGAGAGCAGCAATTTCCTCCTCTTTCAGAAGATGCCTCATGACCCCATCCATGTATAGCAGATAGAATATGGAGTATTAGGGAGCTTTCCTGTCCAGCCAAAAGCCATCCATACAATGCAGTATATACATATATAGTTATGTAAATAGGCAAACAAAAGAAAAAGCTTCCATCCTGCTAGAGACTGGCCTTCCACAGAATCACAGAATGGTAGGTGTTGGAAGGGACCTCTGTGGATCATCTAGTCCAACCCCCCTGCCAAAGCAGGGTCACCTACAGCAGGCTGCACAGGACCTTGTCCAGGTGGGTCTTGAATATCTCCAGAGAAGGAGACTCCACAACCTCCCTGGGCAGCCTGTTCCAGTGCTCCGTCACCCTCAGAATGAAGAAGTTCTTACTCATGTTCAGATGGAACTTCCTGTGCTTCAGTTTGTGCCCACTGCCCCTTGTCCTGTTGCTGGGCACCACTGAAGAGTCTGGCCCCATCCTCCTGACACTGACCCTTAAGATATTTAGAGGCATTTATTAGGTCCCCTCTCAGTCTTCTCTTCTTCAGGCTGAACAAGCCCAGCTTCGTCAGTCTTTTCTCATGGGAGAGATGCTCCAGTCCCCTCATCATCCTCATAGCCCTCCTCTGGACTCTCTCCAGTAGTTCCTCATCATTCTTGAACTGGACACAGGACTCCAGATGGGGCCTCACTAGGGCAGAGTAGAGGGGGAGGAGAACCTCCCTCGACCTGCTGACCACACTCTTCTTAATGCACCCCAAGATGTCATTGGCCTTCTTGGCAGCTAGGGCACACTGCTGGCTCATGGTTAACCTGTCATCCACCAAGACACCCAGGTCCCTCTCCACAGAGCTGCTCTCCCTCTTGCTCTCTTCCAGAAAAAAAGGTAGTTACTGAAGTGCGGATGTAAAGGAAGCAACAACTGTTTCGATGTAGTTGCATTCTGACACGATAGCCTGCTGAAGCCATATTTTTGGCAAATGCACAGGAAGTAAGTGGTGACTCCATGAGCTGTTCAGTTGATCTGATAACTTGCTGCTGCTGAAATCAAGAAGTCCTGTTTCCACCTCATTCTCCCATCTCTGGTTGGTAGCTGTGTGGCCTTGCCCTCTCTCTCCTGGGCTTTCATGCCAACTCCCGCACTCCCTGGATCCTCTTATGAGCCACTTAGCTCACTACAGCAGTAGAAAAATGTAAAACTATTTCTTCTCTGGCTTAATCTCTTGCTATGTGAGTTTGTGAGATAAATCGACCCTGTCAGTCTCTGTGCCAGGGCAAGGTAAATGGTGGTGGAAGCCTGTTACAAGTAAGGGCGGAGAGAGCACTGCTGCCCACCCATTTTCCAGCTGACAGTCAGCATCTGGCTCAGCTAAGTAGGGGACCAGAGTCTAAGCTGCAAATTATTCCCATGGTCAATACACTAGGGGACAGAAGAAGAAGACAAGGAATTTTATGAGAAAAAAAAATTCTACATAAAAGAAAGATATTAGACATATCACTGTTTAAATATAAAAACACCAAAAAACAAACAAACAGACAAAACCCCCCTGCTATAGGATAAAGAATAGATGCTAATAACAAATAAGCATAGAGGATAAAGTTCTAAGATCAGTATGTACATTTATCACAGTAAGTTTCCCCAACAGACTGCATGAAGGGGATACTATTTTCTCCGGACATCTTGGCAACCCTTGAATAAATTGATTTTGCTAACAAGTTGCACTGAATTAATTAATTTAGAATGATCATATATGAGCACTGTTCTAGTGAGCAGTCCTGCACAGCAATGAAAAGTTAGCACTAAGTGGCTAAGTGCATGGAATGATGTTGATTAATATGCAGGAGATCCCTGTCTTCAGGTTTCTGGAGTCAGTATTATGCTGTTATTAAGAATTGTTTATGGATACATATAACTTATATAACATGAACAAATAAACACTTGAATATTTTTTTTAAATAGGTGCTGTATCATGTAGGTTTTATCACTGGCAAAGACAATGTTCAAAACATTTTGTAATACCAGTTTTATAACACTGATGCACTTAGTGATCGCCTAATGACATTCATTGCCAAGCAAGAATGTAGGTGTTGAATACCTGAAGTAGTGATACAGAAAAGTTCTGATATCTGCTCATCAGAATGTAGTCATTTAAAGTGTTTCTATATTCAAAGAGACAACTACATAAATAGAGCATTCTAAGCCCAGCTCGGTTCTGGATATGATTCAGCTTGCTGTGCATGATTGCCAAGGCAGACTATATTGCCCATCCCAATTTCAACCTGCCCTAATTCCCTTTATGAGTTTATTATTTAGTGCTGGTTTAGTGCTCAGAGAGACCCAAACAGGAAGCGTCTGGGCGTTCTCTGTTCATGAAGTGGGTGGGATGGAGCTCTTTAGAGAAAACAAAATATGATCCACCTACAGATCATGTTAGGCCAGCTCCCCAGTTTCCTCCAAGTAGAACAGAGGCTTTCGTTGCCTCAGTTACTGGAATGATCTACTAGTCAACAGCAGAATCCCAGTCTCCAGACAGAACATCATCTGCATTTTTGATGGCAGCACAGGATGGGAAATATCTACTTTTTCTCGTTTTTGTTGCAAAAAGAAAAAAAAAAGTAGGTTATTTAAGACATTGTAGAAGATAAAATAATGAAAAAACAAATCAACTCTTGCAAAAAAAACCTCTGCAAGGTCACTGAATGGAGGGAGCATTGTCTGGTAGAGGGCTAGAGATTCCACTAAAGCAGCATTCCTGGATGCTTTATCTTCTATTCCTTTGTTACCGAAGAAAAGTGAGCACTGGAAACCACATGCTAAATTTCAAGGCTTAAATAGACCACAGCAGCTACATTTGTAAAGCCAGATTACTGAAGCTTGTTTAAAACTCATAGACCCTCCATATAGGATTTAAAATTGTTCTTCTCCTCACCAGAGGTGTAGCTATTGTAGTACTATCATCTGTCCTTCCTTGGAAACAGAAGCTGGAAAACACAACCCATCTGCTTCCTTCATGAGGCATAATCAAGCCCAAATTCTTTCCTTTAGTTTTGAAAACAAGAATTTCAGTACAGTGACAACTGGGTGATAATTTACACTGAAATGGACATCCATAATAGTAATTTTTAAGAAACTATAGAGTCCCCAAAAATGGATGTATTCTCTTCTTTCCCAGAATGGTGTGATATGAGGTAGTGGTTCCATGGTACCTGAAATGTATGTCACCTTGTGTGGCCATGGGCTCCCTGGCCCCGCTAATTGTCAATCTCACTCCAGAGGGGTCTCTGGATACTCTTCACTGATAACATTTTTTTGTGGGATTAAGTTTTTATCTTTTTCACTCTGCGAGCTGACAGTGGAGCAAGGTGAATGCCAGCACTGCAGCAACGAAGGGCTGAGAGTGGCCTGCTGGCACGGTGTGGCTGAGGTTAGGGTGACTTCAAGGAGCTTGAATGTGAGACTAATGACATAGACATATTTAGCCTAATCTAAATGAAAAAGAAAACATTTTCTACCATATGTCATCACCTGCAATGCAGATCCAGTCAGAATGCTGTTGATTTGTGTCATTTTGAGTAAATTTGGAGTTTTCATTTAGATTAATTCAGATTTTAGAAGTTAATAACTAGAGTTCTAGAAAAACCTCAGATTACCATAAATCAACACTGAAGCTGAGAATAATAGCATGTAATTTTAAAGCATTTTAATAAGTTTATTAATTTTTACTTATAGTGCTAGTATAAACTACATATATTAAGAGAGTGTCCAAATCTATTTCACCATTAAAGTAACTTTAAAATACTTGTACTTTGTTCAGCTTAAAGTAAAATATTTTTATTGGTACTTCCAGTTCTGACATTCATGCACTACAGTACTGTTACATTGTTCAGACTGCAGAATATTGTTTAAATCTACCCCCTGCTGTTGTTTAAATAGCAACATTTAATATAAACATCACAAATATACATTGCTTCAATTATTTTAATGCAAATTTTTACATGTTTCTTTTTCTAAACAGAATTTTCAGCTGGAATTACCTGTCATAGTTCCTTTTCAAAACTAAGTGCTGATTCAAAGTAGAAAGTTTTTCTTAATGACTGGCGGGATTTAAATTGTGGCACAATGCTTTACAGCAGGATTTACAGTCCATTTCTTCTGCAAAGACCGTAAGTGGAACTGAACATTTGAGATGAAGGGGTTGTTGGGACATTGTGTTATTTTATTTCTGGCTAATCTATTTTATCACAAAGCTTATTATTTGTACTAAGGCCAAACACATCGAGTGTGACTGACAAACATTTGACAGGGTAATGCATGCTCCCAAGCTTCAGACTGAGGCCTGAATGTACAAAGCCTGTCCTTATTCCAATTTCTAAGAGTAATTTTCTACAAGGATCCAGCATACATTTGTTTTCACTGCTGCTTTGTATTTTCCTAGTTTTGATTCCTTTGTAAGTGCAAGCATAACAGATGGCTTCTAGAGGCTACCTTCAGTATCGCCGTGTTAATTGGAGCTATAGAAAGCTGAGCCATGATGAGCCCTTGTGAAAGCTGAAGAAATAAAAACTTTCGATGGGAAGCGCGCTGGACTGACCCATACAGCTGCACACAGGAGCCAGCAGGCACACCTCAGCTTGCTTCTCAAAACCCTCAACACTTTGATTTTGTAAAACTCTGTCTTTTACGCAGAAGTCAAAACCTGAGCAGTATTTTTTGTGTGTGTGTGCGTGGGCACCTGTATAAAACTGAAAAAGGGCAGCTTGAGCGGAGTAGGGATCTGGGGGGCCAGGCAGCGGGCAGCCGTGCCAGCGCTTCCTCTGGACTCTCAGCAGCCTAAAGTCCAGCAGTCTAAAGATCCAAGGCAAGAGTACAGAGGTCAGGGGTGAGAACTCCCTTGTCAGCAGGCAGCAGCATATTCCTCCCTCCCCTCCTGCCCTGCCGGCTTATCCAGTCCCATGAAGGTACCTTTGCTCCCTTCTGTGCTACCTATTGAACATAGCTTGGCGCCCAGCTCCTGCTGAACCTGGAACCGATGCGAGTTTTCCATGGAGACAGCAGATAAACACTATTTTGCCCTTGTAAAGTAAATTCAGTCCAGCTTCGCTGAGGATCCATGCTTTTTGCAGAAGGTCCTGTTAGCTTTGACTAGCTCCTCTGCCAGGTAAACCTTGGACTGCTGTCCAGCAGCTGCTGTTGGGCTGCCATGGGGGTGTCATGGGCTGCACAGAGGGGTGCAGCGCTGTCAGCAGCTTTCTGGGAATCGCAGTACGCAGCAGCCCCTCGCTGATGGCAGGTATCAGCAAACGTTGCCCGTTTGGATGGGGTAAGCAGGCAGCTGCTGCAAACCCAGGTTGTGTGTGCAGCCTCTGGTCAATGGACTGCTTTCCTTAGAGATGTTTTGCAACGAAGCTATAGCGTCGTGATTGAGGAAGGCTGTCTAGAGCTGGACAGTTTTGCCAAGTCAGCTGATCTCTCCCTCCAGCTCAATCTATTGCCTGTTTCAATCCCTCTCACTGTTCCCACATTTCCAACCGAGTATCATTCACTTTCTTGCTAGCAGCATTCCTTAACATCCCTAGGCTTTCTTCTCCCATGCAGACCTGTGCAATATTCAGCTCAGACCTTGGCCGAACCTGGAATTTCTTTTACTGGATGCACAGCTGTAAAAGTTTGCGGAAGGATTCTTACCACTTCTCTGCATTATAAAAGCGCCTGCAGGCTTTGGCTGTTGTAGAGCACCCTTGTGAGAAGTTCGTATGGGAATATATACCTCGCAAAAAAAATACACTAAAAAGTTTTCTCATCATGGTCATACTCTCCTGTAATTGCTGTCTTGGGTTAGTAGTACTAGAATCCACTCCCTAGTGCATTTGTTGCCAGAACAGATCTTTTAATGCTTGGTTAGGTGGGTGTGTAAAAATCTTGCAGTGGTATAACTATCGTAACTCTATGGCTTTGGCCTGAGCTTAGGCAGTGTTCACACCTCTTCTTCTAGCCATGTGTTTGAGGGCAGAAGGTAACTATCTACAGTCCCTCTCCAGCTGCTTGTCACTGTTTATTTGTCCTGCTGGTCTGGTAGCTTCTTTTGGGCCATTGAGGGAACGATTGCGAGAGCGGCAGATCCACTGGATTCAGCAGGGCTAGATTCAATAGTGACCTGATGAGCCATTCGGGGGGGCTTGGAGTGGTAACCCCTGGAGCTGGTACAAATACAGAAGTGGATGTCTGAGCTCAACCCGACACAGAACAAAAAAATGTCTGGTGTAGAGCTGGTAATAAATGAAGGCCAAAGCTCAAATAATTCACTCTAAAAGACAGTAATGATGATGTGGGTGTGAAACAAATTACTGATTACATTAGCGTCTCCTAAACATGTTTTTGTTTATTTTGCGAGGCACCATATAGAAGTGAGATTTAGATCTTGGCTCTGTGATCTCTCACGTGTATCAGATAGATGAGGGTATTTCTGGTACATTTGATCACATGGTGACAGCTGTGGGGCTACGCATGGTACAACGTTAGGCAGGTGGCAGAACCTCCTAATTCACTCAGATATTCATGTTTTTAGCGATCTGCAAAACTGAGCGCTTTGGTGATTTACAAAATACGTGTACTTCATAGGAGTAGCTGCTTCAAGCTCAAGTCGGCTGTGCTGTTACATCAAGGCAGCAAGTGGCAGCAGTGGGTGAAGCAGCTCTGAGTTTGAGAACAGGATAACTTCTGTTATTCTGGGGAAAGCGGGCCCAAATCCTGGACCGTAAACATAGAATTTGTGAGCTTTTGTCATGTCGAATTTGAAACCCTTGTTTTTTCCCTTATTTCTAGGAAGAGAAGAGAAAGTACAAGCCAATTTTCTTCCTCCAAGGCAGAATATCCTGACTCTTGCAGTGTATACTGATGCTTGGCTGTGCTTTCAGAGGCATCCTCTTTACTGTGGTTATAAGATTATGCTCTGCATGCTCTGTTTTTTTTGTTTCTCTCGTAATCTACGGACGGGCAGATGGAGTGCTACTTTTTGCTTGCCGAGTGTAGTTTTCATGAACAATAACGACTTCACTTTGCTCCTTGCTGTGTTCTGAAATCATCAGTTGTGCTCAGTGAGGGCTTTAATGAGTCAGACTCAAGGAGAGCACTGTTCCTTCTGCTGAGCGCCCCAAAATGGAAGCTTTAAATTTAATAACAACAATTTTTCTTTTGTATTTACTCTCTGCTTTTGTGAGCCTAAAGATTAAGTTCACATTTACACTCAATTCATATTTTAGGCTTTGCTTCTAAATAATGAGGCACAGAACTTTTGTATTTAGTTTTACATGAAAGTTGAGATTCTTATGTTATAAGGACCGGGGACTTTAAGAAAACAGAAACTGTTTCAAGACTTGCAATAAACCCATGAATTTATGTGGAGTTTCAACTTAGAGTATTATTTTTTGCAACTGTATAAGACGGAAACTAATTTTAAATGGTCCTTTTCATTCTGTAAGAGTTGGTTACTTATAAGTGAACCTCTCCTACTCAGTGCTTAGAGTAAGACTTTCGAGTTACAGATCAGTTATTCAAGTAAACCACAAGCTAATGCAAACCTCCATTAAGTGTTTGTGATGATGGGTGAAGAGAAAGAAACTGGAAACAGGGAGTAAAACATGTGTAGACCAGAAGATATCAAAAGGATCCAGCTTCTGCCTCTGATGCCAACAGTGGCTGTTTCTTAGCTTTGTGCCATTTTGTTTGTAGGGACAATCCTTGAAAACTTTTGCAGAGCTACCTATCCTCAACAGGCTCCTTAAATGTCTTCATTGTCATTTGAACTTAGACAAAAAAGGAAAAAGAAATAATGGTTAGGCTAGTGAGACTATTGTCTGTCTTGCTGTTTGTCTCCTTTTTTCCTGAATTATTTGCATTATCCTGCTGTCTTGCATCTCATCCTTAGACTGTAGGCTGTTTGGGACAGGGAGTGCCTTTTCTTTCTGTTTGTACGGCATCTAACACAGTATGATCCTGCTCCGTGACAATAGGTGTTAGGTGTTATGGTCACATAAATAATACATACTAGTCTTGACACAGTTGATCCCTTTGATCTGCTTTGGACAAAGCTTAACATGGGTGTGTGGGAGAAAGGTAGCAATTTCTGAGATACTAAGAGGTATGCCACAAATCTTTCCTTTCGCAAGCTACTTGATGGGCAGGAGGTTAAGGCTGTCTGAATGTTTATCCTCCTTGCTATGACACTCCCTATTTGTGAGTCAAAAAGTGCCGTCAAATGCTTGGCTGTCTCACAGCTTCACACTGGGAAGAAAATATTTAATGAAGTCAATGGGAAAGAAGTTCTATTAGTGAGTATTAGTATAAAGTCCAGTATTTTAACCATTTCAGAGGTTGCTAGGTAAAGTGAATCACCACATAGAATACAGGCATTGTATTATGTCCTATTCACCATTTTCATTTCGTGAATAAAGGATACCACGTTTTCTGTCTTGGGCCCATTTAATTTGCTACCCAGGTTCTGCTGTTCCATAACTTCAGACTGCCTGTAGTCTGTGCTAGACCTGGCTCCTAATATTGTGGTCAAGTGTTTCTTGCTTGTTCTTAATAAGACCCTTTTTATCTTTGCTTGAATGTACTGCTGTCATCATCAACCTTTGTTTGATAAGTTAGGCATCTGTTCTTTAATGATATCAATTAAGAAAAGTACATTAAAAGTCTTGTCTACTTAGAAATGAAGCAGCAAGAGCAAACCAAGAAGTATTTATATTTTCCTAGAACGTTTCAATGATTTCAAGTTGAAGGTTGTGGGGCTTGGTTTATAATATTTATTTATTTATTTACTATTGATTTCAAATATCCAAAGATTTACCACATTGGTTTTCTTGGGTACTGTTTAGGCCTTATCCATAGGTCTTCCTTTGCTTTCAGAGTTTTTTATATCATCAGTTAGTGTGTATCCCAAACAGGCTTTTAGGTACCCAAAGTGCTGTTAAAGAGCAAGCTAGTCATCTAAATTAAAAGTGCCGTGTTGATATTAATCTCTCTTCATCTGTTGTTGTAACCTAACCCTGAGCTGTTGAAGTTTATGAACTTTCACATTTGCTAGATGCTATAAATCTCTTGCTGTCTGCATGGTTTGAATCATCCCATTCTTCTTCGACTGAGCAATCTGGTCTATATCCATCTTAGTCTCTTTAGTGTCCCAGCCTGGTAGGAATTCCCAGATCATATCTCACTTGGCAACAAAAATGAGCACCCTCCAAAATGCAATGGCATTTGCAGAGGCAACATGCTTCTTCCATTAAAACATTGTAGAGGCAGGAGCAGCCTCTCTTCTACAGCAGTGCAGTTTGGAGGGTTTCAGTCTGTGAATCTGTATGTGTCTGCAGGTCATGTGAGGCAGGGAGCCGAAGACGACTAACAGGGAAAGTTTGCCTCCCATAATGATGCAGAAAGTCTCACTGGTCTTAAGTTTCTCTAGCCCTGTGAAACATGGTAGTTTGATGCCTTAATACCACCGAGAAGGAGTTGTCTGAATCTTTCCAAGGTCACCTAAAAGCTTTCCAAAGAGTGAGGGAGGCAGTTGAAGGAACGTTTCACATGCAGAGGGATCCTGATGCAAGTAAAATAGCTGCTTCCTATTTTCCTTGCCGCAAGCCTTCTGGATTTTGGTGGTGGTGGCTGATATGCTACCACTGCCTCATCATTGCTTTCACCCATGAAGTGCAAGGGGACTGTTAGGACTCCAGCATCGGTAAAAAGGCATATGCTCTTCCAGTTACTATTATTCAATCCTTTTTTCTTGCGGATGCTGATAAAAATTTGATAACAGCTGTAACAATCTTTCCCCACTGATGGAACATGGTATTGTCACAATAATGTTACCAGTCCTACCACTAGTCACAGCCATACCGTTCACTACTGGGTGCTGTTCTTGCACATTTTCAGCTTGCCAGTTGATCTGGGATGCAAGGTGGACAGCGTGAATCGAGTCCTAGACTGAAGCAGTGTTGTAAGTGAGAAGTGTGTCAGTCTCATTCATCATAATGCTTTTCTTCAGAAAGGCAGAAAACTATTTTACAGTTAGTACAACCCAAAAGAAAACAGGGAACATTGTATCATTGCTACTTGGTCTGGAAAAAGAACGTGTTGTATGGCCCAAATTGGAATGAGCTGCATAGGTACTGAGTTCTCTGATGAAAATGCATACCAAAGAGCTGTTGCTATCTGCAGCAAAAAGCATGGCAACAGCAATACTGAGTAGAAAGAAACTCACTTTAATATGTCTTTCAGATAATATTGTTGGATGCCAAATTCAGTGGCTGAACACTTTCAAAAACCGCTCACGTATCAAATTGAAAGCAGATTCTGTTTTACATTGTGGTGAGAGGAGTCCACAATTATTGCTGCTCCCACCGATTTACTCGAGCATGAGAAAGATGAGTTTGGAAAGAGTTTTGTGTTTTGTTGTGATCCCATTTAACAATTTACGTGCAGAAGATACAAAAGAAAATAATATGGGAGGAGGTTAGTGCACTGGATTTATGCCAATGTTGTGGATTAAAGGGTAGCCTTGGTTGTTCTGATTCGTAAGGTTCATGTGGAGCTTTATCACCGTAGTGGCTAGTAAGGTGCCAGCCAACCTGAGAAGTATCTGGCTACAGAAACTGCTGGTAGGAAAGGTGTATCTGATTCTGTTTGTGTTGTGACTTCTTTTCTTCAAACTCTTTTTCAGAGTATTCTGTTCTTCATTGCTTTTATTGCGCTGGAGTTTGTTGTCAGCTGGGTTCAGAAGCGTAAGCTGTCAGGTCGGATCAATGATGGCATAAGTTCTCTCTCTTTAGGTATCCTGTCTCGACTGCCAGAGTAAGTATATGTGTTATAATAGCTTAAGGTTGTTTTTAATCACTAAGAAGGGAGAAAAGAGAATTATATATTGAAGTTGTTATTGCTAACCCAAAATGATTAAACAAGACACCTGGATCTTACTTTGCTAAAATGAGGTTGCCCTAAAGACTGTCTTTCTAATCTGTAAGACTAAATATGATACTTGCAGGATATTTTCCAGCCTCAATTGTATTCATCTGTATTTGATTCTGGCTGTCATCTTTTGATGATTCTGGGCCTTCAGCTGGCTTGACCGTATGCCTGCATGTTAAAATTTGAGTTTTCTTTCATTAAACTTCAGAAAGAAGAAAACAAGCACAAACAATAAACTGAAACATTTCCATTATTTTCCTTAACCTTTAGAAGTAAAATTGTGTGCATATACCCAGATTGATAGAATTGTGAATATGCATGTGATCCAAAGTTCTTTGAACTCAGTCATAATCTTGTTGACTTCAGTGACTTTTAATGCCTGAGAGAATTGTTGCAAACATGATCATCCAATCTATTCTCCAATGTAAAGGTTGTAAGATTTACCTGAGTTAGTTCATGGTGAACAGAGTTGTGCTTTAAAGAAATATCAGTTTTGGATTACTAAATATGCAGTAACAGGGAATCCAGCAATTTTTTTATAAATTGCTCTAAGTGTTTCTTGGGAGCTCTAATTACTTGTAAGGAATATTATCTTTTTGATCTGCCTTTGCCTGACATGAGCTTCCAGATGATAGATTTTATTACATCTTTTCTGTTAGAATGGGATTACATTTCTATATCCGATGTATGAATTTACAGATTACCATCAAATTGCATATAATCTGTTCATTACATGAAGAAAAGCCTTTATTATTTGAACTTAACTATATGGTGTATTTTCAAGTCTTTCAGTTATTCCCACAGTCCTTCTGAATCCTCTGCAGTTTTGCAGCCTTCTTAGTGTTGATGTCTCAAGTGCTCTCCGTATTTCAGAAATTACTACATCAGTGCCAAATAATGAAGTCATTTGTTCTCTATTTCTGCTTGTTGTTCCTCCCTTCATATATCCCAGGTCCTTTGAGCCATCCTTCATCCCCAAATATTTTTTTAGATTCTGTGGCTTACATTCCTCATTCATTGCTCAATGTGTTCTTATATTTGGCCACATACATGGATTGTACATTTGGTCGTCCTGAAATAGTTTGAATCCATGAAATGTTGTCTTTGCTACTTAGAGATGTCTGGTTTTTGTCATTGCAAATTTTACTAGAAATCGTCTCTTTCAATCCGCGTTATTGATAAAATACATTAAAAAAGCACAGCAACCAAAAAAAAATCCCTTCTGACGAGTAGCACCCTTTTCCTGAAATGTATGAATCACCTAATTTGTAACCTATCGAACGTTTGACATTTACTTGATTTTTTTTTTTAAACTTTCTAATCAAGAAAGGTTTTTCCAAGGTCTATGTCTGTGCCTTTAAATTAGGTACAAAGGCAACTTGTGATGGAGTGTCTTAGTTATCCGTAGCAAATATGGCTCATGGGTGAGCCTCTTGAGTTTGGTAGATAATGTCACTTAAAGACACTCTCCAAAACTCTTCCTATATCTGCAAATAAGAGGCATGAGTTTTCAGCATGAGAAATACTCAAGTAATGTTTAAGTTATTAGCTAATTTTTTGAATCTATTTTGCAGCTAGTGTACAACCTATATTCACACCATTTTGTTTCTTTTAATATGACTTGTGAACATGATCTTAAAGGAGAAATTTTCAATTTTTCATTATATTTTAAGCTGTGATGAATTAAATATTTATCGATATGTTAGAATTGTGTGCACCAACACAGGAACCTGATAAAGACTTACTCTAGTTTGCCTGCAGCTAATATTGAAATAATTCAAATGTTGCTTCTTCAGCTTAACCGAAATTTTCTGGACAGTCATATACGTCATGGGTTTACCATGCTAAATACTTGGGGTTCTAACCTGAAATATTCAGGACTGATTAAATTAAACAAGGGGACTGAGAGAGATGTAATGGAAGTTTGAATGGTTTTGCGAGGCCTTTGGCTTTATTTTAGGAATACTAAAATGCTTCAGATGCACTTATTCCTGGAAGAAATGCTTGCTAAGAAAACTAGTGTTGCGTGTGTGGAACGCAGCTTTGCAAGGTGGTGAGTAGTTTTATTATTTTGGCACTCAGTACTTTGCTGCAGAATTTGGCTTGCAGGCTATGCAGTTTTCTTTCGGATAAGAATTATTTTGCAAGGTTGTTTCAACTGAGTGAACCAAATGATGCTTAAAGATACAAACTTCACAGGATCAGGCAAATCTGCAGGATCGGTACACTTACCCATTGCTACGCCAGAACGAGAAGTCTCTTCCAGGTTGCTTGTGCGGCTCTCATGGCTGGAAATACAAGACTCTCCTCAGGAGTTCTTTCCGAAAGAGAGTTCTGTAAAGCTTCTAACTTTCCAGCTGAATGTGAAACAAGTAGGCAAAATAAAGACTTTCTAAATCATTTAATCGCATGTTAATATCAGAATAATAATGGTGACTGCCTAGTGTAACACCTCTTTTGTAAGTAAGAGGGGGTTGTGAATAATAGACTGGCTAAAAAGGGTTGAACTGAAAAAGCAGAACAGTTTACCCTTCTGTCTTCTGCTTCCATGGTGTGAAAGAACTGGGTCAGAAAAAAAAGAAAGAAAGTTAAAAAATAGCACATGCAAAATCTGTTGCTAAGACTTTCACTTCAGTCTTTCCCTTTCAGGCAGAAAAAAGGTAGGGAAAGCTGACAGAAACTGCTAAAACAATATTTCAGCAGAACCCGCAGCATCAGGGGAAATGGTAGTGCAAATCATTAACAGCTGAAGGTTAGATTAACACACCATTGATTGTATCCTCTCCCAGGGACTAATTTTCATTTTCTCAACTAGCAGCAATGGTTTGCCACTTCCTTAAAAAAATCTGTGGTTGGATCTAAAATGGTGGGCTTCAGTCTATTAGTTAGAATGAAGCTTCAGATGCATCATGCAAAGAGGTCTTTGTTTAATGAAAAAATTAGGAGTCACAGACCATATTCAGCCTCTGAGTATGTTTTTCCATTTCACAGTCTGTATAACAGAAGTACTACATATCTTGAGGGAAAACAGTATTTATTCAGTGTTTCTTACTTCATTGTTGGAAAAAAATGCAAATCATAAATTGTTGATATTCATATGCCAGATATTAAAAATGTAGGTGCAGAAGGAAAAATCTAATCAAACAAGGCAATGTGTTTTGGTTTTAGGCTTATTAGACTCAACAGCATGTAGTAAGTCGAATTGCTTTGTGCGTACATATCGTCTCTTGTAAAATAGCCCATACTTTTCTTAAATATAATTTTCTCTGCCTTAATGCATACTATGCATTCCTCTGCATGTGTGAATACTAAATGTAATATGCAATGAAAAGTAATTTGGGGGAAACGGAGAAACTTGAATTACTAAACTTACTCCCAGCATCCTAAATGTTGGTGGTTAAAAAATTTCTGAGAACTTTTATTCTAAATAAATAAATAACTTTTCTAACTAACCATTGCCAGGAGACTTGACATGCTGCTTTAAAAATATTCTCCCAAGAGAAAGTTTATTTTGGGTATAAATATCCACTATACAAGTATGTGCATTATTTCATATTGGCCCATTTCTTCTTTTAAAGCAGCAGACCATAAATCAAATCAAAAAGTGTTTGGGGGATAACTGAGGTAGGTACATTTTCAAACTAGTTGGGAAAGTCTCCGTTCTTTATGGTCACGCTCAATTGCCAATTTTTAGTGTTCAGCTCTGTAACACAGTCATACAGTGTGTGAGTGTGTATATATACATGTCTAACAGACATTTGTTAGTCAAGTCTGCAATGAACTCCGTTTCTAAAGAGAACATTATAATTTTTATACATTATTTACTTTGGTTTTTGAAACAGAAGAGATTAGAGTTCTCTGAAGTGTTGTTGAACATCAGAGAAGAATGAGAAAATGCTTTTTGATTACTTCATGCTCTTATGTATCTTAAGATATCTGGACATGAGCAATAATTGAATCAAAGGAGTACAAATCGTGTTTCTCCTGTAAACCAGTGTGGTTCACAGTTTTGTAAATCATCTGAATTTTAAATATTCTATTTCCGGAAGTTAGATCGAAGAGGCAGTTTTGTGTACATTTTAGGCCAACGCTGCTGCCAAATGAAGCACCCTTGGCTGAATTGTACTTCTGGTTGCTCATTCCTACCTCTTTACCTTCTCTCCCCTTTTGCCAGCATCAGCATTTGAGTGATTCGCCCTGTGGTGAAGTGGCCCAGAAAGCAAAGCAGATCCAGGACCCCCCATCATACTAACCTGCATCAGTTCTTACTGTGGAAAATCACGTACAAGAACAAGAAATGTGCTTAGAAAAAAGCAGTCAGGGTTGCAAGATAAGAAATACTCAATTCTTCTGTAGCATTGCTGTGTCATCTGCTTTAAAACATGTAAAATTCCAGTCTGAAGCAAGAAGTTTTCAATTCTTAATAGCAGCAGTATGCAGAACTGATTACAATGGACTTGACTCAAATTGATGCAAGCAGTTCACAACCCTGTGGAGCTGGCACTGTCCTGACAGAACACAAAATACTTACTTGCATGGATTTATCCATTAAAAGTATGTTCTGGTCTGCTGAAGTATCTACTAGATACTTCACATATAACTGTAGAAAATTATAATCTCATAAATTAGTGATTGCATGTCTTAGAAGAAAGTGTGATACATCCAGTTTCTCGTAAATTATATTTTCACTTCAAGAGTTATGAGGTACATTTTTTTTCTCCACATCTGTTAGACTAAGGCTTTGGACAGATGTTTATTTAGACCATGGTCAGATGTGTTGCTTCTGATCCAGCTGCCCCCTTAGATCTGCCACCATAACTGCACATTTAATTGCTCCCTAACCTGGTCCTGACAAAGTGATCCAGCTAAAAGCAGAAACAAAAGCCCCCCAAGAACTATAAAAGAGGTGTTTAAGCTCAGCTGCATTCATTTTGACAGAGCCAGGTCAGGGAGCAGCTATGCATGCAATTATACTGGCAGGTCTGAGGGCTGGTAACCACCACACTTAGGGCAATGATGAGCAGTTTGGGCTAAACTGGAAAGGTAAGCACTTAACCTGGTTAAATGGCAAGTAAAGCTGCCGTGCCATGCCATGCCCCTAAACCAACCTAAATTCTGGCTACTGTACTTCTGTTCTTCCAGTACTCATTTACGTAGTCCTTCCTTTCTCTTGTGTTGGTTCAGGTGCTCAGCTGATCCTGTGCGGAGGTATTTCAGCCATTATGGGAGCAGAAAGCTGTTTGCTTAAGGCAGAGAGACAGGCAAGGGAGTGGGAATGTGGCAGCCAAGAGCTGGGTTGGTCAGGCTCCACTGAACCTGCAGTCACGACCATGCCTGCAGCAGCTAGCTATGGCAGTTTAAGATGCTACCTGTCAATAGATGTTTCCAAAAAAATAGGATTTCAATAGGTAACAAGCCTGAAGAGAATCTTCTCACTTCCCCATTCCTCCCGCTCTCCAAGTAGCACTAGGTAGCTATGTGTTTCATCAGAGCACCCTCCTGGCTGCACTGTCCCATGTACACTGTTAATTGTTCCCACATTCTGCCAAAGGTCACAACCTTCACAGTTCTGTCGGAACAGCTTTTGAAATAACTCGCTGATCTTCTCCAGGTAAAGCAGTCAGAGTAGGATAAAGAGTTGCAACAAGGGGGTGGGCTGTGCAGTAGGAGCTGGTAACATTTTCGCCAGACAAACCGGACTCTGGAAGGGGATTTACTAAATCTCTTTGGTGAAGTTCCTGGCAGTGACTGGTTTATCGTCGATGAATTGAGTGGAACTAAATCAGTAAATGTTAGGATAGTTAATCCACACAAGAGTTACTAACTTCTCACTGCATCAGTTTAACAATTTTATAGATTTCGTGAAAATCATGCTGTGGCCTTGGGCCAAATCCAGCTGTGCCCAGTAAAGATGTAAGCACTTTGTGCCTGCTGCCAGGTGCTCAGCACCACCTCCCCAGTCCCCTGTCACTGTCTCCACTTCTCTCAGCAGTGAGTCCTTCCCAGTCATATCAGCAACATTACCTTCAGTGGTTTAAACTGTAGAATTTTGTTAACCTGGTTCATTTTGTTCGAAGCAGGCTGGAGAGCACCCGTGTGGGCAGAGCTGCTGGCGAAGCACAGGAGTAGCAATGAGAAGCTCTAGACAGCCTGGCATGCATGGAGTTCTGCTTTTTGGTGATGACTAAGGAAAGTTCTAAGCCAGAGTTTAAAACACTGGAGTTTCTAGTGAAATGACATAAAAGCTACTAAACATTACAGAGAAGGATTTAGGAGAGAGGCTTGTGAGAGTCAGGATGTTTTCAAACTAATTGACTGAAACAACTGGTAGTCCCTACCTACCATAACGTTCTAGACATTGCTATATTTCACACAAGCCTGTCAGGGAGCCAATTACTCTTTTAGGTTGTAACCTCTTACACAGACACAGCTGTTTGCAGAATGCATATGTATCTACATCCTCAGTGTTGCATCTTTACCTATTTCTGTGGACTGGGGCCAGTAAATGGCTTGCTGATAGCCCGTTTGTGGCTCTCAGAGCCCAGCGTTGCACCTGCCATGTCTTCAGAAACAAAGACAAGCCGTCAGTGTTTGTTCTCAGATTTGCTTGTGCTCTTCTGTGAAAGTACAAACTGTGAGATGAGTTTACCCTTACTGGAAATATGTTATTAATTAAGTTCAGTAGTCTCTGTAGCTCACAAAATATACCAATTTCTCAAACCTGTTAGGTGTTGTGTGGATTTTTATTCCATGTTTCTGTATTTTTCTTTAAGATAAATTGTGTCTGTTTGCACACATTTGAAAAAAAACTCTAAGAAACTGCTTCTGTGTAGAGTACCCTTCTAACCGAAGCACTTCTCTTCTGAAAGATGCGTTAAGTTTAAATCAGGATTCCACTAGATGGAGCACAGGGGTAGCATTTTTAGAGCTGGCCAACCTAGTTTCCTGGGTCAACACCTAGAAGTAATGGAAACTGGGGAAAAATGTCTCTCATAGTGATTCTGTAAATCAGTGTTAGAGATCTGAAAAGAATAGACTTTCACCACTGTGTATATCACAGACAAAACCATTCATTTTAAAAATTCAGAAGTATGACGGAAGCTGTTCAATAGAAATTCTCATGTAAATATTTTTCCTCATTTGATGTGCTACGATGTCTCACTAAAGTTATTTAACTACATTTTTATAGACCATAAGCACAGTCCTCTGTTACCAGTTCCTTTGTTCTAGATAAATTCAGAAGAACTAATCGGAGTTGAATAGAATACCCTTTACTCATTACTTCTGTTTATATATGACCTTTGAGAATTTTATACGTTTTTCCTAATCTAAGTTCAACTGTAATGTGAATTTGCTGACTTCAGTGGAATGACCAAGTAGGAGAGAACAAAATCAGATCCCTTATTGGAAAAAGGTACTAAGTAAGCAATTGTGTTACACTTACCTGGTGCTATTTATACAAGTATTGAAAAGTCAGGTTCATTTCCTCACAGAAGACAACGTTCTAGAATCTCCCAGTATTGTGTGACCTGAATTTACTGGAACAGAATTTACTGCCCGGTGTGCTGGGCAGGTATGAACAGGTCTAAAGAAATACAACTCCCTTTCTCAGAAAAGGAGTAAGCTACAATGCCAGAAGGTCAGCTGTACTGAAGTTTTTAAACTAGGATTTGTAATCTGTTAAAGATCACATGTAATTAAATTAACCAGAAGACCTTGCATAAACTTAGGGCAAAATGTGTTACTACTATGGATTATATCACTAAAGGCAGTGGAACTTCTCATGAAAATATTTAAGTTGTGCTGGATTTTTAACTGATTGCTTATTTATTTATGAAGGAGCAAAGATAAACAACAAGTGACTTGAATTATATAGACAGGAGTTGGACTTAATAATAAAAAAGTGTAACACTGACTTTTGTTTTTCTCCTTCCAAAACCCGTTGTTTCATATTTTATTCCACTCACTACTGCAAATTAATATTAATGTCTTAAGCTAGAGGATACAAAGTGAAGTGCAACAGGAATAGGTTTGGTGAAGAAAAGGTCAGCGCTGTCAGACAAAAGGTTATGCAATGCTGCGTACGATACAGCTAGTAGGGATACCAAACTCGCCTCCATTTTACTTCATTATGCATTTGATATTTTTTTCCTCCTTGAGGAAAACTGGGGATTTGCGTTATTTAGGCTAAAATGCTAGAGAAGAAAGCCATACTGAGGAAGAGGAGAGGCTTTGATTCAGCTTTTGTGTCTGGTGGGAACATTTTCTCAAAATGTAGGTGCTATTTCCTGTAATCAAGGGCTTTCCAGAGCCTGATAATCATTTCCCAGATGTATCATTTTGGTGAATTATTTTTTAGCCTTAGGTTATTTCATGACTGCTTTTGCATATTAAGAATGGGAGAGGATCATATTCATCTTGATGATAGAAAACAGGGAATAGAACTCCCGCAGCTCCCTCTCCCTTTCCCTCCACCTTGTGGAAAGTTTGGCTTTGTGCTAAAGCGTGAAAAAAGCCTTGACTGCAGTATGTCAGGCATATTTCAGCTCGATTTGTGTCAACCCTAATAAGTCAGCTGACAAGGTAATAAATTGGGTGTCTGTTCAAGGCCTGGCACCTGTACAGGAAATAAAAGGGGATTTCAGTTGCAGGAGGTTTGCTTTGTTTTGCAAATGGCCCTTTTCTTAAGGCTTCTCTACCTCCTCCCCCCTTCTTCTCTTTACTGAAGTCATGTTATCAAAATGTTTATTTCAATTGTGACTGGAGCCAGTTTTTCATCTGGAAAAGAAACTCTGTGAGTATCCTTGGAAATGGAAATCCTTATGCTTTCCACTCTGAAACAAAGTCTTACAGAGCATTTAATTATTCATGTATCCTGCTGTTACGTATATGGTCTGAATAATTTCAAATTATTGAGGAGAATCTGCCTTTGTTCAACGTTTTGAAACTTTACATTCATGTAGTTTGAATCAGGCCAGGAAAACTGAATTTATTTAACTCAGGGAAACTGTATTAGTAATATCTCACTATTTTTAATGATAATATAACCTTGTGACCAGGGTGTCTTAACATGTTCCCCTCTGTGTCTGACCTCCAAGGATGCGAATTTGTTAAAAGCCCTTGAGAGCCGAGCTGTTGTAGGTCCAGCTGAAGAGTTGTGTGTTTAGCTCAGGGGCCCCAGGCTGGTTCCCAGTGTGACACGAGGTGGTGACTGCAATAGTGGTGAGAGCCGAGGTGGTTTCCGTGGATCTTCCTCCATGCCTGGAAGAGAGACAACAGCTGCTGTCTCTGACCCTTTTCACTTTTGGTGACTGTCCTGGGCACCATGGAAGAGGTTTCCTAAAACTTTGGTTTTGGGCTCTAAGGCTTATCTGTGAGTTGGAGGAAGCAAAACAGGACCTGGTATTCTTTGAAAAGAGTCATCTGCCTTTTCTTCCAGTGGAATTTCCCCCACTTTTTGCCTGCTTCATTATCCCATAGGGATCTACCCTAAGCAGATCTTCATGTTCACATGTAGTGTTCATCTCCAGTATTTCCTTCTTGGACTTTTTTAGTTAGAGGAAGTTATAATCTGACCCAGTGGAAGGAGAAGGGTGGAAATGTTTTATTAAAACAAATATTATCACCTTTGAGTAATGTATGAATTTCAGAAACAAGGAGACGAGAACCCTCTCTCAAAGTCAAAACACTTGCCTAAGTGCATACTTTGCACATAATAAGAAAATTTTCAGCAGAAATGTTCAAAATCCAAGAAGATAAATCGATGCAATGTATATAATCAGGTTTTCTATATAGTCTGTCTGTTCTAGGATTTATTACTCCTTATGCAGAGGATTTGACTAGATGACAAGACTTACCTATCTGCTGCTGTCATATATATGGTTAAAAACTTATATTTAAATGGGGAAAAAGTTTTCTTCAGTTCTCTTCAGTATTTTTCAAGAAGTGAAAATGGAACTTGAGGGAGAAAAAAAAAAAGGGCAATATAAACCTTTAAAACTCCAAGTGAACTTTCAGAATTGTAACTGAATGCAAGCTCTGGACTTTCCTATCTATCACACTGTAAATTAAAAAAAAATACTTAGCTAAGCAACTCTTCTGCCTCCAGCATTGCATGGTGATATGATGGATTACTCTAAATTAATTATGGTAATCAGCTAGTGTTATGTGCTATAGAGTTGTGATTCAAGCATGACAGAAATAATAAGCAAATTCTGACTTGTACAGCAAATTACATATATGAAAAATGTGTTGCAGGGTTAGTTCAAGTTTTACACCTTAGTCTCAGCCTGTGGAAAATAAAAAAGGGACTCGAGGGTGAAATACTGAAAGCTGATCAAAAATGGAGGAAATGTACCAGTTCTCATATCTTTGGATGTACTGCAAAGGCATTATATGTTAATAAAAGCAAAAGAATAAAGTAAGAAAACAGTACCTAATAATAACTGATGCTCTGTGTTGCAAGAGGTGTTTTAAATTTCCTGGTCATTGAAAAGATGTGAAGAAATGCCCATTTCTTTGTGTTTGAATAATATCAGCTCCCTTCTGACCTGTTGTGAAAGGCATTGAGAATTTATACTGAACTTTACAGATGCCTCATGAGGTGAATTGCAAAAGTCTGGTTGGACACATATAATCTTCTTTAAAAATATTTATAGAACACAGCTCTTATGAAAATTAAACATGTTCCAGGTGTGTATGGTCCAAATTCTGGACATAGCTAAGTTGTTTTTGAAGTGGTAGATACACCTGTCATTGCTAGTCAAGAGAAATTCTTCATCTGCCAGCTGCTGAAATGAAAATTCATAGGTTTTGTGGTGTTTTGATTTTGTCCAAGAGAAAAAAATGGGATGATTGTAGTAAAGGTAGAAATGAGTTGCAGGTAAGATGTGACAGCTGGCTGTGGAAGAGGTGTTCTCTTCTTCCTGTGTGACAACAAACTTGTACAGCTTCAGCTTCTCAGGATAAAATGGTGGATGCGATACTGTTCTGCCTGCAGGGTAGTATTGGGAGCTTGAGATTTTCAGCTGACTTTGTTCCTCATTACTAGAGAAACTAGCAGCACAGAAGCTCAAGACGTTTCCTTCTAGCGTTATTCAGAACACTGTTATGGGAAGAGGTGCTAATGCCAGAAGTGTAAAAGCTCTGAATGGATGCCCCTGCAAAAATATGAAGGCGAATGCGAAGTTCAGTCATAGCATGGGGGACGGTTCGCAAGCTGAAACAGTCACGTTTGCTAAGGTCTCCTCGTGTTTCAATGCAGCTACCCAACAGGACAGGGCATGGCCACACTGTTTTCAGAGATGTTTCCAAAGTGTGTGAAACAAGGCTGTAGAGGAGAAGGAGAGTAATATGCGCTTTTCCAGTTTTGCAGATTCAGGTATTTTTGGGCCCATGCTGTAAATTGTGTAAAAAACAATCTAGCTGAAAAAAAGGAGACAAAAAAAACCCCATAGTGTTTGGGAAGAAGTAACATTGAGAAGTGTCACTGCAACAAGAATAAGCAGACATGGACAGAGATGCACGGAGAGTCTTTTAGCTGATTTCAGTGCAAGTTGAAGTTCCAGGTGAGACTAAAGTGAAAGATATGTTGGTCTGTGACAGTCTTTCAGCTGAGGTTTTGCAAGGCTGTGACGCTTATATGCAGTTTGTTACCACCTGTGTTCAAGTAGTGTCTTGCAGGTGTGCCGTTTGCAATCTCCATTTGAAGTTCCCTGAATTTGAATCCCCCAGTCTTCCTTCAACCATGAATATGATTTATAGATTTTTAAAATCTTGCACAACTTTGCACAAAGGTGTTTGTTCTCCTCATAATTCCTCCTTTCCCCCCCAAATATACCAGCAGCAAAACATCTGAGAACTAGATTAGTTTTTTCTGTATGTAGATGATGGTGCTAGTGATAATCTTATTTCTGACTCATATGCTCTAAACTGAGGTGCATTTAATCTGTTGATATATAAAGAAGGATATGTGTGAGTTTCCTAGAATTAGTATATTTTCACTACTTTTTTTTCTGCTTGCTGCTTTTCAGAGGCTGCCCCAGTTCAGTTCACCACAGTCCCACAAACACTTTCAGCCACATAGCAAAGAAGAGTAGCAGGAAAATGCAATATCTGAAAATGCAATAATGCTTTCTATCAATCCTAATTTTGGGCCCGATTTAGAGTCTGTAGGAATGAAATAAGAATCTTCCTGTTGTTTAAGAGACTTTGGCCTGGGCTTCTCGAGGCAGAGCGCCCACAGCTCACAAAAGCTGTGGGATCTAGCAACGATCGTTCATGTAATGCATTTTCAGAAAGGGAAAATGTGTTGATGCCGATAGGTCAGCGGAATACACGGGAGTAGGTAAGAAAGGAGCCTGAGCTGCTGCGGGGAGTGGGAGGGAGGGAGGGAGGGAGGAAGGGTCCCTCCCGGGTGGGGATGGCAGGCGGGGAGCGGGGGCGAGAACAATGCAGGGTGGGTGCGGAGGGACAACAATAGTGCGGGGGGCGAGGAAGCGGGGGGGAGCTGGAACAATGTGGCGGGGGGGACATCGCAGCCGGGAGTTGGGAGCCCTGCGTGGGTGTGCGCGAGACTGGGAATACGCTTCGCAAACAATGACATTAACAGCGCTGGCAGGGCTACAGCGTCGGGCTGAGAACGGGACCAGAGCGGGAGGCTATTCCTGCAGTTCAAAATCAAAATAATTGCCTGCAAGTGTTAGAAAATCACTAGGCTGGCTGCGCTACTCAGCAGGGAACCGTTGCAATGTTATAGAGAAATCGCTCTAAATGGAGATTTTAGATTAACCAACACTGTTTTCTCTGGTCAAGCAATGGTGAAATCCGTAGCACGACAACACAGCTGCGAAAGTCAGCTGCTTCGGAAGTTGTGAAGGAAATTTGAGCATAGGAGGTGCTTTCAAAAAGTAAAATGTAAACTTCTGGAAAATACCTTTGCACTTTGAGAAGTGAGGGCACTGGAAGAGTCTCTGGTACAAGTGGACAAAACACACCCTTGTGCTACAAAGTGACACGGCCTGGTGATTCAGGCTTGGATCCTAAAGCAAAGTTAAAAATTAATAGCACATGTATATCCTGGAATATTCAAGCTGTGTGGGCTTATTTGTGGGGATGTAAATAATAGCACTAATTGTTTCAAACTGGAAAACTAAAATTCAGATACATTTTGCAGTCATTTCTTAATACTTGATATAATTTTATATGAAGAATCATCATCGTCACGTAGCTTTTTCTGTCTTCAAGCAATAATTTGGTAACTCAAACCCCTGGCTTTTTACTACCTTGTCTCGTGTTGTCCATGCAATAATTGGATTGTCTGTTTTTCTATTTGAATAAATAGTCTGAATAATTTCGGATTTAAAAGTTCCTCCTGTAGCAGAAACTCCACGATACAATATCAAGATTTTACCCAGCACTTTGGAAGCTATTTTTGCCTCTTGACTATATGTGTGTAATAGCTATTATCATAAACTGAAGTTATACAGCAACAAGAGGAAGTCTTTTTAGGTGTGATCTCATTTTGCAAAGCATAGAGTTATTCTAAGTATGTGCTTGTATTTTCCGTTGTTTGCAGTAGCCACTAAAAAGTTAGAAAATAAAATGTTTCATTGCTTATTCTAGCATTCTTCTGGGCCTGATCCAAAAGCCATGGCAGTCAATGGGGATGCTTACTCAGTTAACCACTGCTTTTTCTCCTGGTATTTTAATGAATTTATAAATCAATGTAACTTTTCCCTTTGTTTCAGTATAAATACCCATTATGGCTATACTACTAAGGAAAGTAAGCTGTAAAATCACAGGTTTGATTTTAATTTTTTTCAGGGAAGGATATGTGTGGGTTTGAGGGATTTTTACCAGATTTTTCAATCTAGCATATATGGATTACTCCCCGAGTTTCCTCTCCAGGTGCAGAGTCCTCACAGAGCTGCTCTCCCTGGAAGGGGGGACCCGGCGGTCCCAGAGCCGTGCTGAGCCCGAGCCGTGGTGCAGCACACCCCTCCCTGCACTCTGGCCTCACGGAGACTCCTGCTGCAGACATATGACAACGGCAGTGAGGAATTTGGAGTCTCTGTAAACTAATTTCTTCAGCAGCCACACCTTTTAATCAGGGGAGGAGATCTAGAGACTTCCAGACCCATGCAAAAACAAGAGAGACGGGCTTGTGCGGAGCCCAGGTCCCGGCTGTGGGGCAGCGGGGGGTTCCGTGGCCAACGTGGGGGTCTGCTGAGCCCCAGGACACCCCTGGGCCGAGCAGGGCCCTCGGCAGCAGCTGTGCTCTCAACCCCACATCCCAGCGGGGAACAGTAAAGCTCCAGTCTTCTGTGGAAGGCAGTAGTTTTTAATCTATGCATCCTGGGGGTTGCATTCTGCAGAGCAGCGTGGTTTTCTGTCAGCCAGGGGACCCTCCTCTCCACTTTCAGGCCCTGGAAGAAGCTGTCCAAGTCTGGCAGCCAGCAGGTTTAGAGAGCCTGTCTCTTTTTAACGGCAGCTTCCAACGCCTCTTCTTTTGTTCTCCTTTAATGCTGGGGAATTTCCATTGCTTCAGTGTCCCTCCCCTCAGACAACCTGGGAGAAGTGAGTTTCCTTCGGCGGGGCCAACCTCCGCAGCAGCTGCATTGTTCTGCCAGGGCCGCGGCGGCCCGTGTCAGCCGCTCGTCCCCATTGTCCGCTGGCGGCTTCCAGCTGCCCTGTGGGATACGTGACACGGTCCCTGTCAGCAAAGGGCCGAGCCAATATCAGCTGGTGGTTTGAGTTATGTGCAGAGGTCGTAAAATAGACCTCAGCTGATAACTATATCCTCAGTAGATTCCCCAGCTGCTACATAAAATGTTGAGTTAACGGTGTGTGTCTTAATAATTCTGGGTTTATTTATGGTAGATGAGAAATAAACCTTCTACTACACCAGGCGTATTCTGGAGCAATAGACTCCAAGCTTCTCAGATTCTCCCACCACACAGGAATGACCTTTTGGCCGAGGCAAGCTTCTGAAGGGTCAGAGGACAAAGAAGAAACCCTGAAAACTCACTTCAGCTTTGTCCCTCAAAAGGCCATGCCTCAGATCTGTGGCAAAGTGTCTCAACTGAGGATGTTGAGGAGGTTTTCTTTCTAAGATTTCCAAGAACTGGAAGCTTTCCGAACTTTTCATCTCCTGTTTTGCAGAATTTTTAAAAACGGGGTTTCTCTTAGCCATGACTTACATTGCTTCTGCCTCTTCTCCCAGTAAGCATCTTTTGTCACAGTTTCATAGAACAATTTCTTCAGCAGCAAAGCTGACTTCAGAAGTCTCTGGCCACTCTTTCCTACACCATGCTGCAGTTCACCACCCACTCGGTTCTGAAAACAAATCTCCTGCACAGAGACTGTGTGCGTAAGATCACTGAAATAGTCCATGTTAAGAAACAGGCTTGTGCTGGGTTTCTCTCTTAAACAATTCATCTCAGTTTGGTAGTCATGGGGTCAGCTTAGCCATGGGGCAGGACATGTGGTCATGCCCAGTGGTCAAGGAGATAAGCAAGATAAGCAGATTTTCTAGCACAGAATCTATGAGATAGCTGGAGACTTCAAAGAGAGCAGAGAGGATGTTCTGGGCCAGTAGCGCACAGGCGGGTAACTGATTCTTTTATAAGGAACTGGAATGGATAAATTGGGACAGGTAGTTTCTCCAGATTCATGCTATTAAAATGACTGGAATGGACAACATTAAAACCCAGTCCTATTCTTTCTGCTAATTATATATATAGTCTGCAATAATAATCCTAATATGTTATCACTTTGATCACCAGTGCAATGCTGTGTTCACTGTTGAACATGGAGATGAGTTTGAACTTGCAAGTGTGTTAAAGACAGCAGGGCTCAAAGTCTCTTCACCATCTACAGTTACTGCTCATTTTTGGAGGGTGTATTGGAATGATATGATTGTGCTATCTTTATTTATCTGACCCATTCCTGCCTTTGAAGTGCTCCTTGCATCTGCATTTTATAATGTATTTGTCTGAAGTCCATATATTAGAATGGACTTGTTAAGTAGATTTTATATTAAGAATTGATAGTATATTGAAATATTTTTGGATTTAAAGGATTTCAGACTTATGGGAAATTCATTATAATAAAATGGGAACTTCATTATAATAAAATGATGTCTGACTTTTGTTATTGGCAACATGGTCAGAGACACAAGGTTTTCTTTTCAGGAAAATCTGTGTTCACCTAGAAATACAGTAAATGACAATGTTCTTTCACATGCCAAAGGCTTCATCTGATGAGGCAGGCGGAGCGAGTTGGCTGGTGGTGGTTTGTTAGGCTTGTCCTTGCATGTGGGAAAATGCCACTGTTTACCTGACTAGGAATTCAGTACCGTATTGATTATCCAGCATGAAACAAATTTAATTCCACCCCAGTGAAAGATAGAAAACTTTGGGAACTGTCAAGTGACTGAATGAGGCTCTGCTCTTTTTCTTGTCGCAGCTTGTGTTGATTGCAAAGGGAATTGATACGCAGTGGTTAAGTGAAAAATATTTTCTTCTTGTGAATTTTGGAGAAAACATTTTTTTGTGTCCTGTCAGTTGTTTTTTTCTTATTTTTTTAAACAGGTTTGGGAGAGCAGGATATTAAAATGCTGACTCTGCTTGCCTCACAAAAATAGCAGAAACAATAGCTGGTTGTCATATTTTCTGTTCTGTCTTCTGATTGATTCTAGTCTTATACCTGCAGACCGCATAACATGAATTGAAAATAAATAGAGTTCATGTGAGTATGATTCATTCCCTGCCTTCCAAGTGCACTGTAAATAAACTACAGCATTTGTTATTTCTATACGCTTGGTTTTATAACTGTATCTTTTACCCTTGTCTTACTTTTCAGAAATAAGAGGTGTTCCTTTACCATGTGCCACTGAATTTGTAGAAAACCACAGTCAATTTTAGTAAACCAAAATGTTTCCATTCCTTCTGACTACTAAATGTATATTTTGATTGAGAAAGTTCGCCTGAAAACTACCTCGGCTGCAATGAGGCTTCTTGACATGGAATGGTCTAAGATCCCATAAAATTATAGGAGCCTGTTTGTATTGTTTTCAAGTTGTTAGTGTTCATAATAAGTTCGTGTTGATTTCTTGTATACTGGCAAGAATAATGTCGTGATATGAGGTGAAGTTGACGCATTTAGTCAGTTAAATTTATTGTGGCACATGCAGATAGCACAAGCCCCTTCCTGTTTTACTTTAGAAGCTGTGAGATAATAGGTGACTTTCTGAAAAATCTATGTAACCCGAAGAGCTCAGAAGATGGAAATAAGAGGAAATCCACTGGAGAGTTTTTACTTAATTTTAATTTCTGAATATCTGAAAGATGTTTACAGGTGAATATATTTTCTAAATATGTGAAATGCCAGAGGTTATTAAGAATGATTGTAATAACAAATCCACCAACAGATTGGATGGCAGACAAAGTGATTGGCTGTGGATTTTTGGCTCTTTAGAACTGCTGTAGGATGTGCTTTGGAGTGGAAATATGATGTAGTGGAGAGTAGGACATGGCTCATTGCTATAAGTGAGGAATTAAACTCCATGGTCTGGGTTCAACATCTAGTCCAAGAAGACATAAGCGGCTTGTCTTTGGATGATTGAAGGCTATCAGGAGACAAGTTGCTGTACACTTGCTGTGGTTCTTGTAGGTTTTCTGTAAACATCTGGTAATTGCTTTTCTTTGCTACAGGATACGGAGAGAGATGTATCTCTATGGTTATTATGATTTAGGTCTTGATATGAGTATAAGAGCAATCTTTTAATATTTTTTTATGATGGCAGAGACAATGCATCTTTTAAATATCATGAAATATGTATTCATGAAAGTGTGAGCTGGCACTATTATGACACAATTTTTATAGCAGAAATTCAGGTGGTAATTCCATCTCCTCTCAGCACTGTTTATCTTTTCTCAAGCTCCCACCATGAAGAGATCTGGCAAGCTCCCCAGTACAAAATGAAAAAGAAACTATATTCCTCCATTTTCCTTGTTAGTTGTCTTTTCTTATGGTTGGGAAAGAGGCCGGAACATGGTTAATATTCCTCTTAAGTATCACTAAAATCCTGCTTTGAGGATTTACGTAATACATTGGTGTTCTCAAGGCTCTCTGAATAGACATGCATTAGCTAGAGGTACCTATGGGTGTCTGGAGGGTAGAATCTCATCTTTTTCCTACCTGCAGTGACTAATTTGTTGTTCCTAAGTGCACAGACTGGGAAAAAAGCTCTGGATCTGCTTGCACAAAAGCAAGTTTGTAACATGCTTTTACAGTAAACATTAAAAAATGTAAAATATATATCCCTATATATTCAAAGCTGTGAGGAAAATCTCTGTTCTTTTTCATCTAAATGTTTCTTTAAGGTGGTAAAACCTAAACTTCTGAAGCTTGAAATGATTTCCAAAAGTCATTTGTGAAATGACTCTCTCCTGAGATCCCCAGGAAGTGTGCACAGTGTGTGGATTGAACAGTTATAATGAAGAAACCGATACATTGCACACGTGACTGTTCTGATCACAGTCATGCTCCTGAATATTAACTGATCTGCTAGAAGTGTCATTGCACATGAACAGCTTAAAATGGTATCCTGTGGGGTGAAGTGGGAGAAGAAAGATTGCTATAAATTAGCATGGATTGACTATTCAGAAAGTCAGCTGTCTTCACACATTTGTATCCTTGGATAGTGCTGCCCTCTAGTCTGTGCATGTGCGTTTTAAACAGGGGAAAAAACAATGCCTTTTCACTCTGAGTGGAGACAGGAGTATGAAAGTGTCTAACTTACTGTGCAGAGAAACAGTTCATTTGACATACTTTTCCAAGTGTGCTGCTGAAAACCAATGAAATGGTGCATAACACTTGTACTTCTTAAGGTGTTATAGAACATAAAGTAAAATGTCAATTACCCAAGTTTTGAAGTGAACCTTTTTGCAGTTTGTGAGTGTGGCAGAGGAGAAACTAGTTCTTCTGCAATAGTTGGAGGATTTTATTTTTGTGGGTTTTTACCTGAAAAAACGTTTGAAATAGTTCTATTATACACTGTTTGACCTCCTAAATGTTCTAGAACCACCTTGAATCAGTTGACCTCGTAAGTTAAGAAGAGAGACCGTATAATTGGAAGTTGAACTACTTGTTCAGGGAAAGCAGCCCAGCTATGTCTGTCTTATCTTCCGTTTTTGTTTCTGTCTTTGAATATGTATCTTATGCTAGAAATTTATATTTAGAGTAGGTGAAAACCCACCTGAGAAAATATATTCTTGGTTCCCTTGACCTAATTTTAAGCTGTGTTACTTACTTCAGCTAAAGGCTTCTTACTAAATTAGAGAGAAATATAAAAATGCTCCCTAGTATCTATTTCCTGAATAAGTTGCACAGAAATCGCTTGATCCGGTTCATTTTAAACGTTATTTCTTTCCTAAAGCAGTTGCAATGACTTTGGAGATGGTAGCTCTCAGTTTGTCATACAGCATCTTTGCACGCTGCCTTGCTAGAGGGCTTTGTCCTGGGCCGGAGGGATGTTCTGAGAGGGGCAAGGTGCATTGTTCTGTCCCTTCCTCGTTTTTCCAGTCTATTGAAGTCAGCAGATCGGCAATAAAAGGTACCTAGTGTAACAACAGTTTTTAATCTGTGATACGAAAAAGTGATTGTAAGGAATTAAATTTAGAGTAAAAGCACACGTCACATAATTCATCACACAGCAGCAGTAACTACTTTTTGTCACTAAGTTTTAAAGTAGAAGCAGAGGCCTAGAGAAATAAAAGGCATTGTTAAAACAGATGGCCCATTGAGATGCTTGTGCTTTTTCTGTTACAAAAAGAAGTTGGTTTTCTCCTGCTGGGCTAGTAAAAATTTCCTGGTCGTTATTGCTCTGTTTGTCATTCTGTATAGTTTGCGCATGGAGAAAGAAATGCACAGGATGCTATCTCACTGCATCCCTGCTCTGGAGCAGCAGTTTAGCTAAGGGGCAGTACGAAGATCTATGGTACTTTGGAATTTCAAATAGCTTGTTTGAAATTTCTTTTCAAACACTTTCCAAACTGTGCAGAGTTTAGCTTTGGAGCACCTTCACAGTCTACCTGCAGGGAAAACTAAGGGGTCTCCTGGGGCACATAAGTGGTTCTGTGTCTGGGGGCTGCACAGCAACGACATGGACCCGGCTCTCCTCCTGGGGAAATGGGCTGCTCTGATGGGCTTGGGCGCACACTTCTGTTCCTCAGAGGGACACTGCTGAAAACTCCCATTTCTGGAGAATTAAGACCAAGGACGTATCACAAATATCATTGCTACTTCCATTTCTTCCATGCTTTTTATGCAAATTTTTCTGTAATTTAAATACAGTTTTCCAGTGTGTATCCATGAGTACATGTGTATTTTATGCAAGTATGCAGAGAAATTTTTAAAATTGTATTTGATATCAGCTTATGTGACTGACTGAAATAGTTCCAAGTGTGTAAAATCGATCATTTCAGAATTAGCTAGAATAAAAAAAAGAAAGAAAAAAAGATTGTGCATTGCTAATTGCACATTCTGTTTTACTGACTGATGTGCAGTCCTTGCAAAGAATAGCTGCATGATTATTTGCAAATTTGAAAAGGATATTTTTTTTTTGCTATGAGTAAGAAACTTAAAATGACTTTTTAAAGCAGACTAAAAGTGCATTCCACCCCAACCCCCAAACGGCAAGCTGTTCCTTTCAGGATATTACTCAGATTTCTAGAAGCTGGATGTCTGTAACAGTTTTCCTAGCTTGCTAAAAATCTAGTGAGGCCATTACCATTTAAAATACTTTATTATACATTTCAAGATTGGCAATTAACATTTAAAGCCTGTTTGGCGCAGACAAAACATTATTGTATCTGGACAATGTTCTTTGCATGTATGTTTCCTTCAATGCATCTTTATTGCCTTAACTAAAGTATTTAAACTGCCAAAAATGCTTTTTGAGTGTAGGAATGGCAATCTTTTCCACATCACACTCTATCTAAATTGATAGCATTCTGGTGGAAGATGTAACTTAACAAAAATTACTAAGCAGATATTTGCCCTTTTTTCTGTTTTTAATAGCTAAAATTATCAGTAAATCCTTTTTTTCTGGCATAACTTTTATTTCCAACCACAGATATTTGATTAACCTACAGTATTTCTCAATTTTTCTCAGGAATCAGTAATTGTCAAACCTGAATAAATTCAGCAAGATTAAATATTTTAAAAGTAAAATTGCTTTTTTAATCTTAATGAAAACATGCTCTAAATAGAACATAAACATCCTATTGCAAGAAGATACTTGCATTGTTCTCATGTATAAAGCTGTATGAAACACAGATATCCTAAATAAAAATCACTCAGCTGTTGTTACAGTATTTGTAGTTGGACTCTGTAAAGCACTTGGGTTTGAGCACTGGATGTTGGCCTCTGGGCTACTTATTTTGAGGGCTAAAAGGGAACTGAAGTATTCTGAAAATTTCTCTCTCTTGATGGCAAACAAAAATTGTGACTAATCAGATCATACTGGTATGTATGCATGAGGAAGTGCAAGGTTTTGTAGGGTCCAGGAGGAGGGCTCTTGATTCTACTAATTAACCTTCCAGAAACGCTCACAAATTTTTCTTCTGAAAAAACCACAACCATGCTCAGCATCTCTGATGACAATGAGTAAGTGGCAGTCATTATGCAGACTGTCAGTAAAACAGAAGGAGCATTGCTGCAGACAATGCAGAGCAACCTGGGCACTTGTGACCTTGTAAAACACGGGTGAGATTTTCCATTGCTACTTTTAACTTTATTAAAATTAGGAGAACTCATTTCTGTTCAATGAACATATATCACAAATATCACTGTCGTTCTAAGCATACCTTGCTATTTTATAGCTGTAAGTTCTGCAGTGGCAAAGCTGTTGCTAAGTAAATAATAAATAATAAAAAGGGAAGTGCAGACTCTCAGACTGTAATAACACTATGGCATCTGACATGGTTTCTTAAGGAATCATTCAGAAATCAGTAACATCGTGTTCATGCCTTCTGTCAACCGGAAGCTGGCCTATTAAATTGAGACAGAAAAAGGTACAATTTTTTTTATTTTATAGCACAGTGGTCGAAGGAAAGTAGATGCTTTATATATGCAGCATATATTTTACATGCTTTGTTGTTTTCTTTTATTTTCTTTTAAATTATAGTCACTATTAACACATATAGATGCTGAGATCCTAAAAAGTTTGTAGTCATAAAAATAAAATCTTACCTTTTTTTCAGTAAGGTAACCTGTAGTGTGTTACAGAAATAAAAATAAAAGCAGTTTTTCACCTAAAAAATGTTTTAAGTTGGTATACTTTTGACTGGAAATTACCCTATGTTTAAAAAAAGGAGATAAACAAAAAAGGAATGGTTCCCGAGTTGTTTGTTGCCTGGAAGTGATGTGAGGCAGGAATGGGCAGACCTGTCAAAACCAGCTCTCAAGTCTTTCCAACTATTTGCAGCTTTGCTCTTCTCCTGATCTCTCTTGTCCACTCGTTCTAACGTGAAGTTTTAATTTTTTTTTTATTATAAATGTTGTTTTGGTACTTAAACATGTATTTTATTTGTTGATTTAAAGTTGAGAAGTAGATCTAAAAGTATTATGGAGAATCGCAGAGTTCAGTATGTAAGCTTGTGATATCATTAGCAGCTTCCCTTGTACCATATGGTTAAAATGAATCTGAGTCATGATGCTTTGCAGCATTCCTATGGGACAAATGGCAGTGTGCAAAGTGCCCACAGTACACATATAGAAGAAATTCATACTAAATGATAGTATTTTAAGAAGCCATAATATTAATTTTTGCTGTTTTGTCTTTAAATATGGGTATGATTTTTAAGTTAACCTCTCCTAAGAGCACTTTAACTTCACCAAACAGAGTTAAGTTCAAAAGCATGAAGCTGGTTCAAAGAAATAACAAAGGAAAAGTGAATGCAACCTCAGCTAAACACCAGACTTCGAAAAAACTCATTGCATAGTTTGAATTTTTCACTTCTTGTCCAAAACATTTTGCTAAGCAATTTCAGATTGGATACCAGGATGGTGATTTGGAAAAACTGAAGTCAGCAGTAGCTTTAATTTACGGAATAGTAAGAAAAAAGTAAAATCATAATTAAATAGATTAAGAAATGATTGACATTTTCCTTTGCTAAATAGGTGTCTTTGGTAATAACGTATGAGTCTCTTTCTTAGAGTGTTTTTTTTATAGTTAAACTGCAAAGTGTTTTGCGAAGATGATGAATTTCATTATGCTGCTCTGTAAAATAGGGGAAGGACGGCACAGGCAGATGAAGAGACTTTCCTAGAACGGTGGCAGATCAAGGGACAAACTCAGGGGTGAGGTCCTCAGGCTGGTGCCTCCAGTCCGAAGGCAGTGCTTCCATTACAACAATTACGCAAGTGAAGGATTTTCTTTTTATTTATTTTAAGTGAATTGATACTCACATTTCCTGTTTTGTGACTATCCTGAATTGGACATTTAATTGGCATAAGTTTTGCTATGTAATTTATTCACACATCAGTCTGTATTCTCACTTGTGATTTGAGTGGTTTCTTCTGGATGTATGTGACACTTTAAAACAAAGCCTGTTTAAAGATGTAGGATATTTTACATGCATTGCCGATATGACTGTGTAATAAATACAATTGCATATGTATGTTCCCTGTGGCTACAGAATTACATATTCACAGAATAAAAACCACAGTCAAAGGAATCCAAACTGCTTATTTTCATACTTACTGATGTCCCAGGGAAAAAGGTAAAAAGCAGTTTATAAAACCTGGACAAAAGAAGGATGTAACTTTTTTTTGTACTGTCTTGGGCTGAATCTCAGCTGAAATAACTGACAGTTTTTGGACTTACTGAAGGAAATGATGAGTGAAGATAAATATCCAGATGTTTTCTGGCCAGATGTGTAAGGTTACATTTTGGAAGACATGAATGTTCTACCTGTGTCTTCTAAGAAGAAAGTTGTAAATAGTAAACGTGCTAAATTTTTATGCCTACTGTTTGGGGGGGAAAAAAGGGGTTCTAAGTAAAACGCTTTGTTTTGCCTTCAGTCCCGTGTCTTAAGAGCAGATGCAGGTTGCACATGCAAATTCGAACAGCGTACAAGTGGGATTTTTTTAATGGCCATTATATCTGCATGGCTAAGTTCACACTCTTTGTGCATTGTTTTTAATTTACGGGAGATGCAGCTTATGGAACTGTATAATTTTCCAGCAGTAGGAAATAGGTGTGTCGAGTCTTTGAAAGTTTCCTATTTTCTGTTCCCATGTTTCAAGGCGCTTATTTACAGCAACAAAAAATTCAAACCTTGACTTTTTCCCCTCTTTCCCCCGCCTACACTAAGTCTCTCCCTTTCCCACCTAACATACAGATCTGCTTCTTTTCAAACAAATTGTTGGAAGTGGCTGCCTGCTCATACAGCAGCACAGCTCATCTCAGTTTGGGCTTGCTCTCAAACTTGGGACGAGGAAAGAAAAGTCTTGTTAAAGTCAAGTAAATAACTTAGCTGCTAGGCAGTAGGAAAAATATTGGATTTGATTGTGTATTATTCCCATATGGGTGAGATATATTTAAAATTGAAAAGGAAACTAGCTCCCTTAAAATTTAAAGGGACAGATTTTCAAAAAAATTGGCAGCCAATTTTCGCCTATAATTGTACTTAATGTGGAAGGGATTTTCCTCTGCTGATGAGGGATAAGAGGGTCTTGCCACCAGACTAGCAGCGAGGCAGAGGAGGCCCCTTCCAGCATGTAGATGTTGTTACTGGCCAGATCCTTCTCTCCCTCCTCGGGCTAAAGATCTCCCATGGCCTGCAGGGCCCCGGAGAGGTGGGCGAGGGCTGGAGCCTGCCCCAGCGCATGGGAGGTGATGAACTCATTTAAGTGAACTCCTTGCTCCTTTAGGACCTCTGAAACAAGCATGTCAGTAGTGAAACTGTTTTCGGGTTTTTTTTAAAGAAAAAAAACCAAACCACTTTTAAATAGAGTTATCCTTCTCCTGAGTAGGCTGTGTTGCAGCATGTTCCAGCACTGCAAACTCCCTTAAATGGCATGGCCTGTATCACAGAATCACAGAATAGTAGGGGTTGGAAGGGACCTCTGTGGGTCATCTAGTCCAACCCCCCTGCCAAAGCAGGGTCACCTACAGTAGGCTGCACAGGATCTTGTCCAGGCGGGTCTTGAATATCTCCAGAGAAGGGGACTCCACAACCTCCTTGGGCAGCCTGTTCCAGTGCTCCGTCACCCTCAGAGGGAAGAAGTTCTTCCTCATGTTCAGACGGAACTTCCTGTACCTCAGTTTGTGCCCATTGCCCCTTGTCCTGTCACTGGGCACCACTGAAAAGAGCTTGGCCCCATCCTCCTGACACCCACCCTTCAGATATTTGTAGGCATTTATAAGGTCCCCTCGCAGCCTTCTCTTCTTCAGGCTGAACAAGCCCAGTTCCCTCAACCTCTCCTCGTAGGGGAGATGCTCCAGTCCCCTCACCATCCTCGTAGCCCTCCGCTGGACTCTCTCCAGTAGCTCTGTAATTTTAAAGGGAAGCAGCCGAGAAGGGTTTTTAGTTTATTGTGCTTTTGTAGACTTGGTTTTGTGTTCCCATTCTGCCAGTGTGTAAACATTAGAAAACGTAATAACCATATAATTACAGAAGTCCAGTCTTTTCCTTCTTAGGAAAAATAAAGTTTCCAGAAACCCTTGTCTCAGACACAGGCTGTCCAACCCCAAATTTCTTCAAGGACTTACTCATTTCTTCCCAGTTGTGTATGAGAACAAATAGGCTCCAAAGCATGACCTGAAGATCGGTCATTGCAAATGTAGAAATAGATTGTTTCAATTTCAGTCAATCCTCAAAACATTGCTTGGAAGCGTTATGTGCTCAGGACAAGGGAAGATGTTAAAAGATGCAAAGAAAGTGCGGAGATGTCACTCAATGCAGTATTTGCTGTCACGAATCTCTGCATATAGAGAGGGAAAGGGAGCGGTTAAGAAGAGAGAACAAGGAGGAAGGATGGAGAGTGACCACGAAGAAGAGGTGATTATAGAAGTGATGTAATCCTGGTCTGGGGAGTTCATCCCTGCTCCTGGGACAGCTGCTGCTTCCTGTGAGGAGAGGATAAATTCCCAGGCTTCCTTCAGCTAAAGGCTGAGTGACCAGGTGGTGCTTGGAAGCTGTCTGGGTCCATCACTGTGGTTACGGTGGGCGCTGCAACCCCCCAGCCAGGCAGGAGGTCTGGACCCTGCCACTCACCTGCTCTTCCCACTTGTGGCTGCGGTTTCCTCCTGCAGGTGGGGGGACAGGAGAGCACAGTGACAAAACACGTGGTTCAGATTTACTAGTCAAACTAGGGATTTTTCAGGCATGTCATGGCGGCTTATCTGTGTGTATTGCTGATGTTGTCAGGTCTGGCAATAGGATCTCCTGTCTCAATAACTTTATTTGCAATGTTGATTTTGAAATAATTCTGAGATTATTTTTTCTTTGGCTTTTGATTTTTGTGCCTATAAGACACATTTACTTTGGTTTTTTTTCCTGCATCTTTAAAGAGTGAAAGAATTTTTATAATAGTGGAAGGGGCATGGGTCTAGACTACAGCAGTTGAAGCACTAAGAGAAATTGTAGATATCACAAGAATTATTTTATAGACGATGACTGGGGTGGGCAAAGTGGGCTACATTCAGACAGGAAAAGGCTATGGAACTGCATGTGTGAGGGGTATGGAAGCACTGGTGGATGCAGGGGAGAGTGTGGGGAGGGCTGGATGGAGCAGAGGAATGTGACAGAAAACAGCAGTGGGGCAGCATGGAGGAATGTACGTGGAGTCAGGATGAGTTTAGGAGGAGTGGTCTGAGGGTAAGGGAGGAAATTCATGATAGATAGATTTATGGCTGCTGCATGATGAAGTTGAGGGATAAAGCCCATTCCTATAGAATCCCACAGAAGTTTTGCTGTTAATTACAAAATGAGAGTTTGCACCACAAATGAAGGAAGGTCCTCTTTTTCTATGAGGCTCTAAGAAATCCTATGTTTTTACATACAGCTAAAACAAAATTTTGCTATAAAGTTTGGGCAGCCCTCTCTAGTCTGCTGAAAATATTCTAGTCACTTCCCAGTTCATTACGCTTCAAAAGCTTATGACTGTCAAGCAAATATTGTGAGTTTTCAATATGTAGAACTGGCAATAGTCATTTATAGTGGATGAGTTGGGTAAAATTGTCCTCTACTCTGTTATGAAGGATAAGGCAATGGCAAGTGCTAGAGGACTATGTTTTTATGTATATTATGTATATTTTTCCTGTCTTTAGAGATATTTAGAATAGCTATTAATCTATTTTATTGGTCTAATTTAGTTATTTTACCAATCTGTCTTATTTATTGTATTTAATAAGATAAAGACAAATAGAATAGATTAATGTGCCTATTAAGGTATCTTAAGAGATTTTTTTTATTTCCAGAGAAGTCTAAGTTTTTTCATTTGCTTAGGTCCAATAAAAGGCTGTATTAATATTTTTTAGTTACATATACATTTATATCTATTAGTTGAGTAATACAAGCATCCCTTGAGATGTGCACTACTGAGTGTTAATATAATTGCTGAAAAGTTTCACACATTTTTTTCATTGGGAATAATATCCAATATGTAGTGTCTTTTGTCTGAGGTGATAGCACAACATTTTACACATTAATCAAAATAATTCACAGAGCTTATTTCATCTTCCACTCTAGTAGGATATGGTTACTACACAAATAACCTTAGGACAGGAAGTAAGAATAATACTGTAATTAACTGAAATTGCAGGGGAACTTAGGTAGTCAGAATGTAATTATGCAAGGCAGAGCTCAGTCAGGAAACAGGATTAACTTTCCTGTTCTTTTGAAAAATGCCAGATGATTGCTAATATTTGTAAATGGTTCTTACACATCAACTGAATGATGATGCCTGTGACAGAGGAGCTGCCTTTAAAATTATGCTAAGCAGTTGGTTCCTCTCTGACTTGGTGATAAAGATGCTTCCTCCAGAAGCAGCTGTTAAATTTCCTTCTTGCAAGACAGATTTCCTTAACAGTGTCACATCCAAACATTGGCCTAATCTTGGTTAGTTTGTCAGGACTGATTTGATTGCAGTGTATCTGAAGTAAAGTCGAATTAAAAATGACTGAGTAAAACTGGTTTGTTTTAGAAAAACACCAAAAGGCATATTCTATGTTATGTCAGACACTGACACGGAAAAGTTCAGTATGGCAGATACTGGCTCAGTAGCGAAATGCACAGTTATCTCTGACTTTCAAAGGATTACAAGACCCCTCTGAACTTTAGTAGAAATTGTTTATATAACCTGTGTCACTGCTGAAAGTGTTTGCCATGTGCTTCAGAAGTAGGACAGTAGAGGTAAAGTCAGAATCAAACTATGCCAGAAGAAATAGAAGACAGGAGGAGCTACTAAGTATTGTCAATTAAAATCCAAATGCAGGGAATGATACTTAGTTCAGGAAGAAATTCACTGTATCTGTGATTTGCTGTAAAGCTGACTTTGGAATGCTAATTGAAACCGAACAATCGCAGCCCCCAAGCTTGACTCAGGTGAATGCTGTATTGGCAGCGGCTTTGAATGCTAAATATTAACAAGGCCAAACGAGCATCAGTGTAGTCCTACTGTATGCTATCTATTCCCATACACTTGCCACAACAACTTTAATTGAAAGCCCTGGGTAATTCTTCATGCAAGTAATGAATTTAGCCTTTATTTATTTATTTATTATTTATTTTTAAAATTGTGCTTGCAATACTTTTTAAGGATTTTAAAATTGAAGTGCTGACAACTGTATTAATCTTTGAAATAGGTTGCAGTTGTTAGGTATTTTGAGATTGGGATATATTTTAAAGTAAAAATTAAATTTTCTCTTCTATATTTCTTTTTTATCCATAACTGTGAATAGCTCTGTTTATTCTCTATAATCTACTAGGTTGATACATTACATTTACGATATGATGACCATTAAATATGTTCTTTTGTAAAAGAGAGCATGATATGCTGATTATAGTTTAGTGTAGAATACTTATTTATGGTACTGTTATTCGACATTTCAAGAATATTATTAGCAATGCAAATGAAAATTTTTCATCCGACACCTAATATTACCCTATTGACTGAGCTGGTGTAGAGGCTAAAATCACACTAAAACCTATACCTTCTTAATGATCTTGAGAGATTTGTTCTGCTTTTCACAAGCATATTTATAGGGAATTAAGATTTCGGTAAGCAGTATTGCTTATATTAGATGCCTAAGTGCCAGTCTTTCTGATCAAATAGCATCTTGAACTCAAGGGCTGAGGTGCGACAGTTCTGCATCTTGCTTTAAGGAAAGCTAACTGAAAGCTTGTTTCTGTCTTTTTGGCTTCCCATAGTGGTGAACCGATCAGCAGAGAGATACAAAACATTAATCCTTCGTACTCACTAAAGTATGTCTGACATCATGAGCACAATTCTGCGGTATTTCTTAGGGAAAGACTTGCCAAGACTGTAAAGAAAATGTTTTTGCAGGGAGCCTTGCTTTGTCCTGACATTTATGTGAAGACACAATTTGCCATGAACCTTTCAGTCTTCCTCTTCCTTCAGAGAATAATGAAAGGAGCCTATTCATCCCAGTCTCCTGGCGTTTTCATGGAAAAATAATAGTTCAACTGCACAGGCCCACTCCTCTTCTGAAATATGAGTAAGCCCTGGAACCAGAGCAATCTGTGCCCACTGCATATTTCTACCAGGATGCTGGACTGTTGCCATTGTTAATAATTTTGAACCGAAAATCAGCATCCACAAATGAAAGAAACAGATAAAAATACTTATTAAAAAATCAATGCTTATAGTATAAATATACCAAAGATCATGTTAGAAAAAATATGTAGGATAACTGTTTATTATTACATTAGGTTTTAAAATATTTACACTTAGAAATGGCCTTCGCTCATTTTGTAGTTGGGGAATATTCCTTTGGGAGCAATGGCAGGATGTTTTCTGTTAACCTCATTTTTTTTTTAACTAGAAAAGGAAAACCTTTTCTAGCCAATTTTTCTCTTTTTTTCCCTGTAACTAGGTAATAAACTTGTATCTAAAAAAACACTTGCTAGAAAGTGCTGTTATCTGTTTAAAATTTACGGAAACACTGTAGTTTAATGGTACAATAACTAATGCTCAATTATAGAGGAATTCCTCCGGAAGAACAAGTCATGACTGCAAGTGCCAAATAAATCTAGTGGTGTGACACGGATAGTAGAATTTCATAACAATAGTGATCTGAGGGTTATGTTTTCAAGGCAGAATGTGTTGATAGTACTGCAGCTGACCTGGCCATGTTTGATTTGGTGTGTATGTGAGGTATAATGCTACTAAATTATTGAAGAGTGAACAGGGTGACTCACTGTATATGAGGTGAAGAGTCATGAAGTTATAATCCAGATGAACTACTTCTTAAAAAAAATAAATGGTATCGTAGCTGTGGAGTTCTCAAAAGCCTGTATCTATGCTCAGATTGGTACCCCCTAACTGCAGTGTTGTAACACAAATGCATGACTGTCAAAATAAAGCAAAACACTTCTGTAATGCCCTATAAGAAGAAAAATATTTAAAAATTGAAGGAGAGAGAGAAATGAGGAGAACCTCATTCAAAATTGGATTACTACTGTATAGGATGAATTTAAAGAATGTATCGCCACAGGCAGTCTCCAGGTAGTTAGACATAATATATAGGAGAGGGGTTGCAACTTCACTGCTACTGTGAGTTGCAAGACTGCTTCTGTGACTCGTATTGGAGTTGACAGGGAAACAGGTAAAATTTTGAGATTCAGAATACCCTCAGCTTCCATGTCCTTGCGGACATGTCCTTCTGTTTATTAATACTATATTTTTCCACCAACGATTCTTAAATCTAATAAACGAATCCTAGTGTTCTCAGATAAGGTATCTATATTTAAGTGCTTATATTTTTACTACTACATTAAGTGGAACAAAGTATTACTCAATTTATTCTTTTAGATAAATTCAAAAGACTTTTTATTGCTGAAAGTACTAACTACAAACCTGCAACACAGTTTTAATGCTTCTATTTTATTACTTGTTAATATACTGCTTTTAAAATTTGAGGAAAAAAATATTGTAACCCTCTATTACTGTTATGATTTAATGTATTTTTTTCAGAAGATCCCAAACATTCTGGTAAAAATGCACAGATGACTTCTTAAAGAAGTCCAGTCCTCATTTATATTCTGGAAATATCATGGAGTGAAGATCTGAAGTTTTCTTACAATTTCATATTTCCGATTAAATGAGACAGTCCTGAGAATTGAAGGCATATTTTTAATGAAATAAGATAAATTGCTTTTAGGACTATAAGGGTTTTTTTGCAGATGATAGAGTTGCCATTGTTTTGATTTAATAAGTGAATCAGAAACATTAGTTTTCTAGTTCACAGAAGCAATGTGGTAAGGTTTTGTATAAGCATGATTTGCAATGGTATAAATTCTGTATAAGATGCATAAAATAAGATCATTTTTCGTCTTTAAGGAGCTGAAAAAATGAGACTGGGGAATTCATTTAACACTTTTTTAGTGAATATAGGTAACAGAAGAAGCATAAATAAGCATAGTATCTCAGAAGTCACTCATCCTTTGGTTGCTGAAAACATTAATTCCTCAGCACAGCATAGGGAGTAATTACTAGAGCAAATGGTTAGTTTGCAGTGTCTTGGATATGGGGATGGCACTGACACTTAAAAGAACATGTGTAGAATTGAAATTTTGTTTCACATACAATTTATATAATGTTCAATCTTATATTCATTTTAAATAAGTAATTGCTGTATAGCAATACGGTAGCAAGAACCTAAACCTAGATTTTAAAATTTTGTGTATCAAGATTATCAGAGTATGTACATCTATGGAAATAGCATTGTTTTGAGAGGTGACTCCACAAAGCTGATATTTAAACATTTCTATTCTACCTGTGTGTGTGTGTGTCTGCGTGTGTGTGTGTTGGTAAGGACTGCAATTCATGTCTGTTTGAGAGCTTGATACATTAGGACCTTAGTGGAGTAGCTCTCCACTAGCTCTGCGGATAAAGTGAAAAACGTTTCCATCGTTCAGAGTTCCTATCCCTGTGGAGGATTAGGTGACCTAAGGAGAAAGCACAAACATAGCTGACTTTGTGGTGGAGAAAGAAACAGGCATGACAAAGAAAGGGCTGAATTTCTTAAGCAGAAGATTCTAGTTTGCCTTACTTCTTTGGGCAAGAAACTGTGACCTGTTGCAAGGTGAGGACTGAGGACAGTTGCTGCTGTTGCCTGAGAAATTAGGGGGTTGTGTGGGTTGGAGCCTCCTTTACATGTGGAAAAAGTCAGCGGAAATGTTACTGGGGATGTACTGAGGCTCTAGCACTTCCCTCCTGTGTAGAAGGGAGGGCCTTTCCCTTACTGTGCTGTGACTTGTAATGTACTTTACATCCAGCCGTAGTGGAGGAAGTATGGAAAAGTCATCTTTGCAACAAGAAATGCTTTTGAACCTGTGCACATTTAATGGGTGGCTATTTTTGTGTGTTCATAACATTATAAATATATGGAGTATTTTCTATTTTAAAATGTTTACTTGAGACAAATGAAAAACTTTAGACACTATGAAGGGCGAGGCTGCTAGGGTAACAAAATGTATTGCTGCTTATAAATACATGTTTAAAATTGAGTTATGCAACTGTTGAGAGACAAACAACTTCTGATAGTCAATGTCCTGCTTCTGTTGAAAACTCGAGAGCATCCCTGTGTATCTATTAACTTCTTCACCAGTTACTAAATTACACAACTGTTCAGTTGTACGTATAAAAATATGACCATAAGTAACATCTTAAGATCCTGGTAGACAATATTCTCACCATAGTTTTTAATGCTCCATTCAATACATTTTAATTGTATTGAATTATAAAATATGAAACAGTTTTTAAAATGGTGTTGATGATCTCCTCTATATGGTGATATCTGGAACTAGAAACAGAGCTTTCCATTTGCCAGCCCAAAGTGAATTTTTGGTCACATTTTCAGGTCATATCTTGGACAGTCATGGATTTCTGGATCACTAGGCTCTGCTTTTTGGTGTGATGACCTGTAAGGGGAGACTGATCAGTTCACTGAGATAAGCTAAAATATGATCAATAGAATTTTCTGATTTGTTGGATTGATCCTATGCTGTGATCCTGAAAGTGGTATCTGAGCACCATTTTCTTATATTTTTAAAAAAGCTCAGATTTAAGGGGGGACATTGTATTACTTTCTCACATCTGAGGGGAACGACCTAAGGAATACTTTTTTTCACCTGAGAGGCTGAAGAACATTATCTCCTCCAAAATAGCTGTGTTCTGTAGTAATTGCTCTTGTGAAATTAACTGCTGCTCATGGAGACGTTCTTAATCTAGCTGGTTTATTTCTGATAGCCATGGAAACACACGGCTCATTGGAAACTCTGTTCTGACAAAGCAGAATTAGTTTGTGTTACACTTTGCTGCCTTGGTTTACAGTATGCAAACAAATGAGTTGTGAGTTAGCTTGGGTAATTCTACCCAACCTGCAGTCACCTGGAAAGTCTTCACACTTGGTGGCTTGTATCTCATTGCTTTGAGTACAAATTAGTCTGCCCACCAAGGACACATAGAACGTATGCACTGTCTGAAAGCGTATTGTGCTGGCTGCGGTTTCACTGCCTATGGAAGAACTTAACCATAGGTTAGGAGAAGAGAATACCTTAAAGCACCTTTCAGAATTCGTGTTGTACAGAATGATAATGATTAAGTTTTTGAGAATGGTTTTAACTAATGATGGCAGATACATAATTGCTAGTATTCTCTTTGTAAAGGTAAGCATGATTCAGAAATTCATAGTTTTATAAAAACATTTTTGTATGTGTGAAATGTCTCAAAAGAGAAAAAAAAAAGTTTTGTACAGCATGAGTGTTATTTTACTACTGCCATGTTCTGACTCAATAGCAACATGTGCACATATTTTTGAATGAAAGACTTTTCCAGTTGCTCAGTGTTCAGGATGAATTTATTATGAAATATTTAAGTGCCATTAATGTTCTCGTTGAGCAAAATAATAGCTTTTGTGAGGGGTCAATGTTCATTCAACTTGTAATTAAATTAAATTGTCCATCATGTGAAGGATTTGTTTCATTGATCTAGTCTCCTACTGGCAAAAAAAAAAAACAGCCAGCAAATTCTAATTTAAGATAGGTTAACCCCCACTTCTATACACCATAAATGGATGTAGCAGGGACAAAACCTTCATTCCCTCTATCTGTCTTATTAGACGTTGGAAGCAGTAGTCTTTAGTTTAATAAAGGCCCTGTCCTCCAGCTGGATTCGTGAAGGGAAATGCTCCCACACAGAGCTGATTGAAACTAATGCTTCTTTTATGTGAACATGTTACACCTGTCTTGACCTTACGGCACGTGATACAGTGAATGCAATCTACTATTCATCAGTATTTTATAAAATTGAACAATTCAGTCTGTAATGTCACAATACCCTGTCATATTACAAGCTTCTATTTATCATTTAAATAATTTTAATTGTATAGTGCTTGTGGTTTCTTTATGTTGTTTCTATATTCACTTCAAAACTTGATTTAAATTCCTTATGCTTTTTGCAGTACATTACCAATAAATGCTTCTTGCACATTGTTCAGTTTATAGCAGAGAATATTACTTTTTTATTGGTAATTGCACAGCAGATTATTATGTGGTGAAAAAAAACATACATTCTTTTCCTAAGGCATAAAACCAAGTTCCTGTCTGTTTTGCGGATGTTAAAAATCCCTTGACACTCAAAGAAGAAGAGTGGGAGTATTAACTCTCAGGAACCCTTGGCTGAGTATCCATGAAAAGAGTCTTTCTCCTCCCAGCATAGGGGACTAAGCTTGTTAGGAATGCTTACTGTGAAAGAACCACTTTGTGTAATCTTAATAAATAAAATAAATTTAAGAGCATTTTCTTAAGCAGGAGGGGAGGAATGGGAACAGGTTCAACTTTTTATGTTATTAAGAAATATACGGAGTAGCACAGATTATCTGAGGATTTGCCTAAGCTTCTAAGCATGAACTACTTTGGGGAAAATGACTGTAAAAATAATTTTCCCTACCTATTTTTAATATTTGATAACTTCAGTGGAAAAAAAAAAAAAGGTCATTTTTCTCCCTCTTCCAAAAGATATATGCAATAAATAGCCAGACCACTTTCACTGTAAAGGTCATAAGGGTCTTGGAAGTAACATTTAGCATTATAGCAAAGAATCTCTTAATTATTAGGAATGACAGGAGTTTTTCAGTCAGGATGACTGCTCTGCATATTCAAATAATATTAGTGACTGGCACATAAAAATAAAGGTCTTGCACTGTAATTCAGTATAATCTGAGCCTCTGTAATGCTTTTATTAGTTTGCATGGCAAACTTTTTCCAGATTTTTGCAGATTTACAAACTTTTCTAAATATGTAAAGGTATAACCCCACTGGCTACAAGCATTGAGCCTTTAGAAACCGAGAGCAGTTCTTGGATGTGTGGGTTATCTTGGCTGACACAGGTCTGGCAGATGGCAGGAGACGGGGCTACCGTACCAGGGGGAATTTTTGGCCGCCCTCGCTAGAGCCGAGGGCTTTGTGTGCGCCGGTTGTGAAGACAAACAGGGAAAGCGAGTGCCAAGAGAGACCGCCCTGCAGAGCTGCGGATAGATGTTATTATTTTTAAGAAGAACCCCTCTGGTGATATGACAGGGCTGACCCTGTTAGCGGAGGCTTCATAAATCTTTCTCAAGTGAAAGTTCCTGGCCGTGCAGGTTGGAGGGCAGACAAAAGAATCAAAAGAGCCAGGATGTGAAGTCTCTGTACTGTACATGTGAGGGCTGCCTGTGGGACTCTGCAATAATACAACAATAGCCAAGATTGCGAGGCACAGCTTCAGTTCACTGCCTGCTTTCAACTGCTTCTAATAACAGTTTTAATTTTAGATTCCTCACGGTCTTCTGCATAATATCTTAAAGCCGTAACGATTCTTCAGTTGTTATTTTTTTTAAACACCATTGAAATCTCAGTTTAGGAAACTCATTTCTCTCTTAGCAATATAGTAACGATTAAAGATGGTTATTAGCGTAGAAAACATAAAGTGGCTAGAATGTAAATGTGTTTGATTCACTTTGACTCTCCGCATATTTGCAGTGCTGTGATTAGAAGAACTTTATATACTTAATATATTATCTGTCAACCTACAGGAGACCTTTTTATCGTGTTATCATCTGCTAATCATTTGAGTTAGATGCTTTGCAGTACAGGACCTTCTCAAAGCTGACTGAAGAAGCCTCCTTGGAGGATACTGACGACATGCCAGTCTCGCAGTCCAGAATGAAACTGAGAAACTTTTTGTGGTTAATACTTGCACCTGTTCAAACATGATATATGTATATGGAATATACATAGCTGCTCTTACTCCATCAGTACTGAAGCCGCAGGCCTTGGTGTTTGCCAGCTGTGTACTGGTGACCCTGCAAATGGAATAGACACTTTTCAGGTCCAAAAATTACAAGACTTCTGCCGTTTGAGCTAACTGGGTTTACAGTAGGAGTCAGGTGGTTTTGCCTTGCAGCAGGTATTAGAGATGACATAATCCCTAATTCTGGGCTGCACCTTAAGCTTTGCTTTTATCCCTCTGTGCAGTTGTGCATAAACAGCTGGAAATTAGTTGTGTTACCGTGGAATCCTTATTTCTTGTACAAGAAGAAAGTGAAGGGTGGAGAAGTGAAAGTAGAATATTTAAACAAGTATGCAGGGCCATTTGAAGTGAATAGTGAGGCTTTCAGGTTTTTCTTCTTGCAGCTAGGACAGGAGCAGAATGTACGTTGGTAGAGCTTATATGCTGTAGTATTTCTAGGGCAAGTTTTCCTTTCTTTATTTGCTATTTTAACATTTCAGCATACCATCATTCCCCCAAGAGGAAAATTTACATGAGGTGAAACATAATGAAAACAAACGAGCAAGTCTTGATTGGCTTTGCAATTTACGTAAAATGTTGGCAAGAACTTTGATTAAGAGTTTAAATTCACACAGGCTTAATCAAAAAGAAATTAAAATCCTATAAAAAGGCTTCTCAGGATTCCCTTACAGAAACCAGAATTGTCAGCAAGAGCTAATTTTGTGTGGGTATCTCAAGACCTGGAGAAAGGAATGGAAAATAGAGCATAATGGGCAGCTGAAGTGTAATTAATACATATGCATCAGTGCAGTCCCAGAAAATATGATAAATTATGCATGCTGTAGAGCTGTGAGCTTGGGACAATACTATCCAGTGGAAGACACAGCCTGATGTGGTTGGCAGGGGAGGGTGCCACCCTTGTGGGGCAGCCTTGTGGCATGAGCCGGGAGTGAATGAGAACAACCCTGACAGCTGATAATGGGTAGACTTAATGTTCCTCCGCAGTAAATATGCCCTGATGTTATCTCCTTTTGTTGTAACTTATGTTCTTTTGTTTGGTAGTTTGGGACACTCCTACTTTATGTGTTGGAAATTTTTAGGCAACACATTTTACCGAAACAAAATCCGACTGTTATTCTCTGTATGACTGAGTTATCATTCACATTATTCATCATCAGTAACTCAAGTTGTACATTGCAGTGCATTTTAATTACATACCAGGAAAGAAATGGAAACGTAATCACAAGTTCAAAATGGAAGCAAAAAATGGAAAAAATAGGGAAAAATTGGAAAGAGTTAATGCTGATTTGACAGAAAGATCCTCTTCGTTAAAGATTTAGCCAGTCACATTCTTTTACACATTCTTTTACAGCTTAGCAGACTGGAGAAATGTGATTTTTAAAATGAAAGATAGCATATCAGGAAAGGAACTTCAATTTCACAAGTGAAGATTGATTTATTTATGCTGGTCGTTGTTGGTATTTTATTATTGTGCCACCTATTTTATAGCAAATTTCACAAAGGTGTAGATCTGAAAAGAATTTGGCCCAATAATTCTCATTGTAGATGCCCTGACACTCATGCGCTTTACAGTCTTTACCAAATGAAAAAAATCACTGTTTCCAGTGTTTGGATTTATGTAGGTCAGTAAGATGCAAAATGAGCACAGTTTGTATTCTTGATAACTACCATTCACCAAAACTTTTGGACTTAATTGTGGATTTTTTAAATAGAATATGAACCCAAATAATTTCACTAGGAGCATGTTCTTACTGGGACAGCTAATCATTTCCCTTTTAGGGGTGTGAGCCTTTAATATGTTTGAAGATATTTTGTATTTTTGGCCGGTATTTCACAATTGTAATTAAATTTGAAATATGGCAAATGTATGATCCCAAGGGGCTCTGGGCAGACAATAGCTTATAGTAAATAACAGAAAGTCAAGGTCCTACATATTGGTGGATGTGTTGCTTCCATACTAGGAGATCTTTATTTTAGCCAGCTACAGACCTTTTACATTATGGGGAGAGTAATCAATAAATTGTGTGCTAGTAACAACTGTTCCATGCTTCACATCATTTTTCTGTATTTCAATACCCAGCAAGGGTAGAGGGTCCCCATGTTTTATTATGCTGAACTGTACCTGTTCAGTTCCCAAAGCCAGGTTAGCAAGAGTTGTTTTCCAGTTCATAGTAATTGCAACAACAAAAAAATCACTTCCTTCTGCCAAAGGGAAACAAAGCAAGGCATTGAAAAGAAAACTCCATTTACCCAATTCTCTTACTTGCCCGGTGTCTGTGGCCTTACAAAGGAATTAAGAGTTGTGTGAAATGAACAAACTACATTCCTTGTAAGAAATCTTGAAGAGTATACTACTCAGATGATAGTCATAGTCCCTTTAAAAAAACCAAAGATGCTTTTGACAATAATAATTCAGATATTTTGACATTGGGGCCTGAAATATCTAGACTGATTTAGCTGGAAACCATTCTTATATAAAGTTCTGATTTTTTTTTTCTTTCCTTTTTTTCTTTTAGTCAAGAAGGGTTTCAATGTACAGCCCCCCAGTTTATACTGTAGGCTGTAGACACCAGACATGAATGCGTATACTGTGCATGTGATTCTGCAAAATACATTGACTCTTTAACCCCTGCAAAAAAATGGGCATGGCCCATCGTCAGCTTTCAAGGACACGTTCATTTAGTAAGTGTTGAGAAAATACCAGATTTGTCAAGTTTCACTTTGGCAGCAAGTTTCTTGAAGATGCCCAATACTTTGTTTATGAATTTAAGTGATGAGGTTACAAGGAGCAACTGTAACAAATGCAAAATAAAATGGCTTTTGATATGGTTTTTATCTAACCTTTAAGTAGTCGGAATAAAGAGTTGAATGAAGAAAGACACCATCTTGACTCAATCAGAGTAATTGTTGGAGATTTAAATACTGTTGCACACAAGTAATTTTTTATTAAAACTGATTTGAGAGAGGCTGCATTTAATATAAAAAACAGGCTTTTCTGCTGGCATGGGAGTGAGAACAGCAGTGTGATCTGTGATGACAACACGGGACATGTCCAGTGTCCTAGGATCCAATGGTTGTTTGGCTTGGTCAGCATCACGCAGCAAATTCCGTAGGATTTTGTCCCCCATTGATTGTGCTGGTGACAAGATCTGAAGTCACTCAGCAGACACAAAATCAACAGCTATTTGGCATATTGCTTGCATGTGCTTGACGCTGCTGTTTTCTGTAAGGTTTATTAGCTGCTTTCATTATTTTTTGTAGTAAGCATTGCACTTGCTGATCCAGAACAAGTTCAGACAGCAATAAAAAGTGATTTTGTGCTGCTTTTTACAGTTTTAACTGTGTTTAAAAGTAGAAGCACATGACTGTTTATTGGGTTGCATTGATTTTAATGAGTTTTCAACAGCTCATCTTGGACTTTTTTTGGAAAAAGGTTGCAATTCGAATGTGAAATTTCCTCCCTAAAGCATCTCAGTTGTTTATTCAGATTACACTGTAAAATGAGAGATTTCCTATTTCTTCTTTACTGGCAAAAGGTGGCATACTGTTTGTTTCTCAGTATTTGAAAAAATTGCTCAAACAAATACCTGTGTTTGTTCAAAATAATTTCCAGTTGCGTGTACTGGAGCTTCTGTGTGCACACCTATAAAAAAGAGACAGAGAACTGGAGCTGAATTCTCACCCGTTAGTGAACGAAATTCCTTTTTGACCTGATTTGTATGTAAAGTTTTTGTAAGCCCTTAAAAACAGAAGATTTCATTTACCTCACAAATGATATTAAAGGTTTCCTCACATGGGGGTATTTTCTTTTCACAGTACCTTTTGTAAACATCAGCAGAGAAGGAAAATTATATATATTTAAATACCTCTTTCATTTCAGTTTTTTGTTGGAAGAATTTTGACAGACAACCAATTTCATTATATATTCTGTCTATTAACTAGTAGTGTGCTGCTAGGAAACAGAAAAATTTTAAAGTCCCATTTCACTGATGAGTTTTTCTGCATTGTAATGATTTTTATTTTAATTTATGTGTAAAAAGCTGCTGTCAAGAGAGGGCATGTATATCCCAGTTAGATTGAAGGTGTTTTTTCAGTAAGCAGTAATTCATGAATGTCACTCAAAAATGACCAATAGAACATCAAGAGTTTTCTCACCGTGTAAGGCCCAGACATTGTTTTTGTGTTGCATGTTCTGGTGCCACGTGTGTATCAGTAGCACGTTATCATCACCTTTACATCTTGCACAACTGTTTTCGAGAACACACTTTTCTGCGGGAAAGGAAGAAGCCTTTTCTCTTAAGTATTTACTGTCCGTGGTGGGAAGCAACAAGCCAGTGCTGGCAGTTAATGTGCTCTTCCCACTCACCCCTTCCCCAACAACCGAAAAACCTATCCATATATTTCTTTTATCCCCTCTTCCACTGACTCAACATACGAATAATTTTTAGGAACAATTATAATTAGTTATAGCTGATTTCTTCATAGGGAACACTTGGGTATGAGTAAGGCCATAGTAATATTCAAAGAGAGAAGTGTGTATCTACATGCAGATTTTTTAGGTGGCTGGATTGATTTTTAAACAGTAAGATACTTTGCACAGATGATAAATGAGATGAGAGTGGTCACCAAAGGACAGACATGTGCATAAACAAATATATGTTCAAGGAATTAAAAAAAAAAAATTAAAAGCATGCCAGAGAGCAGGGTGCCTTTAGTGTGGACATATATGCACATCTCTAAAGATTTTTTCCGTGATTTTCAGTCAAATTATGTATTGTCCAATCTATCGTCCTTTCTCCTTTGTACAAGATCTTTGGCTGCACTTCTGTGATGAGTTTCAAGGGGTGGTTCCATGGGTGGTTTTTTGGTTTTTTTTTGGTCTTTAAGTATGCAAAATGCTGAAGTTATTAACCCTTCTACAATGACAAGCAATTAAAATCTCGAGATGCATTTTGGAGGAAGTCTGGATTCACAGTCCTACCCAGAACTGGATAGGATTCACAGTCGAGGGACCCCAGCCCTTGCACCTGTGTTACTGTTTGCAGTGCAACACCTCTTGCCATCACACCAGAGAAGAGCAGGTCAGTAGTCTGTATCCAGCTGGATGACTTAAGTGCTTTAATCAGCAGCCTTTCAGGTGATACATCTTGATATCCCATCTAAAGCTATGGATCTTGGGACTGCAGGGAAATGCTAAAGCATGAGATAGGCAGGGTTTGAAAACTGCTTGTTTGAAGCTTACTTTCGGTTGTCTTAAGTTCAGAAGAGTGCTGGCCCTGCTGGACACCCAGACCTTTCCCTGCGCACATAGTGAGGGGTAGCAGCACTCTCTGAGCTTCATGCCTGACTTTTAGGTGTTTCCTTGCTGACTGTTGTTATGGCTATATTTTTATAACTGGGCCCAAATGCTATCCATGCTGGGACAAGCAGGAGTTAAAAGGAAAGCTAAACAGATGACAGAGCCAAGGATGGCAGTTGCACTCCTCCTCTTGTTTTATAATCCCAGCCCCAAACTAACCCAGTGAGCTGAATTACCCTGCGGAGAGTTGTCATGAGTGCCCGAGTGAGCAGGCGTGTGTGTGGGTGTACAGGAGAGCAGAGGGGAAGAGCAAGCCAAAGAGGGACGCGTGATCACCGCTTTGGTTAGAGCAAAATACCAGATGGGCTTTGCCATGTGGTCTGGCTTCTCCCTGGAGCTCCTTCTTCCCCCTTCTCCCCCCTCCCCCTGAAAAGATTTCCTTTCCCTGTCTCCAGATGCAAACTGAAGCAGGACTTTAAGCTCTTTCTGCTTAGCATGAATCCAGTGCAGCCAGGGTGGCACAAAAGAAATCCCCGTGGGGCTTAGTTTGGCAGATTTGCATGTCCCTCTGTAAATCCCCATATTTCCATTGTTTTTCATGGACATGCACTGTTCAGCACTGCCAGAGGAACTGCAGGGTCTGCAGAGAGAGCTCTCAGTTTCCCCTTGCTGCACCAGCCGAGTGATAAACCCAGGTAGCACTGGCAGAGGTGAAACTGCCACTCTCTTCCAGGGCTTTGGAGGAGGCAAGGTCGGAAGGAAATGTGTCTCAGGCTTTGAGAGATGCCAAACAGGGACAAGTCTGTAGCTGAACCAAAGCTGATAATTTTATTGAAGAGAAGCAGCTGCCAGTCCACGGGGCTGGTAGGAAGAGAGGGTGATGGCAGCAGCTGGCAGGAGCTCTAGGAGAGGCGGGAGTTTCCCAGACATCCAGATGTCTTTCTAGTTTTTCTCCTGCTTCACATTTCTTCTGAGATGCAGTTTCACTGATTACTAAGTATTTCCCACACAATTTAATTTTCTTTTTTATTATTTGGCTTTTGAGTGAGGAAGTAGGGGGTGGTTTGCGTGGGGTTTTTTCTAGTTTTGGTTTTCCATCAGAAAAAACTTCAGTGACTGTCCTGTTACTCTGTCAAAAACATGCCACTGGGGTTTTAATTCCCTGGCATCCTACCAGAGGGGAGGAGAGAGGAGTTCTGCATAACAGCTCCATTGATAAATGGCAACTCTGATAACGTGTTGCCATTTTCTCTTATCCTTTAGTATACTGCTGCAGAGTCACCAGTTTTGACAATATTTGACTGTTGTAAGTTCATGTGAAACTTTTGGACAAGATGATTTTTAATACATCAGTTACGTAAAAATGTGTTAAAGTCAGGTTTCTGTCTTGGCTTAAAATCACTTTTAGCTTAAAACTACTCTGAAGTAGACTGGTCCAGTACTTTTTTTGGAGGCTATGTGAATCTGAAATAAAATAACAGAGCACGATACCCTGGGACAACAGCTTGTAGCAGACAACTAACAAACAATTTTAATTCTATAGGAGGCAGAATTTTGTCTGGCAATTTCATCCAATCTAAAATTTTAGGAGTAGAAGGAATAGCCTCTGGCCAGACCCAGAAGACGTCAGCACATACTGGTATCTTGATACATTGTCTTCATTTAATTTTTTAAAATTATTTTCCGCTTTACCTCACAAAGTTGCAGAAGCACTTAGATTATTTGCTGGATATTTGTTTTGAAAATACTTGATGTAACACTAAGGTAAACAGAATGCAGAAAGTAATCTCGAATAGAACTCAGAAGATGTGTAAGTAGCCAAAATTATTTTACATTTGGAATATATAAATGAAGAATTAAAGAACTGTGAAATGAATCTTGCTTTGTTTTAGCAGAAATCATTACTTCAGCAGATTGTGGTTATAAAGAACCCCAGTTAAGTGCAATAGGTGTTTCACTTCAAATTTCTAATGTGTAGTGTTACTATGTTTGTTCCCAAAACATAGGAGAAACGCCTCCTCATAAACTTGTATCATGTACTTCTAGTGGCCCAGCTGGATAGAATAAACATATCTGCTTTTTGTTAGCAAAGTATCTACTAGCTGCTTGAAAAATTTCATAATATAAAGACGCTCAGAAGGGAAATGAATATTTTATTTTATCTACTTGTTTCTAATTTAAAGTTAAAAAGGAAAGTGAAGCTTTTTCTGTCTGTAATAAATTCAGATTTCCTAGAAGGACACACGGATTCTTTTGCACTTATCTTTTCATTTTCTATTCAATAACTCTTCCAGAACACAATACATCATAAAATATTATTTATACAAAACATAATCAAAACCTTTCCTTTACAACCAGGTATTTGTTATTTCTGAGTAGTCCAAAGCCAGAAACTTGAGGAATATCCTTCCTAGGAAGATAGGGTTGCTGGCATAGCCACGTGTAAGCCTTGAAAAGTCTTCTGTTAAAAGCCTCTGCTTGCTTTTAAATCACTGTAATCTCTGCTGCTGAAGTCAAGATGTAATGAATGCTGTTTGGTGCTGACTGGTGGATTTTGGAGATAGGCGGAATGCCATGGTGCCCTAGAAGACATAATTAGGGATCAGACTAGAGAAGATCTTGCAAAAAGCTCTTTGAGCCATTCAGATTTGAGAAGGCAGCTGACATTGTTCTTTCTTAACGGCAGTCAGCAGAGCTGGCCTGTGCCATCTCCAGAACTGTGGCTGTTCAGATTATACACAAAGAAAGTGTCCTCTCTTCAGACTAGCAAGAAATTTCAGTTTGTCATGTTTGTACTCCCACCAAAACGACTAAGTGTTTAATTGCTAAACCAGATGGGTTTTACTTATCCATACCAGATATCCAGGGCTGTTTTTGCCAGCCTTTGAAACACCTTTGTGTTTCGGTGGAGGGATTCTGTACTGTACAATCTACTGAGCCAGAAAGCTAAACAATTCCAGTGCCTTTCATTTTCCTGGGAGTTTCTGGGATTGCACATATCCTCACAGAAGGAGTTGAGGGCTTGACCAGAAATCTCACCACTCTGGAAAAACTGGAGGAACAGTCTGCGAGGACAAGGAAGGTCTCCTGGGAATGGCAGCGTTGGCCCCCTCTGGGCTCAGAGGGCTTTATCCACTGCCCAGGATACCCGTTTCGAGGAGCCTGTGTTTCCAAAGGACCCTGTGTTCCCACTTGACACCGGGTATAAACTGGTGTTCTGTTGCCTGATTAGGGGAAAGGCTGCAGCAGGAGATAAAAAAAAAAGATTTGGGCTTCATTCCATTTGCAGTGGATTATCTGCGATTTTGGGGAGGACAGTGCATTCCCAGCCCTGTTTCCAGGGTGTTTCCAGCCACACCAAGTGCTTTCTAGAGAAGCGCCAGGAGCACAGTACTTCACAGGAACAAGATGTATTTGTTTGCCAGGGTGTGGATTTAAGAGACTGATCACATCAGAAAATCTTGGGCTTGACCTTGGGTTACATATGTGTAATTTGTGTGTGTATCCACACAATATATATACATTGATGTTATCTGTGTACATATGACATGTACAGTTCCTGTGATTGGCGTGTGTCTATTCCAAGATAAGAAAGAAAACATTAAGCCGGTGTTGCTATTTGTCTTTTATATGAAACTTAAAGTTTTGCTAGTACTGCTTGATTGATACCAGCTATAGCCAATTTGGCAAATAAAAAGTAAATTTTTCCAGTTTTTTAAGCAAGCCCATAGAAACAATGTTGAGAAAGGAAATTGTATCTGGCAAGTTAAAACAGCCTGGGTTGCTAATCTTTACTTCACTACACCATACACCCACACAAACTTTGAACTCCATCGCATCCTAAGTTCCTCCTGGCTGCGTTTCCAGAGATTCAAAATATTTCTAATAAAAAGAATTTATCAGCCACCTTACCCCTCTGAATTCTGAAATAGATGGTGTGACCTATAGTTACCAGTTTCCAAAATTAATAGATGAATCATAAGAAGACACACTTTATTCTTGTTTATAATTTGAAAATGTTGGCCCTTGTGTTTAGGAACTTCTTTTTTTGTTTTGTTTTGCTTTCATTATTCACAATTTCGTCATTATAAATGTGGGAAAAGTTCATAGTGGGAAAAGAATGCTGCAAACACACACAGAGATCCCAAAGCCAACCCCCACATTGCAATTTTCCTGTTGCTTCACATCTGGAATGCGTAACTTGCAAACTCAACCATAACAAGAATTATTGTTGAGCAAGTTAAGAAGTTTGCATTTGATGAGGAGAGGAGTAAAGTTGACCCTGATAAGGACATTTTTTTCTTTATATGAAGCCACACCTTTTTTCTTAAAGGAAAAGAAAAAGAAAATGCCTGCTAACTTTTAGCCTAAACCCAGGAAGTTAAAACCTTGCTAATGAGAGCTCAGGCTCACACAGCTGGCTTGTAGTCAGGACTGACTGTACTCCACATTGTCTTACACATATATCCAGTCTTTTTTTCTTCTTCTCCTTTTAAACAGTCATCTGTACATTGCAACTGGGACATGGTGATTTTTCCAGTTCGTAGTTCATAGTAGCTCATATTTAGTGAATAGCATAGTGAAGGGTAAGTTGAAAAAGGGGTATTGGATTGGAGATTTTGACTGTATCTTGCATTAGACATAATTCAGAATTTCTGTACTAATACTTGGATGGAGTAAAATAAGACCAAATTCAAAATTATATAATTCACCTAGAATTATTATATTTTTCAAGGTTTGCTAAAATCAGCAGCATAAAAAGTAACAGGTTTAATCTATCCCTGATATAACTTAACTGAATTCAGTAAATGTTCTTCATAGGTGATTTTTCTCCTTACATCATATCTAGCTGGACAATTAAGAATTATTATATTTATGGAAACCTTTGCAAACCAGATGTGTCTGATTATAGATTTTGTGCAAACTGATAAAATGTAGTTCATCACAGGTGTCTAAATGTGAGTTCACATTCCCATGAGCTGTGCAAGAATGTATAAAAAGTGTGAATCTACAGCTGAACAGTGAATTTTTATCTTCTCCAACTCACTTTAGTAGCTAAACTCTTTAACAGAGTTTATAAACGTCCATTACAGGATGACATGAGCCTGATTCAACAATCTTACGGCCTTTGTAAAAAAAAAAATCAAATGGATCCAATTTCCATTTTCCATGGTCAAAGTTATGGATGGAAAAATTACACAAAAATTCCACCAAGTTATAACTTGGTTATGATTCTGCTTTCGAGGCTGATACTGTCAGAGAGATTTGAGTCTTGCCAGAGGTGTACTCCATCCTGCATCAGTAAAGAAATGGAAGATCTGACGTCTTTGATCAAGCAAAAAGCTTGCTGAAGAACTGTAGAACAGTAGAAAATTTTCACTGTGATCCCCTGACAGAAGTTTGTCAGGAAATTATGATTTAATAAACCTGTGAAGACCTACTGCATTTCCAATAATAGGAACTGAGGAGATATTAAATGGAAGGTTTGATTGTATAAATATAAAAAAAATGATTATAAGCAAGAAATATAATCAAGAAAAGGGAAGAGATGGATCAATATCAAGCCACGGTGAACATAGAGGGATACAGAGGCAAAGCTTTATGACCTTACTGATACTGAAGATGAATAAATTATTACGGATAAGATCTCCACAGCTACAGATGAATCTTTCTATTAACTGCTGATGAATTTACATTTATTTGCTAAAAAAATTGAATGGTTCTTGACTACTGCAGCTAGACGCATAACATGTGTTAGGCACACTTCTTTCAGATGTGTGCAATGAAAGCATCATTCATGGAATAGCTCCCAAACAGGAGTACGCTGTCCTGAGAGCTTAAATCCTCCCACTCCCAAAGTGATCAGATCAGTATGAAGAATGATTGAACCATTCTCCCTATATGCTCCCATTGCTGGTCTCTAAGAGAACACTGTAAAATGTGGGTGGACAGAAGATTAGCATATCAAATGCACACTGGAATTTGCTCATCACCTGAAGTTGAAAACTTTGGGTGTTCAGGATAAAGATGTTCACAGCAAACAACTCCCTTGGGTGAGAAACACTATCTTTTTTCAAAATAAATTGAGTTCATTAGCAACCTCCTAAAGAACTGCAGTATATTATATTAATGTGGCTGTCACTTCCTTTTAGTAGCTCAGCTTCCAGATTTTTCTCGTGTCTTACAAATTCACTGATTTTTGTACTTGAGGATGTAGTTTTGCTACAGGGGCAGCTAAATAATTTAACAAGAATAACATTGGCTGTGCAATAAACTTGGCCAAAATGAAAGTCATTGCACCCAGGGATGCCTAAAATTATTGACTGCGAAGCATGCACCTGTGGGTGGTATAAATTTCAAGTAATTTGATTTCCAGGTACTGAATTTGATACTTGGCATCTAAAAAAAAAATCTGCTGTAACTATAAGAAAGATAGTGAAATGAAGGCATTTCCCTTTTCAGTAGGTTTCCTCTTCACTACTTCCAGGCAGGTGGTTGTCTTTCAGAAATCTAAAACTGGTTTGTGCTGACAGAGGTTGAAAGCCATTAATAATATTGGCTATGCTTACCTTCCCACTGTACTGCTGAAAAGGAGTCAGACTTCTGCTGAAGCCTACAGAGGATCTGGCCTTTCCAGCTCAGTATGAGCATGTGATGTGGGGACTGAAACACCAGCTTCAGCATTTCACTCTGCTCTTGCTATATGCCTCAGTAACCAGGAGGTAAAACACCCAAAGCAATCTAAATCCTAAAAGACTTAGTACTTTCTAGATATTTGACAGCCCTTTCCTGATGGCAGAAATTAGCTGCCTTACAAAAAAAAAAATAAAAAAGCCAACGCCAAAATAAAAACCTAATATTTACAGACTGGTTTGCATTTTACAAACTTAGATTTGATGGTATAATATTACAACATATCAGTAACTGTCTCTTTAAATGTATGTGCATAGATAGTGTGATACAGATGACATATGATGATATTTGAATCCAAATTGTTTATTGCCAAATTTAGTACCTTGTCACATAACAGCAAATAAAATATTCCAAAATGCTTACCTAAAACTTAACAAGAACTTTCATTTTCTGTACTCCATTTTCATGTTATGCTTGACATAGTGGAAAAACAGTTTTCTCCCAGAAACTGATGAGATTAGGCTCTGCAACCATTGTAGCTGTTGTCCTTCCATCAAATGCATCGTTACTTTTAGCACGGGCTTGTGGACAGAATTTCATAACTGGACTGGAATAAATTTTACATTTTTAGCACTTGGATTGATTCTTTGAACCTAAAGGATGCAAAGCGATCACAGTCCCATAGGGAAGTGTTATAAGCGTCGTAAGATTTACAGAAGTGGTTCCTAACATGTACATCTAATACGTGTAAGGTACAAGTAGTGTTCATATTTTATTGTTTGCCATACTTTCCCATTCAAAATGTTTAGATCATTATTTAGAATGCAGACCTGTTAGACTGCTTTTAGTTTTAATTTTTTATTTAACTTGTACAACTTTGGTGATTGCAGGGAATATAAATTAGCTTACCTTAGAAAGGATGACATTAAATATGTGACTGAACCTTAAAAAATTAATTTCTTGAAGGGATTTGTTTGGTTATTTGGTTGGTTTTTAGTCGAATTAAAGAGATGAGTAATTTTTTCTGTTAACCTTTATCAAGGTTCTTTTAAATTTGTGTGCCCTTAGTTTGAATTCGGGTGTGGAACCGATACACTGAGATGTGCTTGGACCAGTATTGCTCAGAGGTAGCTACTGGTGTAGCAGCAGCACTATGTTGCAACACAAAAGCCAAATTTTATTATTGATAGGTTGTAATACTGTGCTAGTACTAAATCACATAATTTTACTACAGCTGACACAATAATTGTAGTTTTACTTAAGCCTTACCTTTCGGTCCTACTGAATACTGAAAAAAAATCTTCAGTCTCAACAGAAATATTTTTAAACAGTAAATTTCTAGAGTTTGTGATTTGGGTTAAAAAAAAATCTTAGCAAGTGTGTATCAAGTGCATTATACACGTTCTGAAGTCAAAAGGAAAATTGTCGCAGGCCCAAATTTGGTGTTGCTTTTTGATCTCATTTAGTGTAATGTTTGTGGGTTTTCCCAGAGCTATGTTTCTGATTTCTTAGGGATTGTTCTCCCAGCATGGGTTAAAATGTCTAAGGGACTGCCTTGTGATGATGGATAAAAATCAAACATTGAAGAATTTGATCTGTCTCTTTTTTGTTAATTTTTGAACTTTAATTTTGATGGGTTTTTTAGTCTTTTCTTTGTGGTTACAGTGACAAGTTTATCTTGATAAGGTAACTCCAAGTAACTCCATCTGAATTTTCATTAATTTTCATCTTTTAAAGATGTTTAAAATTCTGAAAGGAAAATTTTGCTGCACTTAGGAATAATCCCTTTGGGGGAGGTTTTGGAAGCTTTAAATCCCAGTCAAGAGCCCCATGTACACAAAATAAAAGTATTTTATCATCTGTTCTGCAGCACCAGCAGCTTTGTCTTATATTAAAATTACAAAAACACCATTAAAAACACAGCTCAAATTCTGCCGCTGGATTTCATTTGGAAATATAGCCGTATGTTCACCATCCCTTGCTATTGTTAAAAAATGATTTATTTTAGCAACAACAGTGTTTCCTCCTTTTTTTGTTGATCTTGATTTTAAGTTTGAGTTTAGGATGCAAAATGACAATATGATGGTGAGGGCATTTCTGTATTTTGGGACCAATTTCTGTGATGGGGAAGACACCGGAAATGTTTAACATTGAGTTTTAACTTTTTTACGGCAAATTTTTGCTTTAATAAAGCTTTGGTAAATACTGTACTTCCTGAAGTCAGTAGAACTCTGATGCCATGAGTTGTTTTGAGTTTTGAATTGTAAAAAAAAAAATCAAGATAGCTGCATTTTGTTTTCTGATGTGTCAGAATAACATGAAACTCAAAAGTAAGATTGTGCTTTTCTTTGTTATTTGTAAATTTGTTACTGACTTATAACAGTTGCTTGTGTAGTTAACAAAGAAGAAGATTTCTTGGATGCAGGCAAAATTTGCAATGGAAGACATACACTTGTTGTTTACTTTTTCTATAAATTTAACCAGTGTCATTGCCTAGTGGAAAACTATCTTCAGAATTTTAGCTTTCAACAATAAAAGTATTTTGATATTTGTTAGTTTTAGAAGAATATGTTTCCTTCCATTTTTTTCTTATCCTTAAGACAAAAAAACCCTTCAATTTCTAGTCCTAGGAAGAAAAGCATCTAAACACCTCTAAACTTTAGAGTTTTTCCACATATGCATTCCAATCTAAGGAATTTTTACACAGAAAATACATGTTTTAAGTAGATTTTTTTTCTGAAATTAAAAATCAGAATTAGCTGCGAGAATCAAACTGATGCAATCAGCTGGTTTCCTGGAAACTGTAAAAAGATTGCACCTATATAGGGTTTAATTTATTGTTGTCACAGTCTCTAGGAAATAAATCTATGTGAAAGGCAGAAAACAAAGTCCCATTTCTTTTTCCATGCATCTTTAAATACATCGGTAGCATCTGGACATCAGTTTGATCTCTAAAATTGAAACTGGATTCAGCAGAGACGGCAAATTGAGACTTTCAAAATGACAATAAAAGCAGCTGTTGGGTCTCCAGCTTAAAGGTGGCAAAGTGATGCCTCTAAACACGTGAAGGCTGATGGAAGAACAGACCAGACAGCTGCTTAACAAGAAGTTAGATTCAGGTAAGAGGAGTGTGAATTATTTAGAGATAAATATTGAAACTGTTCTTGCTGTGTGTGAGGAACACCAGCAAAGTGAATCAGATTTACGTTAGAATGATGTGTGTGCTGTGGTCTTTGTCACCAGCCTAATTAAAAGATCCTTCTAAACCCACAGTGGCACTTTCCAGAGAAGTTGTATGTATGCGGGATTCTGCCTTTATGTGCAGTGTGACTGCGCAGATGCACTGCAGAGCACAACTGCCTGGCAGATCCCACCATCAGCGCAGCACAGTGTGTCAATTCACAGCACAGCTGATGTGCTCCTGTACCATGAACATGAGACCTTTACTTAAAAACACTCAAAGATATTTAGATTCATAAGGCTAATGAATGAAGTTTGTTTGCATGTGTGGGTGGGAAGCATCATTTCGTACTTTGTCTGCCTTACCTCTTCAAACTTAGATGCTGCCATGGCTTAGGTACATGTTTGCCTTTTAGTGCCGTCAGTGCTTGCATGGAGTGAAGTCAGGTGATTACATGCGGTTTCTAGAAGAGAGGGACTACCTCTTTATTTTTGCTTCACTTTACTAATCACTTCCAGCCATGCTTACTGTCTCTGAAGGGAGCAGCCCTGATGCCCCACTCCCTGTCACCCTGCACATGGCTGCCGATCGCTTCCCCCATCATACAAGCCACCGGGGGTTTGTACAAATCCAGAAACACAACCCTCTGCCACACCATCATTCTTCTCCATTCACACTCTCCCCTGGCATTTTCTTCTCCTTCAAGTCCAGATGCCATCGCACCCTGAGTGCTTTGTTCCTCAGGTGCACATCAGTTCTTTCCTTTAGCTGATCCAATTTACTGATCCACTATACTGCCACAAAAAGGCATGTTTTTGACTTTCCGTAGGTGTAAGATCCAGACATACTGGATATCTTAAACTACAAGCAATATTATAGCTACCCTTTATTACTATCTCTGAATCATCTAGCTAAAACTGTATATATATTAACTTGTAACACTCTTGTAGGAAATAAATTAGAGATTTTTTACTTTATCTTTGGTATCCATTGCATTATAATGTCTGTTGTATGAAATGAACAGAAAACAAAATTTCAAGTAACAATTACTAACTTGAAGACACAACATATCTATGATAAATTTAATTTTTACTGGAGAAGCATTAATAATTAATACTTAATAATAATAAATACTTGATAATTAATAAATTAATACTATTTTAAGAGATAAATGATCATATAATGTGTATAAATGTATTATTAAAAATTTTGAGTTCTTATCTATGCTTTAGTACTTCGTCTGCACAATCCTGCAGGATGCTATCCATTGGGGTGATTCATGTTAGCAAGATGATTTATGGTTTTTGCTTAATCCTGCTGTCCACGGACAAATATGGTTGATCAGCTAGATACCAGTATAAGTTGTTAATATATATGTTGTTAATCAGCTTATTAGTGCTATTGAAATTTGATCCTGTTACGCTTCCTATTCTTAACTCAAATTCCCACTGAAAGAAATATGCCTATTTAAAAAGAATAATTATTTTTAAAATACTGACATATTTAAATTTATCATGATCTATTTTAAGATTTGTTAACAGTACTGTTCATGAAAAACTATCCTTTGTCCCTAGCATTGCATTGATTCTCTCCATTAACTGCTTAACCAAGTCATTTATTTTCCTGCAGCTGTAAAGAAATTAAGACATTTTGGACTTAGTAAGTAAATAGTTAAAGTGCATATTTTGTATCTATGGAGTTATAAGATACAAGTTTTTAATATTATAACTCTTAAAGTCTCCTTGGAATATTAGTATTAATGATTTCTTTGTTCTTAAATTATATCCCCTAGCCTCTTTTCTTGGAGGCTTTCCTTCATGGCTCCCTCAGCAGTACTGAGGCCACGCATAGCAAGTATGTAGCTTATGCTTATTTATAAAGGATTTGACCTATCCCTTCTGCTCGCCCCTTACAGTTTCTCCCCTATGAACTCAAGATTTCACTCAGTCAAACCCTGTAAAATTCTGATTGCTTGTGGGAAGTACTTTTTATGAGAGAATGTAGTATCATTTTCCTTGGGTTTTGGTCATTGTCCTCACAATTGCTATGGTTGAGTTGGTTGCACAGATGTTGTATTTTGAGCTGAAAATTTTTCATGACAGTTGTGTAAGGCTGCCTTAATCACAGCAGGCTTGCTCAGCTGTCCCTTGGCTGTGACCTGTGACATCTTCACTCCCCTACTTCTAAAACCATTTCCTAATAGAACCCAGCAGATCTCATCTATGATAAATTGTCATTCTAGGTTGCAGCTGGAGATCTCATTAGATATGCAGGGTGTTCTAGGGCTCATTCATTAATCCAAAATAGTGGCCACAGGCAAATCCCTGCATGCACGTTTGAAGTGTTAAAGTTCAGTTGTGCTGAAAACTAGCCTAGTAAAATAGGCCATAAGAAGGATCCGTGTTTGTAGTCAGTCATCTCTACCTGCATACTAGTGGGTGACTGTACTGCAGAGGGTATATCACTAGATAATATATGGCAACACACTTACAAAGAAGTACACAGAGTATGGCATGTTTATGGACTCAAAATCTTATGTGCATGTTGCTCAGCTTTCTTGATTTTACGTTTGCATAAGTTCAAAGCAGCCATCCTGTTCAGAGCTCAAAACCAAACAAGATCACCTCGCATGTTGTCTGTATCCTGCCTCTTTTCCATGTTTGAAGTGATTTTGTATTGATCTTGTGGGCTGAAGAAAAGTCAAATCCATCCTGACATGCAAAGAGAGTGAATAGCTCAGGGGCAGAGGAGTGTTCTTGTTTTTTTGTCAAGAGTTTTATTGGTCCGTAGAGGATGGCCATGAATAGAAGGTGGTATTTTTTGACCATACTCTAACTGCCACAAGCATCACTTGGGGTCATCAAAACTGGCCTAATTCCAAAACAGAGTTTCCCATGAGGATATTGTTAAGGTAGGGCAAAGGTGAGTCATCAACTGCATACTCCTTGGGTCATGAGGTTCGCAGTTTATATGTAAGCTCCTAAAATCCGTAGGACACCAAAGGCGTGAAATTCTAGAGTTTAAGAAAACTTATTAATTAAACTCTCTAAAGAGTCGCATTGTTTCACAGACTTTATTACCTCGTGTCATTATCTAGTCTAGCACTGCAGGTCGAGAGAATTCTGACACAGGCTACTGTAAATACACTCTGCTGAGGCCTCAGCGTGTTGCAGTATTAAGCCCTATCTGAAAAGCTGCTTGAGAGTGGAACGTTTTTCCTGAGATCTATTTATATACCATTTTTGTCTACCCTGATTTGATATAACAGATTATGGTGAGAATACTTAAGCTATCTCAAAACTAGTTAAATAATGTAAAACAAAATGCAGACGTACTCAATATAGTAATGAAATCAGAGCACCTTTTCAAGTTTTTTTATTTTTTTAATAATAAAAATAAGTATAGAAAGAATAATTTATTTTTATCCTTAAACTGGATTAAAATGAAAGATTCTAAGCAATTTTGATAAAAAGAGACTGCTCAAAAATCTTCAAACCATTAAAAAATGCCAATGCTCACAGCAAATCCACTCTCAGATTTTCTTTAAACAGATCTTTGTCCTTGGTTAGGCTCAGGAAACCATGAGGTCTGAGACTGATTTGATCAGTTCACTTGATTTGTCTATTGGAAGAGAAGAGATTTGAAATAAATGTGAACAGAAAGTTGTGACCATGCTATTTATTTTGGGCTTTTGAGAATTCTCTGAGAAATGTGCTTGCTATGTACTTCCCATTTTGTGCATGTTTATCTGTTGAGCTAAGTCAAGCAGAATATGGATAGACTTAAAATATGCTAGAAGAGTCATAGAAAAGACTGTGGTGGCTGGCGTAGAATATATTGGTTTTGCCCTTGATTCTTTTCACTTTTTAAGTGTCCTTCCAATATTCAGACTGATTATGCGTGAGCATTCTGCTCTTCTGTGCTGCATTAAAACAGGGGGAGAGTAAGTAGTCCAGAATAAATATCTTCATTAAAATATGCAAAGGCAGAATCAAATCTGCATAAATGAACATCTGCATATACAGTACGCTAACGTAATATTTAGTCAGATGATCACACAGGGATTATAGCTGTTGCCTTCAAGAGAAACTCTCCACAACTACCTCTCACTGTATTTTGCTGCGTAATAAACTCTTTCAGCTCAATTTCTTGCATTAATGCTTATTTTATTGTGCTGAAATAATGAGACTGGCCTTAACTGATGTAATACATGAATAAACAGTAAGTCATTTCAGTTGTTCAGTTACACAAAGGCTATCGAGACTGTACATGGCTCAAAATAGAAGAAGCATTTTTAAATTTCTGTGATTCTGATTGAACAAAACACTTGAACACACAAATAATCACATCTCCATATGTAGCAGGTCCCAAATTAACGAGACCCTTGAGATACAACTGCTCGTCTGGCTTTCCTTGAAATGCGAGAATGCTGGAATATAGTGAAGGCTTCCAACCTCTAAAGCTCTGTCTTACCACAACAGTGGATACATGTATAAATTGGAACAAGAAAACTCTCTGAATACAGATACCCCAAAACGTCAAAATGTGTCAAGCTGGAAAAAGATGTGAAAACCCATGTGTTTCCTGCCCACTGTGTTCTTCCGGAGAGGGGTGTAACTCCAAGAAGTTTCTAGTGATATCCTGGTTTGAATAATCCCCACGCAAGTTTTTTTCTTCTGTGCTCCCTGGAAAGTCTGCTTCTTTCCATCAGCTTTGGCTATGCTCACTCTGTCTGTCATTCTGTTGCCAGGCCAGCCCAGTATGTTTAAAGAAAATGTGCTGTGTACTGTCACTAGAAATGGTAAACAAACCAGCCAAAAACCCATACCACGTGTCAATTAAAATACTTGCAGGTCTGCAGAATCAGGATGAAGAAAATTTGTGTTGGGAACCATAGTATATTTTTAAATTCAAACCGTTCCTGCACTATGCCTCTGGAATAATTATGAGGAAATGAAGCAGCAATCAATCACTATGAATATTAGTAGCTGAAGGAAGTACCATGTTCTGTGCCTGCTTTAATATAGTTTTGGCTGGGGTAGAAGATAGAGTTAATTTTCCTCTGAGTAGCTGCTGTGTTTTGGGTTTAGTACAAGAAGAATGTTGGTAACACTGATCTTTGGAGTTGTTTCTATGAAATCAAGGACTTTTTCCAGTTTCTCATATTCAGCTAATGAGTAAGTGTGCAGGAGCTGGGAGGGAGCATAGCCAGACAGATAGCCAAGCTGGCCAATGGAAATATTCCGTACCAGAGACATCATACTCAGTTTATGAATGGGGGTTGACTGGAGGGCAGGGAGCTATCTGCTCTTCTTGTTTCCATGAGTTCGAAACCTCACTTGTGTGGGAGTTTGATCTTTTTCAGGAATTTAGCGAAATTCATGATTTCTGTGTTCCATGATTGCTGCTCAGGGATTGAATGTGGATTGGTCATCAAGTGGTGAGAAAATTGTGTTGCATATAATTTGTTTTGCATATTCATTATCATTCTTATTATCATTAGTATTCTTAGTATTTTTCCTTTGTTGTATTATTAAACTGTCTTTATCTCCAGCCATGAGTTTCCCCTTTTGTCCATTTCTCCTCCACATCAAGCTGGGGGGAGGGAAGGGGAAGGGGAAGCAAATGGCTGTCTAGTGCTTAGTTGCCAGCTGCTGGGTTAAACTGCAACATAAACATATGAAGAGTAGGTATAGATTATACATTTTTGTAGTTTCCTCTAAGGCTCCTGATAGATGTGAACTGGAATTTAGCAGTTCTTCACGTGGCCTCATGCTCCTGAACCTGAAATGCTTGAAGAGCTGAATCAAAACTCAGACTCTAATCCACCAAGATGACATTTAAAATGTAAATAGACATAAATGCAGAACAATTTTTAAACTTCTGTAAGGTGTATGATAGGCACAGTTTACTCTGTCTTAAATGTCAAAATGTATGGTATCAAATTACAGTGGAGAGAGCCAGTATGGAAAGTAAAGATAGATGTTGAGTGGATTTCTCTTACATCCAGTCATAATATTGTAAAGCTTGTCACTTCTGTACTGTTTGTTAACATTTTTACTGGATTATTAGAATATTTACAGCATCAGAGTATACCCCACAACTAGTAATAAATTTGCTTTGCTAACAGTAAGTTAGATCTGCTGTCATGCAAAACCTATTCTCACATTAGTTTCAATTTTAAAATAAGCTTTATTTTATATGTGAAAAATGCTTGTATAGTTTTGAAATAAATTAATGCAAATTGGGACCTTAGAGATGTTAATTTTTTTTCTTGCACCTGTGAAATGCCTTCCTGAATTTAATTTTATAGCCTTTGAACCATGACCCATGTTAGTTGAAGGAGAGATTTAGACATGGATGGTGCAGTTGTAGATTAATGTATCATGCAATCTGTGTGACTGCAGGTTAGTCATGCACATTAGTTTTCCTTAAAGTTTTCATCTTTTGATACAGGAAATATGGTTTAACTTTAGATTTTGTTTGTATCTAGTAGCACTTAATCCTCTAGATGAAGTTTTGGGGATTTTTTTTCTTTCCCTTTTTATATGGTTTGCTATGTAATTTGTGTTGTAAAAGGCAAAACTTCTTCTGTTACACCTAACAGTTTCTCCTCTGGGTAAGCAGCATTGTAAATTATTAAATACAACTACAGACAGTGTCATGATAACTTTTAATGTGATGTTGAAGTGAGAGCATTGATCTTATGTAATTTGAGTCAGAAAAATTTGAACAGGTAAACTATTTGTAACTTCTTACAGCTGAATAGGAACATAAGTAATATTAGTAACAGAAAAAAAGCCATCTGGTCCAGCTTGCCTGAGTTTGTTTGATTGGTTCATTATAATCTCAACCACCTGCTTTTCCACTGAGCTCTACTTCACCAGTCCTATCCTATTCCAGGAACAAATGTAGCTGTCTCTTGTACACCTTTATAAATCTTTCCTTATAATGTTGATTATTCAGGCCTTATGTGGTCTTATGGCACAGGAGATCCCAAAGTCTCAGAAGAGATTGGAGCTGGTAGGTTCTGGATGCTCAACAAATGCACAGAAAGAAATGCGCCTGATCTAAGGGTTTGTAATAGAGTTTCAGAGAAAATATGTGAATGATTAGAAGAGTGGTGTGATAGAATTAGGTGAACATTGATGTGGTGATGTGATTGCCTTGACCAAATACAAAATGCAGAGGTTTACTTTTCTTTCAGATTTAAGAACGGACACCTGTATTTATAGTCTGTACCTACATTCTGCTAAGACATTATTATTATTTTCTCCAATTTTTATCAAGTTAGTGTTATCTTTCTTGTAATTTTGGGGGTGAATAACCTGGACAAGCTCAAGAAGTGGGCCCATGTGAACCTCCTGAGGTTCAACAAGGCCAAGTGCAAGGTCCTGCGCAAGGGATGAAAGGATTGAGAACAGCCCCACTTGGGGGTACTGGTGGATGAAAAGCTGGACATGAGCTGACAATGTGCACTTGCATCCCAGAAAGCCAACCGTGTCCTGGTCTGCATCAAAAGCAACATGGCCAGCAGGCCAAGGGAGATGATCCTGCCACTCAACGCTGCTCTGGTAAGACTCCACCTGGAGTCCTACATCCAGCTCTGGAGCCCTCAGCACACGAAAGACATGGACCTGTTGGAGTGTCTCCAGAGGAGGCCACAAAAATGATCAGAGAACTGGAGGAGAGGAGGCTCTGGGGAGACCTTATTGTGGCCTTTCAGTATTTTAAGGGGGCTCATATGAAAGATGGGGACAGGCTTTTTTAATAGGGCCTGTAGCAATAGAACAAGAGCTAATGGTTTTAAACTGAGGAAGGGTAGATTTAGATGAGATATAAGGAAGAAATTCTTTCCTATGAGGGTGGTGAAGCACTGGCACAGGTTCCCCAAAGAGGCAGTGGAGGCCCCATCCCTGGAAACGTTCAAGCTCAGGTTGGATGGGGCTCTGAGCAGCCTGGTCTGGTGGAAGATATCTCTGCTTATTGCAGTGGTGTTGGACTAGATGGCCTTTAAAGGTCCCTTTCAACTCAAACTATTCTATGAATAAGGAGAGTATTTAGTACTCTTAATCTGCAGTTCTTTTCGCTAGTAGCAGAGGGAGGTAAACAATAGCCCTGACTAGTAATATTTTCATTCTATAAACTGAGGAACAGAGAAATCTACTGTTCTGCCCATATCTCTCAATTCCCATTTACTTTATCAGATATGCTGCTTCTCTGTGGCGGTGGTTAAATAGTTGGGAATGTTATTTAAATAGGATAAAAATTATATAGACAATCACTTAAACAATGGTTTGATCAGTTTCTGCAAAATAATGTCAACCTTCGTATCCTTCAAGTTCTATATAAACACATATGCATACGGTCCTGATGTGTTTCAGCAGCTAAATCTAAATTAGGTTCACTTATGTTCATACCATTTTTTCTTTTCTTTTTTCTTCTTTTATTTTTTTTTCTCCTTTTCCCCTACTTCCTGGTCCCTGGATGTGAAATAAAGAAGGTTACTGTGCTATTGCCACTGTCCTAGGTTTTGTGATACTGGCACCAGGTGCTGTAAATTATACTACTTTGATTATCTGGGTCTTGATGTCCTAGTGTAAGCTCCTAGCAATTCCTCTGGGTTTTTTGCAAAGGATATTCTTAGCCTGGACTGGCACAGTTGTGCTGTGCTTCCCTCTGGCCATTTTTCAGCTGCCACTGAGTGTCTCTTAGCTGAGCAGCTGAAAAAAAAAGACTTCATCCATTGCTGCGGCCTTCTACCAAAGAATGTAACTTAGCACTGGGATGAACAGGGGGCAGTTATTTAACGTGCAAGTTTAGAAAGCTCCCATGCTGGGCATAGAGATAATGGGCACTGGCGTGCATATAAAATATCCTATGAAATTATACATAAGTGCTTACTGTTTGATATGTCTTAACACACTGTAAAACTTTGTACTCACAAGTATGTTTTCCATAAAAAAATCAACACTTTGCAGATAAAGATTCTCTGTTTCCCTCTCCTCCCCTGCTAACTGTGGGAGGAGACCGGCTGTGGAGTAACTAGATTTTTTTGGTAGACTAGAGTTTCATTTGGCACAAACTGCCTAAAGAGGCCAACTGCATACTCTCATTTTGGGTCACTTCTTTTGTCTAGCAATGGATTTTAACCAGAGATCTCAAAGCAGCAAAACCTTCTATTTTTATACTGAAAATATAAACTACCCTACCCTTGCCAGATAGTAATGACACTTTATAAAATAGAGGAGCCTATTTTTCTTAGGCAGACCTGTTTCCTATATGCAGTTTTAGTGGCTGAGGTAAGTCTGCAGTCTAGTATCTTGCACTTCATAGCTTTAATGCTTATTTTTGTGTGTTTGGAAAGTACAAAGTGCAACAGATGTCTCTTGCATTGAGCTTTTAGTCTTAGCTTATTTTATATCTTAGAGCAAACCAATAAAGGGTAAAAATTAATTAATTTACAGTGGGATGTATTAATCAGTTAAAAAAAATCATTCCTTTCCATACTTGGTATTTTCTGTCTCTGAAATCCTTTCCTTTCTGTTAGCTCTGCTAGTAATTATCTAGCCACTAGCTGTAGCCCTTTAAAGTTAGAAAATGCAACATCAGTCAGGACACATGTGGCTGCAAAAACCAGTGAGCATGTGGGAGGAGTGCCTTTACAGGTCAAGCGCTATAGCTGTTCTTTGACAAATCAGTCTGGATTAGCATCATAGGAGCCTGTTGGTATTCCTGCTCCCCCGCACCTCCGGCTTTGTCTGTTAGCTGCTATTGTTGCCAACCCTCATTTTACACTCCCAGACCAGTAATCTGTTTCAGTGTTTGCTGGCAGTGCTGGAGCAGCTTTGGCCCCACAAACATCACTACCAAAACTTACGGCAAACATTGAAATGAACTCTGTACCTGAAACTCTGCTGCGTGTGGCTTTACGAGTCTTCAGCTAGTAATCATTTATTAATATGTTGGGGAAAAAGGAAATGGAATATAAAATAGCTCATAGAATCATAGAATGGTAAGGGTTGGAAGGGACCTTAAAGATCTCCTCCTGATGGTCAAAGTTCTAGAGATAGCATCAGTAGCAATGGACACTCAAGCAAAAGGCTTTTTTAAAGGCTGTTTCATGCCCTTTTGCTAAATGTGTTTGATCATACTGTGGGTACCTGTAACCCTATGGATGGCTCCAATGTAAAGATCTAATTGTGTAGGCCTAATTTAGGCAGGTGTCTTTGTTCCCTGCTGAAGGGACAAGGCAGGGAGCAGTGGGAGAGAAAACCTTGAGGATGGCATTCTGGTGCTGGAGGCATCCTCTAGACTGTCCTAGCTGACACACTTAGGGGTGGGCTCTACCAGATGGATCCCAGCTTGGTAGGGTATGGAGGCAAGCTTATATGCCCCCTTTCTTTTTCACCTTTAAATTGAGTCTACATCCTTTGACAGCTGTCTATGACCTGCTTTTTTTATCTAATCTGTCTGTCTATGTGGCTTCCATGTCCTTCTTGTTAGAATGATAAACGGAAAAGGCTATGAAAGTTTCAGCATGCTTAATAGTGTCCAGAACCAATGTATTGTATGAAAAATACAATTTAATTACTTGATGAACACAGAGGACCTATGACTAGCTATGTGCTTTTAGGAATGAGACTATAAGTACTGACAACACTGGTCCCGATGTAATCTGTAGAAGTGGAGGTTTCGTATTTATCACATACGCTGTACATAAGCAGTATGACTACCAAATATAATGGATCTATCACTGTTAAATTAAGAACATGGTATCAGGTGCTGACTGCATTGGTTCTTTATATTTCTCAGAGAAGTTATCTGACACTTGTAAAATAAATGTGTAAATAAATATGGGTGGCCAATCCCACTAAAAACCTGAATTTGACTTCAAAGTGTTAACTGTCCTGTATTTTGAATGGTATACTATATCATAAACTTGTTTCAAAATCTGTTAAAGTTAATGGATAATTTTCAACTGAATTCAGTAAGTTTAGGATCAGGTCCATAGAAAGTATAAAACTCCTGTGCGTTGCCCGAAGTGTCTGTCTGACTTTTTCTATGATTTGTAAATCTATGAAGGAGTGGGGCGAAAGTTGAATGTAAATGTTTTTTTCTAGAATATTTTAAAAGTTTATTTGGGGGGGGGGGGGGGCAAGGCGCATGTGTGTGTGTCTTGATGTCCCCCAGGCTTTCCTGATATCTCAGTAAATTTCAGTAGACTCCTTTGAAATCTAGTCTGCATTTCCACACATCTATCATTCTGGAACTTGGCTTAATAAATCATCTAATACCCTCTGCAAGAGAAAATTATGTAGAGCTAATTCCTCTTTTACACCAGAGTAACTCCATTCACCTGTTATTCTTACTGCATCTGGCTTGGAAAAATGAAGAACCAAATAAATGAATGCAGGAATTCATCCTACAAGGTAGAAGTTATGTGAAGGAGCCATGGATATTTCCTTTGAAAGAGAGTGTTTATATCTTTGAGTTGGAGGACTTTAATTCATTCCAGTTCATCCTTTTTTTTTTCTTTTTCTTTTCTTTTTTTTTTTTTTTGTGTGTGTGTGTGTACGTCCATAGCATTCTTTGATTGTATTGTTCTGAGGGGCAAAAAGTAAGATTAATGTGACTAAGTTAGTTACTGTTTTCTTCCTAATATCCTGCAGCTTTATGTCACTTTAACATATGCACTTTCAGAGTTTTGAACATTGTGGGAAAAGGTTTCACTGGCATCCATTCTTGCCATTAAAGTGCTTCCCATCTGAATATTGCCTGCCAAAGTATGTGGTATCCTGCAGAGCAAGAGGATGAGGACATAGATTGCAATGAAGCTGAACAGTTTGCACTTCCGAACGGTGACACCAGACATCAATCTTTTGTAGAGACAGCCCAGAATACAGGAGAATAAGAACTCTCACCCCTACTCCTCCACCAAAAAAACCAAAAGAAGAATTATCTTCTTTTTTTTTCTACTTCATTCCAGCAATTTCCTTCTAAGATCCTTCAAGGTGAATGTGTTCTCGAATTGCATAAACTGACATTTCAGTGGCTGAGACGCTTTGGGAGAAGGAAAAAATTAAAGAATTGAAGTAAAAAAAAAAAGTAGGTTATCTGAAGCAACTTTTTTTTTTAAAAAAAAAGACTGTTTAATTTAATCTCAGTCCTCTTTATCATCCAGGTAAGGAGTAGAGTGTGAATTTGGTCACAGTTAATGTGTTTCACACATTTATACCACAGTTTGACAATCAGTATTCAGTAACACCAAGTTATATTATACAGGTTGGCAAATGCTCAGAACTAGGAATTGCCAGTGCTGTAATCAGCCATATTTGGAGAAGCTTGAGTCAAATCTGCAGCTTGTATAAAGTGGCACAGATCACTTTGCACCAGCTGCTGAGGATCTTCTTCTTTACACAGAAATTTGCTGCACGTTTTTATTTTAACATATCAGTCTAATTTCACCAACAGGATGATTTATAGTTGTGCAATTAATGAGCCATATGCTCCTCTTTGTAGTGAAAAAGGTGCAGAAATAGCTAAGTGCTGCAAAAAATTGCTACATCAATGAGCTGCAGAAGTTAACATATACTGTGTCACTCAATCAAGAGGCTGTGAGGGTGTAAGGTGGATAAACCTTGCTATAAGCAGTAGGAACCCTCACTGAAGAATGGATAATTGAAAAGCTTGAGGTCAATATTGGTGGGAAATGCTTGACATGGCTTGGGACTGGGTTCACAAACAGGATTTTATGCTATGATTTAGTCATCCTTGAAACTGCTGTGGCACCAATTTAGTCTTTGGTAAAAATCAGAGCTGTTTTCAGCATCTTACACCTAGAATCTGTTATGAAAGCCAGAACAACTGGAAAACAGGATACCCAAATCAAGCCGCATACACCCACGGAAGAGACAAGGGGCAGTGTAACAGCTGCCACGTCATGGTTCCTCACGATCCAAAGGCTCAGATCTTTGCTATGGAGATCATCCAGAGCTCAGGGAAACAAAACTTTAACCAGCTGCAGAGCTTCTCCAAGCAACTAGAGAACTTCAACAATTGGCTTCATGAAGGTGTGAGAAACAAGGTGGCTGGGCAAGCTGGTATAGCAGAATTTGTGTGAGACCTGCTGCATACTGAAAGACTTGCCAAATATTCCACTTTTTTCAGAGGTTACATCTATAAATGTTCCTGAAACTTCATTCCTTCTGTGTGTTTGTTCATCTTTTGAATTTTTCCTATTTGTCTTTGTGGGAGTGTCCAAATTCAACATTTGCATGCTAAAATTGGTTTGGATCATTTATCTTCTCAATATCTTTCCTCACAAAGGCATGCACATTCATTTTCTATTAAAACTATGAGCAAAGTGAGAGGTTCAGTCACTGTGAATTAATTTCTGAATCCTTACCTAATAACCTTTATTGCTTTGTGGTTTTCCATGGCATGTGTGGAAAGAGAGTCTTCAGTTCCTGGAAACTATATGAGAAGCTCACAGGCCATGGGTTAGGACTCTCCTAATGTAATTAACAGAGACTCTGACTTTTGTTTACATTGATATAACTATGCTGCAGGAAGTTTGGTCCATGTAGCTTAGCTTCTAGGGGAACTACTGCTACTGGAACAGACTGAGTCTTTGGGAACACTATGACATTTTCTAGCTTTTCCATTGATGTCCTATGCTTACGAGGATGCCAGGAAATAACATAGGGCATGTATGTGTTGAGAGGACCATTATTTTTGACCTGGCAAAGCTCTGCTTTCCTAAGCATGTGATATCTTAAGTATTTTACAGATTCAGAAGTGTATTTGAGTATATTTCACAGTCCCCTGGATTCTTACTAAGAGGGGATATGGTCTGGCCCGTTGTTTGTTCTGGGTAGCATATGTAATACTTTGGCGTGTCTTGATTCTTCCCACGTTTCCCTAGACCATTCTGCATCTTAAGTTTTGCAGATCTTATTGTGGATTTTTCGTGTGGGAGCAGTTTTGTGTTTTCAACTGGTATGGCAGCAGATCAAGCAGGAGGTTTTGGCTTGTGCACAGATTCTGGAGGCAGGTTTTGTAGAAGGTTGCTCCAATTTTTGGCTTGTAAGCCATGGGAGCATATACCATGTATTACTTGATTGTAAGTTAGCCCACTCACTAAATAGTTTGCTGACCGCATACAGTAACTTAAGGAGAGGGTTGAAAAACAGAAATAATACTGAACAAAGCACAGAAAAAGCACATCTCACATCATGGAAGGATCAGATGTTGAGTGCCTAGCGAAATTTCCTAATTAAGCTACTGGATTGCAACTCTGTAGGTTACAGAGTGTCTCATGGCAGGATTATTTTCTGTTTGAGACTAGACGTGTGTCATGCTGCGTGATTGCCTATCCCAGAGTTACCTGGGTACCACAATATATTTAATGACCAAAGAGGACCAGATGGTGCTGAGGCTGAAGAGTTTTTCCACTTCTCCTCCTGACAAACAAACTCTGGGAGCAAAGGCTAGTGTATTCTGTTTTTCCTGTTATTCTAAATAGCGGTGGAACTCCTACCTCCTACATGCTGAGAACTGATCTGTGTCAGGTGCATGAACAGATAAAAATGTGCAGAAGAAGAAAGTTAAGAAAATTGTTTGAAGCTATATTGTGAATCAAGTCTAATTCACCACTTCAACTCAGAACTCTTTCCAGCTAGTCCTTTGATTTGCATAGGTGATCGTCCTGAGAATACAAACTGCTAACACTCGCTGTAGCCAAGGCCACAATTTAAGAAAAATGTGTCTTGTTAAAAAAAAATAAAAGTGTACATTTCCTTGTATACAGACTTCTTTGTGTGTGGTGTATAATACAGTCTTCCAGATAAATTCCTTGGATCTAATCCTGTTCTCATTAAACCCATACAGCCCTACGCTTACACTAATGTAACCGAGGAAAGAATTTGTTCCTAGAAGAATTATATTTCTAATAAGAAGGAAGCAGAGGCTTTTGGCAAATAACCTATCTTACAGCTCTTACTGAACCACACTAGAATAAAAAACATAAAGCAAAGTTGGATCAGAAGAGTAACAAAAGAGGGATTACACCACAACAGACTAAATAGAACAGTCATGTACGGATTATATTTACTTCTGTTGTGAAGATGATGACTAATCTGTGCAGGTAGATTTCTGTTCTCATGTGAAGTGTAATGGATTCTGGGGTGAATTCCGAATTTTAATAAAGGCATCCACTCTAGGTCCTGAAATACAGTTTTTTAGCCAACTTTTATTTTAAAAATCTGGTAATCATCCCTCTCAGTAACAAAACCTAAGTGGTGCTCTCTCTTGGTTGTTGTTCATCCAATGCAAGTGTAGAATCCAGCAGGGAACGAGACTCTTTGAAAAAGCCCTGCATGATGAGAAGAGTTTTATTCAAACATTTCAGAAGCATCAGCAGAACAGATCAATTAGAATAAGGCAGGAAGGTAGTAAGCAGTCAAGCAATTGCTGTTTTGTGAATAAGAAAAGCTGATATTTTAGTGGAGAAATTATTTAAATACTGTGTATTCTTCTCTATTTTATCTGTGTAGATAGTGTTGAAATATGTAGAAAAGGAATGACTGGAAGATGGACTTTCCAGGCCATTTTTCTTTCCTGAGTCATCTTGGAGTTTCTGCTAATTTTGACTGGAGAATTCAGAAGCCGGAGAGCTTCTGAAACACTGCAGGTTACAGCTGCTCTAGGAAGCAGCAGTTTCTATGCTAGGTTCAGCAGGGACCATGCCATGGGCGAAGGATTTCTTGTCACATGCTTGGCTTTGCAGAGTTCATCGTGATGTGGTAGTCCATGGCGCAGTAAATGTAATTTTTCTATCTGCTAATTTTCTAGCTGCGTAAATTGTAGTTCAGTTCGTCACTGAATACTGAAGACATTTATTCTTGTAAGAGATTCCAAGCATAGTGAAACTGAAGGTTTTGTTTAAATTTAAGTAGATGCTGAGAGGAAACTTCCACCTGTTCTCCTAGCTGCAGTCAGCGTGGACTGAAGTGGAATGGAAACTTTACATGACTCGTCATATGGATGTATTTCTAACTATTTTTTTCCACTTTACTTAAGATTCAGGTCTTGTAAAGCTGTGTGCAAAGAAATTACCCCCTTAAAGTCTATCTTATCTTTTTTATTCACTAAAGACTCATCAAATCTTTACGATTTCACTGATTTTGAGGACTGTGTTAAATGATTTTTTTCATTGACATACCTCCTTGAAATGACTACAGGGTTTTTTGGCATACGTATTTTCTCCTGTTGCTGATCAAAATTTGGTGGGCTGTGGAAATCACTGAAAGCTATAGAAGTGAAGAACAACAAAGTCTCATTTTGAACTTTACAGGTTATGTATTCTTAGAGGGAAATCTTATGTGCATGATGACCAATTCCTACTACCACAAGGAAAACACTTCAGAAGTAGTGAAATATGGCCCAGACATTGGATTTGTCTTTGAGTCTCATAAAAAGGGATTTGACTATTGCTAAAAACCAAATCTGAAACAGAAAAAAATAAAGCAAAGTGGAATCATCGGTTGCCATACCAATATGGTTGTGATGGTGTGTGAAAGATTACTTTTTTTTGTATTAATTAGGAGGAGGAGGGAGGGAAGAAGTGGAAAAGGAGGATGACATCATTAATCTTTCTTCCTTTTAGAAAACCCTGAAAAGGAGACAAAGTGGGACTGCTGCAAAAAGCCTGACTCCAGCTTCTTGATAATTGGTGCTTCACTGGTGCTGCAAGGCTGCTATTAAGTCCCCCCAAATCTTCTCCAGGCCAGTTTCTTCAGCATCTAATTTTCTTATCAGTAGAGTTCATATATTGGACTGAAGACAAATTTCATTTTCCTTTCGCATTAGTATTCAGATATAAATCTCTCAACTGCTTGGAGCTCACTGATTTTAGCAACTGCAGGTCTGAGTCTGAGATAACTTCATGGTGGCTTAAACAGATAGAGTGAAAACTGGGGGCCAAATGATAACCTACTCATAATCCAGCAATTCTTGTGTACCACCAACTTTCTTTCCTTCTTCACCTATCTAGGTGGCACCATTCATTCTCTTATGCAATTACATGCTGATTCTTTTACAGTTTATATGAGGTGACAGAAAAATATATGGATTGATTCTGTACAGTGGTAATACTAATGTATTAATTATTAACTTCAGTAGCAAGATGTAGTTGTTCTGTTGTTCCTCAGACCCAAATAGCACACCAGGTCTCCACCCACTAAAAGGAACCTGAAAACAGCACACCAGGATAGCAGGCCCTTGTTGTGCTAGGTTGGAAATTGAGTAACTTTCCTCAAAAATACACAAAACAGAAATGCCACCTTTATCTTCTGTTTGAGATAGTTCTCCACTGTAGCAAAAGATGCAGAAAGTTTCCAAGACCAAACTGGGTGGAGCACTCAGAAACCTCATAGGTGGTCCTGCTGTGCACAGGGGGTTGGACTAGAGAACTCCTGCCATCCTTTCCAGCCTGAATTATACTTTGAGTCTATGATGTTCACTCTCCTGAATCAAAAATAGTGAGTTTGTGCCTATGTATGTTCCAGTTAAGTGATTTTTAAATTTATTTACCAATCACATTTGACTTAGAAAACATAAAAAAATCCATTAGAATATTGTCTGGATGTCTTCTCCAATTCCTTCACCTACTTTTTTCTTGTGGCTTTGTGAGAGAATTTGAACAGGAGAGATGTACAAAATGCAGTAGTACTTCCTGTTTTCTACATAGTTGTTTGGTTTTTTTTAAAGTGTTGGAATTGGCCCGTATCTCAGTCTTACTCTCTTTTTAAGTCAGTCTGTAATAAGTGTGAGGAAGTGGATATGAGACAGTCTTATATAATTTCATTCTCATTCAAATAACTTTTCTCATTTTGCTGCAAGTTGTCATAATTACGAATGAAGAAGTGAAACCACAGCTCTTCTATAGACACATGCGTTTTGGTTTCTGTCGTGGGTAGTTGGTGAGCAGTCAGCTGTATTCCTTGAAGAGTGCTTGGTCTGTTTCTTACCTTTGTGAGATGTTTCTTAGGCATTATTATGACTGTAATATTTTTGATGTGCTGGTGGTTACAGACGGAGTTTTGGGGTGATCTATTTCATGCTTCTTCATGATGTTATTCTTTTGTTTCAAATAAAAAGTTATTGGTGATCAGTTTTTTCAGATAAATTTTTAAGACAAAAAATTATTTCCAGCCATCAACTCTGCCTATTTTGCCAAGAAATTTAACATAGTCTGTGCCAATGATGTCAGCAAGAATATGATTAAGGAGCGGGATTTAATTTACTTAGCTGTAACAGAAGAAGTCAGAAATAGCTTTGGCAGTTAAATTGCTTGTGGCAGAATTGTTTGTTTATGTCCCTAATATTCTTGTGATATGTTTTTGAATGATAGATCATTTACACTGACTCACACATCTGAAATATTAACATTTTACCAGTTTTTAGTTACCTTATTCCATATTCTTGTTAGTGTAAGAGGCAGTTTAACTGAAAAATGAATGCTAATAAAATGCCTTTTTAGTAATTCATTTTGAAAACCATTTGACCTTAACTACAATGAAAGTAGACTGTAAAAATCATCATAGATTCCCTTCCTTGAACTTTTCACAATCCTGAAAAATGACTGAGGGAAAGAAGCAAGATCCAGTTACTGTACCCTGTTTGTACAGCTGTACTTCATTGAGTGGAAGCTTGTGTTACACACAGTTTGTGATAGGAAGTAAATGCTTTTAAAACAACTAAGGAGACAGATCTTTAACCTCCACCTTTTGAGATGCTTTGTTCACTCATTTAGCTTCTGTCGAGGTCTTGGGAAACATTGTAAATACAAATTATTATTGAGTACTCACCTGAATAATTCATATCCTAGTGAGCTAATTAGGTGGAGATGCGTTAAGATGTTGTTGGCTTTTTTTTGAGAGAGAGATCAGTAATTCTTGATGTAGTAAACACTTGTTCCTTCAGGAACAAATGCATTTAAAGAAAGAAGAATTCTCAGATTGAGTGTTAAATTTTTTATGATTGTTGAAATTACAGTTTTAATTCAGCAATTGCAAGGATTTTCAAGGACTTAGAGGACATAAAAAAATGATGTTGTCATGTAAATAACTAAACTGTCAAAATTCATTAGATTTAAAATTCTCAGTTTCTAGCATACAAGGCTTACCTCCTGTTAAAAGACTATCTAGTCCGCTGAAATGGTGAAGACACCTTGAGATTTATTAAGAGGATTTTTTGCAATTATTTTACATTGCAAGTGCATGTTAATCACCAGACCTGAACTATTTGATGTAAGCTTGGCACCAGATAATTTCAGGACTTTAAATACACATTATAAGATCATTCTGTGAATATGATTCTAGTATCTGCCAAAGGCACTTCTCTAATTGCTCTGGTGAAACAAGTCAATGGGAATGGGAGTGTGCAACTGGCGGACAGCCAGTTAACTTGTAATTTCTGTAATCAGCTGAGGCTTTGTGTATACTTCATCTCTTGAAATACATGTGACCTTAAATTTAGTTTTATGCTAAACAGCCATTATTTGGGCTGCATCAACCACCCACTTTCTCATTTTGCTATAATTAAGGTCATGCTTGTAGTTACACATCTGATGACCATGAACATTTCTGTCTTAACCTCCCACTTAAGACTGTCCAGATATAAATGTACAATGCAGAGGGGCCACCCAGTTGTGCCCTTGATGAGTAAATGCCTTGAAATACAATCAGGATTTTGAAGTATTCTCCTTCACTGCAGTGCATTAGAGGTGTCATGCCTTCAGAGGACATGGCTGAGACTGGTTTTGCCCTTACTCCAGCAACTTTTTTTGAACTGTAACCCAGTAGAGCCACTGCTCTCCTTTGGCAGGGTCCAGAGTTCCCAGCAAGCGACGATTTGTTTTTCCATTTGTCACTAGTGGGCAGGCAACGGCTGTGTTTTGTGGTCTGTGGTACAAGTGTGCTTGAAGATTTACGTGTTCCAGAAAACTGTAAGCATCACAGCAGACACCAGTTAAGTTGTTTAAATTTGAAGCGCAAGACTTTTGTAACATTTTGTGTCCCCTTCTAGTCTTGAAATATAACTTCAGTAAACAAATGCAGACATGAGAGCATGCTCAGTCCTTGTCCCTCTGAACTCGCTAACAGGGCTCCTGTGGACTCATATTATCAGGACTCAGCTCAGGCTTTCTGGCTGTTGAACTCTCATCTCCCACATCCTACTGCTTTTCCAGCAGAGATTTTAGTTACTGCCACAGCCTCACCTTCCTCAGCATGAAAGCTACACTGACTTGTGTCCACTTACTGGCATTTTACCCAGTCTACCCAAACTCAGGTCTGAGCATTGGGTTGTATTACCTGCTATACTATGGTAAAATGGCAAAGTGCAAATTGGGGGATTAGTTGCTTTTAGCTTAAGAAAAAAGGCCTTGAGAAACAAATGTTTCTTTGTTCTCTAGTACTTAGCTCATCAGAAATTATGTTTTGCAGAGGTTAATATACTGTGGGCAGCGCACCAAGTACATCATAGTTCTGAAGATTACAACTTATTCACAGCCTTGAGACAATCTGTACTGCAGAAATACACCTCCTGGGTAAGTTGCACCAGATTTGACAAACAAATTAATATCAACAAGATTCAGTAAAAGTGAAAACATGGAGTTTATTTTCCTTCAGAGAAAACCATATAAATTATTTAAGAAGTTTGACATTGAAAGCACAGGGGTTGAAACTGAAGAATCTGAGAATCAGAAGCTTTGAAAATACATTCATTAATGTTTCTATAGCAAACTTGAAAAGAGATATGGTAGTTAAGTTTAAGAAGGCTAATTATAACCCTGCGTTTGTATTTTCATGACTTTTTTAGTAAAATGGCACCATTTTTTTCTTCTGGTTATTCATGCATAAGTACAGGAAAAGATCAGAGCATAACATGACTACTCTAGAATGTGTTTGTATAACTGAAAGGAGAAGAAATCATTACTAATGATTGCTTTGGACATGCAAATATTTGTCTCTGCTCATTCGTGTCGTGTGTCAGTACTCCAGTAAGGAAGGGCAGTATGCCACTACTTTGCGTTATTTCAGATATAATTTATTTTAAATGGTGAGCTGTGTACACAGGCATATAAATTAACACGAGTACTCATTTACAGATTTAAACATTTATATTTCCAGATACATTCATAAATGTAACGTACTATTCAGTGTTTAGTTTGGAGCCCAAGATAACAGCTGATTTCCTCAGTTGTACTCTCATATTCTCTTTTGACTCTATTTTTTAACTCAGATTGTAGTTTGGTTGGTTGGTTGTTTTTTGTTCTTTAAAAAAGAATAATAACTTCAGAATTTGAATTTTCAGAATTAGGGTTCAAAAGAAATATTAAATGGATTTTCATATATATATAAAACATAGAAATACGCTTCTCCAGGAAGGTATAATACTGGCCATGGAGGAAACCGACAATCCTGTGCCAATCTCTACAAATGGCCTATGAGCAAATGATTCAGCACCAAGAGTGTGTACTCACACATGCAAACCCAGTGTAACTCCATTAACTTCAGTAAAATTAGTCTTGATTTGTGCTCACATAACTGAGCATGGATTTAGCCTTTTGTTTATAACTGTTTCAAGCCCATGACATTAGATGTGTTAAAGCACTAGATTGCAAGAAATGACTAGTTCTTCTGGAAATTGTGAAATAGATACTATTAATTTTGTTTCTTTAAGTCTTCTCTGTAAATTCTTGTGATTTTTTTGTTCAGAAAATAGTCATCTAATCTAGTAGGAGTGCCTCAAATTTAAATGGCCATAATTAACAATAACGGAAGGGATGCATCTCTGTCACAACTGCTTCTTATGTAAATACTACCATGTTAAAGATTTAACCTTTGCATATTTACCCATTGGGACCATATGTGCAAATGCTTAACAAAAACAATAATTCAAAAAAGACAAAAAGCCTGTGTGTATGTATGGGTGTGTGCATGAGGACTTTGTCTGCCTGCTTGATTTTGAGGATGATACCTCAGAGAGTGTAAAATATTCAGGAAGGTCAAGATGTCTGGCCTTCTTAGATTCTGAAGACCGTCCTTAGGACGACACTGGTATCACTTGACAAATAATATGTGTACCTTTAAGATTAATTTGCTTTGAGCAAAGGGAAATGAACCTAGGTATCCATAATACTTTTGTGTGTAGTGTTTTTTCCACCAAATATTTGGTATTAGCCAAGACATTTGGTTAATTTAAGTATTGATTTAGCTCCCCTTAGAACTTTCTTTCTCCAAAGCTTTACTGGTCATTAACACAATTCTTGCTATTTCTTATAGCACTGCTGGTTTTTTTGACTGCCAGACTTGTCCAGAACCCGACGAATGCATCTGCCTCGAAGCTGAAACTCAGTCAATCCTTTAGTCAATGTCGGAGTGATCTGATATTGCTGAATGTGTACTATAATGCAGTATGACATCCAGTTTTGTGGAGGCTGTGAGAAAGTTGTGGTGGATGATGTGGGACTGTGGGACTCTTCTGCTGCCAGCTCTGTGTGTGTTTGAAGTTAAACGTTATAAGATAGATAAATCAGCATATTAATCTGTGTGGGTTGTGCTCAAGCTGATTGAAAAGATATGAAATGAAAGAGAAGAGAAAAACATGCTTAAAGTACAATCAGTGGTATGAGAAGTACTCCTGAACTTGGAACGAAATGTGTATCGCTTCATGTCACTTGCACACACACCGTTTCTGTTACTCCAGTGGAGGGGCCACAGAGAAGCAGACCTACTTCTGACAGATGGTTTTGAAGCCATTTTGCGGGAAAAAGGTGTGGAAAAAAATGTGTATTCATTTTTAAGAGGAAATCAGCAAGCTAATACTGTATAAATTTTTGCTTCTAATGAAACACTTAGCTGAAGTGTAATTGTGAAAGGACTAAGTAACATATACACCCTGAAAAGCTATGATTTAATTCTTTGAGTACTAGTTCTCAGCTTTCCTCCAAAGGTAAGGATTAACTGCAAACATTAAATCTGTAATAATTTGATAGCTTTAAACTATACGTTTAGATAAGGTGTTGAATTACACCTTGTTGGTTTAAGAACAGTGGAAACATCTGTACATAAATCTGGAAAGGGAATCGATAACGCTGTTCTTTTCAGCACAGAGTCACAAAGTTCACTTCTTATCGACTGAGGAGTCTGCCAGGTCTGGGATTTGTAAGGGATGGTTTTTTGGTTTTTTTTTTATCATTACCTTGAACTCCTGGAGAATCTTCACAGAAGTATAGCGCAGAAGAACGAGCTGTCTGTCGGCAGCCACCCTGCGGCCCCGCAGCATTTGTGCAGAGACCCAGCCTGGAAATGGAGGGGGTCGACGCGGGAAGCTCAGCCTTCCTGCTGCACCGCAGGAGTTTCACATTTTCCCCTTTCTGTAGTGGAAGTGTTTATAAGCTTTTACTTACAAATGAGAGGCAGAAAGGTAGGGCATAGCCGCACTGGAGAGTGTGTGGCGGACACACAGCCTTCAAAAAGGGCAGTGCCTTAAGCGTGAAGGCACACAGCTGCAGTGCAGCAGCCCCAGATAAGAATCCCTCTCCACCCCCTCACTGAGTGCCTTTCCCATCAGGTTATCAGTTATTGTGGCTCTCTCTCAGTCCCTGTTGCTGAATCCTCAAGTGGGAGAAGATCTGTGAGTGTGGTAAATGTTTTTTTCTGCAGTTTTGACCAGAAATTCCATCTTGTAGCCAGGAAAGCTTTTGCTCTACAGATTAGTAAACGCTGGTACATTCCCATGAAATGTTTTGATTTGGTGAATTGGCATTTCCAGTGAAAAACTGTTTAATGATTTTTTTTTTTTTTTTTCCCCTGACATTGATCTTATTTTTCCAGTGGAACCACAAATAGGAGAAACCAAATCTTTTGTATGGGAGAGATTTACATTCCTCCCTATGGGTTCTACTTTTGTAAAAGATCTTTGAAATCCTTTCTGTGCAAAATAAAGCTTACATTGCAAGGAAACATGAGTCAGGAAAGCATTCTCCTTTGTCAATCTCAAATTTACCTGTAGATTTGTATAAAATTTCCCTCATCTCACCGCCTAGTGGGGAAATCCTAGTACTCATTATGAGAATTAGGTTAGAAAATAAGTATGAAGATGATCCTTCCTTTCCCTCTGAGTTGTCTGTAAATGCCACCAAATTGCTTCTGATACTTCTAGGGAAAATGTGTATTATTTTTAACCCTGCTTTCAGTCCTGCAGCCCCTTCCATGAATAATCTGAAAACCATCTGTGGGGATTTTTTTTTAAATCAACTTCCGCTCCATTCCTTTTAAAAAAATTCCTGCTATTATCATGCCGTTAGGCAGGTACAATCAATAATAAGATAAAACTGCAGTAGCTTTACTTAAACATGGCTGCGCATCCTACTCCTTCATTGGCTTCTTTGTAAGATAACCTATGAGAAAAACCTTCTGGCTGTTGTGGGACAAATATCTCTCAGGCTACTTTTTGTGTAGCTCGCCCAGTTTAAATAATTAAAGACTAAGGGGGTCCAGGTTAGAGGAAGGAGGAAATAAGAACTCAGAAAAGGGATTCACTCCATGCCAGTGTTAATAGCATTTCTGCTAAAGTATGGGAGGCTTGCACTACATTTCTATTTTGGAGCATGGAGAACTGTAGGTTTAAAAGTCACTCTTCTGTTTAGTAGTCTTTTCCACAAGGCAGTCTGGTCTGTGTTTTTAATTCTTAAAGAAGGCTCATGCCCACCTCTACTCCAGAATTTCATGCCTAAATGCCACAGCCCCCTGATGACATTTACTAGCTCCCAATTAGGTAAGAGTTCCTATGAATTTTTGTGGGTTTACTTAGACTGAGTGATTCTTAGGGACCAAGTGTGCAAATTTCACCTTCCAGCTATATTTTTAATTCTTTTTTGTTTTATAGGTGTTATGCAAACACTTCAGCCTTTGAGGATCAGATTAATTAAAACAAAATACCTGTTTACATTATTTCGCCCAAGTTCTAGAAGCTCAGCATAATCCTTCTACCACCTTTGAATTCCAGAAACAACCCACATGTAGTCTGTGGGGCAGCTGTGATCCATGAAGCCTACACTAAAGGAATGCTTGTCTCAGGAGGCCTGTTATCGCTATAAGATTGCTTTCCGTGATGTTCAAAGATTTGATTTTTGTGAGGACGATAGGAATTAGAAATTGGATTTTGCTTATTTTACTGTGTTTCACAGGGAGCTCTTATCTGCTACCCAAATTTTCCCTGAGTGCTAAAGAGATTTAAAGTTTTGAAGATACCTCCACTACTGTTTGATTTAGAAAAAATCTCTGTATTTTAGGGAAAGATTAATTTCTTGATGCAGCTGGTATAACACAATGTCAAGTAGGCAAAAAAAAAAGATAAGCCTTTCTCTGAAGAAAGCAGACTGACTTTTAACACATGAAGGTCTTGGAAGTCTTATTCTATTGCTCAGCCCGTTGAACAATTAATTATGAAATTCCTGGGACTTTATATGTAAGATCATGGAATCATAGAATGGTTTGGGTTGGAAAGGACCTTAAAGATCATCTTGTTCCAACGCCCCAGCCATGGGCAGGGACACCTTCCACTAGACCAGGTTGCTCAGAGCCCCATCCAGCCTGGCCTTGAACACTTCCAGGGAGGGGGCATCCACAACGTCTCTGGGCAACCTGTGCCAGGGCCTCACAACCCTCATAGGAAAGACTTTTGTCCTATCTAATATAAATCTACCCTCTTCTCACCATCTTTCTTACAAGACCACTTCAGGTACTGGAAGGCTGCAATAAGGTCTCCCTGGAGCCTTCTTTTCTCCAGGCTGAACAGTCCCAACTCTCTCAGCCTTTCCTCACAGGAGAGGTGTTCCAGTGCTCTGATTGTTTTTGTGGCCCTCCTCTGGACCCGCTCCAACAGGTCTATGTCTTTCCTGTGCTGAGAGCTCCAGAACTGGATGCAGGACTCCAGGTGGGGTCTCACCAGAGTGGAGCAGAGGGGCAGAATCATCTCCCTTGGCCTGCTGGCCACGCTGCCTTTGATGCAGCCCAGGATATAGCTGGTCCTCTGGGATACCAGAAGATACCAGTATCTTTCCTAAGTGAGTCATTTTCTGAAACTGTTTTCATGCTAGCACATCCTTAGAACTCAGCAAAATATCAAGACTTCAAGGGAGATGCCATGAGGAAGTCAGGGCGAGAATTCATAATGAATGTTGAAAGCCAGGTAAGCTGCCTTGCCCTCATGATGCTCATGCGGAGAGTTAGAAAGGCAAAGTTACAGTGTTATAAATTCACACCTTGCTTTCTCTGTGATGATTCTCCCATATAAGTGAACCCTTCATGTCAAGGATATATTGCTGTCTGCTCTGTATAGTACACAAAATAATCTCACATCTAATCTCAGGATTTCTGAGTTCTTTTCTTGATTTTTCTACTTGCTCAGTATGACTGCTGGGAAATCACTTTTGCATAAATGTATGTCTCATTTGCTACAGCACATCTAGTAGTAACATAATAATCGGTTTTTATTTTACTTAATATAAGGTCTGTGTTATGGAGATATTAGAAGAAGCAATTATCTCGTCCAGTGGTTTGAGCTCCTGAGATAGTACTGCGTTATATCATCACAAGTTTAGAATTCTATATCTAATGTATATTTTCTTTTTCATTTTTCAGATTTTCAATTTGCCCATGGCTCTTTTCATTCCTCCTTCAGTGTTTGCTGTTCATCTGCAGTTTAATCTACTTTACCAGTTTTGGATACATACAGAGGTAAACTAGGATTTTAAGCCATACCTAAACAGTTAGCCTGGAGCGGTGTCCTGGAAATCCACTAGCAGCTGATTTATTGTGTAAGAAAAATCTTTGTCTGACTTCTTTAAGGAGAAACATCTGTTCATTTTTATTCCTTTTTCTGAATATATATTGCTAAGTTTATAAGAAGCAATGAGGCCAGTTGGTCCCAATTAGACTAAAAAAAAAACCTAACTTTAAGGAATCAAAACTTTTTGCTATTTTAAAACTATATTTTCCTGATACTGAAACTGATTTCATTTCGAAGATAAATGTTTTAGGGAACAATATCCAAAACCCAGTGCTTCTTAAAGATCACTTAGAGTTGCAAATGAGGTCAGATATCATTTCCTTCTAAGTGCACATAATTCTCAGATGAAAAATGCTCTTTGATTATCTGAGGGCTATTTGTTTATGACTGAACCTATTTATTTGGGTTTTGTGAGCGCGTAGACCATATCTAGTTTACATATAACCCATGGTAATTAGTAAGTAGTTTCCCACACTTCTCAGGTAGTTAAATGGCCTTCTGCCTTCTCCCTCGCACTACAGTAGAGGTGTTTAAACATATCCCATGTTATATGTCAGTAGCATATTTCTCAGTAGCCCCAAGTGGGCTGTGAGCTAATAATCTCTACAACACTTACTCCTTTGATTATTCTGGCTATACTGATGCCTTTTTCCCTCTGTGCTTTTCTTTTGCGATCTATAGGACAGTTCTTTTGGAAGGCAATGTTATTTTCTTTATCTGCCATTTTAGCTGCTTCTGTTGCTTAAATTAGTTTTTATTTTCTGTTTACTGTGTTTCACCACTAAGAAAAATATGATATGACTCATCTACATCTTCTCTACTGTCTGAAGCCATTTCTTCCTTGGCTGAGAGGTTTCTAACATTCTGCTGTATAGCAGTAACTCAATGAGTCTCGGCACTGCTGCAACAGTGTGCGTCTAAAATTTCTAAAGTGAATTTCAGAGGCTTATGAATTGCCTACATCCCTCTAAAGTGCTAAATCCTTCATAGGGCTTAAAAGGAATTTCCGTAACGTATGTCCAATGTGCCAAGTTTAGACACTAGTCTAAACAAGAATGAATTTCAGTCTCAGTGAAAAGATAAGCACCCCTTGCTATTAAATTATTGTGCCAGTAGAAAAACAGTGGATCTTTTGTCCTGATCCAGTTGATCCAATCATAGATCTTTGTTTACAAGGGAAGTTATTCTTAATGTTGATATTGTTGATTTTGTAGCACAGCTGAAATCAGTTGAAAAATGTTGAAGTCATGCTTTAAGGTTACAGATGAGGTCAAAATAGAAACAGGGTTACGCCATGTATTAGCAAATTTCCTGCTCTCAAGGGCAAGGGCATAACAGACGAGAGAAGGGAAAGGAAGGGAAATAGTAACAGCTATTACAGCCACACAGGTTTACATTAGCTAGTATTTTTTGTGAAATTACTGTGGTGCTTCACCATTACACTGGTCTTTCTTTCAAACAACTATTACAATTTAGCTGTTTAAAGCAATATCACCTCTAATTTTCTTTTTTTCCAACAGTCTTTTTCCTGAATTTTAACAGTTCCAATTATCTTACACAGATTATAGTAAAACAAAAATCCTTTCTGTAAGTCTCAGTTTCCAGCAGCTTCGCAACATATGAGGTTTGTCTGGGGCTGCAGGCCTGGGGTTATATAGAAAACAGCATCCTGTCTCAGTGACTGCTGCTAGCACTTTCTCTGAGAGTTGAGATTCATCATCCCTCAGCAGCTCTGGTGTCCTCTCGGAGGCCATGGTGGGTGCTGTGACAGGGTGGCAGTACATGTCATTAGAGGTCTAGTGGAGATACGCTACATTATTTCTATTCTGCCAGTGCAAGATGTAATAATTTGTTTCTAAAATGGAGGAGCATTTGATCAGAAATTATAAGTTTATCCTCAGATTTCTGTTGTTTTTAATCAGTATCAATATTTCCTTAGGCAAGATTTGGCCCCATGTTGACTAGTCAAGTATGTTTGGCAATTGTAACTTCACAACTTCTGATTACACATCTTTCTCTTTCAGAAGAAGACAATATAGTAAGATACAGCAAAAAATCTCCTTTCTTTAATATGTGGGTTTTTTTCATAGCACTGAAAAGCTATGTGCAGCTAACAGTGTGCATAATTTATTGTTTTCTAAAAGAAAAACATATGTAATATTTAAGTAATAAGAATGAAAGTATATGAGGGTTTATGTGGGAAGATGTTTTGTTCTAGGAGTAATTTAAATTTAATTCAGTCACTACAAGGGAATGATCATGCTGTGCTGAAAATTTCTATGTGATGTTTCAGCCTAGAGCAAAAGTTTATAGCGAAAGTACGATCCCTGATATTTTCCTGTACTTTAATTTTGAATGTGTCCAGTGTTGTTTCAGACAATGCTAAGAGAAGTTTCCTGTGTTATAACTTTGACCATCTTCAATATTTGTTACATCAGTTTTTGTCCAGCTTTCCTACCAGCAGATCAGACAGTCTATTTTAGTTTAACTCGTGGCTCATATATTCCTGTGAAAAGAGTACATCAAATCGGAAAGATCAAAAGTACCCACTCTTTCTCTCAATTAGACTTCTTTATTTCCTGCATACTTGGTATGCATTACCCTTTAGCCTTTTATATAAAACAGTACAGAATTTTAAACACCATAAATATTGTATAAAGATGCCATAATTTTGGTGCTAGAGATATTTTATTTTTACTAGAATCAAAATGGGCTATTGATACAGGAAAGGAATTTCTGTAATTAATAAAGAAATGTTGGGTTTGCTAGTGTGAAAACACAACTTTGTGGCTTAAGTTATGCATTTCCATTTAACTATACTCTCCCATTACAAGAATTTTTGCAATCTGAAGTCCACTTTTTTCCCCTGCTTCTGTGTGTTATTGCACTGTGTACATGGCAATGTGAAATTATATTAGAAATTTTCCAAAGATTTTTTTTTTAATCTCTGAGTAGCACCAAAGTATTGAAATAAACTCATAGCAGTTTATTTAAATGAAAAATGAAACAACCCAAGAAGAACTGAAGAAAACACTTTTCTGTAATGGTGCATAAAGATAGGATCTCAATAAATCACGAGAAAACAATTTTTCGTCCTATCCAATGTTATTTAGGTCAATGGAATGAGTTAGTAGATCTACTCTTAAATGGTCTGGGAGAAATGTTTCTATGACTAGACCATTCTCATCTAGATAGTAAGAGGAGTGAAAAAAACCTCTTTGGTCAAAGAGCACTAAAAGTCTAATTTTTCAAAAGCCACAAAATGTTTCAGGACTGTTACTGACAGACAGAAATACTCCATTTCAGTTTATTTTCACAGGTGATTCGGAAGGTCTATGGCTCATATTAAACTATATCCTTCCGTTATGCATTTATTACAACCAATAAGTTAGGTGTGTTTATAACCTGATAGACACCTGTGAAAAACAGAAATTAGTTTCTGTTGATTTAGCTGTAATTTTTATGAGATGTCAAATTGTATTTGGAAAGTATTAACTGAATCAGTCCCTGTTGGTAGTAATTGCAGCAGCAGATTATTCCTTGCCTATTTGATCTTTGACATGCATTAGTTTCTGTTTAATTTTCTAAGTTAAGGAAAGACTGTAATCTGCCCTTTACCATACTCATGGAAGTCAGGTTCCTTAAGACAGCTTTTTCCCTTGTTTAAGTCTTTCTACCTCATCAAACCCCAGGAGCAGAAAAAGGTGAGCCACTACTGTTAACCAGCAGTAACATGGGTGAAAACAGGCGAGGAATGGGAGAAATTTTGGCAACACCTCATGCAGACTGGAAAAAGAGATGTGAAATTGCTACAGGTACAGGCCAAAATAGACGTGTTTTTGTCAGAAAACACCAATTCGGTAAAACTGAAACTTGCTGTGGAAGTATATTGTATTTGTCAAAAAATATTTTGCACTTACACGCAGTGTACACTGGTCTAAGTTTCTCTCTATGGCTTTCTTTAGCTTTGACTTCTGCTCAGTTTTATTTAATTACAAATTTTGACAGAAAGTAACATTGTCGAGGCTTCACGCTTTCATGAAAAGGGATTCTGTTCCTGGCAGGAAGCCACGCAGAGCCTATCTCAGCTCTCTGAGTACAGGTGAGCTGTTGTGGCCCAATCCTCAAGTCTGTACGTCAAGCAACTCTTACTTAGGGAGATGGCCAGATTCAGAAAAAATCGTCTATGTTTTGTTTTGGGTTTTTTTTTCCATATATGAGCATAGGGTCAATAAGGAAATTAAACAAGCAGATTGAAGAACAAGTGAAATTAATTAAAATGCATAAAAATGTACATATTTCTTTTAAGCAGCAGTACACCCGTGATTACCATATCAATAGCAAAAGCTGTTCTTGAAACTCTAGAGGACATATGTGTCTTTTTAAGCAGAAGCCTTTTGAGACAGAAGTCTGTTGGATAGAGGTTAAAATAATCATAAAATCTTTAGGACAATGTGATAAATAAGTGACAGCATGAGACAATATCAATTATCAATAATAGTATCAATGTCGGTATCAATTCCAAGAAACAAAGAGATCTCACTTCTTCAATCCATTCTGTCTGCCAAAAAGGCTTATTAGATTTTCTGACCAACCCACAGGATGAAAGTCTTGTCATCATTACAGTTGCTAGAGTGTGAAGAACAGCAAAGCTAACACTATCACTAAGTGGAAATACTAACAATAACTGCAAAATGTGTTCCACTTTTCCATGTTTCACTCTCCTTGCAAGGAAAGTATTATATTTCTAGATATATAAAGCATATAACTCTGCTTTTGCTCTTAAATAAAAGAATAACGAAAGAGAGAGAAAATAAAACATTTGTTAGCGAGCACACTGTTCCTATCCTGTTAAGCATAGGCTGCACTTGAACTCAGTGTAATCAGGAAAAATGTAGTGGGGTGAGGTTTGGAGTTCCTTCCTTGGCACCTAGGACCTCAAAGACGTTTAGGAGTGCCGACTTTACACCTTAGTAGCCTCAGGATGAGCCTTCTATTTTCAACCTAAGTGGTCCTTGGCACTTTTAGGTATCTGAGTCTACCAGAAGTGCCTTGACAAGGTGAGTTAAGCATTTTATTCTTATCTAGCTTCTCTTTCAACTGAACTGCAGAATAGAGAGGGACTTACAAATATGTAAGTCATTTAAATAAATGGAGTATTGCTCTGCATCCAGTAGCTCTGCGTTCAACATGCAGCACAGGAGCCGTGTTCCTTTTCATTCAAAAAGTGGCTGCTTGGCAATAAATGGCTTACGTTGAAGATTTGCGTTTGATGGGCAAACGATCTGGGCAAAAGCACCCATCCCTTTCCCTGTTGAAGCTGATTCACTGGTGAGGCCAGAAATGAAAAGTTTATGGGGCAAGAACATAAGCAGGAGCTTGACTTTTCATCGTAATAATTAAGTCCTTGAGTCTGAGTGTTGGTTTCTGGTCCTTGCACCAAAGACTTTTCTTGCAAGAGACAGCTGTGAAATGTTTACTTCAGCAGCATTGGGCCTGGCTGTTGCTAATCTGCCTGCAGAAGCCCTGAAAGTAAAAATCGTTTTTCAAGATTTTTATTTAGGCCACTTGAGTCTATTATGTCTCTGGAGAATTGTCAAGATAAAAGTGAAACGAGCTACTTAGCGATGCAACACATTTCAGTACATTCTACATTCTGCAAAACAATCTAAACCAATTTACCAAATAAAGGTAGCATAATAACGAAAGGATACCACATTAATGTGGAGAATCTATTTAAATTAGTTATGGCTTCAAAGACAACAGAAAATTTGAAAGACCCTTATTTGTTAAAAACACAGGGTGTAGGATGCTGACTGTATTTTGATCTACTTAAAGAGGAAGGAGAAGAGCTACACTCGGCTATATTTTAGTTTATTTCAGGAATGGCATACTGATTTATTACTTTCTGTTTTTTTTCCCCACAATTGCCAGCATGTATTTGTCAAACTGATGAAAAATACTGAAATTGTATAGCAATTTTTCTTCTGGAGTTTGTTTAAAATGCTTAACTTGATATATGACTGAAAGAGTGACTTTCTCCATGGTCTGCTATTTATAATGCTGCAATTAAAAACAACCAGTTACTCTAGGTTTTCTCTCATTTTTAGTGGACTAATTGATTGAAACTTCCTATATGTGCTCATCCTTCCCACAACAAGGCTGAATTCAATCTTTAAAGAAAAAAAAAGTTGCATCCACTGATTGAAAATTAACATTAATTAACATTAAAATATGCATGTAAGATGCCAGTTTGATTCAAACCTTACCTCCTGGTTCAGGCGTAAAACAATGAAAAGTGACAACAGCCTGCCTTCAAGACAATTTATTATAAACACATTTCTTAAGTCTGTGTGTTTATTATATAAATATGCCCTAAACCAGACTATCCATTAAAACTCGTCTGTAACCTCCCATTCCTACAATCCCGATTCATCAGAAATTCGCCCCCTATGAAACTCTTTATGATCCCAACAGGCCTGATTCCTCTCGCTTGTTTTATTTCTAAACTACAAATATTGTTTTTTCACTCCTCAGTGTGGAAATTTGGCTACATCCATTTTACATGCTTACTGGAGTAGAAAACTGCCTAATCAGATAGGAAAACAGTTGGCAGTGTATAAATCAGGGTTTGCCGAGGATTTCAAAGTGTGAAACTGGCAGATGAGTACATATCCTGGGAGTTCTGCCTTTCCCTAGCTTCCCTGTAGAGATTTCACGTGGCAAATCTGATCACCAGGGCCATCTGTGTAAATACATGGGTGTGTTGTCCTGAATTAACACAGCAGCTCTACTGGGGAATGTAATTAAGGTCTGATTTTTAAATTTCCCCACCAGACTGTCTGAAATGCAGATTTATATACCAGGAGTAAAAAAATCTTAGCTTGATTTTGATGAGCAAATCAATAGTAGTATGTGTTTTATGACCAATTAGTCTAACAAACCCCAAAGTTAAGTTCAGAATGCTCCTTCCTTAGTGATGCACCAGGGATGAATTTACTTTCTTCTGTCCTGTGGATCAGTAACACTATGATATTGAAAGTAGTACTGTGCTACAGCTTTTGTTATACTCAAAGAAAGAAAACCCCAAACTTTTCATATACGAATGGTTTTACTGTAACATTGCCTGCTCTGCTCAGTCGACATTCCTTCTTAACGTTCCTGTTGAAACAGAGTTAAGTAAAGATTCATGTTGCAGTGGTGACAGGAGGAGTTGTTACACAAGATGTAAAGTTTCCCTTGGATTCCATGTCACGATTTTTTCTCATTAGTTAAACAAGAACTACATTGAAGTGGTGCAGGTACCAGGCAATAAAGATTTCCCTTGGTGCTGACAAACTCTGAGACCGCAAACGGAGGTGCTTACGTGCCGCAGGAGATATTGCATAATGTTCTTTTCCTTTAGGCTAGGGATTGCTGTCACAGAGGAAACATCTTTATATAAGAACTACTATTACAGAGAAGGACATGTAGTTCTCATTGTATATGAAGATTTCACTTCTGGCATGTTTTGTTCACTAATGTATGGAAAATGTTTCTAAGGATGCAGCTTTCGGCCTGCCTTATTTATTAAACCTCTCTTGGAATTGCTTCAAGTGATGTCAGTAATTCTGCTTTATTATTTAGTGATTCCCAAGTACAATAATGGAGGGAATATTTTGTTTGTTTTAAAAAAAAAATAGGAATACATGTTTTGTGGAGAGATCTGACAGAGCTTTTATAGCTGATATGCATAAAATACCTACGTATCTGAATTGTAGGTAGTTTATCGAGTCCATTTGTAAAGGGTTTGGCAGGTGAAAACTTATTTTTGCACCTATGGGATGTTAAAAAATTAAGCAAATGGGAAAAGAGTTTTGCTGGAATGCTGCAGTTCATCTGTGGGTCACTGGCATGGGAGTTGAGGTGCACGTGATGTGTTAATTGAGAGAGGAAAAACTGGAGACGGGAATTGATTTAGAACAGTGGGTGTCTATCAGGGAAAGAAACACAAGCGTAAACCCCCCAGCCATATTGGTCAAAATACAGAGAAATACAGATTGTTGGACAACAGGTGAGGTGTTTCAGCTTTTAGGACGTTGATAGCTATTTTTCTCTGTTCCCAAAATCACTGTGAGATGATGATCTAACGAACAAGAATATTTTATATTCACAAGCAGACTCTTTTTCCTTTCAATAGTATGAAACAGGGTTTGAAGCTCAGTCAATAAGGGTATTGAATAATGACGTTTGAGCAATTTTTTTTTAAATTTTGAAACTTCTTTCCAGTAAAAAGGTGTGAAACAAAACTTTCTACTGCTTACAAAAACTATAGTAGCAGAATGCTTCTTCTTTTTTTAATGAAAATCCTGATTACAAGCCACAAAAACAGAAAGCTGTTCTGATATGCTTATCACACTTATGTGGTTAATTTTTAAAATTTTTAATTAAAAAAAAATTCCTGAAATGCTAACATTATGAAAATTCTTATTCTAAAAAGCCATTTTCAATACAAGGCTATTTTAAGCTGAAAATGTTTTGCTGTCTTGAATGACTGAGACCTAGTGGTGTATCTGCTTTGGTGACTGGTTGCAACTGCAGCATGAGCCTGGTTACTGCTACCATGAGCACTTACGAGCCCCTTTGCAATTGCCATTCTCCAAGGAAAATGTCTGGATGCAATGAAGGCACAGAAACAAGGGTAGACTGACAGCTGAAAGGTAGATGGGTTGGTGGAGTACATGCCACTGCCTTTCTCCTCCCTATTGCCTGTTAGGCATTCTTTTGCATGTGGGCTGTTGTTACACCACATTAAATTTTGTTAATAGTCAATTCCTACAAACTTCATTCCTTTCACTGTGATTTCAGTAAGTTACTGTCAGCCCTGACATGACAGGGTCAGATTCCTAACTGGCAAAAAATTGTCTTACTGTCCTAGCCTTGACAATTTACTTTGATGAAAGATCTGCTTGTAGGAGTTTTGCCCCAGATAAGATGGAAGAATATAGAAAAATTCAGCAAAAGTCAACAAAATAATTATGTTCTTTGCTGTACAGTGCTGCATGAGCCTTCAAAATTCAGCTTTCCAGAGGTGATATGTTTCTGTTTGTTGGAATGATATATGGATATATTTATAAATTATACATTTATAAAATATAAAATTTTTGGCACCAAATGTTTACACTGACAACAGTTTTTTTCTGTTTTAGAAATGTGCTAAATATATAGAAGTAAATTTACTGATAGCAAAAGAATTTTCTAGAAAAAGCACCCAGTACCATTCTGAATACCTGACAAAAAAATATTTTTTTATGTATTTTAGCCAAAGTGTCGATTTATGGGTTGCTAATTTCAGCATGCTGGATTTTCACTTGGTCAGGTACAGAGTTCGGTACCACCTCTGAACTTAAAAGTCTTGCGATTATAATTCTTATCTCAGATGATACTTCCCTCAGAGTGTGGCTAGTATGTGTTTGCAATGGAGGTAACCTTGGCTGAATAATGAATCGAAGTAGGCTCAGGCATCAGTTGCTAATGATGCTGCAGAGAAGATGTTTCAGCAGATTTGTAAATGTTATCACCCAAAGAAAGACTATGTAGTGAGCTGGGATCATTTTAAAGGATGAGAGAGGTTTCATTTTACAAAGAAAATACTTTCTCTAGGGTTAGTCAGAAGTATTTATTTAAAATTTTACAAAAGTTCCTGAAGTCCTTAGGGCACCCCCGACACAAAGTTCTACTTCAGCATACCGATGTATTAGGTGGACTTTCAAGAGGATGAATTTGCATTTTAAAATATGAGTTTAATCAGCTGGATATTGAAGACTTGAAAGCATTTATTATGAGGACATTTTATTATAATACACCTGTAGGCTAAAAATGAAGACTGCTATTCCTTAGTGATTCTGTGCTCTCCTAGCATAGATTTGGTTTATTGTCACAAAAGTTGTTAAAATACTGAGCTAAAAATATGTTGAAATCAAGTGGATCAAAGTTGGATGTGGTCTGAGAGGTAAATCACTTCTCTTTCAGGTGCTGGGATGCTGTTCAGGCCAAGACATTTGACTCAGATTAAATTAATTTAGTTGTCCCATCTCACATAGTTTCAAACAGTGGGATTTTCTGCTTGAGAGAGGTGGGAAATGGAGCTAGCATGAATGATGACTCATTTCTCACCTTTAGGTGGTCTTTTCAGGCTTGACCTTATTTTGAGGGAGAACTGAGAAAAACAAATGATCCTACTTATTTTGTCCTTGGCTTCTGAGTTAAACAAAACAAAACAAACTTGTCCCAGTATTCTACTTTTCCAGTCAAGGGTGTGCAGGATTTGAGACAAATGCTCGAAATGTTAAAGTTCTCTCTATCTGAAGAATTTGCTCATTTCTGTACTCCTTTAATTACATAAATGCTCTACTTAACCTATTAAGTAGAAGTTCTTTTAGCTATTATTAAAGACAAAAATGAACAAAAGGTATTTATTCCTTTTTTGGTGATACTTGCCTGATCCATATATAAGTTTAGATACATCTGAACAATGTACTGTGTCTACTTTTTGAGTCCAGATCTACTTTCACTTGCACAATTGTGAAACAGAAATGAAACTGGCATATTTTAGGGCTTAGTTCTGTAAACCTCAAATTAATAAAAATCCTTGTATGTTTAGTTATTTAGATGAATGAGTCTGCTCTCATGAGTAATGACTGTCTGCCTCGCTTCTTAATGTGTTGTTTGCTCATATTATCTGTCTTATAATATTACAGATCACCCATTTCTGCAATGTGAGTATTACATTTACCAATTAGGTTCTGTAAAAGACAAAGAGATAGGTTCTGGGTTTTGTTGCTTAAGGTCTAAGCATTCTTATTTAGCTGCTTTTCTTCCCCCCGCCCCCTCCCTTTTAATTGCAAGACATTATGGTCATAATCAGATGTGGTGAATAGATACCATTTGAGGATATATTTTGAACAGAAATCCTTTTTGGTTATCTAGTGATTCCATCTATTTGAAATTGATGGCCTTTTGTTTGGGAATAAGTATCGATTGTTGAGTTTGGGTATCCACACACTTCTGTTGAGCTAAGAGAGTCCAGTGGAGGGCCATGGAGGTGATTAGAGGACTGGTGCATCTCTCATACGAGGAAAAGTGCTTATAAATATCTTACAGGTGGGTTTCAAGAGGATGGGGCCAAACTCTTTTCAGTGGTGCCCAGCAACAGGACGAGGGGCAACAGGCACAAACTGAAGCACAGGAAGTTCCATCTGAACATGAGGAAGAACTTCTTCACTTTGAGGGTGACAGAGCACTGGAACAGGTTGCCCAGAGAGGTTGTGGAGTCTCCTTCTCTGGAGATACTCAAAACCTGCCTGGACGTGGTCCTGTGCAGCCTGCTCTAAGTGACCCTGCTTTGTCAAGGGGGTTGGACTAGATGATCCCCAGAGGTCCCTTCTTAACCCCACCATTCTGTGATTCTATGATTCTGTAACCACAGCACAAAATTTGAAGTTAGTGCTGGCTTTCTTCTGGCTTCATAATACAGGAGAGTACCTACTTTAGCATAAACCCTGCTGATACAAATGTAATTCATCAGCATTTTCTGACAAAGCTTGAATCATTAGAGTGAGTTTGCAGCAATTAACACTTTCTGTCCTTGTTGGTCCAGTACTAAAAAAATCAAGGCTGGATTTTCTGTGCTGTTGAATTGTTGCCTTAGATTGCAACTCCACTATGAATTTATGCTGGGCTACTTCCTTCTCGTGCTTCTGACTCATGCTGGTGTATTTGTGTCCATATGTTGGATCAGATTTAGGAACTGATCCAGTTAAACTAATTTAGAAAAGCAAAACAAAATTAGTTCTAACTTACATCAGTTCCCTAATCAGGTTTGTTGTGTTACTGCATTTGTGCTGGGATAAAAGAAGGCTATTGACAGAAGGAGCAAGCAGTGAAAGGTACTGAAGGAGGAAGAATTACTTGTCTCTGGGCCAGTGCCAGGCTTTTGCTGATGTAAAGTGTTCATATAACTGGGATCTTAGATTTATACTGGATCCCAAGGAGTGCCAACAGATATGGGTAAAAAATGTGAGTGAATTGATTTGTATGGAATCATGAACTCATAAGAAAAATAAGAAGAAAATGTGCTGCTGAATCAAAAAGAATTAATTTTTAATTTGCATTTTACTAAATCTCACTTTTTAAATGAAAATTCTGTTAACAGTAGTACAGTGAAATGGTTCAGGCAAAAAATTGCATTCTTTTGTTTTGTGCTATTCTCCTTAAGATAAACATCCTTTTTATGATTTCCTCCCTCTCATTTCCCTGCCTCTTCTTGATTTTATACGGTATTTTCAAATTCATTGAAACATTATTTTTTTAAGGTTATCACCAACCTTGGGCCTCTGGAGTGGATACTTAATACTCCCAGTCATCACAGAGTTCATCATGGTAAGCTAAAAATATAACCTCTTATTCCTCAGTGTGTTTTTTCTCATGGTTGCTATTTGTACAATAATGTTAAAGTGCTAAAATTGTACTGTAAAATTAGTTTTACAGAAGGATTTTAATTTTGTTCATTGCTTCAGAAATAGTACTTGTTCAGTTAGAAATTTCACAGTATTTTAAAAAACTTTTTAATAACTTCAATTTAATTTTAGAATTTTTATATTTAAGATTAATTATTAGGCAGAAATTAAGCCTAGATAACGTAAAATAATTTGAAGACTTTGAGCAAAACAATTCGACATTTGCAAATATGGAGAGTGATAGAAAAAAATCTCATCCTTCCCTGACTTCTGAAACTTCATCACCTTGTCAATCACTAACAGATGGTTTTGCATTCAAATTCAAGCACTGAATGCGCAAAAAGATTGTTACCTTTTAGAAGAACTGTTAAAAATTTTAGTGGAATTTGGTTTCAGCTGTCTGAATTATTAAAAAATCTCACTTTACATGGGTGCATGATGATTGACTTTTTATCAATATTCAGAGGCATTCAAGACTGTACTGCATATATGAATTGTATTATTAACTCCACTGCGTACTGAAAAAATGTCATGAACATATCTGAGGAATAGACGTGGATTTCATAGATGCCCTTGGCTCATTCAGTGTGCAGAGATAACAAGTAATAAAGTAATAGGGGAATGGAAGAACAAAATAATTTGAAACAGACTCAAATGTAGTTATATGTACAGAGGATGTTGTTAATATTTATTATATCCTCCACGTGTAAAGCGTTTATGGCACTGTGTAGACTTTTTAAAAAGACTGTGGTGCTGTAAGTGTTTAATTCTTAAAATTTGCACAAGTACTGGTAATCCTGGAGGGAGACACTCTGCTCTTATTTGCTCTGCTGTAAATCCAAACTAATCCTCTGATCCTGATCGCAGTTAGGCAGAATCACTCTGGGGTTGATCAAGTGTTGTACAGTTGGTCCAGACAATCTCCACGAACTCGGGGATACGTAATCAATGTTTCTTTGCTCATACTTTTGATAGGACAGCTTATATACAAATACATTCCCTAGAAAACAGATTGAAAGATCAGTTTTCCTGGCACTGAAGTTAATAATAATGAAGGCAGGATCAGACATCTGGCATAGAAGACAGAGACAGCTGTAAGCCATTAATGAGATGGTTGCACATAAATCTATTTAACATATATTTTCTTAGATATGTAAACTGGTGAAATGATTTTTTGTCTGCTTTCTAATTTGTCTTTATAAATACGCTTTGAACTGAGTTTACTCTCCAAATGAATCCTTTTATTCCACAGAAATTTTGTGTATCATACATTTTATTTGTATGTTTGAATCTGAGTAGAAAGCAACAAAACTAGCAAGAAAAAAGACATTTTATAGGTGTATAAGGAGTGGTGGGTTAGCTAACTTTTAAAATTATTTTTAGATTATAAATTCAAGCTAATGATGAAGATTTCCCTTCATAATTCAGCTGCATGTATTCTTATATGTGCAGTTACTGGTCTCATAAATGATTTTTATGACAGGCAGAAATCCTTACTGCATTGACAAAAATTACGGCGGCACACTCATTATCTGGGACAGGATATTTGGTAAGTAAACAGAAGGTGTTCTGTCTCGTGTTTAATTAGTGTGGCAAAAAATATATGTACTTTTGAATTTGATTGTTGGTTGTTCTTTATTTTTTCTTCTTCAATCAGGAACTTTTGAGGCAGAAGACGCAAAAGTTGTATACGGCTTAACACATCCAGTAAATTCATTTGATCCCATCATGCTCCAGGTGCTATACTTTGTATCTTCAACAGGCACTAATGTTCAAAAGAAACTCCTCTTTTAGGCACAGTTGAGGCCATCCTTGCATCGCTGCACGGTCAGTTAAAATATCTACAATTCTTCAATGTTTCATCACAAGACGATTATTTCTACTCACTGAATTGAGCATATGCAGAGCTTGTAGTCATGAAAATACAATACAGTAAAATTAACAACTAATTACAATGATGATATGACAAGCCTTGGACTGAATGATGTCAGTTTGGCCATCTGTAGAGCAATATGCAGCAAAGCACAGACAAAAATATATATTTGGCTGTTTTTTTGTTTTCTCTAAATCTTGCTATTTCATAAATAATCTCATTGTGTAATATCTTTACTATTTTTATCTCTTCTGCATATTTGCTGTTCAAGGTACTCCAGGAAAAGCTGTATTGACACATTATGTAGCAGCCATCATGATCTCAACAAAACCTCCAGAACAGGTTGAATATAGATTTTCTTAGTTAAAAAAAAAAAAAAAAAGAAAATAAAAAAGAAGAAAAAGTACCTAGTGTGGTGGTCCGTAGATTTGTTGGTCCAGGCTTCACTGAAGCTGGATAAAAATTCTCTGCAAAAACCTCAGGGATGGAGGAGTATTGAAGTCCCCATTTTCTTTTTGTGACGGTTCACCCAAGGAGGCATCCCAAAGAATGAGGAATTCTACCTGCAGGGGTGTCTGGGCTGGAAGCTGGAAGGATGGCCACAGCCTATGCAATTGTATCCATTCCAGTCAGATACTAAATAATTTAGTTATTGAGAGTATGTCATGTCAAGGTCTCAGTAACCAAATTCTAGTTTAAAACTACCGTAAATATAGCTATGTAATATACCATTAAATACTCTGGATGGATACAGGAAAGACAGGTCGGAAGTCGTTGTAATCCTCACTCTAAACCAAGGGCTTGATATGGCGTCTGCCTATTTCAGTCAGGTTTTCTGAACTACTGACTGCCTTCATCTATTCCTCATTTATTCGCTTTACAGACTTTGAAAAATCATTTACTTAAGAGCTGAGAATGAATAAAATATAATTTTTTATTAAATTTTATTTTACTAACAATGAAAAATTGCTTGCTCTTTTTTTCAGTTACGTCCCTTGGTTCTTATTTGGAACACGTTTTGGGCCACACCTGGATTCTGCAATAAGCTTTCTGTCATATTCAAAGGGCCAGGCTGGGGACCAGGCAAACCTAGACTTGGCCTTCCTGAGGAAATCCCAGTGGTAAATAGAACATGCACAGGCGTTCAGTTTTGTGTAATTTACTTGGACCTCTTAATGCTACTGGATCAATGTTAAAAACTCTACACATGCTATTTTAAATTAGCAAATTAGCAGTCATAAAGCATAGGGGAAGACGAAATGGGAACAGAAACTGGAGGAAATGAATGTTTTAGCTGTGTTTGTTTCTTTTTATTTGAAGGAAAAAAAGATATTTGTTATTTATCTTTTCATTATTCATTTCCTGAAGAGATTTTCAAAATTGTTCTATAGAGTATGGTAGTTTTTCTTTTAGCTGTGAACCTACACACATACACACAGAGTTAAATACTGTCTCACAGTAGGTAGTACATAAGTTTGATAGTTGATTATCTTTGTGCAATTTTCTACGTCCCTTAATTTTTTTGTGTGTTTGTAAGTATAAAGAATACTAAGGAATAACAGGTTGGAGCGGGTCACTGTAGAAGGCTATTATCTGTTTTGCTTCTTACAGATCACTGGAAAAGAAGTTCCCTTTAATCCAAGTATACCAGCTTATTACAACTGCTATGCGGTTGTACATTTTGCTGTAATAACGGACTTGTATACTGAACTTCTTGGTACTGTGGCTGTAAGTAGTTCCTGGTTTTTTGAAATAGCATCTTAAGCTAATAGTAATAGGACACACAACATATTTAAATAATAAAGCATTGAGTAGAGGCTCTACAGCCTAACTCATATCTTATTTCAACTATTATAATAATAATTAGATTCTGTAAAAAGAATCAAAATAAATGGCTACAAATATAGTTATATAATATGAAACATATAATGTTAGCTATTGTTTGTTAAACAATATTTAATAACTATAGTATTTATGTACAGATGAATGTGCTGAAGTTGAGCAGTTAAAATAGTAAATATTCTGTAAAAGACGTATGTGTCTACTTCGGTTTCTAGGACCTCATGAGAGGAGAAATGTATCTCAGATTTCAAAATATGTAGGTTTTAAGATGTCAAGGTTGGTCATATTGTTAGATGCTCAAGCTTCAGAAGGAAGATTTGAAAGGTCTTGTGGTGCTTGCAGGAGGGAAGCTTGGTGTCAGAATGAGTTCAGAGTTGGAGGAGCACAAACTCAGGTCAAATCCTTCTTGAAGTCTTGAACATACAACAACATTGATAGAAATATAGCAAGGAGAGGCAGATATTTACTGCCTCATGTTTGGGCTGACAGGATCTCCCTGTTAACATGGTGTGGTTCCTCCACGGATACATGGCAGTTTCTGATGGTGAACTACGAGGTCATGTCTGCCTGCAAGAAGTGAGACATTAACTACTTCCATGGCTTCACACCCTTCCAACCTTTTTTTCATTCTTTCTTCCTTGACAACTCTTTATACTATACTAAAGCTAAAATCTTACAGTTTTGAAACACAATTCTAACACATGTAATATTCCCACAGATCAGTCAGAGACCTACCAAAGCACCACAGAAGTCTATCAGTTTTATAAAATGCCGTTTGGCCTTCTTCTTAAACCCTTTCTAAGACCTCCTTGGTTGAAGAGCAGTCTTGTTGTTATGTTTGTATCACCCATCGCCACAGGCCTGCTGTCAGGGTGCCAAGGGCCACCTGGGTTCTTCAGCCTCTGCTCACCTGTGGACCTGCCTTGTCCTGGTGTGCTCACCTGGCGATCTCCGACCCTCGGACAGCAGTGGTTACTGTCCCCTGTCCACCTCAATGGACACTGCAGGACAGTGCCTTTCCCGCTGGGGCCATGGCTGCCACCGGCTCCCGGCCCCTTTCCCTGGGACCAGCGCCTCTCGCTGTGCCCTGACACCTTTGCCCATGACCAACATGTCTGAATCCAGCTAAGGGGCAGATTTCTAGAAATAAGTCTTGTTTGCGTATCTGACCACGACCATCCATGAAGGATTCCAGAGGACTGCAAAATCATTGCAAAGCTGTCAGAAATCTTGGCCAAACATTGATGTCTTGGTCTTCTGACTTGGACATTCCTTTTGCCTCCCAGGGCAGGAAGGGCAGGAGAAGGACTCTGCTTGCAATAATTTCTTGGGATATGTGGCAGCAGGCTTGTAGCAGCTCTGGCAGCTCTGCGTATACTAGCTGCTACAGACCATTTTTTTCCATGTTTTTGGTTAGATGTACTCTGAGTACCACATCAGACCAGTAGAATGATGCAATTTTTGAGAAAAGTTTAAAAAGCAAGTATTTTATGTAGCATTCCCAATACAATATAGAAGCTACCTCAGGCATACTCTTCTGATTAATATGAAGTTATTCTACACATCGTGTTCATCTCTATAAAGGGTCACACTGCAACTGCAGGGAATTTGGAGATTACTTAGCCATCTGAGGCTTAGTCTGTTCTAAGCAATTTCTGAGGACAGGAAATTAAGCCAAAGTAAGGATAAATACCTCCAGTGTATACCAAATATATGGTACACATGATTGTCATTGTTCTTCTATCGATACAAACCTCTGCAAGATTTTCCGGATATGCTTCTAGATTCCTACATACAAGAAACAAGTCATAGTTGCATAGGGATCAACTCTGGGTTGTATGGTTGTTGTGTTTATTTTTTTTTTTTACTTTGTTGCTGTGGCTTGCAGCAGCAAGAAGTAAGGAGTCTGCTGAAGAGTTTTTTCCTATTTTATTCTTTTCTCTTTTTGCCTGTTTCTGGTCCTGGAAGGAAAAATCGATGGTCCAAATTATTTTCTCTGCTGATAACTGCAGCTGCCTAAGAATAAGGGAAGTTGAAAAATGCACCCAAGCCCCAGATGATCATTAAATTCTTGCAGTCATGGAGCAAACTTCCTGAAGATCCACCATTTATGGACTTATTGTAGAAAAATGACTAGAAAATTCTCTGCACAAAGCTGTGGGGTAATAAGGTAGTAAGGATAAGAAGGAGAGCACAGGGGACTAGAAGCACCTCATCTCAGGATGTAAACCTTCAGTGTGGGCGTAGAAAGTGCTGGTCCCAAGGCAGAGTTCCAGCATTGCTCTGCAGTACAGTGGGGAAGCTGTCATGAGAAGGAAGCTTGTGTATGAATAACTTTACTTGGCAAAAATCTTTCTTAAATATCACTTTTCCACTACACTGAGTTATGAAATGTCTATGGATACAACTGGAACTTTCTGTCTGGCTATGAATTATGTCATAACTGTGGCATAGCTCCATAAATGGAGAAAGCTAACTGTTTTCCTCATTTTTAGGTATAAGTTCCATTTCATAATAGCCATAAGACACAGCACACAGCTATTGCATTTCTCAAGTGATTACAGTTGCTCAGTGTTTGGTCTCACGCCCTGTAGAAGTGTTGAATTTCTCTATCCATAAAGAGCAACCATATACCTTCAGTCTGAATGACCTACATTTAACTTACGAAAAGAGCAAAACAAGAAAGAACAAATATGTATTTTCCACAGGAGAGAGCATACAGTGTTTATTTTCTGTATAGTGATCTGCACTACATCCAGAGAATAAAAATTACTTCTGAGCTCTGCACATCTAGATCTGATCCAAAGCTCATTGAAGAAATGGGATTTGGATCAGTCCCAGAGAGAGTGCTAGGAGTGTAAAACTGCAGTACATTCAAAGCAAAAGTCTCATAGCTCCAGAACTGCATGTATCACATAAATCAAAGTGAAGTGTACCTTAAACACATTTTGCAGTGTCTTTTTTATTGTTGATAGTTACTGTAACATTTACAGTGCTTATAATGCTATGAATATGCGAGCAGTTTCAGTTAGAAGAAAAGTAGTAAGGGATAAGATAGATCTCTTAAAAGCTGAGAACACAATTAATATATCCATTCAGTAGGCCATCACCAAGTACTGTATGTGGAATATTGCTAAGAATTTACAATTTTTTTTAGGAATTCTAAGTTAAAATAAATTCATACAAAGATGCCTAACAATACAAATTTCATAGCATTGCATTAGTGTTCTTCGTTTGAATGTCGAAAGTGTCTGATATGTGACAGCAGGGCATTTGTTAACTTTTGAAACATACTGGCATTGTGCCGAGCAGTTATTTTGAAGCACTGAACGCATCAGGATGAGAAAATGCATGCATGTTATTCTTCAAATAAATAAAACAATCTGAGTTCTTTGAAATATAAAAGTCAATTTGGAATAATTCAGTGTTCATCTAAATATGCATTTGGAATAACGTATTTTCTTCGTTTAAATGAATTATTTTTTCAGTACTAAAAAAACATAATAATGCGGTGGCATTCTGCTGATTACAAAGTCATGTAAACTTCTTCCCAAATTCTATAACTGTCTCTCCTTTTTCTTAAGGCTCCAAGATATTTTTAAAGGTTTCAATGAAGTAAAAATCCAACAGAAATATTTTTTTCTGTTTGATTGCAGCCAATAACCACATTGCAGATTTGTGGCTGAGGTGTAATTGGGGAACCTGCTGTGGTCCCACAGGCTTCTCTGTTTATGCAAATACTCCAGTATATAATACTCATTTATTTTATATATACATCCATGCATATTATGTTTAAGTGGAAAGAGGATGCTAGCACTAACGAAGATGTAAAAGGCACATTCTTTTCACACTGCAACTTGCAGTGTGTAGATTTAAAATATGATGTTTAGTTTAGTTTAGTGTTATAACCCACTGAGTATTTTGTTGATTTTGGTAGAGCAATGTCTAGAAAATGGATGCCTTAGCTGCCAGCATCCACTTCATAGGGCGATATAAGTTTGTAAGTAAATAAAAAAATCAGGGCAGCAAGTAACTATAGCACTGGAGCTGTAAAGAGAAAGTTATAGAAGAAAACTAATAGCTAAAATTTATGCTACATGGCTGGTTTTCTAAAAGCTGTTATTCCCAAATGGTGTCATGGTGTATTTCACCACTAATGTCTTGGTAGTCCTTGAGTATACATGAGGGAACCCATTTTTTTGCTGTATATGAATATGGTGCGTGTATCTACAGTGAAAGGTAACTTACACATTCTACCTTCGTGGTTCCCAGTAAGGCTTTATGCCTCACCCATCATCACTCCATAAAGCTGAAGACTTGGGAAGCGGAAAGTTGCAACACTACTCTGGCAGTACAGTGCCATGCATTTGTGTGAATCTGATGATAGCGCTAGTCTGCAATTAACTGTGATCTGCAGGTTGTGCTTTAGAGTCCTCCAGTCCTTCACATTCTGGGTCACAGATGGTGTTGGACCATAAGAAGTTTTACAGACAGCTGGTATTCAAAATGTTATGGTTCAAGTAGGAGAGCGTCTGAAGAGAGATGGAAATTAGCATGAAAAACAGAATCTGTAAAATACAATCATACCTGGCCTAGGTAGCTGTTATGCCAGAGAACCTCATATAGCATTTTACCCATTTAAAGATAAAGGCTGGTTTCTATTTGAGTTTGATTTTCCTAAATTATAAAGTTGCTTCAGTTCTTCTGATTTACTAATATGTATCAAAATGTATTTCTATTCCCTTTTTTTTCTGTAAAGCCATGTTTAAAACTGAATTGCAATTTATAAATTTCCTTTCAAGCTCTTAATCTATGTTTTTTTCTTCTGTGGTTAGATAAATGTGGAGAGTCAAACAATAACTCCAGACTCCAATTTTGCACATCTTAGAGAAGATGCTTAAGAGAAGTTTGCAAGGCCACACTCCAAAGTCTTGTATTCAACCCTTTCTTTCTTTATGGAGAGAAAGCTGCAGTCTAAATTGAAATATTACAGTGTCTCTAATATCAAACTTTTCATTATTTCGAGGTCCATCAATAGCAAACTAGTAGAACAACAATAATAACAATTGTTATTGTTTCCTGAAAATATGTTATTTTTAAAAAAGTAATTTTAATTTTTTTTCCTACTCTTCTACAAATGGTAATTAAAATAAGTCTTTAAGAAAAGAAAAAAAAATTGGAAATATGAGAGAAAACACCAGTAAAATATGACCCAGAAGTGTCTGCTTTGGAGAAGTGTTTCCATCATCCACTCAAATCCAACTCTTAGTACAAGGACCAAATTTAGCTTCTAGACTTGCATTCTAGCTAATGCAAGAAACAGAATCATTCAGAAAGTGATCTGTCTCCACTGATTACACAGAAAGCTTAGGTTAATTACAGGCTTTTAGGCACTGCAGCAAAGGTACTGAAAGGAAGGTGGAATGAATCAGCACCTCAGTTTTTTGAAACTGGAATCACAAGGAAACCCAGATGCCTAAGACGTGGTAGCTGGTTGTCTAATGCTAGCCAGCTCAGAAACGCTGAGAGGGCAGAAAAGTGTGATATTATGCACCTCTCTTAAAATGGAAACTGGAGATGCCCTTATTCATTCGTAGCAGGTACTGCTGGATCCTTCCTGAAGACAAATATTAACATTTGTCAAAAACATTGCAGCTTCATTCATTTACCATAAAGTGTGATTTTAGCCATATATTGTAATGTAGCAATTACATAACTTGCTTGAAATTTGGATTTGATGTTCAGTTCTCTTTCCTGCCTAACGGGGATACACAACCTTATGTTCCTTTTCTGAGAACAGTGCCCTACCACTGTGGGAGCGTTTTTAAGGCAGTCTGTAGAAGCTAGTGCATTGCACTGGAAACTCAAAGCAAAATTTGACCCACCTGGCCAGAAGGACTAGGTTTAAAAGAATGTGTAATTCTCTAACTTAAAAGTGCGGACAGTCTCTAAGGAGGAAAGTCTTAAATTCTAGTCCTAGTTCCCTGGAAAACTCCTTTATCTCATAAGTAACAATCATTGAAAAACATATCAAAGCATTTCTAAGAAATCTATGGGTGAGTTCCCTTATGCCTGTGCCAAATCAGATTTTTCTTTGCTCGCTTCTTGAATTTTGTATAACCCAGTTTCTACAGGAAGCTGAAGTGGGAGTCGAACTTTCAGTGGCTAGATGAGCAGTTTAAGAACTACTCATTTTATTAAACTTAATAGAGTCTGTGCCTGATTTTTATAAAAAAGCTCTGTCCAAAAATTTTGTCACTTCAGAACAGCTTCATGTTAACAATGGAAAGGCTTTTAAACTTAGGATAGCAGTCGAATTTGTTGGATTCCAGAAACTGAGGTTTTCAAAAAGAGCAACCTCAAATTAATCTTTTATTAACAAATTTTAAACTTGTATCTGGAATTTGCAAATGTATTCCAAGGGATACAAATCTTGATAAAGATTATACGTCCATTAGAGCATTTTTTGCTTTCTTGACTTAAGCAAGAATCTCAACACATCACTGCTATATTGAGTCCCCCCACAGTTCAGTATCTAGCTCAATATCTTGTCTACTGTGATGGCTGATAGCAGATGCCTGGTGTAAGAGCATAAGAATAGAGTGAAAATCCTTTCTCAAGATCTATGTAAAGTAGATGATGGTGGTAATCATCAGTCTGAGGTTTTGTAAGTTTATCATTAGGAAGGATGGAACAGATTGGAGTAATGAGTTTGATCTATCCTGGTATAAATCTGTGCAACAGAGTGGCTTGGCAGGTGTCATTTGTGAGAAGTGTGTTCTGGCTTGTAAACTGGTGAGGCTGCTGTTTAGCTCGCTCGTTGCTGGGATTGTGTTTTCTTTGTTCAGTAACTGTTTGTTAAGGATATCTAAGTAGGTGCTTGTTATTCTTCAGTAAAACAACAGAAACCTGCCCAGCCTGATTGTGTGGTTTGATGTGTTTTGCAAACATGGGCACTGTAAATTCACACAGCTGTAAAACTTGAGAATATCCTCCTGTGGCCTCCCACGCTCACAGACACTTACCTTAGATCTCTTCCAGGGGTAGGGGCCACCGCTGAAGGAAGGTGGGCAAGTCATTGAGTGCAATTTATTGAAATCAGGGCAGACATTCATAGATTTTTATTTTTTCAATGCCTGCAGTCTTGAAGTGCAAGATGCTGTTCATAAACCTTATTGACATTGAAGCCAGAAAGGATTTCTGTAACTCAGCCAGATCCACTACTTTTGTTTTGGATTTTTTGTTGGTTTTTATATGAAAAAACAAAGGCTTTTCAAAACTAATATTTGAAAGGAAGTCAGGGAGGGAACAAGAAAACTGATTAAATATTTGATTTTCAAAAGCAGCTGAGCAGAATACAAAAAATATTTAATAAATGAAAATAAAAAATTCAGACTCCACAATGTAAATAATTTCTGTTTTCCTGAGTTTTGTTTATATCGTTTGGATGTATAAATCCTCATGCTGCTATTCGTCCAAGTACTAACGCACATGTTAATGTTTAAAAGTGTTTTAAGTCTGATTGAAGTTAGTGGTATGAGTTGAAGAGTTTTGCTGAATTGGGAACCAAGTGTTGAGTTGTCATGAAGGGACAACATTAATTTTGTTTCTTCTTAAATATAGTCATGCCATGTGAATACTTATTCTAACTAATGTATTGGTTTGGTATCCATCGGGATTCATAGATGACTGCTGTAAAGACCTGGTGACATAAGGTGAAGTAAAAGAACAGGACTGCTGGGATTTTTATAGAGGAATAGGTTTGTTCCCTCTTGGATGAAGGCATAAGGGGATCAGGTAACTTCACGAAAACATGTAGTGCAGGAGGGAATATCTTAAACGTTGTTTTGGAAATACAGCATTCAGGAAACAGCTATAAAGGTTGTTACTCCAGGTAAGTGTGCTATCCAGAGTAGATATTTTTGTTGTAAAATTTCAAGTAACAAATTACTTCAAAAGCAGACACTAACATCACTGAATGAGGAAGTTGAAGCTACTGTTTTGTTGAAACTCAATTTCTCTTCAGAAAATTACTCTAAATTAATTCTTTGTCTACTTTTTAACAGATGTTATCACAGGGAACTGTTGTCCTGAGAATTGGCTTTATCATTCTGTCCCTGACTTCTTTCGGGCTGCTTATGGAGAACAGGTAAGATACAAAACACACTTTTTTTTTCTTCTCTCATTATGCATTATTTATCATTATATGGAAATCTAAAGTGTGTCAGAAATTATATTGATAAAGAAATATAGATGCACTCAGACACATATGTTGCTGTTGACTAGAAAATAATACATGACTAGCCAGCACCTAAAACCCAGGAGTGTTCTCATAGAGATTAGTGGCTATATCTATATTGTTCCTTGCAGAAAAGTTACGGGATGGGCTACTTGCGTTAGCCTCTGTGCTTGCATTTGTTGCATCCACTCTGGGTTTGTGACACTGGCAGGCCAGTGAGACCTGCAGGCTGTCCCAAGGCTGCTCAAGCTCAGGCTGCAACCATACTGTGTCAGTCCTGTGTAGCATGCCATAGGTGTCAGATACAGTGATGGTATATGAAGAGCATATAGTGTCGCTCAGAGTAGAGTCAAAATCACGTGAAGGATAGTGTAGACTGAAGACTGAATTTAATCAGCATGGATTCAAATCAAACTGGATCTTGAATACACCAGTCCGGTGAGACGTACACTACTGAAGTAGTCCATACAGGCACTGTGGCCCTACAGAAGAGTAAACAGCAGCTACAGTTTTTTACAAAGAAACTATTTCTCTACCAGAGCAGAAACGTGGAATGGAAGCTTCCTTTAAGACTGAGGTGTCAGTTCCGCTTTTCACCTACTGTTCATTAGGTTTTCAGAAATGAATACCTTTCACTTGTGTGGACTGAACAGTTTATTTCAGGATAGGTAAAAATCTGTCAGTATGCCAGAAATGTATATAACTTCAGGAATTAATAATTAAATTAATAATAAAAATTTACAGAAATAGACCAATGAAAAGATTCTGAGCTACTCATGTAGCAGTTTTCAGAATTTTGCTGTTGTATTTTTTGAGATCAAAAGACAATAGCTGTACATACAGCTACATTTGTGTGAGCTCAACTACAGTTTGTGAGTATGTGTATTCTCGCCCCCCATCAAATTCAGTGTTAGAATTGCATTTAAGGTGTGTACTGTAAGAACTTAACTATAACGTTAAGAAAGCTGACTTGATGTAAGTGCAAGAAGTCACAGACTATTTCTACATGCTCTTTTTCACTGAAGTTAACAAAATATAAAAGACTGGATGTTAATCTGAATTTCTTCTCATTTCTAGGCCCAAAGCAGGAATTTTGGAAATCATCCGCTGCATAGTCTTCATAGGTGTGTACAAACTTGGCTACTTAAGGAGTCAGTTTTCTTCCTTGGGCTATGCATATGAGGTAAGATGTTTATTTTGAAATATCTGTGCTGATGACTCTAGATTTTTTAGATTTAGAAAAACAGAGACACTAAACATTTTTATTTTGCTTCCTTATTTTTTATTTTACTACTTGGGTCAAATATTGATTTTTTTCTCAGCTCTTTATTTTTCACTTTTTGTGATTAACTTTTAGGAAAATTATTGGGTTTTGCTACAGAGGTGCCAATTTCCATTGAAAAAAAGTCAGGAACGTGTACGTTTACCATTCCTGCAAAAATAATATATTAGTGGCCATATGCTTTAAAGTGAATAATAGAAATGTGTTGCTGACTTTGAATTGATAAACACACCTTTCATGGGACAGATCTGAAAATGCTTAGAGGCTGGAAGAGTCTTAAATATAAAATATTTTGTTCTGTACTTATACTGTACCTCAGAAACAGACTCTTAGCCATTGACAAAGATAGGATGCTGGACTAAATAGACCTTTGGTCTGATTAAGTATGATTGCTTTTGTGTTCTTAGGACTTATTTTTATCCTATTTGTGACTTTTGCTGTTTACCTCTTTCTTTTTCAGTACATTTGCTTTCTCATAGTAACTCTTTTACTATTGTCTGAATTAAATAACACTGAATCATTAATGTGATTCTGATCTGATCTGAATAACATCCCCGTGCACCTAGTGCTGGTTACAAGTAAAGACAGTTATCAGCAAGGTTACGAGCAGGTTGCTAGACTAGTAGAACTGTTATCAGAGAGTTGCCTTTTGGCTTAAAACCAGAAAAAATGTGATAAACCAGTAGAGACTGAGACTTAAACTGAGTTCAGAATGGTTGCTTTGACTTGAAACATCTGCACAATTCATACCAACGTTCTTAACTCAAGGTTTCTGATAGTGGTGCGGATTCTCCTACTTTTCTAAGAGAGCAGGCAATAGGAGACTGGAAAAATATCTTATGCTACTGTGGGTCTCTTTTTTTCTTTTTTTTTCCTTTTGTCTTTTCACCTGAGATAGGAAACAATAACTATTGGACAGTATTTAAAGCTAAATAAATGCCACTAATCAAGAACTGGTGTGAGTTTTTACTCATATTGTTACATTGTCAAAGCTTTGGTGTACAAATCAAAGGGTACTGGAATTCCTTTGATAAAAGTCTGCCAGAACTCAGCAGATATTTTAAGGATTTTACTTGCTTAAATATAATTTGAGAAATGTTTTTTATTGTTTACTGAGTAGCCCACTACAATAGAACTGTAGAGTCATAGAATGGTTTGGGTTGGAAGAGACCTCAAAGCCCCATCCAACCTGGCCTTGAACACTTCCAGGGAGGGGGCATCCACAGCTTCTCCGGGCAACCTGTTCCACTGCCTCACCACCCTCATAGGAAAGAATTTCTTTCTTCTATCTAAATCTGCCTTCTTTCAGTTTAAAGCCGTTATCCCTTGTCCTATCACTACATGCCCTTGTAAAAAGTCCCTCTCCAGCTTTCCTGTAGGCCCCCTTCACTTTTGTGGCCCTCCTCTGGACCTGCTCTGACAGGTCGCAGTCTTTTCTGCACTGAGGGCTTCAGAGCTGGGCGCAGGTACTCCAGGTGGGGTCTCACCACAGTAGTGTAGATGGACAGAATCACCTCCCTTGACCTGCTGGCCACGCTTTGGATACAGCCCAGGATACCACTGGCTTTCTGGGGTGTGGGCACACGTTGCTGTGTCGTGCTGAGCTTCTCATCAACCAGCACCACCAAGTCCTTCTCCTGAGGGCTGCTCTCAATCCGTTCCCTGCCCAGCCTGTATTTGTGCTCGGGATTTTCCTGACCCATGTGGAAGACCTTACACTTGTCCTTGCTGAACGTCATGAGGTTCGCACAGGCCCACCTCTCAAGCCTGTCAGGGTCCCTGTGAACTGCATCCCTTCGCTCCAGCATGTTGACCACACCACACAGCTTGGTGTCATAGGCAGACTTGCTGAGAGTGCTCTCAATCCCACTGTCCATATCACTGTCAAAGATGTTAAACAGTGCTGGTCCCAATACCGAACCCTGAGGAGTGCCACTAGTCATTGGTCTCCAAGTAGATAGGCCTGAGGCACATCATTCTAAAATTTGGCAATTAATTCTGTAGCCCTTGAGATACAGTTCTCAGAATTTAATTATTTAGGTATTCTAACTGAATTTGGGGAGAATTATATGTCAAAATGTATACTCTCAGTTTAAAAAAAAATAATTCATGTACTTGCCTTGCTGAGGTGTGTTTGTGCATATGTAAATATGTCTCTTACTAAGAAGTGAGTAGAAGTAAAATTATCAGATTGTTATTTCTATTGTTTGTAGAGAACTATACACCTTCCTATTCTTTCATGAAGAAAATAAAACAAAACTGTTCTTTACGCATATCTGTCATTAAAATTTTAACTTTATTGCCATTTTGAGGTCTTCCTTACTGTCCTTTCCTATCCTTTCTTCTGTCTGATGTTTCTCCTTTTATCCTTTATATTATGCTTCTCTGTTACTCTTTTTTTAGCCCATTATTTTGCACTGACTAGGTAGTCCATTTTTGACAAGAAAAAGGAGTACTTTGCTCACATTTTTTTCTTTTAAAATACTGAAAAAATAGGTATCTTCCAAATCATTTGCTCTCAGTGAGACCAGAACAGATAGTGCTTCTGAGTAATGCCAATACGTCAACACTAGATATTTACACATTATCATAAATAAAATATGATATATATATAATATATATATGATATATATATAATATAATATATAATGTGATATTAATAGCTTTTGTGTTCATAGAATCACAGAATAATAAAATAATGTAGGTTGGAAGGGATGTTTAAAGGTCATCTAGTGCAACCCCTGTGCAATAAGCATCTTCCACTAGAGCAGGTTGCTCAGAGCCCCATCCAGCCTGACCTTGAATGTTTCCAGGGGTGGGGCATCTACCACCTCTCTGGGCAACCTGTCTCAGTGTTTCACCACTCTCATTGTAAAAAATTTCTTCCTTATATGTAGTCTGAATCTTTGTGATGAACTTCAAGGGTCTCCCATTTTGCTCCCTTTTGCTCTCAATGCGTTATACCATTTCTGGATTCATGATAGGAACTTTCTTATGGGTGATAATATTGTTGTAATGGGATTTATGATAAAAAAATTCGAGCAAAGGGAAACTGCCAGAGATTTGTAACTTCATGCTGAAAAGTCTTCAAATAACTTTGAACGTCTTGTGAGGTCCATAAACATAGATCCATCTCATAAGCAGTTTTTAAAATTTCTGCTACATATGTCCTAGTAAGTATTATCTGCTTGCTTTTCAACTTCCTTTGCTCTGTTTTGCTTTCAAATCTACTTATAATTTTTTGAGGTGTAAATTAAAACTTTTATTTAACCTTTTTATTTGCCTCATGTAAATATTCTGTCCTTAAAATGCACCTAGATTTAGCTGACTCTGAGTTTTTTAATGTTAAATCTTTAGTACTCATAATCTGTAATATACTTAAATAATGTCATCCTTATGTCACCATCCTTTACTACCCCCTCTTGGTAATGCAGGTTGGCGGGGACGAGGTAGCAGAAAGAAGTCCCAAGGCCATCAAAAGGGACTTCAGGGCACTGGGGCGACTGGTTGAGGGATCAGGGGCGCAGGTGGTGTTTTCCTCCATCCCATCAGTGGCAGGGGACAGCACTGAAAGGGGCAGGAAAACTCACCTGGTTAACAGGTGGCTCAGGGACTGGTGCCATCGGTCAAATTTTGGCTTCTTTGATCATGGGGAGGTGTACACAGCACCGGGCCTGCTGGCAACAAGTGGAACTCAGCTATCACAAAGGGGGAAAAGAATTCTTGGCCACGAGCTGGCGGGGCTCATTGAGAGGGCTTTAAACTAGGTTCGAAGGGGGAAGGGGATATTGCCCAGCTCACTAGGGATGAGCCTAGGCTTGGAGTGCCAAGGCCAGGGGTGACATTGACAGCCCAGCTCAAGTGTGTTTACACCAATGCACGTAGCATGGGCAATAAACAGGAGGAGCTGGAAGCCATTATACAGCAGGACGGCTACGACTTGGTCGCCATCACAGAAACGTGGTGGGACAACTCGCATGACTGGCATGCTGTCATAGATGGCTACAGACTCTTTAGGAAAGACAGACCAACAAGGAGAGGTGGGGGAGTTGCTCTATATGTGAGGGAGCAACTGGAATGCATTGAGCTTGGCCTGGGGGCAAATGAGGAACAAGTTGAAAGCTTGTGGGTTAGAATTAAGGGACAGGCTCATAAGGGTGACATTACGGTGGGTGTATACTACAGGCCACCTGACCAGGAGGAGGAGGTTGATGAGGCCTTCTACAGGCAGCTGCAAGCAGCCTCACAGTCACAGGCCCTGGTTCTCATGGGGGACTTCAACCACCCTGACATCAGCTGGGAAGACCATACAGCTAGGCAGGCACAATCCAGGAGGTTCCTACAGAGTATCGATGATAACTTTCTGATGCAAGTGGTGGAGGAACCAACAAGGAAAGGCGCGCTGCTGGACCTCGTGTTAACAAACAAGGAGGGACTGGTGGAGGACGTGAAGGTTGGAGGTAGACTCAGCTGCAGTGACCATGAAATGGTCGAGTTCAGGATCCTGCGTGGAGGAAGCAGGGCGATAAGCAGGATCAAAACCCTGGACCTCAGGAGGGCTGACTTTGCCCTCTTCAAGGAGCTACTGGGAGGAATCCCGTGGGCCAGGGCTCTCGAAGGCAGGGGAGTCCATGAGTGCTGGTCGCTCTTTAAACAACACTTCTTCCATGCACAGGAGCAATGCATCCCACTGAGAAAGAAATCTAGCAAAGGAGGCAGGAGACCTGCATGGTTAAACAAGGAGCTTCTAGCGGAGATCAGGCAGAAGAGAAAGGTGCATGGAATGTGGAAAGAGGGACAGGCCTCTTGGGAAGAGTACAGGAATGTGGTCAGAGCATGCAGAGATGCAACGAGGAAGGCCAAGGCTCACCTGGAATTGAAGCTGGCAAGGGATGTCAAAAACAACAAGAAGGGCTTCTTCAACTACATCAACAGCAAAAGGAAGGCTAGGGACAACGTGGGGCCGCTGCTGAATGAGGCGGGTGTCCTGGTGACGGAGGATGCGGAGAAGGCAGAGCTAATGAATGCCTTCTTTGCTTCAGTCTTCAGTGCTAAGACTGGCCCTCAGGAATCCCAGGCCCCGGAGGTAAGAGAGGAAGCCTACAAAGAGGACGACTTTCCCTTGGTCGAGGAGGACTGTGTGAGGGATCGCTTAAGTGATCTGGATGTCCACAAATCCATGGGCCCCGATGGAATGCACCCACGAGTGCTGAGGGAGCTGGCGGATGTCATTGCTGAGCCACTCTCCATCATCTTTGAGAGGTCCTGGAGGACAGGAGAGGTGCCCGAGGACTGGAGAAAGGCCAATGTCACTCCAATCTTCAAAAAGGGCAAGAAGGAGGACCCAGGGAACTACAGGCCGGTCAGCCTCACCTCCATCCCGGGTAAGGTGATGGAGCAGCTTATCCTGGAGGCCATCATGAAGCAAGTGGAAGAAAAGAAGGTTATCAGGTGTAGTCAGCATGGATTCACCAAGGGGAAATCATGCCTGACCAATCTGATAGCTTTCTACGATGACATGACTGGCTGGGTAGACGAAGGGAGAGCCGTGGATGTTGTCTACCTTGACTTCAGCAAGGCTTTCGACACAGTCTGCCATGATATCCTCCTAGGGAAGCTGAGGAAGTGTGGGCTGGATGAGTGGTTGGTGAAGTGGATAGAGAACTGGCTGAATGGCAGAACTCAGAGGGTTGTCATCAGCGGCGCTGAGTCTAGTTGGAGGCTGGTGAGAAGTGGTGTCCCTCAGGGGTCAGTACTGGGCCCAGTCTTGTTTAACTTCTTCATCAACGACCTGGATGAAGAGTTAGAATGTACCCTCAGCAAGTTTGCTGACGACACCAAACTGGGAGGTGTGGTAGATACACCAGAAGGCTGTGCTGCCATTCAGCGTGACCTGGATAGGCTGGAAAGTTGGGCAGAGAGGAACCTGATGAGGTTCAACAAGGGCAAGTGCAGGGTCCTGCACCTGGGGAGGAACAACCTCATGCACCAGTACAGGCTTGGGGTGGACCTGCTGGAGAGCAGCTGGAGAGCAGCTCTGCGGAGAGGGACCTGGGTGTCCTGGTGGACGACAGGTTAGCCATGAGCCAGCAGTGTGCCCTGGCTGCCAAGAAAGCCAATGGGATCCTGGGGTGCATCAAGAAGAGTGTGGCCAGCAGGACGAGGGAGGTTCTCCTTCCCCTCTACACTGCCCTAGTGAGGCCTCATCTGGAGTGCTGTGTCCAGTTCTGGGCTCCCCAGTTCAAGAAAGATGAAGAGCTACTGGAGAGAGTCCAGCGGAGGACTACGAGGATGGTGAGGGGACTGGAGCATCTCCACTACGAGGAGAGGTTGAGGGAACTGGGCTTGTTCAGCCTGGAGAAGAGAAGGCTGCGAGGGGACCTTATAAATGCCTACAAATATCTGAAGGGTGGGTGTCAGGAGGATGGGGCCAAGCTCTTTTCAGTGGTGCCCAGTGACAGGACAAGGGGCAATGGGCACAAACTGAAGGACAGGAAGTTCTGTCTGAACATGAGGAAGAACTTCTTCCCTCTGAGGGTGACGGAGCACTGGAACAGGCTGCCTAGGGAGGTTGTGGAGTCCCCTTCTCTGGAGATATTCAAGACCCGCCTGGACAAGATCCTGTGCAGCCTACTGTAGGTGACCCTGCTTCGGCAGGGGGGTTGGACTAGATGACCCACAGAGGTCCCTTCCAACCCCTACTGTTCTGTGATTCTGTGATCCTTATATGTTACCATATAAACAATTCTTTAGTAATCCAGTGTTCGCGAGCAATAAGAATGAATGCACAACATATTGTAAAAGAATTTCTGTTGACTTAATTTTTTTGGTCTATAAATTATGCTTTTCAAGGCACTTGCTTAGGGACGAAAAAAAATGAACTGCAAGAGGCATGATGGCACTACTCAGTGTGTCTAGAATTTAACAAATAATTCTGTCCCAGCATTCTTAAGTTCTGTCCCAGCATTCTTAAGTTAATGGTGCACATTGCAGCAGATAAGTGCAAGAGTGATTTTGCCAACAGCATATTGAATTATTAGTGAAAAAGTATGTGACTCCTGTTCATATTTTCCATTAATATCTTCAAACCAGTAGATAAGATTTCAGAAGTAAATATCCTTGTGGTGCTATTTGCAGGGTACTCTAACTAGCAAAAATAGGTGATTTAAACTGCATATGATTGCATTTGGCTCAAAAGAAGGTCTGACAATGATCAGAACTACTACACATGAGGAAGGCCTTCTGGGTGAAAACTGGAAGAAAAACACAGAAGAAATGAGAGAAAACTTGGTGAGCAGTGAGAAAGGAGATAAGAGAAGAGAAAACAAGGATCAAGCCTTTCCCATTTTGCCATTAAATTAGCTCAGGTGGGTGTGAGAAAAGCAGCTAATGATTGCAGTTCCAGCAGGAGGAGCAGTCCTGCCCTCTGGTTCCAGCCTCTTACCGTTGCTGCCCAGCTAATTGGGTTAGCCAGCTGGTCTGATTTACGCAGCCAAAGATTTTTCTTCAGATAAGTGATGCAACTTGCTTTAAAGCAAGAAAGATTCCTAATGCTGAGGTTCAGCGAAGGTGGAAGTAAAATAAAGCTAGACCTGTGTAAGGAAGAAGGACTTCTGCGTTTGCTAAAGCTTCAATCTTAATGTGGTTGCTAACTGTGTCTACAGTCTAGTAAGTACAGCATTGGATCTATTGACACTATGAAGTTTTGTGTTACCAGCCTTGGTTCTATATGAAAATTATGTTGTTCTTCTGATCATTTAAAGATATTGTTCTCCTGGCTATTGTATTTGAAGTCCTTCCAAGATATACCCCTGGGGGTTCTCTCCTGGTGTCCTTTCCTTCTTCAAAGAAGACAATAATTTGAAGTTATCAGGGTTAGAAAGGTGACCTTTTTTTTTCTTATGGGTGGTGGAATAATGCACATTTCTCAGCATGCATTTTTTTTTCCTTGTGCTGTATATATTTCATGTGGATGGTTAGGTGAAAGAAACAGGGTTTGTTTGTGGTTTTATTTTTAAGAAAAAAGGGTGATTTTTGAGGAAGTTTTTAGATCTTAAGAAAATTGTTTCTTGGGCAGAGGTCACTGAAAACCTTGACCGCAGAGGCAGAGATGTATTTGACTGGTTATAGACAGTAAACTGAGAAGCTAATGTGTTTCTGCTTGAGGATCTGCACTGCCACATCCTATACTAGTTATTTTTCGTTAGGCTGATTACTTCATGCCTGTGTAATGTGATGATCATGTGTATTACTAAAGCCAAATCATTTTCTGTCAGACTGGGCCTGGAGTGTCCTAACCACCTGGAGGCAGCAGAAAACATTGCTTGTGAGTTCAGTTATGTGACAGTTCAGCAGGCACGATATGTAAAAATAAATCTGTAATGATGGTGCACCTCTTCAAAGTGTTTCCATCCAACTGCTCTGGTTTGGCATCGGCCAGCAATTTCCATGAGCTGATTTTGGTCAAGTGCTGGCTGTTATTTGACAGTAGTACTAATGAGGAGCAAGCAGAAACGAGAGCCATTGACATGTTATTGGAACTCTGGTCTTGAATATTTTCACCAACTCTCATAGTGGCTGCAACTCAGTACTAAGAAAGACTCTTAAACTAGAGGGGCTAGGAGTGAGGAAGCTGGAGGAGGACATACGGATGTCTGCCGTGATGTGCTTCATTATCTTTTACCTTTGTGTCAGCTAAGGCATTGTATCTGAGAGTAAATCTCTGCACCCAGACTCCTCCTGCCCTGCAGCTTCCTGGGCTGCCTGGCTATGAAAGCCCTGCAGGCATGCATTAGTTTACAGGTAGGAAGGCTAAAGAACTAGGACAACTTTATTTGGGGAAAAGAGGTAAAAAAGGAGGTTGTATACATGTGTGATATTTTAAATAAATAACTTGTTTTCTGTTTTATGTGGGCATGTGGTGCATTAGAAATGTAGATAACTTTAGAAGGGATGTAAAATCTTGTGCTGCTGGGTAAAATTCAGCCCTTAACTAAAGAAGGCAGAAATGAACTTTGTTGAGGTCAAATTGTTTATTTACTCCTTCAGAGTATCTAAACTTGGTAGATGCAGCTGTTCTGAATACTTCTGGAGACAGTTTTCCATACCAAATGGACTGCTTCTCTGATCTTTGATGCATTTAGGTATTTCTTATGAGTGTGTCACCTAATTTGTCTGGATAAAGTACATAAGATCTCTTTATTAAAGAACTGATTTGCACTGTTTTCTGCGTTCTGCAGCAGTCCCTCTTAATGTGATATATTGCCACGCTACTTATTTCTCCTTTCATCGTACAAAGACTGGCTGTTACCTCACTTGTTACTTAGTGTAATTTACCAGCGTTGGAATACTGACTTACGAGTACTGACTTAAAACAAACATTTACTCATAAGAACTTATTTCCCCATCAATGATAGTTTTCTGCTCTGTAGCATTTTTCCTTGGTCCTTCGTTATGATCATCTGTGCCACATTTCAAAGCGCAGCATGTCCCATATTTGGTTTCCATTAAGGTGAAAGCTCCATGCCCTGTGCTATGATTTACGACCTCAGCATTTATGCAGCCTCTGTACCCTAACTAGATTGGCTGGTGTATTTGAAATGTACTTTAGAAATGAAGCTAGAGATGGAAGGAAACTCTACTGCCTTATGATAAAAAGCCTTGTCAACACGCATGGAATTAAACAAACATGAGTTGTAATCTGTATTTTCTATGTTAGCTTCTTTCAGAAAAGTCCACTGTACTATGCAGTGTAGCCCAGGGACTGGACTTTTAATATTCTTGACAACTGCCCTAAGGGGAATAATGTCCCTTAGAAAAAGTCACAGTAAAATCTGGCAGTAGATTAAGTTAGTTTCCACTTAGGTGTGACAGCAGAGTCATTACTGATTTTAGACTTAGCCAGTTTGAGAGTCGGCTTCACCACCATCAACTAAAGACTATGATGTATAGTTCCAGATGCTCTGGCCAATTGACCGTAAAATTGCTCTGCATTTCTGGCAGAGCAGCCAAGCTGGAGCTTTTAAAATCTCCTCTCCCTGAGCTCAACACCCTCCCCCTCTGCTTAAAAGCTGCTCATTATTCTTCTTCTGCCCGCTGATCTTAGCAAAAGAAAAACTTCTGGAATCAATTAGAAGTGTCTGCACTTGATGAGATTTGCACGTGAGTTCGGAATTGCGAGGCTTTGATAGTGTCAGCCAACAGCTGCAGTTTCAGGTGGTAAAATCGGGGAAGGAATTTTCCAGGGTTTATTTACAATCATAAAATAAAACAAAAATCAAGACAACTTGGAAACCATCTAGTGTGTTGTTAAAATGAAGCCTGAATTGGGTTATATATATATTTTTTTCTGTTTGAAAAAAGTAAACTGGTGGATTATTATCAGGATCTTTTCAATTATCTTGCAATTATTAGACTGTATAGAGTGGTTGTAATAAAATGCAAGCTATGGTCTGCTTGCTGTAGTTTTAACTATGAAAGAGGCATCTACTATTACTTTTGTCACTTTAATTGCTTGACAAGACAAGGAGGTAGTCATACTTAATAGAGATCAGAAGCTTGCAGTCAAAGATGAAGCAAAGGTGGTACTCTGAAAACAGAAAATACACATTCACATATACTGTCTGAAATTTTGCATTTTGTTCTGTCAACACTCGCACTGATAGTTGTAAAATTTATTTTCTGACCCTCCTTAGCCCAAAGCAGTTAGTGATTTGGCTTGTATCTGTACGCAATGTTTGCATTTTAAAGACAACAGCCATGCCAAAAGAAATTATTCATGTTCTATTCTACATCTCAGAGTGTCTTTCTATAAAGGAAACTGTGTCATTTCACACACGTTGTTACTAATTTGCATAGCACACTTATTTGGTTCATAAATCAAAAGATAATTTTTCTAAAAGCCAGTAATGCTACAAACCCCATCAAACCACATTCTTTTCTACATCATAATAACACATGGATAACAATAGAAATTTCCATACCAGTGAATTGTTTCACTGATATTAATCCCTGGTGACAACTGAGATACTCCACATGGGTAGATGTTTCTGTCTGTGTAAGTGCAGTTCCAGTACTAGAGTATTATACGACACTTTTTTTAATGCATGAATACGTGTATTTGTTTCATACCTGATTTCTTCTGCAGAGGTAGTGTTGTTAGGAAAACTAGTCTGTAGAGTAATTTAAATATTTTTTTTTTTCCCCTTCCTTTAAAGAGCTTAAAAACATACTTCCAGTGAAGGAGTGCTGAGAGAATGCCTTGTTTTCAGCATTAGTCATCTGTAAGCAGAGAGGCAGCTCTGTATCACAATACAAGCAGAGCTGGCATACGCCGGAGTGAGAGGCAGGCGTACAGATGAACCCTGTGCCGTTTGGATTCTGTTGGGGAGATGCAAAGGCAGTTGGAGCAGACTCGTGTTTCCTGTGCTTGGTAGAGCCAGTCCTTACTGATCAGTTTACGTTCTTATACATTTTATGTTTGAAGTTGATTTAAAGTGTAGCGTAGTGTAAAGCTCATAGCAGGCTCTAAGAGTCAAAGGCGAGGGTAAGAGGAGTGATTGCTCCGCCCTGAATTAAAGACACTGGCTTACTTGCTGACATTTCTCATCCACGCACATGATGTGGGGAGAAGCGAAAGTTACCTTCTGTGTCCATGGGCCTGTCCCCCCGAGCCGTGCTGAGCACCCGGGAGCAGGGAGCCTCCCAGCCGCGCCGTGCACGGCCGGTGCCTCTGCGTGCTCTGTGGCCTGTCTGCAGCACCTGCGTGTCTATGTTTATTAGGACAACCTGATGTGCAAAATTAGTAGACTTCTTTCCAAAATCAGACAGTCTGCCACCAAAACTTTTGCACCTGGCAAGTGGGAATTGTTCTAATCTTAGAGAGGAGAGCTGTGCCTGTATTCCAAGACCGTGAAGGCAGATGGCTTAGTTTGAATTCTGTCCTCAACGTGATGGGCAGAGGGATTGAATTAGCTTTCAGGAGATGACAGCTTTAATTAAGCTGGCTGTTCCTGATGTGGAATAAATCCGGGTTTGGCAGATACAAGGTGACCACAAAGAACCAGCCTAGTATTTAAAGCATTTTGGATATTTTTGTCTCACAAGATTTGAATAGAGAAAACCCAAATGTAAGAAAGATATGCAGTCGGGGTTACTCAATTTATACTTCTTGTGAGGGAAATGGAGGTACAAGTTTCTTCTTCCTATAAATGTCCCTCCTCGCTTCTGTAACAGTGAGCAGAACACGGCAGCTGTGAAAGCTTAGTATTTCTGGAACAGAATGTCTGTGTAGGACCCACATAATCGTGCTGCAACAGGCCATTGAAAAGCTAAATCGATACCTGTATTTAGGAAAGCAGAGATTAACTCAAAATATTTTACAATATATTTTATTAGAATTGATGATTGGGGAAAAAAATAAAAAATCTTTTGCTTAGTTTGTTTTTTCCAGAAGCTTCTCATGAACAACAAAGAAAGAAAAGCATAGTAAAAGTCAAGCTTCTGTTTTTCTAACAGCACCTGAAACAACCACATGGCCTGAAAACTAGTTGATGACATCTGGGCAACTGCATGCTAAATTCTAACCAGCCAGTGCCTCTTGTCTAAAGTAGGCCATAGATCAATAAGATAAAATCGAGCTATTATCTGTGCTGTGATTTTTCTTTATTACTGTCTTGTTATATCAGTCCTTTGTATGAGTTCTGTTTTCTATGATGTTTAAAGTCAGGGAGTATAGAGAAAGCAACAACTCTGTATTTATTTTTATATTTGAGTATTATGCAAGGCAAAGAGAATGTTTTAAAATGTGCTTCTCCTGCCAGTGCCAAATAAAAACTGTCTGATGAAAGAAGATTAGCAAATGCTATGTTTAACAACTGATTCCCAAATGCAGAACACACAAAACACTTTGTTTGTTTAAAAGCTGTAAATAGGTGTTACGGGGAAAAAAAGTACATGTAAAGCTCTAGTTATCTCTTGAAACTAAAGCAAAATAATGCAGCAAACCCCTGTGGAGTCTGGGAGTGATCACATCTGTCCTGACGGAATTGGTTTGGTTTATCTTCATGTGGAGCCCATGAAATGCCTGGAAAAAGTTGTTTATTTTGCTGATTGGAAACTAATACACAGTTGAAAATGCCTGGTTTTTGTTGGAACACTTTAGATTTTATGAGGAAAAGGTTGCTATATTTTGTCCTTAGCTATTACCTGAATTAATTTCATATCTGCATATGACTATAAATCTCTAGATATATTTGTTTCTCCTCTTCTTGGCTCCATGTAAGTTGACTATGAAGAACAGTCAGATACAAGGAAGCAGTTAGAAATGGTGGTTAAGCAGTATGTTAGGAAACAGAATTGGGCCATTAACTGCATTGGTGTATATTTACATGTCTCCATACCTATCTCCCTTTTACTTTGTCTGTGAATAGTCTAGTTAGATTATAACATCTTCAGGCAGATACCTGCCTTTGCACATAAATAAAGGGCCTACCTCACTTCTGTGCACTATGTAAGCAGTGAACAGAGCAGCTGTCATCCTAGTTAAATTCCTAGTCATGTATTATTCCTGACTTTCAAGTGAAACCTATTAAACAGTAGCCTTATTTAAAAAAATACATATACTTAAACCCCCCAGTTTTCTAAGTTCTCTGTTGTCTTCAGCTGAGTACTTCCAGCACAGTCTGAGAGGTGTTCAGGAGTCTAATATCTTGCTGGACTGTCTTTGTTTCTAATGAAACTGTTGGCCTAAACCGAGTCCATTCCGAATGTATCCTCCATACTATGTTTATGTATGGTTATTAGCTTCTGGGGTTATCTGGGCCTTATTAAAATGCATCCCCAGACTATGTAACCTGTAAAAAGCTGGAATTCAACTGTCAAACTTGTAAGTTGGACCAAAAAATGTGTTATCAAGTGGTCAACAACTGAGAATAGCATCATAAGTCTTAAAAATTAGTGTATAACTGGCTAGAATTTGCCATGTCTTCTGGATCGAAGTCTAAAAGGTGCAGTTGGCTGCAAAAATGGCATATGCTTTTATATGCTTTTGTTTTAAAAAGCACTGAAAAATATTTGAGACTTTTCTAAATAAAAGGGTCCAAATTTTAACCCTTCCTTTCTCCCTCTCCTCCCTTTTATTACTTTTGCTTTTTTTTTCTATGTGTGAAAAAGGGAAAGATAATAAAAGGAAATGGAGAGGATTAATACTTACATAGAGAAATTAATTTAAAAACTTGGAAAATAAAAAGCAAAAAAAAAAAATTACTCATGGGGAGTTTCCAAAAAGAACAATTTTAACCAATTTTAGCAATTGTGTATTTGCATCCTAGGCCAAGATTTCTGATCAAATCTGTTATACTCCAGACAGACTTGTTCATATGATTTTATGGCCCTCTGTTGCTAACTATGCCGTAGTAAACATGTTTTGTCTTATCAATCTGCCAAATACTTGAATTGATCAGTAAAGACTCACAGCTCTGCTGGAATGCTCAAACTGGCATTGTTCAATGCGCTCTGCCCCATTGACTCAAGTAATAGAGAGTGCTGCAGAAAACTTTATTTTCTGTTTCACTGACCAAATCAAAATAAAATCAAACCTACAAAAAAACCCCCAAAACCTCTTGGTTTTTTCTGCACCATTACAAGATAAGATTAGTCAAAAGCCAGAAGAAAATATTGCCTGAAACAAAACCATCTCATTCCAACTTCTCCCTTTCAAAGAAAATCAAAAGTCCTCAACTGGCTGTAAGTTCATTAATCTTGAAATGACACATGTCAAGAAATAAATTGTTTGATAAAGTTGTCCAATCCCTACTTCCAAGAGTAGAGAGAGATTAGTGAATGTTTTGGCTGCGTGGCTATATGAGCACCTTGCAGCTGGAAGTAAGAAGTTTCCCATTAGCAGAGGGAAACTGGCTATTAAAAGAACAAACATTGTCATTTTTTAACACAGTCTTGGTCTTGGTAGAACATTAGGGCCTGAGATTCAGATCAGCTTTTGCATGCCATATTTTTTTCTGTCGTTATACATTACTCAAAGGTAGCTCACTTGAAATGGATAATTTTAGTGTAAGAAATTTTCAGTAGAGGCTCCATGAAGATCTTGGAAAACCCTTTCACAGCTTGAAGAAGGACTGGGTTCGTCGGGGTGGGGGGAAGTCTCTCTTTTACATGTATATGTGGTGCATAACTATCAATGAATTATATCAGAGAACAAGAAACAAATTTAAATAATAGCACTGTATGTTCTTATATAACTTTATCTCCCAGTGTAATGTCAATTTATAGCGTTACTCTGATTAAGAACAGTGATAGAACAAATATAGTTTTATAGCCCTAATTTTTTTATATAAATTAATGCCATCTTGATGTTTTTGAGTATCTTACTGGACTATGTATCACCTTCTAAGTATTTACTAATTTCTGCCAAGTTCTTATAAAAAGTCTCAGTTCACTGAATGAATCTATTCTGCCCCTTCTGGTGATGTAAAACTGACAGCTCCACTCCTGGATAGTGGAGAATTAAAAAAGGGGAAGAGATGATCTTTAGTGGATCCAGGTTTATTTTTTTGGCTTTCAGAATTTATTAGCCTCAAATAAAAATCAAAAGCATCAGATTGCAAAACTAACAAAAATAATAGCTGTGAAAGCAGCATGCAACCAAAACTGGTCCATTTTTCCTGGACAATCCACATAAAATCTGCCTAACCAACTACTTCACATCCTCTGCTGTTTTATTTTGATCTTTGTGTAGATCAAATTATGTGGTCTTCCTGATTTTTATTTTGCTTTGTAATATGCAGTAATTCCTACTATCACACTCTACACAAAAGTATATTGCAACTGTAAAATCTGCATGTGTTAGGCTGTGTAAGCTTGGGTATATATGCCAGTAATTTCAGAGAACCCATAATACGTGTGGCAGCGGAGATTCTGATTTTCAGAACCGTTTGTGTGTGGACAAATGTTTGCCTCTTGGCTTAAAGTCTTTAGAATGCAAATCATCTTTGGAAAATTGTGGTTGAAAGGCAACTGTGGTGTTAGCTTAATTGCTAAGAAACTGAAGCTATGCTTAATATCCTGTAAACCAAATAAATGTAGGTCTTCTACTGAATGTCTAGCTGCTTGAAGGAAAGCTCAGCTAAGACAGGTCGCACCTTTGCCTTCAGTCCAAGGTGAGGTCTTCTTTGGCTGAGGACTTGGAAATTGGTGACTGTAATATCAAATGCAACATTATTCTTGCTGGACATAATATGCATATTCAAATAGTAGCTAAGTTAAAAACAAAGTGGAAGGAAACGGCATGGGGGAGAAGGCAGACACGTCAGACCCTCTCCAGTGCCTGCAGGGTGCAGCTGGTCCCAAGGGTACCTGTAGTGATCTGGGAGAGAGTTAGGGTAAGGATGGAAAGTGAGGAAGATCTGTATGTTCTCCCAAACCCTTTCTATTGCTTGTTTTGTGAAGAGACTGAATTATAAGAAGTTGCTTCTATGATCCCACCCCCACAATGCTGTGAAATTCAAACTTTACAGGGAGAGTGGGAAGTGAGAGAAGTGACTTGGGTTTATATAGCATTATCTGCATAGCTTATATTACACCCTTCTAGCCCAGCTGCCCTGATTTATGAAGTATTTAGTCATGTCCTTGCAGGCAGATTATCTCTTTGTTGTTTGGGGACAAGGTCGAGGAACCATGGTTGGATATATTATAGGCACATGCTAATCGTATTTCCCCAGTGCTCATAAGTTCCTGAATCGGTGATTTAAGCCTAAATGTGATGCTGGATTGTTGTTTTGTCCCAAACTGCAGAGGAGACATCGCTATTGTTCGTATTCATTAGCAGAAGTTTTTCTCCCTTAAATTTTATATGAAGTCATCAAAACTGCAGGTTCGGCTAATGTTGTACTAATGCCAGGCAAGAATGCTGTATGACTTTTCTCCACCATCATTTCCCTATTACGGTTAATGCAGTCCATCTTACTGAAACCAAAAAGCTATTGCCAGTGCACCTCTTAAATTATTCTCAAGCTGCCAGCTGTGCCACTTGACTTTGATCCTTTCTTTCATGATAATTGTCATGCTGAAATGTAAAACTGAAATATATTCTGCACCGAGTGCCACCTTTTCATACTTTTGGAGGATATTCGTCTTCAAGATATTTCTGCAGATTTTATGTGCTATTAATAGTCTTCTTTATGTGCTATTGCTGCCATCAAGTGTAATTATATAATTATACACGTAGAACTATTCACACACAGTAATTTTTAAGGAATGCCAGCTCTCTGGAGCTCATTCTCATCCAGCATTTTCATACTGCTTAGCTTAAAATTAACACTTAGCATTACAAGAAACACATGAAACACCTCGTCATTTTATTTTAATGGGAGCTAAAAAATGAAAAAAATCTGGTTAGATATGCACTTTGAAGTAAGTTGCTGAACAGAAGAATAGATTGCCTTGTTATTAGATGAAATTTGGTAGTTCAATGACTTGTTTTCGTGTTTTGTTTTCCTCTTACTGTTATAATTGAGAAACTGGCATCATCAATGTAAATAAATCCCTCCATTCAAAAAAATTATATTCATCTTGCAGGTGTTATTACACACTAAGAAAAACAGCTCTAAAATATTCTTCAGGTTAAAAAAATCTTTTCCGAATATGAAAATCGATATTATTTCTGATTGAAAAAGAGAGGGAAATAGTTTTCAACACTTTATTTAGTGTTTTAGGGATCTCATTATTAACATTTGGGTGTCTTTGACCTTTGTTGTGTTCAGGAGGTCCTGAAGCACCATGCTGTGTTTTCACCGTGCAGTAGAAGAATCAGTATGTTACTGCACTAAAGAGAGGCTGGACTGCAAGTAGTGAAACACTTCATCACTACAATCTCTGTTTGCAATGCGCTTGCATAAGAGTAAATATTTCCTTTACTGACTCTGAAGTCAAAGTAGTTGGCGTCCACATATTATGAGGGTTGTGCAAAGAACTGTCAAGTCCTAGAACAAAATGATAGTCCTGCTCCCAGGCACCTACACTGTAACCATGAGATAAAAGGCAGCAGATGAAAGTGGACAAGCGTTAGGACCATTGGAGGAGAAATAACAAAGTATTTCTATAAAAATTGAGCATGTTAATAATTGGAGCTAACAGAAGTAGCTCAAGGAACAGAGGGATATGCTAAAAAGATCCTTAAAATATTGAAAAATAGCTTGCTATTGAAAAGGGAGCCAAAGGAAATGTACATAGAGAGGAATAACATTAGCCAAAGGGGCAATCGAAGACACTCATTTATTTCGGTAGCATTCTGAGTGCACAGCAGTGAGGTATAAACGTTTTGGCAGAGAGAACTACTGTATCGGAGATATGAGAAGATGAGAGCCTGGATGAGAAACCTAGACGTGTGAATGCATAAGGCTAATTATCTTGGGTATGTTGTTAGGAAAGAATCTGCACGTGTGGATGTGGGGAATCTCAGGAGAGATGGGAATCAAAGATGATGTATAACAGTGATGAAAGTATCTAGAATTGCAGGAAAAGGATGCAGCAAAATTTATTTGGAAATAGAGTAGAAATAATTTAAACTATATTTAACCTATGCTGACAACTGGACGAACAATAATATAGGGAAGGCTGCAAGTTAGTTGATGGGGGGAGAGGGGGACCAAGACTTGGAGAAGAGAGTGATAGAATTTGTGCTGAGGGTAATAGTATGTAGAGGAGTACCAAAGCAGAACAAGGACAAAGCTTGCACAAAACTTGGTGTATCTGAGCTGTACACAATAGCATAACTTGATCTATCTACTGAGCCCTACACAATGGCATAAAATAGACTATACACGATCTACACATAAGATCTTTTGCAAAAAAGAAAAAGTTATAGAAATATATATTAAAGAATAATGTGCTAGTGAGACATCAGGGCACTGGAAGACTTTGTAATGGGAGGAGGTGATGAAAAATGAAGTGATGAAGTTGTGTGAAAGGATGTAATAGAAGGAAGGAAAGGAAGGAGAAGAGAAAGCAACCTGATAGGTCAGGTAAATGGGAAAATGTTATGGGGGAAAAAAAATTATTAGTAGAAGGTATTGCTGTCACGTGTTTCTAGGCATCAAATCTTAATAGCTATTCACTTTATTGCTCTCATGTAGTTATTCTAATAGGTGAAAATAGAGGTAAAATTAAAGTGGAAATTTAATCAACACAACAACCGTAACCCATTGCATGATTTGGGACTATTCTGGGGGATCTACCGTGCCTGAGGGAATGGCTCTAAAGTTCACTATGAAAAATACAGAGATAGTGTTATTTGCTGCATTAATTTAATATATGCATACATTTTCAGAAGTAGAAGACATTCTACATTGACTTACATTTAAATAGATTATAGAACCCAGCTGAAATGGTTAGCTTCTTGAGAAGTAGTGCAGCAGGAAAAAACTTAGATGATTATAACATCTACTGTGAAGTTTTGCATGTGATATTGCTGTTTAAAATAGCCATAGTACATACTTTGTGTGTTAGTGAAAAACAGAACTTGGAAATGTTTGCATCTGACAGTGATCTATTTTAAGTAAAAGAAGAATATTGTTTAGGTGCTAGTGAGAAGTGTGAATATTGTGATTGGCTTCTGCACATAAACTGCAGACAGGTAATATGTGGAGAGCAAATGAATTGCTACTGTGTAAGCTTAAAACTGTAGATGCAAAAGCTAAAATAATATTTACCTATACATGGTATAATGAATCTTTATTGGCAACTGGTATTCATAGACTATTTGAAAGGTGGTATTGGCCAGACACAAGTTATTTGGCAGAGATCTTGCCTAGTATACATTTGCAGAGCCTGTCTGCATAAGGATGCTGGCAGGTTTACCCTGATTTCTATTCCAGGTGACAAATTTCTATCCAAGCATATGAGTGATCAAATATTTTCCACTGGAATCTGGGCACTGTAAAATTTCTGAAGCTGAGTAGAAAAATTGCAGGATTTGCTTGGACTATAATAGTCTCTGCATACCACCGTGACGGCAAAATATTTCCACTTGGACTACATCAGGGCAAACTGCGCCGAACTGAACTAAACATTTTTCTGGAAGGCTGATTGTATTTTGTTGCCACTTGTCAATGGCATCTTCTCTTAACCTAGAAGCTCTGATTACCATTGTCTTCAGTTAATTTCTGTGTGAAAATTAAGCAACAGCAATGGAAAGTACCGGTGCACTAACTTTATCTACCAAAGAATTCAGTCCAAACCAGATGAAAGCTATACCATAACCACATTAGGTTTTTTTTTCCGATGCAAAGCCAATTAAGAAACAGAACAGTTTCCATTAGTTTATTTGTCTTTCCTGGAGCAATTACAATTGCTAAACTTTCCTAAACTGTACAAATGTGGAGTCTCCCCTTGTGACAGGTTGTTTAAATTTATAACTAAAGCTAGCATTTCCATCTCCAATAAAAGCCAAACAGACATTTAATTATAGTGCGTGACATTTCTGACTAAAATAGAGCCAACAGAGCCTGTCAGACAGCCCTCATTGTTCATGAATTTTGAACAAATTGGGGATCTGTGAATTTATAGCCAGGTTTTTCTCTACTATTGTTTAAAATAGCACACATGGAAAACACGCCGTGGGTGTGTTGTAATTCGGCTTTAATGATGTAACACTTGGTTTCTGTCAATTGTTGGAGGATTGCAGTAACACTGGTTTAGTGCTTCAGACATTGCATGTTCCTTAGCAATTATAGTCCAGCTTTCAATAATGGCTGTTGGCGGGATATCCACAAGTGAAGTCATAGCAATTTTGAAAAAGAGCTAATAAAAATACACCTGCCTTGTAGTGGAAAACGAGCCTTTAATATCTTTGCTTTGAAGTTGAGTGAAGCCCACAGCATTAACTAACAGATACCAGTATTATGATGCAGTAATCCACTCCCCCAGGGGAAGTCAGGGGATTGAAGTATGAAAGGCTGCTATTTTCTAGTCACATATTTTTCAGTCACCATAACATCATGATGGAAGAATGGGAATAACGAGGTGATAATAAAAACTGGAAGGGGTGTTAGCTGTGAAGTTAGGAATAGACAAAGCCATCACAAACTGTAATTCAGGGATGCTACAACTTAAGTGATGTATAATGACTCAATTGTTAGTTTTAATACAATTCCTTATTTAAATACATCCAAATGCACTTTTTGTAAGAACGATATATGGACTATTAAAAAAGTATTTAAGAAAAATAACAAGTATTTTTTTTCCCACGGATTCTCAGCTTTCTATTCTGTTTCTATTCTGGATCAGTTTAGCTTTTGACAACATTTTTCACAGCCACTGAATGTTTACGGCCATTAATAATCCTCAGTTGGTTTTTTTCGCCAAAAGATCTAGAGTGGATTTCTTTTGTCCTTTTGTTAAATTCTCTTTTATGTTGTCTCCTGATATACTTCATATGTTTTGAATTCTTTTTCATTTTAGGAAGCATGCATGGTTACATCCTGGTGGCATATACAGTCCACTTATGTGTCTTTCTAGGGCAGTCCATAATGCAGTAGTTACATGAAGTTGTAAACTTCTGTTTGGAAGAAATGTAACAAAATAAATTTTCAACAAAAATGGTAGGAAAAAATCCAACCTCTTGAACTACTTCTGAAAGGAGAACAGGAACTTGGAGGATCAATTCCTGCCTATTTCTAAATTAATGACTGCTTAGGAAACGACAGAATCTTTCTTTGTGTTGGTTTAACTGAGTGGAAAATGCATCCAAGAATGCCCATATTATAATGCATTTATTAGGTATGATTACTGTGTTTGTAAAGAGTCTCTAGAATTACACTATGAAAGGCCTTTAGCATTTAGAAGTTACATTGTCAAAGGAAACATGGTTCCGTGTTCTCTTTTTTGTTATGCACAAAACTTCGTGGTCTATTGTAGCACATTTCTCCCATCACAGAGATGGCTGTACTGTAGGGAACACTCTGGAAGGAACTGAGCCAGGAACGTATAATCAGAGCTCAGCTTAGGCTCGCGGTTGTTCAGTGTGATATATTATGCAGCTACTTTGCAAACACTGCAGTTGCAATTAAGACCCAAACTGCAAAAACATTGTATGGGTATATATATAAATGGGCCTCTTATCGTAGGTGGAGGGGAGCGGAAAATAAAATGATTGGGATGTTAGAACAACAAAATTAGTCTGGAAATCAGCAGAGCTACTTCCATGTTAATCACTAGATATAATTTATGAAAAAAAAAACCTAACACACTTTGATCAGGAATTTGTCTGCGACTCAGAGCAGCCCAGGAACCCAAAGGATACAAATCCTACAATTAGACATTCAGTTTTAGCTGTGTTAGAGGTTCCTCTTCTTAAAATAACCAGAATTTGAACTGCATCCCTTCGGAGCTGGATGCTCCTTTGCTTGTCCTCACACTTGCCAACATAGTAGGGTCCTTTAAGTGGAGAGGTGAAAGATAAAGGGTGCTTAACCCCATGCTGGCCCGATCAAACACCATGCCCTGCTAACACAGGAAGAAACATTCATCAAAGGGATATCGCTTGAGTATGATCCTACAAAGACTTACACACATGCTTAACTTCTCGTTAATGGGACTATTTAGGTGCATGAAGTTAAGCATGTGTTTTAAATCTTTGCTGGATTCTAGTCTGTATTTTCCTTTCCACTAACCTGAGCCTTTACGCAAGGCAGTTACCTTACTGGTCTGAAATGCTGAAAATTCTCTCTGTCTATGGTGAAGATCTTATATGTCTGAATTTACTTATTGGCCTTCTCTAGTTGCTATGGGATTTTAATTTTATTATGTCTGTGCTTTTGATTTGTTTAGGGTTAGTAGTGCATTTTTACAAATTTCAAATAATTTGCATAGATTTACTACTTTTTCAGAGCAAGTATTTATATAATTGATTTTCAAATAAAAATGCAAATAATTCTTGTTTTATATTTTAAAAAATAGATCAATAGTGATACAGACTTCTAACTTTTGTACTAGATTTTACTCTTAAATAAGTCTTTAACTTTCAACATTGCTGTAAAATAAGTAAGGGAATAATCTATTTTACTAATTGCTATTGTATTGTTTTGGGAGTGAACTTGTGCTGCTGTTGGAAGATTTCCTATTCAGCATTTAATTTAGTAAAAAGAATGTAGAGAAATGCTGAATCAAAGCGAACTATTTAGGTTCTGGAAACAGAAAGAAACATAGTGACCTTTTAAACTGTAAGTGTTCAATCCCATAGCTAAATTTCAATACAATCTGCATTCAGTCCTAGTCATAAAGGTTTTGTTGTGCAGGGTAAACCAGATATATCAGGAAGTCGATCCGTCACACTTACAAACTTCATAGTACTGTCACTACATATTTTACTGCTGTACTTTTCTTTGTAGAAGTCAAGTGTGTAATTTGCGTCATTACTCTGAAAGTAAATTGCTATGGAGGCTTGACACCTGCCAGTGCTGGTATTCATTTCAAGCTGTAAAACGCTACTTTGAAATAAATATTGGGAAGCTCATTACATGTTGTCAGCTGTTTCATCCATGTTAGCATATAATAATATAGCTAAATATTTCTGGATTCTATTTTCTACTAACAAAATGAATAAAACTCTTTATGAATACTCTTCTGTACTTTATAAGTATTTTCTAAAGCTAAGTTCCCCGATTTTTATCAAATTTATACACATACACTATTTTTCCCATATGTTCCTATATGAGAAGCAGGTACAATTTCTGCTTTTATACTTAGAAAGTTCAGTATCCAATTAAAGGATTAAGTGGGCCAAGTCTGACAAGAACTCTGAAAGTGAAATTCCCCTAGCCTCCATTATTTCCAAATTCAGACATAAACTAAATTTAACTGAACTTAGAGACTGCATAGTGCCTGAAGTCAGAAGAACCTAGATTCTGAACCTGGCTGGTTCTGGATAACTCCCAGTCATTTCGGAGGTGTGGAGTGTAAATAGAAGAGGAAATAATTTTTTGCTATTTTAGCGGTTGCATTAGTACTTATGATCATTTCTAACAGGAATGTCCCCTGCCTTGTGAAACATATTTATCTGCTCCATCTTTAGCTAGACTGTGTCTAACTGACTTTAGAGAATCTGGACTGAGAAGTGTCATAAAGAAAATTACATATACAAATGTAATGTATTAAAACAAGAGTGTTTGTAATCACAGGTATTCAGCAGATTATTTCAACTGGAGAGTGTTTATAAATTAGTATCAATTTTCTGCATTGTTGAAAGGATTTTTTTTTTGGAAGGTCGAAGGGAGAATGTGAGAGAAGAAAAACGCTTGTTAGTGTGTTGTGTCCTTCATACTTGTGGTCCCACAAACCAGTTGCCAATTATAGTTAAAAGAAAAATTCTCACTTCCTGCCTCCCCCCCCCCCCCCCCCCCCCCAGCCAAAGGGAACAACCTGAACAACCTGGCAGGTAACTTGTGATCACAGCTCTTTTTCTTTCACCAACTCCAGTCCTAGTGAGTTCACACTTCTTGTCTTAATCTTCACATCTTCCATTCAAATTCTCACTCTCCGACTCCATGCTCCTGACTGCATGGAGTTAGTCTCCCATCACCTCCCATTTCATCAGGGAGGTCAATTTTGAGCCTGTGTCTGATTGTTTAAGTGTTTGTTCTATCTGGTTACTCCTTTCTTTCATTGAACTGATCTCTTAAGTTATTGTTTACTAATGTCTCACTTAAATCCTTTCTCAGGATCTTCTTCTTTCAGGGCTCCTGAAAGTCAAGAACCAGTGCGTGAGAGGGCTAGCTGAAAAGAAACATTTGAGTAGCTGCTGGCCTAAGTCGGGTATTACTCTATATGTCTCTCTCATCCGTAACAATTTTTTTTGTTGTTATAGATTATAAGATCATGAGAAAAAACCACAGTTTAAGGCTTGTTTGTAACACTTCACATATTGAAACCCAGATCTTCATTTCAGCTGCTGAAGTTAACTGTGGCAAAATCGTAAACTGACTAGGCTACCCAAAATGAGTTGATGATTTGTATGTTAACAGGCAGAGTTATGACTAAGTACAAGATTTTCAGCCAAAGGTACATTAAGAATTTGCAAGGAGGGATCTGTGACCTCTGTGAGGGACCTGTCCTGGGCCATGCAGCAGATGCTTTGCTGTGACTTAGAGGGAGAAGCCATGAAAGCAGGTATACAGTATGCTTTGTCCTAGAAATCGTTGGGGAGTCATTCAAATAGTATCAGAGAGCACTGTTGTAGTGAAAGCCCTGAAGCTCTGTACAAGAACAGAAATGGAAACTAGCAGCTCAGAGGCGAGCATATGGCTGAATTTATGTTGGGAGAACACGAAAGAGTCATAGATAAAAGCCTGGGGGCACAGACCTGTCATGCTGAGAATTGTGGCCTCAAGCAGAGGTGTTAAATCAGGGTTCCCAGACTGAAAAATTTTACATCGCCACTGAGACAAATTCAAGCTTCCTGTCCTGATGGAGCCATCTGATGGAAGCTTTGAGCAGGCAGTTGGACCATGATCGTATAAATTAGATCAGATTTTGTGAAGAGGAAATAATGCAGCTGTATACATTTACTGAGTCTTCTTTGGAGTGAAATGTCATGATAACGGATATAGATGCTTTGCAAATTCCTTTGAGATCTAAGCAATTCGATGACAAAATGCTGGGAACAAGATCTGTCTTGTGGTTTGTCTAGACTAGTGTCGTAACTCCAACACGGACAACTACTAGGCATATTAAGGAAGGGAAATTATATATATGGAAAATCTAGTAGGCAGCAGCCAATGATGAAGCATTAACCAGACAACCAAATAAGAATTTTGCTAATTTTGGTAATTAACTGTGCTTGCAGTTTTACATGTACAGCTTGAAGCATGGAATGATAACCACTGAACTTGAGCCTCTTAAAACATTGCATTTGCTTGAATCTGCCTAATAAAGCTACTGCCATTTGTGTCCAAATCAGTTTAATCTAGGCATAAGTCCATGGAAAAAACTCCATATTGTTGCCTTTTCAATCATAAATCAGATAAGTTTGTAATATTTTCTGCTTGAATGTTTTACATGTAGAGTGGTACGAAAATGTTGTAGCTCTTCTGTGTATCCTGTAGATTACACCTGGCTTCCTGAAAGGAAGCTGTCGAAGTAAATGACCAGAATTAATTACCATTCAGTAGAGTAAAAATTAAATAGGAATGCAGAACTCATAGGAGCTCCACAGAGCAATATACTCCTATACAGCTCTCTACGTTATGGTTCATTAGGTGTATAAACAAATCTTTTTCAATACACTTTGGCAGCATCGAAGTAAATTTTCATTTTAAATTAAAATCACATTTGTGAGCTAATATACACCTCAATATCTGAAATAAGCTTATTTTTGTATTGATGCCATGTTATTGACTTAGTTGTCAGTGTGAAATGTGAAATGATTCTATTCACTTTGAATATGAACTTTCTTATACCTCTTCCCAATGCTGCATACCCAAGGGAAAAGAATTCCTTTATTAAGTCTGAAGCCTGAAATTCCACTGCCTCAGCTCTTAAGAGGATTTTAGAAAACGAAGAACCCCGCCTACAAGAGAGCCTGAAGAAGGGAAAAATAGCCAGTTTACAGGCCTTGAGGGATTAATAAGTCTTCCCATATTCCTTGGAATCCCATTGAACTAACGTTACAGTGAGGCCATGGAGACAAAAGTCTTATGCCTTTATTTCCTGATAAAAGTGGAAAATATAATATTTTGGAGAGCAAATAGTATTTTCCCCTGCTTATTTTATCTCTAAATCTCTATGCCACCATTTGTTTTATAGATTGGAAATTCAGAACTTCAGGTTAGCAAATTAATTTACCATATAAAAAATGAATGATAATGGTTTTGACACTGTAATGGTTAGGACATCCTACATGTTGAAAGTACAAATTTCTGTGTTAATGTGGGAGAATTTTGAAAATATTTCTGTAATCTAAAAGTACACTGTGTATGTGCTGGAAAGATTGAAACATATTGTCAAACTGAAAAGGCAGAATAGAAGAATTAAATAATTTATGTCAATGTAGACCACTCATCTGAGAACTGATGTGATAATACTCCTCAAATGTGATTATTTAAAAAGAAATAGTCTACTGAATGCAGTGGAAGGACTGGCTGAACTTCAGTAACCCTGTCTGGGAAGGACAGAAAAGAGGGGGGAAGTGAGTGGATATTTAGGGGGAAAAAAAAAAAGCTTCTGGATAAAAGGACCCACTTTCAAAAATATTCAGGCTAGCCACAATTAGGACACAAATATGAAAGGTTGGGAAGCTGTAGAACAGGCCAGTAAAGGAAACAAGAAAAAAAAGTGTATGAAAAAAAGTTCCAGGAGAAAGACAACGTTTATAGTCCAACAGGAAATGAACAACAAAATCATAGTGCTTGTGAGATGAGTTGAAAGGAGAAAGTGGAGAGCACAGAAGGGCAAGCTAAGATAATGCTCTCACTTTACACAAGCAACAAAATGCAAAGGGTGGTGAAGAAGGAGTATTCCTGTATGCAGAAGTGTAATGGCAAAACTGCGATGTGTGCAGCTATGTGCCCATCTTAGTATGGCAGTAAAAATGGGCAAATTCAGGTATTTTACCTCTGAAGATGGGGCTGCCTTTGAAATTGCCAGACTATATTGGAATGGCTTAAATCGTGCATTTGGGCTGGGTGGCAGACTTGTGACGACAGCTCCTGTGGACTGAGAATTGAACACAAATGGAAGAGCATCATAGGTGCTACTTACACGTGATGGTACCTGATGGTCTGTCTTTGTGAAATGCGTGTAGCCGTTATGTCACCGTTGTGGTTTGCTAGCATTCATATCTGTTTGCACTTGGCTTGTGCAGAGAGAACTGACCGAAGAAGGTACAAAGAGGGCATAAAACACCTGTGCAAAGACTTTTTTTTAGCAAGAAAAGCAGGCAAAGGAGAATAGAGTGTAACACTCCTTATACAGGAAAGTAAAATACGTCAATTTTCACTCATGTTTTGCCATTCTGGCAGGCCTTTGTGTCCTTTGCATACTAATACTCGTTTGATAATACTGTAAGGCTCAATCTTTTATTATAGTAACACATCACATTCACAGAAGTCCTGTTGTGTGGCGTTTTGTTTTTTTTTTCTGGAAATTCCTGAATTACATTATAGAAAGATGAGAAATTTCAAAAGTACTGATGCCAAAAGACGTAACAGCAGATGTAGTTTTAGCTCAAAAAGGAAAAAGCATTGCACAGACCTCTCTGTGAGGGATTATTTGGTATGGTTTTGTATAGTGGCATCTGATTTAAGGCATCAAAGTCTCTTATTGGAGCTGGCCCCAAGTGACTGTATAGAAGTCTGTCTGTCATCTCCCATTAGCATGTGCTAGTTACAAAAGGATGTGGGAATCAACAATGGATTAGAAATTAAATGAAGCTTGGATCTAACGTAAAGGAAATGCCTCCAACTACCAGAGGGTCCTTCCACAGCAAATCAAAGCACCTCTTTCCCATTCCCAGATTTTATGTGTTTTATAGCCATTAAATTATGTCGTTATTATAATCTTAATTTTTTAAATTTAGTGCATTTAATTGAATAGTGCATTCAGTTAATTTAGTGCAACTTTAATGACAGTTCTTTAAAGAAAGCTTTCTGTCAATAACTGTTTTCTTGTTGTTGACAGTGTGAAGTTATTTGAATGTAGCAACTTAAAGTGTACCCTCAACGCTGTCACAAAGCTTTGAGACATTCTTGTATCCAGGACTAAAAGCCAATTCCAATAAAGATTTAGGAGCCAAATCTTCAGAATTGCTTCATTGTAAAATTTTCAGGAAAAATGCTATGTATCTTTTCATAAAATTTAATCTTACAGGTTTCAAACAGAAACATTTAACAATATTCTTAGCAATATATTCTAGCAATTCAATTGTACATATTCAATAGGTTTATAAAACAAATCATGAGGATACATGGTGCTAAATGTCTTCTTTCTACTCGTACTTATAGTAAAAACCATCCATCAAGTCACTGACATCTTCTTCCCCTTCAGTTGAAGTGTGGTGAACCATTTGTTAAAGCGCCAAGAAATGTTTTAAAAATCAAAGGTAAAGACAAGAAGGTCATTCATGGCTATTTACTCCCTACTGAAATGAATACCAGAGAATGTTATCTGTCATGAAATTCCACTTTTGTCCAGAAATACCACTTTTTTAAAGAGACAAGTGGAGAAAATAAGAGAACATGGACATAAACTTAGAAATGGAATGAATATCTGTGTGTTCACATAGATGTTCAACAAATATTTTATTTTTATATATATGTAACGCATATGCACAAACAGCTGTATATCAAAGATATAGTATACAATATGTATCATAGGAAATCCATTAATAATTTCACTAGTATTTGTCTTCATAATGATAAGCCAGATCATCACTCATCGTTTTTCTTTTCTCTATACTTTCTTCTGAAGCCTTTAAAATTTGGTTTTGCCTATCAAAAACGTAGAAATAGAGGTGAGGTCACAAATTGCTAGCACTTATGGATGCAGTGGTGTTTCTTCACATATTGTTTGGCCCTGCAGGTTTGTTTTGCCGATAGGACTGAGAAAGCAAAATCCTTGAAAAATATTCATTAAAATTTAAATACTTTTTCAGGGTCTTGCAAAACAAACATTTTGATCTCTTTTGTTAAAAAAAGAAAACAAATTTTTTGTTTGAAGTGAGGCTGAAATCACTAACTGTTCTGTCCTAAAATTTTTTATATGTCCAGTTGAACTTATGGGAAATTTATATACTAATTTGCCTATGTTATTTTGTCTCTGTTCATGATTTTTCTTTTCCCTACTCCTGTCTAATCCTTAATCTACTAGACATCGCTCCTTTCTCACTGAATATCCATCAAGTGCTGCTCATCTGTCCAACAGTATTATTTTTATTATTATGGACATATTGATCTTGTCTTGAGCTGTGCAAGGGTCAGTATTCTTGATCATTGCATTCTTGATTTAGTCTTTTTGATTCATACTTCGAGATTTTTAAAAGGATTACCCTGCACACATCTTGTATATTGTGTTTTAAAAAACTAAAAATTGAAGAGAAAAAAAAAAAGAAAATTCACCTGTTGCTTCTGCAGAGCTGCCCTGTGCTGTAGTTATCAGCTGCAGTATGCTCAACAAAGATAGGATAATTAATAAATTTAGAAAGGAGTATACTTCAACCTTTATCTTGTATATTAGGATTGCTTCTTAAAAACACCCTACTAAACAGAATATTGAAATACTGAGACAGTCTGAATACACCCTTAATCAACTTTAAACAATCTGCTGACAGGTGGATACCTGTACAGACTGAACCATGTGCTTGCGTTGAGTGATGGGACATAAAAACTAACAAAAAAGAGAATAAATCAGCTGGAGATGGTAACATATTAATAATATTTTCTACTGGGGAATGTTCTCTAGTCTTCGGAGATGCAGAATGTGAATATTATTGTAAATTAAAAAAGAAAGACCCTGAAATAATATTTGGTACATTGTAATTGGTTGTATTTTAAAAATAATTGATTCCCCCCCATCAAATTCTTAAACTTTACAGCTTAAAAAGTCACTTTCCAAACCTCTGAAGTTATAGGGAATCCACAGCTGAGGAACATGTGTTAGCTTATGTGGCAATGAAAAATATCTGGTTATGCAGTTCATACATGTTTGCATTGCCAGGTTCCACGATGGACCTCTGCTTCACTGATGCAGCATCTAATGCACTGCTGGTATGGGAAGACAAATAAAGAAGTGCTAGACTGCTTACCATCAACTGAAGATAGTATGTCATGTGGTGAATGCAAAAGGAAAAAAAAAAAAAAAATCCAAAAAACCAAAGTGGAGGGGAAGGATGTGGTTGATGACAAAATGTGGGTTTGGCCTTAGAGCTTCTCACGAGACTCTGTGAAAACAAAAAGTTCACAAAGGCTTCAGAATGGGCTATAAGTGTTCATGGTGAATAAAAATTCATAGAAGGTTTTTGTATATGTAGAAACTGGCTGGTTCAGGGGTTGCTTGAGCAAGAAGGGCTTGACAATTTAAGATGTGTCCTGTTAAATCTCATTCGAATTCTTGTGCATGATGTCTGATAATTACTTTTTATCAACACACAACTAAAATGGAAGGCGTAACCTGGGTTTAGAGGACTGCAGGCTTCTTTTTATTTGAACTCTAAATACCAATTTTCTGTGAAACTTTACCATTTTGATTTTATATGTTTGCAGTCAAGAATAGTGTGATTAATTCCTAATAGGTAGCTGCTGGCAATAGAGGAGTTTATGTTCTGTGAAAAGTGCGGGTATTCAATACAGACCAGCCATCAGTGATCACACTTCAACAAAAAGAAGCTGGAAATTACTGTCTGCCTCAGAAAAAAAGCTTGATTTGTTTAGGAAATGAATTGTCTAATTTGCACTGGCAAATATGGATGGATGCAGCTGTTGTACAATCGTGCAAAATGCATTACTGATTTTAGAGAAGAATTGTGTAAGTTTATACCCCAAATGCTGTTTCAAACACACAAGCATAATGGGAAATAGTTAAAGAACTTAATGTTTTTCTTTATTGCTGCCTTTGCCATTTGTATCTAAACAGACTACTTTTCAGACAGAAATGTAGATTTTCATTTACTAGCATGTTTACAGTAAAGTTTGTGGTAGGTATACAGATGAATATGGATATTTAAAGATTTCAAATGCGTATATTACTTTTAAGGAGTTTTCATATGAAATTAGAACTATGATGTTGTTATTAGAAGGGACTTCATATTATTTGATTTATGAAATCTTTTTCTAAAGTCAAAAATGACAGCCATATAAAAGAAACTTTAGTGAGTTTGCGCATGTTCAAGTGGAGTTACAAATACTGTAAGAGTGTTATCAAGCTGCAGACAGATAAGGAAATGGTGACAGTAATGATTCTGTGACTGCCTTCCAAAATCTTTGTGGCTGACCGTCTTGAGACACTTTCCATGTCCCTCTGAAAGCTCAGAGTAAAGGAAGGCGAGGCAAGACAACAAATTCTGCTGTATTCCAGGGCTCTGCTATAGGGCTAGACGGAGTTTAGGGTGCTTAGTAGCTTTAGCGCAGGGGACTTGGCAATCCAGCCTTGGCTGTGTTCCTCTGCTAAAACGTGTTAGGGCCACCACTGTGCATGGCAAATGAAGGGTAGGATCAGGGATATGCAAGCAACTCTGGGATTGCCCTCTAGCTTCACACTGTTTTTTGCATTAATCAAGAAATGAACAGCTGTTTTTGCCAACTGCACTCCTAGGGATTCAGGGACACCTGATATGCACTGCGAACAGTAAACAAAAGAAGAAACCATTACAAAAATCGTTGGGGTTTTTTGGTCCTTCACTGCTTGCCTCTTAAGTGTCTGCACAGACGAAGGACCCTCAGCTAAGTATTACAGCTGTTTAAAATTCCAGTGTTTTCCAATCAACCCATTGTTTTCTAAAAAGGTTAAAGAATAATTAGAACTTCAGGTACATGGAACAGAACAAAATGCAAGGCTTATGGTCTTCACAGAATGCCATGCTAACATGGCATGGTCAGTACTATATTGCGTTGGTGCTTAAACTAATACGTTTGAGTTTCCTCAGGCAGCACAAGGCCTTTGCCCTTGTAGGCAAGCTCTTTATTTATTGATGACTTTTTACAAACTGCAACAAGCATTTCATTCAGGAAAATAATAATTAAAAAAACCCACACATACTCTGTAGCAGTGTGACATTTATTCTAGCAGAAATTCAGCTTTTAATAAAACCTTTGATCCGATATTTAAAAAGGAAACCACTGTTCAGTGAACATTGTACACTGCCCTTTTGTGAGCAGGGACACTACACCAATGAATGCATTTCACATGCATTTGTGTCCTCTTTACCCTTATACATACTCAATTCCCTCCTTGTTTTCCCTCCTACTTGCAATTCTCTCCAGCCCCTGACTGCAGTGTAACCACGTCCTTCTGTCCTGTGCCCAGTTCTTTCCCTGCTATACCAAGAGGGCTTTGGATACTCAGGAGATGGACCAGGTTCACTCTTATTGTAATACTGAGGGGAGTGTGGTGGAGAGCAACGGATTCGTAGAAACAGAATAAGTGAGGTGACAGGTTGGGCTCTGAAAGGCACAGAATACCGCACAAACCAGAATTAATAGGAATGGACACTGAACTGTAGGGCTGCGGGAATCACAGAAGCACACTCCAATCCTGCTGCCTTCCCCAGGGCAGGGTCAGTAACACTTCCTAACAGCTGTCCTGGCAGATGTGTTTCTAACCTATTTCAAAGACTTTCAGTGGTGGTGATTCTCCAGGCAATGTATTTCGGTATTTAATTGTTCTTGCAATTTAAAAAATTACTAAGCCCGAATCATGCTTGCTATCTCTTGTCCTATGCAAAGTGGATATAGTTTTATTCAGTATATTTTTCATACAACTATGTAATGTTATGCTTTATGTATGCATTTGTGAGGATTTTTTTATACCTATATGTCTGTTTATAAATAGTTTATTTGACCTTTTGTTACAGTCTGTTTCAAATATTTCCTGTGCATTCCATCTTGTATTTGGAATCAGGAGAAGTTCATGACTTAGGGCAGCCTATATCTTAATATTCTTTCTTCATAATGAGGGTTTTTTGCTTTGCTGTATTGGTGTGTTGGGGTTTTTTAACCTTTACTTCTTTAATTTTTTTTTTTTTAAGATTCTATGAACTTAACTCATTTTCACATTAGATTTCCTTGAAAACTTACAACAGATTCAATAAGTTTACTGAAAACTTTATTGCTGAGTGAAGTTCATTGTTTTCGTTTCTCCGTCCTTCTTCCTATCCCAGTCACCACGAGGTAATATTTCGTGGTCATTGTGACCCCAATTGTCAAATTATGTTTTTATATTCTCATTGTGATACTCCTGAAAGTAAGAACCAAATACAGACGGTGTGTTTACACTTTCTATATCAAGGACTCTTATAGTAGTAAAACAGCTTAAAGGACAAGTTAGGTACTGTTTAATTTTTTTTCCTCAAAAAATGTCATGATAGTTATAATTTTGCATTATTACCAAGATGGATATTATGCATTTTGCCAGAAAAGCTCATACTCAATAAAATAAATTATTAAGCAGATGAGATATTGGATATACTTTTTTAATAATACCAGCTTGGTCTTGTCAAGTCTTATAAGTAAAATTGTCTCAAAAAGGAAAGGCAGACTTTCATAAAGATTTGGTATCACACTGAATATTTTTATAGTCTTCATGAGTAAAGACAGCAAATTTTCACGTGTTCTAAACCTTTTCAGGCAATTTTTTTTTTCTTTCTTTTTCAACATTATCCGTAAGTTAAATACATAGAGTAAACTAAATAAAATATTACTCAGAGCAGCTCTGTTACCATCTGATTTTGAGCTTAATCTTGAATGACATACTATAAGCAGTAAGAACTAAATCACATGAGAATCAATTAATTGGCATTATCAAGAAGGCTGTAAAAATAATTACTAAAGCAGAAGTCTTTAAGATTTTGAAGCATTGCACTACCTGGAACACAAGCAGCAGGCAGCAGAAATTCTATAAACCAGGAATTTTGCCAAACCTTCTCAGGCTGAGGTCCAAATGAGATTTTTTTTTTTTTTTTTTTTTTTTTAACCCAGCCAGATTTTCCATACTGAACCAAGGAATTGCAGCCCAGCAGAGTCCTAGGAGCCCTTGCATACACTTCATTGCAAGTGAATGCCTGTCTTTTTTTTTTTTAATGGTGTCTGTATTAGATAACAACAAAAATGTATGTTGACAGAAAATAAGATGTGAAAATACTGGAAATGGTCCTTGCATAACACAATTTATGAAGTGATATGCATAATGTACAAACTGAGGTTTTGGTGCTGCAAAAGTTTACGTACGTTATTAACATTATGTACATGAGTAATTCCTGAAGGATCAGATCCTAGAAGTCTCACTCAAGTCACTATTATTTGAATATGTTTATGACTGTAAGACTTAGCTTGCTTATCAGAAAAAATGAAAGCACATTAACTTCCGAAGGTCTATAACAAAAACATTGCTGTTTGTTTATTATGATGTTCCTGTAAGCATTTGTTTTCATAATGCCACAGAACAGTTTCCTTCATTTGACAGTCTCATCTCAGCACACTTACACGAGTCCATGATTTAGACTTAGTTGTCACTGATATGCTTTATCCATTATGCTGAAATTCCAGAATAATCCCTAAACCAAAATTTAATCATTCTTTGTGTTAGCAGACCTATAATTGTCTCAAAAATTTACCAAATGGATTAGGTGATTACAGTTCTTAGTTCTAGGTGAGCAAAGGGAAGTCATGCAGCAACAGATAAGAGAAAAAAGAAAAAGGAAAATCTATATGCAGCGTGACCTTAGTGAGTAGATCATGATGGCTGAAATTATGTCCTGACATGATAAATGGGTGAATACTGGCCTGTTCTGCCATGACTGCTGGGGCAGAGGTCATTCACACAGTAATGACCGGGACAGTGCTATCCGTGGCGGGGGGGGGGGAAGAATGAAAATAATTCTTAATGCGTTTGTAACCATTCTATAAAAAAGCAGCCTAAATAACCACAGATTTGATCACTAGTTGCAACTGAATCTTTCTGAGAACTTTTCATGTTAGTTTAAATAAAATTATGGAGTAAAAAAAAGAAAAAAATCTTTAAATGAAAACCAAACCTGATTCACCAAATGTGAGCCAAGTTGTTCAGATATGTAGCTTCTTTCTGCTGCAGCTTCTTTGGAAAGAATTACCCAGATAGAGAGTAGAGATAGATTTTACTATGACATGTAACTGATGAGTGACGATTTATTTCAGTGCAGAAGATGATTCGTGGTTTTGACTATAAAAAGGGCACATGTGGCCTTGTATACTGGCAGCATTCATATGCCCAAGATACAAAAGTGTTCATTGTAACCACACTGATTTAAATGTGATTTAAGTGAAAATTTTTTACTCGTGGGAGGAGGATGTGGGTGTATGAGCCTGTATGCGTGTGCTTGTGAGAGTAAGAGCTGCATGGAATAATGAATAGCACAGAAAAACATTTTTGTCAGAATAATGTAATTTTCTCTCCACACATTCTTGGTACAAAGCTGACTTCAAATACCTGAATTATAGAAGATTCTTACCCAGAACTACATTCCAACAGGTGCTGTGGATCAGGTAAAATGATTTAATTGCTACTCTTTCAAGTGGGGGCAGGCAAGCAGTCATACAGCAGGGCAGAGTGTCAGGGAGCAGCAGTCTGTAAGATTCCCGCTGGGGAAGCCTGTGATGTGAGGAAGTCCTTCAGAATGTGTAACCTGACTCTTGTGTCTTCCTCCTATAACTCCTGAAACAAAACCCAGGGGAAAGTTTTAAATCAGCTGTCTTTACAGGTGAGGGATACCGTTCTCTGAAAACCTCTATCGGATTGCAGACATAAAACCACCAGTCTTGGCCCAGTTTGAGGCTAATGTGCATGGCCAGAGGAGAAACATCACCTGGGTCCTGGTGGTGGCTCTGCATATTAGATTCAGGCTTTTCTGTATGAAGAAACAGCAGCTGAAATAAGCCTGGTTCAAACCAAGGTATGCTTTTCATACAGTTTGAAAGAAGTGTCTTTAAAATGTCTCATCAAGGGAGGGCGGCTTTGGCAAATACAGGTTGTCTGTGGATTCAACAGCAAAGTCTTCTCCTCACTCTCACTTATTTTTTTAATTGCAAAACTGGTTGGTTTGTTTGTTTGTTTATGGTGGTGATGTCGTTTTCCCCTTCTCGCAAGTAGTGTATTAAATTCTAGTGACTTGCTAAGGAATAAATTCATGACCCCACCAATACAATCTGCCTAGCCCTCTTGAACTCGAGAAAGTTTGGAGTACTCAGTTCCAGGTCCTCCTTCAGTAGCCATAGAAACAGTCATTGCCTAAAAAATTACATGTTTAACTATTCACATAAAAAATGCAGCCTGTCAATCTTCTCTGTCCATGGGATCTGTTTTGGCCATCGTCTGTCAGTTGCCGGAGGGCCAGGAGCATGGCTCAGCAGCAGCACAGGCAATATTCCCTTGCACAAGCTGCGACAGGTCAGGGTGAATGGTGACTTTCCAGCAGCCCTGGCAGATCTAATTCATCATGAAATCTGTTAATTTGTGGAATCATCTTTCTAGCTCCGTTCCTGAGGAATACTTAAAGCATGTCAGTGCAAGACATTAGAAAACAGAGTCTGAGGAGGTTGTTAATCATATGACCAATAATTTGGTAATGCTGATGTGTTTTTTTTTATTATTTTTTCAAGCATTAGCAAGCCTAGATGGAGCAGGAACACCCCTAGGGTGTAGGATAACTCCACACATTGGCGGGACGGGGCCCAGCAGTGCCTATGGCGGTGAAGAGCAGCGATAGGCAGATACTCAGTGACTGCTCGACCCCACAGTTTTGCTGCTGCCTCCGTGGCAGGCCACAGACAACCTGCATATGTGCAGCTTCACCTGCAGGACTTGGGCATGGAAGTTCTGGTGAGGCTCGAGCCCATCCTAGCAAGCCCTTTTCCGTGTGAGAGGCAGGTCCATCCTATGTGAAGAGCGGCTTCAGGGCCACTCTTGGCAGTCAGTGTGTGAACGCTTGCTCCCAGGCACTGTATCTGTGTGGTGTGTGCAGCTCTGAGGCTCCTTGTCAGAGCCACCCGCCCTGCAGGCAGCGAACCTTGCAGGAGGATGTAAGTAAAGATACAAAGAAAGCCCAAGGGGTTGGTGTATGCAGCCCAGACCTTTCATGCTCGGAGCAGTGCAGTTGCAGCCACTGAAATAACAATTCTATTAACAGACTAATTTTTAGTGAATGAAGATAATTTTTAGGATTTAGACTACTCAGCTTATGTACCAAGTAAGAGCCATCGCCTCTGGCTGTAGACGTTGTGCTTAATCATCTTTCAGATAAATCTTTTCCTTCAGTTTGTGAACTGGAAATCACTAGAGGCTGGGAGGGTGTTCTGGGAAGATATCACTGCATGCTTGCCCTGTGCTGACACTCTTCCCTAGGTATTAGCGTTTGGCCGCTGTTGTAAGTAGGATACTGAGCTAGACAGACTTTTTGATTTTACTAGGTACTTCAGTCTTAATAATCTTTAGCGATGAACAGAACAAAAAGAATACTGGCAGTTTGTTAAGTTAATTCATTCCAAACATACAAGTATTTTTATATCATTTTACATGCATTCCTTGTTCAGTGTGGTCTATTTCATTCAGTCTACACATATGCATCAGGCAGTGCTGCTACATAAAGTAAGCCCCCAAAAGAAAATAAGACCACTTTCAAGTGCTGTGCTTTTTTTTTTTTTCAAGCTCTGTCCTGCATTTATCAAAGACTCTCAAGTCAGTTCTAGATTTTTCTCCTTTATGAAAAGAAATTCCAAATTTCCTCATTCCTAGTGTCTAAAGGTATGCTTGTTTAAAAAAAAATAAATAGAATCTTTCTCTTAAAATTTTATTAGGTAACCACAGATTAGTGTCTTGAGATTTTAGTTTTATTACTAATATTTATTATTCCAGTCTGCTTTGAGTTATCCATGACAGCTTATCTAGGTTGTAGATGTACAAGCTAGATAAATACAGAGACACTGAACTTGATGCCTGCAACCTGGATTATTGGCTTAGGCACTCAACAAACATGTTTATAGTTTTTCTACAAAGTTACTGTCAAAGAGCAGCCTAACAGTTTTTGCTCAGAAAGGAGCATAAACTAATAAACCCAGTGAGACATGGGTAGCACAGTGAACTGCACACATGACCATCCGAGATCTCCCTGCCCATGGCCCCGATCCAATGGAGCTGGGGGCATGGAGGAGCAGCTTTCCCATGGCTGCCTGTAACACTCCTTAATGCTCCTGATTCCAGGAACGCTTGTCGTATTCTTTCACAGGGAGACAGCTCACACCCCATTTTGTGTCTAGCCAACAAACCTGTCTCCTCCCTGAACATTAATCTTGGTGAATCACACTCTAAAAGGACTGTTTGCTCTGTAGGAAGCTGGTCAAACAAAGAGAAATCTTTTTTGATTTTGGCTCAGGATGGTCCGGGTTTCACCTGGACTGACCGAGTGTGAGCTTGTCTCTGTCTTCTGCTCCTCTGTGTTTTTCTATTCCAGATGGTATCCCAGATGTCCAACATGACTGTATGTACCAGAGAGGTGACAGTATTTGTGTTACTGTTCAGTTAGATATTTGGGGTGCTTTCTCAGAGGTGTGAAGATTTTTTAGTGTCAGGAAGAGACATAACTAAGGAAAAAGAGGGATCAGACAGAATCAAAGGAGAATATGTGCTTAGGTAAGTTATTCAGAGCCAACCAGAGAATAGAACTGAAGCTTTAATAGTCATTGTCCTGGGGAATTTTTTAAAAAAGCAACATCATTGCAGAGTAGAATGGAGGATGTACGAGACTATACTAGATGAGGACTAGAGGAGAGATCATAAAGTCGCTGGAAGACTGTTGATCTGCAGTTCTTTCTTCTTAAATATGGGAGATGTGTGGGCTCCAGACTTCAAATGGTGCCCATAAACATGAAAGAGTTTTTCCCTACACTTAAAAAGAAGAAGCTTTTTTCTCATGGCATTCTTTTCTGATGTTTAGATATGTTAGGGAATTTTCGTGGATGCTGTGTGTGATTTCTGTGCATGTGTAATTTCCTCAAGTTTAATGGCTTTTTTTTTGAATGGAATACATAATTCCATCAGTTGTTTCTAAGTCTCTTCATGTTAAGAAGACATTTTCAGTTTGGTCTGTGTAAGAAACCACCATATTGGAGCACAAACTGAACTTTATGCTAAAGGTTTGTTGTGGCACTGAAGGTTTTCTGTGCACTTTTAAACAGATTTAAGCCTATAAAATTCCAGGTTTCAGATTTTTCAAAAGCTGCTTACTGTTCTTTGTACTGATAGCAATAGAAAAATTTTCGGTTTAAGTGATTCTGAATGAAAATCATACCCTATTCAGATCCCAAAATGCATGAGGCAGCTCTTATCTACAATTGCAGGTACATACAATGTAAAATTACTATCAGTGTGCTTAATAGTAGACTGTCTTTCAAGGCATATTTATCAATAAAATATATGGAAGTGATACATTTTGTTTAAATGTTTCCAAGTAATGTCAGACACCCAGAGATTTCAATGGAATTATTATTTATTTATGTGTACGTTAACTAATAAATGACCCATTACCATATAAGCAGTCTTCCAGAAAAAAAAAAATTCTAAAGTAAAAAGAGCTCTGATATTTATCATTCTAAATGATAACAAATGGAACCCTCACTTTATTTTAATAAGTTAATACTGTCATGTGCAAACCTCCGTATATACCTTGTATAATAAAATAGCTGTCACTTTTGCGTGTGGAATTAGGTACATGGTGATTATATAAAAATGAACGTTCTTCTGATTCTAAATGTGAAAAGCTGACCTTTTAAAAACACTTTAACAACTTTTAGTGTTATCATAAATCTTACCAATTCTTTAATGTTGCAGTTTTTTGGTTGCATATATTACACTAGTTCTTCTGCTAGTCAACTTTTGTTACAGGGAAATTTGGGCCTGGGGCCAGGTAGAGCTTTGGAGAGCTTTTAAGTCTGAGAGCCTGTTTCACAGCTGGAAAGCTCCCCAAAGTGAAGTGATCCCAGAAGAATATGTTTCCCATTACCCAAATCTCTACCAAATCATGCCTTGTAGCTCTAAAATAATTAAGACTTTGGAAGCCTCAAGAGGTCTTTTTTGATCCATGAATGAAGTTACCCCAGGTTCAAATAACTAAAACCTGACTCCCTCTTAACCAATGAAACACAAAACCCCTCCATTTGTCAATGTAACATAAAGAGAATGCTCAAAAATGTCAGAGCCTTTACGCTTTAATGGATTCAACCTCGGGACATGTCAGGAGTTTTGATTGCAATTGTTGAAGATCAGGCTGAGGTGTCTGTGCAAGTCCCTGGGGCAGAAGAGTTAATGTCCTATAAAATATGATGTAAAAAGACATGTTGCTTTATTTTGAAGCTTGAATGATGATGAAATCGATAAAATCAGAAGAAACTCTGTAAGTAATACAGTCTTTTGCAGAGTAAGAACATGGTGGCTCATTTCAAGAGGTGGGCCACTGCTTCTGCTAAAAGAATAAGATAGGAAATAGATATTTATTGGAAAATTTAGCGTGCCAAGGTATTATGAAGCCTTTTATTTATTTTGTATTCAATTAAAATGATACAATGGCTATGGAAAATATCTTACTGAGAAAACATGTAGAGCTATCAAGAGGTAATACTGAGAAACATTTCTAGATTCACTGGAGGAAGAAATTCACTGCCAGGATTTTGCTGGAAAAGAAACAGGATAGGGTTAATATGAGTATCCTAATTTCACTGAGTTTCAAATAGAGAAAAAGACGATATTCAGAGGCTATGACTCCTACAAGATGAAACTCATAGGAAACATAATAACAACAAAACTTACTTTGCATTTCTTTATGTATTTATTATAAAAAATCAACACTTTAAAAAGTTTATTAGAACCTGCTGTGGGGTGATGCAACGTCAGTGTAGCTTCTAGTCTAGTTCTAAAGTCTGTGACTTCAAAAAGTGGAAAATTTTGCAGGAAGATAACTTTTTAGAATTTATTCCTGTGTTCTTGTGCCTTTTTAGTGATTTGTGCATAGCTGAAAAAGAAAGTGCGATATGTATTTTGAGGAGACAACTAATGTCACTTGGGCATCTGAGAATTTAAATGTGCTCACAAATCAGCCATTCATATAAATTTAATAATGCTCATTTGTAATTGTTGGGGAAATTTTAATCCTGAAAAATCTGAGAAGTAAAAGTGTATTCCTTACTTGAAACTTTTGTTCTGAAACCAGTCTACTGGCTAGGTTTTCTGATGTGTAATAGGTGGTATTAATTTCTTATACTTCCGTATTTTAATACAGTATAAACACTATAGTACTTTAAGTATTCATTTAAACAGCAAAGCTGTAAGGAAGTTAATCAAATAGATGGGAGGTATTTGCACATGTTCCCTTTAGTATGTGCATATTTGTGGTTGGACTACCTACTGGATGATGACACTGAAATAAAAGTGGCTAAAACAAAACTGCGTGTTAAGTTGGCCAGTGTGCCTTATTTCTGGCTACATGAAAGTATTCTTTTCTTCGTATGTTCCCTGCTTAGAACCTCTTTTGGACGAAGAGATACCAGCTGATGGAGATTTTTTTGCAAGTACAGAATCACAGAATCACAGAATGTTTGAGGTTGGAAGGGACCTCTGTAGGCCATCTAGTCCAACCCCCCTGCCAAAGCAGGGTCACCTACAGCAGGCTGCACAGGACCTCGTCGAGGCAGGTCTTGAATATCTCCAGAGAAGGAGACTCCACAACCTCCCTGGGCAGCCTGTTCCAGGGCTCCGTCACCCTCAGAGGGAAGAAGTTCTTCCTCATGTTCAGCTGGAACTTCCTATGCTTCAGTTTGTGCCTGTTGCCCCTTGTCCTGTTGCTGGGCACCACTGAAAAGAGTCTGGCCCCATCCTCCTGACACCCACCCTTGAGATATTTATAAGGTCCCCTCGCAGCCTTGTCTTCTTCAGGCTGAACAAGCCCAGCTCCCTCAGCCTTTCCTCGTAGGAGAGATGCTCCAGTCCTCTCACCATCCTCGTGGCCCTCTACTGGACTCTCTCCAGTAGCTCCTCATCTTTCTTGAACTGGGGAGCCCAGAACTGGACACAGTACTCCAGATGGGGCCTCACTAGGACAAGAGTAGAGGGGAAGGAGAACCTCCCTTGACCTGCTGGCCACACTCCTCTTAATGCACCCCAGGATCCCATTGGCCTTCTTGGCAGCCAGGGCATGCTGCTGGCTCATGGTCAACCTGTCGTCCACCAGGACACCCAGGTCCCTCTCCACAGAGCTGCTCTCCAGCAGGTCCACCTCAAGCCTGTATTGATGCATGGGGTTATTCCTTCCCACGTCCAGGACCCTGCATTTGGCTTTGTTGAACCTCATCAGGTTCCTCTCTGCCCAGCTTTCCAGCCTATCCAGGTCACACTGAATGGCAGCACAGCCTTCTGGTGTATCCACCACTCCTCCCAGTTTTGTGTCATCAGCAATACTGTACATACAATTATGTTCACCTCATGAATGACCAATGTTCCATCAACTGGCAGCACCTCCACACACTGGTGATGGACAGCTAAACTAGATTGGTGGCTAAAGGATTTACAACCTCAGGAGAGACTATCTGAAGCAGCTAAATATAAATTTGCCATTAAAAATGCTTCCTTACACTGGAAGTACCCAGACTTCAGCTGCTTTGCTTGCTCAATGCTGCTGCAGTCTGAGGATGCCTAAGTCTGGTAGGGACCAAGACAAAGTTCACCTGTCTATACCACGAGAACCCTAATTCCAGTATATTTTTACAGGATACTGTCATGGCACTGACAGCTTCACGTTCCCTTCAAGATGCCGCAGCAGTTGTTTTGTTATAGTATGCACACTGCTAGTACTTCTCCCTCTTTCCCCTGAAGTATAGAGGCTAGCAAAGACAGAAGTTTTTCAGGAAGCGGAAGAACCAGTGCATTTCTTTTTTTCTGGCTGAAGAGACAAATATACATCTTCTACCTTCCAGACCAGTACCTGAATCAGACTTTCTTTTGTCTGGTGAATGTCCTTTTGATGCAAAATTGTGTGTTGAAATTGCATAAAAAGTAACAAAAGCAAGACTGGAATTGAGATTTCTCAAGTCGGTGGTCTATAGAGTCATGTTCACCTCTTTGGGTAGATGTTTTCTCTCATTTCTTAAGTCTTGTAGTGAAAGAGTGTTTCCCTTTTTCGGTATAGATTTTAGTGTGGCAGTTGGAGCATGCGTAAGAGTGGATGTGGATATGAACTCCCCTGAGCTAAGGAGAGAATTGAAATAATCTTCCTAAACAATTTATCTCGTGACTTTGTAATAAATTAATTTTTTGGAGGGTGGCTTTGTAAAAGCTTGGTACAGTCATCACCACCTGCTTGTCTGACTACATTTTAGAAAAAGCGAATCCTGCTCAGCTCTTTGAGGCACCCATTTGTTGGGTCCCTCACTTTAGGACATGGGCTTGAATACCTGACCCTGGAGGGTATCATACTATAGATCATCAGTTAGGTCCAGAAGTGTTCAGTTGCACTATAAGTGCTTATGGTCTGGGAAAAAAAGGTGGGTTTTTTGTGATTGCTGGTTGCAGTTCCCTGTTTGGTGTCCTAGCCCTCTTGGACTTCCTTTTGAATATCTTCATTTTCCTTGTATGTGTATAAGGGGTCTTAAGCATCTATGTAGAGTGAGTGACCTCTGGGTTACAATTTCTTAGCAGGTGCTTAAAGTTTAGTTATTGCACTGTGGATCTTGCCCTGGGTTACATTTGAACCTGTGACCCAGAGATGTAAAGTTCCATGTTATATTTCCTGTCGTCTGTGTCAACCAGCTCCACCAAACATATTCTTATTGGTTCTAAAAATGTATTGCGTATTGACTGCTGACAGGTTAGGCTCTTTTTGTCTGGTTGCTTCACATATTACCAAGGTTTGTACATCAGACCTGGCAGTGTTATTTTGTGCTTAATGCTAGTCTTATGCTTATATTTCAGGATTAAAGTGTTCCAGAAAAAATAGCTGCAATGTAATTAGATTTATTGTTACATTCTCTAATTTTTCCATTCTTCACCTTTAAAACTGGAGGCCTGAAATTTTCAGCTGGTGTGAATTCCTTTATTAAAGTCCTTTCCTTCTAGAGTTCCTTTGATAAATTATCCTTCTTCTTCAATGTGAAAAGAAGTGCATTGATTTGTGCTTTGAGATTGAATGGATTAAATTTGACTTTAGCTTTTCATTTGTTGCATTAATCATATTTAACGAAAGACCTACATAGACAATATGTTTATAAGGACTGGATATTAACCATGCTGTTTCCTGTACTATAGATAGCTGACATTGTCCGTAAGCAGCCAATTTTATTTTACTTTAATGTTACAGTGTGGGAAGGCTGATAATTAAAATCTCTCATGTTCTCATATTGCAGGAACAGTGTGCTGTATTTATACCAATATGAGAAATATTTATGCATCCAGCTATTGGCAAAAAAGAGTGTTTTCTTTTTTTAAAGAAAAAGATGAGCGGAATGGGTGGTTTCTGGATGAGAACAATTAAACATATTCTCCATGTGCTGAGTTAGAAGTACTGAATTTATAATTTGAAGAGTTATATGAATAATATAGAATGCTCATGAATCACATTCCCAAATAGAGTTGGATTAACATTTTGGTACTTTCATAATTATATGGAACAGTATTTGCATTATTTATGGCTTTAAATGCTACAGTTCGCAGTTCTAGTACATCTTTAAAAGCAATGTTGGTCTGAGGAGGGACAACGAAGTGGCATATTCTTTGATTTGTTTCTAGAATAGAAATGGCTTGGTTATGCATGTGTATTTTTATTTTCTTCTTGTGTTTCTTCCTCTTTCTCCTCCATTTAGCCTTTCATACCTACATGAACAAACACACTTCCACAATCAATATTTCATTGTCCTGACTCTCAGCATCATTCATATTCCTTTCATTCCTTTTCCCCAATGCACACTTGCTCACTCTTATAACAAAAAACATGCATTGTGGTTAGGCGGCAGAGGTCAGCACTAGTCTTGCATCACAGGTCGAATAAGATCACTTACATTCTTTATCAGGGTCATTTCTTCTCCCTGGGTGGGATGTGAACTTTTCTTTTTCTTAGAGAGGAAGCAGCGCAGATGTTCACCACTCCTTGTTCAGAATTTCTGCTTCATGATCTACCATCATCTTTCATGTAAACTTCCAACACAACAAGGCATGAATCACCCATAACTTATCCTACTAGTTATGTTCAATATTCCAACAGCAAAGTAACTGCACGGTGTATTTAAGTACACTTGTGATGTATGTAAAAATTTAATAGTATATTTTTTAAGTTATGAGATCCCTCCAACATTCGTAACAAATATTTTTAAATTTTTCAGAGTGTTTATTTCTGAATTTTCAGAGACATGTATTTTACTGCTGCATATGATTTCACACTTCCTAATATAACTTGACTTAATGTTGTAAATATTATTTTTGTTCCTTTTTTGCAATGTTTATGCAAAATAATAACATTTAGATTGAATGATTCTGCTTAAAAATGTTTGCGTGTTTTGTGATAATTTTTCTCTAGCTATAAGTAAGCTCTTTGGCCATTTTTTCAGCTGTAGAAAGGCAATGTTACTAGTATTTCTTATTATGCTTGTGTTTTATTGATTACAAAGGAAATAGGGTATTAATTATGCCTTTACCATTGAGTATTCTTGTTTCATGGACGAATGAGCTAACACACAAGAAGTTCTGTTACTAATCTTCCCATTCGTGACTGATTTTTTTTGCCAGTGTGTGTCAACAACATCCCACTTCTATAGAGTTTTATGTCATAAAAATTTCCTAGAAGATATGTTATTCTCTATTCTTTTTATTCCATCCTTACCCTTTTTGTTCCCAAAAGTTGGAACAGGAAACTAACAGTATGGGGGGGGGCGGGACCCACACCAAAACCAACACCACAGCAAGCCTTTTTTGAGAAGTTTCAACATTTCAGATGCTTTCTTGCACTTTTTAAGAAGCGTTTGTTTTTGTTGGTTTTCCTCCAAAACCAGTAGGTGTTCCTTGCTATACTTTTCACTTGCTTTAGAAAGGAATATTTCCTGTTTGTTTTGAGGCATCAGTACAACTGATGAGCCCTATGGGTTCTCTTTCGAGCGCCTGGGTGATAGAGCTCTGTCCACACTAGAAGGCGGTGCAGCGCAACAGGAACTGATCTCTAGAGCAAACTGGTTGAAGCTGAAGATCTTTGTCTACTCTGTACATGTTTTGCTTTGACCTGGCTGTAGCCTGGCCTGTGGCCTGAATGCCCAACAGCGGCTGGAGGGCGTTAGGTGTGCTGCCAGAGGGCATCTTCCAGTCGAGTTTCACTCCAAAGGAATCAGTTCTAACAGTCCAGAGCTGCAGTGTGAACCAAAGCTCAGTAAGCGGGGATGACCAGGAGATTCGCTTGTAGATTATACTGACCTCAAATAAGACACTGTGGTAAATGCATCCCTTGCACCTTAGCATCTTTTTACATACAGGAGAAATTCAGTGTTTATAGCAAATGAGGGCAGAGTCGTTTCCCCCTCCCCGCCCCCTGCTTATCAACACCCAGCTGAGTTTGTAACCTTACATTCTCGTATGTTCTGTCTCCAGGTTGGTTTGTCCCGTCCAGCAATCAGGCACTGAGGAGCTTAGTTTCTTATGCTATTTTAAAGGCCTTATCAAACAAATTAAGAGTTTTGGTTTAGGTTTTGAATGAGCGAGAATTTCATTCCTTAACTGGCTATTCACAGAGAAAACAAGGAGAAAAATAAGGATCATGGGAGGCTGACTTTACTTCTGGGAAATGACATCCTGTACAGTTGACCCCAGATCTGAAAAGTACTGACTTGTATAACAGGAATAATTAGGTAAGGTCAGTTTACTGACTTAACAGCACCACCCTACGTTATTATTGTTTGTGTTACAGTAATACCTACACGTCTGCTAAGGTTCACCATCCCGTCATGCTGGAACAGTCTCTTTTCTACAGTCCAGGGACAGGACAGAACTTTATGAGTAGGTAAGAGGGGGAAAAATGGTCAATCAAACAAAGATTCCCAATTCATTTTACAAAAGATGCAGTAGTTGTAACATAACTCATTGGAAAGGTGTTGGAACAGGCTGGGTGTCAGAGTGGTTGTTGGTATGAACAGTGCCAGGCAAACAGTATTTTTCAGCATTTGCATGAACACATTCTTAAAATTGCTCTCTTGCTTCAAACCACCAAATAAAGCAGGGTACGTGTATTATATGTTGGGAAATATGTGCGAGTATTTTCAGGTACAAAGGGTGTGTGTGTGTATGTAGGGATCTTCCCACAGTGGAACAGCTGTTTTGCTGAAGGTATCTCAGTGGGGTTACTAACTCAGGCACTAACTCGGTTTATGGATATTATCATTTAAGCTTTGATCTTATAAAGCCTGCTGTCGCTGTATAAAATAGTGTGAATGTGCCCTGTATGAATTAACTGTGATGTTCATGTCACAACAATATGGCACACTTACTTCACATAGATGCTTCTTGACAAAATGCCTGTGTGTGACTTTATTACTTAGTGTTTCCCTAACATGACATGGAAGGTTACAGTGGACTCAAACTTGCCCAGCAATGGCATTTTCTTTCAGGCCAGTGTTTCACCTTAAAGCCACATGTAAATGTGAGCCATCAACTTTATATTTTTACTCCAAACCTTGTAATATTTTTTTAAATTCCCAGGGTTGCACATTGCACACTCTTATCGTTTGTATCTAGTTTTAAAGAGATAATTCTTCATAAATTATCCTTCCTAATACTTTTAATATATATTTTTTTATAAACCAGAATTAATTGTGGAGATTTCTTAAATGACAATTAATGCTGGAGTAGGTTGGCAAATTGTTCTGTTTAGTGAAAATCCAGATGCAAGAATTTGTTAATTTCTGTAAATGGAATAACTATGTGCAACTTGAGCACAGAAAAATGAAATACAGATATCTAGAGGAGCAGCTGACTTGTCATCACTCCGCTCAACACTTGCATCACATTATAATCCTGAAAAAGCTTACTACTCTATTTCCATTAATTTTGGTAACTTATTTTGGCTGTTGCATAGTCCAAATCTTGCAGAGTCGTAGCATTTAATTTTAAAATTTATGTGCTTTTAAAAATTGTATAAGGCAAGAAATATTCTTTCATTTTTATGCTCAGATTTACATTTTTAGAGCTTCCATCAGCTTTGGCAAAATGAAGATTAGTCTGATCCAGCTTCTGAAGCTGGGAGCTAGGCCAAGACTCTGGTAGTCGGAGATCTGCAAAAGCGTGTTGCTGCTCTATTACCTGACACTTTTGGCCCTATTTTCAAGATTTTTATACAGTTTTTTATTTTCTTATATGTATAGGGCTTATATTTTCTTTTTCTCTGCGGCTGGAGTAAGATACTATGTCTGCTTAGCATCTGTTGTACATCCTCAAATGCATTATGCAGCAATTCTCCATGCCCAACTCCACTGCTGTGGGGATATGTCAACAAACAAGTAGTAGAGCCGGCTTAACCATGGACATTCCCATCTCTTATGAGTATTTCATCTTAATTAATAATACAAGCCTGAACTTTTCCAAAACGCCGATGCTTATAAGGAGTAGCCTTTGTTTTACCCCATCGGTTTTCTCGGCATCTGAACATTGATTCTGAGTGGAAAAAAGTTTCATATAGTATGCAGATAGACACTCGAGCATTAATAACGCAGACATAAGCAATCAAAATAGGAATGATCTAATTATTCCACAAACCTCATTTACTGAATTGGTATCTGTGGATTAAGTTTGTCACAATGTAACTAGCTCTGCTGAAACTGTGAAGTAAGATGCATTGTGAAAACAGATACTTTGTTAAAAGAAGCCTCTTATCTCCTTGTTTTCTATACTTGCTCTGCACACAATATTTAAATTAATTTATCAAGATGTTACAAGTTTCAAATCTGAAATTTGCAGACCTGAGTTCCTATTTAGATATTTTTTTGAGAATTTTTTTCTTAATGTTATATAGTATGAAGCATTTTAGAAACATCTTTGGAGGACGTAGAAAGGCAGTATGTGCATGCATACAGCTTAACCATAGAAGAAGCTGTGGTATTTTTTTCAAGTAGAGCTATCTACAGAGAGATAATGATACAGAAGAGACAAAGGATTTGGTTTTAGTCTTTCAGCTAGATGTTATTTAGCTTTTGTTTTCAATTAATTGCAACAAAAATTGTCATATGAAATTCCATCTACAAGATAAGATGTAACCTTTGCAAATTTAAGGTTACGAGGTGTTTTAGGGATTCCTTTTCTCATGCAGAGAAGAACAAAAATAGGGAAAGAAAATGGAAAAGGTGGCAGCTGGTCTATAATGCTTATGGTAGTAATTAGAAAATATCCAGAAAGTAAAAAGGTTCTCTATAGAATGCCCTGAATTAAAAAAAAAAAAAAAATCATGCTACCCAGTAGTCCCATTCCAAATTAAATGGGATAAAAGGCAACGTAGTTAACTATAACATATCACATAGTTCATTCAGTAAAACAAATGAAAGAATTAGTGGAAAATTAGGATGCTATCGCTTTGCTTTCTGATATAATTTAATGTCTGATACTTTAGCAGTGAATTTTATACCAGTGGAATATTTTGAAAACTTAATATTTTTGAGGTTTAGCATTCTGCAAAGAGGATAATGTTTATTGTTTTGTTTTGGGGGTTGTGTGGTGTTAAGAGGTTATTTTTCTTACCAGTTCTGAATTATCATCCACACATTCTCTGTTTTGGAGGGTTTGATTTTTTAATTTATTTATTTTCTTTTTGGTGACTGGATGTACTTTTTCACCTTTAAAAAAACCCCAGACAACCAGTCCCTACCACTTTGTTCCTTTTCCCTCACACCTCTATCAATGCTCATTTTCTGGGAAAGAAAAAAGAAATTAGAGGTACGGGGTGTAGGGAACTTGACCCACTTTGCAACACAACAAGAAAAAATCAAACTCAAATGACTTTGCCAATTTGTTGCAGATATTTTTGGCTAATTCCCCAAGGCATTTCCCTTGACACCAGCAGAGCTTCCCACCTTTTACCTTTTTCAGGTTCCCTTTTTTGGGAGTGGCGTACATCGCATGCGTGTGCTTCATTCAGCCTGACAGGTCACAGAAAGTGTAGACTAGCCTTTCACCTCCAGCTGCCCCTCCACTCGACTTCCTCTAAGCAATATTGGCTTCTGCAGCTAAAAACTGCTTTTCACATACAATGAAATTCACAAGTGCGTTAGAGGAAATGTGATTTTTTTTCTCTCCCCCCCCCCCCCCAATTTCAATAACAGTTTATTCCTTTAAAAGGCAAATTGCAGAAGGGAATAACTTTGAAAGCAAACTGGAAATATAAAGACAGGAAATGAGTCTGTGACTGTATAACTGAGTTCATAAATGGGTCCTTTTTTGGTATGAAACTGGGCTTTTAAAGTAGAAAAATCACCTACTTAACAAAACCATTCTCTGTTTCAGCACTGCAGGAGCATGAAATAAATCCATGTTTCTTTCTAATATATCATTCAGTCTATCAAACTCTTTCCAAATGACCTGAGTTCTAGCAGCTTAGCAGAAGGTTCCATACCTCTGCTGGGATGGGTGAATTTTTTAATTTAATCCTTTGAATTTCCTTGTTCGTTCTGGTTTACAAAGATGCCTATAAATCCTCCATTAATCTGAAGGTGAGACAAGATATTCTTTCTCAAATCACGAGCTACAGACACTCAGACTTCCCTCAGGAACCACTTTCAGTTCTTCTGTAGTGAGGATTTCTGCATTTTAATACATTTAAACGCAGTCTTCTGTGTAAGTTTCAATGTCTGTACATGCTCATTCTACATCAACAGTTATTCAGAATCACCAGGGTTGTCCCTAGTCATTGAGTTAGTGCTGTCATGTCAAATGGTGTTGATGGAACACCTAGATTACTTCATTATCTTGGCATAAAAACCCCACAGTTGCCTGCACTGTTTAGGGCAGTATGCAACCACCATAAATTCTTATGCTTTCTCTCTAGCTTCACTCCGTGTCCCAGGTAAAAAATACAAGCAATCAGTTGCTTTGTCCTTCCCCCCAGCCCCGAATCAATCTGTAAAAAGCATGTACACACAAGGCATGTACATAGTAAAGAAGTTCTGTAGGATTTAGACTGATTTTACTAAACCGAACATTTTCTTTAAAATTTCCGAATGTTTCTGTTGAGAAGTATTCTTGTTTTCTTTTTCTGAAGTTTAAGATGAGACACTCCCAAGTATCATATGTTAATCCACTGCTCCATCACAGTTTCTCACTGCTTTATAGAAACCACTTTTTTTCCAACTCAGAGATTTGAGGAGAAAGAAAGAAAGATTGCAAATGCTGTTTATGCTAAATGTAAAAAATAATGGGGAATTTTTGCAGATTTGTGTTACCTCAGATTGTATTGTGCGTGGGAAGGTGAAAGTGCTGCATAGCAAGGGTACCTTGCAAGCAAATAGAGAGTAAAGGCCAAAATCACTGTGCACATAAGAAAATTAGGGATGACTTGTGGATATCCAAAGTCTTTAAAAAAAGTGAGGGTGGTGAATGAGCTGGAGATGATGCTGATGTCCTCCTATTCAGTTCATGTGGCAGAAGCTAGCAGCTGTGGTCGGTGGCTGGGATTTCTGCTGGTTTAGATATTCTGCTTTCGGTAGAACAGGACTTAAACTTGGAGCTTTAGAATACTTCTCCCCCCCACCCCCAAGCACCCCTGTGCTCTAAAATTTACTTTATTACTGTAGCCTAAAAGTATTGTGGTACAACCTTAAGGCACATAAGGTGACTGATAAAGTGATGGAGTAGTTAAGAACAACATCATGTATCTCAGAAGATCTCATATTGGACTTATTTGGTCTTCAATCAGTTCTGTGTTTGGTTTTTTGTTTTGTTTTTAATCTTGCAAGGAACTATGAAACAGGGGATGGTAATTAGATTTTCACTCTAGGCAGAGTAACAAAAGATGCTGTGATCTCAAAGCATCATAGCTACTAAGAAGCTATAGAAAAAATGTGTGGGAGAGAGAGTGGAGGAGGGGGTTAATGACAGTTTTTCTTTGTATTTTTTAAAACAGCAAAGGTGGCACTCTGCTGAGTCATTCTACTATGCATCTGAAAATGGCAGATCTAAAAAGCACGAGTTGTATTTGATTTGGCATTTAATTATGGTCATCAAAACGTGAGGCTATCATATTGCTTCTTCCTTTAGTGTTATTTTTAAAGGTGATTTTGTCTGTCTGTCATGTTAGAAAGTGCGTTGGGTTTCTCTCTCTTTTGGTAGGTTACGCAGGAATGGTATTTTCATTATTCCTACGCTTGGGAACTTTGAGAAGCGTTATAACTGTATTCATTGACAGATGAATTACATTTTTTTTTAAAGGAAAAAAGAATGGACTGGATAACATCTTAAACTTATTTAAATATAATTCTTCTTTATGTCGTTTTAGAGAGAAAATGTCTTCTTGACTAAAACCGAATAGACTGAAAACATCTTAAACTTATTTAAATATGATATTCTTTACTGTGTCTTATGGAGAGAGTTTCTTTTTTAAATTCTGAGCCAAATTCCACCATGTTACAGTCATAAAGTTTACCTTTAATATTAGTATGTTGAATGCAAAATATAGCCTTCTACAATATATTTTGTGTTCAAAATTAAGATACACTACTTACCTTATAATTATCCTAGGGCTTCAGAAATTAGTACTATTTAAAATAAAATAGTCACTCTTCATCCTGTCCTAGAATTTTTAAAACATGAAACTTTCAAATGATTTGAAAAATTCAATCAACTCAAAGTTGATAGAAATATTTTCTTTGCAAAAGGTACATGATCATTTCTTTAGCTTAAATAAGTTCTTATGCTTAATTAAGCATAAAAATTTTGGTGGGTTTTTTTCTGGACAGTTTTCTCTAAAGTGTAGTTGAAAGATACTCATTTAACTTCTAGCCAGATAGCATGCGTACATGGTACGTTTTGGATGCTGGAGTAATCTGTAGAAGCAGCACTACTTTCTAAATGACTAGTGCTGTTTTCCACTTAAAAGAAGATAACTTAAATTTAGCGTACTGTCTTTCCACCAGGCATTTTTATCAAATTTCTAAAAGTGTTTAAATGCATTCATATACAGAATATCACTAGATATATTTTCAAAGTTGGACAGGGATAGATACAGAGAGACTTGGGCATCTGACTACCTTTCATGCAACTATATTCAACTTCTGCATCGTATTAAAACTCTCCCCTTGCCCCTCTGCCCTTCACTATGCTTAATGCTGCAGGGATATCTGTCCCTACGGCTAGGAGGTGGCCAGCTGACGAGGTGGCCTAAGCCACCAGCATTTCAGCTTCTAAACTCACACCAGAAAATTTCAGATAGAGCTCTGCTGCTCAGACTACAACCAGAGTCTCAGACAAGGTATGTCTCACTCTTTTTGCTGGGGTATACTAATTTAGCAAGATTTGGAGCACAGTTACCTCAATAGTGCATCAAGGATAATCATAAGTGAATTGATTTACAGCTCTCCTAATTTGGTCAACATCACGTCTGCCCACTTTTTTACATGTGCCAAAGAAGTGAGTTTAGCTACTTTTTTATAGACTACTGTATCACTGGTTTTACCCATGAAACATAAAAAAAGGGTATTGGCGGTAATGGTAATCTTAAATCTGTCCGGGACTTGAAAGGAAGAATCAAGTTTACTATGATTTTCTGCTGTCTGATTTTGCCCATGCTTCTAGGTCCCCAGCCGATCAGGAGAGTGCCAGAGTACCTTCTGGGCATGCTTGCACTCAAGCTCTTTTTGGTTGAAGCTCTTTAATTTGGTGTCAAAACCTTCAGTATTCTGTGAAGAAACGTAACTCAGTGTCTGAGGGCTAAACAGAGTGATTAAGCTACCAAAGCTGTACTCCTTGTCTCTCTTGTTCAATGGGCATACTGAACATACAGAAGGTAACAAGAATCTTATCCAATTTTTACCTTAAAATGAATAGCGTGTTTAGCCACTCAGATATAAGGGAGAGTTCAGAGTTGAAAATATTGAAAGGTAGGAAAGAATTTCCATTGCTCCTACGTCTTTGAGAGGCAGGCCTAAGCCTCCTGTTGAGCAGCTTAGGTGGATCCCTCTTCTATTTGCCTGTATTTACGAACTGGGTTTTGGTACTTTTAAAACTCTGTGTGTTCTTTATGGAGCCTGGTCACCTCAGGCAGAGTATCTGAAGGTGTATTTGGCTTCAGTTGTTAGACTTCCAATTCCCATTATTATTTATGAAGGTTAGATTTCTGCTACCTAAAAAGTAAAAATAATCTTCACAAGACTTTTTGTTTGTTTCTTTGTTTGTTTATGCCCAGACCTTGCAATTTTTAAAGTTCTCTGAAGCACCAGAGAAATCTTAAGTCCCATGGCTTTATGTAATCTACAAGTTCACTTCCTATCACTGAAACATCATATTCCTGGCAGGACTACGCTCCTAACTTTCAACTACATTAACAAAACTCCCCAGGCTAGCCTGAGTTCAAACCTTGATGCCTCACAGAAGCCTTCTTCAATAACATTATTCCACACCTATTTGTGAGCTGTTTCCTTCTGACCTTCCTGTTGCTGAAGCCTTTATCTACCCTTGAGAAAACTTGCAGATCATCTTGCACATCTCCCTGGACATGCATTATCTCCTACGCTCTAGGGTTTGTTCCTTCACATAACCACCCTGGTCTCCCCACCCAGCAGTGTTATGAACTCTCAGGCTTCAGGACACATTCTCTTTCCATGTGTCATTTACTTGGATGCTAGGAAGATAGTTTAGCATTATTAATCAATATTATTATTATTGAATATTGTTTTTATGTTACTATTTTAATTTTTGTTGTGTTTGTTGAAGTAGGTATCATCATGCTTAACCTTGCTAAGAAAAGTAAAATTACTAATGTGTTCTGGTTTTTGGTTACAATATTATGTGCTGAATGATTCCAGCAAGAAAATATCTACATAGAGAGAGAAAAGGAAGGTGGAGAAATCAAAGATCCTGTTCTGTAGTTAAGCTTTCATGATGGAATTCAATAGAACAGATTAATTAACTTTAACCTGATTTTTCAAGAAACGTTCAAAACTTTTGTGCTGCACCAACACAAACAAAATATGAGTTTAAAACATTTTCTTGAATTGTAGTCCAATGTTAAATGACTCAAGGTCATCTTCAAAACCTCCACACTGTTAATGAAGGTATGATGATCACAAAGAAGAGAATGTGGCCAGCATGTCTTGAACTATAGTAATTTTTAACTGGCTGCACATATGATCTGAGAGCGGTTTATAGGAGAATGAAGTTACTGAGCCCTGGACATTTTATGAATTAGTTTTCAGGGCTGGGTGGGAGGTCCAAAGGTTAATAGCGAGTTATGATTATTTCTGAAAATCTGAAGTAGTGAAAATTACCTATATTCAATCAAAGAACTGTGTTAGGGACAAGAAAAATAACCCTAAATAGCTTTTTGCCCTCAAAATAAAAAAAAATCAGTTCTTGTGAAGAAAATAATTATCTCAAGAAAAAGAAATGAAGGAATATGGGCTGGAAATACCCTGATAATCAGTTCAGGCAGGAATCAAATGTTTTGGATTATGTAACTCTTCCTGCCGAGGTCCCTTGCACCAGAGTGTCTGTTAAGCAGGTGAACAAAAGTTGCTGGAACTAATTTTTCTAGGAGAATTTTTTTTACATTTCTTCACTTTAACTGGTTACCTCAGTGTACAATAACAAGAAATTGAGAAGAGCATTAAGAAGCTGCAATTCTTGGTCCCCTGTTACCTCTTTGAGTAAGTCTCAGTAAGGAGGATGGGACTACAGATGTGAGTCAGTTCAGGATTTTGCACAGTGGGACATACTAATTTTCACAAGAGAGAAAGGGAATTTTCTCTATTTTGCTCATCCTTCTGATTACTTTCCTACACTCTGAATCTGTCATCTGCTTAGTTTTGATGTACTTATGCACATCTATCTGAATCTTAAAGAACTGCAGGTGTATGTGTATTTCTCAGAAAGACATGCCTGTCATTCCTCTCTGAGTTCAGTGGTCTTTCAAACATCCCTCAAATATGTATTTTTCATCATGGAAAGCCTTTCTGCCTCACGAGAATCTTCATTCAAGCTAGGTCATGACTGTAGCATTGATAATACTTAGTCAAATACTCTCAGAAATTGTAACTAAGAAAAGTTCTTTGTATGTGGTATCTTGGATACACCCCCTATGTGGAAAAGAAAGTCAGTCTTTTTTCTATACTTTTTGTTTCATATGCATTCAGTTACATGAATGCATGCTTTTGTGGTGTATACACAGTTCTAGTGGCTTGGTTTTCTAGTCTTAAGCATTGTTAGAAAAGTTCATAATTGTGCTTTCATTGTTCATGTTTGTATCATTCTGGGTGTTTTTCTGAGCTTCCGTCATGACTGATTCCTGGTAATAACATCAAAAAGATGTAAAGGGCAGGTGGGGGACAAAATGACACGAACGAACAGAACAGTCCTGACCAAGGCAGTCTAAAACCTAAGCATATCAGCTGCCAATCCCATTTTAACATGTTATAAAGACTTGTGTGAAATTTGCTGACAGCATTATTTTTCATATTTAGAGCTGAATGCAGTCCCTAACTCTTTTATGCTTTTAGCTTTGGGGGCAAAAATGCCATACCAATATCTTTAGGTGTCAGAGAGTATTTAACTCTGAATTTGGACATTATCTAAAATTTAGGTTAGTATTATTTTACTCAGGTTCTGAAAGTAGAAGTGAGATGAAGGAAGGAGGAAGGAGGCTCACCATAAAGCTTTTCAGTCACAAAGGCAGATGTAAAGGAAGCTGAGACTTTGGCAACAACTATATTGGGGTTTAATGTGGCTTTTGACAGGTAGCTGGTATTTTGCCTATGTTGTCCTTGTATCTCTACTTTTTCAAGCAAAGTGTCTCAAATCTGATTATGGGTAAGGGGGGGAGAGGGGAAGGAAGCAGTACTATATCTGTGATCTCACTTTCTTTTTCACCCAAAATCTCTTACCTCAGTCCAGCTAATGTAAATTATGGAATTTACATTAGCAACACAGGAATGAGCATGTGTGCCTTACCCAGGGATGTTCTCACATGCTCTGGAAGCTGATCAGTTTCTTTTTGATACTTCCACTACTAATGGTATAATCACTCTGCTTTCTGCTTCCACCACTTCCATTCTCCAGATAAATTGTGCAGGATCAGTTTCTTTTTGATACTTCCACTACTAATGGTATAATCACTCTGCTTTCTGCTTCCACCACTTCCATTCTCCAGATAAATTGTGCAGGAATTTACTCACATGTAATGCACAGAAGGATACATTTACCGGGGGGAATTCCTCAGTGCTTTATACCGTGTTGACATTCCACGTGATAAGTCAGTTCTGGTGTAGATAATGCATAGTTTGATATTACGCCAGTGGTATAATTTGATAATGAACACTCAAGTTAACCCTTATATTCATTTTTTTCATTTTTTTACTGTGTTGTATTTTATTACGAAGAGAAGTGTATCCATAACAGCTATAAAATAACATCACGTACAGGAAAAGATTAAGTGATTTAAATTACACTTCGTCTTCAATAGTGAATGACCTGTTAGAACATGAAATAGCTTTCTGCAAAACTGAAAGGTAAAGGACTGCTGTGAATTCTGCTACTTACAGCAGTCTAAAGAATGTGAAAAATTCTGATGCACTTCATCTGAATTCTGAAAAGAACTTGACTGTAATACATATCTTTTGAGTCAATATCCTTTGAGTCAGTTTGTTGAGCTGCTGAGTACAAGTTGTTGAGTTTGAGTTTCTTTGTTTGCCAACAAGTCAACAGAACGTTAACTTGACAGCAAAATAGTGAGTCAGGGTGAGAAAAATGACTTAAGTAAATTGCTAGTAAAAGCAACAACTTTCGAACAAACCTTGTGTCTGTTCCTTCATGTACTTTTTTTTATCACTCCAGAACGTCCCACAGTGTCAGAAGGCAGATTTTACAGCACAACCGATCACAATTTGAGCTGTTCAGCAATTTCTAAGTGCCAGTAAAACAAAAACAACAGCAGATCTTTGTACAAAAGTATAACCAGACTTTCAGAAACAAAGGCGACCCTTGATTTTTCTTTCAGTAAATCCTAGCAGCGCTGGGTGAGAATGTGTGCTGCATACCCTTGGAGCACACTGCAGGACTGGCAGCTGGGAGTGGGGCGGCTATAAGTCTTTGTTAGCGCTGACTCAGGTCTGCTCCAGGACCGGCACCGCCAGCCCCGGCGTGATTTAGAAAGTCTTGAAAGGCTGGGGTTAGGGAGACCTGTCTCTAGTTACATCCACTCTGCCTCATAGTAGTTGGTCTCTGTTTCCTTACGGGCAGGATCATGACCCAGCATCTCTGCGGTGCTAGCAGATTGTCCAGAGATACATGTCAGTGGCGCAGCACTAGCCTGAGGTAGCTGGGTGATTCTTGAAAAACAACTTCGGAGTGCGTTTGCGTGCATCTGCCCCTGAGAGAATGTTGCTGGTTTATGCTTTATTTTATTTTATACCTGGGACGGAGACAGGATTGAGAATCTGATCCTTTTTTAGCATTTAAAATTTTATGTTAGTACACAGGCAAAATATAAATATGCCAAAGAAAAAAGCTGAAAGTCATTCTGATGGGATTCGTAATTTTTTGTTGGGCATCCTTATATTATTTTGACATATCTGAAATAATGGTACTAAGCTTGAATATTAAATGATGCTTGAGATCCATTTGCAAGCTGCTGTCTTACTATTTGATAGTAATCAACTAATTAAATTCTCTCCGTAATCCACTTTCTGTCACTCACTAGAATTGTGAGGCGGGGGGAAAATAGCATTTTGAAAACTGAGTAGGTAGAACGTGCCATACCTCAGCTGTTTTTTTGTAACTAATACTACTGGGGTAATGTATGACACTGAAGCAACCCATGTTGAATTTAAACTGTTTTGGAAAAGATGATTTAAAGACATTAAACCACTGATATGTGTGGGCAGCCAACTGTGCACATCAGTGAATTGCTGCATAAATTCTGGCATTGTCAGTCATTCATGTTCAAAAGTGTGACCACAAAAACTGCAGTAACGGATATCAGCAAAGGCCTGAATTCTCAGAAATAGACAATTAAATGGTCTACTGAATTAATATTTGGGGGTCCTTATCTAGAGAAGTGACTGGCTGGTACTTGCCAACTTCATCTGTTCTTACCAGGGCCTCTAGCAGCCAGCCTGTATCACTTGCTGCATGAGCTCCAGGGCAGACTGCCCATTTCCTCTTTATTCCATTATCTTTTTTAAAACATGAAATAATTTTCTTACAGCAGATCCCAATCTTTTATCAATAGAAGAAATAATTGGTTTTGATTTCAGCTTCTAGAAATAAGTATTATGTTATGATTTAGCTGTCAGCAAACACATTTTTAAAGGAGGAAATACTCTAAAACTAGGCGAGAGAGAAGACCAAATCCAGCGGAAATGCATTCCTCACAGGAGATAGGCTAGTTTTCTTTTTTCCGTTTGGTTTGGGTTTTGGGGGGGATTTTTTGTTGTGTTGTGGTTTGTTTTGTTTCTTTTTTTTCCTAAGCAGTCATTAAGATCTGTTTCTGAAATCTTAACTTTATCAGCTGCAGATAGGGGGGTGGAAATATGTGTGGAAAAATTCTTTTTTGAATGAGTTCCATTTTCCCATAACTCCAGTTGGGATGCATGATAAAATTATCAATGAAACATCCTAATTTGATCCTTAACCAAAGGGATGTTGTCCTATGAATCATCTATGTTTGTGGGAGGCAACACTGAAACTAACAGAGCAGGAATGGGACCCAGATGTTTTCTGGGAAGCTGGTTGCACTGTAGGCTGTGTGTATTACCTAATGTAGGCAACCATATGGAAGAAAAGGTTGGAAACATCCCATTACAAGTCATATATCACTGAGCTGACAGCAAGGATTTCAGCTTGTTTTTATTTAAATCATGAAAGCAGCTGCTCAGCTGTCCAGCTGTATTAAATTTAACCCTTTTTCTGGAAAATGAATTTTGCTTTATGAAATGGCAGCCAAACAGTTTGGTGCGCTTGCAGAAAAACCCAGGTTAGAGGCGATAACCCTTGCCCCACCCAACAGGACTGATGGCAAAGGCTGCTGCTGGGTGACAGTGTAGCTGCTCAAGACACCTGTGCTTCGTGAAACACCAGCAAGCCTCTTGTCCTGGCTGGGCTGCAGAAGAAAGGTATACACACTGTATAAAGAGAATGTTTGTAGATATTTTTTTTCCTTTTACTCTACTTACTCTTTGATTGTTGCAAACCTGTAGACTGAGCTATTGCTAATTTTTTTCATTTCTGCTGCCCTTCCATTTTCTGTGTTTCTTTCCTATTATTTTTGATTCTTTTTTCCTTAGTTTTCCTTCCTCTACTCTTTTGTGTTTTTATATAGTATTCATCTTGCACCATCTTGTGCAGCCTCTCTTCTCAACTTTTCTCTCTGCTTTTCCTTCTCCTGGCTCTATGCTTTTTCTTTTCTGCTCTCCCCTATTGTTCTCCCTCTGTCACTAGTATATAAGCTTCTCTCAGGGACTGTCCCTTCCCTGCTTCTCTGTCCACTTATATACACTGTTTACTCTTTACTGTGTCTTTTAAAGAATTTCCTCTTTCCATAGATTTGATATTTATATTAAAAAGCACTTAGTTTGCAGAAAGGCTGTTCCCATCAGTAGGAAACAATCTTTGGCCTCCAAATCAATCCTTCAACACATGTGTCTCAAGCAGCTTATTGATTTGTTATTTTTTAGCACTCTTTTGCTAAAGAAAGAGGCTTTAACTGAAGCCTAACAGTTACAGTTAAGTAACAGCCATACAGTAAGTACAGACTTTAATTTCCTGTGTAGAAATCTGTGGAAGAAATATAAGGAGTATCCAGCATAATGCTAAACCAGATTAGTAGTTTTGGCATGGTAAAGCATGCTAAAGTATGTTTGTCTCTTACTGTTTTGGAGGCTATCGTGTACTACATCAGCCCTTCTTACCTCCATGTCCGAGTCCTCTGTTTTTCAGTCAGAGCATGGAGGTTTTCCTATTTAACATCCTTCATGTATTATATTGTAGTCATAGTTCTTTAAGACTACAGAATATTTTAGAAAGATTTCTTCCACATCCATCAATATGAGGCTTGAGCATAATGAAACTGTATGCTTACGTTAGCATTTGTATTTGATACAAATATTTACATACAGATTAATTCTCTCTTCCTTAAACATAGTGGAAACACAAAGACCTCAGCAGCAATTGTGTCCAGCCAGTGCTTTCCCTCAGTTACCGCAAGACAGCTCCTTGTGTGGACACAGCCTATAAACCTTCAGTCTGGGCACTAAGATGTGGCTGCAGTAATAGTATCTATCCCTGGTTAGTTTGGGAAAGAGGCAGGATCAAGAAATGAGAACTTCCAGTTCAATTAAGAGCAACAGAAGGTGTCCTTATAGGCCTTGCACCTGGCCACAGAAAGATTTTTCATGGTCAAGTACTGTGAAAGGCAACTGACAAAACTGCCCTCTTGCAGAAGAAGTAACTTCTGTAATAACACTCTGTCAGTAATGCCATGTGATTTCTCTACTTTCTGGAGATTCAACTTTCTTGTTATTAAAATAACTTTATTATTTATTATTTTTTTTCCTCTCTTTTCCTGTTTCTGTTTCCCTTTCTGTCTCCTTAGGCTATTTGTCTGAAACATTCAGCTGTACCCAAGACGTTATTTTCATGCCTATAACAGGTAGTCTGTTTTCTGCTAAAACCTACTGTTCTGACTTTCCAAGGTTTTGCTCGTTGTTTTATCTAGTTCATGCTCACCCACTGTGTATAACATAAGGTTTGAATCTCTTTGTTTCATAAGATGAATTTTTCCGTTCCAGCCTGTTAGTCAGACTTCTGGTATCCCATTAACCCTCTGCACCTGTGTCCAGCTTATAGTTAATAAGCATTTTCCTTACATTCAAAATGATAATCCAATCACTAGCCGTAGTTGTCTCCTGGACAGTTCTAAGGGGGGATGCTTCATTAGTACTCCTCCTCCTCCTTCTAGAACCACCTTTCTTCACTGCTGCAGCAGTGTCATCTCTGGGTGGTGGGTAGTGTCTGCTCGTTTCACAAACACACCAGGACTTGGATCTGTAGGGAGGCTGTGATCTGCACTGATTAGCACATATCTGCTTGACCAGCTAGACTTACAATCCAAATACGCATAGAGTATCTGTTCCTTCAGGGACATATGGAATAGTTTTCAGGTTTTGCTGCAGAGTTTTGCTTCACGCAAATATAGAAGTTTTGCTGAAAACAGTGATTTGTTTCCTGCTATCACACATTGTTCTCTAACTTTCTACAGAGCCACTGAATTTGCATTATTTTAAAAACATTTTGCTTTATCTCTGATTGCTGTGCAGGATTTGGCTTTAAAGTCATTCAAAGTAGCATCATCTTATTTCCTTCCCAAATATGGTGTCTTATGGGTATGTTCTGCAGGTTGAGGTATCCCTTTTGAAGCTTAATTTTTCCTATGGATACAAAATTCTTCAAATCTCTTTCTCAGCCTGATAGCACGTTCTTCCTCACTTGTTCCTGTGTTTCTGTGTAAATCTAAGGCCACAGACTAAGCAGTAGATTCAAAAAGCTATGATTTGTTCAATATTTAATTGTTAGGGTTTTTGGTTTGTATTTTTAAAAAATGTACCATGTTCTTGACTGATTTTTTTTTTTCCTCGTTATTTGCCACAATGTTAGGTAGTCCAGCTGGACTGGAGACCTGCATTTCTTTGTTTTACCTTTCATCGGCCTTCAAAGAACTGTGTTCTCTTCTCAGTTTCTCATATGTGGTAGCTAACTGTGAGCTAGTGTCAGACCTTCATGATTAAGACGACTAATATAGTTATTAGCATACATACTAACAATTAGTAGTCCAACAAATACATGAGAAAAGATGGTGTAAAGGTGAGGGGAATTGGGAGAATTATATGCCCTGTCTATGCAAATACCTGGTTGGATATCAAGACATCTTCCAGGCTATCTGCAGAGTTTTTCAGGACTCCCTCTTGCAGGGGGCAGTGGGAAGCCATGGTGGGTCTCTTCCTGCAGCAGAAGAGGCTGCTTTAACTCGTGGAGCCTTAACAGAGCATCTTACTCAAGGAATTCAACCTGATTTTGCTATGAGGTCCTCCAGGTGGCAATGCAGACAAACTAACAGGTCACAGTGCCAGTTTGAAAATACTGAACTGAGAATGTCTAAAGTTTAGATTACTAAAGTGGTCAGTTTAATTGTGTTTAATTTAAACTGTTCATCATTTCGACAGGGCTGCCAAGTTCACGTAAATGAAAAATGGGGCACAAAACAAGAGAGATATGTAATATGCAAGAGGGTTTATGTAATCCCATTAACATCATTAGTTACTTCATAGCTAAGATTAGAAGATGAGGTATTTTTAACATAAAAAGCCCTGAATAATTACATTTGAAGCCACTAAAAAGAGTCACTGTTTTAGTAATTAGTGGTGCTTAATTCTCCACAGTTGTGGGTATTGGTTGTCATTTATCCCTTGAGGAATGCATAAACAACTTTTGCTATTATGATTTTGTTATTTATACCAATTTTACAAAGATAAAAATGTGTATAGTTATAAGAAGATGAAGATGTAATTTCTAGATGATTTAAAAATTTTAAACCTCAGGAAATAAAAAGTAGAAAAGAAGTTTAGACTGGAGATTTTCAGACCATGAATTTCAGTGTGCTTATATTTTGCAAATGATTATTTATGTATCAAAAAGGTCTGACTAGTGACAGGATATTCCAAGTCCAAATTCATAAACTGTAGCTCACAAGAAAGCCAAAATCAAACTCTTAACAGTACGAAAACAAAAACTCAACCCTAAGTTACATAAAATATTTAAATAGGAATTTTCTCTATTCTTGCTATGGAGATGTTGCAATGGCAAACAAGAAAAGAAAACAAGCTCCTAGTGCCAACCTACAGGGACTGATGACTTAAATGAGTATTAATTATTGTGATTATGTGAAAAGATGTTTAACTTTCGCAACATGCCACTGACATGTATCCTCCAAAAATACAGTGTTCACTCCTTAGCATACCAACCTGGCAAGACTGCTTTGTCAGGAAAAGGAACTTTCGAGGGAGTTGAAACTTCTCGAGACTTATATCCCAGAAGCACCTATTTGAAGCTACCTGTAAACATTTTTCAGAAAAGAAGGTCTGCTGGAGGTTCATGACATGATACCTGATTTCTTAAAGAGTTTTTTTTTTTTTCAACCTGAGTCACCATCTGTTTGAACTGTAATACTACTTTCTCATATGAAAGGAACAAATATCTAAATTTAAGGTGGCCACTCAGATGGCTAGTATCAACAAAACCCCACACAGCTTTTCTAATTTGGAGATTTGGTTCTTTTCTGTTTAGATACAAGATCTATTACTTATAGCTGAAGTTTACTACATGCATTTTATTTTCTTGAAATGTCATACCTGTTTATGTCAATTTATTTTTTTATTTCAGTTTTACTTGTAGTTCTGTGCCACACTGCTGTTCTATCTGTACAGAAAACCTTTAAAGAAAATATTCCTAACATACGTATTTTGTTTTCTGTCTTTTTCTGCATTCATTGCTATGATATGGAGTGCTGCATCAGCTAAGCTTTCCACAAATAAATGTACACAATAAACCTTTAGTGACAGATTACAAGACCACACAATTATTTACAGAAGCTACACAAATGCACCAAGGGGTAGTTAATTAATTTATGTGAATTAATAAAACAAAAATTAGTGCTGTGTATTACTATAATGCTATGTAATTTATAATATGTTCCTCCCAGAGAATTCCAAAGCACTCTCTAGGCTACATTAGTCACTTCAGATACTCTAGTGTGGAAAATATGTTTCTATTCTGTAATATGTTATTAGATTTTAGGCAGAGCATGAAGAGAAAATCTGGCTTTTACAGTCAGGAATTTGAGGATCTGTAATTCCATTCTATGTGTGCTTCTTCAAGTGCCACTATGGCTTTCATGATCTTTTTGTTGTATATAACAGTTGTAGATCTTGTGATTTTGTTACAGATTAAAGGATGTTAATATTATGGTATTAAAGCATTTTGGGAAATATTTTTATCTTTTGTTAAGGTCTGTAGGCTTTTCTGAACAAGATATTTGTTTGCGTGGTTTCTTATCACTGTCAGAATGGAACTCGATTCAAAAAGTTCTTCCAGTCACATGTTTCTAATGCCCATATTACCTGTAACTCCTGCACATTTGTGTTTCAGATTGTTGTCATATTGTGGAATTAATACATGTAATAGATTTCTAATGTGTGTGTATATATTTGTTAATAATGTTCTCATCACTACAGTACCTGAGCAGCGGTAACAATCGAAGTTCCAAATTGGTCCATCATGTCCACTTTGCATAGAGGTGACTTGCAATAGCCATATTTGTCCATTAATGCCCTAGGTAGAGATAACTGCACTCTACCTGTCAGCTCCTCATTTGCATTTCCTTGTCTGTCTGTCTGGGGGGTTTGTTTGTTTGTTTGTTTTCTTTCTTCTTGACTTGGAATCTACTGTCCTTCAACCATGAGCTAACTTGTTGAAACCTCCTGAGTTTTCAGTTACAGTTTTCCTCAGGGTCTTCAATGGCATATCAATATAAAGAAATGGCAAGTTCCTTTTTCCCTATTCAAGGAGAACGCATCACTTGGGAAGCAGTTTAATTATATGAGTATATAAATCTTTAATAACATTTCTATTAGCTAAAATTCTTTCTGACAATGTATTCTGATATGTTATCACCATCCATGTATTCATGGATGGGGTCCAACATGAGCTGTCCAGGATGGGAACTGGGTGTGTGAGGACAGAGGTATCGGTACCTGAGAAAAATGTGCATGTAGTTCCTACCACAGGTGGGATGCCAGGCCGGGCGTCAGTACACAAGTACCAGCAGAGATCGACACAGGCTGCTCTGGTTAAAGGGCAGAGTGACAAGACAAAGTGATTGAAGAGCAAAGTACTAAAAGCACTAGGGTTTTATTGTTTGTTTTGTTTTTATTGCTCTTGGCAGTGAGGACCTTGGTGAAATAGCAGGATGGTGAGTATAAGAGTGGAGAAAAAAAAAATTAAAAAGAGACAGAACTACAAAGGGAGTTATAAACATCAGTATGTGAGGAACATTTTCCTCAGGAAAGCAGTAAAAATGAATTTATAAGAGTTCTCCTGCTGCTCTGTGGAAGAGGCAAGTGCCCACTGTGCTTCGTATGTTTATTTGTTATGTGTCCCAAGAGCCTGGGTTTTTTAGCTTTTTAACTTTAGGAAGCTTAACATGGGATATCTACCAACATATAGATGATGCTAGAATGCTGCTGACCTCTTGGCTTTTTGTTATCTCTTTAACATTGAGAAGACTGACTTGCTACATGAGTAAATAGGCCCCCTTGTGCTGCCCTGCATATATGAGGCCATTTCTGATTCTTTCTGAATGGTGCTTCTGCCACCATATGTTTGACCTGGTGATGGCAGTTTGCAGGTGTCTTCTCCTTCCTTTATAAGGCCTTAGAAAACCTACCATTCACTGAACTGGAAGCGGTATTTGAGAGGGCGCTGGTAGAGCAGTTTGTCTGCTTGCTGTGGCTTGAGAAAGAGGAATACAAGTCTCGCTCCGTATTTATGGTCAAAGACAGTTCCCAGTCAACAGAGCTGTAAATGTCCATCTGATTATTTCAGCTGGAAAATCAGGGTGGTTGGATTCTGTTAAACCTGCGTGTGCTTTTACCTAGTTAAAGTAGCTATAAAAACCCTTGTATTAGACTTGATGCACCAGATAGACTCAACTGGACTCAGGAGATGAGAAGCAGTTCTTGGGGGGCTTCTCAGGGACTGCCTTCCCACAAGTCGTCAAGCACCTTGTTGAGATTGTACAGGGCAGATGTCTGGAGTACAATAGGATGTCTTCGTAGGAGGTTAGACATATGTTTAACATAAATACAATAGAAAATTGAGTTAATAAAATGCTGTAGACACACCATGGATTTGTAATAAGGCATGATTTGTAGGAAAAGCAGAATCTATAAGGAAATAGCCAAATAATTTTGATTAATAAATCTATTGTGAGATCATTCTGTTTCCATAAAAAATTTGTAAAACAGAAGAGTTGAAATATATTGAAAAAATTATTCTTTTAAAAGTACCTCTAAATATACCTTACAGAAACACAGCAAACTTTTTCATGGAGAGAAATAATTTTCAAATACATTTTTTAATGCAAAAATCAAGAAAGAAAACTTAAATCTGCTGTTATGTGCTTTGGTTTGATAGTTTTTTCCTTCCCACGCTTCATCTCTGTAATAGGCTCCAGTCATATCAATTCCACACGAGAGCTTCAATATCTTTTGACAGAATAATGATAGTTGTATATGATATAGATATGTATACCCTTATTTCCTACTCCCAGGTATACATGTCATACTACACATTTTATTTCATTTTTAATCAACTACACCTTCTGCACAACTCCTTGGTTAAGGTTTTACACCATCAAAACGGAACTCTCATTTGTGTTGTTTTCTAAATGAATATATCCTACTACAATGCTTCATAAAAAGTACATGGGATTGTGGAGATAAAATCATTAATATAGGTCTGACTGGTTTTGCATATATTTTTTTACTCTAAAATTGGTTAGCTATGTTAAAGATATATAAATAAATGTTACTTGTTTCTCTCACATTTTACAGACAATTGTATTCCAGTACTGAATATAAATTCTTATAGGAATCGACAGACTTTGAATTCGTAAGACTGATGAACCTCTGGGCAAAATTACAAAAACATGCAAAATATACTTTTAAGTTTAAAATTATTACTTGTTCTTATTATGGATGTGTGTGGGATAAGAACTGTACAATAAGCCCCTTCAAGGCCTATTTTGGAAACTGTACATAGGGATACCATCACAAAGTGGCCTTTGCCATTGCTCCATAGCAGCCTGTGGAAGATACCAGGTCCAGCCCAGAGTGAATGCAGAGATCCTCTAGGAGCCACCCTTCACGGTACAGGTCCCCAGTATTTTAGCATGGCCCATGGTCTGGTGAGCAGAGTAAAGCATGTTGATCCAGTTCCTCTTCCATGGATTAGAATCAGCCCTACAAGAAGGTCCCACAGAAAGCCACTAGCTACAGATAGAACAAACCTATGCATTTAAATGAAATCATTATGTGGGTTTACTTAATGAAGAACTCATGTTTGTTTATTCAAAAATACAACATCTGTGTTCAGACTTGTTTGGTTCCTCTTCATTTTTGTCTCTGCTCCTGAATGAGTTTACATAGCACTGTAGACTGTGATGGTGTTTTTTCAATCTATAGATAGCTTGCTCATTTCCTTTTCTCTGGTTAGTGGCAGCTAGAGATGTTTTCAAGTCACTTTTTAAACCAGTTAGCTTCTCATTTATTACAGAAGTCATTTCTCTCTGGTAGTGGTGTTATGATATCAGTAGTAAATCCGTTTAGATACAGACTAATCTTCCTGCAGTATCTGACAATAATTTCTTTAACAATCAGCGGGAGACTCAATGCCATACTCCAAATTGTCTGTAATAGCCTTTCCTCAGGTTCTATTATCTGTCATCACTATAGACGTGCCTATAAGTCTTCTATAAGATTGTCTTGTTGCTAAGCTATTGTACTCATCTGGACATCATTTGTTTTATGATGCAATATTTGTTCTCATAGCTGAAAAAATAAGTGGATTTCTTTCAGGCTTTCAGGGTTAATCCTGTATTTTTTTATGTGCATACTCCTGTAGACTTCAGTAAGATTACTTTTGTGAGTAAGAGTTGCAAGATTAGATGTTATATCACTTATATATGAATTTGTCAGAAGTGTGTCTACACTTCTGTAACCCTGTCCCCTTTCACTCTCCAGCTTTAATGATTTTTATGATAATGTACTTATTTTCCATATTTTCTATATGATTCAGTATTTAAGTATGCAGGCTTTTAACAAAAAAAGTAATGTTGACTTTTTATAGTACTGCTGAAAGTATGATTTGGCTGATGTATATACATAACTGCAAAAAGCTTCTATTTTGAGAGTGCTTGAAGGACATAAAAATAGGAGATACTTTCAATAAAAATAGAATTATTCATTACAACTCAGTTGAAGGGTAGAAGATAATTAAAAGAGCTAGCAGAGCAAAATTATTTCAAATAACTAAACTGAAACTAGAAATAAACATATACTATTACCTAGGTTAGTTCCAGATTAATTTGGCATCAGCAAAACCTCTTTGATCCATAATGAAAAATTGAAATTATTACATTCTTATTTAAATAGGTAGTGGGGAATTGATTCTTATTGTCACAAGGGGACACTTTATCTTGGGCAGCCATCTGGCATTTTTAAAGACCTCTGTCACTTTGGAGGGAAGAAATCTTTTTAGCTGCTGGGTTATCAGATTCTATGTTATAAATATTTGGACAAGAAAGCAGAAAGGTCAGGCACTGGTTCTTTTGGAAGTGCAGTGAATGAGTTGCAAAGGAGAAAGTGAGACAGTGCAGAATTAAGCTCTAGAGTATAACACAGGCGACAAAATTCCCATAACTCTTTCCTGTCTGAGCAGTTTTGGGCAAGGTGTGGCTTAAATATAGGAGTTCTTTTTCTGAACTTGTGATTTCCTTACTAGCTCAGACTCATGGTTTGGTCAAATTAAACCACTTTCTTCCTCTTGTTCCATTCCTAGAAGGGTTCTTACGTGATCCATCTTGCTGGTGGTTTCCACCTCTAAGGGGGTGGCAGGAGCCTGCGTGGCTGAGCGATGAGATCACCATTCAGAGTGGATCTAACTTCTTATCCTTATGGTTCAGAAATACAGTGTTCACCAAGCTGGATCTGACTTCACCAGCTGTAAAGCTTCTCTGGTCTGAAGGAATGCTCGGGCACCCTCTGACAATACCTCTGTGGAAGCTGTCAAGTCAAACCTATTACTCTGTCTGGGGAACGTACTGGCTAGGAAAGCAGCTTAGCTCTTCATGCAACAGCATTGGTAATGTAGTTTGGTCACTGAACTGAAGTAGAAAGAAGTGTCTGATGTCTAGCGAGTGATCAAGACAAAAACAGCAAAAAATTTGGGGGACTCAAGGTAAATGAAAGATCTTCATAAACAATGGGGTGGAGAGGGAGAGCCCTGAGGAAGACTGGTCGGCGGCTATTCAAGTAGCCTGCTGCAAGTCTTTAAGGAATCATCATGCAGACTTCTTGTGGGGAGAATGCCTTTTTGGTTGTCTGTTGGGGAGTATTACCACTTTTTTACAGCTGCTCTTTCCCAAAGCGCTTTCACAAAGCTTTTTGCAGACAACTTTGATCATCTGCTTACTTACCCGGCAGATGGACAGATGTTTCTTCATTTCAAAGGAAGACAGAGTTGTGACAGAAGGGGCAGGCACTGACTGAGCACTGCAGGTAGCAAAAAGGTGCAGCCATGAACGAGACTGACAGAGCTGTCCTTAAAATAAGCAAATAAACTAGCAAACTGTAAGTTTAACTGATAGTTCTTCTGTTGATTCACTGAGCAATGAATAACCATTAAATCTAGGGATTTTAGGGTCTTATGTATGTGCTGGTCTGCTGTTTACATATCAGCTATAACAATCTACTATTCAATTTTTACTTTCATTAATTAACTGTGCTTTAGTTGGACTAATGAAGTCATTTTAAGAAATACTTATATAATACTTCAAAAGGTAGAACTGGAGAAAAGTGTTGAAGGGTGTCACTATAAGGGCTATGTAACCTGTCCAGAATAGAAGCATAGACTTTTGACCAAGTATATCTGTGGAAAGATCATTGGAAATCAGTAAGTATAGGCAAAAAATGGCAGATATGAATAATTACTAAACAGTTATTAAACAGTATCATAAGCCTCATTCCAATGTAGTATAATTTCAATTAAATTTATGAGGTAGCTGATGTTACATAGAATTCTTGGCCAAATCAATGTATAATATAACTTTGCACGTGTATTTTCTTTGAATTCAGAGTTACACTAGGGATAAATATGGCCCCACAATTCAAAATCAAATCCATATTATGACATTGAACCTACAGTCTGATGGAAGAAACAAATCTTTTTAGAAAACGCATAGGATATACATATTTTATATATGTGCTTGAATTTCTGTATATATATTTATATATATAGATACACACACTTCTATGAGCAATATATTTTCAAGAGTGTGCAGTATCATTTTTTCCCTGAAATAGTTTATGCTTTCATAATTAAAGTCTTTTTCCTGATCACTAAATTTCTGCTTAAGATGGGAAGAGGGGGAGCATTAGCGCATGGTCTCACCTTTTTTAAAGTTTGAAATCCAGAAAAAATTATTTTTGAACATTTTTAGTGTTTATGCAATCAGTACCTGTGCTGCCAAGGCTTATTAAAAGCAGCTGGGTGCCTGCCTCTGTCCTCCCCCTTTTTTGTAACTGCTGCCAGAACAGGTAGTCAGAAACGGAAAGTAGAGAAATATTTGAGCATCTGTGCTCTCTCTCAGGAAAACAGCTGTGGCTTCCATAGGAAGCACTCATTTTTTCCCATCAGCCAAGACTCTGGATACCCTTGGGTCCAGTTTTGGCTCAGCAAGCCAAGTAGGATGCAGTTTATGGCTTAAAACTTATGAGAGAAACCATTCAGGCAGTCCCATCCCTGGCAGAACATTGAGAGAAATTCCCCAGGCTGCAAGCCACATGTGGGCCTCTGACCTTTTATTAGCACACCATGGGAGAGGTTAGCAATTGTTGAGACTTCAGTCCTCCTTTTGACATACAACTACAACAATACCAAGTAGCCTTTCCAAGACAAGCACATTTAGGGCAAAACATCCTTTTTAATCTAGGATTCAACAGGGCAGGGGGGAACCCAGCCCAATAACTTAGAATGAGAAAACGATATATTTCTGTAAAACTGAAGCCTGGATTGGTATTTTTTCCAACGTTCTGCAGTTTTCAATAATATAGTGATTTGTTACTTTTTTTAAACCAATGTAATCATGAGACGGAAACAAATTCTCACACCATTTTTAGCTCTTCATGTGGTCAATGCCATGAGTTATGGAACTACGATTGCTCAATAGCTGGAGCAATATAAGAAATGCATGCAGTTATCTGATTTTTAAGGATGTCTGCTGTGTTTATCCAAGTACATAATTGTTGAGATAAAAAAAAGAGGTACGAATTCAAAATTATTGATATATGGCTTGTCAGAGAAAAATTTACAGAGGGCCAAATCTATGTCTTTTTGACACGTCTTTCTCTTCTCAACATTACTGTAGTGAATGAAACTGTTGTAGTTTTTAGTAAGACAGGGACTGGAAAGTAACTCCTTCTCAGGGAAACAGAATCATTGTCTGTTTTGCAGCTAAGGAGCTGTAGAGACTTAAGTGTCTTGCTATATGCTGCCTCATCAATGGCAGAGTATGCAGACTGAACACCCCAGCATCCCAGACTTTTACCATAGCTCCCTGATTATTTTTTCAGTCTTAAAGTCGAATGATTTTGACTACTCAGTCCCATGGTTTTAGTGTAGAGAGTATTTTGTGTGTAAAATAGGAGTGACCTAGCTCATGCTTCTGCTGTCAGTCTTTGCAGCTATCGTCTGAAAAGCCAATGCAAGCTGATCTCTAAATGTAATAATCCTATGACTGCTCTGACGGGAAGCAGATTCAACCCTGTCCAAAAAAAATTTAAAGGAACAGGAGATCCTGCTTTTCATCCTTTTACTAAGGTGACAACCACATCTGAGAATGACATCGGTGAAGTCTGGCACAAGGTTGGTTGTTGCAAAAAAATAGTTGCTAAGTAATGCTTGTTCCATGTGCTAAGCAGTCTCACCTTTATTAACCACTGTTGGCAAAGTAGATATTAGCAAATGTTACTTAGAGGTGAAGAGTCCTTTTGTATTCCTGGTGACTAAACAGAAATACCGGGCTGGTGGGGAGCCTGCACTGAAGAAGGATCGAGTGCAGCTACACCACAGACACATGCCTGTCTAGCCATTTACACACCTTTTGCAGCTTCCTTACATAGTAGCTGATTCCAATGCTATACCATCCTTACCGCCAGCTATTGTCTGATAAAAATTTTGGTTAAAAAATATTTTTTTTTTTGTTTTTATTACCCTGAGAAGTAGCTTATCATCTTCTTTTCTTTCTGTTTTATTTTTTCACATGTCAGAAGATTGCCCCTCCTCTTTTTTTCTTTTTTCTTTTTAATTTTTTTTTTCTGAAGAATGCACAGCAGAACTGCTTCAAGCTTTCCTACAGGTGAATTTTTCTAAACTTTTTATTATTCTTGTTTTCTACTTCACAACTATATCCAGCTTATCTATGTTTTCCTTAAATACTTCATCACCTCTCAATGGGATAGATCAATACCTGTGGACTACATGAAATGCTTCTGTTAATATCTTCCACATTGATTCTGGCATCTTCTTCTATGAGCACTGTGTGGTTGAGATGTTTTGTTTGTGAACTGCTCCAACTCACCACTTTTTTTTTCTGATGTACTCCTCACTATTGATTATTCCTCACAGCATATTTGTGTATTTGGTTTCTCTTAACTCTAGTATGTTCCATTTCTGTTATATTACACATTTTCTTCTGTTTCTCCAGTTTTCTAAAAAACTATTATGAAATCTCCTTCTGTTTTCCAGGAAAAGAAAGATGTTTCATAATTGTTTGTACTTTAGAAATGTGATGATATACATGCCTGCTTCTTCATCTAAATTCTAATTTCCTTCTCATTTTGTTATTTAATAATTGATTTTTTTCCTTTCTGGAGGTTTCTGCTTCCACTCAGTTCTGTACCCTCCATAGAGAAGTTTCGTTTAGACCATATTCCCCTAGTTTTCCTAGCAGAAAGTAACACTGATCACTTAGATTAATTTTATATCTTTTTGTCTATGAGCTAATTAAATAATACAACTACAATGACTTGACATAATGAGTAGGAATTTCAATGATTTAGTCCATTTGAATATATCTGTCGTTAATGTCAACAACAACGACTTCTATGCAATCAAAAGATGGTGAGTCTGGGGAATGGGAGTTTCCCCGCCCAAGAATAGAAGCAACAAGCCAGAACACAGGAAGAGTGTCTTGAGAACAGGGAAGAGAGAGAGACACCAATAGCCAGAAGGAGATCTACTTTTTCATGTAAAGGGATGGACAGAGGGCTGGACTGACCTCAGCACATTTTTCTGCTCCTTGGAACTTAAAAACAGTCACAGTTGACTGCTTCTGGCCTCAAAAAAGGGTTGGCCAGCAGGATGGGTGTGTTCTGTCAATCTTTAACTTGAACATGTATCTTCTATGGCAAGATTTTTCCTTTATGGTATCAATGAATATTAACCCATTTCCTTGGTTCAGAAGTTTTTTGTTTGTTTGGTTGGGTTTTCTGTTTGGGTGGTTGGTTTGGGTTTGTTATGCTGAGAACAGCCATCTATGTTCTCCACTTTTTAATGAAAGGATTAATTTCTTCTTACAACATGTTGGCTTTAAGACCAATCTTTGTCTCAAATGACTTTTAGCCTTGATCTTCCTCTGTCTTTCTTGAATATTTTTCTGGTGTTTATTCACTGTGCTGGAAATCCCTTCTGCTTGTCACTCAATTGTTTTATCCCTCTCTGCACGTTCTTACTCCTTGCTTTCACATTTGCCATTAGTCACAGTAGCCAGCTTTTTCCCATCACTTCTTTTCAACATCTGCAGCAAAGCTTTTCCCGTCAGTGATCTAATGTCTGTGAGTTATAGTTAAAGGCTGGGATTATTTTTTTAATATTTTTTTTTATCCCCACACAATGGAAAAATTCCCATTTTGGAGCTTGTAACTAGTCAACCTGCTCTCAAGAGGATATTTAGTATACCACTGAGTAGGTATCTTCCACTTTGCAGCCACCTTTGTGAGAGCTCTCCGGGTTGACAGAGAGATTCATTCTGTTCACCACCCCGCCAGGGTGCTTATGCACCGTAGCCATGCTCTGAAATAAAACCATCTGTGTAGAAACATACAATTTTTTTATGTCTGCTAATGATGGAGAGATTGGGCACTGACTTACCTGATGTTTTTCCTGCAGTGTCAGTGTAGTATTTTATGAAACTGACATAAAAATAAAGTGACTGAAGAGATTTAATTATCTCTGTAGATGCCTATTTGGTGAATTTTACACAACTAGATAATACCCAGTCCAAATTATGAAATGTTATGTTTAGCAATTTTTCTTCTGTATGCAAACCACGATCATCTTTTTTTCTGTCGCTGTAATTTTCCTGTATTTTCAAGCAAGGATGCAGACATAAAGGAGAGATCCCTCCTGCATAGGCTCCTTTAAGTGAATTTGCCCCATCTTTTAAGTAAAAACTTACTTCAATGCAGGATTAAGTGGTATAGTACCTAAACTTTTCTTAGACCCGTGACCATATAAAAAGAATACCCTTACTGTTATCCTAGAAATATACATGTCCAATCTTTCTCACAGAGTATTGCATTTAAAAGCATTCAATACTTTAAGCCTAAAAGAACAATTTAAATTTGATTAAATAGAAGATCTCTGCAGTAAACTATTGATTAAATTAAAATGAGCTTCATATTTCCTGAATAAGGAATATTAAACTGCTCTTTACATATAATTTAAATAATATCTTATAAAGTGAAATATTTCTTTGCAGTTGTCTATTTCCCCCTCCAACTTGTGTCTGAGCTATAAGTGATGCAGTGGGGTGTATGTAACTATGCTACAGCTGCTGACAGGCATAAAAGTAAATGAGATGTTTCATCTCAATTGGTACATTTCCTGTTTAAATGTTTATGAAAATAAACTCAACAAATTTAGCCAAACTGAGACAAGACTATCTTAAATATTTCATTTCTGCAATGAATGGCTATTAATAACTCTCTCAATCTTGTGTGGCCTGCAACAAAGTGGTATGTTTACAGATTGAGTAAGTTTTGTCTTACTAACTTATGAAAACTTTATTTTAAATTGTTCATTTAAAATATAATAATGGAGAAAATGTCCAAGCCAGTTGTTTTCCTAACTTTGAGGGAAAATGGAGGCTGAAAAACTGCAGAATGTTTAAAATAAAAAAGGAGACATTCAGAATAAAGTTCTTCTAAAACTGCTGATCTTTGGATTTGTTTTTCAGTACTATGTTGTCAAAAAGTAAACAAAAGCAATATAAGAGAAAAATAACCAAAAATTCCAAAATATTACTATGTTTTAGAATATGTTACAAAGGGTATATTTTGTTTTCAGGTTTTATGAAGTTTTCAAGTTCAGACGATGACTGATAATTTATAATTACTAAATATTTTTTTAAAATACATTTGCAAAATGATAAAACAGGCTTGCTCTAGAAGTTATTTTTAAAAGTTCATTGAGCAGCTAAGATTACCTTTTTCTGTTTAACAGGATTTTACTTTGAAGTCAACTTGAAATGGCTAAACATTTTAGAATTACCTAGAAATTTATGGATGGAAATGGGTAACTTACTGTGGGAATTATTCTTAGATATTTCAATAAAATATTTTAAAACAAATTTCTTACTGAAGAGATGGAGAGAGTTTATGCATATGTTGATGCGTATGACGTTGATACCATCTCCAGCTTGCATTAGCTCATCGCAAGGTGAAGGTTTAATAATTACTAACATGCTGTGGCGTTTCTATTCACATGACTGACAGAAAGCATCCCACTCTAGTGGTTTTTTTTTGTCTTTTGGGGAATGAGGTAAAACCTTCCTAATCCTAATGCTTAGATAGAGGATTATTCGGTGACCCAAGAGAGAAGGAATTTCACAGGTAACAGTTCAATAGGATATGTATATCTACACAAGTGATTTGAGAGGCAGTGGGCTGGTTTCTCCAGAGTGAAGAATGTGATGCAAGATACCATGCTCGATGCACATAAGCCATTTTAGGTCTAAATATAGCTTCAATAGCATTGCCTGTGTAAAAAACCCTATGTATTTAGCTGAGGGATCTGACTTATTAGCTTGTGTGCAATGCCAGGAATCACAGAATCACAGAATAGTAGGGGTTGGAAGGGACCGCTGTGGGTCATCTAGTCCAACCCTCCTGCTGAAGCAGGGTCACCTACAGCAGGCTGCACAGGACCTTCTCCAGGCAGGTCTTGAATATCTCCAGAGAAGGAGACTCCACAACCTCCCTGGGCAGCCTGTTCCAGTGGCTCCGTCACCCTCAGAGGGAAGAAGTTCTTCCTCATGTTCAGACGGAACTTCCTGTGCCTCAGTTTGTGCCCATTCCCCCTTGTCCTGTCACTGGGCACCACTGAAAAGAGCTTGACCCCATCCTCCTGACACCCACCCTTCAGATATTTATAAGCATTTATTAGGTCCCCTCGTAGCCTTCTCTTCTTCAGGCTGAACAAGCCCAGTTCCCTCAGCCTCTCCTCGTAGGGGAGATGTTCCAGTCCCCTCATCATCCTTGTAGCCCTCCACTGGACTCTCTCCAGTAGCTCTTCATCCTTCTTGAACTGGGGAGCCCAGAACTGGACACAGTACTCTAGATGAGGCCTCACTAGGGCACTGTAGAGGGGAAGGAGAACCTCCCTCGTCCTGCTGGCCACACTCTTCTTGGTGCACCCCAGGATTCCATTGGCTTTCTTGGCAGCCAGGGCGCACTGCTGGCTCATGGTTAACCTGTTGTCCACCAGGACGCCCAGGTCCCTCTCCGCAGAGCTGCTCTCCAGCAGGTCCACCCCAAGCCTGTACTGGTGCATGAGGTTGTTCCTCCCCAGGTGCAGGACCCTGCATTTGCCTTTGCTGAACCTCATCAGGTTTCTCCCTGCCCAGCTTTCAAGCCTATCCAGGTCACGCTGACTGGCAGCACAGCCTTCTGGTCTATCTACCACACCTCCCAGTTTGGTGTCGTCAGCAAACTTGCTGAGGGTACATTCTAACTCTTCATCCAGGTCGTTGATGAAGAAGTTAAACAAGACTGGGCCCAGTACTGACCCCTGAGGGACACCACTTGTCACCAGCCTCCAACTAGACTCAGCGCCGCTGATGACAACCCTCTGAGTTCTGCCATTCAGCCAGTTCTCTATCCACTTCACCAACCACTCATCCAGCCCACACTTCCTCAGCTTCACTAGGAGGATATCATGGGAGACTGTGTCGAAAGCCTTGCTGAAGTCAAGGTAGACAACATCCACGGCTCTCCCTTCGTCTACCCAGCCAGTCATTTAATCGTAGAAAGCTATTAGATTGGTCAGGCATGATTTCCCCTTGGTGAATCCATGCTGACTACACCTGATAACCTTCTTTTCTTCCACTTGCCTGATGATGGCCTCCAGGATAAGCTGCTCCATCACCTTACCCGGGATGGAGGTGAGGCTGACCGGCCTGTAGTTCCCTGGGTCCTCCTTCTTGCCCTTTTTGAAGATTGGAGTGACATTGGCCTTTCTCCAGTCCTCGGGCACCTCTCCTGTCCTCCAGGACCTCTCAAAGATGATGGAGAGTGGCTCAGCAATGACATCCGCCAGCTCCCTCAGCACTCGTGGGTGCATTCCATCGGGGCCCATGGATTTGTGGACGTCCAGATCGCTTAAGCGATCCCTCACACAGTCCTCCTCGACCAAGGGAAAGTCGTCCTCTTTGTAGGCTTCCTCTCTTACCTCCGGGGCCTGGGATTTCTGAGGGCCAGTCTTAGCACTGAAGACTGAAGCAAAGAAGGCATTCAGTAGCTCTGCCTTCTCCGCATCCTCCGTCACCAGGACAACTGCTTCATTCAGCAGCGGCCCCACATTGTCCCTAGCCTTCCTTTTGCTGCTGATGTAGTTGAAGAAGCCCTTCTTGTTGTTTTTGACATCCCTTGCCAGCTTGAATTCCAGGTGGGCCTTGGCCTTCCTCGTCGCATCCCTGCATGCTCTCACCACGTTTCTGTACTCTTCCCAAGTGGCCTGCCCCTCTTTCCACATTCCATGGACCTTTCTTTTCTGCCTGATTTCTGCCAGAAGCTCCTTGTTTAACCATGCAGGTCTCCTGCCTCCTTTGCTAGATTTCTTTCTCAGGGGGATGCATTGCTCCTGTGCATGGAAGAAGTGTTGTTTAAAGAGCGACCAGCACTCATGGACTCCCCTGCCTTTGAGAGCCCTGGCCCACGGGATTCCTCCCAGTAGCTCCTTGAAGAGGGCAAAGTCAGCCCTCCTGAGGTCCAGGGTTTTGATCCTGCTTATCGCCCTGCTTCCTCCACGCAGGATCCTGAACTCGACCATTTCATGGTCACTGCAGCCGAGTCTACCTCCGACCTTCACATTCTCCACCAGTCCCTCCTTGTTTGTTAACACGAGGTCCAGCAGCGCGCCTTTCCTTGTTGGTTCCTCCACCACTTGCATCAGAAAGTTATCATCGATGCTCTGTAGGAACCTCCTGGATTGTGCCTGCCTAGCTGTATGGTCTTCCCAGCTGATGTCAGGGTGGTTGAAGTCCCCCATGAGAACCAGGGCCTGTGACTGTGAGGCTGCTTGCAGCTGCCTGTAGAAGGCCTCATCAACCTCCTCCTCCTGGTCAGGTGGCCTGTAGTACACACCCACCGTAATGTCACCCTTATGAGCCTGTCCCTTAATTCTAACCCACAAGCTTTCAACTTGTTCCTCATTTGCCCCCAGGCCAAGCTCAATGCATTCCAGTTGCTCCCTCACATATAGAGCAACTCCCCCACGTCTCCTTGTTGGCCTGTCTTTCCTAAAGAGTCTGTAGCCATCTATGACAGCATGTCAGTCATGCGAGTTGTCCCACCACGTTTCTGTGATGGCGACCAAGTCGTAGCCGTCCTGCTATATAATGGCTTCCAGCTCCTCCTGTTTATTGCCCATGCTACGTGCATTGGTGTAAACACACGAGCTGGGCTGTCAATGTCACCCCTGGCCTTGGCACTCCAAGCCTAGGCTCATCCCTAGTGAGCTGGGCAATATCCCCTTCCCCCTTCGAACCTAGTTTAAAGCCCTCTCAATGAGCCCCGCCAGCTCGTGGCCAAGAATTCTTTTCCCCCTTTGTGATAGCTGAGTTCCACCTGTCGCCAGCAGGCCCCGTGCTGTGTACACCTCCCCATGATCAAAGAAGCCAAAATTTGACCGATGGCACCAGTCCCTGAGCCACCTGTTAACCAGGTGAGTTTTCCTGCCCCTTTCAGTGCTGTTCCCTGCCACTGATGGGATGGAGGAAAACACCACCTGCGCCCCTGATCCCTCAACCAGTTGCCCCAGTGCCCTGAAGTCCCTTTTGATGGCCTTGGGACTTCTTTCTGCTATCTCGTCCCCGCCAACCTGCATTACCAAGAGGGGGTAGTAATCAGAAGGCCGCACCAGACCAGGTAGTTTCTTCGCAACATCCCTAACCCGGGCCCCAGGGAGGCAGCAGACTTCCCTGTGGGATGGGTCCGGTCGGCAGATCGGGCCCTCTGTTCCCCTCAGAAGGGAATCACCTATGACAATGACCCTCCTTTTTTTCTTAGTTGAGGCAGTCGTAATTCTTGGGGCTGTCTGACTCGTTCTAGGCAACCCCCTGGATGGAGCCTCACCTTCACCCACATCCTCTGTGGCCAGTCCCTCACATTCCAGAGCCCCATATCTGTTGCTTAAGGGCAACTGGGCAGTGAGGGAGGCCGGGGGGAGATTCGCTTGTCCCCCCGAGCAGGGACCTGTTTCCATTCCCCCCCATCTCTTAGGCCCTCTCAGAGTCAAGCTGGTGTTGTGCTAAAAGAGATTTAGCAGCTTACGTCCTTGCTAGCTCAGGCACCTCTGCATTGCGCTTGATTTTGTTGTGGGGATATGCCCAGCTGTGAAAGCAACTGAGGAATATATATCCATTCTCCAGATCTTTCTTTGTCTTTCCTGGATAGGCAATATAAGCCTTTTAAGGTATGGGGCTTTTGCAGCCTATGTTCTTATGTATTACCTAGCTTTTGAGTGTTGGACCGTATTTTAGTAAAAGGAGGAATGTTTAAAACATTTAACAGAATAGGAAGGAGTTGTATATATTGCTTTCTTATTATTTTCTCATGAAGTCTTAATAATGAAGGATAAAACTAATGAGGTATATCATAGTAGCAAGAAACCAGTCCGTAAGTTAACTATCAATATGCTTTGTGGCAGTTGAAGATACTTGGCTTAATCCTGTGCGTGCCAACAGTCTCTGAATACACACCTTGTTCTGTTTCAAGGACATCTATGAGAGATGTGCTGCACTAGTAGTCTGAATATGTGTTGTGAACGCTTATGGAGAATTTCCAGACATCCTACTACTTTTACAGAAATCTTGGACAAATACTGTGAAGCCACTACTATCATAGTTGTCACTGTTCCCTTCTATCCACGGTTCCTTCACAAAAAGAAAAAAACAACCCCCCACAAAATCAGCTTCCCACTTCCTTCTCCATATATTCCCAAGTATATGGAAGGCATCACACAGAGAAGGAACAGTCATGTTTATTGTTTTCCCTTTCCAGGTATTGTTATTGCAACTTTTTTGTTAGTACAATCTTCTCGATCTGTGCAGTGTACAAGATTGGTGATTTCTAGATCTGCTGTTAATTCCATGGGATTTCTTTACTAGCCTCAGACTGCTCATCTCAAAACATTGCACTGAGAATGAAGATGCATGGGTTTATTGCCCAAATACTGACTTCCAGTAATAGTGAACCTCTTTCCCTACTTCTGAGACATATATTTTCTACCTCCTTTGTGTATTTCCTCTTCTCTATGCAGTTCTGCATAGAGAAGAGGAAAACAGCGATGACATTTGTAAAAACTGCACTGTCTGGGTACTTGTGAAATCTGAAGCAGTTTGTTCAATCATTTTGTTATTAATATTAGTATTTTTTGTTAACTCTCATATCAGTTCATGACCTCAGTCTTTACTAGAAAAGGACAATGACATTACCCAGACACAGCCTTCTCAGATGAAGTCTAAAATTACTCTATCATTAATATTGAGAGTATGAAATGACTTCTGATGCCTTTGAGAAGCCATGTCCGGGTTTGTAGATAAAGAATATGAAAAGAACCTTAATCATGTTTGATTTACAGTATCAGTTAAATAATTCTTAGCATCACATTGAAAGGATTCATTGTTTATCACATTTGCTAGTATCAGGTCCACTCAGCCAACCTAACGAAGTATGTGGATGTGCTGCTCCTCCTGAGCCTTCTCCAGATCTAGCAATACATTACCCACCACGGAGGTGTTCAGAGAATTCAGTATCAAAACCACACCCGTTCATATGGTGTTGTAGCCCAGATATAGCCCAATTGTTGCACAGTTGCAGACTGTCTCTGCAGTGAAATTTGGAATGAACATGTCTGGGCAGAATCCGAGAAATTTCAGAGAATCATCGAATGATTTAAGTTTGAAAGGATCTCAGGTCTTGTGGTTCAAGCGTCTTACTCCTCCTTACAGCAGGGCTATCTGGACATTTGTGTGCATTGCTAGATCAATGTCTAAAGCCTTCTAATTCTATCTAGATGAAATCTGCAAGAGTAAAGACACAATGTCTAGGCAACCGAGATATATAAAGCCGTTACAGAAGAGAAAATGGCAGAAAACAACATTAGTGATCAACAACAGAGCTAATCATGCAGAAGTGGGTGCCTGAATTTAGCTAATGATTTTAAAGTAGTTTATGGCCTAATAAACTTCTAACACTCCAGTGGGGATTTCCTGTGAAGAGCAGACTCAGTCCTGCAGTTAATCCGTTTGTTAAACTGTCTTTGTTCTTGTGAAGAATGTTATTTACATTTCTGTAGCCTTATTCAGGGAGAGAATAGGGGCTGTATGGGAACAGAAAGACTGTATGAAAGGGGGTAATGTAAATTTTTGGAAGAGGACTGTCCTTTTCCAGCAGTCTAAAGCGCAGTCTGTAATTAATCTGTAGTTACTTGAACAGCTAGATGTAACAATTGCTTATATTAAGGTGGCAAAAAGTTTGCATTTAACGTTGCTGGCTATATGGGTATGAGAATTTTGCTTTTAGGCCTAGCTGTTCCATATATGACCACTGCCCACAGTAATTTTTCATCTGAAGACAGAAATGAAACTATTGTCCTTATGTAATATTGATTTTGGGGGAACTTTTTCAGTGTAAAAATAGAAAAAAGGTATACTATTTAATTCTATCTTTTTATGTCAAAACTGGATGAATTAGGAAAGAGGTATGTGAATGTATTTGTCAAGGGACAACTATTAGTTAGTTTGGACAATACAAGAAGAAATGAGAATTTCTGTAACAATAATATAGAAACTGTAAAGGGAAACAAAAAAAACCACCCAAACAACAAAGGCAATTCCTAACCTATTAGTGTGCAAGAGAGTTGAACAGAAAGTGCAAAATATCTGCACATAGGATTCAGGAAATATGTTTTCCCAAGGGCATTAGAAAAATACCGGTCAACTATAGTTCACGTTGCCTGGTGGAATACTCTTCTGCTGCTTCCTGCTGCCTACGCTATTGTCTGCTCAAAATTCTGGCATGTATCATCTCGGCTTTCCATTGCTGACATCACCTGATTGCACCATTCATTCAAGTCAGTCAAGCCTTGTAACACCAGAATATGTAGCAGCAATCGAAAGAAGCTGAGCTCCAACCTACACAGCAAGTTTCTGCTTGGTAGCCCCGTACAGCTAGTTCTGCTCACGGTGGGTCAGCATTATAGCAGCAGAGCCAGCCAGAACTGCTGTCATGGAAGGGAGGACGTGGCCTCTTAATTTTTTTCCCTGATGTTTGGGTTTTTCTCAAACCCCATCCCTCAAAACCGCACAGCATTGTTGTTTCATGAATACGTTGTTTCCATCGAGTACTGGCAGTCCTGACATTGATAGGCAGTGAATCAATACTTTTGTAGAATTGTGAAGCCAAACTATTTCTGCAGATCCACAACGTGCAATGTGTGGTTTTTCATTCTGGATGTAATAACTGCAATTTGAAATACTCCCCCACAAGCATTGATTGCATGCTTTAAGAAATTCACAATAAAGAATTTAATTAAGAAAGAAACTGCATCACTCTGTTTTAAAAAGAAAAACTCACCTGACTTTTTTTTTTATTTTGGGGCTATAATAGCAATAACCGTCTTTAGCTGAGGACATTTCCTGGGGCTTAATGGCCCATGGCTGTGCTTCTTCAGGTGATCATCATCTCCCAGCAGTCATTAATCCCCTACAAATGCCCTGCACCTCAGTCATTGCATGTGCTTAAATGTGCTTCTCCTGAAAATGAAATACTTCTATATTTAATGCCTTTTCCAGGAATAGGAGTCATCTTTCTGAGGTGAGAACGAAAGGAGCTTAGTAACGTGTCAGAGAAGTACTAATTATGACAAGTGGGTAAGATCTGTTTCTGGTGATAGCACAACAAAGAATTTTTCCACAGTAAGAGCATGTTATATGTAAGTCGTCATTTTATGTATGTCACAATTCACACTTATCCCAGTTACATAATAGCCAAATCAGAAATACAGATAGTTATTTGTAGTTGGTTTTCTTCTATAGGGCATCTCAGCATAGAAATAAGGCATCTCACAAAACAAGGAGAGTATGTGCCTGCAGCACTGCTTAAAATGTTTTTTCATTCCATAGCTGTAACATAGAGCTATGCAGTTTTACAAGGTGTTTGTGATAATGCAAGAAATAGGGAAGTTAAATCTATCGTACCTAAAGGTCTGAAACTCTTATAAATAAATCTTTGGGTGAGAATTTTATGAGTCTTGGGACCACAAATAGAGCATGAACAGTGTCATCAGAAGTTTTAAACACAGTAGACAGCCTGCCCTTGCTCAAGTAGCATTAAAGCCAACAATGAAAATAGCTGAAGGGAATTTGTCTTGCTAGAGGTTGAATAGGGATTTTATTTTTCTCTTGTTTGATTGGAGTTTTACTTACTGATACGTTGTGGCATTTCCATCTTGTACTACAAAGTATGTACTGCATAGATTACCTGAAGCCTGTACCTGTCCCAAACAGGTTGAGAGGGATCAGACCTGATCCTATTGCTTTCCCTTAAAAGAGTGCAGAATTAGTACCTTTTAGGTATTAAGGTAATTTATTATTTTTATTAGATGTTCAGATCTCATTTACTTTGCTGAGTGACTGTGTAGATGAGGACAGAAGTGGATTTTGGGGCCATACGTTTTTAAATGTTGAATATTAAATGCTGTTAGTTCTGTCCTAGTCAGCACCTTTTGATTGCAGATTGACCTGAAAAAAAGAATTATTGTATCGTGATTCCAAAATTACTTTTCTTTTCAATTTTCTGTGTCCCTTCAAGCAACAAAAAAAATCACCTGAACAAAATATCTTTTCATATAAATGGAATGTTTTGTTTAACTTACAGTAACAAAATCATTTAGTTCAGGAACCCATAACAACTGTCTTAATTTTGCAATTTTCTAAGTTAAATAATTTTTTCCAAGTGAAAGACAAAGATTTATTTCAGGAAATTTAAAATACAAAATTTCACATAGACACATGCACATGCTGGTTATCCTGCTCTCTTTCTTGTTTTTTGGACATAGCTATTACCTGAATTAAACTTTACCCTGTAAGTATTCCTACTCATTCCAAAGCAGTTTTCAGCAAATAAACTAACGAAAAAAGAATTTAGAGCTCTCATTAAAATTCACCAAATGAAAAAAAATGATGCACAGAGCCAAGGACAAGATAAAAAGTATTACATCTTTAAGTTGTTTCCAATCTAGTTTATATCTCATCATAAATAGCAGGTTGGGAATAAGTACTGACCTATTGTACTGAGGCTAGAACATTGCTTTTGCCATAGGTCATATTTAAGGCTACTTTGGGTGTTTGAATCCTACCATGCAACTTACAATGTCAGCATTCTTCAGACTGTTTGCCAAAAAATCAGTTAATATTTTTGCACCTACCTTCTGTCACAGCTGGTGTTGTTATTGTCCTTGTCTTATTATATATGACTCTGAGCACTCCAAATCCAAACTCAATTACAAAGTAGGGAAGGTCATGCAGACTTTGCCAGTTATCTTGTTTTGGTACCATTCAGAAAGAACAAATTCAAAGAGGAATGTACACAATAAAGAGTAACAGAAAAAAGAAAACATATGTTCCTAAAGTGAATTTGTCAGTATGCCTAGAAATCTTGTACAATTTTTCTGCTCGAGAGCTCTGTGTGTTCACCTGTTCATTATATTTACAAAACGTGTAATTTAAAAAAAAATCTTATATAATATTTCTTATTTTAAATTCTGTGTTGTAGGTCTTGTTTTCCCTCTGCACTGCATTCTGGGGAATCCAAATTATGAAGCGGATCACTTTGTCTAAAGACAAATATCACTAAAAGAGCAGTTCTAACATCACCGTGATTATGGAAACAACACTTTGGAATAACCTTTGAAGTTCCTTGGAATTAATCAACCATGAATCTTACTGACTCACAGTCATTTCACTTGTGGTAGGAAAGGTTTACCATTTTCTGTGAAGGTTTGAAAGATTCGTTAGGAAGTGTATTCATTTTTATTTGATTTTTTTTTTTTTAAATATTTAATTTCCCCCCACTTTAAATAAAATGGTCATTCACAACGTATTTTTACATTCAAGGGATTACAAAGTCATAGAAACCATGTAAAACTAATTGTATTTAGCAGTGATTTTTTTTAGTAATTGTATGTGAAAAGTATTTTTCAGAAGACCAGTAGTTAAAATCATATTTGTTGTAACCTGGTGTAAAGTGACTGACTGTCTTCCTATTGAGGCTAAACGTAAACATATGTGAATGTCAGTTTTTCCGTAATGATTGAATTACATTAGAATCTTAATGTCATGCCCAATTTGGTGTTCATAACATACAGCTACATGAGGATGAGTAGTCAAGGCAAGAAAATGATTAAAAACAGCATGATAAAATAACTTGAACTAGTATGAGTTGAAACATCTTCAATAAAATTGGCTGATGTATGTGTTGTGTAATTCAGATTTCCAGTTTAGATTGAATTATTTAAAGAGTACACCTGCAGTTGCCAACTTTAGATACTGATCAAGCCGGCACTTACACGTGGGCATCCCATTGACTGACGTTACTCACGTGACAAAGTATTTGCAAGGCTGGGCCCTTAATTTCTGGTGATTTCCTGCCGGGATGGTCTCAGGGGAGATGCACGTCTTGTCTTTCAGGAGCTGTTGGAAAGATGATTTGTACTAAGATAGGAAAATTAAATACAAATGGTAAAGGGAGTCTCCAAACAGCAGGACTGGCAAAGATACTGGAGCTAGGTTGTTTTTTTTTCCTCACACTCTTCCAACTTTTTATTTGGCTCCAAGACTTGTAGAAGTGCTTAAAGTCAAGAAGCTGAAAAATGTAGGCTGTCTTTCATGATTCAAACTAGTAATAATACCTGGATTAAAAAGTGGGTTTAAGTTTGGGTTGGGTTGGGTTTTTTTCCGATTCCATTTTTCTTTTAGATGTTAATGAAATGCTAACAGACATCTCGGGTTTGGACAGTTAGCCTACTTTTAATTAACCCATATTTTCAGTCTCTCGCTGTAACAGATGCTACAGTTTACATAACTGGATGTTTCTGATAAATTGTCGGAAACACAATAATGTCATATAAATAAAATTGAACGAATATTTAGTGATGATATCAGCTTAAATTTATGAAATTTTTTACTTTGAAACCCAAATTTTAAGTTACTCCGTCTGCGTCTCAAATGCCTTATGCTTTTCACTTTAGATTACGCTCAAAGACCTTGAAATATTTGACTGAGAAAGCAGGTTTTAGTTTGATTAAACGTACTAATACCTGTGATGCAAAGTAAGGATAATACCTTCCTAAACTGAAGGTGTGTTTAAATAGAGGACTGCCTTGTGGATCTTCTTCAGTTTACATAATGAGAAGATGAGAAAACTTCCCCATGAAAAGCCTAGAAGCAATCAGATTTTAAATACTTCTTGAGAAGTTTAATTCAAACTTTTATTCATAACAGGGTAGGTTTTCAATGTCTGTTTAAGAAGTGGATAAGTACAATTGTATACCTCTGAGTTCAAGAGTGGAAATACAGTCTCGTGACTAACACACTGGTGTGACAACCAGGAGCTTTCTCTGGTGCTACCAGTTCTGACAGAAATTACCATCTCTCTGCCTGAATTTCCCCTTCTGTGGAATGCAGGTGATGGCAGTACTTGATGGTGTCTTTCACCATAGTCAAAGTGCTGCATTTGGGATCTTGTCCCTACGAAGCTGTTATAGGATATTTAAGGAAATGGCAGAATCTGATTCCAGAAGTACAACACAATCTACAGACTTCTTATGTGACCCCCAAAGTTAGTGTACCTATATTTTCAAAATTTGTAACAGTGCTATCAATCTCACAGGCATATTTTGAGGTCAGTTTAACATAATGACTAAGTAACTTAACAAATATTCATATTGTAGGTCAGTTTCCTTATCAAAGTAAATCCTTCAAAGAGGTAGGAATAGGATAAAGATTTAACATTTTCTGCATTTAAAAATCTGCAATCTTGAAAGGATGATAATGAAGTTCTGAATTAAAGTAAATTAATTTTAAAGACATCATAAATAATGTCATTTATTTACATAAAGCAATGAAAGGAATGTAATTCAAAGGTAAATTCAGATTAAGATGTAAATGTTTTACATTGATCAGCAGTTTCTCATTCTAGTCACTATCAGTTGCCTACAAATAAATTGAAAAATGCAGATAAACTAGTGACAAATATAAAAGGCGCCATACTTTATCGAAGATCTTATCTGAAATAAAACAGGTGTACTCAAATGAAGTCTATTTTAATAAATGAAATATGCAAAAAACAGGCAGAAAATATAATCCAAATATACCCCTGCTACAGCCTATTGTCTCAGAGATCCTGACCTCTACGGAAACCTTACTTTCCTATCTTAAAATTGTTGCATTTCTCAGCTTGGTGGGAATCTGGAAATGAAACATTTCTCAGTTTGAATTTAGCACCCCCAGTTTGGCCAAATGTGGAGGGGGGGGGGCGGAGGGGTGTCTACCATTGGGAATATCTAACACGTCTAACAGAACTGTGCCCCCTATAAAAAGTGGCTGATGAAGGCAAACTGGTTGTTAAAAGAGGCTTAATAAATATCCTCTTTTCCAAGGGTTTTTAAATGCCAATTTCCTACATCCAAGGACATGCTGTTGTGTATAGGTTGTTCGAAAGCGAGGTGCAGGAGTGGAACAACGTTCTTCGCATTGCATACTGAGCAGCGTAGAGTCTGAGAACAACTCCTCTGGCTGAAGGCTTGAACAGACTCACCGTGGGTGTCTAAGACTCTTGTACTTTACAATAACATCCATTGGGCCATATAAGCAATCCTTTGGAAACAGACTGGAAGCTAGGGTTTGCCGTTCCCAGAGCAATGGCAAGGGTTTCAATGGCAAGCTTATAGAAACACCGTGACTGCCTCATTTTCCCATTAACTGTGTGGTAGGTAGCTACATCCTTGTCAGCTTGCCTGTCATGATTTTTTTAAAATACAAACTATTTCAGTATTTAAGGCACCTAACACCAGTACTGGATCTAATTCATACAGTCTTTATAGCCGCTGCATAGAGTGAAACAGTCATCCCAATGATCTCTCGTTTCGAGTAATGAAGAGACTCTCGGATACTAGATAGCCAATGGATTGAATTATGTGTAGTTAGTATATTACATACAGTCAACTGAATTAATTAAATGCTAACTGCAAACATTGCTTCTTGCTAGGATATATTAGTGATATGTTGGTAAGCCATCCTTCTCCCCTCACCTTTTTAATATTCCATTGCTTATTGTGTTAATGTTTGACCATGTGGTGTGGTTTGAAGAATTGTATGGGATCAAGTGAAATCAGGTGAATTAAGTGAGGAAATTAGTGAATAAAATATTGATGCAGCACTAATAGATTTTGTGCTCTTGTAGAGGGCCACTGTTGCATGTCTCTGGAAATAAAAATATTCTGCAGGCTAAAACCGTAGCCTCATGTGTCCAAGTGAGAAACTTCATAAACAACATTTGTGATATTTGCAGTATTGCTTAAGACTTCCTCTTGGTTTTGTTTGTCCTTAAACTCCCCAGTGGCACACCTTGGGGGAAAAATGTAGACAAACAAAACTTTTTTTTCAGCAAGAGTGTTAAAAAAGTGACTTCCTCTGCTCTTTCTAGCTGTTGTAATGTCACATCCCTCCACGTGGCCTTTCCTGGACTGTGTACACAGCAATATCAAGTTACTGAAAACCCAGAAGCAAGCAGCTGATTCCTGTGTTCACTTGAGACCTGACCCTGTGCCATTCAAGTCACTGAAAAACTTGCTGCTGACCTCAGCATCAGGGCATTCCCTGTACAGAAAGAATAAGAAGACAGTATTTACTGCAGCTTAAGCTTTGGTATGGTGCCTTAGTTAGCAGTAACACAGCTGTGCAATTATGTGTTTCCATAAGCGGCTAAGATGGTGTTATTTAAGAAGTGCCGTATAAGATATGGCACATTGGGATATGGTTTAGCAGGCATAGTGTTGTTGGACGGATGGTTGGACTCCATGATCATAGAGGTCTTTTCCAACCTATGATTCTATGATTCTGTTTGCGTTACGTTAAAATCAGAGCCCTTTGACGGATAAATGATGAGAGTTAAAGCTGTAAGCTATGCATACCAGATACAAAAGACTCGGGGCCCTTTCTTTTGTCTTTCCTGTCTCCAGTTTTCTCTCAAGTCTGTGGGATTAGGGACATCATTACCTAAACTGTGATCTAAAAGGACGTATTTGATCGGACATATTAAAGCTTCCTTTTCACAGATATATTTCTGTGAGCTTTCAGGATTTCACGTGATGCGATTAGACATTGCTAAGCTGAATGGCATTGAAGGTAAGAGTTGTTTGGACTTTACTTCTTTTCTCTTTAACTTTTTAACTTGTGGTAAGAAGAGCTAAGGCTCAGTGATGGAGTTCCTTAAGATAAGCGACAATTCTCAGAGAACGCTCAAAGCATTTACAGATCATTAATACTATGCAAACTGTGTTACCCACACTTGAAGTTTTGCTTAAAACTCTGGCTCCTGGCATCCTGTGACTGCTGCCTTTTTTTTTTTTTTTTAACTTGCTTTCTTTAACAAATGTTTCTGACCGCTTAAAACAAGAGGCATAGAAGATTCAAAATCTGAGAGGCAAACAGGACAACTTTAATAGATAATATTCTAAAATATTTTCCCTTTTAAACCACCCTAGTGATTACATGAGTCTTGACTCACAAGTTTTAAACTCTTGGGATTGCTAACGGGGGAAAAAACTATTCTCGGTCTATCCTTTTTCCATACAACCTCTCGTTCCAGCATAGGCATATACAATAGTCGTGAGGCAGAGTTTTGCTGGGTTTCCTGGTTTCCTGCTGGTGTTTGACCTGTCTGGTTTGGAAGTAAACCAAAGCGATCCACAGAGCTGGCTCGCTGAGAGTGCACTACTCTCGGTAACTCTCGGCACAGGCAGACCTCAGCCACAGTATGTCATGTTGCCCATCGCTCCCAGCAGTTCTGGTCAAAGCAAACAAGAGATGTACTGACGACTTCAGGATTTTCTCTTTCTACAGAGGAAAGAAGTGCAAAGATACTGAGTTTGAAACTCAGATACAAACCACAAGGTAAAACAAAAATAAGATATCTCATACTGGAGAAGTGCTTCCATATTAATATCAGGGCCAACGGAAAACTTGGCTCGGTCCTTTGTCATTCTTGCCCCACCTATGGAAAACAGCAGAAAAATGTGGAAACACTGAGTAAGAATGAACTGCCTTGTATTTATGGTTTGGCAAAGAAAAAAGTGATACAAAATGAATCCTCTCACCCCCCCGCCCCTTGCTATATTTTTAATGCTTCCTCCTGTATTCTTTCTTCCCATTCTTCTGTCTGTGTCTGTGGTGTCTATTTATCTTTGCAAAAAATCCTCTCCTCTCTTGCTTTAGGTTTCTTATGTGTGGAGGTACATAATGGCATATTTCATATCCACAAATACGTTCTTTTGTTTTAATAGATGAAAGTCAAACATGCTTACCGAAAGGTGACTACTTTCTTTACTATTCCTGTCAGTCAACATGCTCTTCTAGCATGCAAAACACAAAATACACTGCTCGTACATTGTTAAAGTTAATATTTATTTTATGTGTAACTATCTGCCTACTGTCCTCTAGTGATTCATTTTCTATTTCCATTCCAGTAACATAGCACTGTCCTTTTCCCGGTTTCTACTCCCTCTCCTTTTTCATTACTGGTAATTCCTTCTAGTTGCTTGTTGTCCCTTCAGCACTGTGCTGTAGCTGTCACTGCCTGTCTCTGCCTCAGGATGTGCTACTACATTTTTTATGCACTGTTTTCTAACCTGCTGATTTTACTGTGGCAGAGGGAGGCAACCCCATAATAACAATGTTTGATTAAAAAGAGATTAAATGAATAAAGACAATCATGGAACGTTTTAAAAAATATGGAATTTGTGGTGTTTCTGCTACTTACATTTTTCCACAGACCTTGAATGTGAGTACTTATCAGCACATAAATTAGAATTATAGAAATTTTTCCAGGAAAGAAAAATACTGTAAGACAATTGAACTACAATTTTTAGATTGAAGAATAGCCTATTAGCTTACTGAGTGTGATCATGTCTTTTGCTGGTGTCTGTCTGTGTTAAGGTCATGAACCTGTTATTTGAAGATAATGGTATTCCTCCTTTGCTTCAACAGCAGCATTTGTGATTTCAGTTCTAACAGCCCTTTACCTTCTCTCCACTCATGACTCATGGCTGACTCATCACCTTTAATCATTCTGAAAGCACGGATTTTATTTTTGCTCTTCTTTTAATCACAGTGCAAAAAAAATGCTTTGAGGGAGGATGAGGTGTTATACACAGAAGCAGTGTAGGTATGGACTAACATACTTATTGTTGGAAAACCTCAAGTACTCCCAGTTGTCTCTCCATCACCATAAAATGGCTTTCACAGTGATGTCTAACAGAGGAAAGCCTGATGATCAGGTATCGGTGGTCAAAATGAAAGGATGTTTCTTAGATTCTGACAGCAAAGTTTGCCATTGAAGGTCAGACACTTTTGGTTTTATTTTATAAATGTCTTATTTTCCCTGAAATACAGCTGTAAGAGAGGAGTAATGTACTCATGCCTTCATGCCCCAAAAGAAGATATATACTAGAATATAGTTTTTTCTTTGCCAGCAATATTCCTATTATTCCTGTGAAAATCTAAGAGTGCCTCATGCCTATGCCTGATAATTGGACTGTAGTATGTCTGTAAATGGCCTTATTAGTGCGAAACAATGAACAATGGTTTGTGCTACAGAAGCAGAATTATTGCTCAGGGTTTTTTTTTCCCTAGGATTTATCTTTGCAGGAAAGCCCTGAGGTAGTGTTGGAATTCAATTAGCGTAGGCCTGGGTGTTATAGGACCGTGGGCACTTGCTGTACACTGCTAAGGGCTTCCTCTTTGCACCTCTTTATGGAAGCCTGTAATATTTTCCCTGAGGAATCAACCAGCTCTTGAGATGTTACATGAAAAATAACTCATCTCTGAGTGTGGCTGAGCAACATCTGAGCATTGCCAGAGGTGGGAATTGTACCATATCAAGCATCCTAATCAAGATGAGATGATCAGTCTACCTTCCCTGGTGTTTCCAGTTGGGGAAGTAGAGATGAGCTTGGGTAGCAAGAGCTGCAGAGTCAGAGGAGCACAGGGTTGGGGCAGGAGGCGGGGATGCCCTGGCGGGAAGACACAAGAGGAGGTTGGCCATTACAAGCCTAGGTAGGCACAGATGTGTCTAGCACAATGTCCCTCACATTCAAAATAGAAAGTTAATACGAACCGATAAAATGAAGAAGATGGTCCACAAACAGTGCCTATGGCCAATCTGTAAGGGGAGATGGTGGTAGTGGTTATTATTATTCTTTCTTTGGGTTTCTCCTGTTCAGAAAGTCCTCCATCACACTATGCCTTGGCTAAGTGCAAAGTGCATGGGTCTTCTAATACATAGCAAAGATTTTTCTGTCAATACTTTAATCAAGAAGATGGAATGGTATGCTGGTGAGTTTGAGCATTTTTGACATGTATTTGCAGTGCACGTTTTACAGTCTTGTCAGATTCTATAGCACTTATATGTAAGAAAGAAAATAGGCAAGACGTAGATCTGGCCATTGAAGCTGGTATAAATGTGTCCACTAAAGTGCATAATTTAGTACATTTCCTACTGTAATGCTCTTATTTAATGCAATGGGTATACAGGGCTGTATACAACGCTTATGGATCTCCAGCAGAAACCGCATCTGGCTAGTGGATGCAGAGATACAGTATTTTTAAAAATGTATTGTGTTTGAATTTTCAGAGTGAACGAAAGTTCAAATAATTCCTGTAGAAAGTTTTTTATAAACAATATAGTTGTAAGCAGTGTAACACAGAGTAGCAGCTATGAAGTTAATTTTTGTCAGTATATTGAAGAAATTATCAGAGATGTCTTGCTGTCAGATTTTAGCAGTAATGAAATAGGGAAATAGCAGTAATGACCAATATTACTGTTAATAGGAGTTAGAAAATATTCTTCACTGTGTTATTAATATTAGAAAAGCAACTCAACATTTTGAGTTTAGTTGCACAGTTTGAGCTCAGTCAATTTGCCAAAAATGTGCACTGGGATGTTTTTGTTTTTTCTGGAAGATTTTCTGGAACTTATGGAAAATGTAGTTATGTAGTCTAAATATATTCTGTGGAAAATACTCAACTGTAAGGCCCATTTTCCTCTTAAGGAGATCTCAGAGCAACAGAGTTAATAGTGCCCGAGTCCTCAAGCATGTCTGATTAGAAGATACTCATTTGGTTTCTAAGAAGTGGAGATTTATGTTTGAATTCTCACGGAACAGGATATGTAGATATACTTTTGTGTTTTCCAGAAGGCATAGTCATATTTCTGAACCACTCTCTAGTATTTCTGGGTATCCGCAGTTATAATTTCTATTTTTTTTATTGACTACATGTGCCGCATACACTAAGGCTAAAAAGGTGCAAAATAATAACACTACGTGATTTTCTTCTTATGTTTTGTTCCTCTGGGGAATAGATTCTGATTAGGGAGAACTGAGTTAAAAATATATAGAAATACATTTTTTCTTTTATGCTTTCTGCATCTTATTTGCTTATGGAGAAAATATGTGAATTTTTTCAACTATGCATTGGAAGTCCTACCAACCTTGTCCTTTTCAGCTTTTCACAGTGGTGGTCATCGATTACTTCCCATTTTATTTTCTTTATCCCTACAGCAACTATGTAATTACAGGCTAGATAAAATCCTGTACTGTAGATGTTTGAGAAAATCTGGTTAATAAAATCTCATTAATGATTTTACTGTGCTGTGGCAATCAGCTACTGGAAGCCACTGATTTTGACTTTTTCTCACTGGATTCTTTGACATGTCTCAGTGCCTTTCTTATACCTTCTACAGGGAAACTACACAAATGGGGAAAGCCAGCTAGGCTGAGGACCCTAGCATCATCTCCTGTGTATGGATTACCCATGCAAGATCTTTTACAGAGTAAAGAAGGGTTCTGGTGTGCAGTGTCAATCTGCTTTCTGGCTGCCCATTTTACAAAATCTCTGAAGACGATCACCCAAGTAAACTGCTTAGATACCATGTGTGAGGACCTGGGGTCTACTTTAATGAGCTGATTCCAAGACGGACAGAGTCTCACAGATAAGGTTCCTGCTGGCAGTAGAACGTCAGAGAAGATTAGTGAGAGATGAAAGAGTAACCGCTCCTTTAACACGGAGCAGCAGGCAAAGAGCAAATGAAAAAGGGCCTTGCTTTGTTCCCTAAGAGCTAATTCTAGATCGCATATGCTCAGGTGCTTCATTTCTGGTGGGAAAAAAACCCAGTGACCTGTAGTGTGTGCTCCTACTTAGTGGTCTCCAGCATGTACTGATGCTTTCACCTTTGGGAGCTTCCCACCATCCCAAATCAAAGTTGATCTTGAAAAAAAAATATTTTTAGGCAGATGAGAAAGAAGCAGGAACTTGGTTTTATTCCTACAGTGTTTTATTAAGAATAGCCTGGTCCTTGGCTGACATAAATCAGGTAGCTGTGCTGACCTTTGTGTTTGGTTGTTTGCTCTTTTTGGTTTATTGAATTGCCTCACATCCTAAGCTCATTAAACTGTGAATCAGCCAAATTCCCTGTAAGAAACGGTTTAAAAGGTAAGTGCAGTAGCACATTGTAAGTTCTGTAGCTCAGTGTAGGAATTTTTTACAAAGGCTTTTGCATAAAAATACAAATGTTCTCTAGACTGAGAGCCACTGACTTGTCATTAGCAGAACCACCCAAGCGTCTGGGTCCTCGAATTAATGCATGGGTCCAGGATTGTAGATAGAGTGAGAAGACTTCCTACATAAGCAATTGGGCTTTGGACTGCATAAGTCATTTGCAAAAAATTATTCAACTGCTCGTCTGGTCCTTCACCTAGTTGCTTGTAAAGAGACTAGCAACTGTTTGGACGTACTTGTTACTCAGAATAACTCCAAACTGGAACAGAGTTCACAAGCAGATCATAGGAAGCCATGAACATGGGAACTGTTCACATTGGATACTGACATCTTGTGGTACAATTTAGTTTGGGGATGGATCCTGGCCCGGTTTTTGCAAAACACACCAGTGAAAATGCTCTACTACTTCATCAAAATGACATTCAACATATGGGCTTACAAAGATTTATCGAAAAAGTCACTAGGTTTTCTAAAGATAGAAAGCCTCCCATTCCCAGGTGTGTTCCCATGAATGAAGGGCTATACACTGGTTTTTATTTTATAAAGTAGATTGTTCTCTGAGGCAGTAGAGCTGGTACGGTCATCTCAACATCACGTAATAGAGCTGACAGTAGTTATGTAGGGTTTTGCTACTCCATTCCAAGCAGTATGAAAAAGAGATTTAGAACAATGAATGATTCCAATATTCACACAGAAAACACGCTTTTTCCGCCAGAGATTTAGGGTTTAGACAAAAAAGAACAGAGTATCTGCTTGGTCAGTACAAAAGCTGAAAGCTTTCTGTAGCATGGGCAAATAGCTCTGAAATTGTTTTACTCACAAGCTTTACTTATCCATTTCAAGCAGCACTGTCATGTTTTGACAGGTCATTGCAAAAGCACTAGTAAAGCTTCATAGCAGATTTACTCCAGATGTGATCCAAAATAAAAGGAAAAATGAGCATTTCTAAAACACAGTGCAGTAATGTGTGAAGTGGACTAAGGAAAAGATAGGCTGTCTTTTGCAGTTGAATCAGGAGAGAGCAAAGAGCTAACAGGAACGTGCTTATTAGCCCACACACTCAGTAAGTTCAGTCTTACTTTCATATTCAGTGAAATTATTAGATATTTTTGATCTAATAGTAAGGGCTTAAAGAATGAAAAGATGTGCACTGTTCAGTTGGCAGCTGCCCACTTCAATGTCTAGCTTAATGAATTGTGCTGTCATGCTGGGATTTGAAGCAGTCCAGTGAGTAAGGCTTCCCTGCTGCCTTACTCTTTGACTGCATTACACAACCAGTTCTCTTTTATATTTTGATAGTGACATCTATTGGAGCTTTGAAGAATAATCTTTTGAAAAAAAATCCAAATGTATATTGGTAAAAAAAAAATATTTACAACAAAAATATTCAGTTAGAACAAAAGGAAATACGTTACTGTCATGAAAATATATACAAGAATGAAAATCTTGACATGAAAAAGTAGAAAGTGGCAAGAGTTCAAATCAGATTCAAGAAAAAATTATGCCTTTCTTTCTTCTGTTTGATGAGTGAGCTTAGAAACTTACCCAGATGCCTGAAGTTTGTTTAGAAGCAGCCCATCAACCAAAGCTGCAACCTCAAATTGTAACAAGTACAGGATTTGATTGAATCTCAGATAGATACACGCAAGACTTTGCCAAGTATAGGCAAGACTAAATCTAGCAGAATGGGTACAGTAGCAATATTGTGGGTTTGCATGGCAAGGTTTTGGTAGTGGGGAGACTATAGGGGTGGCTTCTGTGAGAAGCTGCAAGAAGCTTCCCCCATGTCTGATAGAGCCAGTGCCAGCCAGCTCTCAGATGGACCCACTGCTGACCAAGGCCAAGCCAATCAGTGACGGTGGTAGTGCCTCTGTGATAACATATTTAAGAAGGGGTTGACAAGCCTTCTGTGTAAGCAACTGAAGCCTGTGCTGTCAAAGGGACACAACCATCCAGATTATTTAGAATGAAATTAACTCTAACTTTTCTAAGCAAACCATCTTCATACCTCTGGATTATGTTGTGAATATGGCTTGTGTCTCTTTAGGGCTCACGGCAAGGTTCCTAGAGTTGTCCAGAGATCTATAACTGATACACAACAAGTAAGTGTGGCCAGTGGATTTATATTACAATAAATTAGCCAATGTATTTACACTTTTTTTAAATGTGCGTGTACTATGACAACACCGTAGCATTCAGTCCCTGGTGTCAGCAGTAGGCAGTACTGAGTAACGCTACCTCACAAAATCTCCAGGAGAATTTAGGAGATCTGAAATGCACAAGGTGAGCCTGCTGTGGCAAGCACGGTCCCCAGGACAGCCCCTTTCCCTTCTGTTCCTTCTTCTGCTCAGGACTCTCAGAGTCCTTTCATGCACAGGAGTGCCTTATTTTCCTCAACCCATGTCTCTCCATAACACCTGGCCCATGATGAATATCCTCATATGAAAATTTCATGTTTATTTGCTGAAAGTTGTGACTTTGGGGGCTTATCCTGGCTTCTTTTCTGTAGGGATATGATAAAGAATTCTCCAGTATTTTGAAAAATTAAAGAAGCAGGAGATATCTTTGTTGCCTCAGATTATAGATTTTGGTAGGGTTTTATTTTGGTTTGGGTTTTTTTGCACATAATTTGATTTCAGTTAATTCTGATTTTTAAAGGAAATTTATTTTCTCAAACAGCTAAAAGTTTTAGTTATGTTTTACTTCTTGGTGTTGTTTCACATAAGAGCTTTTTTTTCATTCATTTATTCTGGTATGTCTTCACCAGTAGCAACATGGCTTATACCTTGTTGATTCCATTATGATAATAAAACCACATATCACTCAGGGAGCTAGTCTGACAAGGATCTTAGTATGAAGGGAAGAAGTGAAGTATGATCTTACAATAGCAAACATAATTGACTTAGACAATCTGAGTACAAAAGTACTTGATACAGCCTTGAATAACATGACTGTTTTCTGAACTGCATGTTTTGCAAATCTCTATGCATAAAACCCTTCATATAGCATACAAAACAATTGATAATGTCTTCAGTCATTGTTCTTATATAACTGTTGGGTGAGAAATGTTCATTTTTTACAGCCAGCATTATGTTCTCCATTTTTATTCAGCATTTGCAGAGACTGAGGGAGAAATAAAATGTTAATGATGTTGTAAAGACACTTTTTATAATGAAAATATATCCAAATTAATCTCACCTTTCATTTATTTAATAGGAATTCTGTCATATTATTTGGTGCTTTAGGAGTGTCTGTAAAAGAATAAAATAGGAAAGAATCAAGTAGTTAGTGTATTGTGACTTTGCTGCACAAACATTGCTACAGAAGACTAATCCTGGTTTAGTACTGTATCAGTTTGGCTTGTATAAGCGATTTTGGTGACATCAGTTCAAATGAGCAAACGCTGTAGAGTCACTTTTCTCCCTCTACCTGTGCTTTGATTAATGACTGCTCAAATGAATGTCAAGACAGGATACTAAAAGCAGCAAAAGAAAGCTTTTTCTAGGCTTGAAGATAGATATCAAGGGAAAGATTTATTTAATTGAAATAAGTAAAATTCACTCAAATCTGTGCTGGGTACTTAGCAAATAATATTACAAGAAACAGAGGTTAGGGACACCTCAAAGGCCTTTTATATAGGTACCTGATACTGGTATGGCCAGGAAATTTTAATATGCCTGACCATCCTCAAGGCCTCTCTGTACAGCTCTTCTGTCATACAGTTGGGTGCATCAAGCTCAGAAAGGCTCCAGCCCATATTTGCACAATGCTGTGCTAATAATCTTCTTGGAACATTGTGTCCTGAGAGCACAGGACAGAGACATCCTGCCCGAGCCTGTCTTGTCATATTAAAATCCACCTTCATCTCAGCTGTGACAGATTGCAACTCTGTGCAGAGCCGCCTGAATGTCTGCTACGTCACTTTCCCCCAGTATTCGAGCTGCGGGGATAGCATGTTGGTTCGGGCACATCACCAGATCCGTGTTGATGCAAGGTAGTAGAAAGTCATTGCATTGAAGTAATGAACCCTCTGAATGACACCTAAGCAGGTCGTACAACCAGAGCTGTGCCGATGAAAGAATTATTTGTAGTCTGGAGGAAAAATTCTAAGCCTAACTAGATGGATAGTCATGTTAAAAATATACTAGGAGTAAATCTAAAAGGAATGGAAAAAATAACTCATCGACAAAGAAAACTTTACCTAGGAAGGCAGACACTAGTAAGGATCAATTCAGGGCTGCAAAATGTTGAGCTCAGAAGTAGTAAAAGCAATGCAAAAATAAATTCAAAATGTACATCTACAAATCCAAATGAATGCTTTGTTTCAGTTTTACATTAAGAGGAATATATAGAACATGAAAGCACAATGAGGACAGTTCATGATTTTTAATATAAGAAAAAAGAAATAAATATTGGAAACAAAGCTAGTAAGCTTAATGAGTTCAATTTTGGGCACTCATTATTCACCGTTCCAAAATAATGAAGGAATAAAGATGCTTTCATCATTGGAGAACAACAGATACTACACTTCTGTTAGATGAAAGGAGAAAATTATTGAAGTAATTTGATGCTCAGTAGTCTGACCTCAATAGAATTCAAAAGTATTTAAAAAATAAAAGAAAGAAAAATTAAAAATGTGCAGGTAAATAAGAAACAGAATAAAATGCAGCATGGGTTAACCAAAACAATGTCATGACAGACTAAATTGCTTCCATTTCTACACAGGGTAACTGATTTTTTAGACAAGAACAGTACAATACATCATCTATCAATACTTTAACAAATAATTTTGTATGATGCTGTGTGGGAAATTATTAGCCAGGCTGGGAGAAACTATGATAAATACAGGAATTGTAAGGCATGTAAGGTAACAGACAAAATGGGTCACTAAATACACTAGGTCTTTTCAGCCTCAAGTAAAGCCTGCTGAAAGGGAATATGACTGTGGTCTATAAAATCACAAGTAGAAAAGGCATCAGTAGGGAATGCTTATTAACTTTCTTTAATATTGGAAAATCTAGGTAACATCAAATGAAGTTATAGGTTGTTAGGGTCAAAAGAAAATGGAGTACTATTTTACCTGCCGCACAATGAAGTTGTGAATTTTACAGCTATAGAATGTTATAAATATAAAAAAGTGTTTATGGAGTTCAAAAATACTTAGATGGATTTATGGAATTAAAAAATCTATCAGAGGCTATTCAACACAAAAAATCATGTGCTTTCCTTAAGCATCTAGGTAGAAGGGAAATTTTGGTCTCACCCAGTTCACCTGTTCTAATTTTCTTAGGAGGAGCTAATAAAAAAAAACCCTGGTAGTTAATACTAGAACTATTTAAGACTCAGTCTTGAGGCTAACATTATTTGTCTTTTCTGTAATGACCTCAGCAAAGAAGGTTTGACTGGAGAAATGGCAATTAGCTAATAAAGCTGAAAGGTGTCAGGATGGAAGGATCTGGATATGGTACAATACTAAGGAATAGAAAAACCGAAATGTAATGAACTTTAGTAATATGAGCTGCAGTGTCATTCACTGAAGGGCTAAAGACAAAAACCTGCTGTTATCTGAAAACACAAGCGACCAAGAGTGATCGAGAAGGGCTTGCTATTCAGTTCCAGGGGTCTCTTAAAGGGCTGTGGTTGAGAAAGGAGGAGATATTCAGGGAGAAATTCCTTATTAAGGTAGAAAAGATATAATGCTGTTTTTAAGAGATGCTGAGGAGATCCTGTCCATAATACTGTAATATTAGATACAGTTCCAGTCATCTATACTCCGGAGAAGGCAACAAGGCTATTTAGAGACTGCAAAAAGACTCATGTTTTGAAGAAATAAAACCAAAGCTAAGAGATAGTATGGTTACTTTTTCCAGGCTGTCTGTAGCTTGCATGGTAGCTGGAATTAAGAGAGAATTCCTCTTGTTCAGCTTGAGGACACAGCAAATGCTGCTTTCAGACCAGTGTAACCAGCTCTTTGCACCACAGGGATGGAAGTAGAGTTGAAAGCCTTGCCACGTGGCACAGGTAGTCAGAACACAACTGGGATGTACACCAGAACCTGGGAGAATAAAAGGGCGGTTTGCATATAACCTTTAAGTCCTCAGGGAGTAAACATTAAAAAAGAAGAGTTGGTAAACTAATTGGCAAAGAAACTTTGAAATACAATTGATAAAGTGAACACCAGAATTAGATGTTTTGGAATTGCTTGCTAATACAGCTGGTTGCCTGTAGTATCAGAGTTCCTTGCCCTTCCTCTCCTAAACAGATTAACATGCATTTTTACAATATAATGTGAGAGAAACAAATGAAATTGGTACTTCCTTTCTTGCCATCTCTTGCAAACAGAAATGCAGAGTTATTCAGCTGAGTAAAAACTCACTCAGATTGGGTGTCATTAAGTGCAAAAACCTTGAAGGACTTATTCCATGTTGGAGGCAAACAAAACTGAGACAACAATGAATTTTAGTCCAATCGTGTGGGTGGGGGGACCACTAGTGGCAACACTAAAGATAAAAGTAGTGGGAAATTAGGATTTCAGGTCTGGGGGTTTCTTCCAGCTTCTATAGTACTTGCTATTAAGAAGTAATCTTTTGACGATATCTATTATTTTATCTGAGGAATTACACAGATTTACATAGGAAATAGTATCGCTAAAAGAGTTATTAAAGTTGTCTCTTGTATACATTCATAGACAAGCTTAGACCATGATATTTACCAGCAAAAGTGATCAAGGTAAAATCTTTCCCAGATGCAACTTGATGCTTGCAGCAATGAGATACTACTGAAGGATGATACACTCATATTTACCGACTGCAAGTGATTCTGTCATCCTGACACCTAGCACACTCTTCATTCACAACAGGTTTATTCTACGGTAAATTTGTGTTTAAATGAGGCTCTATCTTGACTACTCGGAATTTGTGATTTTGTAACAGATTCTATTCAACTTATATCACAGACTGTGGGCTTTATTTGTGTGGTGTAATGCTTCCAGATACAGTATACTTTATATATATCCTCTGACTTGATTGATATTAATACACTTACTGGAATGCCTTCTTTTCACAAACATTTCAAACTGTGTTTTCTAAACTGAAATCAGAAGGCTTGCTTACCAATGTGAGTCACTGTGTTTTGTCTTTTCTTTTTTTTTTTTCCCCTGCAGTATAGGCTAGATGGATTATTTGGTTTTCTGGCATTCTTAAATAGTACTTTATTATATCCTGTAACTGTTCTACTTCTTGTTTAATAATTTTAGGATAACACTATTTATAAACATCAGAGTTCTTGTCATTTGTTTAGGAAAGACACCAACAAAAAATGTTTCATTAAAGAAGGAATAGAAATTTATTTTAATTCTTAACTGAGGGTAAAGCTTTGCTAGCATTTTCTTTCCCTCCTTTCTGTATTACTCTAAGATGTGTGGATCCTTTGTAATTCATTTCACTATTTCATACTGTTAAGAAACTGAACACCCTATTCGCATTCTTGTCACTGCATTTCATTTTATTTACTACTTTGATCTCCTTCAAGATCTTGCTTGATGCTGTGTTTGTCCGTTGGCTTATTGCTATTACAGTATTTCACAGCTCTCCTTTGTTGCTAAGCGCCTAGATAAATGAATCATATGACCTTGGCAGTTTCTCTCTGTTAACGCTGCTGCTGTTTTTCCTTGAAATTTTGTTCTTTGAATTGTAACAATCAGTAGGTCTAGCTAAGGCTCTACAGCTGGGCAGTTGTAGTTAAATGTGACTGTTAATCGGCTAGGTGAAGAAATTTGGCTAAACCAAGAACAGCTGGGCAACTTGCTGCCCTCAACATAAATGATTGCTTTGGCTCGAGGGTAAATTTTGAGGTGTCTTTTTTCAGTCTTTCTCAGACATTTCACTGGTATAGTGAGAATTGGTGCTCTACTCTGGAGGCAGGTATTGTAGCATGCTATCATAGTAATATTAATAGAGAACAACTTTGGCTTTTACGGTCTTTTTGCTATATAAGCAAAATTATTTTGGGGTCTCTAATGGTGAAGTAGAGCTAAGAACTTTTGCCTTTATCTTGCCTGCAGGTTTATCTTGTTTTGTTCTTGATTTTGTTGTTCTTGTTTCATTTTTTTCCCCTTTCCTATGCATCACACTGGTTTTCTCCTTGCTTTTTTCTTATGCATCCTTAAGAGAGGGTTGGAGGCCTGCTTTTGGGTTGCTTTTTTGTTTGTTTGTTTACTGTTTTTTTTTTGTCTCCTCTTAGAAACAGATATTGAATTTTCTTGAGTATTATTCAAATAGTTGGTAACATGACACTACTTTTTCATACTTGAAGACTTACACTTTCAAAAATTATCTGTGTAATTTTGAAGTAGGTTGTAATCAGAGATAAATTTGTAGAGAAGAAAATAGTAGAAAGTCACAGACAGTGGTGGCCACAGTCATTATGCTGAGTCTTGCTAATGACTGACTGGTCCAGAGAGCTGTAGCTCTCCTTTCTGGAGTGTGCTGGCAAACATCTAGTCCTACTGTGTTAAATGACAGACTGTGTTATTTTGTCTGTGCTAATCTGTTATCTCATTCGGATGGGGCCATGTCCTCTTATTATCATTTAAAACTACGAATGTGAATGGCAATGCAAGTATAATTGTAACTTTCCCTCTATTTGCATATTAATTACATTAGTGTAATTTAAGTAGTAAATGTCTCGGTACGTGTCCTGGGCATTATTTTTACTGAAGGGTGTCACTTTTCATTACGTTAAATGAATACTCATTTAATTTCCTATCTCACCTCTGAGCCCATTTTGTTAATGTCAGGATTATTCTTACATCCCTCTGAGTCTTAAATACTCCCCTTATTTTAGTATCATCTGCAAATTTAATGATCAGACTTATTACAGCTTTATCTAGACCACTGAATAAAATATGAAAATCTGCTGGTGTTAATCTACAGCCATGAGGAACTTCAGTTCTCAGTGGCTGCTTTTGCATATTCCCTGTTTTTCTGGGTACTGATTGGTAGCCTGCTACTGCTGATCCCTGAAGGCAGGCAACTACATCAGATCTGATGTCAACTGAACTGATTACACTTTTACAGGAAAAGGAAATGCCCCCAAAATCCCAAGATAAAGATCAAGGATGGGAAAGAGTCAGACTTCAGAATATTGACCTTCAGATATGAATGGTGGGTCACAAGTGCTTGATATTGGAGAAAAGTTTAAAACCCATTTTTAATAAAGATTTACTCCATCCACAACAAAAGTTTCATAATTATAACAGTGATCCATCATTCTGAATTTCCTCTGAACCTTTTTACAAACCCAGCTATGTCAAGCCTTTTGGTTTATCTAGGCTAATAACATTTTTCATTTTTTAAAAGTAACCAGATTTCTTTAACATGATTTAATCTTTCCATATCCACAATGACTCATAATGATTAAATTGTGCTTATATAATTATATCCTTTAAAATGATCTATAAATGTAACATCTCTTTCTTAAAGATCAGACTCTGAGGCATAAAAGTTCCTTTATTTGTCCCTACAGATATAAAAAACCAAAAACCAAAAAACTAAATACTAAAGGTGTTCATTGCAGGATTAGACAAGAGACTGACTGCTCTGGAAAAGAGGTTTGAAATTTGGTACTGGAAGGGATCTCCATTATTTTTACCAGAGTAGTGGGGAGAATGGCACTTGTGGACTTAAGAGCAGAATTGCTGAGAGTCAGCTTGATTTGAGAGTGTGCGAACAAACTGAGAGAAGGAACTCTGTGAAGTATTTGTGTGTGAAGATGAGAGACTTGTGAACATGCAAAAATAAAGGCACCAGGCCTTGGAGCTGGGGAGCCTGGACTGGCCTTCAGCTTGGTTAGGTGGAAGAGAACGAAGCTAGGAAATCCTTGGTGTTTATGTAAATGAAATGTATCACCAAGTCAAGAAAGAAGGAAACTGAAAGTTTAAATGCATTTTCTGAGTAAATCAATATACTAAGGTGTGGGTTTTGTTTTTTTTTTTTCCTGATATGTTCAGTACCTACCGTCAGGGCTTATAGCGTGACTCCATTTTTGAGACAAAATAATTAAATGTTATAAAATAGGACTACTGTAAGTCTGATTGTAAATTGGCTATTAAGTGCAATAAGTCATAGCTTCCTAAGAGTTAGAGCAACAGTGCACAAAAAGACGCATAATTTCTAAAATTAACATGCACTCTAGTTTGGATGTGGTGGGACCTTTGGGGATGTTTTTTTTGTTTGGGGGTATTTTGGTACCATCCTTTTGCCTTTGAATTATATGTGTCTGAGTTATCTTCTGTTACAACTAGTAAAAATTTAGAGAGCTGAAGTTCTCAACCAAGACACTGAGGGAAAGAAGACAACTGGGCAGAGACTTGACAGTGGTATATTAGTAGTGCAGGGAGTGTGAACAGAAAACTGCTGCCATATTTCTCCATTGCGGGAGGGGGGGAACTGAAAACAACAACAAAAGTCAACCAGTAGGCATTAAGTAGTCAGAACCAGGTTCAAAAGAAACCAAAGGAGATAGTGCTTCATATGCACAGCTGATCTATAGAACCTCTTGTCAAAGAATAGGGTGTGTGCCAAAAACTCAGCCACTAAAAATGGACTTCATAAGCGTGTTAGTGACTAAAATAAAGGAACTGATTGCAGTTCAGATGCGGCTTAAAATGAAGCACTGAAAGCATTGGAAGCTGGTAGAAAGCTAAGAAATGCCCTGTTCTTATATTTCATCTTTTGACATTGACTTTTTTCCCCTCAGCCAGAGTAGTTGCTTTTGTGTTGTGTTGAGCTGCAAGAAGCCACAGAATACCTGTTTTCTTGGCTGTGGGGAGAACAGAGATCTGTTGAGTTCTTCTTTTGATCTATTCCCCTTTCTTCTCTGATATGATTTGCAAGATGTGCTATTAAGACCCTGCAGCTGAAGATTTTATAGCAATGGTGTTGGAAATTGCCAATAACATATGACGTTTACAAGCTGCAGAGTCTTCTAAATTTTGCTGTAGTGAGGTTGGTAAGTGGAAACCTTCTAAAAGGAGAAGGAACTTGGGCTGTACATATCTAAAATGGTTGCAGCTGCTGTCCTTTTCTGCCCTGTGGGCCTTTCACAAATGCAGTTTGAGAGAGCAGACATACTGTGCACCATGCAGAGGAAATACAGGTAATGCTGAGGGTGGTGTTAACAGTGGGATCCAGGTGCATCCCAGCCTTGTTAGAGAGTCAGTAGCTGCAGTATTTGCTTTGCAGGTGCCTGTGGAACTACCACCACACCACCCCCACACCCCTTCTGTTATTACCTCCATCTTGCAGGATGATGCTGCGGGGTGGGGGAAAGGGCATTAAATCCATTTTTATATCCTGCAGCTGGGGAACTTAGAGTTCTGTCTGTATTTGTGGCTGTCTGTGGGTGAACTGTAAGTAGAAGCTGGGGGAGAAACCGATTTTACAAGGCTGGAAAACTACTGTTCAATAGCCTTTAGTCATCTGCAGGACCTTTTGCCAGCTGATATACCTTACTAATAGCACAGGCTAGGCATTTATAGAGCCACTGCATCCAGAGTCTCTTTCATAGACAAACTCTTCATACTCTGCAGGACCACAGCACTTGAAGAAGGCTGAGCGATCTTTATTGAGGCAGCACTGCGACCTCGCACCCTGCTGCTAACAGAGGCATAACAGCAATGGAAGATTAATTTTCTGTTTCTTTCCCCAGAGTGTGGAAGTGTATCTCTTAGGTTCAGCCTCAAATCAAAGAATGAGATGGAAAAATTCAGTTCTGCTTTCACTGTTACCCATTTATTAAGTTGAGAAGCAGTTCTATTAAATCAGGTGATATACAGTTACATTCAGTCATACTTTTATCAACTTACCAACATTTTCAAGTCGCAATGGGAAAAACAAAGTATAAGAATCCTAAATAAGAGGAGAAAAATAGGTCCTGAGGCTTCATTTCTTTATGCATTCACATTTGGTATTAATACCTCCTGGTTAGAAAATGCAGTATATTGTTTTCCTAATGCCCTTTTCCAGTCTTGACATGGACCATCAAGATAAAACTGTGAGATCTGGATGACAGGACTGTGTAGTACGCTTCTTGCACTTAATTTAACCTAGACTTACCTAGACTGGTAGAATAGTTGTAGCTAATAAAGAGCAAGAATAGAATAGTGCATCAAAATACAGTGGTTTAAAACCCCATCGGCACATTTCAAAAGTGCTACGTTCATAATAGTAGAAAGTAGGATCTGAGCTTTGAGAATTATAACAGTGACAGAGCCATGCTCCTGAACTTTCAGCCATTCATGACAGTTCCAGCAAATGCTGGGAGATTTTTCCAGACCTCTTCAAGCAACAAGAAAACAAAATGCTCACTCAGAAAATTGATTGATTTTGGTTTTCTGGTCTACTTATCCTTGGGAACTCTGAGACAGAAACTCATTGTATTTTTCTGCTACTGAAATCTGAATCCAATATTTCTGGTGAAAGAAGTTGCAAAACTTGAGAGACTTTTCCTTATCTAATTCAATCCTTGGCGACTTGGTTGAGACTTGCAAAATGAACAACTATTACTGTGAAGGACCTTGTTTAAATTTGCTGGGAGCTAGTGTAAAATGAATGTTAGTTCTCTTCAGGTGCTTAGCTGAGGGAACAGGTACACCAGATGACGTTCTTGAAGACTGGCATTAAAAACATTTTTCACCCTCAAAGGATAATTCTGCAGTTCATCCTCCGCTTTCTCTGGTAAAATTGCAAAACAATCTTTTTGCTGACTTGTTCAAGAACTTCATGCAATCTTTGTGGGTTTAATTGTAATTATTATAATTTATTATTATTTAAAAAATCTTTAGGTAGTTTAAAGAAGCATTCAAAAAGTGAATGTTTATATCTCGCTCTACCCAGTAGTTGAAGGTGGCAACCATCCTGTACTCCTAAGAGACATTTTCAAAGAGACTTTTTGCCAGTCTAAGGTTATTTTTTAGATCCCCCTTGAAACCTTGGTGGTAGGTACAAAGTAAATTCCAGCACTGCAGAAATTTTCAAAAGGGAGAACTTTGGTTGGATGTGATGATCTTAGAGGTCTCTTCCAACCTATGATTCTATGATTTAGTTTGATTGAGGGTTTTCTTTTTAAGGGTGCCAATTTGTGCAGGCATTGAACTTATGCAAGGGATAGTTCCATTTTGCATGCTACAGATAATACCATTTTTATGTTACCTTTTGATCTATGTGCCTTTTCCTGTGTGGTCATCTTAAAATACATTTTATTTTCTTTAGTTAGAAAATGTTTCTCAAGTACTTGGAACAAGTCATTTTAGAAAGTGTAGATTAAAACACTGTAGTCTGAGAAAATTAACCTGTAGTTGTGCAACTAAAGTAATGGTTTAGAGTGAAACTGATAAGCAGAGAGATAATAGGCCAGCAAGCAGGATGTCTGTAGTTCATCAAGGACTAAATGAGATATATATAAAGCAGCAGCGTAATTGTAAAATCAAGAAACATAGACTGGAAAATATCCAAAAATAACCTCTGAAGATATGTCATAAAGGGACCATGTGGTTCTGATAAAAGACTAGAATGACACTGTATTTAGCATATAGGTAAAGCAGATAAACCAGTTCAAAAGTCTTAATAGTTCGCTGATGGTATCCAGTAAAAAACATCAGCCAGCATGTAAGGAACTGATTCCGTGAGTATGAAGTAGAGCTGCGCTGTGATACTTTATATTCAAGTTGTAGGAGGGGTAGATCCTTCTAGGGTTTGGACCCAGTGCATAGGGCTATGCTTATTACTTGCCATGTTGTCTGAAGAAGCAACCCACCTGAAAAAGGAAAAACCTTAAGGACAGCCGGTCTCTGCTTGGTACAGAAACAATTTCTGCTCTAATTAAATCACTGAAGTGGCTCAGTAGGGGTTGGATCATTGACGTGTTGGCTGCAGACAATGGAAGCAGCAGACCCAAGCACTAAGTAGTAGTCAAATTTGAGCACCTTTTCTGGGAACCAGTGTGTGTTCCAGGACGCTGTGGCTTCATCAACAGCTTTGACAGATTAATTGCTCTGTACTTAGATACCAAACTCTGCCACAAGAAGGCTTCAGAAGCCACCAGACAAAATGTCACATGCTCTCCAGGAATATTTAATATCTGTTAGGGCTCTGGTTACTCTGGTCCACAGAATTGTCTGTCTCACAAAGGTGATAGGTATGTCTCCAGACACATCGGTTCCTCAGCAGATAGTTGTCTTCTAATGTCTTGGACCTATCATCTCAGCCTTACAATTACCAAAGGGCAACTAGGAGGTAATGGTATGTCAGAATTCCAGATGGTGTGGTTTTAAAAAAAAAAAACAACCAAACAATCCACGAAATCAAACAACCCAAACCCCGAACTCAGAACAGTTTCAAAAGCATTGTCATTAGACAGTCAGAAAAGAAGTACCCACAAAGTCTTGTAATACCATGTTGTCTGCTCCTGATAACAAGGGAGGTATCAACTCCTCAGATAAGCTGTGGCTGCCTAATCATCTCAGCTCCTGTCTGAAGATGCAGAGAGAGGAGTAGATTCTGTATTGTACAAAGAGCCCATACAGAGAAAACAGAGTGAAAAAGTGTAGATCTAACTGAGTATTGTCTATTCCTCAAAGACTTTTGAATGAAGAATGAATCTGTCCTGATTTTGGTTAGCTGTAGTAGTAACTACTATTCTGAATTATTTGTTCTTCAATAAAAAAAAAAAACAAACTAGCAAATTATGTATGAAAGTTATTATTTCAAAAAAAACTTTTTTTTTTTTTTGCAATGTATAGGGACCATATCTTAGCTTCAAGAAAGCATTTTGTTAATGATGTCTCTGAAGGTGGTCCATCCTTTACACTAGATATTCAGTCTCCTACCAAAAAAGAGGCAAGACATTCTGAGGGGAGGCAGGAAAAGGTTTACAGAAGACTCGATATGAGACTCAGTTCTGACTTTAAAACATGAGAAATATCTATATCCAGTTCACTAGGTACAGCAAATCATTGCAGGATTATAATTCTATCCAGGTATAAGCTTTCTTAGCATAGCTTTTCTCCTTATCTTCACTCCAAAGAGAGGACAGGTCTCTTGCATGCTAACTGCCTTGAGAAGGAATCAAGAAGAGATTAAAATTCAGAAGTATTCTTGGCACTACTATTTATAGGGTGTGTAATCTGTATTGTAACTGCTTTAGCAAAGAGAATTTTAGAAGGTCAAAATCTATTCAGGAAGCATCAGAGCTACAATCCTCATGGGACAAAACACAGCAGTTCTTCCAAAAATAAACCCAGTTACAAGAAGTCACTTTTTTATTTAGGTCTTTTCAAAATGCATCTACTAAATAAAAATCTGGTATGTTCTCTATCTTCCAAAAGCTCTAAAAATTGTCATGGAATGCATATTGTCTCTAACTGGTTATTTAAATCTCTTTGCTTTTGTGAAGTCTGTCAAGTACAATGATTTGCCATTAATTTTAAAATGTGGGTATACAATTTAAATCAAAAGCCAAGTACTGGCGATCCAGTCTCCCAAAATCCCACTTAGGCACTAAAAAGAATTGTAACATAAAATATAAATCCCAGGCAGAAATCCAGGTAGTTAATCCTCTATGTATGAAGTCATTAGGCACTAGCTAGTATGAAAGTTCCTCAGGTATGCATCTTTAGTTGTTGTTGAGGTTGTTTTTTTTTTTTTTTGGTTTGTCAGGGGTATTTTTTAAAGCCTATTTAGACACAGGCACGTATAGCCTGTTCTGATCCAAGTTTAGGCAGATAGATATAGTTCAAATGTTTAAATTTCTTGGATAATGTAAACATTTTAGGGCTTCAGTCAGTCATTAGGAAGAAGATGGTACTCTTCTTCCTGCTAATCTAGTTCCTGTTATTCTGATGGGATTGCGAAGTCTAGATTAGAGGCCATTGGAAGTTGGAAATACTTGTTGTTCCTCTAAGTAATGTAACTGTGTGAAGCAAGCAATTCCATCTGTTTCACTCTCGCCATAGACCAACCAAAATGTTGCTGACTTTTGGAGGAGCCCGAGGAAACGTTTATGTTGCGTTCAAAGTGAGCCACACAGATGTAGATGAGCCCCAGGTTTACAGCAAACTACCTGGAGAGGTTGAATTCTGTGTCTGTCAAGGGAGGAAGGACGTGCCTAATTTAGTCATATGGGACATTCTTCCAAAGATCTTCAAAGTCAGTTAACTCTCTCACTGACTGCGTATAAAACATTAGGCATACCAGAGAGGCCTGTTTACTTGATCCTAAAAGGAACTTTCGCATATCTTCTCCTTGGAGTATTCAAGTTCCATGATTGCTGGGGCTGCTGAGCACTGTGAAAGTGTCACCCATTTGCTTTTGGTAATGTAGAAAATGTGGAATGTTTTTTGGTATAATAAATGTTTAAAAGCCAATGGAGAAGTGTGGATACTGTTTGTGGCAAAAGCTGCTTCATAGATACAGGAGCACTATACAATTAAGCCTATGTAATAGTGTCTATAATGTATAAACTTATTATTTAAATTTAGTATTAAAAATACTTGACATGAGTTAAACTTTAGGACCTGTAGCCAGTGTTTCTAAACTGAATTTTATTGTCTTAAGATTTGTCAAAAAATATGGAAAAAAAGATCATTTACTACTAATAAAGAGTGCAAAAAAATTGAATCTAATGAAATTGAAGGAAAAATGTTTCAAACAATCTTTTTGAAAAAATTGACAGTATACTCTTGATGCAGAAAGTTTAGGACCAATTTAAAACCAATTAAGAAATTTAAAACCATTTTTAAAGGTGCAAGAACACAACTTCCTTTCTTCTGTCCGTTTCCTTTTGTAATCACAGTGCTTTGGCAGGAGGGTTCGACTAGATGACCTACAGAGGTCCCTTCCAACCCCTACCATTCTGTGATTCTGTGAAAATGTTTTCTGGAGGAGCGTCTAGAAACTATTCCAAGATAAGAAATTGCCACAAGAATGTTAAATGTTTGGAGGAATTTAAAACTTGAAAAGGTGCAAGAACAAAACTTCTTTCTTCTCCCCTTTTCCTCCTGTAGCTGCAGTGAAGATGTTTTCTGGAGGGGCGTCTAGAAACTATTCCAATATAAGAAATTGCCACAAGAATGTTAAATGTTTGAAGGAGTTTTAAAAACGGGGGGTGGGTGGAAACTCTAAAGTTTGCTTTGGGGACAAATCTGACTGTATCAGAGTCTCTGTGTAACTTAGCAGCATGAGCTTGTCATATAAAGCAATTACTCATCACTCAAAAAAAAAAAAAAAAAAAAAAGAAAGAAAAGTAGACTAGTGTCTTATTAATTTGTGCTGTGTTAGCTACTTTTCATCTAGTTCTTTCCCAGGCAAAACAGTTGTAGTGGATCACTATTTGGTGATTTAAACCAGAAACATTTCACAGTCCTTGTGGGCTGAAATACTAATGTCATCGCCCTTTCCACCTGCTATTCTCTCATGGTGCTTTTTAAGTTGTATGATATGTTTGACACAAAAGGCTTTCACATTTGGGAAAAGCAAAGGATCCAGTAAGACACCTGCCCAGACAAAGACAATATGAATTTATTTTTGTGGTTCACTCCCACCCATGTGAGTCAGTTCATTGGTGTTTTATCTTAGTTGATCTGTCCTCATTCAACTCCTGACCTAGTCATGTACTGACAACCAACATTGTATTCAAGCACAGGCACTGAGATGACTTCGTAACCCTACTGAAAATACAATAGCCAAATGTGCCTACGTCAAACAAGATAGTGATGGAGTCTTGTAATGACTCATGCACAAAACCAACTAGCCCAGGTGAGAAACTGCCCGGTACTTTTCCTTAGACTTTGAGGGGCAAGAGGGAGGAAGAAATGAGCAAAGCCATGTGAAACTGGGTCATCTGCCAGGGCCTGCAGCTATGTCAACACCACACCGTAACTGCCAAATGTCTCTGTGACTGCAGAGAGCAGCTCGTATTCCGTCTGGGAATAAGGAGCTATTTTTCACAATACATTGCCTTCCTTTTAATGAATAAGTTAGAATCCATTTTAAGCGTCTAATAGACTTAAAATTACTCTTTACAGCCAAATTATGATCCTGTTTTGAAGTCTGCTGGGGCCAATGCAGATACATTGCACGTGTAAATGAAATGACACTTCGGAACCATGGAGCATCTGGAGGAGACACTAGTGTCACTGCATTCACATCAGATTCAATTTGTCTTATCTATTCCTTGTTTCATGCCTTCTCCACATATCTCATGGGTATACATAGTTAACTGAAGTTAAATAACATGCAGAGAAGAAAATTCTATTACACCTTTTACCAGATCACTTACTAACAGAATTAATCACAGAATCATAGAACAGCCCATAATGGAAGGAACCTCAAAAGATCATCTGGTCCAACCTTTTATAGGTAAGGGAGTCTAAATGAGATTATCTAGCGCCCTGTGCAATTGCATCTTGAAAACCTCCTGTGATGGAGACTCGACCACGTCCTTGGGGAGCTAGTTCTAGTGATTGATTGTTCTCACTGTAAAAAGCTTCTTTCCTATATCAAGACAAATTACATGGACTTCTTCAGCCAAATTCACATAGCTGCTGTAACAGATGAATCAGAAGGGAATTAGGCTAAATGCTCAGTATTATTCTTGAGTCAGTAGAATCAAGAATAACCGAATCATCTAGAACTTTGTCCCTATAATTTCCACTCCCACAATGTTTAGCAACAGTTATCAGATAATTAGGGATACCAGGCAGTGAGTGAATTCAGGCAAAATTTTATATAAGTCATTAATGTGATCTCTGTATTACTTTCTCGGAGAAGCCAAAAACTTTCTTTAAATCAACTTTCCTATCAGAAACAGTTCTAGTATCACACATATCTTTCCTGAGCTGTCACTGACACTTGTGTTTGGGAGCATTCACATTCCCTAAGTATAAGATCAGTCTGTTCTGTTGTTGATCCAATATCTAGACAACTATCTTTAGGCAATTGCAAACAGAAAACTTTAACTACTGGTTATTTTTACTGAATACCTCGGTAGAAGAATAGCTGACATTCCTCATAGTTTATTGATTGCTAACAATCTTTAAGGGTAGCAGAACATGTGATATGGAGTCTTGGATTCAACATTTGTTTTGAATGATGACTTTTCTGACTATAGATATAGAAGAAAATAAATAAATGAGTCTGCAATTTATGGTTAAGGCAGTGGGAGTTTTGTTTCCTAGTGTGGTGGGATATCTGTAAGGTAGCCTATGCTTCTGCACAGACTTCTGTGATATTTTATGTACTCTGTATAACCTTACTCATTTGTCAGATTAAGCTCATGTGTATGTTTGTATGTTTTCACACAAAAATTAACAGAACATTTGAAAGATCTTTTGCTGGCTTTAGTGAGAATCTAGTTTGGGTTTTGGTTTGGGTTTGTTCAGTTGTCTGTTTCTTGAAGAAAGATATTTGTGTAATACTGTAATGGGATCAATACAAGCAAATTCTATCATTTCATCTATCCCATCCATGCAAGGAAGGAGACACACTCCAGCCCTTTGTCCACTTTTTATTTGGATGCAGTGTCTACTCTCTGACTGCTAAAAAAGGAGTCCACTTGTTCCCTCCCTCCCTTTAGAAAAACGGTGGTAGCCCAAATAGCACCACTTTGACATAGCTTTCATATCACTACTGGTATTCAGTGTTGGAGAGCCCCAGTATAGACCCTGTTTCCAGGTTTTTTAGTGAGCTATGCAATGAAAAGAGTCTCATGACAAGCTGCATGTGGAGCACTGGACCTCAGAGTCAAAGCAGAGAGTTTCGGCATTGCTTTGTGCTACAAGGGCAGCTCACTTAGTGCCTTAGAAGTCGTCTATGTTCAAAGAATCACACTTTGAGAACCACTGATGTAGACCATGGAACGGGTTGTGTATCTTTCTATGAAACCAGTTGCATAAATTTCTGTGTAAAAGCATTTTAAAATAATCTTTTAAGAAAATAAATACCTTGAAGTTAATTTTCCCTTTGATTTTCATAGGCATTTAACACTAGTTTAGAATGGATAGAGTGTCTAGATAGAATAGAGATTTTTCATTTGATGAAAATTTATTCTTTGAATTGAAAGGGAATGGTTTTAGAACAATGCTAAGAGTAGTGCTGTCCTTAAGACCAAAATGGAAACTTTTAAAAAGTGATATAAATGCTTCCAAGGGTAGAAAAACTGGATAAATTCAACTAAAGTTCAGGTTTTTCTATGTTTTAGAAAAAAAAAAAAAACCCACAAAAAAATCCAGCAGCCTGTCTTTCCTGAGTTTCTTATTGCCAGTATACAGATAGTGATACTGAACTAAAAGAAAAAGGATCACATATTTTAATTTCAAAGCATTGCTTTCTTAAATTTAGAAAGCATGCAACTCTATCAACTCAAAATTGCTAATAACAAGGAATCAGCTTTGAACAATAATAACTTCAAAAAAACTCTCAGAATAAATGTGATTAATCTGTCATTTGTAATATTCTGAAGTCAAGTTGTAGTAATACGTTACTAAATATTGAAACACCTAAATCAGTAAGTCAGATATTTAGCTTCAACAATGGACTAAATTTCCTCTGTTACATCCATCAAAGAATTGGTAATGAAGCACAGAGTGTTTCACAAATACATACCTACTTCATGGGATTGTGTGTCAGTGCATGTGGAAGAGATAAAAGTCTTCTGGAAGAAGTTCAAAGGAAATAGCATAGTAACTATGGAAACAAAAGCCCTTCTGCCCTTATGTTGAGAAGAAAAAAGATTAAGTTAGACTAAATGAACCTCTTCCTTTTAGTACCAGTTTGGCCAAGACAGATTTGTCTTCCAGAGCTGATGAAGCTTTGAAAGAGATAATGATGAGATATCTCCATAAAACTCCAAATGCTTTCCTTATGACCTGGGTACAGACTTGAAATGAGCACCTTACAGCATCATTCACTCACATATGATTGAAATCAGGCTCCATTTCAGAAAGCTCTTCCTTACATTTGGCTGGAGTTCCAGTTTTTGTGCCAAATATGGGAATTGGCCATTTCAGTTTTAGTATGGCTCAGACTCTGGACTTTTTCATAATAAATAAATAAACTTCAGAAGTTCAATATTGCAGAAATTTCAACTTTGAGTCAACAAATAAGAAACATGAGCTTCTATATTCCAGTCCTTACATAAACCTTTGGATAACATTTTAGTATATTAAGAATAACCTAATCATAGTTACAGAAAGATGACAATATAAGAAAATGTTACAAGAGGACTGGAATCATAAAGGGTGAAATTTGTGCAAGAATTGTGTTCAATCTCAAATTCTTCAACCGTTTCACCATGTTAAGAAGGGGATGGGCAGCAAAAGCATAGGTGTACAAGTTACATAGTACAACACCATGTGTCCCATGCTACTCTGAAACATCTTTTTCCTTCTTTTTTTTATTTGTTAATTACAAAAATATGGGATTTCTTTATACTTTTGTCTCACTTATCTCTTTTAGGTTCATCCTTATTCTTTTATTTATCTATTTTTCCTCCATTCTGAAAAAGGAGGGGAGATAGGTGCAAGCTTGTCCACTTTGGTTTGAGCAGTGTCAGAGTGTGGCGATTAGGAAATATTACTTGTCCCAGATGTCCTGGAAAACCATGGGTATATTTTTGATTTTTGTTGTTAATTGTCTGAAGAAAGTTCTTGAAATGTATCTGTCCTGTATGGCTTCTGTTATATCCTGAAAGTCTCATTTGCCCATTCCTGAATTTTTTTCCTTCAATTTAGCCTTTCATTACTTTATGTTTTCATGATATTATCAGCTGAGGTTATGCGTCATATTATATGGTAGATTACTTGCTTTTGCATCTGCCGAATGTAAATGACTTGAAGTACTGAGTAGTGGTTTTGCTCTGTATTAAAAATATTGTGTAAAAAGTATACTGAACTTAATGTGAATTGGAATATACTTCTGTAGACTCATCTATACTGTATTTTAAAATGATAATAACCATTTTTTAAACTTGAAGCATTTACTCAAAACTGTGAGCATTTTCTTCCCATGCTAGTGAGCCATCAAGTATTATGAATAAGTTCTCTGCAGGTAAAATTTTACATGCAAGCTTTAGAGAAATTTTTGGCTTTTGATCATCTTTTCAGGATTCTTACAAAACCCATAAGGCCTTTTAAGACATCAGAATGACTACAGAAAAATGGTGTTACCTATTCCAACAGCCTCATCTCTGAGGCAGCTCAGGACACAGTTTTGCAAGAGAGGTCTAAAGCCACACTTGCCTTTTTTCATTCTGCATTATAAGCTTACAACTGTTGTGTTTTAACCCAGCAGTCAGCAACTAAGGCCTGACAGCCTCTCGTTCACCCCTCCTCTTCCCCCCTGGTGGGATGGGGAGGAGAAATGGACAAAAGGTAAAACTCGGGTTGTGATAAAGACAGTTTAATAGGAAAATGAAGGAAACTCTAAACATCAGTGTTATCAACATTCTTCTCCCACTAAATCCAAAACACAGCACCTACTGAGAGGAAAATTAACTCTATCCCAGCCGAAAACAAGACAACGTGCTAGCTGTTGTATCACTCAGAATGAATGGAATTTACTGTAGGAAATGTATAGCAGTAGGATTTACTTATCTTTATCAGAAAGGCTTTTAATTTAGCTAACAACAATGCCTTGTCAGGGGAAGCACCACAAAGCACTTTTCTTGGATTATGGGAAATAACTAATGAGTCTTTGCTACCAACATCTTCTCTGTATGTCAAGAATAGAGCTTAAGGTAGCAATGAAATGAATAGACTGTTGCACTTAAAAGTGCAATCAAAGGTATTATAGTACTCTGTCTTGTTTACGCATAGTTAATTAAGTGAATGTTTAATCTCTGCCCACAAAAACTAATCAAAACAAAAAAAAAAACTTCCACAACATGCCTCTCCGGTCTTATTCTCTGTCCTTAGCTTTCCCTGCATAAAATGAGAATTGTTACAATTGCCATCCTTCTACAGAAGACTTGGCAATTGATAACTCAGCAGGCATAATGAATAGCTTTTTCCAGTTTGGGTCTGTGGCCCAAGGCAGAGATAAAGCTCTAAGATCATCCCATTCTCCTTTTCTACTACATAATTATTTCGCTACAGCAGCACCTTGGAGCTATAATCAAGCCTGAGATTCCTTGATGCTACAGCACATACAATTACAGAACAAAGAGAGGTCTCCGCCTCACCATGCTGACACACAGACTAGTAAAAAGAGAGGCATGAGATGGGTAGAGACTGATGCAGGAACAGAATGAAAAGAGAAGTGATATTAACCAACCTATGACAGTCTGGGATCTCTCTGTGTACATGGTCAGGTTTTTGCACTGCAGAGATTAAGTTTTGCAGGCTGGCTTGCAGAGGAAGAAAGTAACTTTGCAGACCTTTATGGGGAGATCCTCTTCAGTGGCTGTGAGTGCTGAGGTTGTGATTGCACTTGCAGCTTTTTGGCAGAGCAAAGCACTCATAGCTGTTCCAAAATCCCCAGCCATGCTGCTTCCATGGTTGGTTTCCTTAGCAAAGGGTGCTTGAAAAGCAGAGCTATTGTGTAATGTATTTTCTGCATTGCAGGGCTTCAAGAAAGAAGTCTCTCAATTTACAATTTGCTTTGCATTTAAAAACTAAATTTACCACACTTTTGAACTATCTTAGGCAGCTTGGCATCATTGCACAAACGGGGTGCTGGCTCCATTACATACAAGATAGTGTCTAAAGACACAAGCAATGTATTTCAAACTTGCTCAAAACTAGTTACCAATTCTGCTTTCTGATCTATACTTTTCTTGAAATTATATCTCTGCATTCATAGACTTTCAGAGCTTGGGAATATTATTCTATTCATAATTATTCTTCCATGCAATTTCATAATTGCAGGAGGTGAACTTCTTAAAAGAATTCAATTTTTAAATCAGCAAAAGAGCCCCTCTAACAAAGTTAAAGTTGTCTTTGAATATGTGACACAATCATGATACTTCTTGTAAGGTTTTAAAGGCAGAAGGACTAAGAAGGATGAGAAAGATATTTTAATATTGCTACTGTGCTTTCAGAGAACCCACGAGGTGTCCCCATCCATACGGTGCCATGAATCTCTACTTCGGTTTGAGTAATCTCAATCATTCAACAGTGATGTACTGGTGCTGGCAGTGAACCAGTCTTCAATATCAAAACAAAGGATAAAAATAATCCGTTCTTTTTCCAGAGTTATTTCACACCCTTTACTTCAGCTGACTGCTTCTATTTTCACCTACAACCCTACTGTCAGCTGTGTTATTTCTATGTGAAGAAATAGCCATGGACAACTAGACTTGATCTTTCCACTTTTTTAAAGGACATCTAACAGTCTTATTCTACTATTTGTTTGAAGTTATAATCTAAGTAATAGTACATTAAAATTGCACTATACAACCTGGTGACCTAGCTCTAAATTGAAGTAATTTTCTGCACCATGTTCTCTCACTCACCTATTTTCTTTATGCTATTCTGAAATCTGTTATAATGATAATAATATCTGGGTGCTAAGCAGCATGTGCTTCTAACCCCTTTCAGATCTGTATATAGTTAGAAAAAGGTCTTAAGGCCTGTCAACTTCTTTGTCAACTAGTGATATGCACTATGCTGTTCCAAATTAAGCTTATTTTTATATCCCAGTGAGGGAGTTAATGTTGACATGGAGTTAAACATGTGCAAACATGTTATGATGTCATCGTAATGAGTACGTCACATCATACTGCTTCTTCCTTAACCCCTCTTTTTTTCTAAGGGGTTTCCAAGTAAGTTAGGGAAACAGGTGCTCTAAGGTGGGTGCAAAGCCAATGGGGTAACTGTACCTAGAGTGTAGGCATCAGTTGTTAGCTGTCTCACTGGAAGGGTGTGTTCACTGCAGGTTTTCACTGATCTTCTCTGATTCTGGTACTGTTCTGTATTTCAACGAGGATCAATAGAATAGTATGTTCACTGAACTGTCCAGCAGTTGCAAGTGAAGAGTAGCTAAAACTCTTTTGGAAGATGGGATTGTATTTCAAAGTATCGTAGTAAGCTGGAGAAATAATAATAATAGCAATAAAAAGAATTTATTTTAGTTTATAATTATACTATTTGAATAATAATATAATATGTTTATTGTTGTTATTATTATGACTATTATCAAAATATCTGTTTTATTTTGTTTTTTAAACCTGTGCAAAGTTCTGTCCTCAGTAGAAATCATTAAATGCACACGGACAGGTTGGGGATTTTCTGCGAAGTAGTACTAGTTACTGTGAAACGTGTCTGGCTTACTGTGAGTTACAAACTGAATGTGAACCAACACCATCAGACTGCTGTTAAAACAAACATTTTAGGAATTGGATAAAGGAATGTAATTTGTAATGCATTCAATATAGCATCTCTGTTTTACCTAGTACTACAGTATTAGTAGCAGCTGGAGTATTTTGTCCTCTTTTGGGTATCACATTTAAGAAATACCATTGGAAATTGTACAGAGGAGAGCAATGAAACTTACTGCAAATTTTGAAAACATGACCTGTGAGGAAAAGCTGAAAGAAATTATTGTTCAGTTAAGAAAATAATAAACTACAGGGTGACAGAAATCTTCCAACACCTCGGTGTTATCTACAAATGGGAAGAGCGCGCAACATTTTCTCTCCATTTGCCTATGATGAGGAATAAAGGGTAGGCAGCACAATACTAAAATTAGGCAGATTTAAACAGTTTATCTAAGCATCAAATATAACAGTAAGGACAGTAAAGAATGGGAACCAACCAATAGTTTAACTGATATACTTTAAGCCAATTGGGCAAACATCCTGGGAATGATTCTGAAATAATGAATTCTGACATGGAACAGCAGGTTGGACTAGATAAGCTTACAGGGTGCCTTTCACCCTTATTTTTTGTATTCCATTAAAAATTCATGTGACTCTTTAGTATGATTTCAGAAGTTACGTAGATAAGACTAGCCAAAGGTAAAGTTAGGAAAAGATAACTGTTGGGGTGTTTTTTCTTCTTCTTTTTAAACAGTAAGTGTAGTTTGAGGAAAATATTTTTAATTGAATAATAAGTAGGAAAACTGATACAATTGAGAAATTTCAGTGTCACAGAATAAAAAAAAAAAATACATATCCCCAACTGTTGCAGTGCAGATAGCATGTGTCTGCACTGTGTGAAAAGGCTAATTGTAATTTTCGCCTTTGGCAAAGACACAAAGTGTTTTTTTTGCAGTTTAGTATTTCTAATCACATTGTAATTGCAACTAAATCAAACAGATTGTATCACCACCTGCCAAGTCTCATGTTTACTGTAGCACACTTTGTAGCAGTTCTGTACCAGTCTATTTCAGTTCAAACACGTAAGCCCTAAAATAATTGGAATATATGGCACATATACAAGAAATAAAACTTCAGATTTTAAGAAATTCAGTAAAATGACAGGGGTTTTCCACAAGAATTGAAGAGATGGACAATTTACGGTGGAAACATAGGAAGGCAGTACAGAACAGCTGTTGCATATAAAATGTAGGATAACTTTCTTCACTTTTAAAAGTGTTGGGAGTGTCATTGTGGTATATAGGTATAATGCAAGGCTTGGTCTAATTCACATTGCTGCACAATCCTGTAAGGATAAAGATAAGAAAAAATGCTTGAAATTGGGAACTAACTAGCAGAAGGGAAAAGAACATAGAACTACATCAAATATGCCAGCTAAAAATCGCAGAAAATGTGGTGGAAAGAATTATATTGCAATGTCCGTCTTTCTAAAAATACACCACAAGGCACTGAAAAACCAGCCTCTGTGTGTTTACCAACCAGAAGTAAAATCTGTTCTCAAATGCATGGCTTGCTCATACTTCACTAGATTTCATGCTTTCTTCCTTTACTGGTGATGTACAAGCGTGTCAATAACTAATGGTGTTTTGTTAAAAGAGCAAGAAGGTTTTCTCTTTTAATGAAATATACAAATGAAACAAATTCAATTGCAAAAAATAAGCCAACCTGAAAATCATTACAAAATCAAATAAAGGCCACAAACAAATTGTCTTCAGTTATTCTTTTGACTGCACTTTAAAACATTTGTAGAAAGTGAGCAATTATCCTTCAAAGCCCAGGTGGAAGTAGGCAAGCCTGCACGCACATGGGCAGAATCCATCCTTGTAAGTCCCCCAGCTGAAGTTCGTGAATGTTCAGGAGGAAATCATGCATCACTTCAGTAATACTCAGAGTGAGGAAAAAGGGGAAAACAGACTAGTTTTAAACCAGTTTGTACAAATGATCCCTTGGTTTCCCTGGAGGGCCGAAGAAAGAGAGCACCTTTTTCAGTTTGTTTATTGACAGTAGAACTCCCCAGTGGCCTTCTATGATCCAGCTCCCAGTTTGCTCTTTATACAGCAGCTTCACACAAGTGTCTACCCCAGATGGTGGCTTTAGAAATGGGGTGGTAAGAAGGGAAGAAAAATTAAATTCTTGAGGAATAGCAAGCTGCTGTCCAATTTTGTTTCTAAATATGGTCTTACTGGGTTTTTTGATGCCTTTCCAGTTTCTTTTACTGTAGGAATAGATAAATTCACTTTACACAGGTTTACTGATGCTTAACTAAAAATTAGAAGTCTTAGGGTTTTGTTGGTTATATTGTTTTGTTTATTTTTTTTTCTAATTTTTGCACTGAACTTTTATTTCCTAGAGAGTTGCAGATAGAAACTAGCAGTTCCACTGCTTATCCCAAGGGATGATAAAGAAAAAAGAAAAAAAAAATCTCTGTGGTAAGGTCAGTGAGTCAGGAAATTTTATTCTGATCGAACAAATTGTATTCAAATAAGACATATGTGCGGTCTTCGAGAATGGGATGTGTTTTATGTTTCGAAGTGCTGAGTAAAGCATAAGCAGGCAGTATACAGATAAGTGAAAAAGTTAAAAGGAAAAGAGATACTATTTCCTTTAGAGGCTGCCTAGCTTCAGACTTTCTTGGGTAGGTGGATTTACTCTCAGAATAATACAGGCAATCTGAGAGGATGAAAAAGTTCTACTCGAAAATTTCTTCTCCATAAAGCAATTTGGTACCAATCCCATCTTTTATTCAGAAAATCAGGTCCACATGGTTTTGGCTGAAATCTGCTCCCTTGCAGTAGTAAGGTCACCAAAGCAATGTCTGTCCTGAATACTACACCTTCACATGCAGCACCAAAGGAATTGCAGGGCATAATTGTTTGCTATGGTGATGTTTCAGTACTGGCAACAGCACTTTATTAGGGGAACCAGAATGGAATCAAAGAACAAGAATATTATAGCACACTAGATATGAATTTCTTTTTTGTTCTTGTTGTTAATCCAAAAGAAGAAACTGGCTATCTTGGGGTTTGGATTCTTAAATTTGGTTGTGTTTAGAAATGCCCTTATTACAATTACCATTAAAAGTTGGTAAGAGGGAATGAGAAAAAACACAAAAATGTTTTAAAAAGAGCATTATGCTTACCTGATCTGTTCTTTGTTATGAAACACAAGAAAAATTAAATAGAACAACAACAAAAAACCCCTGTGCTTTCAACCGGTAATATTGGACACATCTCCAAAATTTCTGCCTAAGTGGAAGCACTTTTTTTTTTTTAAACTCAAATTTTAATTAAAGATTTCAAATTATCACCTTGGGTAAATTGTTGAAAACTATATTGCTGCTTTTTAGATTGATACCCCTCTTTCTAATATAACATCTAGTTTCAGCCTTTAGGTCCTTCAACTTTTTCTGCTTGTTAAGGACCCTTTTACTGTCAATAATCCACTCAGAAAGATAGTGGTAGGCAGTTTGTTTCTCAACCCAAGCAATTTAATACAGCTTGATTCTTTGAAATACCATTTCTGTGAAAGCACTTTTATCTGTTTAATTCCAATGTATCTTCAATATTCAGTATTAGATCTGTTGGGTTTTTTTTCCCTTTCTTTGTGCTTGAGTACCTATTTACGTGACTGTTCCTAGGCTTCTGGAATATTATCCAAATATCTAAAGCTAACCATGCACAAAAGTGCATTAACTTTATGATAGCTGGACTCTGTGTGGAACACAGATTTTTCAGAGCACATGTTGGTGGCAGTTGAACACTTAATCATGAATGATCTGATCTGCACACTTCAAAAGTTATTTAACTGTAAGTATTAAAAATGATACTATGAAGTATTATTTTGAGATATGGTACAGCTGAATGTTGTCAGCCAAAATTTAAAAAGAAATTATCTCTAAATTTTTTTGCTCTGGTGATTTCTGCTTCAATTTTCTACTAATTAAAACGTGACCTACAGTTAGAAAACAGTATGGCAATAAGGCACTAGGGAAATGACTCATAAAAAATTGAGGTAAATTAAATGATGAAAACCACTATGATGGTTTTTCGCTCAGAGAGAAGGAATCAGAATACAATGGAATTGCATTAATTGTTGCATTTGCCTGCATATAATATGTGAAATAAGTACTTAACAAGTAACGCCACCAACATAGTAAGGTATATGTTGTAAGTCACTTACTTGCTTGAAATAAGTGACCTTTCCTTTTCTACTGTGCAGGCATTTATACATGTATTAAGCTAGAATGATAGTACAAAAGTAGAGACAGAAATTCCAGAGCTGTCTAAAATGATACTGAAAAGTGCAGTAATAAATCCATGCAAGCAGTGCTCTCCTAGTCAGAGCTGTGTGTACCACACACAGCTGTGTACAAAGTTACTGGGAAGGAATCCCTACCTATGGGCAGTCAGACTTTTGGCAGGTGTAAGGCTGCTGCTCAGGGCTCTATGACAATAGGGTAGAGTGGAGCTGGCAACATGAGAAAAGACCTTTAGCATAGTGTGGCAATTCTGCCAACTTCTGCAATTGTCTGCTTTACACCAGTAGCCCATCTGTTTTTTCAGAGGAATACAAAGAAAGGAAAAGACCAAAGAACACCTATTCCTCCCCACCATCTTGGGGACCATGCCTTGGCCAGCTCTCTGGACCATGGGCAATGTTCTCTGCAAGGCAATGAATCCTACAACTCAGGGAGATGTATAAATCTTCTGATTACTGCCCTAACCCAGAAATCCACCAAATTACACCCTTACTGCAATTGTGATATAATATATAAATATTATGAAGACACTGTTCAAAGGAAATACTGTAATTAGTCAGCATGAAATAAAACTACATTAGAGATAAATGAGAAATCCTAATAATTAACTACAGTTTCCTTAAGTGTTGTTTACTAATGCATAAGTGAACAAGGCGAAAAACTGTGCAGAAGAAGGATGAATGAAACTGTGACATTGGCATAGTGGTAATGGATTTTCTTTCTTCCTGTTTAATAAAAATGCTCTGCAGGATTGAAGGAGCTACTGTTTTTCACTGATAAACACAAGGCTGGGTTATAAATTGTTAGGAGTGGAAGATTAATCTCAGTATTTATTCAAGAAATGTCTCAAGAAGTTCAGTCTAGATCCAGCTAAAGATATATGAAGATGGCTGAGGAGGAGAGTGAAGAAGTGAATATAGCGTTGTAACAGTTTTAAAATAGTTTTTTTTCAGTTTTATTTCCAAAAGTGTTTTGTGTTTCAAATCACGTAACTGAGAAATCATTGTACAGAGTATATAGAGAGGAGGAACTTCTGAGAAAATAGTGATTTGCTTCAGTATTTATTGTAATAAAGAGTTGTACCTATGTTTGTAGAACGAATAGTCAATTTATGAGTAAATCTTTTACCAGTAGGATGAGCAGTTTAACTGTTTCAAGACCTGCCTGCTCTAGAAATACAAATCAATCATGGAGAACGTGGTAATTCAGAACCCGATTCCATTTAAAGTCATGCAAGAACTAGGAAGCCCTGAGGCACTATGCAATAATTAGTATTTTGAATAGCAATCCAAAGACAAACTCTATCTATGTTTTTGCGATTAAATGTACTAAATTAAATGTTTACTGAAAGTAAAAGACTGATCCCTTAAGGGTGCTCTCTGGTTGCTCTCTTGAACAGCAGAAAACATCTGGACTTTACTTGTCTGAAATATTAGAAGAAAAAAGGCTGGATGAAAGCAAAAATCAGAGACCAGAAGTTCCAGGCATGTAGCCAATTCTGTATTATAGTCAAAAACCGTGTAGCTGATTCAAAAACTGTTGTGCCTCCAGGATATTTTTCCAAACAGAGACACTGGGGAAATTAGGAGGAATTAGCTGAAGGTGTGAGGTTAGACTGCATTGCATTACCTCTGCATGGACATTCCCTTTCAGAAGCATGGCCTTCAGTTAGTTTAGTCAAGTCAACCTTTGTATGAAAGAAACAGCAGCGCAGGAGTTGGATGATGCAGTTCAGTTCACACCTTCAGTTATTTCATTCTAACTTCCCTAAGCGTCCTTTTGCAGACGGATCCAAATTCTTGGTCAGTGATATCATGATGTCATGCAGGAGGGCAAAGAAGAAAAGGCAACAAATCCAGCTAAAGTGTTCAAGGTTTAGTAGGGAGCAACCGGAGGCTGCTAGAGGTGTTGAAGAACTGACAGTGTAAGTTGGTTTCCCCACTCTATGCAAAAAACCCCCAAAAAAGTCCCAAACCAAAACCCACATAATTACTAAGTGTATAAGAATTTATTGCTTCTGAGGGCTTTAGTGTCCTTTACCGAAGAAGCTAAAGCACAGCATCGCAAAACACATGCTAAGTCATTGACTGAGATGTGGCGTACACCTATTGTTTCTTCTCCTGGAGTGCTGGACTCATGTCCTCACATGTCTCTTAACAAATGCTTCCATTTCATATACTTGCAAGTGTCAGATTACCTCACCTGTAGCAGTCAGTTCACAGAACTTGGCTAATTTAATTCCAAAGAACTCTCTGCAATCCCTCATTATGTGTCAAAATATCATACATGATACAAGAATTTTTTAGTTTCAAGGAAATATGTATATTTTTCTACAGCCTAATCTCTTTCAGCTCTTTTCCAAGTCAGCACCAAATTGGGTTTTTTTGGCAATTATTGTGATGCCAGTTATTCTAAACTATTATTTTTAACCAGAAAAAGAGAAAGCACTTGCAACAGCAGACTTATAACAATGTTTGTTTTTTGCCTCTGCAAGACCATGCTACACTATAACAAAGAAGCTACGAGCCAATTAGACACTACCCATCAGGTCTGTTTTCTTCATTTGTTTTCTATTGGTTTGCTGAGTTGTTAGCTGACCTTAACAACTGGGTTAAGATCAGCTTAAATATCCAGGATTTGTAATGATTTCATATGTTAAAAGTAGTTATAGAATGCAAGGACACTGCCAGATGGATGTACAGGAAATATCTTGGAATGAGAGGGAATGGGTTTGGAGTACTTTATAAATATCATTTCTGTAACCCCTTTTAAAGGAAATTTAAAGCTGCTAAACAGAGGGTTTGCTCTGAAAATCAGTACACTTAGAAAAAAAAAAATGCTGAAATCACTCTTGTCTCCAGCAAAAATATACTCATGACATCTAATGTAATTAACTAGAAAAATGCCTATTCAGTATTTTAAAATACCTATAAATCACCTGGTACCTTGGTCTCAAAAAACTTTCTTATTAAGTTTAGGAGGATGCATTTTCATTTCTTCTTTTTTTTTTTAATATTGGAGAATAAAATTATATTTAAACAATTGAACAGAAAAGAAGGCAAAGTTTCTAAGTAAACTTACTTGACCCATGTTTGTAAAATATAAATTACTCTTGTTTCTCTCAATTTGCACTCTATGTATGGAACACTTGATGATCTTTAAACATATAACCAGTGCATTCATATGGACAAGGGCTGAGCCAATCGTCAGTAGCACAAAACTAGACACCTGATTGAACACGTGTCTCTTCACTAGATGTATTCTTCAGGTGGGAGATTAACAGGATATTTACAAATCCTGCCCCAGTTTACTGAATAGATACTGTTGCTGAGAAATATTATGCTTCAGTTTCTACTTTGGGAGATGGTTCATCTGTTTTCAGGTTGCCTGCTTCTTTCCAGGGGTAGAATGCCAGCGAGGAGGTCACAATCGAGCCTGCAGAGACCTTGAAAATGAACTGAGTTTTAAGTCTTCATTTTGAAATTATTTTATTATTTCATCAGTCTTTTCCTTTCTTTCTTGTTATCCTTTTCTTAAGGAGCTTAACATCGTATTGTTTATATATTAATGCATTTTCTTTACTATAAAATTCACCCTATCATTTTCTCCTGGAAGTGGTGAACCAGTCTTGTTTAGTGAGTCACTTGTTATACAAATATATAATAGTTCATGGATGAATTCAACATTAAAAAAAATTATTTCAAAATACTTAAATAGACCATAATTTTTTAACCAGTGCTAAGCTATCAGTGCAGTCATCACCATGTAAAACCTATTGTTTGGGTCCCTTAAAAACAGACATTTAAAACTTCTTTTCTGAAATTGCTTCTTACCTCTCCTCTATATTCCAGCTTTTGTATTTCTAAGTTTCACTAAATGTATGGATACAGATACAGAGGGACTTTAGTAGCTTTTGGGTTTTCATCTGCATGTCAGATAATGACAGAGCACCTTTGGTTCTTAATAACCATACTTCTAGAAATTCTTCATATTGCTGTCTTTTTTTAATCCTTCTGTCATGTCTGAAAGGCATTGTGCCTTTCACGTTACAAAATGTATTTCCTGCACTTTGAAGTGTAAGGAGAGAAAGAATGAGAGAGAATGAGAAGAATGAGCACAACAAAGTGAATGCTCTCTCTCTGTCTTCATTTGTGCTGTTATAAACTGCTCAGAAAACATCCGGATATTTTTTGTAACAGATGGACAACTCCTTGTTTGGTATATGGCGATATCCCACCAGTCACTACCTTGGTATTTCAGTTTAGTTTAGGTAGTAGGGGCATGATCATTCCAGTTCCAGAGAAGAACAGTCCCTATCTATATTGCAGTTGTATTTGAGGTGTTTTTTGCAGCATGAGTGGGAATATTTGCTCTTACTTGGGGAATGTTCTTTTATCCTAATGCGTCAGCAGGTAAAAGTAGTTTATAAGCAAAAACCTACTTAAAGTGAAATATTTCCTTTTGAAAATGTCAAAGGAAAATTTGATTATTCTGAACACTCACTTCTTGTCTTCTATTTCCTTTTTTACCCCCTTTTTTTAAGCTATGAATTTGCTGAAACTATACCTAAATTCAGGAAGTAATCTCCTTAACTTTGCACTTCTTCAAAAATGTATTAATTCCAACTGTCTTTGCTCAGGTCTATCTAAAATTGTTTCTAGAGTTAGAAGTTAGTTGGGTGAGTCATCCACAGACTAAAGATCAGAGTAACTGTATTTCCCTCCATTATGTTGTCCAAGACATTGCAGCTGAATTCAGTGACATAGCACATAATGTTGCATATTACTGAAATGGGTATGTAAAGAGGTATTTCTAAATATTTCTGACATTATCCCATTTTGCAACATGTACTGGGTTTTTTCCTACGTTTGCACTGAAAATCTCTGTAGTCAAGAACAATAAGTCAAACTATTTTTCCCAAGTGCCCACTGTGAATTTCATCATCTACTGTCTCTTACAGCTATGAGAACCCTAGGAGTAAGTGCTAAATGTTCAACATTTCAGAATGAAAATATTTTCATTGAAGCAGATGCTTCTCAGATTCTTCAGGAGCCTAAAACATTGCCTGGAAGTGTTGCTACTCCCCACAGGGTAAATAAAGGCTTTACAAACCAACCATCTCTTTGAAATGAATATGACTACCAGTATTATTTTCGCTTCTCAGATTCTTCAGGAGCCTAAAACATTGCCTGGAAGTGTTGCTACTCCCCACAGGGTAAATAAAGGCTTTACAAACCAACCATTTCTTTGAAATGAATATGACTACCAGTATTATTTTCTGTGCAACACAGGAAAATAAAATTACCTCTTATGTGAAATAAGTAATCAGTGTTCAGAGAGATTTATTCCTTCAAATTAAACATTCTGTAGCAATCATAAAAATGGCTTCAGTGTTCTTTAGCTTGTTTATGCGCACACCTGAGTAACTGCTTCCAAAACATCAGCCTTCTTACTATGGCTTTGATATTTATTTGATGAGCTGTGTTTTTCAAATTTCATCAGTGTCTGGGGATGTACTAGAGTATGAGACCCTATCAGTGATATTTAGAAAATTTAAATGAAATGAAACCTATGAACTAATAATTCATTGCAATGACATTAATTATACGTCACATTCTTGTGACATATGACTGTGATTCATCTCGGCTATGAATACTAGCTGCTTATGAGTTGCAATCCATTAAAACTATGTATCTCTCACACAAAGATATAATATTTAATTAACTGAAAAATGAGTCTGCATTTTTTTACAGAATTAAGCATAAGTGATGCAAAACATAACCAAAAATTAAATGGAAGCTCAAATGATGAAGTAGAGAGCCAAAACAAGTTATTATTTGGAAAGAAAAAGACTTAGAATATAAAGGTAATAAGGAAATAGGATAGTAAGATTTGTCACTGTTTACTTTAGTAGTTCTACTGAAGATGTTCACTGCAATATTAACTATTGATCCTCTGTCAGACATACTATGTTAATAATGTTTTTCAAGACCTCAACAAATATTTGTAGTAAACACATTTAAACATCAGAAATAGCTCTCTTATAAACTGAAATGTTTACTTCAGTGTCATCACTGTAACTCAGTGATTAGATTCAGACTCCTCCAATATTTGTAGACACCTAAGTTTAAGTGAGAAAGCTTTCAGACCCTTAAAGGCAACAATCTTGAACTGTGGAAGAAAATGACTTTTGTATCTTATGACATTGCATTACTGAATGTTGTGATTCTGTTATATTACAGGTCAGCAAACAACAGCTTATACAGAGGTTTGAGTATAAGCTGCTGTTTTACCCTGGAAAACCTGCAGCAGGTGTCTTTCTCTTTTCTTCCTCTTTTTTTTCTTTTATTTTCTTTTTAATTAGTATTTTCTCAAAGTTACCAGTAAAAGATGCTAAAACCACTTGTAAAAGCGAAAGAGGAATTTCCTGCCTGGACTGTTCCAGGGTCAGTGTAGACACACATTAATTGTAAGTTAACAATCCTAGTCTTTAGCCATTTGGGGCCTGATCCAAAGCTCACTGACGTCAATGGGAACCTTTCCACTGCCTCCATTTTGGCTCAGGTCCTAAATTTCTGTGGCAAAATATAATGCTGCAAACTAAGCTGTCACAAAAAAATCTACTGCAACTCTTCAAATCTCAAAATAGCAGAGTGTGTACAGAAGTAGCAGTAAGAATTGTATTGCTGTTATTCCAAGATGCTCAAGCAGAAAGAATACTGCTGCTTTTACCTCCAAATTAGTGATTTTCCTTTATAGAATAAAATAACCTATATTGGTCACGTATGTTCTGTATAGGGCGAACAAATTCACTTTAAAACTGTGCCGTGACGCTCCTTGTTAGGCAATTCTAATGAGATTAAGAACATTGAAAGGGTGGTGAAATAAGTCTTGTGCTTCTCAATAGTAAATTCAGTAGTAGCATTAAAGCCAAATGTTTCTCTTTCAGTTGCCATAGCGTCATTTCACAAAAGTAAAGTGAAATTTTTTCCACGCTGTTTCTGAGTGAAATGATTCATGCAGTCAGATAATTTAAGGATGGCATGGATTATCAGAACCTTAATTTCCTGGATACAGTTTTTATGTAGTTCTATATAGAAATTCCTGCTTATTACCTTTTTGTTCGTAGGACTCATCTGGATCTGTGTTCAAAGTAACAAGGCTTGGTGCATTAGCTTGATACATTGAATCTAACGTGTCTTTGCTGTTGCATAACAGGCATTAATTAATAGAAATTGTACTGTATTAAAAGATAAAGCAGGAATACACTGAAAAGGTCATCAAAGATAATTACACCTCAGATAATATATATATAATGATAACTTGTTAGTGTTTTAACATGAAGCTTACAAAAATCTTAACCTGCTCAGCTGACTCTGTGACTACACTTGTATACTGTACATATCTGGATTTTGGGAAAGAAAGAACGGATACTGAAAGTTGGAAAAGAAGTATTGTGGGATGAAAAAATTTTAGGTGAGACATTCTCGTCTGACATGATGGTAGTTTTGACAGACTTTTACTAAAATTGGATCTGTCAACAGGCACAGGTTTTGTCACGTTTCTTTCCCCTTTGGAATTGCTGCCTTTTGGAGTCAGTGAGTAATTAAAATATGATAGCTACCATATTTAAGAAACTTGCTATCTTCTGGGCTGGTAAAGAATGATTTCAAGAACTTCAAGCATTGTTTTATCCGCAGGAATGTTATTTAATATAATCTAGCAAATTGGGGAGGGTTGCACTGAAAATGGGCAATGTTACACAATGGATCTGAGGAAATAAAAGGCTGTATTTATTTAAAAGAAGATGGATTTTCAGAGATTTCTGCAGGATTTTGGGAATCTGACATAAAGCTCACCTTTTCTATAAACAGAGACAAGTTGAGTGCAAGGGCAAGACATTGCACATTGTAATCTGATATCATTCTACACACAGGCTGTGAATCATGAGGTACTATGTGAACCAGTCTTAATTAACATTTGTTATTCTCTACTCACCCTACAATGTAAGGGACCTTACTGTTTCAGAGCACCTTTCACTCACTTTCTGCATGAAGATAAGCCAAAACTGCGAGATTCAGTAAAAAGATCAATAACAGCAAATAAGGAGACACACTGCCCCTGAGAAAAACAGAATAACTTCTCATATATTTCCTGTGAATATTCCATTTTTTTTTTTAAATTCCCTTTCAGGGAGTTGGGTTTTTTTGCAAGACTGTTCATTCACAAGCTGTGCAAGCTATATAAAGCAGTGTTTACTGCTACAATAACACCTCAGCAAGCACTTTTTTCTTTGCATGTCTAAGCCTGTCTAGCCCATTTTAGACTAGAAATAGCACTGCTGCAGCTGTTGAACGTGACCAATTCATCTCCCACGCACTCTCTGCTCAGAAGTGCAAACTCTTCTCTTTCTGGAGAATTTCCCTGAGACTGCAGGTGTCAGTGTGTTTGAAACAGGGAGACGGTGTCTCAGAGAGGGATGCCATGGATAAAGTGTAAAAGGGATTATGGATATGAAATATCCATGTGGATATGAAACTTTGCTTCCATCAAATACCACAAAAGAATAACTTCTGTATCAAGTTGCTAATGAGAACAATGTAAATATGGGATTACGGCTTTCAGACAAGGTCCAGAAACACTTCAACATCTCTGGTTTTAGAGTAGATCTACAGAGGTCTGTTTTCAGAAATAATGTCTTTTGGTGACTGTTTTCATTCTGTTGGTAAGAACTTTCAGGGGTCCACTGTGTTGCAGTAAAAAGCAAAAAAAAAATCCCCTACAGCAGTGCTTCTTTACGTAAGAATGTTGATCCACTTGTAAAGCAAACAAAAAGTCCCCTCAAAAAATCTTAGATGAGCAATCACAGTTTACAGGGCAGGCATTTTCTTGGGTTGATGTAATCAAAAGACTATATGATTACTATATGAAAACTAAGCTCTAAAACTAAGGTTTAAAACTAAGATTTTTTCAAATTGAAATGAAAAAGTGTTTTTTAAATGATGGCTTAATGTTACTGCAAACTCACAGGCATTAAGTATTCCCTTTTCCCCTGGGAGAAGATAAACTCAACCTCATTCTGAGTTCACTCTGTTTCTGACCAGTACAAATGCATTGGCTTCTGTTTGCTTAATCCTGATGTAGGTGGATATCTGCAAGATAACGGTTATGTGCTTAACAAACAGACCTGCAGGTAAACCTAAAGCTTTAATTTTGAAAAGTAAACACTAGCATTTAAAACACAGATACAACAATTATAGATTCTGTAGATGTGAAGTAACGGTCTGTGACTCTATAGATAATCAAATATGACAAACCTCAACTTTTAAAGTAAAATATGTTGCACTGAAGATACAGTATGTTGATACGCATTCCCAGGGCTCTGTACACTCAAACTACGGGAAAATCACAGCTGATTGAGGGCTTTTTGTTTTCAGGCTAGCTGCTAGCATACAAAATCAACTCTTGATTGCTCAGCTTGATGTTCCTCTTGTTTTTAATCTTTCAATGAACAGCAGTATACATGCAAAGTAATGTGGGGAAAGTACTTCAGTGATTTATTCTGTGTTCTGAAATGTGAGATTAAAAAGAATTACACAAAGCATTTGCCTACTTTGTGGGATGACAGAGTGTTTTTAAAATCAGAAGTATTTTGGAGAAGTTGGCAATATTGTATATGTCAGTGTTGCTTTTATTCACGAAGAGCAAAGCATATGAATGTTATTTTCCTTGTAATAAGTTTTATTCTTAATATGAGCTCAATTTATAAGCACTAATGTAAGTCCTTGCAGGAAATTCTGGATGGGTGAAATTGGCAGCACCTTAAACATTTCTTTTGTATGATGTGGGATGAAAGCAACAGAACTCAGGTAGATTCATTCTATAATAGGAGATTCTAAATTGTTAGCTTTGTCATTTTTTATTTGTAGACTACCTAGTACTTTGACTGAAAATCAGAGTCAATTCATTGGACATGGGCTTTTGCATTTGTATCCAAAACCAATAGCCCAGATACTATGGTAGTTTGAATATACAACTGGAATGTCTTGATGGCATTTTGAGCATTACTCACAAAATTCTTCTGTTCACACATTTTGAATAAGTTACATCCATCTCCTTAGCTTTCTTTAAAAATATGTTCTCAAGCCTTATTTCACAATTGAGTTACTGGTCAAGGTCTGAAAGGATGGTGTTTTAAGAAATCTTTTTTTATCTGATTGAAAACTGCTAGGAAACATCAGGTTTCTGTAAAGAAAAGAAATTCTCATTTAGGAACAGGTTTTTTGGTTCCCAGTGTGACTTTTCGTAACGAAATCTGAGATGCACCAGGGGATAGGAGCTTAATATGAGCTGAAGATAACTAGATAGATTTTTGAAAAGAACTTCAAGAGTTACTGTGAGAAGGAAAAAAAGTAATAAAATACTGAATCTTTATGAGCAGAAGGTGAACCTGAACCAAGCATGAATTTAAAACACTTCTGTGGTGCAAATCAAATGTTTCACACAGCATTTTAAACACTAGGAGACTGACTGTGGTAGAAGTGAAAGGCTCAGTATGTCTTGAGTCATCCAGCCCTCTGTGGAGGGTTTGAAGTGATGAAACGTGGCAACATCCGAATCTCGGTGGTCGTTTGTTACTGTCCATGGTGCTGTTTGGCAGCTTCATCAAAGATGAAGAAACCGGAGGCCTGTAACTGTCAGCATTAGAAACAGTCATGCTTATTTTCATTAATGTATTATGACATTGATCTTCATGTACATAATATATTCCCATTACAATATGTTAGTCCTGTACTCTTAATTCTTTTCATGTCAAGCGTGCTTCCAGACACAGAATTAGTTTCTGTATATTCAAAACGCTGACTCCTTACAAAGATGTCTACGATATTATTCAAGGCGTTTTCAACTTGAATGTTTTTAAGTGGAACTATTAAAACGAAATGTATGGCTCTAAGTAAATGTTCTGATGTCTGGAAAACATAGTACATCGCTCCCGAACAAGAGGCAAGAGGAGGGGGAACATGGGTGGTTGGAAGGGAGATAAGTCAATGGAGCCTGAAAATTAAGAGGGAGATATGCATAAGGGGAAAGCATAAGGAAGAGGGGAAAGTACAATAGAAAAGAAAACCTGAAGCTTAAAATAGAGTGGTAAAATATTAGTATAATAAAACAAACAAAACAAGACAATCCACCCCTGTGCCTAAGAAGTACCAGATTCTGCTAGTTCTAGCTCATTTTTTTCTGTAGCACCAATCTCATCATCTCTTCACCCATATCACCTGCTGACACTACATCTCAGCACCACGTTTTGCTTTGTACTTCTGTCCCTTTCAATTGTCTTCTAGTCCTTTCTACCAGCTATTTCCCTCTGATAGGTTAGCTCTTCATTAGGACTTCTTGCCATGTGACAAACACGGAGAAAAATATACTTATGTAAACACTGGACTTTAACTGAGTTTGGGATTGCTGGTTGCATACACCAGTCCCCATTCTCCTGTTAATGAAGCAGATGAGAACTCATGTTCAGAAAACCCCAGAGTGAAATAGATATGCTGTTCAGGGGAGCTGAACAGTAGTGCTCCTGGAAATCCTTTCTTGCTGCCCATCTGCTTGGTTGCCAACACAGAAATCGCAATACGTTTCTTCTGAATGTCTGAGTTCCTTCAAACACTGTGAGAAAGAGACCAAACCTTACAGCTGAGGGACTTTCAGAATTGCAATCAGATAATGAGACTTCAGTACAATCTTGTGCTGATTCGTCTAGTCTACAGACCAGTTTAGTTGTGTTCATGACTGTTGGGGATTACTCATGTATACAGTTTTCTTACTAAAATCTATCATTATTTCTCTCTAATTTAGAAGTCTTTGAATTGGCTTCCTAAAAACTATCACGTTGATTTGATGGCTGAAAGTCAGTTTTATACCCTTTGTGATCCTCACTGTCTGCCGTATGTCACTGAGCACTATCAGTAAGAGCCTATTTCTTTTTCACACTAGCCTAATTTTATGGTTTATGTCTTGTGGATGCAAATCTTGCTGGCATTATGTTCTCTTTTAGTTTCTTACAAGCAAGCAATTCAGAACGTGAAACATTTAGAGGCTTAAGGTTAGCTACATGACACATTTGTAAGATGTACTTTTCCTTTGAAACAGCTCAATTTTTATTAGATTTTGCAAAGCACTTGAAGCCATTTGTGCCCTACATAACTCAGCTGCATAGTACCTATAAAATCAGAAGACAAATGGAACTTGTTCTAAATATTGCAAATTACATTCTGATATAAAATCAACTTCTCTAGAATTCAATTATTAAAATCTTGTAACTTTTCAATTGTCTACAAGGACACATAGAACAATAGACTGTATGAAAGCACTAAATTATTTAAAAATATATTCCTACCATTCCTTACTGGAAACCAGAGCTAAAGTCATCCCTGAAAATCATACTAGTAATAACTTTAGGGCTCTTTTTAAATATTGCTGTTTATTACTAATTTGAACACTTGTAAAATGCAGGGAATGTTCATATTTTTTATCTTGTGAGAGCAGACTGTTTCAGAATTTGTGGAGACTATGCTGCATTGGACTGTAGTGCAAAGTACACTATGTAACTGTGATATGAATCAAGCAGTGAAGTGTGGCATCAATAAAAACATGTTGCTGTATTGTCCATTTAGTATTGCAGTGTTCAGTCTCAGAAGTTCTCATTACAGAAACTGTGTAAAGACTCTTTTTTGCCTGCCATTTAGTCTTCCAAAAAGTCCTTTATTTTGCAAAACACTGCCAACCAAAATTGAGAGTCCTTAGACTTTTTTTTTGAGGCTAGGTAACCCAGATGGAGAGTTCTGAGCTATGGCACTTTCCTACGTATCAAGGTCAAGGCCTGAAGCACGAAAAGAAAGCTGTTTGCTAAGCATTTTAGACTTGTGTGAGACTTTCAAAAGACAGATACATCTGACAGATTTGGCAGCATCAGCGGAAGTAACAAATGTGAACAAGAAATGTGTCTGTGAAAGCAAAGAGCCTTCATGTAGTTTACCTCCATTTCTTCATAAGGAAACAGAATTTGTGTGCATTTTGTATGTAAATTACGTTGCAGAAATGCCTAAGTATGTATTACTGTTTTCTTCTCAGAACAGTTACTTACCTACAAGGACACAAAATTTGCTGTAACTCAGCAAAGTGGCAATATTTTTAAGGTCCAGATACTGACACTTTTTTCTTCCTGTGGTTATTTGTTGATTCAGTGAAAATGTTATGGTTTTTCACTATACAGAAGGCAACCACACAGAGTATCTATAACTCATTTACCAGACTTTTGCCAGAGGAGAAGTGCAGTACTGTGGGGTGATTTTCTCTCTGATAGTGAGAAGGATAGGTTAAGAGGTGGCAAAAAAAATGTGTAGAAAAACAGAAATGGTAAAAGAATAAATATAAATGCTGTTTGAATCTTGACAAAGTAGCCTGCAGTGAGGTTGAAATAATCACATTTTTAGTTATCTTTCCTGGTGAAGCTGTCCTTGCCAACATGTATAAAGTTCCTTGCAAACTAAGCTCACAGACTAGCCTGGCATTTCAATGTAGAGAGGAATACCAAAGGAAAGGGAATTTGGACAGTCCAGATAAGGCTGGTTACCATCACATAAGATAAGAAAAGAAGAAAAAATATGGAAAGAAAAGGGAGAGGGAAAATGGTTGAAAGAAATTATTGTAGTGACTAGATATTTGGCTGGCTTTAATTTATGGCTATTCCAAGGGAACATTAGTTTTAATAATAACCGTCAGAAACCTTTAGTGTGCCAATGTAGTTCAAATCTTAAATTATAACTGAAGCTGAAGAAAAACTTGTTGTGGCTTGAGTACATGTTCCAAGAAGAATGTTTTCTCCAGTTATTACCACAGTTAAGATACTATCTGATTTGCACCAGATTAGCTCTAGTTCATTCATATGAAATGCATGCATTATTTTTACTCTCAGTCACTTGATAGCACTTCTGTGAGGCAGAAAAAAAGAAAAAAAAACCATTTTCAAGTGAAACGCCTTCACACTGAAGTCACCAGTAGTTTTTGCATTCAATTCTGTGGGGTCAGTTGTGAATTGATCCTTTTTCCTAACACGTGCAAAGGAAAGAGAAGCAAAACTGGGGTTTTGTGCATGAAAAGAAAAAATCACTGGTACCTGGAACTTACATGAAGAAATCCAGGTGCTTTTGTGGTGACTAGGAGGTTGAACATCACAGGTCTTTAATGTAAAGATTGATGGTGTCATTATCCCAGAGCACCCTGTGTGTGAAATAGTGGTTGCTGACCATCAAAAACTGCTATGACTTTGCATGATCTGATATTCTAACTGAAGAGTTTTTTGTTGTCTTTCCAGTGTAATGTGGCCTCCTATAACAGCATTTGTGCTCACACATATTTTCACAGAATCGTAGAACCATTTAGGTTGGAAAAGACCTTGAAGATCATTGAGTCCAACTTTCCTACCTTGCATTTCAATCATAATTTAACATAATTGATAAAATTCTGCTTTAAATGTGAATTAACCCATGTTCAGAATTGAAGGATCAGAAAACCTTATCATTCCTCAAATATCAAGTGTTATAGAAGAATTACAAAGATGTTTAACGCAGAATGTCTCTGTTTAATGGAAGAATGATCAATGCCCTTGATGTTTTATTGATGTTTTTGTGTTGGTTCGAGCATTTCTGGGAAGCAAGGAGAGTTTCACACACATTTTAAGGTCAAAGTGGCATTGTAATATCTCATCTGAATTCTAGAGACAATGTATGCTAACCATTTATTTTATTCACTATATTCATAGGACAGGCCCATATATCTGTATTTGTAAGGAAAACATACTGCTGTTTGACAGTGAAACACAATATAATAATTTGGATACTTTGTGGTGTATTTTTTAACCTTACAAAACCATGCAGTCTGTATTCTAGCTGAGCAGATGTGCTGTGCATGTAAGCAGAAACAAACAAGACAAATACATTTTGTCTTGTTTAACTTAATCATTGTTTCTGTTGTGAAGCTTAAGTTTGATTTATGCACAAAACCAAAGGTGGCATAACATCCTTCACGTGTTTTCTTTAATATATCTCAAAATCATTAGATCTTCAGTTTCTAGTAAAGCAAAGTTTCACAAATATAATTAAAAATAAGTGAACATCTAAGGACTTATAAATGTAATTCAATCAGGACTTAATTTCTACCCCCTTCTAAAACTGTAACATTGCATAGGAGGGGGAGAAAATTACTTATGAAATGATAATACCTCAATATTAAAATCAGATATTTTATTGTCTCTCATTCGCTTGTTAGGAAGAGTGGTCCTCAGAGTGTTATCAAACTGAAGATGCCTCATTAGCAAAATACAATAGTAGCAAAAGCTTTAAACATCATCTTTTCCATATCTTCCCACTGTGAAAGAGCTCAGAAGTTGGCTAATTGTCAAGAAACACTTAAGAAAAACATTCGTGAATAAGCAAATACTGAGCAAGAAACTACTCCTGAACTGTGCTATTTTGTGTGGCAGAGTGCCCTTGTTATAGTAGGAGAGAAAAAACGGCTGTAATGCAGAAGTTCTACAAAATCTCTCTATAGCATCATATTCATGGCAAACTTTACCATGTGTGGGTAAATGATCAGCCTAATTACAGTTCTTATATCCATCATAGAAGTCTCATTATTTCCTTCTGTTCCCCCATCTGTCTCTGCCCATCTGTCTTCTCTTATGGTTGTCCTGTAAGATCTTTGGGGCAGGGGTTGTTTTTTATTTCTCTCTACAGTATCTAATTGAGGGGATCCTGGTTTACAACTAAGAATTGTAAGCAGAAGAATAAAACACATATTTCATAATAGAACTTACATATGTAAGAAACTGAGCTATAAGTGAGTTATAAACACTTGAAGACCTCAAGACTTCAGATTTCAAGCAAATTAAGGCATCCTTTTTAATATATACATAAAGTCTGATATCTGGTTAACTCGTGTGTGAATTCCGTATGTATTTTCTCTTATGTCGAAAGTGCACAATTAACGATATATTTGTTCTATCTGTTAGTCTGTCGCACGGTCAGATTGTCACAGAATTGTATGATTATTGGTGTTAAAGCACTGTTCCAGAAAACATGAAATGCAAATACTCCTTTGTGTCTCTCTCTACTTAGTCTCCTGGTCTTCTCTATTTGCAGCATGCTGGGTGGGATACATTTCCAACCAGTTACCAATGACTCTGAGCCCCCTTTTGTTTGTGCAGACATATAGATCCTACTCCTTACCTCAGCGCGATTCTGCTTTGAGTCTGGAAGAATTTCTCTCTCCTACGTTGGGATTATTAAGGTTTTAATGTCCTGCAAAAATGTTAAAACAGTCTGAGGAAAAAAAATCTCCTGTTCCCCCCCTAAAACTGTCTCATTTAAAGAAATGGCAATGTGGAATTCTTAGAGTAGTGAAGATCTTATTAATAAAGCACCTGTGGAATGAAAATATGAAAATTGATAAAAATATCAGGTTTCAACATTTTTTATGAAGATGATAGAAAGCAAGGGGTTTTTTTACATGTGTATCTTTCTCATAAAGTCAAATTCTTGCTCTAATATGCATAAACTGGGTATTTAGGATTGAACTATGCTGTCTTCTAGCTCATTCTTTCTTGATTTTTGTGTACACGTGATTGCATAAGGTCGAAAAATTGATATGGGTGACACACAGAATTTTTAATTTTAGGATTTGCATCATCTGTAACACCTGCCTATTCGTATGTTTGCTAATTTGTAAGCACTATAGCAACACTCCTAAATTTTTTAGTTAGAAACTCACATTTCCCTGTGAGTTTCACACATTTTCTTTAAAATTTCAGTAATCATAAAAGATGCCAGAGGGAAAGTTTAAGGCTAAAAAGGTTCGTAATGCAACCAAGAACGGTGGGAGTTTTGAGTGTATGACAGAGGCACAACTTCTAGGTATCTTCAGAAACTGCCTAGTAGAAAACCAGATTGTGGGACAGTAAACAAGAATGCTTAGTGCATGGCAAAGTAATTTTGCTTAGTTTACCCTTAAGTGAAAGGTATTTATAACAAGTCAAATTACCTCAATTTCACTTTAGGCTGGGCATGCATAGGAACCCTTACCATGGCTTCTGCAATAATCAGAATCTATTGCATGCCTAAGCTTCTGCCATCTAGTGCTGTTGACATTGAGCAACTCTTCGTCGTAATCCTCTGGTTGTAGTAATCTTGCAAATATTTGTGTAACTTTGTCAGGTACGTAAGAATAACTATGTCTATTATTTCTGTATTACATAGTAATTTTTACATAGGATTTTACTTTCAATTTTATGAAAACTTCATGTCAAAACGTGTTTTATCAAATCTCTGGAAAGTTCTGGTATATATTTCTAGTCTTAAAAATAGAAGAGTTGTTCCTGTAAGAAACACAGGAAAGGCTGTGTCTCCACAGAGTGGAGGCAGTGTGATGCCTTCAATGATGCACATTGGAGTCCTGATCCCCTGATTTTGCAACGTATAGGATATGCCCTCTCGTATTTTCCTGTCCATTCTGTTTTTTCTTCTAATGGAAACTAGCATGCACCCAGAGGTGGTTCACACGCAGCTTTTCTTCAAGAAGCAGTCAGGATGAAGCAACAATTCATACAAGCAACAATTCAAGGTTTCAACTGACATGGATTTCTTGGCACTTTGTACACAATGACACGACTTGCCTTTCCCACTTCTGCCTTGGAAGTCTTTGAGTGCCTTAGGTTTTATGAAACTAAGTAACTTCCCTAACTAAGGAAGGATCCTAGCCAGCCATTGCTTTAAAAATGGAACATATAAGACTTCCAAGCAGTGCCCAGAAAACACAGTGATAGCTTCTGAAGGAGAATGAAGAAAATATTTTGCTAATGTCCTTTAAGATTGCAAGGAAAAATTTATTAGAACTATTAGAATTAAATCACATACTATACTCGGAAAAAAAATTGACACTTTGTCCAGCAAAAAGAAGAATTTCTAATAAATTTTAATCTGAGGATATTTTTGGGTCATAGAAGACAATTGTATCCAGTCCATGTTCAGTATTCATAAATAAGGTAAATATGTGAAAATAGGGATACAGCAAAAGGCCACGTGTGGAAGTGACATATCATTGTATCAAAGACAATATCATTATTAACAGAAAACAGGTGAAACAGATGCACAATTTATGATATATATCTTTCACCACTGTTCACAAAGTATTATTAGAAAATATATTTATTTAATCTTTAAAACAAAGACAGTGATTTTTTTTTTCCTCAGGTCACACTGTTTCATGTCGGTATTTATAGTGCATATGGGGATGCTTTTTCCTTTTTTAATCCACTTGCTTTTCCATAAGTATGCAGTAAGTAAATTATGACTGACAGATTTGGGAAAAAACCAAAAATACTCAAACAGTAGAACAGCTGAGTTTTAATGTGAGCAGAAAAAAAGCTTTTTATTGCATGTAAGCACAAGACATTCCCTGGTGAGCTGTACTTTCCAGAAAGAAACATACAGGTTTTTTTTAGGGATCTGTGGTTTTTATGTAGATGTTTGTAAGAAAACCAAAACATCATTTTAATCCTCCTTTAAGAAAGAGAGGAAGGCAGAAATAAATAATAACTATAATTGCCTACAATATTTTTATATTTTTGACTTATTTAAATTTAACAAGAGAAAATGGTTCATACAAATCTCATATAGGTGAATTTTTAGTTTAGAACTAATAAAATGTAAGTGATTAAAGATACAATAAACAAGTGAAAATTATTCTTTTCACTACTTGCTCTCCAGAACTCCATGATTTGTCTAACAGTGCATTCTACCCAAGTTAATTATGATGGATGCTATCCGGAATGACTCAAAAGGACTCAAATCTGTAGTAATTAATTCAAGATGCTGAAGCCATAAATTAACTTTGTGAATAATTCATTTCATTTTGGTGTATGATTTGTTGATGAATAATCATGAAATATCTGGAATTCATTACCTTGTAAATATTTATGAAAAACTATTGTCTCTGTATGTTTCATGATTCCATGTCTGTTTAAACTCCTCCAGAGGAAGAAAAAAGATGTGTACATGTGAAGAGAGAAGCTGAAGAAAGATGGATTACAAAGATTTCTAATTACTTCCAGAATAATATTTCAGAAGTGACAAAAAGTAGTGTATCAGTTCATTCTGAGGTGATTCTATGAAAAGAAATAAAAACACTAGGCCATAGTAAAGCAACTGACTTTCAGAAAAACCTAGCTTAATACTCTGATTGTTCACGTATCTGTACCTTTACAAATTGTAATGGGATAATCTGTCATCAAAAAGTTATGTATTTATGGTAGAAACCTGAAAATTGAGAGTTTCAAGGATGTGAAACTGGATTTCTAGAAGCTAATTTGGCTTTAATATAAGGTATGTGTATGTGTCACTTCACTGCCCAGTGCATTGTCACTCACAATCAGGGCAAGACTGTTGTTTGTTTGAAGTTGTACTACACGACTCACATCTTTTCATGTCGTGTCCTTGCAAATTACTTTAAAAGTGTCATTAAAAAATTCTTCAATTTTTCACATCAGGTAAACATTCTCTTTAACTATGTATATAAATACCTAAATCCCTCTAGCAGCAGTTAAGATTGAAAAATCTGTTTACATTTCATATGTTAACTGGCTGCACCTACTCTAAGAAAATGGAAACAAAGTTTAATCCTCAAGCAATTGCGAGAATTATTTTGTAGGCTCACAAAGTGTTTATCCAGGAAAAAGAATTAAATCAGTACTATTTACTTTCACTCTTGTGAAACACTAGATCACCTTGGTGTAATGTTAAATTAACCTTTTTTATATACTTAATAGCACATATGAACACATGAAAAATCAAGATTGATACTGCAACTTTTACAAGAAGTGGTGTATTGTACTCCTAAGCCACTGGACTGTTGCTTTAAAAAGAAGGGTAGAAGAGCAGCAACCTGGCTGGGGTTAGTGAAGAGCTTAATGATCTCCTGCTGTGACGATGAATTCCCTGAAAGCAGCTGCTGTAAAAGCAGAGGTTCTGGTACCAGGTGAGGAGCAGTTGTGGAGGAGTCATGAATAAGAGATTTTAGTGAGGAAGGGACTTGATTTAGGAATGTCATAGGGGAGCGGGAGGAATGGTTGCCAGATGTCTAATTCAGATTTTAGTCTTTTGTTCAGGTGAGAGGAGGTCCCCAGACTGACTCTGTTTACTTCTGAAGGGCAAGCAGTGGCAAAGGTGACAGGAGTTAAGGGATACTGGAATGATGAGTAACCTAAGGAGGGTATTAATTGTAATTTCCTGCCTCTCTGGGAGAGGAGAGACATTAAATGTAGTATGCCAGCTATGGCCTAGGGCCCTCTCTAGCTACTTCAGGTACTGGTATTCCTAGATACTTCTTAAACCACGGTACGGCTTCTCCTGCTGATGGAATTACTGACAGCTACCTGTTACTGCTCACATCTGATGCTTCTGGATGTGATCGCCAGCTGCAGATGTGAAGAAGTTATATGTTCTGTCTTTCGGAACGATCAGGTACTATTGCCATCGTTTAAACATGATAAATGCAAATACCTGCTGACAACAACTGGGTAGTAAAGAAGTGTTGTGGGTGTTGACTGTCCTTTTCTGCCAGCATGCCTGAGGTGGAAGAGCTTGTCTGCAGCTCTGCAGGGCCTGGTGCAGGGAGCCTTGAATAGCTGTGGTTGAGTGACGAAGTGGCCTCTGGGATTGGAGAGCTCCCTAAACCTGTTGTACAATTTCTGATGATGTTAACAGCTCTGGTATTGTGCTGGCCCAAGGTTATGCTGGTGTAGTTCTTCTGGATGTGAATGACAGGGAAGCTAAGGTGTCTTGACTATGAAAGATCTCTTTGGGCTTGAGCTTTTTGTTTGTTTTGCTTGTTCAGTCACACTGGGTGACTATTTTAATGAATGAATGAATTCACCAAATCGGAAATAGCAAGTTCATTGAAGTCTGTATGGCTACTCAGTTTCACGCACTACTGCCTGCAGTACTGCTGTCCCAGCCTCTGAACTAGCCCTTCATAGTAATCTGAAACTGTTTCAGGCTTGTGGGGCTTGTAAACAAAATTGGAGGCCCTGGATAGTAAGGTGAACAGAGCACAGCCCGGTAGACACACCTGTTGCTAAAAGCCCCCTATGTCATGCTGTTTAAGCTGTGATGCTGGGGTATTCCCTGGAAGTTGCAAAATGTACTGACTTCTGATGGTGTTAGCTGGATAAAAATCTGTGACTCTTAATGACGATAGCTGGATAAGAAAGTCACTGCCAGACTCAAACTAACCGATGTACCTGAAGGGCGGGAAGCTGAACTGGGTCTTTACCTGTGATTTAGGATACTGGTTGTATGTTGCATCATATAAGGCCTGTACAGTTGTAGTTATACAATTAATAAAAGGAACAGTTTGATGTGTCAAAAAGGTAAGGTAACTCATTTAATCTAAATCCTGAATTTGAGGATGGAGTAGGGGGAAAGGAAAAGTTTCTGTTGCAGAAGAGTTATGGTAGTAAAAGTACCTAGAGGAGCCAGGTTGCCATTTATCCCTGCTTTAACTGTTGAAGCTGCCTTCCAAATCATCAGAGATGTACAAGTAAAATTTAATAGTAATTAAAATTTGTGAAAGTACAGATCTTTCTCTCAGTTTAGAATCCTGTAGACTAACCTCCTCGTACGTCTCCCATGACCTTTTTCCACTGAGTCAGTGAAGCTGGCAACGTCTGTCCAAGTGAGCTGTTAGCAATGTCTATATTTTTGTTACTACTGTGAGCAAATAATATTTGTTTCCTGTGTGTTTCTAAGGACTCTTAATCTGTCCTTTCTTGTCCCAGATAACTGTGTGTAAAAGCTGATTCTGGTCTTTTTAATACTTGATCTTCAGCACTTTGCCTGTTGTAAGACCAGGCTGTCTCTTATGCTCTCCTATCTGGCATCTCTGTGAGGTGCCTTCAATATTTAACAAGGTAAACTCTGAACAGACGGATTTTTTTTTTCTTCTCCCTAATATTAATTTTTCACTTTGGTGTTAGTTGTCATTCATGCCAGGAGTTGAAATAGGACTTTAGTGACATATTTAGAACTTCTAGAGTTAAGATGAATTACCATCAAACTTTTTCATCTAAACTTCTATTCTTTTTTTCCTAAAGAAAATCAATGTGATTATTTCTAGTTAAACATTGGTTTCTGAATGTTTATAACAATCTTGTTAATACTGATGTCTGTGCCAAGGAATGTCACTGTCATGTGTATGATTAAAATTGTATGTTACTGCTAAAGGACTTTTCACAGACGGGTGGTTAATGAAATTCATGGGAAATACCTGTAAACATAAATTAAACCATTTGTTTTCATTAAAAATCTAAATAATTAGCTTTTGTTATGGATTTCTAAACTACTTTTTAAATACCCTGGGTGAGGAGACTACTATGTTTAAATTTAAAGTTTATTGGGCCACATAAATTTTTCCTGAAGCTTTTGCCTGCTTGGTCATGCAGGGTTACTTACAAAGTTAGTGTGCAACTGTGGATATGCACTTCTACTAAGATTTTGTATAATTTGATTAATGACAAGAGCTGGAGTCTAGATATCCTACTACTTCCTTACTACTTCTAGAGATCTAGAAAGAAAAGTAATTTGGGGAGGCAGGGAGGGAGTAAAGGATGTGATGAGGATATTTCTAGATGGGGGAGATAGTTCTAGTGGATTTCAGGAGACCTACAAAATGATTCAAATCTTGCTACTTCTCACTTAACATTGGACTCTTTAATGTTTTTGCTATGTATATATAATGCACGTACCTTTATGCAGTACTTTATGGAGGAGAAAAAAAAAAACAAAACACAAAAACAAGACTTGTGATGAAAAGGAATGAAAAAACACTTCTCAGCCCAAGACTTTTGTACCAGTTTTGGCTAGACTAGAATTGATTTTCTTCCTAGTAGCTTGTATGGTGCTATGTTTTGGATTTGTGTCCAAAACAGTGTTGATAACACAGGGATGTTTTAGCTGTTGTTGAACAGCGCTTACATTGTGTCAAGGTCTTTTCTGCTTCTCACAGTGCCCTGCCAGTGAGTAGGCTGGGGGTGCACAAGAAATTGGGAGAAGACCCAGCTGAAACAGGTGACCCCAACTGACCAAAGGGATATCCCATAGCATATGATGTCATGCTCACCAATAAAAGCTGGGGGAGAGAGGGATGTTGGGAGTGATGGCATTTGTCTTCCAAAGTAAATGTTGTGCACGATGGAGCCCTGCTTTCCTAGGAATGGTTAAAACCTGCCTGCTGATGGGAAGTAATACCTGAATCCCTTGTTTTGCTTTGCTTTTTTGCACAGCTTCTGTTTTACCCATTAAACTGTCTTTATCTCAGCCCAGGAGTTTTCTCACTTTTACCCTTCTGATTCTCTCCCCCATCCCGCTGGGGGCAGAGGGAGTGAGTCAGTGGTTTTGTGTGGCTTAGCTATCTACTGGGGTTAAACCACACCTGCAAAAATGGCTAAACTAACCTGAAAACAGAAATATGTGCAAGATAGTAGACTGACTTCCTTTCACAGTGGTTTGTTGAATTTATTGCTCAGAGCACAAAGCAACATAGAAGTGGCATGTTATTTTCAGGTTTGGGGCATGAAAACTACATATGGGAGGGTGAAGGAGGAGGAGGACAGGCATATTTCAGGACCTTTGCCCATGATTCTTCTTATTGCTTTTTAAATCAGCAAATTTCAAGATCTGATTTTTTTGTTGTTGTTCAACTGGTGATTTCTTCTCTTTTTGAAACATGGCTACAAAAGAAAAAAAACAATCAAAAAACATTTGCCTGAAGCTTCAGTCTGTATCAATCTATAAAGTTGCACTACAACTAATTTAAACTCCTATTTGTATTGTTTTAATAAATATTTCAGAAGTGTATCTTGAGCACTTGTTAACTTATTTTTTGCTGATGTCACAAGTTGGTCTCAAAGCTGCCTTCAAGACAGCTGAAGCATAACAATATTGTCATGTATGGCCCATAACTCTGTTGCCTTAGGGTGAGGTTTTTTACAGGTGAAAATAATTCTCGTTTTGTAGATAGATTTCACAGAACTAAAGAAAAGTTGAGACAAATCTTAAGCTAAGAAAATGATGACAGTAAAATCTGCAGGTGAGTACTGCTTTTGAAAAGCCATCCAGTCATTTGACATGCCAAATACCACTTCAGGTAACTTAGTCCAGTTCAGGTTTAAGAGCCTCCAATCCTGGACAAGAGTGTAAAGGACTTGGACACTTGAGGTTGCAGCTGGAGTCTTAGCAGCTCTTCAGAATCCTGCTAGGCTCTTACTTGCAGTTACCTGATATCTGTAAAAACTCCAGCAGTCAGAATAAACTGCACGGAAGTATTTTCATTGTTTAGCCAAACCCCTTGAGGAAAACCCCTTTGAAGAGAAAGGAAGGCTGCAGGAGGACTAGAAGAAGGCTTAGGAGGCGATCTTCAAAGGAGTCTCTCTTTTCCACTTCAAGAGTACCTTTGAAATAATTATACTATGTACCAGCAGAAAAGCAGGCATATGCTGTGAAAATTGCTTATTGCCCTATTTGTACCTGCCTTTTTGCTATCCTTGACACCTTCCCTTTACCTCAGCTTTGCTAGATATGGTCGCTTCTCTTATCCCGGGTTTGCAAACTCTGCGTCACAGAACCATTTCTTTATAGTTGTATGCTTTAAATTTAATACAATTTTGAGTCATATTCTACAGGCCAATTCAAATGCATTTTAGAGAAAAGCTGTCACCTTGAGGACACATAGGTGTTTTGTTCTCTTCCTAAAACTCAGCTTTCTGTAAAATTGATTTCAAAGTATTTGCTCTTGAGCACAATTTGTGGCAGAAAAACTTGTGTCTTTTTCTTGATGCATATCTTCTAGGAATAGTAGTAACCCTCCACAGTCATTGCCCTTGCCCTCTGGTTGACAGGGCAGTTTCCACAGTTACCAGCTTTACTGGATAAGGTTTCCATGCTATGTCTTGTCTGCACTGTAGGCCATAGCTGATCCACCAGCCAGGTGCTACAAACTCTGTCACAGAGGGGTAATGTGCCAAGTCATGTGCTAAGCAAAGTCTTTGCTGAGATAGTATCAGAACAGTATGTTAAAGACACGAGTGCCGTACATCTTATTCAAGAAGTATTTCAGCCCAGGAAATATTACTTCATAGTAATAGGTATATATGATGAAGAAATGAAAAAAAAAAAAAAGGTTATAAGTGAAGCTTAGGAGGGAGCAGAAAATGTTCAGGAAGCATAAAAGTGAAATTTTAAAAAAATAGTGACTTGCCTATTGTTTTTTTCACAGAATCTCATTATTAACATCTCAGCAATTAGGCATAGTTAATAGACATAAAGTTAATAGACATGAAAAATATCGTACTGGAAAGGCTTCATGGCAGCTATAGAGCTAGTTACAGGGGTTACACTTGCACAATCAAAACAGAGTTTTCAGGTCTTACTTGTTGATTTCAATGAATATTTGGATAAAAAGAATATTTGTTGGGTTTTTGTTAAGCTTTTTCCCCCTAAAGTTCCTCTACTAGAAAACAGGCAAGACTAACAAAAGCAGAATCAGTGCTGAATTTGATTGGAAATGAGAGAGGTATGTGGCAATAAAATCTTAAAAAAAAAAAACAACAAACCCTGAAGATTCTTTTATTATTCCTTTTAAAATAGGAGTAGTCCTTTGGGAATAAGGTATTATGTATTTACTTTTATGGTGTTCAGATATACTATCTGGGCCCTAGAAATCTTTTTCAGTTAGTTGTTGCCCCTGTAAAAAGCTGCAAGTGAGTGCAGTTAGGCTGCCAACAAGAATTTATTTACGATCCTTTGTGAAACCCCTATAAACATAGAGTCATAAAATATAATCTGCTATAATCAGCCAGGTAAAGCATAATACCTGTAGCAGAAATTCTAACAAGCAATTTTTGTACCCCTTCCCACCCCTTACTAAGATATGGTTGTTCCTAAAGGGAGTAAATTTTCAAATTTTGTTGTTGTTTTCTGCTATGGAAAACTAATTATGCCGTTCCCATGCGCCTATATTTTGAGGTTAATGTAAAGTCAAATTTGAAAATGAGGTCAACTTCTTGTCAAAAGCAAATCTGTTTTCTTAATCTTTTCTGCCAAAATCTTTCACTAGAAATGTTTCAATTTATTTTCTAACATTATAGTTGTGCCACCTCCACAAACTCCCACTCCCTAGCCCTCGCTTCTGGGGTCTAATAATATTAATCACTGTTAGAATTGAAAGTACTGGAAAGTACAGCAAAATTACACCAATCTTAATAAAGAAAAGTCATATGGTGTGCACAGACAGTGTTTAGCCTAATGGAAAATTACACAATAATCCTTTTGGCCTTTAGTTTTAAGATTGCTGTTTTGATATGTGTGTGTCTACTTTCTGGAAAGCATAAGGTGGAGATTTTTATTAACATTTGGCTTTATTGAGGCTGCTATTAGGAGCTATCATTCTGCAGAACATAAATTGTGTGTGTGGCTGCAGACTAATAAAACTACTTTAATTCATTAGATTACAAATCTCTGGAAGAAATAACACTGATAACTTCCAGCATCTATAATTCAAATAATGCTTAGTTTTTACTGGTCCAGTAGTACAACTTTAGCTTGAGGCTTCGTTCCTGCTGGGAGTGGTGCTCTCAGGTGATTGTACAAAATAGGAAAAATAAGAATTTGTTGTCCTTTAATATACATGGCCAATAACTCTTCTGAGAGGAAGTATATTGGGAAGGGATAATTCTATTTAGCAGAAATTAGTGGGGCAGAAAGGTATGAAAAACAGACACCAATTATGTTAAATCTGATTTGCTGAAGTACTTCTTCTACAAACCATGTGAAACATTCAAAGCACTTTGAATGTCAGGGAGCCCATGAAGATGAACCTTATAATTCTGCTTCAGTAGACAGTAGGCTAGAACAGTATCTACTTTATCAGTTTAAACTAGAAAAGTTTATATAATGTTAAATAAGTCGTAATCACAGTTAACAAGAGATGAAACGGACATTGTTTTTATATTCTGGAGATCTTAAAGGGACTTCTGCACGTCCAAATACGCATTAAATTACCTAAAAGGGGAAGAGGAGACTATGTAGTTATCCAACTGTGTTCTATTTTTCCTTTATTTTTTTTCCCCCAAATAGCAGCAGCAGCAGTTATACCTGCACTTCTGTTAATGCCTTGACCTGTGGACTGCATGATACAACTTATTTCTTGACTACTGTGCATGCTGAAAATTTCATTAATTCAAAAACTGAATGAACAAATTCATAAAAATTTTGTATTAACTGTTTTATTAAGGGTTGCTAAATACTAACACTTCTTCCTCAAGGGGCTCCTTAATGTCAAATAACTGAAAACTGGAGAAGAGTTATTTAGAAATTGTTGCCATATAAGCAGTATGCCAATGTAAGTTATTGTAATAAAGAAAAAAAATGTCTTACTGAACTGATACTGATGCAGAATGTTGAAATGATTGGTGCTGAAAACAGGTTACTTCATCCTAGAAAGAACAGTAGATATGAAGGAATTGCAATTCATGAAGTGACAACATTTAATTTTCCTTTATAAATACTACAGTTCATAGGTTACAGGTAATTCAATGTATAGAAGTTGGAGAGTTCAAATCACTCTGGCAAACAAACTGTAAGTGGCTTAAATTCAAGAAAAGTGTAAAAAAATTCCCCTGCATTGTAAAACTTTGTGATACGGGGTGAAGATAACTAATGAATTTTAATGTTGTTAACATCCTTGACTATTTTCACAAATTGTCTCCATTAGGCTTACCAGAAAAGGCACCCATTCCTTGAGAGAGTTTGAAGAATTTATTGGAAGTAACTTGCTACAGACAAGTTAGCGTGTTATGTTTAATGTTATTTTGAAAACCCTATGGGGTGATAACAGACCAGAATAAAATTCTGGCGTGATGTAGGTGTGGAAAACCTATCACTTTGGAGTCTTCATATAACGAACAACAAAGGTATGTGGAATTCTGGGTTGCAGCACATTGAGCAAAAGCCAAGCTAGCTACTAACTGAAAGACATGCCTGTGACTTTAAGCATGGTGTGTGCACGTATGGGAATGACAGCTGCTTTGCACTGTCAAAACACGGGGATGAGCCTTTATGAACAAGCTCCTACCTTCAGCGAAAATATGCGTGGCAGAATCTGAGAAACAACAATCCATGGAATTGATATGACAAAGCTACATACGTTCTCCTGCTTGGATAGTAGCTTATCTAAGGTTTGCTGGTCTTGTTTGTCAAGTATGCAGAGGCACTATCCAAAGGGAACACGCTTGAATCCCTTGGATGTCTGCCATTTGAGATGCCTTCCCAGCACTGAGAGCATGACCATTTGTCATGCTGTGTTGCTACCAATACATCTGTTGAACACTTCTTGTATTTGTGTGCTGAAGTTTGGAGTTTTAATGCAGAAATATGCAACTTTAACATTCACAGTAATTTACTCTATAAGCTAAGTGTAGTTGCCATGGAATCCTAATGAAGAGAAACATTGCTGACACTTCTTGCTCCCCTCACCTGCCTGTTCCTTTGTTTAATTCATTTGATTCCATCCATATCCTGAAATGAAGGGGAATAGATGACCATTAAAAAACAATTCTCTTTGTGATGCTGCTATCCAGCTTAGTATGCAGCATGAGTATATAAAGCTCTGACCTGAAAAAGGAAAAATAACAGAAGTCAATTTTTTTACATTAATAAATGCTAAATATAAGTATTTTTTCACCATTTGCATCATACTGGATAAAGGAAAGCAAAAGCAACTGGTATTAATTTTTTGTGAAGAAAGAATGGTGTTTACTGGGGAAAAATATTACTTAAATGCACTAATTTATTGCTTCATTTTGTGATTTACTAATATTTCCGCTTACACAGCTTGGATAATCATATTATTTGTGCTCTGTGAGTTATATAATTTGATAAGCTGGCTGTTGTAGGAACTCTGCTTTTTGACTGTTGTGATAATATTTGTCTTGGCCAGCGATGATTGTCACTACTACATACAATAAATGTTATATTAGGCCACAACTTTTTGTGATGTATAACATTCCAAGGAAGCATCTAAATTAATTTAAATAAATTTAAATTAAAATTCTTTACAATTTTAAAATAACGGTGTCTCATACACTAAAACAATAAAGAATAAAATGGTAAGGACACTTTTCTGTAGTATATCTGTAAGGGAGTATTCATTCCCATAAAAAAGAAAGTAGACTCTTTTTTTCTTTCTACTATTTCTTGGCCTGCCAAAGACTTGGGGCCAATCCTTACTAAAAAATGTCCATCATTAAAATGAGATTCTGTCACTTCACTGAAGATTAATATGTCAAGCCCAAACCAAAGAGCAGCCAGATAAATACCTTCTCCTTTTGGTCTCTGATAGCTATTAAGTCCAACTTACCATCTTGCTTGTAATGCAACCAAAATGGAACACTTCTAATGTATTAAGTTAAAGTTGCTAGAACAACAGATAAATGTTTCTTTGCTCACAAGGAAAGAGACAAGGATTATATTTTTATTCTTTAGTCATGGGAGAATGGAATTGTGTTGGTTTCTTTTCTTTTAAACTGACTTTCTTTATTGGCAATAAAGCTCATTTTGTTTTTAATTTCAATTAAAAACAAAAATCATTTTTCAATTTCCAAATTTTCTCAGCAGGATCAAAATCACCAACCAAAACAAATTGTTGCTGCCTGCTGTAGTCAGTCCACCTTCACTGTCATTCAATTATAAACTTTTCAGCAGTATTACTGTCTAAGTATTTATCTAATTCTGTTCCCTCAAGGAGACACTCATTCTAATGACTTTATTTATTTGGTCCCATGCACTTACCATTTATTGTTCTTGTTAGTATACAGATGATGCTCTTTCCTTATATGAGAACTTTCTCTGTCATAAAAAAATCAAATTCAGGTTACTCAATAGTTGTTTTTTAGAAATGAAGAGTAGGAGTCCATGTATTAAAAACCCTGACACATTTTGATTTATTTTTCCAGTTTATCAACAGTTTAGCTTATCTGATGCCTAATCTTATGTGGTTAATGAATTAACAAGTAATGAACTGCTTTCTGAAATATTTTAATTGTTTCTGGTGTTATATTTTATTTTTCATTGGAACTGTCTATTAATTTCAGGATATATCTACCTATTTATCAACATGGATGCTTCTCCTGACTAAATAATCTTTCCTTCCCTGTTCCTATACTTAGAGTTCTGTTTCCCTCTGATTTCTTCATCTATGCTACTCTATTCAGTTACAGCACAGAAAACCATTTTCAGTAAAGATTTGAAGCAGCACACCTATATACAGCTTTTTCTTCAGAGGACCAAATACACTTAAAAAGAAGTGATCTATTTTTCAGAAACCTTTTCAAATGACCATTTAAAAACAATACTAGAAAATACCAAATTTTTCTTAGGAGTTGCGCCTCTCTGAGATGATTCCTCTCGTCAACAGGTTAGAGAGTGAAACTCCTAATCATATTTGGCATTTCCTTTCAGAGACCTGGGCTGTGTATTTTCTGACAAATATATCTCCCTGTTCTCCCTGAACAATGGTAAAGCTTCAGCAGGAGGAAGAGAGAAGATATCTCTCCTTACATATTAAAAAACAAGAGGGCTTCATTCTCCTTGCCTGAGAAGGGCTTGAATTTGTGTCTGCTCCTTCCTAGAGGAAGTTATCTAGCCTGGTGGAGATCACTTTTCTCTGGTTGGGCTTTCAAGAGAAGAAACCAGCTAATGTCTCTTTTTGAGACCTAGATGGTCCTTTTGAAGAGTAAGGAACCTGGAAGAAGAGGATATCTTTTTGCAGTTGAATAGAGTATATATGCCCCAAAGAAGGCGTAGGTGGTTGTGTGCAATTTTCTTCAGTGTTTCTTACTAGCTATCTTTAAATGTCAGTTGGAGTTGCAGTCTAGATGCCCAAGGTGGAGGTTTAGAGTTCCAGTTTAGCAACCAGTGTACTAAAAATACAAGCTCTTTAATGCTAAAGCACTACAATAACATGTTCTCAATACATTTATTGCTTCTCACCTCAGTTTGCATGAAGAAAGAACCTTCTCCCTTTATACTTTTTTTCTTTCCCTCGTAGCTCAGGCGTGAATAGCGTACAGACCATACTTTTTAATACAGAATCTCCCATCCACTTATGCATAAAAATTGGCAGAAGTGCCACCATAAAGGGTGTGTGGCAGGCCCTTATCTATTTAGGGCTTCAGGAAGGTGATCCAAATGAGAACAGGTACAGACGTTTATTCCTGGTATAAACTTATACTTTCTTACATTTATCAATTTTAATTGTGATTTTCACTGCTCTTTCACATTGCCTGTGTGACATTCTGAAACTCTCATGTCTTTCATCTGCTGGGACACCTATGAATTGCAGTGCTAGATGCTTCTGGAGAATTCAGCACAGACAAAGATATTGGTCAAGCAGGCCAGCAGCTTCTCAGCCTTCCTAAGCTTATTAGATGGTTGAGGCAGGGAGTACAGCATTTCCTCTGAAAATGTGAAATATTGTGAAAATGTTCAGACAGCTGCATGCTGACTACTTTTTAAAATATATACAAATAATGTTACTTCATTCAAGATGAATTTATATTATGTTCTTTCTGATTGAATCTGATTTTTTTTGTATTGTTGTTTGAGTAGTTATTCTTTTTATTCATGAACAGTTAACTTTATTATAGTCCCATGTGAGTCCGTTTTCAGGGCACTAGCAAAATTAGAATACTGTCAATTTTTTGAGTCTTTAACTCCACCCTCTGCACTGCAGTGTTATGGTTTTCTGATCTGAAGCTAAGCCTATACAAAAAATACTTGCCCCAGATAAGGCTCTTTCACTGTTTAAAAGAAACTTCTTCAGGATTTATTCTGTAAGCTTCACAGAAATGTTATATTTTAAAGAAAAAAACCTAATTTTTACCTGGTAAAACTATAGTCTTCAACATTCATTTTTTATTTAATATTAAATTTGAAGGCCAGAGTACCACATTCAGAGAAATGCTAGATGTTCTGTTTTCATTTACTTCAGACAGAGATTAATGATGTAGGATGACATATGGAGGATTAATCTCAGTTTGTTGAGAACTATGAATATTCAGAGTAAGCCTAATGATAAAGAGAAAATAAACCATGTGCCTCAGTGCCTTTAATATGTTTTGGCACTGAAACCTCAGATTAAAATGCATGAAATGAGACAAAACTATTCCTTGGGAAATTCTCCAGTATTTTTGTTACTGTATCTTCAATAAATGTTTTAGCTATTAAATTTTTAATCTCAGGTGACTACTGATGCAATTAAGGTCACAAAATAGCCACAACTGACAAACACTTATGTAGGTACTTTTTAACCAAGGTGAGCAAGCAACCAGGATTCAGTTATGAAAGGTAATATTAAGCACATAGTTGCAGGTGGGAAGGTGATTGTGTGGGGGGTGGGAACATAAAATTCCTGGGGCTTGACTTCTTCAAGCAAGGGTGTTCGATGAACATCTTTTCAGAATATGGAAGAAAGTAAAATATGGAACAACATGGGAACTAAAATATGTAAATAAACAGTCCATTAACAATAGAAATCAAAAATTCTGTCCACACAACTACATGGTTACCAATCTGACTAAACAGTAAGAAATTTCAGGGAACAAACTTTGAAAGAAAGAAAAACTGAACAAATAAATATAATTTAGAAACTGATGGGTGCATATTGCCTTTCAGCCAAAGCTAGGTATGTCTAATTCATCTTAAGGGCTTCCCTGATCATTTGGATAAAGAAAACACTGCGAATTTGACAACATTCTTACAGGTGATCAAAGATTAAGTCGATTGAATTGCCCAGTAGAACTTGTACCTAAATTAGGAAAATAGATGCATCATGATGTAATGGAGGGAGGCTTTCAGATGGCAAAAATAGATGGCCATCTCTTTCTGTTACTTAACAAACTAACAAAATCGAAACCCAAAATAACCTCTGGAAAATGATTCAGTGTGTCCAGAAGGGAAGCAGGTTAAAGCCATGTAGTAGATAACAGCAGTTATAAAGGGGTGCCTCAGCAAGCATCTCTCAGGGTGTCCGTTTCCAAGCCTCTTCCTTGCTTAAGTCTGAATATGGAGCTGTACTGTGAGAATGCCACAGAGGAGGAAATACTTGATGCCTTTTATGCAATAACCTTGGATTGTAACATTCATGAAGCAAAGGCTCCTGTTCTAAATGTCACTAACCTCATGGGGCTTGAATCTAGAAATTCTGTAGCCCAAGAACTGCCCTAACCACGAGGCAAGATTAGGTGAAGTTTTTACTTTGCTGCTGTTGAAGCTAGGAGACAGTCTATTTAGGCATACAAATTTATTTGGCAAGTGGGAAAGCAAGCAATCTCTTCTCTAATCCAGTCCTCCTCACTGAACTACAGTTTCAGGCCAAGAGTTCTTGTGGTTTGTGATATTTATGTGGATTTTATAGATAGTTTTTGTTCCCTCCCTTATCCTGACTCTAAAGTAAAATGCAAAAACATTTTGCACCGTAGAAAGACCAGTAAGGAAAACTGCATTGGAAGAAAACTTGCCTTGGTAGAGTACAGAGGCTCAGCTTCAGCTGGAGGAAAAAAAGAAAAGGGGTTGGGAGTGTGTGCTTTCACTCAGAATAACTCAAAGACTGGATGATAAGCAAGTCTGGGATGTATGAAATGGGTGTTTAAAATCTGCAAGTATAGCTTAGAATTCCAGACTATTTCTTGTGCAAGTCTTTAACCTCTAGCCTTGTGCATACAAAACACATATTGAAACTCTGTTTCATATAGTTTTAATGATGCAGGCCAGGATTTGTTCTTTCAGCTGCTAGGGGAAGGAAAAAGGATGTATGTTGCCTTTATCAAATATTTACCACCAAATGTATTCTGTGTCTCAGAGGTGTAAGGGAGTCAAGTTTGAGTCACCTGAATGAAAATTTAAGTGAATAAGACTGGTTCTCCACTGGCCTGGGCTAGTGATGATGTACAAGAGAATTCCATGTCTAAACTTCCTTTACGATGTTTCTCTTCCTAGCACAACACCAAGATTACTATTTTTTGTGAGTGGACTTCACAAAGAAAAAGTTTATCATTTATGAAATTGATAAGGGGGTTTTAAAAGTTGTTTGGATGTTAGACAGCCCTTTTTCTCTTGTACCTAACTACACTTAATTTTATTTCTGCCCTTCTAATTGCTTGTATATACAAATAGTGCATGGAAAATTAGCTGGGAAATTTAACACCAAGACAAAGTCAGGAAAGTGGCTTCTTGTATTCATGCTTATTTTGTCCAAGCTGTATGTGAATGATGGTGGTGAACTAGGTTTCACACTACTTTTATAGTTGCATATTGTATTAGTTAGTTACATGTGCATATTAGTTCATTTTCTCTTTTGGAGTCAGTCCCTACACTGTTCCAGTGGATCTTACTGGTGATACGTTCCTGAATGCTGGTACGTTGATAGAAACAGTAGGGAGGGTGTACATTTATTTATCTTTTGCACATTGAGATGTCAGTGGCTGCTATCTCTGTTTGACAGGCAATGTAAGTCATTAAAAGTGATGTGCTTAACTTCTATAGCTCCCATTTCCACCTTACTTCCTGCACAAATAACTTTACTGGCTCTTTGCTGATGCTACTGCATACATCAAATACTCGTGTATTATAATGGCGATAATGATATTTATGCTCATCCATTAAGTGTTCTTACTGTCTGCACATGCTTTAGAAGGAAGTAAACATTGTTTGATTGCTGCAATGTGTAGTTCCTGAAAACAACACAATAAAATCTGGATTAGCAAGAATGTTTTTTCTATGGGACTATAGTGCTGCGTTTTTTATATAGCAGATGTTCTCACACCTTTCTTTTCATAGGTACTACAATCAGTCTTTCAAAAATACTAAAAAAAGCACCCCAAAACACCAAAAAAACAAACCACCAAACCCAAGACCTCAACACACAGACTTCTTTATTTAAGAAGCACATCACTATCTGGTGTCAGCAATGGTCTACTTCTAATGCTGCCAACAAGTATCTTCTCAAACAGATAATGCTCAGCATGTTCTAACTAATGGGAAATTTCTTGGATACGTGCCTATTGTGTTGAAAGGTCTGCAAGGTTTAAGACTGCTATAGAAGACAAACACAATTCCCTGTAAAACTTACACTGTTACCAAAGCATATCACATCTCCTTTAATGCATTCCGTTTAACAAATCTGAGTCTACCACAGACAGCGTTCACAAAAAGATATTTTGCTTTTCATAGGACATTAGCTATTTATTGAAGAGAATAGATGGAGTGATCCAGGAGGTGATTTACATAGGAGATTCCTGTTAGAAAGCCTTTTAACCGTAGTAGGTAAAGGTATTAAAAAAGGCAATTGAACCAAGGTGAACTCTTAGTAGTAGTAAGGCTATTCTGGTTTTCAAACTTTAATCAGTATAATAATGTATTTAAAATAGCTTTCCAGGGATATAATAGACTTCCCATTACATAAGGCCTTTGAATTATGATTGACAGTATTGCAGCTCATAAGTTTTTCTCATAATACCAGGCAGGCTGAACAAGTGAAATAGTGAAGTCCACTATATAAATTGTAAAGATACCCAAAACATTACAGTGTCAGAATTTGTGTCTGGAAAGCAGAGAGATACCACATTAAAGTACATATAATCTGAAGAGTTTTGAAAATCAAGCAACCTGTCCTCCTTGGTTAGGACGTAAGGTTTAGGGTGATTCTGTGTCTCTGTAGGGTTTGTTTCATCTAGCTTGTATTCCTGTAGCAAATGAGAGTGCTGGCACCACATACAATGCTTTCTCTGTAGGAAATACCCTCAATGCAAAGAAGGAGATAGGAGCTGGATTCTCTAAAGGCAGGTAGAGAAAGCTGTGTATGGAACTTGGAGGCACTAGAGACCTGTCCTACGCTGGACATGATGTTGGGTAATACCATGATCAGGAAATATGGTTAGCGCTTAAAATTCCTCTTTCTGTGATCGTAGTACTTCAGTTTCTCCCGTTCGTTTCTCTCTCTCTCTCTCTTCCCCCCCCCCCCCCCCCCCCCCCCCCCCCCTCAGAGTCTGTTCTTTAGTTATCTATGATTTATATCCAGGGACTTCTTGTTAATCTTTATTGTTTTCTATCATAGATAACCTGTATCTTCATAAAAGTTTTATCATGCTGCATTCTAGGCTTTTCCCCTGTTGTCCCCCTTTCTCTATAAGGGAGTCTCTAGAAGAAACATCAGAGCACACCCTGCTGTAAGCATTTTCTAAAGTGTACAGTCAAAATCCCTGACAAGTCCTGTATCTGTTTTTTGTGGTAACAGTGCCTGAGGTTGTGTGCAGCACACCAGGTAGCTTTGACTTTCCCAGGGTCACTTCAGTCTCTCACTGCTATCTCTAGCTCCAGTCTGGCATGCTTTGGGTTTTTTTTGGTCTGCCAAGTGAGACAACATGACCCATTCTACCTATTTCTTCAAATCCTACCTGGACATACCAGGTAGAAATATTAATATCTTTAGTATGCACTTTCTGGAGATGCAGGCTTGTAGATACTCTGCCTATGGTTGTTCCTACATTGATACTGAATAAGCTGGGATAAATATAGTTCTCAAAGAACAGATACTGTAGAGACTTGTCCATTTTTGGTAAAATAAAAGCAATAGAGTCCACATGCACGTGAAATACTGAAGCTGAGCTTAACGCGCCAAGCACTAGCCTAATATTAGTAGTCAAATTATATCTCGGCTAACAAATATGCATTTGAAATGAATGATGTATTGAGAGGGTCAACCTCTGCACCCATTGAAAATTGTTGGACCAAAACATACTCAGATGAACTTGTGAATTTCTAAAGTCTTATTTCAAATGCCAGATACTTGAGGGCTTGCTTATTAATTTGTGTGTGTATGTATAGACATATAAAATCTTATACAAAATTATAATTCCCTTGCTATGCTTTCGCCCTGTTCCATCTCCTTTTCCACTTCTTTCCTTCTCCTTCATTGCTATAGCTCATTTAATTTTCTCCTCTTTTACGTCTTTCTTTACATTGCTTTTCCTCCTTTTCCATTACCTGAGCCAGTATGAATATACGTTCAGTGTAACACTAATTACATGCTGCTAGACTCACATTATAGCCACAGATTTCTCTTGTATTTCAGCACTGAGAAGTAATTTATATCAGTTACATAATACCTTAAACAGAAAACTATTAATTTAAAAATTATTCTCTGAAAAACCTAATACCATATTTCTGAAAGTCTGAAACTCATATTGGGTTTGTACAGCAATATGTTCAGACATCTGCACAGGCAAATGCTTCATAAACTCTACAGTACTAAAAAAAAAAAAATACCATGAGTCACACCTAGTTATATCAATAAGAGGCCAATCATGAAAACATGACATACACAGAAATAGAATTTCAGGGTGAAAGTTATAGTATGCATTTGAATCACTTCTATGGCAAATTTAATGAGATTAAAATTTAATCCCTATTCTACTTGGAAGTGAAGTGTATTAATATACATGAAGAATAAGTCAGTTAAAACAGATGTCTTGAAAAAAGCACTAAACAAAAATTGGGGTTGGGGAATTAGTAATTAGCCTAAATGAAACAACATTGAGATATTTCCTAGTCCACTTTTAAATTCCTTTTGAAACAAAACCTTTAGGAATTTAGAATCTGACCAAACTGTAGTAAAGGTATACTGAAAGTGTTGGAATTCATTAGACAAAGGCAACACTTTGTTTACCAGTCCACACACATTTTTTTGACTATTGAAGTAATTTGAAGTACATTCAAATCTTCAAATGAAAACTGTGACAAAAGTAGAATGCTACTTTATTTATTAAATATCATGGCCTAACGGATTTTCTGACCTTTCTTGGGAGACCATTTGTCTTAAATATTTTGGTTTAGATTATAAGGTCAGATCCAACAAGTATACTAGAAAGAAAAATATCTCTGCAAGAAATAGCAACATTGAGGTTTTTATGACTAAATGGAGCACTCCATTTCATTAGTAAATCAAAAATGTTTGCATAATTATATTTTCTTCTTAATAGCCTCAAAAGAGTACCAAACATTTTTCTTCCCTTAAGTTTTCTAAACTGAAGAAAATAATAATTCTAAATTGCAGTTTACTGAGTTTACTGACTCCTGATTTTCCTTGCTTAACTCTCCTTTTTGTCATCCTATTTCCATTCGCCAAAGGTCTTGCATTCAGCTTTCTCTTTCCTCTGGAGTGATTCTTACTCTGAAATTTGATTTCAAAGAGCTGAATAAGAAAGCATGAAATATTTTCATTGTGAGAACAATATTTGTCAGAAAGCCTGAGACACTCTAAAGCACCCGTCGCTGTGACAGAAGCATTTTTCAGTGCTGGGTGACACAGCACAGAGGCATCAACAGGAGTTCTGCTGGCAGCAAAAATGAATTAAGCATGCCTGCATAAAAACCTGTCTTCTGGTTGAATTCTCTCACACTTAGTATAGTGAAAACTATCCTTAAATGATGTCCATCTCTGTTCCTCTTCCTGCCCCATGGTTGGAGTTTTCATACCCTTTCTGTCTTTCTGTTTTCTAAACAGAGGCGGCAAAAAGCGCCGAGAGAGAGAGGAGACCCCAGCCCCCCCCCCCCCTCAGCGGGAAAGCGGGAAGTGCCAACGAGCAGCAGCTCTGACTCAGCGGGGGCGGAGTCGAGTGTGACAGCGGCCAAACCCCCTCAGGGATAAGAGCAGCCCCCAGGGAGCGCGAGCGACCAGGAGCGCGGGCGAACAGAGCCGGCAAACAGAGGCGGCGCAGCAGCCCGGGAGCGGCGCAGCAGTTTGCGCAGCAGTTCGCGCGGGCAGGGCGAGCGGGGAAGGCGGCTGGCAGGGTACAGCCGCCCCTTCTGGCAACTCAAGTAGTGGGCATCGCTCTTCCAGGAGATACTCTAGCCATGGTTACCACCCGTGGTAAAGCTGTGGCTCGAAGGAGTGTGGGGACCCAGACGGAGGCCCCATGCAAGAACGCGGGTGTCCAGGTCTCTGGCTGCAGGGAGTGCCTGAGCCTGGCGCTTGTACCGGAGGACAGCAGAGACAACGGCTGTGTTCGGTGCGAGCAGGTGAATGACCTGCTCAGCCTGGTGGCAGAACTGAAGGAGGAAGTGGAGAGGCTGAGGAGCATCCGGGAGTGTGAGAGGGAGATCGACTGGTGGAGCCGCACCCTACCCTCCCTGAGGCAGCGGCAGCAGGAGGCGGCTCCACAGAAAGCAGAGAACCCCCATCCCTCTTGCCACCGAGCAGAAAGAGGGGGCCTAAGAGATGGGGGGGAATGGAAACAGGTCCCTGCTCGGAGGGGCAAGCGAATTTCCCCCCGGCCTCCCTCACCTGCTCAGTTGCCCTTAAGCAACAGGTATGGGGCTCTGGAATGTGAGGGACTGGCCACAGAGGATGTGGGTGAAGGTGAGGCTCCATCCAGGGGGTTGCCTAGAACGAGTCAGACAGCCCCACGTATTACAACTGCCTCAACTAAGAAAAAAAGGAGGGTCATTGTCATAGGTGATTCCCTTCTGAGGGGAACAGAGGGCCCGATCTGCCGACCGGACCCATCCCACAGGGAAGTCTGCTGCCTCCCTGGGGCCCGGGTTAGGGATGTTGCGAAGAAACTCCCTGGTCTGGTGCGGCCTTCTGATTACTACCCCCTCTTGGTAATGCAGGTTGGCGGGGACGAGGTAGCAGAAAGAAGTGCCAAGGCCATCAAAAGGGACTTCAGGGCACTGGGGCGACTGGTTGAGGGATCAGGGGCGCAGGTGGTGTTTTCCTCCATCCCATCAGTGGCAGGGGACAGCACTGAAAGGGGCAGGAAAACTCACCTGGTTAACAGGTGGCTCAGGGACTGGTGCCATCGGTCAAATTTTGGCTTTTTTGATCATGGGGAGGTATACACAGCACCGGGCCTGCTGGCAACAAGTGGAGTTCAGCTATCACAAAGGGGGAAAAGAATTCTTGGCCACGAGCTGGCGGGGCTCATTGAGAGGGCTTTAAACTAGGTTCGAAGGGGGAAGGGGATATTGCCCAGCTCACTAGGGATGAGCCTAGGCTTAGAGTGCCAAGGCCAGGGGTGAGATTGACAGCCCAGCTCAAGTGTGTTTACACCAATGCACGTAGTATGGCCAATAAACAGGAGGAGCTGGAAGCCATTATACAGCAGGACGGCTACGACTTGGTCGCCATCACAGAAACGTGGTGGGACAACTCGCATGACTGGCATGCTGTCATAGATGGCTACAGACTCTTTAGGAAAGACAGACCAACAAGGAGAGGTGGGGGAGTTGCTCTATATGTGAGGCAGCAACTGGAATGCATTGAGCTTGGCCTGGGGGCAAGTGAAGAAGGAGTTGAAAGCTTGTGGGTTAGAATTAAGGGACAGGCTCACACGGGTGACATTACGGTGGGTGTGTACTACAGGCCACCTGACCAGGAGGAGGAGGTTGATGAAGCCTTCTACAGGCAGCTGCAAGCAGCCTCACAGTCACAGGCTCTGGTTCTCATGGGGGACTTCAACCACCCTGACATCAGCTGGGAAGACCATACAGCTAGGCAGGTGCAATCCAGGAGGTTCCTACAGAGCATCGATGATAACTTTCTGATGCAAGTGGTGGAGGAACCAACAAGGAAAGGCGCGCTGCTGGACCTCGTGTTAACAAACAAGGGGAGGACGTGAAGGTTGGAGGTAGACTCGGCTGCAGTGACCATGAAATGGTCGAGTTCAGGATCCTGCGTGGAGGAAGCAGGGCGATAAGCAGGATCAAAACCCTGGACCTCAGGAGGGCTGACTTTGGCCTCTTCAAGGAGCTACTGGGAGGAATCCCGTGGGCCAGGGCTCTCGAAGGCAGGGGGGTCCATGAGTGCTGGTCGCTTTTTAAACAACACTTCTTCCATGCACAGGAGCAATGCATCCCCCTGAGAAAGAAATTTAGCAAAGGAGGAAGGAGACCTGCATGGTTAAACAAGGAGCTTCTAGCGGAGATCAGGCAGAAGAGAAAGGTGCATGGCATGTGGAAAGAGGGACAGGCCACTTGGGAAGAGTACAGAAACGTAGTGAGAGCATGCAGGGATGCGACGAGGAAGGCCAAGGCTCACCTGGAATTGAAGCTGGCAAGGGATGTCAAAAACAACAAGAAGGGCTTCTTCAACTACATCAGCAGCAAAAGGAAGGCTAGGGACAATGTGGGGCCGCTGCTGAATGAGGCGGGTGTCCTGGTGACGGAGGATGCGGAGAAGGCAGAGCTAATGAATGCCTTCTTTGCTTCAGTCTTCAGTGCTAAGACTGGCCCTCAGGAATCCCAGGCCCCGGAGGTAAGAGAGGAAGCCTACAGAGAGGACGACTTTCCCTTGGTCGAGGAGGACTGTGTGAGGGATCGCTTAAGCGATCTGGATGTCCACAAATCCATGGGCCCCGATGGAATGCACCCACGAGTGCTGAGGGAGCTGGCGGATGTCATTGCTGAGCCACTCTCCATCATCTTTGAGAGGTCCTGGAAGACAGGAGAGGTGCCCGAGGACTGGAGAAAGGCCAATGTCACTCCAATCTTCAAAAAGGGCAAGAAGGAGGACCCAGGGAACTACAGGCCGGTCAGCCTCACCTCCATCCCGGGAAAGGTGATGGAGCAGCTTATCCTGGAGGCCATCATGAAGCAAGTGGAAGAAAAGAAGGTTATCAGGAGTAGTCAGCATGGATTCACCAAGGGGAAATCATGCCTGACCAATCTGATAGCTTTCTACGATGACATGACTGGCTGGGTAGACGAAGGGAGAGCTGTGGATGTTATCTACCTTGACTTCAGCAAGGCTTTCGACACAGTCTCCCATGATATCCTCCTGGGGAAGCTGAGGAAGTGTGGGCTGGATGAGTGGTCAGTGAAGTGGATAGAGAACTGGCTGAATGGCAGAACTCAGAGGGTTGTCATCAGCGGCGCTGAGTCTAGTTGGAGGCTGGTGACAAGTGGTGTCCCTCAGGGGTCAGTACTGGGCCCAGTCTTGTTTAACTTCTTCATCAACGACCTGGATGAAGAGTTAGAATGTACCCTCAGCAAGTTTGCTGACGACACCAAACTGGGAGGTGTGGTAGATACACCGGAAGGCTGTGCTGCCATTCAGCGTGACCTGGATAGGCTGGAGAGCTGGGCAGAGAGGAACCTGATGAGGTTCAACAAGGGCAAGTGCAGGGTCCTGCACCTGGGGAGGAACAACCTCATGCACCAGTACAGGCTTGGGGTGGACCTGCTGGAGAGCAGCTCTGCGGAGAGGGACCTGGGTGTCCTGGTGGACGACAGGTTAACTATGAGCCAGCAGTGTGCCCTGGCTGCCAAGAAGGCCAATGGGATCCTGGGGTGCATCAAGAAGAGTGTGGCCAGCAGGACAAGGGAGGTTCTCCTTCCCCTCTACACTGCCCTGGTGAGGCCTCATCTGGAGTACTGTGTCCAGTTCTGGGCTCCCCAGTTCAAGAAGGATGAAGAGCTACTGGAGAGAGTCCAGCGGAGGGCTACAAGGATGGTGAGGGGACTGGAGCATCTCCCCTACGAGGAGAGGTTGAGGGAACTGGGCTTGTTCAGCCTGGAGAAGAGAAGGCTGCGAGGGGACCTTATAAATGCCTACAAATATCTGAAGGGTGGGTGTCAGGAGGATGGGGCCAAGCTCTTTTCAGTGGTGCCCAGTGACAGGACAAGGGGCAATGGGCACAAACTGAGGCACAGGAAGTTCCGTCTGAACATGAGGAGGAACTTCTTCCCTCTGAGGGTGACGGAGCACTGGAACAGGCTGCCCAGGGAGGTTGTGGAGTCTCCTTCTCTGGAGATATTCAAGACCCGCCTGGACAAGGTCCTGTGCAGCCTGCTGTAGGTGACCCTGCTTCGGCGGGGGGGTTGGACTAGATGACCCACAGAGGTCCCTTCCAACCCCTACTATTCTGTGATTCTGTGATTCTGTGATTCTGTAATGAGAATTGAGCTCAGTGGGAGGCACCAGTTAGTTTTTCCTCTAAACAACCATGTATTTCACAAACCTTTTAGGAATATAATGCTATAAGGGTTTATAATTCTTTGAAAAATTGGTTGAAATCAAACCATATATTCAGTTAAGAGTAAATGAAAAATCTGTGTTTGTTTGTGCGTTACAGTACAAACCACACTTTCTTAGGAAACCAGGCTAAAAAGTATTTCTTTTAGTATGTTATGATGCTAACATTCATGCTTTATAGAGGTCAGGCAACAGCACATTGCTAAAAGCAAGCTGTGGACTGAGCAGTAGCCAAAAGGAATGTAGTGAACAGGGGAACAGCTTTAATAAAAGACCCTCAGCTTCATTCTTCTGCCTGCGAGCCACTGTAAATGTTCTTCCTCTATTGACAAATTGCCTGCTGCTTTTAGGATATAAACTGATTCTGTTTTGAGGTCAGTGTCATACTGCTCAGGTCCAGAGCACAGTCCAGCTGAGGGGCATTTTGAGTTCCATAATACCCCTCTCTATTTTATCAGAGTTTTTTTGGAATTAACTTTCTGAAAAAAAAAAGATATTTCACTGCTATTGACAGCATTGGGGGGGGGGGCAGGGAGCGATATAAAAGCATTCAGCATGGAAGGGGCATTACACTGACAGAGCACAAAGGAAGGCTTGAATCTCCCCAGCTTTGTCTCTGTAGCTGCTCACCAGCTTCTAACACTTCAACCAGATTAACAGCGAGCAGCTTTGCTGAGGGTATACATAGAAAAGCAGCTCCCTGGCTAAGCTCATTGGAGGCAGAAAGATGGCAGGAACACTTTGCTCTAATTTCTCTTAAGGCTTTGGAGTCTGAGTAACTGCAGTTAAGGAGTGGCTGCTCATCCTTTTCAAATAAGACAGGAATCGTCTTCAACTTCTTTTGAGCAGAAACAGGGTATCGATGATTTTAGACAGGAAGCCGAGAAAGTGCCTGACCACTCTTCAGTGGGTGATCTGGGCTTCCAGTACGCTGCCAGTGCTTCAGGAGCGCAGGCAAGCAAACGTAATAAGTATTTTGGACACGTCCTTAATAGGATGTTGGAGCTGGAGAAATCTAGTTACTACAGTCAGAGAAGGGCAGAGAGACTGATGAAACAAAGTGCATGATGACGGTGGAGAACAGGCGTGCATGGAAAAAGCTGACAGAAAACATTTGTAAATAGTGCTGACTTTGAGGAGAAGAGGATAGGAAGGGAGCTTAAACCAGGCCTGGTTTGTTTCCTGTGTCATTTTAATAAGCTCTCAGATCCTAGAACTTGTGAATAAAAGGTCTGAAAATGAGGTTTGCTATACAATGGTTTTCAGAATTACTGTAACTGGCATGAATAATGCATCTACCTCTTTTTCTGTTTGTGTAGATGAACAACATGTTTTAAAAGTGAAAGCAATAATTTTGATAGTATGAGTTTTAATACTACTTGCTTCACTTGCTGATGAAAAAGCAAGGTGATCTGGTGGCAGGAGCCAGTCTGCGCTGTAAGAAGCAGAGGCTTTGTGGTTTATTCTCCGTGGAACTGTGGGTAAGTCATTAGCAAGTCCACAAATCAATGTAGGTGTTTAGAGCCTACAGGCATAATAACTAATTTGACTCCAAGGGTCTTTATCTAGACAGAGATACTACTGAACTGATTGTTCTGAGTAAAATTTATAATACATACGTAAATATACATCACAATTGAAGTAATCAAAAATCAGTAGTCATTAACCACGCCAGATTTTTGTGTACTCAAAATATAAGCTATTTAAGTTCATACTCTGTGATTTTAAAGTCTTGTTTATGTAGGTAATTTTATCATCTTCATGTGAATTTCTTTGAGGGTATACATATTCTACAAAATAGTTTTTTAGATATTTAGATATGTAGCTAGGCCTTCGTATTTCAATTCTTAACTGAGAAAACCTTAAATATGTTTAGGTTTTTATAGGCTGTTCCTTGCTGTGATTTAGGAGTGATGTATAAAACATTAGGACTTACGTTGCCTTATGAGCTTTTGTTTTCCATTCACCTCCTCTGTGTTTCTGCTTTCTACACTTCTAAGAGATGTCTTCTGCTGTCAACACAATTATACTGCTTTGAATGTAATATTTGTTCAACAGAACACACAGAACGTATTGTTTTTGAAAAAAATCTGGTGTATATTTTTGAAGAATGTCAGAATCATGCTAATTTCTGTTAACTTCAGCTTTATATTCCAGTACACCACCAAAAACAGCGAAGGACTCATACCTGTTTCCAGCCTTTAGGTGATTCTGTTCCCTTAATGGAAATACTGAGCTGGCATTGCTCATTTTTTTTCTTACTTTGGAATTCCAGCATAAGGAAAACAGTAGGATTTCAACTGGAACAAGTGCCTCATTTTGTTAGAAGATCTGGGATAAAAGTACTTCTAGTAAAACTGGTTACCTAAAATGGTGATTCTAAAATAAATAAATACAGATTTGAAGACCTTATCATGTGCTCACAACCTAGGAAGGAATATAAAAAGGACAGCAATTTTCTGTAGTGTGCTTAGGGTAGCAAACCTCCCATTATGTTAGCTGGATTAGCTAGTAGCTATTTGTTTTCATGCTAGTATGCTCGTTCAATAGTTCAGAATCCCCCTGAGCTGTGGATATGCTGGAGCAAGTGTAATGGCTACAAGAGGAAAGCAGGGGCAAGTACATCCTTCTGGGAGTTCACCAGTTCACATATACTTTTATTTTTTTTTTCAAAAGAACAGGTGTTGATAATTTTAACTAATATATATATTAGAACAAATTATTTTTCCAGTTCAGTTTCTCACAAAGGTTGCAACAGAACACAGCTATTACTGAAACTCAAAAAATTGTTTCTACTTTTATTCTTAAGAAGTATTTCTCTAATTTTAATAGCTTTGTATTTTCCTTTAAATGCAATTAGGAGTTTATTGCTGTAACTTAACATTGTAAGTATTGGACTCATGTGGTAGCCTAAATGTGGCAGCATTTATAATTCCTGCAAGGGAAAATGGATTTGCCTAGACGTTTTTATCAGAAGGAGGGCAAAAAAAAATTAGCAGTACCTGAAGAAGCCTAGAAAGATTTTCTGGAATAGAAGACTAACAGCACTCAGCCTGTACTGGATATCCCCTAGAGACTCACAGCAGATAGAAAAAGAGAAGACAACTGAATGAGTATTTTGCATTTTTGGCAAAGATGCTAGACATTTCTGTTTAAATAGGAAATGAAAAATGTTGCTGTAACTTCTTCTGGCTGGTCTTGAAACTAAAGATTTTGATATTTCCAGTCACAGTTAGTGTGCAGTCCTAGACAGTTCTACAGAATTGCAATATCATGATAAGAAAGACACAAGTCTTTCATAGACAATGCGCATAGACATAATATTTGTGTGTAATTTATGCTTTGAATAAGTCAGCAGTAGTCTTATGTCAGAGGGGTCATAATTTGTATATTTCCTGAGTAGCTCCAAGTTTAAGCTTGTAGATCTTAAGCTCATAGAGGATAGTCCAGAAGTTTTGTAAGAAAGTAGAAAAGAATGGCTCCCAGCTCTGTCATATAGGAATTTGCCAGCCTGAACTTGCTTACTGTATGAGATTTGACAAGACCACGGCCTACGGTGGTTTGGTTACAGGCTGTGACTTTGCATCACAAGTCACAAAGAAACGTGGTAGCTAGCAACAAATTCAAGTAGCACTGACATATTACCACTCTTTCAGCAGGCAACATATACCATAGGCAGAACTTTTCCAACTGCAGTTGTGCAAAGCACATAAAGTCAGAGCAACTTTTGGGTGATATAAATTAGGAAAGCCTCAGGAAAACAAATTTCCTTCCCAGTCTCTGAGGGAACTGGTATTCTGTAGCAAACCAGCCAAATAATAGTCACATAAGCTACTTCATTAGGAAGAGTTTTGGTTTAACTGCTTTCTCATTTACAATTAGAGGTGTTAATTCAATGGCTAAAGATCAGATTGCTAGCATTGTGTCTCAGAAGCATATTCAGGAAATGGTCATCAGCTCAAATCAGAGGTGTTAATATGCAATTAAAGGTCACAATAGCTTTTGCTGAATGAAATTAGCTGTGCCCTAGATGAACTTTTTCTGAAGGGATGGCTGCTTAGTTGAGCTGAATATGCCTTCACAGGAGCATCCCAGCTAAGCCTCTGCTTTTTAGAGGAGCTAAAGGCCATGGTGAGATGCAGTTTTCATACCAGCTCAGGACAAAGTGTTTCTCCCATTGCCTGGATAGCCATGAATTTAAAATGGAAAAAAGTGAGTAAATTAACTTTCGTGGTGCTTAATGCTGAGCAGTTGAAAGAAGGTGAACTTTATATAGATCAGAATTAGAAGTAAGTAAACATAGGTAAGCATGCTTACCTTAAGCTGTAGCTTGCAGATCTACTTCCAGAGCATTTCATACTCATGTTCTGTAATTTACTCTCCTGTTACTTCAAACCCTTTGTTTCACCTTGTTAATACCACAGCTGTTGAAAATATGCAGAATTACCTTATCAGTTGTTTCTTATACTGTGTCTGGGCAGAAATATGTGCATCTGGAGCTGTTTTAAGCGGATTACATTATTTCAGACAGCTCCTTCAAACTTTTTGTGACTCTTTTTTTCTGAAGACTTAAAATCATTCAGCAGCAAATCTGAAGTTTGTTTTAGCATGGTGTTGTCTACAGATTCAAGAAAATTGATTTTTTTTTTTTTTTTTTTATTCTTTATTCAAGCCATTGGGTGATGCTGAAATTCTTGCCACTATTGAACATTGTCTGTAAAAATACTGAGCAGAATTAAAGCCGGGACATCTCTGTAAGCAATTTGATTTAACAAAGCTTTCCAGCTTAAACATGAACCTAATAACTACCAAGATTATTTTCCCAACCACAATATCTGCATAAAAAGGCATGCTCTCATCAGAAATGTTGGTTTGATACCGAAAACAATCTTCAGGGCAGAACTCCATTGTGTTTTTCACCCACAATATACTGTTGCTTCCGTACTGTACTTCTGCATCTAAAAATGCCATGAATTATTATACATTGTTCCTTACCTAACAAAGGACACAAAGGTGCTAACAGTTAGTGACTTTTATTACACTTTTCAAGATCCAAGGGTAGTTACCACCCAGCAGAACAGAGTTAGACAGTTCTGCCCATCTGCTCCTTTCCGAGCTCACTAGATGGCTGTGTATCCTTATGTATGCTTACTTGTAAAGTTTAGGAGAATAGTAGTAATTCCTTCAGCATGTGAGGATTTTCTTTAAGTAGTGTGCATTCCAGTGTACGGCTTGTTTACCTCCGCATCTAGGTCATCTTGATTTAACAGTGGCTCAAGTGACCTCTGAGTTAACCTAGATTCTTCTGCCATGAAAACATGTACCAAGTTTTACAATGCTTGCTCTACCAACCTCATATATCCTCCATCAAACAGAAATGAGTACGCTGGTTTCTCAATAAGAGTATTCTCTTTGCATATCCATTGTTTGGCAGAGAAAAACAGCTAATTATAGCTCTTTGTTCTCCAATATCTCTGCTGTGGTGGTTTTATCAGCACAGTCATGAGAAGGAACACAAAATGAGGCAACCTTCAAACAGACACATAACCTCTTGAAAGCAAACTGATAACATGAGTTCATAAGTTGCATACTGAGAGAGTCCTTAGGTAAACGCGTAAGTCTGGATCGTGCTCTCATTGAGTTAAACGGTGCAACCTAATGCAGTTTGGAACCACGCTTGTTAACTGAGCATCTATAGTTGCTGAAGACTTATCATACTTGATCAGACCAGAGGTAAATGCTTTTCGTTATTGACAGTACTGGCTACTTAAAGAGAAACTGTGAGATATTTGAAGCAATTTTCTGTTCTGAACTCGTTAACAGTTAAAACAAGACGCTTCAGTTTCCTTCTGAATTTTTATTTTAGCTAGTGAAATATGCTTGTTCTTATTGTGTAGATTGATCTTTTTTCTTTTTTTTCTCTTCTAAGATCTTCCCTGAAGGCATATATTGTAGCAATATATTCCACTTCCAAATTCAGGTGGGGGGAATGAGCATTTCTCCTTTTTGTTTCTTTTAAACATCTACTTCTGTTTTATGCAACAGTAAAAGACAGCTTTCAATCTTCTTTGTACAATTTTATTTTATTTTAGCTATCCTATGTCCAAATATTTAGTTCTCTCCTGCTGTGAAATGATTTTTTTTTTGCTTTTATTAAATAATTGTGGTCTAGATAGAATAAGTTTTTAGAACAATATTTGTTGAAAGTTAAGTCATGCAAACATATTATACAGGGGGACTGAGTATTATAGCATTGACTAGCATCATATTAATCTCAGTTTTATTTCATATTCGTCATTTTACGTCTTAATATCTGCCTTGTTTTCATGCTCACACTAGGGTATTAAATTGAGTTTTGGATCTAAATACCTCCATCACTCACAGTTGTGCAGTTTTTTAAGATATTCAAGCCTCAGTCCAGCGGACTTGACTTTGAATATACTGCCCCAAATGCTATTTGCCATCATTCTGTCCAGTTACCTGGGTAGGCTGAGGCTCTTTACAGTTCTTTGATTATTTTTGTTTTGTTTTAATTTTCCCTTTGATCTTCTGTTGGCTTGATTAAGTAATTCTGTAGTGATTAGAGGAATTTCCAAATGTTCACGGTTTCCGGCAGAAACACAAAATTCATTTTAAAATAAAGCAGATAAAAAAAATCTTGAAATAATTTTATTTCTTCTTTATTGCCTCTTTGTACTTAAAAAATATAGAATATAACCTATTGCAATAAATGGTCTAGGATGGGGAGGAAACATCATTTTGGAGATAATCGTAGCTTGATAAATTTAATCCAAAAGTAACTGTTCAGCAAATTTATTATTTATGCTTATTATTTTTAAATTGGAAAGGTCTGCTTGCAGAACTAAGGAGGGTCATAGTAAGCATAAAAGCCAGGCTTTTATACAAAAGTAAGATCTACATTTCCATAGCGTAAACCAAATCAAGCTACACAACTACAAGTATTGAGATGAGAAAGTATCATTAAGAAGAACCCCATGGTTCTGCAGTGAGAAGACTTTCCTAGTAGAGAGAAGTCCATTTTAAAGAGTTCACCTTCCTCTTTTTTTAAGTTGAATTAAGATATCCTTACTTTATCTATATCCACCTTTTTGTTACTTTTAATTTTTTTTTTTTAATCTTAGCACTTCAAAATGAAGAGTCACAACTAGAAATTACAGACCACCCCATCGATAAAGACAAGAGGACCGCAGTTAGAAACTGAATTGGGAAGCATTTGACTAAAATTAATTGATCATTATCGCCCTTAGTATCTGGGTCTTCCTCCTTCAAGCTGGTACAGTCCTGAGCTGTTGCAAAGCTGTACTGCTACTCTCATAGGAATACCTTTTCAGTTTTTTTCTCTAATAGTCTGCTTTACTCTTTGAGTAAGAAACTGCATTTTCTCCACCTTACCTTGCTGCTCAGGTGGCTGAGGTTTGTTTTTTTGACAGCAGAGGGTCAGTAATATAAAACACTAAAACAGATATAGCAACAAAAGCATGCACTCTGCAGGTTTGCAGTAAATCACTTCCCTTACCGAAAACCAAAAAAACTTGAATTTTAGTAGATCATAACAAACTACTGTGCAGGTTTGTAATATTACCAAAATTTTAGCTCTAGACTGTGTACTCTTGGAAAATGTTTTAGAAACAATAACTTGGCTTCTTTTCTTTGCTGCGATATAGAAAAGGAAGTGGTGACATGTTTATCTTGATAAATTATAAAAAAATGCTTAAAACTTCTAATTAATTACAAAAGCACAAAAACCTATATCCTTGAGACAAATAGGACACCTTGGTTCGTGTAGTGGTATAAGAATACAGGAGATGCTCTGATGACTCACTGATATTTTACACAGACCAGACTTCGCTCTCTGATTGCAGCAGTGGGTGGGGTTACTTGTGAAGAGCACCCAAGATGAGCAGCTTTCACAGTCCATTTATGTTCTACTTCCCCAGATTCATATTGTCAGAAATATTGTTTTTGTCCATGCTACTAGAAGGATAAAAGACTATAAAGGCTAACTATCTTGAGAAATATGTTGGAAGGAGAGAGAAATAACCACCTAAATTTGTTCTCATGTGGATGTGAACAAAACCAGTACTAAGAATGGAAGCCTTAAAATGACAAATATTATTACAATCCCAATGTCAGGTTTGAGATTATTAAAAAAAAATAAATAAAATTCTGCAAAAGTAGTAAAGAAAACATGTCCTGAGATAGCTGAAGTCATAGAAGGTCATCAGAACATTAAAAAGGGACAGACTTTTAAAATTTAGTTCCACTTGCATTAGTGCATGCATTGCAATGAGTATGATTAAGGCCAGAGTTGGAGGTGAAGTTGTCACGTATTACACACTAGGCTGTAACTGAAAGAATGGAGTGATAGGTTAGAATCAGTGCTTACAGCAGGAAAAGCAATCGCTGATGTGATTTGTACATGTATTAATACTTCAAGCTTTAACAAAACAGTAGGGAAACACTGTAGACTTTCTCGAGTATGCTGCATATAAGTTTTCAGTAGCAAATCTGTGCTTGACTGTCAGTCTGAAGGCTGACAGATCAGACTGAACAAAAGGATTCTGGCTTTCAGTCCTCTGTGTAGAGGTGGTGCTTCAGGATGATATCTTGTCTTATGCTGCCTGCCAGTCTCTTTCCAGTTTCTCAAGCTCCCTCCACACAGCATGTTTGGTCAGCATGAGCTGTTGTCAGGATGTTCTTTACAGTCTGAGATACCTGTCCCGAACTCTCATGTTGCCTCATACGCAGAATTCTTGGCAGTGCATCCATTGTTCCATGAAAGGAGGTAACTAAGCTGAGCAAGCCATCACGGTTAAGAACAGGTGCTAGACTCTGAAGTAGTCTGTCTTCGTGGACTTGAGTATTAGTTACTCAGATCTTTCATTTGGTCAAGAAACAGTAGAGATAGTGAGCACTAAAGACAGTATAGCACAAAAAACAATCCAAAAGTACTAAGACTGCAAGGAATCAATGTGTTTGTCAATGATATTTTGTTGCATCCCGGCAACAAAAACTTGACAAGCTTAGTCATGTAATGTCCAGATTACCATTTAAACTGAATCACAGCTAAAAATATGTTAGTTTAGAATAAGTTGTTCCAGTTATGGGCACTGAATTAAACCCAAATGCTGGAAAGAATCCGCTAATCCTGTTACTAAGCGGCAACATCAGTAACAGAAATACTTCAGTGGATGCATAAGTACATTTAATTGTTTTAAGAGACCATGAATAGTCTGCTTTAAACCTATAGTTACTAGAAGCAGCTGGGGGTATCTTAGTGTAAGAATCCCATGGATTAATCCCCATAGTAGATTGTTTTTCTACCTACTATTTAGTTTCTGTGTAATTAAAACTCTAGTCTGACATCTAACTGGACAATGCCCTGTTATCATGTACAAAAACCAAATACATGAGAGATGTTTTCTTCAAGCAGAAGTTAGCAGGTTGGTGTCAGAGGCTTCTGGAAGGTAACTTAAGGATTTGAAGACACCTGTGTATATTTAGTGCTTCACTGAGCTTGAGGAAGAGGCAATGTGTTTGGGGGGGAAATAATTAAAAATAAATTAAAAACTATGTATACAGCAGCCATATTTATCATAGTGTTGTGGATAGAAATTCACTGCAAGGAGCAGTCTGAAACAGGTTATGCACTTAACATATAAAAATGGTAGTGCATTAGCTGTGAAGTTTAAAGAAGTTATATTCACCTTGTAGGTATTGTTTGTTATAGTATGGTATCTGGAGCAACTGCTGAGAGACACTGTTCAGCATCCTTATCAACAATATCCATACAGCCTGCCATATATGAACTATTTTGCCATGGGTTAGTAAAGTGTTCTCTAAAATAAATGCATTCTGGCTGCTCTGTGTAAATCCTGACTGTTGAATTCAACCATGGTACAGTAAGCAATTTATTTCTTTATGGAAATGTTTTGCAGTGAGTAAGAAGGCGAGAAATTTCACCTTATAAAATAAAAAACCTGACCTTTGATAGCTATTATAAACCCCAAGCAGACAGCTTCTCTTCTTCAGTATACTGCCCACAGTGTAGCACAGTGGGTCTATAATTGCAGTGCAAAAGCATTACAAAAAAATGTTGTTTAAATTGAGCATCTAAAGATTCAGATTGATGCAGAGTATCAGCTTCCAATTAAATGATTATAAATTCACAGTTGTTCTTAGGGATCAGAGATATTAAACGATACCTTATCGAATTAGTGGGGAGACTCTGTTGAAACAGAGTTGACGACTTCTGTGATTTGTTCATTTGTTTCCTCTGCCATTTCTTTCTTCCCTCTGAGATCTCTTAACTGGAACTTCTTTGATTAATTTATTTCAGACCTAACATCTGCAATAATATCAGTTCTTAATAAGAAGATTTTTTTTATAAAGCTTTTTTGTTAATATTTCATAAAACTTAGAGAGATGAATTGAAGGGTTATTGACTCAGTAGAAGGCCATTATCAAAAAGCTCTGTGTTCTCTGTCAGTTCTTTAATTATAAAGATTACAAGTATCCAGGTGACCAGGTACATCCTCTAGCCTGATCCATTATTCCATATTGCAGAAATCTGCTGTTTAAGTTCATACATATATTGCTGAACAAACTCACCAACTTTATTATTTGCAAATACAGTCAGCTTTATATAAAGAAGATATACACTCATTCACAAATATCAGCTTACAAAACTGTGAATTTAAACCAAAGTTGAAATAACTGCACCAAAGAAGCCTGGATGCACTTTTTCATGTGAAGATCAATTTTCTTTTTTTTTTTTTTTAATTCAGGTAAACTAAAATTACGTATATTGTCATCACACATTTATTCATTGCAAAACTACACTGAGTTAGTGATCCTCAAGGGGATTTTTTTCAGAGCTTAAAATTTTAGTGATTTAGAATTAGAGATCATAAACTTGGGATAAATATTTTTTTTCTTTATCCCAAAAGATAGTTAACAGTATCCCAAAACAGGACTAGTAGGAGGACTGCTTTATGATTTAGTTGAGAATAGCAACTCTGTTCCATCACACTTGCTTTTATTTTAAAACTTCAGAGTGGTCTTCATCTACAATAGTGATACTCAAACTAATCATATGGAGAGGAAGAGCTAAAACACCCCATGTGAAGGAAACTTGGTCATTTGTGGTTTTAGTGCAATGAAAGATACCACAATTATTTCTAAACTAATAGATTTTAATGCCTTATTTAACTAGCCTGGATGCTAGGCTAAATTTTATATAAAGTGGGGTTTTTTTCTGTGTTGTTGTATCTAGAAGGTGCACTATCTGCTATTTCTGCGTGATTCTTTAAATCCATTTTTCCTGTGTATTCACTAATATGATGTATTTGGAACAAATCCATTTAAATGTCCTTGTTGCATGGAAAGTATGTGTTTTCAGTGAGGAAGATGTGATCAAGATTTAAATATTATGGTATCTGTGAAAATTCAGGGAGCTTATGGTTTCAGTTTTCGTGTATTTTTTTAAGCTTCATAATTGTTCATATCACTTCAGAGAAAAATTTTTTCAAATGTCATGGTGGTTAAAATAAGCTCATTTAACATTAAAGCAGTCAGTCACAGAATGATTTCAGGTCGGTACTGAACCTTGGTCTTCTGTTCCTCTGTGAAGGAAGTGTCTTATCTAGGTATATCAATGAAGAGTTTGGTGTCAGATGATTAAGAGGAGCAGCTGGTAGATGTTTGTCTCTCTGGCCTTTTGGATGAGTAATCCACTAATGCAGATATCACTTATGAAGAACAACATTGTAAATACTGGAATATTTTAGAAATTATTTTTAATGTTACTAACAATATTTTGCAACTTTGGCATTCAAAAACCTGTTAAATAATAATGGTTTTCTTTTAATTTTACTTTATAAAGAAATAAAATGTGCCTTCCTTGTTTTGAATCGCTAATTTACCATAGACTAGACTACTTATTCCCGATTTACATGGTTAAATCAGTAAGGCTGTTTGTTGGTTTTTTGTTGTGTGTGTGTTTTTTTGTTTTTTTTTTTTTAAGCACATTATGATATAAATACAGCTGACTTTGTGCCAAGTACCAAATCACAGGGCAAAGGACTCTCTCATCTATTGCTCATCCTTTATAATACAGTTCTTGTCAGATTTTTCAAAGCCTATAATATAATCATTTAGGAATTGTTACAAAATGCCTGAGGCAATCAGGCCTCCCATTAGCTGCTGCTGATAGTGAAGAGCCTAAGTCTTGTTTATCACATAGTACAGTAATTGCATTTCAAAACAAAAGACAGTCTGTCTTCTCAGTATAATCTTAAAATAAAATGTGGTGATCTAGGTATTGCAACTCAAATCCTTCAATGTATCTTTATATAGGGGCTTCCGGAGAAAGGGGCTGTGGTTTGACCATCTGAGAGTAGCTATCAAGGAACCTCATTCCTTTGTGAACCAGCTCATAATCTAAGCTTCGAAACTTTTCTTTGATTATGAGGTCTTTGGTTATGAATATTTATTTTATTATGGATAGTAACAATTTTTTCTTTTTTTTTCTCCTAAACCTACTACCTGATCATTTGATTGTATGCTACCTATCTTTTGTAGCATATATGAATCCATATTTATGTATAATAGGATTCATTAGCCTTTTAAGAGAGTCAGACTAAATAAAGTCTCTAGTTTTAAATAACTGTAGATTATGGTAGATGTAAGTAATGTAGATGCTAGTTAACGAAGAAAGAGAAGCACCTTCGGAGGTTGAGTGATCCCAGTTAAAAATGTTGAAATGCCAGAGTGAATTGCTTTGGCGGGTGGCATGCAGTGCAGATTACTAGATTCAGCTATAGATGTACTGTGGCTCATACGATGTGATATGAAACTTAGCGTACTTCTAAAAGTTACCCAACTTCTCCATATTTCTCCTTGTTCAACTATGGCTTTTATTCCAAGTATTGGTGGTTACAAATGCATGGAATGTTCAAGATAAGGGAATATGTTGGATTTATGTACTGATACAACCATATTTCCTCTTTAGAAACTGCAGAGCTGTATTGGGCTAATTTCCGCTTAATACGTTGAATAAACATGAAAAAAATAGGTGGTCTATTCAGGATTCAAGCTTTGTCAGTAGTTTAGCAGTGCTAACATCAGAAAACTTTTTTTAAAAATTCATACAATTTGAAAGAAACATTTGAAATCATCACCAAAGTTTATCACCTGTAGTCTGAAAAATTAGTTCTATTATCAATAGAGATATCACAATTAGCACTAATTTATTGCCTTGGCTGATTTCATACAGTACAAGGATTAGATGGGCAAGAGGTGAACTGCAGCTTTTTTTACTTTTAGGGACAGAATTCCCAGACAAAAACTGGGGAATATGCATTTTCTGTCTCAGAAACTTCACATGATTTTATGCCATGTAGCAATTACTGAGGGGAAATGTGAAAAGTTTCAGGAAGGTTATAGGTTGTACATTGAAGATGGGCGGTATTAAGATGTGACAAATGACCATGGAACTGAGGGGGTTTAGTGGACATAAAGTATTTCCTAGCAAAATATACCTGAGACTGAGAATATATTGCCTCTTTCTAAGAGAGCATTTTCTGTTCCTTTCAGTGTTTGTATCTGTGTATAGTACTTTATATTGCAAGCAATGCTGTATCTTTTTCAAAAAAAAGATTGTGAGTGCACAGTCACAGAATCAGGCCTAGGAAGTGTGTCTGTTATGCTAACAAATAACTGAGATTTTAATTTTTATGAAGAAATTTTACTGTCAAACTCTTCCGTTTCATATTATTCCAGTTTTGGTGGTTTTTTGTTTGTTTTTATAAGGCAACCAGAAGAATTAGTATAGTCACATTTGAATTAAGGAATAGTGCAAAAAATAAATAATGTAATGAGACTTAAATAAAATCAATACAAAATACACTCAGGAGTCAGTGCTGATGTTTTCTTCAGATAAATTGCTGTACTGATTGTCATGAAATATATTGATGTCACTGTCACTATGACAACATTGTGACAAGAACTAGTCACTCTAGGCTACCTTGTAAAAGGATCTGTCATTTATATTTTTTGTATAAAAAGTGATAGAAATGAGAGACTCTCCCCTAGCACAAGGTTTCATTTAAGGTTAGATGATTTGATACAGACTTTGGATCAAGGTATTCTTGAACAAGTGACAAGCTAGCTTTTTCAAGACAGGTAAGAGCAACATCAGTCAATTATAATATGCTTTACTTTACAACTAGTAAAAACAAGAAGAAAAAAAATTGCCTTCTGTAAAAAACAAGTATTTGTATGCAAAAAAATAATGTTTTGATAATTTTCTGCGAATTATGTCGGGATTTTGTATCTAAGGAAGTAAGAAACAGTGGAATGGAAGTGGAATTTGTGTAATTTAACTTATAAAACGATGGGGGTGTTTTTTCTGTGTGTGATTGTGTCTGCTGTTTTAATTTAAAACAATCTCTCCACCTTTATATATTTCTGGTTCTGTGTTATTTCAGTTAAACCACAGAATCTGATGTACTGCACTTTTTTATTTTAAACCATATTTTACCATCCATATACCTGGTTTATTTTCTTCTTGTGTATCTACCTGATTTCTACTGTCTCACAAATTTTATTTGTGTTATCTCACATCAGAGGTACTACACTGGTGTTGGAACAATAGCTTGTGAAAATTGTAGTCTCTAGAAATATCACAACGTTAACAAAAGCCATACATTCTGTATGTGTTAATCTAGATATTACTTTTCTGCAAATCTGTTCACTAACGATAGGACTTATTTTTCTGTTTTACCTGTTTGAAAACACACAGTAACAACATGCTATCAGCATGGAAATACACCCAGATAAATTGTTCTCTGAGGCATTTGTATTCCTAATGAATCTTAACCAGATACAAAACTCCTGTGAGGAATCCCTTGCATGTTTGCTGTGCTGTCTTTTAACTGTGTTAGCCTAAGTGAGCAGATTTATTAAGCTCTGGCTCTCTTGATCAAATACAGTAGACAAACATTAATAAGATTAACTTTGTAAGTTTCCTTTTTATATAAATACATTGGTCTGCTCTTCAATTATTCACCAAGTCAGACCAATGTAATGGGAAAACTGCATAATCGAAAAAGTTATCATTTAGTTAAAAATTTTTGTTGAGACATAATGAAAAAATACAATGTTCAGGCAGGATTTCGGCCTATAGAGTTTGAGGACAGGCATATGTATTCAGGAGTTAAAAGGAAATCCTGTGTGAGGAGAAAAACTATCAGGGTAACAGCAGTAGTCATTGCATCAGCGCTCTACATATAGAGATCAAAAAATCAGAGCAAGTTCTTCCTTTAAATACAGGCTTGAGAACTTCCTATCATGCTGTGGAGCCCAATGTGCATTATCTTATTAGAAAAAAAAAAAAAAATAAAGGAAAGAAACAAGCAAAAACTTCCCTTCTCCACACCCATCAAAAAGGAATAGGTTATCTGCTTTTAAAATAAATCTCCTAATGTCCTGGGTGGGTTAGCTTAGCTGCTTTCCTCCAAGTCATTGAAACATTTTCTCCATCATAATGTGTTTAGAAGTATTTTAAGCTTGAATTAAACTTCTCTTGTACATGCGTGTTGAAAAACTTTAAATTTTCATACCAGATTTTCGATTAACAGATTAAAGTGAAGTCATGTGAATATATGACCTTTGTATAAAGCGAACAAGTAGCAACAGTCAAGGAAGTTGGTATGGTCCTTTGGCTCTTTTTCACTCTGTACCATGTGAGATCATTCTAAAGATGCCTTATATCTATCTAGAAATGAATTGTAAGAAGTTGTTCCTTCTCTTGCCAAACGCACTCAATGTTCAGCTTTACCTGAAAGATCCTACTCTGGTGTACTAAGAGCACGGGATGGGCAGCTGCTCTGTGGATGGATCCTAGGCATAGGTGGAGTAAGAAGACACCCGGGCATTAAACTGCAGGAGGGGGCTTTTCCCACTGAGGAACTGAGGAAACCCTGCTGCAGCCAGCAGAGGCTGGGAGGTAGAGCGACAAGGGCAGAGAGACTACTCCCTTTAGTAGCACAAGTTGCCATTTTCCCTGTTCTTTCTTGCTGGCTTCAGAAAGGTGCAAGCCCAGTGACCCTGGGCTCCATGCTAGCTCCAGCCTTTTCCTTCCAGCTCTGTTCAAGTCCCAGCCTTGTGTCCTTTGGACAGGAAAATTCAATTTTGACCACATCGTTGAGAAGCCCAGAGCTAGTTCTCTCACTCTGTAATTTTACTTCTGATGGAGGTTAGGGAAACTCTGACCTTGCTTTAGGATATAAAGTTTGACAAATCATATCTGGTTGCTGCTGACAGGCAGTGGGATTGAGGTCTTACAGAAATTGACATGTTGTTTTAAAACATGATTAGTTATTTAAAAAATGTTGTTTTAAAAAATGCTTAGTTATTTGACCACTAAAAAGATAACTCATTAGCTTTGTCATGATCAGTAAAAATGAGTAAATAATGTATTCCCATGTGCAAATAAAAGTTCTGATTTTTTAAATATTTTAGAGAAATAGTAACATTAGTGAAATGAATGGACTATACAAATGTACCATCTTGTATGCTGTTCATGTTTTGTATTCTGACAAGATATGTAAATACAGAACATACAGCTTATAACACTTTCATGGTTTTGACTATACAATTTTTAGTTTCTGAGAAAAGAATAAGTATTTGCAAATAAGAATAGATAGGAAAATAAAGAACCAGCATTTTCAGACCCATATTTAACTAATTAAAGCTATTAGTTTATAGTGGTATAAGCAGAAATCTGTTTGGAAAACGTAAAACCAAGTTGCAGTCAGCACTCACTCTGATTTATTTTATGGTTCCATTGTATGGTCTGTTAATGAAAAATGTTTCCTAAATAACAGAAAAAAGATTCATAATCAGACTAATTAATATTTACTGTTATATGCTTTTAGTGTGCAGCACAAATACGTGAAACTAAATCTCTCATTAATGTTAAAAATTAAGCCGATATTGCATTGTTCAAAATAAAGACTTTCTCCATTTCACCAGTTCTTCCAGGGGTGTCATTCTGTAGTGTTCTCAATAAGTAAAAAAAACACAGTAAAAATTATTTGTTTTAGCTTTAAGCTATAAACTGATAGCTGGGGTGTGTGTGTGTGTGTTCATTCAAATAAAATCTTAGAAAGCTTTTGAAATACTTTCATTTAAATTTCAGAGAAATTTTGTAAAGTTTGTGAAGTTTTGAAAATTTACTGTGATTCTAATATGGTAATATCTACTTGGAGTAATATGTCTGTGAAGACCACACTCTCTTCAGAAAGACAAATTACAGTCCACAAAAGAGTAAGAAGCATCATAGGTTTGAAAATTTTGACTGATCATGAAAAATTGAAGAAAGTGTTTAACACTCTTCTGTGAAAGAAAGGCTATTATTCAAACATTATGAATTCCTACATTATGAGACAAAAGAGTATATTTTGCAACAAAGAAAGCTATTGGAAAAACTTCTTAGATTTTAGAACAAGAAAATGGAAATGTAGAATCACTCAGAAATTTTTGCTTAGCATCAGACTGTTATGGGAGTCAGAGTTTTTAAAAGATTTAGAAGAAGCATAGATTTAGATTGCATATTTTCTAAATCATGTTAAGAGGTGTGAATCTGTAAGACAGCATGATTCTGAAATAGTTGTGTAACAGCAGTACCTTAATAAGCATTTCTACCTGCTGAGTATAAACTAAATGGTAGTTTGTATTCCTCACAGAATGGATGATTTACTGCTTTTAATCATGTAAGTGAACACACATGAGGGAATGAAGTTGATTCTGTTCTATCTTTGACTCTTCTGGGGGATTACTGAATTCCTCTATGTATGCAAAACCAATAAACAGCAAAGTTTTATGCAAAGACATCACAAAGATACTGTGGCTACTATTGTGAATTGTGATACACAGATTATAAAAAAGTCAGTCTTAGCCTCAGTTACCTATAGATATACATCACACAGAATAATAACTATAAAAATATAAAAAATGAAGAGGAGAAATCCCAATACATGAATTACAAAAAACCCCATTTGTTTAAAAATCATAAACATGTAATAAGAAAGGAAATTTATTTACTTTAGTTGCTTTCCGTTTTTAAAATTTTTGCTCCTATACAGTCAGCCACATTGTTTACATGAATGGGAACTGATTCTGAGAGCCTTCTCTTTCTGTGGGTAGTTAAGAACCATCTTTTTAATTTTTTTGTCACACAGAAGTAATCTCTTCACTTGTAAAACAGTAAAAGGGAAGCGGTTTGAGTATTCAAATTGTCATGACATATGTCTTGCTGACTATCATTAAAATTGTCCACAAAATATGTGAAATGTGTATATATTTTTTTCCTTAGGTGGCTATTTTTATACTTTTTGATGAGTAGGGATTATTAAGAATAACAATTTTATTTGGAGATGAATTTTTTACAGTGGCAACTTCAAATTTAAATTAATCATATCTTGACATTAGCTCAGATCAATCCTTATGTAGAAATAATCCACAAAGGAGAAATTGCAAGTTTCATTTCAGATTGTTTTTAATACTCTTCCATGACTGTCTCTTCAAAAATAAATGGGAAGATGATACTCTATTTTAATTTCCCACTCTAGTCTGGAGTTGATTCTTTTAACCTTCATACAAATCTGCACTTTTTCAGAGTTCAGAGTGTGATAACGTTTCTTTTACAGTTGGCAGATTTGCTTCCAGTGTTCTTCTGAAGAAGTTGAGTGACTAAAATGCAAAGGATTTTTTCCTTGCCTTAATTTATTCTTATTCTTTGATCCGACATCTGCCCCGTGATGAGATGGAGGCAAGTAAAACTGAGAATTTTTATTATGCATATTGTGTTTCAATGAAACATGTGCAACGTGTAATGGAAAAACTGCAAAATCAGAAATGACAGATAAATTTTCAGTTTTTCTGGTTACCGACAAAGGCCTTTGTGACACAAATGTCTTATGCTCTGTGTGTTGCAGGAATATTGAGGCTGCTGCTTCATGCTGGAAAGTACCTACAGTTGGGATCAAATAAAAGGTCGCAATGAATTTTGCACTTAATCAGAATGTGCATACACAGGAGTGTTAAACAATTTTTCATTATAAGGGAAGAATAATTATTCCAGGTGTTGATGCATTAATAACTATTGGAAAGCCTGAGAACAAACGGGCATTAGTACATTGGTGAACTGCTGCTTCTGTGCTTTGTATAGTCGCTTCTTTCATCACTTCTGTCTCAAAGCTTGCACATCATTGTCAATGCAAGAATTAGTTAAGGTTTGAGATAACTTTGAACACGTTCACCATGTATTTGTTCCTCAGCCCTTTGGTGTGGTAATGTCTGCCTGTGTAGAGCCTCATCCAGAATGTGGGTGTGTTCATGATTTGTCTCGCCAGTCCTGCTTGCGAAGGGTATGAAAAAGTTTCTCAATCAGATTTAAATGATTATTTCTGGAACACATTTATGTATGAGTATACACCACACAACGTACTCTCCTTTTCTCCAGAGAAAAGATATAGGTAACATCAGTAACACTGACAGTAGATATAAAGGCATTTGTAAATGAAACAAAGACGACAAATAAGCCCTTGTATTGCTTGAGTAATCTTCTTATTTCTCTCGTCTCAGTGTATACAGGTAGCAGTATTTTCCAAGATATTTGGGTTTCCTTCAAATCTAAAAAATAATGATTGATGTAACACTATATTGTTACTGATGACTCAGTGCAAAACATGCCATATATACTCTTACATATGACAGAGGTCTGAATCTGATAAAGACCCTTTCTTTAACTCAGTCCTGCCAATGCTGTCCTCTTGGTACTCCTCACTTATTAGAGATATGTACTTATGAAGGTAATTTCTCTCAATTCCAGTATATGTCTCAGGTTAAAAAGAAACATACAAGACCAATGTAATTTTTAAACAATAGCAATGAAAAATGTATTTTAAAGTAGATTGTGTTTTGTAAATCTCTGATAACTTCAAATTCACGTGGTGCATTGCATGTTTAAAGCACTGTGTAACCATTAATTAGTTTTCACCTCTAGCATGTAGCCAAACATTACCCCAGTTTTATAACCTGGAAAAGTGGGAGAGCAAAAATTAATAATGTAGTGCAAGGCCAACAGCAGATATGAAACATTGCAGATAAGTTTTTAGGAAATGTGCTTTCAAGCCTATCACCAGCCATATAGAATGCATTGACTCTTAATTAGTTAGATTACAGTTTTGAGTATAGTCTTGCTATAAAGGAACTAAAGTAGAAACAGATATATAATATTTAGCATTCGTACTAGAAAATCTTAGCTGTAAGGAAACATTTATAATGTATTCTATATTGTAAGTGATGTTTGGGGGGGGATAGTTTTGGGTTTGTTTTTTTTCTGATTATTGAACTACTATAATTTTCCAGTTCCATCAATGACATCTTTTGATATTATATAAATAATAGAAGATACTAGGTTTGAGTGTAATCAGGATTGTTTCCCAAGTATATACTATGGCCTTTGAATGTCTTAATTGCTGTAAATATGAGTTAAATTTTAATTAATTTTATGAATAAAATGAAAGTTTCCTATTTAAAGATGAGCTTGTTAGCCAGGTAGGCTGCTAGAACTTTTCCCATGTTCAGTCAACTCTATATTAATCAATTTCTGCAAACTGTTAAGGAGAATGTTTTATAACTTAAGCTACATGTAATTTTTTTGTCTGTGAAAACATTCGCCTGGTGTTGTTGCAGAAATAAGCTGTAATTGAACTGACTCTTAACAGAAAGACTATTTCAGCTTGAATTTACATGGGTTTTTTTTTAATTTTCATGCAGAGAATACATTTTTCTTGTCCTATATTTCAGCTTAGTTATCTAAAAACGAGAATCTGGAAATTACTGAACAGTAAATTTCAGGTAAACTATTAAATTACCTCATCGTTTGTAGCAGACTCATTATCAATCGCTTTTATTTACCTTCTATATTAAAAAAAACTGTATGAGGAACTGGGGGTTTCCAAGCTGTGCTCAGTGATGGATGCCCCAACTAGTGATTCATCAAGTTTCAACAGGCCCTGCTTTTGGCCCCTCCATTCCCTCACACAGGAGCACGTTGCCATGGTCTACCTACCCTGTATTAAAGCTACACGGGGGGAGATGTTGTCAGTCTCTTAAATACATAACTAGATATGTGTTTCTACACTTTAATATTTATACATACGTCTGAAAATAATGTTGTAGTAGATTCAATTATACTACATATTTAAGTATATTAATTTAATATTAGCATATTATGTGTCATTCTAAATAAACACCTGAAAACTTAATGAAAGTGTCTAGGAATTATATGCTCGCTGTTTCCAATTATTCTGATGTTTTGTTACAGTTGATGTATGAGATGACTAGGAAGAGTTAATCTTTGCCATTTTTCAAGTAAGACTTACATAATGTCATGGTCTAATCTCTGTTCATCATAATGAAGTAGCTCTTCTCAGCAACTACTATGACAAAATGTTGTAATTTTATCCCATATCTAATCTATGGGCAAAGAAATTTTAAAAAATAATTAAATACATAAAATTTGTATCTGAAACAGGTAAATACTGGTAACTTCTTATCTGGTGCTGCATCCCTCCTGCTTGCTGTGGGAATTACTGCTGGAAGGTTTCCTAATCTTTTAGGCTGGTACCGCACAGAGTGTCCTTGGAGGACTGTACTGCATTGTAGGAAGTATCCAGTTACCTCAGATGTTAGCTGTGTTGGCTTGGTATGCTGTCTGGCTGAAAGATGGGCTGTAGTAGCTCCAACAGCATGCTGCATTGGAGTGGCTTTGTTGCACTTAATGGGCATGCAAACAGAGCTTGTTTCAAGCAGACCTCTTGAAAAGCAAGGAACTAGGAAAGATTAAGGGATTACAATGCTCTCTGTATCTTGCTGTCTTTTGATAATGTTATTTCATGAAATTTCAGTGAAATCCAAAGCTAAAATTGCAGGAAATCCTGTTTTAAGAGAGGAGTTTTGATTGGAATGTGACTTACCTGAATTGGCTGATGTCTTTCAGAGGGCCCTGCACTTCCGTATTCTGCTAGAAAAGTGGAGACAATATTAGTGGATTGAATGTATATTAATGTGGCATGTAATACATCCTATGTGACAGAAGAATGTAAATGTTTAGAGATGAAAGTGAAATACCAAAAGTTGGGTGAAGGGATGCAGCTGGATTAAGTAAACTGATTAGGAAAAGAGCTCTGGTAGGAAAATAAAATATTTCTCACCTCTGAAAAAGAAAAAATGCACTGCTAAAGCACTGGATAAATAATCTTGACTTCAAAGTGAAAGGTTTTTAAAGTATCTCAAAAATATGAAGTAGTCATTAAAAACTTGACAGGGATTTCAAAGTAGAAATTATTCTTGTATATGCTTGAGTAAATATCCTTTCAGTTAGAAAATAGGAAAGTAAATCTCATAAAGATTTGGGCTACCCCATGGTATGGTCAATATATCGTGTCTCAAACCATTATGAGAGATCTGCACCGATAGATAAAAATCCCAGCAACAAAGTGAAAATACAAGTGGAAGATTTGCACCACAGCTCACACAGAAATAAAACCTAGTTTGCCATTGCAGATTACAAAAACCCACAAAGATAAGGTACAGAATGAGATATGACACAGATGATCACTTCCATTTTTTCTTCATAAAAGGAAGAACTAGAACTTACCTGATGCTCTGAGACACAGGAAAAAAAAATGCTCTGATGTTAAGCAAGTACTTTGTGGCATATCATTTTGAAGGTGCAAAAAGTAAAGTTAAAAAAAATTGAGACTTCAATTTGTGCAAAATCATGCACAAATTTCTCATGCAATTTCTTTTTTGCAATTTCTTGTGCAATTTTTTGCAGTTGTACACAAGTTTCTTGTGCACAAGAAACTGCAAAACTTCAGAATCTGTAAGAAGAATCAGATGGAAGAACATAAAAGAAAAAAAGGTAAAAATCACATTCAGAAATCTAATTACCTAGATATTTGAGGATGAGGCTGATCAGGTTGTATTAATCCTGATATAAAAAAGAATTTGGAGGGGCTGACCCTCAAATAGCACAAATTCTACCTACCACTATAACAAAGGCAAATTTTAACTAGATAAGAGCCCTCATCCCCTGGTAGTATTGTATTTTTTTATTTCTACCTTTGCCCTGAGCATTTCTAAAATCTTAGGAATATGAATATAAACTTTACATATACATTCACTTCCTTGAGGGTAATGACCACTGAAGGAATATTGCAGTTTTGTGATAATTTTTAAAAGTAATAAATTCCCCAATAATTTTAAAAATCTGTTATTATTTATCAGAGTTAAAGATATGTTTACTTGTCTGTAAAAATGATGGTGGTGAAGGAATCTTGGAGGAATCTCTGAAATTTAAGTAATTACAAAGATATAATTTAAATATGGACTATAAAATTTGTGAAAACATAACCTTCAATTTGATGAATTCTAATTTTAAAGCACATAGACAAAATTACATCACTTTGATATAATATATTTTTTTAAATAAATGTGGGATCTGAAGGATGATCATAAAAGCACCATATCGTCAAAATGTCAAATATTGCTCAAGGAAAAGTAAAATAAATCTCACTGACTTATATAAGATTATATTTTAGTGATGGCTAAAGTTTTAAGAGTTTTTGTTTCATCAAAATAATAAAAGGAAGAGCATGTTTGCTTTATTTTGTGTTTATTTAGGAGCTTATATTGATCAAATAACCACACAAGATTAACAATAGGGCAAATAAACCTCAAAAAACCCCTTCAATTCATAGAGAAAGAAAAGCATGCAACATCCTCCTTCACAGTTGGTTTTGGATTATCTTCAGGTGTTGCTGTCTGCCAACATGAATAGTTAACATCTTGACAGCTTAAATCGTGAAGCATGAAAAAATTAAAGTAAGCAAAACTTGGCTGAACTTAAAAAAAGCAGTGTTTATCATAGGCACTGCTGTCAGATCCAGTCAGTTGTTTTCCCTCATATGTTTTGCATTGATATTCATTTCATTATGATAAAATTTGTGGATTGACGCAAGCAGCCTGGATCCTGCACGGTGTTCAGTTAGTGAAGTTTACTGATGCTTCAGGCCTGTTAGCTAGAAGCTCAACCGGTATGCAAAGCAAAGATAATATTAAATGTCCAGCAGTACAAAACATAAAAATGAAAACCACAGAAAAACAGGTTCTAAGCAAGGATAGGTAGATTTACGGTGATGGTCGGTGCAGCTGGCTCTTGGAAAGGAATTGAAAATGCTTTGCCCGTCCCCCTGCATGTCTCATTGCATTTTTGGTGACACTGTGATTCAGTTCCAGCTGAGGGTAAAATGGCTTTTGCACAAAACAGGGTGGTGGTGGTGGTATAGTGGGCTGTGACTGCCTTGAGGTTTTTAGAGCCCACATCTTCTCTTAGGAAAGTTATTTCTCTTAATTCTAGGCTACTGTGAAAGACTGACGAGATAAACCCTCCTTTTGTATTTTCTCAGCTGAATGTTGTAAAGTTTGAAGTAACTTCATCAAGGCCAGACCATGCTTGGTAGACCTCTAAGGGGCTTAACTGTGTAGCGTTTTAGATCCTAAACAGCTTTAGGCTGGTGGTAATAGAGATAAGAAGCTCAGAAAAGGCAGTAACATGACTTGAAGTGCTCAAGGACATGACATTCTGAACTTCCTCTAAGTGAAAGTGTAATGGACACAGCAGAAATTCTGTTTAACTGTAAGAGACTTCTTTACTGTGAGGGTGGTCAAACACTGGAAGGGCTTGCCCAGGGAGATTGTGGAGTCTCTGTCTTTGCAGACAGTCAAAACCTAGCTGGGCACAGCCCTGAGCAAGCTGCTGTAGCTTACCCAGATTTGAGTAGGACATTGGACTAGATGATCTCCAGAGGTGCCTTCCCATTTCAGCCACCCTGTGATTCTGTGTTTTGGGTTGCATTTTGCAACTTGAGTGTACTCTAGGAGCATATTTAACTGTTTACAGAGAAAAGAATAAGAAACACTTCCAGAAAGAACTTTGTATTTGCCACAGTGCTTGTGAAAGGTGGCATTAAAGGTGAATCAATTGCCTATTTGAGAAATATTAATTAATATTTTTTTTTCAGAGAGAAATTCAGTAAATCAGAAAAGAAAAAAAAATATGCAGGAAGAAAGACTGTAGAACCTTAGTCATGTTTAGAGATAACTTGAAAAGTTTTCTTCTTCAAAGGCACAGAGATAATGTTTTCTTATAACAGGTAATCCAAAATACTATGCAGGAATTTTTCTTAAAGTATTTCAATTAAAAACACCAGAAACCTAAACTGAAAAATTATCTTCAACTAGGGGGGCTGCAGAAATGTTATTTTGGAAGAGTGGTGCAGAAAGGGTATTGTTGAAGAAATGGAGCAAGCTTCATGTTTTCATAGCATAGGGGGACTTTTAGCTAAAGCAGGTAAATGATACAAGACCTTATTCATCAATATTCCCTCAAGTTTTAAGGATTCTTCAAAAACAGGGCAAAGAAAGAAACAAATTTGCAATAGTATTGGTCCACCGCTAGCTATAACAAGTTAATTGTTTCATTAAACACAAAATGCTATGAAAGACAATCTGAAATGTGATTTAGTATTCATTGCTCTATAGAACTGTGTTCCGCTGTTCTCCAGATATTGATGAGAGAAAATTAAAAGGATCTAAATCTAAATACTGTGTGTTAGCTGCAATAATGTGCAGCCCTCGTCCTGCACTCGGGCTGCAGCTGAGGGATTAATTGGTATAATAAATGAACAGGCTTTTCTGCCCGAAGTTGTGCAAAGCTAGTGCCAGTCAGCAATTAATAGTTTGCTTTGAATGTGCCTATAACTTTTAAAACTTCTATATTTATGTGTACTTATACACACTCCAAATAAACAAAGGTGTCTTCACTGGGTCTGACATACAGTGGAGCCTGGATACACCCAGCGTTAAACAGGCATTGTAAAGTAAAAAGTGTTGCCCTTCTTTTAGCTTCAGCTATGCTATTGAACAGGAAAATAAAGACTTTGGTGTAAGTATATGGTATTTAAAATGTCTGATTTCATCATGGTAAAGCCAGCTAATTTTGGTATGATGCACAATCCTCGGAATCAAAGAGAGTACCCCCTGGGAAAAATGTGAAGTATTCCAAAAAATATACCTACTGGGAGTGAAGAAAAGCCCTGAGTAAATCTTGCAATAGAGCAAAACTTTATGTGAATTTTTTTTGTTGAAACTAAGCTGGTGTTCAAATAATTTGGCTGCTTATATCAGCTACACACCACTGTAAACATAAGCAGAGGCACACAAAGGGATTTCCTCAAAAGTTCTGGGTCACAAAAACACCCAACTGTTTGACCCACTTTTTGTGCTACCCAAATGTTTCAGATGTAGGGGAGAGGGCTGCTACTCCCAAGGACGTGGCTGCTTGTTGGGCAACTTTGTTGTGTCCCCCCCAAAAACTGACCTCGGCATACAGAGGGCCATTTCAGAAAAAGCAGCCATATCAGCCAGCATCTGGTACTTAGAGAGCAGGGAGGACAAACTTACCTCATCCCAGATCTTCAGCAGCAGTGGAGAGATAAGTACAGTGAGCATGGGCTCTGTGGTTGTGCTCTGCAGCTTTGGCACTGCTGGCAACGGGGAGTTGAACTCCTGAACCCCAATGGCAAGGAGGAGGCATTGTTCAAGGGGAACAGAGGGATAAAGGTCTTCCTTCAGAGATAAGTTGGGAAAAGTTGTAACCCTTATTGGTTTTGTGAAGAGGAAGAAATGTTCAAAACAAGTGTAGCATTATGTTTCCTGTAACCTACCTATGTTCTTCAGCTGGCTCTTGCATCAGGGTCTCAAAACAGAACACACAGAAATACAGAAAGAGTTGCTCCCTGTAGCCTCTTGCTTTTTACTTAAGAGCTTTAATCTTACTCTTGGTGCTTAATGTTTTATACTTGATGCTAACTTCAGAGTGTGACAAAAACTGAAGGTTAAAATACGAGGGGCAAAAGAGATCAGAAAGCTGGAGACACAAGAGAGAGACAAAACAGTGAAGAATGGCTGAAAGGCTACGAGCAGAACACCATGGTACCTTGGCTTTAATGTCAGCAGGTGCTCTGTCTTAGGCGATGTTCTCCCAGCAAGAAATGTATATTGTGATTCAAGAGGTACACCTCGCAAAACAAAAAGTTGAATCTCATGTTCTAAACGGCACTGAAAGCAAGTTATATAGTGAGCTCTGTTTAAAATTATCCAGGTTTAAAACCACTTCAGTCAAAGTGAGAAAATAAGGCCCTTGTACAATAGAGAAGTCAATTTATGATGATTCCTGTCACTGGAGCTGCTTTTCAGGGTTGACAGGTCTGAGAGTTATTATATTCTGTCTGAAACCTTGTCAGATAAAACCCCTGAAATGAAAGAAAATATTATCAATGGAATACTAATGTTTTCTTTGCCTAAATGAACTTCATGCTTCCTTAAAATTTCTGAAGCTGCATGGCAGTTTGTTGTTCAGTTTCCAGTAGCATTCACGTCTTCAGCTAAATATTTCTTCTTTATCAAATTAACGTACTCTCTTTAAGAAGGTAGTTAGATTTCTTTTTAAGAGTGATTTAAATTTGATTGCTATGAACTGCATTATGTTTGTGGTTAATAGCATCAAAAGCATCTCCACAGGTGGTCTTGAAAGCTTCCAAGGCTGCTTCTGATGTTGTATTCCAAAGTTATTTTGAAGAGCATATCTTGGGAGCGGTGAAGTAGTTTTTCTTTTTAAAATTTTTTCTTCTATTAAGATTAATTAAATTACTCTGCCAATAATGCTAACAAGAATTATTTTGGTACTTTCAGCAGGAGTAGTATCTCCGAGTTAAAAACTGTTTTGATATTCTCAACTGTCTTGTAAACAAAAAATGGTTGAATGTTAGCTAACTGGTTATAAACTACACTAATGACTGATAGGCAAAAGAAACAAAATATTCTCAGTCCTGAAGAACCTTTCTTGTGATATTTCATTGCTTCAGTTTTCAAAAGCTCTAATTTTGAGAACTTTAAATTCTTGACACATTTATATATCTGTTTATCCTCATTTGTAAGAAAGACTTTTTTTTTTAGTATTATGCAAGATATTGTCCCCTGTGCTTTTTAATATTATATAAACTATTCTCCTTCTACACTCTAACTACAGCGTATGTAGAGAAACACAACATTAGGGAAGGAGGAACGAAAATAAATTACATGCCAATACTACACTAACTTTGGTTCCAATTATTTTGGAAATGAAACTTCTGCACCTCCTTGTTATGACATATAGTTATACAGAAATGTTTATTATTTGTTAAGCACCAGGGAAGGCTAGGAACTCTACAAAATGAAAAATGAGTGCAAATTTTGTCCTAAGTGTCTGACAAACACAATAAAGTCAGATTGGCTGTTGAGTATAATTATAGATACCTCATTCTTTCTGTATGGCTATCTTGATCAGGTTTCTTTCTACCAAAATTACAGAGGCTTTTAACAGAGGTTTGACTGAGGGGAATGTGTAAAATATGGATGAACTGTGTCAAAAGGAGAGAAGTACAAGGAATTCTCATTTTCATTTCTGAGTTAAAAATCTTGAGCTAAAAAATAATTGTCAGGTTATGTCATTACGTGGTATAGAACTAAAATGTAAATTCTATTTCAAGAGGGAAGAGTTGAGAAGAACTCAGTGAGTTGTCTTTCATGTAGAAATTTTGGATTAATTGATTTTCTGATCTTTATTTTGACAGTTAGTCTAACCCAGCATTACAGCTTGCAAAAGAACTTACTGTGGGTTTTATACTTGCTGTAATGTATGTATAAGCATTCACTCTTACTGAATGTATTTTTAGATTACACTAAAAGGCATATTCATATTCTAATTTGGTTATATTCTTAAGCAATGGTTATAGAAGGGGTTTTTAGCACATTTATCCCCTATGACATCCCTTACAAATACAGAAACAGACATAAGTGTCTTTAAAATAATTGCATAATATCTGAGTCATCAAATTAATCTTGACGTGTGTATTTGCCACTACTGTAAAGAAATTGCTTGATTACAGGTAGTCCACTCAAATTCAGGAAAAAAATTAAGTTGATATCCTTTCTTTATCACATAATATTAATAATTACTTAAGGTTCCAAGTCACAGATAGACCTAACTATTACTGAAAGTTCTATGATAATGTGCATCTTGTCTTCAAACATGAACTACTTGCAAATACAATAAAAAGATTATTTTAAATATTGCTTAAAACAAAAAAATTTATGTGAACAGATTTTGAGTATTTTTTCTGAAAAATTGAAACTATTTTCATATATACTTACCCATCTTTTTCTTGTAATGTTACTTAATTGCAGCATCAGACTTAGAAACTAAGCGTAAATCTGAACTTAAACTCTTAAATTCCTGACTTCTGTAAGCATTTGCAGGATATAGTGTTGTTACAGGTTAAGATCATACCTCCAGACGAAATCTTGTGATGAATGTTTGTAGACGGGTCTTTTATAACCATTCAAGATCATGCAATACTTTTTTTTTCTTTTTTCCCAGGCTGTGGCCATATTCCCATGATTTAATTGGCATATTAAAAAGTTAGGCATTTAAGTATATGCTACCATGCCCTCTCTTGTACTCAACCAAGACAAAAATGCAGCCCATGAGGACAGTTCATACCATCCTGAGAAAGGTCAGGTGACTAACCCTCTGCCATTGCCTCTGTCTTGCCAATAACTGAAAGAAGTCTAATGGACAGATTTTAAAAATGTTTATCAACAATATGAACTTACACACTGGTGACGTGGTTTATTTCAGAAGCATCAAACATTATCCCAAAGTGAAGAGATCTAAATGACTGAACAAGCAGGTTAAATAAGCAGTTTGGACTGTGAAGAAAATTACAAGTGAATGGACTTCAGGTTAAGCAGATAAGTGATGAAAACAATTTCCAATAGTCAGATTGATACCATACTTTTTTTATATAAACTGGCTGTTTAAACAATGCTTAAAAATGTGACTACTGTCTTGCGAGGTTCTCTCTTGCCAAAATCAAAGTCTTTCTAGTTGGTATGTAATAACATTTTGAAGGGTTATGAAATTGCCAACCTGTGCAAAACTTATTTATACTGATGAGAATTTTCTCATGTGAGCTGCTTGACAGATGTCAGTGGAATTCCTCATACAAACATATTTCACCATGTGAATAATACCTAGCATATTGTGAAGATCAGAACCAATATATTTTTCCTTTTGCAAAGAGTGTTAAATCATTTAAATGATCCACACAAGGAATTTCTAAGGTAGTTTTGAAATTAGACCACATCAGGACTGTATTTATATCCCAACTGTTCTATTATAAATACCTGAAGATCATGAATTTCTTGAGAAATATTTTGTATTTGTAATATTGCTGTTTTTATGAAAAAAACAGGCATAGAAACCTTGTCAGGTTTCCCACAGCATAACACCTACAGTGCATGATATTATATCTCACGTGTGCTATCATTTCTGCCAAGCAGGCTAGTATTGGAAATCATAATGCTGTCCTGGTATCAGATGGCAAGATCTCTCTTCAGAAAACCAATAAATGTTCTCTCTATTTGAAGCTGACACCACTGAATTAAAAGAAATGAAGACTGAATTGCTAAAATAGAGAGTAATATAGATACATATTTTGTTCTGAACTGAGAACAGATGCATGTTTTCCTTGTCACATCACAGTTATAGCTCAGTGAGTCTATTGGCAAGAAATTTATGCCATGAGTTGATCGTTTCATACAGCTAACCCCTTCCCACCTAAAGTTTAGGGATGGTTGGCACTATGCTCACAGAGAAATTTGATTCAGTATATGATATTAGTATTCGGCAGTCATTTAAGGACAGTTATATTGGCTATGACAGAGGTATAGCCTTTAGCCCAGTGAAGGTGGTGATAGTTTCAGTAACATGGTGGCATGTAGGAGTGACTGAATCTCAAAACCAACTCTCAGTGTTTGAAATAGCGGTGAGATGTCTGCAATAGCAGATGTGGCAAACTGTGCTCAGTTTGGGGGTGGGAGGGAGATTTCAGATCTTCCCATTTTTTTTGTTTTAGGACAGATATAATGCTAATTTAAAGAACTATGATGAAGATTAAGTTGAAGATTAAGAATACAATGGAGATAAACACCTAAATTTTAGTTTTTCACTTAGAGGAGATTATTGTCCTGAGGTACGGAGTACCTCATTCCATACTTTGCCAGAGCAATTAAAAAAAGATCCTGTAGCATAATTCAGCTTTGTGAAGCCTGGGAAAAATCCAGAACCAAAATCAGTTTGTCTGTCTCATCTGATGTTAAGACCCATCAATACTAGGCCTAAGTATTCAAAGGTTTTGCAGAGCTTCGTCTGCCTGTTGCGACTAGGTTATGTAGATAACCCTGTAAAAGCTCTTACTTTCCGGAGTTCTTTGTTCTGCTGCACAACCTGGCCCCATTTTCGCTCATGTGCAATTGAGACCGACTGTGTTCCTGTGCTTGTAATTATTTATCTTGCACTTCATGTCTTGTTTGTGAATTTTTTTTTATAGAGAAGATCTAAATTAGGGCATGAAATTAATACTATGATTGATTGACTTTGGAATTGCAGAATTTCCCTGTTTCCCCCCCCAGTTATTAGCCAAAGTATAGCTTGTTATCTGAACAGTTGCTAGCAAAAATTATGTTGCCCATAAGGCAGAAAGATTAAAAGTGCATACAAGACAAAGAGCTTTTCAGATTATTTGGGGTTTTTTTTTAAGAATATTTAAGTATGGTAGTTTTATTTACTCTGACAATGAAATGTTGCTCATACTAATGGTGACTCAGTGTTTTGCTGAGTCTCTGTGATTAACAAAATACAATAACAGCACAAAATTACTGTAATTTGGGGCTTGGATCTCTGACACGACTCCACTTTTCTGGTTGCTTTTCTTTGGGGCTGAAAAGGTTAGATGACTATAAATAGGACATGATCCAATAATCTGTAGAATTGTCTGTCCTTTGCTTTTCAGAGTCTGTGACATTTTCCTTTGATGATACCAGGTTCAATAGCTTTAGAGAAGTACAATTGTGCTGGAAGGAAATGGTACCAAGACTGATTTCGGCTCCATCCCCCTTTTTCTGTTAGTACTTGCAATTCTTTTATATTATCATTTCCAAGATCCAGTTTCTAGATGGCGTATTGTTTGTTGGGGGTGGGTGAAGCATTAAGTCTAATGGTATGATCTTACCCCCCTTCCACATACAAGGTATTATTATACTGCCCTAATAATAGCCAAACAAATTTCCCAGGCTTCTGAGAATGGGATTCATACATTTATACAATTATCTCAAGAAGTTATTGTTTGTTCTAAAAATTGCTTTTACCTGGCAACTTCCACTAAAATCAATACAAAGTTTAAAATGGTGATCATTACATAAAGTTAATTTTCTTAGTGGCCATCACTAACTACAGTAAGTCTAATTTTCTTCATAGCAGCTACAGAGAATTAGTTAGGTTTAGTGGATTGTTTGTATTTTTCAGATTGAAGGGTGGTATTTTGTACCTCAAAATTAAAGGATAATTTATATAGAAAGACATTTCCAGAGTTTGCCCTTTACTTTACAGTGTTTAGGGTACAGTATGGAAAAGCACATGTTCCATTCTGAAGCCTATCTGTGTTGCAAACCGTAAGTAGTAAAGATGCCAATAAATGTCTGATGGTCTGAAATGTGTTCCTAGTTCCCTTGTGTACTAGCATATCAAATACCAGTCCATTTTGACTGATATAGACAGTTTGGCAGACAGCAAGATGCTCACACTTGGCTGTCTACATACAAACTTCTAAATCCATGTTTAGGCATAAAATTTCTAGTGTTTTTGAGCCTTGGCAGCTGCTTTTGGCTTGGGGATAATTTTTAGTTACTCACTGTTTCTGCAATCATTAGTGATGGTAAATGGCAGTGAGTGGGTTGTATCAATTGTATCTCTTTAAAAGAAAAAAAAAAAGTGGAAATATGAGAATTTAATCGTGACTTGGAATCACTGCAATCTTAATTGTCTATTCTAAAAATAACTGTTGCCATGAATAGATGATACTTTCTGCCCAGGTGTGAACACGGTAAAAAGTCAGAAAGTGCATTAACTTCAGTTCATTTACATACAGAAGAATATCTTGCATTGTAGACACGGTGATGATTAAGGGAAGTTTAAAGCATTGATAAGTAAAGGTCAGCTATTGGTGTATTAGAAACATATTGTGTTCCAGGTATGCCACTATCTTATATCATAGGAAAAAGGGGCTATAAAAACTTTAAAAGACTGGAGTGGACGAAGGGCAAAACATTAGGGATGAACAACAAGGCCAAAGTTAGGTGAATTCAGAAAGAGTGACTTTTAGATAGAATAACAAGAAAACATCAGCGTTTTACACCTCTTGATTTCACTTTGTCCATCTTTTATGTAGGAAGACCTCTATAATCAGTGTCATTCAGAAAGTAACTGAAGTGAGGGATGTCTTTCATCCTACATCTGAGCTCTTTTATAGGAGTTGTACACTTAGGTTCATTTTTTTGAACCAGTGTTCTTTTTTATGCATACTTTGAATAAAATACTCCAGAAGGATATCAAATGCAAAAAGAAAATGGTAAATTCTTTAAAAAAAAAAAAAATCATTAATGTCATTTTTTTTGCTTAAGAAAGCAAGTTCTTCCACTCTGATGGTGCTTTGCTCCTGGGATATGTGCTGGCTTATGATAAGCTTCCCTGTATTTACTTCCAAGACAAGTTGACATAACTCTGATTTGCATCTCATTTATTAATCACAATTAAAAAATACAGGTGGCTAAATTCTGGTATGTAGGCTGAAGAGAAATTTCCCGCTACCTATATGAGTAATTGTGTCAAAAAGACCTGATTGTCCCATATCTTCTGTGTTAACCCTTTTCAGCCTGGATGTCAAGAGAACAGCAGAAATAAAACTGTTTCTCAGTAGTTGAGCAGAGTCTGGGGACTTTTTCTGGTTTTCTTAGAATATATAAAATTAATTCTAAAATCACCATGCCTCATTCAGTAGCAGGTGTCAACAAAACTCATCCTGACAACAAGTTTAAAAGATTAAAGCAGTACTTCATAGAATGTACAACTAATTTTATTTAATTAATTTGATTAAATGAGCATGAATAATAGAATTTGCAACAGTGTCTCACTGTAGCAGGTGATGAATGTTTATTTTTACAAAAATGCAAATATATTGAATATATAACATTTTAACCAATGTGTTTCAAATCATTTAAATAATGAAATTTTATCTCCCTAATTAAGAAATGGTAACAATTTAACTGTTTGGTAAGATTTCTATCTCTTACTGCATTTTCTACTAGACAAGAAGCTCTTGTTTCTGAACTACTTTCTCTTCCTTTTTTGGAAAGCATCAGAAAGGCATAAGATTTTCAAGTTATTATTACCGGTAAAATCAACAGAAGCCTTTCTGAACTTAAGTCACTTCCTTGACTTCCTTTCTAATTAGTAAGTTTACCATTAAAATTTAATTCAGACGTTTCTATGCGGAGTCTTCCTCTACTCCTAGACTCACTCTATCAAAATCACCACATCTGTCTGAAAGATAACTAATAAACTAGTACTATTTATCTAGTAATATGTATGTTTTGCTGGTTTATCTTTTAAGAACACCCTAAGATTTGCTCAACACTTGTTTATGGCATTCGTGCTTAAGTCCATAACTTCACAGCTGGCAAGAAGTGAGGGTTAAGGCTTCATACCCATATAAGCATGGACAGCGTAATTAATTTCGAATGATGACTATAATGGCTTCAAAATCAGCTGCATTAAAGGAGCATCTTCATCCAGTGTCAGTACTTATAACCACTCATCAGAACTTCTCTTCCACTACTCACTACACATGATAATACATATAATGTTGTAGGGTTGAAATACAAGCCATATGAAAGCTCACAAATAGTTGGAGTTCATGCATTGTTTCAGAAGACTACATTTGATAGCATTTAGATCAGCAGTGGTGGTCCAAGGTAAGACAATATCCAGTTTTAAACTCGAGAAAGTAATTACTCGGAGCATAAATCATTAAGACCTAACTGAAATGGGAATGAAATTCTACTACAAAAAATTATAAACTCGGTCTTATCCGAATATTTGATTCCACAAAGATACATTAGGCATGTGCCGTTATCAATGGAAGGAGCAAACTTGTTTCAGGATCACAAAGCATTATTAATCCTTCAATTTTTGTTCCTTCAGTTAAAAATGATCATAGAATGGTATGTTCACTATACTGATGGAATGAACTGTATTCTTCCTTACATTCCACAGCATAATCAGAAATTGCTGATCAACAAATGTGTGTATTTTGTTTAATTTCATTGCCCAAGCAGGGTGAAATGGCAAGAAATAGAAAGTTTAGATAGTGAGGGGTAAAGGATATTTTAGTAATCCTACTGATACGGCTGCAAGGAGGTTTTGTCTGTTCTAATGATTTCAGCAGTTCTCTAGGTGATGTATAAAAACAACCAGCTTTTTAGGATTTTTTCTGAAAATTTATTAATTTTCTTCTAAGAGTCTAATTATTCTTGCCAGTGAAGCTAATTTCTGACTAGTCAGATCCCAAAAGCTGGAGAGATGACTGTCCTGTCCTTCATGAATGTATTCCATGCACTTGGGAAAGTAGGAACAGTGATGGCTGTGTAGAGTGCTGGTGAATATTGCATCGAATAATTACTCCGTATTTCCTACGTAAGTTCTGCTTACGTGTGTTGCAATAGTATGCCATTTTTCATTAATGAGCTCTCTAAAATTCATTACCATTTCTGAATCTCCAGTGTAGCTAGTTGTTCCCCATCTTGTATTTTGTGCAATAAAGAATACCTGCTGAAGCTATATTATGCAAAGCATAAAAGTAAAGGAAGACTATTGTTGCTATGATTCCGTAAATATTAACAATGTATGGTGGTAGTGTGAACTAACATACACATAACACTAAAAATACATATTATGGATGCAGGTGCTTATTCTAGGGAATACAGAAAAAACCACTTTCCTAACAAAATTGGAAGATAACCTCCCTTATTCAGACATGTCTGTCTTTTATAGCTTTTGCAGTACAGAATTTCCTACTGTGGTTCATGCTTAATCAAAACCTGTCATCTTTGTGACCAACTGTTCTTTCCATTGTTCAACACCTACAATTTAGTTTGTACCATACTTCTCCTTTCTGAAGATGTAGCAGTCTGTAACTCAAATGGGACAGAAAATTGTTGCGGCAAAGGCAGCTGTGGTTTCAAATTCTGCATATTGTGAGGCAAATACTAGGTCTCATTTTTAAGCAGTCTAAAAGGCTAGAAATATATCTGCCCTCCCCCCATTTAAATATTTCTAATGTAGCTAAAATTCATGAGGCACTCTGTCTATACAGGCTGCTTTGACCACGGCAAGTGTTGAGACTAAACGGCATTAGTATCAAATAAGATTAGTTCACGTTTCCTATATAAAATGGTCCTGCTTATATAGTACAATGTCTTTGACTCTTAGTCATTATCGTCTGTAAATCTGATGTGTAGTCAGTTGTTTCTCCTCTTGTATTTTTCCAGCTGGGGATTATTCCTACAGGTGATACTTTGTACTTTTCTTTATTGAATTGCATCTTTTTCTCGCTGTTTCTTTTTTTTTGGATCACTTTTCAATTTGTCAAGGTTACTTTCAATTCAAATCCTGTTCACTAAAGGGATTGCAGATGCTTTCAGCTTGGTATTGTCTGTGTCTGCAAATTTAATAAGTGTACTTTCTATTCCATCATCCAGGTCATTAATGAAAATATTGAATAATACTGGATCCAGGACAGGCCCTGTGAAACCCCACTCAGTATTTCCTTCCAGCTTGACAGCAGGTAACTGCTCTAAGTATAGCTTCAAATTTGTTATGCATGCAGTTACACTGAATTCTTTGTTTATTTATGAGAATGGTACATGAGACTGGCAAATGTTTTGAAACAATGAATGTGTATCTACTCCTTCCACCTACCAGTAAGGCCTGCTACTAGTCACAGGGAGAAAGTTGATGGGACTGATGTTTTCTCCTAAGTGGATGTTTGCTCTAGTTTGTCTGTAGTCTTTGCCTAAAGACAGATTTTCCAGCACTTCTGTGAGAACTGAAGTTAGACTGAACAATTTATTATTCTCTGGATCCTCCTATTCTATTTTTTCAAAGTTAAGCACAGCTGTTTACCTCTTTTGATCCTACTGCCCTCCATATTCTCAGGGGAAAGATAAATGCTGAGACTATTTCAGTTCATTCCTGCATTGGTTCCAGTAGCCTGTAGCTTGCTAATTACTCATTTCAACAATCCCTTTTGAATAAAAAATGAAACAAAAATCTCCATTAATAAATTGGTAGTTTCCCCTTTTTTCTAATCAGCTTCTTGACGCTTATTATATTTGTATACTTTATATAAAGAAATTTTTACTCAGGTACACATCTTTATGTTTAACCGAGTAAAAATATCTTTTTTCTTTTTTTTTGCTAGTTCATTCATTCTTATAGGTACTTTTGCAATTCTTTGTAACCAGTTCTTCACTTTACAGCCACGACTGATTTATTATCACCAGAAACTTTGTCATCTTACTGTTGAGCCTTTTATGAAAATGATCAACAGTATCTCTGTGAATTTCTGCTGGCAATCTCTCCCTTCTTTTTTGTCTTAAACAGTATCTCCACATACTTGGGTATTCCTGTGTTGCTATTTTTGGTCGTATGAATTAGTTTCCACTTTTTGTAAAATCCCTGAATTTTTGAAAAAGTGTTACTTACCCAACTCTACCATGCCTCCTAATTTTAGGGTTTTATGAGATGGCTCATACTGTTCCTTCATATTTTTAAGAAACTGCCAAGTCTCCTGCCCTCTTTTATTGAAATAAAAATTAGTGATGTACTCAAAAGTACTGAGTAGGCCAGTGGTTGAGGTACAAATAAAAGACTTCAGGCTGCTAAGATGTGTTGTTTATCTTTAGTTTTATCTGACTGGGAAGTATTTGAGGCACTCCTGCCACAGCCTCAGTAGGGCCATGGACTGTGGCTCCGTGGCACCCTGTAAAACATACAGGGAGATTTACAGTAAAAAAAAAACTAAGTCTGTTCATGTTCAAGGATATGGCAAAAATTGCACAAGTTTTAGTGGAAACAAATTAAGTAATTTTGAGTGCCAATGTATCAATTAACAAATATATTTGCAAATTATATTTTATTTTCATCATTCAGAGAACAGCAAATACAATTTCATTTAAGAGCTCTTATCTTCAGCCACTGACTGACAGATCTTGATTAAAACAACTTGCAATGAATTAAAAAACTTTACAGTCTCTAGAAAATATAGCAAGGAGTGAGCAAAAATTAACATGAAATCTCAGGCTGAGTTTAGAGCTCGTGAACACACACAGGAACTGCATTTGCTTAAGCATTAGATACTGTACTTCAGGCTTAAGAGTAAAACAATCCAAGAAATGCCAAAAGAATTTTTCTTGATGAACATTCTCAAAAAAGTATATTTCATTGACATACGATACAGCAGTTTCTGATAGAATGAAAAATTACTGTTGAAAGAGTATATGGTATAATTAATTATTGGTACGCAAAGAAATATTTCATTTTTACAGCAGCTTAACAAATCAGGTTTAACGAGAAGAGGGAAGGACCTAAGGTTGTATGTGATGATGTCTTGTCCAACCAAAGTCATCTTTCATTTTGAAAGTTACGATGAGTGGAACCTGAATTTTGTTAGGCAAAATCTATGAAACAACACTTTTGGTTGAATAAAAAGAGGGGGTTTTTGAACTTGCATGATCCCAAGTGTTGTATCACTTTTGAGTTAGAAACTGTTTTATCTTAGTTTTCCCCTCAGGAGGAGTAAACCATTATATTTTGGGTGTTGCTGGAGACACAATGGTTTCTTCACAGATGGTCAGCTGTTATTATCTTTCTTTTGCTATACTCTTCTTTTGATTCAAATTAAATCTAGCTACAGCCACCTAGGAGGCACAAGATAATTATTAAACAAATGACTATAGATAAACTCCTCTGCTTTCATCTTAGATTTTAGATTTGAATAAGTATTCATAAATGCGTCTTCAACATTCATAAAAAAAGATTAGAACTGTCTTAAATTTTTCAGCCCTGAAAAATACAGATTTTGTGATGTTTGAAATTGTACAAAAAAACTATCATCCTAAGTGTTTTAGGAAGTCTGAAGAAGTTAAGGAATTGCTAAAACTGGTATATTTTTAACATCTGATTTAACTAGCTATGATCAATCACAAAAGTACTTGTCAAAAGAAATAATTTCAAAGATGCATAAAAAAATAATCTTTGATATTCTCAGACAAAATTTTGGAAAACATGTTTGTTACCCAAGCTGTTTTCAGCTAAATAATGAATCAGCCACGAAAACACAACTCCAATTCCTTTGGCATATTCCCCATTTACAAATTCCTTACAGTAATGCCAAGATCTGTTCCACTGCTTGCAAGTTCAATTTTAGCTATAAGAATGATGTGAAATGATACCTACCAAAATTCTGTTAAGCAGAACATACATTCTGACTAGTAACGTATACACACAATCTAATTGTTTTTCAATAAATAATTCAAAGTTACAAAAATTCTGCTTCTGTGGTTGAAACTATCTTCACTAAAGATAGTACTTTGCCATTGATTCTCGTAGATTCAAGTTTTTTAAATACTCTTAAGTCTGAAAATAAGTATAATAATGGCCAAAAAAGTGCTGTGCAGAACAGTGCCGTGTAGGTTACCATAAGGGAAAAATGCATACATGTCAGTCTTACCCTTATTCCGTGGTAGCAAAAGTCTTCCAGGAACCTGCAGGGATTTGTTTTTTATTATTTTTCTTTCTTTATCTTTCTCTGGGGTTTAAAGATTGATCTTAAGGGGTTGTTTGAACTTTTCTTGGCTATATAATTCCTATTTACAGTTTAAAAGCTTCTTGGTCATGGTAGAATTAGCTGGGACAGCAAGGGAAAGCAAATATTTAGTGGCAAGACCCTTTTCTATTATGGTAAGACTGTGTTAGTGAAACCTTGCTTAACAAGTCTATCAAAACTGGTTTCTGGTTCTCATCTTAGTATATGTTGTTTCCAGGAAAGTATTTAATTATATTAATGCAAAATACGCAAGTACACGGACTCCACGTTTACACAGTAATAGTAAGGTTCTCAGCACATCTCTGAATTTGTGATAATTTGTGCATCCTAGCTATTCACAAATGAAAGTGACCTGACTAGTGCAAAAAAACTACTTCCGTCTCTTCACTTGAGAATACACCAAATCTCTTCCACAGCCCTTGCCTCTGATGTTCACACCCCAAAATTGAGCCATACAGAGACCACCTTCTGATACATCTGGAATTGTTTGCTCTGATTGCCATGAGCTCCCTTTTATCAGCTTTCAGCATGCAGCCTTAGCACATGTAGCTTTGCCTGTCTACAGTGGGAAACTGAAAATCCCATGATTTTCATTTTGAGGAAAACTCTTTCTTCCAGTCTTTCATCATTATTCCAGCACTGTGTAGTCATTTGAAATTAACAATTCTATTAAATATATCACAGTAGAACATTAATGTTATTTTTATCAGACACACAATTAATTGTTTTTTGCTAAGTAGCAACTGTCACAGTCTGCTTAGCTCTGGGCCATAAAAAAATGAAACATGGCTTCGGAAGCCAATATTTGTGTATGGAGAACTGCTATCATCACCAGTATTGTGCTGTTTCTCCTCCAAACAGAAATCAAATAGCACCATCAAAAATCCTATTTACAGATGAGCGTATATTTTAAGTGTTCACTTCTTATTTCATACTGCTAATTTCATTTTACTTTTGAAGCTGCATACTACAGTCCTAGAAGGCTTTTAACATCTAGAAGATCTATCTTTAAATGGGTTATGCTGAGCTTAAGTGGCTCACGCTAAGGAAATACTTCTACAGCAACTATGAATCAAGTTTGAAAAGACTGAGGAGCTAAACATAGCCCCTGCTGCTTTACGCACATGAAATATTAGTAATTGGATTTTTAATACATTATTTACACTTAATCCAGAAATAAGGTGGTTGTCCATTATGTATGTGCAGGTTTTTTCAGTTGTGGATTTATTGTGTAATGCATATGTAGACATTCAAACAGAATCGGTGCAGACACTGCTCAAGTTTGCCAGCACTGTTCTTCAAGTTGAAATGTGGGGGAGTTGATTCCTAGATGAAGGATATCAATAGGTAAGGTGAGAGGGGATTGGGAGGAAGATAAGGAATAAATGAAAGGTAAACCTTGAACAAACACAGCTCTTTCATTACCCTGAGGCTCATTTATTCTCTAAAGATCAGATCCTACAAATCTTGTTCAAACTGAATTTCCATAGGAGCTTGTTTTGATCAAGAAACAAAAGTACAATCCTAACTTTTTTATTGTGTGTGTCCTAGTCTGCTTAGCAAAGGTGTTGAAAATTTGTTATTTTGTATTTCAAATTTGTCGTCACCTTAAGTATAATAATCTTATTTAAAAAAAATATAGCTCCTGTATACTTGTATGAAAATAGAAAGAACAAAACATATTCTGAAAGAACAATGTAGCAGAAAGTGTTTTAAATTATTATGCAAAGCTCAACTTAAAAATAAATCTCTCTCTCATCACGCATACTTCTGCTCAAGAAATTTATCCTGCCACCTACTTCACCATATGGAATGTTAACAGCATGCTAAGTCACATTGGATGTGTCTGTAAGTATCTGTGATAGGGCTGAACACATGCCAAAGGCAGTGAAGGGGCTGAACCTGTGCATTCGTAGCACCGCTGGTTTGAGAACCACTTCTTTTTGTAATCTGTTTGCTGAAGTACGCCTTCGCACACCTTCTCCAGCATGGTACCCCGATACAAGTATTGTCATGAGGTTCAGACAGCCCTTTCTGCAATCTAAGGTTTGATTTTCCTTTTTGTTGTTCCAAAATATGTGAATGCAATTTTGCTATTTTAAGTACCTTGGAAGAAAACGTTTCCTGCGTGTGTTTGAGATGTTGTTATCTTCCAGCTCATTGATCCTCTAAATTTACAGATGGGGATAAACACAGTTGTAATGGTATAAAGTGATACTATTTCAGCATAGTAAAACTATTCCTATTTAAAAAAAACAACAACAAACAAACCCTTTGCAAACAACAAAAAAGCACAATAATTATTTATAATTGCTGTAACTCGTGTCCGGAACCTCTAGTGGCTGACTACATTCTCTGCTGGCCTGTAGGCAAATATTCCTCTCTGTTCAAAGTATTGGGAGAATAAGAAAATGAAAAAAATGCCATTCCATGCTACATAAAACATTGGTTTTCACTCTTTTTATTAAATACAGTTTGATTTTTTTTCTGCAGAAAATAGTATTTATTATTGACCGCTTCAATAGCCATTGTCAAAAGTTTATCTGCAGGGCCACAGTTCTAGCCTGGGATGTTGGGTGTGATTTGCTCTTTTTATTATGAAAAACATGAAATACTTTGCTAATACAAAGTTTTTACATGCATGAGCCTGGATTTTCTCAATTCCAAAGAATATGACAATTTTTAATCAAAATGTGAGATTTTTGCTATTGCTCTTTTCCTTTTTATTGTCAAGCTGTACTTCTTATATACAGATCAATAATGTAATCCTAAAGCTGCTCTAGATGGTAATATTATAATGTCAGCATATATTTTTGATGTCAATATTTTTCATGTCATGTATGGAAGTTCAATAGTTTCCCATTCTACTGATATCCTTGAATATTTTAACAGAGTAAACAAATCTGTTAAATACTTACTAGTAACAAGTAAAATGATGAAGTGTTACAGATCATTCTTATAAAAGTAAATCATTATCAGTTTCTTCTTTAACAAAACCCTTTAATTTGTGTTCTTAGTCTTTAGTTCAGCTGGGTACATTTGAAAATCTATTGGTGACCAAAGAAGTACAAAGTGAAAAGGAACAAAGTGTATGTGAATCATTAAGAAATATGTTTTGATAACATCAGTAAAACAGACTTCTCATTACAGAAGTGTAACTTCTCTCTGATCTTTCTGCACGTTTTCTGCTTCAGTTAGCAATTTGAACAAAGGTTTGCACTTTTGCAGCAAGTTCACCTTCATAGAATAAACTTTCTTACTGAGTAGCAGAAATGTGTGCATTTAGTTAAAATGGATTTTCCAGAAACATTTGAATGAATGGGGAGATTCTGAGTCAGCTTCTAGCAAAAGGCTTATCTAATGCCCCATGTGAATGCTCAGTGTATTGTTTTGATTAAAGCTTGAATGGAAAACTGCTGATCTGAGGTAGTACATGTTATCCAAGATGTAGACAAAGTCATTTTCAGCCTTGTAAACTGCAAAAGTGTTAGTGGTCAAATAACATAGATTGTGTGCCATTTGGTGGTTGTACAATACAGGTTCGGATTGCTATTCTATGATGATTAGACATAACACCAAGCATATATGAATAATGTTTCTACTAAATTTATCTGCAAATATGCCTTATTTGCAAAGATTGAGTTTAGCAGGAATATCAAGGGATATGTGGGATAAGGAAAATTAGGATTACAGAAACTGTGATCTCTGACTTCTCTGCTGTACACTGTTTTCACTTCTACACTCTCCCAGCATAGACCACTGGTTTAGTTTACTGTAACTTCATGGTGGTTAGGTTTCCTGTAGTTTGCACACTTCCATCTGTTTTATAACCAGCCTAGAGTAGTAAATCCACCAGTCTTGGTTATTATAATGCAAGGCTGATTTCTTTTTTTTTTGGCTTAGGACAGCCCCCAAAATGCACACTTGATAAAAAACAAAATGACTTGGTGATGAAAACACACGGATTCAGTGATGAAAGCACCTTTATTTCAATGGAACTACATTAACGGTAAAAGTAACTGATTTTTTTTAACAAGGATACAGTTGCTGTGAATGTTATTTAATGTTACGCTTCATATGTAAATGCATTTCAAATGTTTTAACCTGCAGATTAAAGGAAATTGAAGCCAGAAACAAGGACAGTTTTTGAAACCATGCACTGCCCAGCTCAGATCTGTCAGGTAATGAAACTGTTCTGTTCTCCTCCTGATGTTCCACAGTTAGAAATGAATGGAAGATATGCAGAGCCAGGGGTGATAAGCATGTTTGGAATAAACAATAGCTCATGGTAGTATTCTTGCTGCTAAGTGCTCTTGTTCAAATGGCCATGTTAAATCAAAACACACTGGTAAATAAAGTACTTGATAACACAACACAATGGATAACTCTCTGCATCAGTTTATTTTTAGCAACCTGGTTTACATTTTATGGTAATCTATTTTTCTTTCCTTTTTTTTTTTTTAATATAATAAGCATTACTTACTTTTTTTTTTTTAAAGTCTTTCAAACAAACAAACAAAAACCTCATTCCCTGATGCAGCTCCAGGAGGATGCATGCTGTTGTCTCTGTACTGCTGTGTAGGAGCACACAGTGCTGTCTCTATGCTCTGCATTGATTGTATTTTCACTGACTGTAACAGAAAACCAGTCAGCTTAAATTGTAAGTTAAATCTCACTTAAGAATCCTTAGGCTTGTTCTGGGTTTTTAAACTCACTATCTGTGATATTGTGGGGTGTGAACAAACTTTTTTTCTGACTTCAGTGCCAGATCCAGAATTTACTGTAAATATGCAAGAATTGGAGATAAATCAGTATTAGAAAGACGAGATCTTTTTAACTAAATTCCGGTCCAGTGGGTTGATGATGCAATTGCACCTTTTAAATTATCTTTAAAGAAGAACATATCTATCTGGAAGAAGGTTTCTTATGAAATTCATTAACAGTGATAGTTCTGCTTTTGTTCCTGATTTTTTTTTTTTTTTTCAAGAATCGAGTCTGCTTGCGTAAATTCTATATGGGTATAGATTATTTTGACTGAATGTTTTTAATATTATTGTGTGTTCATGAGCTTTCACTTCAGCTTGGTACGCAATCACAATGTTTTGTATTTTATTTCAATCTTGGGATGAACAGTACGCTTTAAAAAACAGAATATCTGCTCAGATTTTTAGCAGTAAATGAGTATGTAATTGATAAAATTTTGAACTGTGGGTAGTTCTTAAACAATGTGCAATTATCTTAATACCTGTAAGTAACGTAACTTCACAAACTACAGCAGTTTAATTGGGTGCCTTTGTATATACATGAAACACAAAATATTTGTTAGTCAAGGTCTAGTGAAAATACACAGAAGTGGAATGAAACCCATATAAGGTCAACATGCAAATGCTGGAAGAATCCTAGCTCATACTGTGTGTAACACTTCTGATGTATGGATCAGTTGGCATAACAGACAATTTTGATATAGATATGCACATTTAAAATCAATGTTTGAAATTACTTTTTAATTAAGGTGGGCATTATTTCCCCTAGTTACAAACAATTTTTATTGTTAATTCATGAAGAATAAAACTAGACTTTCATTAGTTTCTCAAGGCTGAGGATTCATTTTGCAATACACAAATTACTTTGGCGTAGTTATCGAGAGATAATGAGGCAGCAGTGAAGCTGATTATGGAATGTCCTGTGGTGTAATCATCTAATACACAATACATATTACTTCGTGTTCATTTCTGCAAAGAAAGTTTGTTGTTTGAATGGTGAGCAGCCTAACAGCCAGTCCATTGCAAATCTTGCATTAGAAGTCTCTAGTTAAACCTCTGTACTGTGCTTAGCATTCTTCCACATTGCTTACAGCTCAAACTTCACAACTAGGACAACTAAAGGGACCATTCTATATGCTATCCAAAGAAGACGACGGCTCTTACCCTATTTAACTACTCTTCACTTTTTCTCTTTCCTCAATTCTATGTGATGATTTGCCTAATGCAGAGAATCTACTCATTACTTACAAGCTATACTGAAACAGATATGATTTCTAACTATTAGAATTGGAGAAAAATGTAAATATTAAAAGCAGACAATTACAAAACAAAGTGAAAAAACCTACATAGAAAATATCTTCTTACTGTATTTTTGAGTAGTTTGTTTAGCTGACTCTGTAATGAGTCTGTGGAAGGACATTTCACTAAAACCCAATGGAAATGTAATGGGTCTAGATGGAAAATTAATCAAGTATGTGGTTTCATACTCACCATTTCCAGTGTTTCTCTTTTTGTAAAGAGAGAGCCAGGACGAACTTAGAGACCACTCTCTCTGGCTTCTGGGGATGTATACACTTCCAAAAGGTTGATTTTTAGTTATTTAAGTGCTGTTTCCAGGATGCATCTCAGCTGTCTCACCAGAATTTCGTATGCCAATAGTGAACTGTATTGCATACGTGCTGGGCACTGTACAGAAAGAAGCAGCTCTACCTACTTCACATTTAGACAAGAGAATTGAGTGGAAAAGCAAAACTCAAGTAACAGAAATGGGAATCTCCGAGTTATCCTGCAAGTCAGCATCAGGAAGTGCAAAGATCTCATGATTTTCACTCTGATATCTCAGGTTTTAGCTCACAACATCCACGATTCTTAATAAAAATGAATGGCTAAATTAAAGAAACACCTTGAAAATACCCATTTGTTTTGAAACCCACCTATTTTTTATTTTTAGTGAAGCTCCTGGCTGTTCCACAGGAACCGAGTCTCTGTGTATCTTTGTAAAACTTGGTGTGTTTGGGACCAGAAAAAAATATTCCAAGCCTGTGAGATGTTTTTCAGTATTAATCAGTGTCCAGTGTCTCAGGACACATTTTCTCAACAAAAATAATTTGATTAATTGCTGTGCAGCCCAATTCTGCTGGTCCCATAAAAAAAATTAAAATCTTTCAGCTGTCTTTACACAGGACCAAATGTGCACACGGACATAGCCCTGTCGAATGTGCTACAAATTCAGGGAAGTCTTTGCCCAGACATTATCTCTTTTAGAATCTGTGAATTTCAAGTTTGGCTTGCTATTACATAAATAAAAATCTCAATGCTTCAGTAAGACTATTAAACCTGCTTTCACCTGCTTTTCTCTTAGCTGGGTTAGCAGAATATACTTGCCCTTACCTATCTGATCTAACTATTGCAAGGAAAATCTGCTTCTCTTCCTTTTCCTTCTTTTTCTTTGGTTTTGAAAATATATGAATTTAAGGGGAGCTTAATTATAATTAAACAATTAAATAATTTTCTTTCTGCATTACAATTATTAAATTCTTAGTTCAACTTCTTCTCTGTGACATGTTCAGTCCCATTCTTGCTTAGATATTATTTTGCCAAGACCGTAGCTTTGGTTCTGATATTACAGATGCCGTCCAAATATCAATTGAAGTGATTGAGACTTTACTTTTTCTCCAGTTGATATCGGGTTGTATTTTAATAGCCCAGTAGGGAATTAGAAAAGTAATTACTTTTATTAAGAAGCTTAATTCAATGAAAAGACCTTTTCGAAGAAGTTAATCTCAATTGACAGCTCATTGTGCCATTAAAAAGCAATACAGGACTAGGGCATCAGCAAATCAAAGTGTTGCTTTCTTGCAAGTCATTTCATAGTCAGTGCTAATGATTTAATTCTTCTTTTGTGAATTATGCAACTTTTTTGGGTTTTTATTCTGTTACATCAGTTCAGCTGGGAAAATGCTTCTAATTGCAGCAGCACTTACTACTACTGTTTCATAGCCTTAACAACTATTCTGAATGCCTTTTAGTAAGAATGTGTCTTTCAAAGTTATTTTTCTTTAGAATTAATATTAAAAACTTCTCATTCAGGTCCATAATTTGGACACAGATGCAATATGAATCATTTTGATGCATTAATATATTTTACAGCTTTTCAGCTCCGTTTATCTCAGGACAAGTAAAATCTCATTGCCTGCTTCCTGAAGACTGTGTATCATCACTTTTCAGGTGTTTTTCTGCACTAGTATCTAATGTCAAATATTACTAAAATCACCTAACCTCCGTATGGGCCTTATAGATATTTAAAACAAAGTATGTTCCAAACCCACTGTTGCCTTTTTTTTTCTAGCTGAGATGGGGTTAATAAGAAAATGGATTGCAGACTGATAGAACATTCTAACTTGGGGAATTTCTCTGTGTTCTTATCTTCAGTTTTTATATATATTTCAAAATTGTCCTTATTTTGCAGCTCGTTAAACAAATTTTCCATTCCTCTGGTGTTTCCAGGATATTTTTCTATTTCTTCTTTGTCATTATTTAGTTTCTTAAAAATATGAGAAGTTAATATGAGTCATTTCATTTGCTTGCGTCCCTCAGCTTTTCCTCTGACCTCTTTATTTAAGGTCGTCTTTCGTTACTCTTTGCATATAGTTCATTGGGTTCATTTTTGTCTAAAAATGAGATTAAAGTCCATTTCTACAATACTAGCTAACAAAGATCTCTCCATTTTTATATATCTAGGATCCCATATATTTAGGATCATCTCTAATGATGAAAAGAAAAAAAAAAACCCACCAACCTTCTTCATGAGTATTCAGTAAAATGGATTAATTCCTTCCAATGTATCATGAATGGTTAATTTAATAACTTCTAATTGATTAGATTTGTGACATCTAATTAAAAACTTTAAAATAGTGTGAAGTGAGGGACTTTGAAACTATAGCTGAGGTCAAATCAAAGCTTAGCATTTCTCTTAAATACAGGACGCCTTTTCTTTAAGGGGGGAAGCTGTTCATACATAATTTATCTTCCAATAAAATTTGCAAATTTGGCTATTGTGGGAGTAGATTTGTCCCTCAGGTTGAGAAAGCAGCTCAGTTATTTGAGAAGTAGCTTTGAGCAATTAATGGTTGTCTTTGCATACAAAAATTGGTTTCCTGCAATATTTCTATTTAAAATGGAAATGTGTCATTGCATGGCCAGCATTGCCACAAGTCCTTAGTAGTACCTTGAAAAAAAACTGTGAAGATCTGTTATTCTCTGGAAGGGCTGTACTGTGACTCTACAATACCTCACTGAATCCTTACAGGGATAGAGTGCTTGTACAGCATCAGCCTCACAAATTCTTCTCTCTATTTCCAATGCTTCCTGCCAGGTATTACCTCTCTAGCATTTCCAGTCTCAAACAGACTTTGCACTGGGTGTGTTGAAAATGGAATACTTATTCTTGTATGGAAATAACCCAAATTCTTCCTGCTTCCTACTGTGTGCATGTGGGTCAGCTGGCGGACTGAACAGAATACATAACAGCTTCACTCGTGCTGAAACCTTTCTCCTAGTCAAGGTACTAAACTGAGTCTCTCTTACTTGCTTGGTCATTGTCTTTCATAAAGTTTATAAGAATTTATCATCCCTGAGATTTCTGCTCTTCTGTTCTTAACTACTTGGTAAATTTAGTTAAAACCAACCACTGTCCTAAAACATTATTGAAAGATAGAGTAGAACCTCTTTTTTTTTTTTTTTTTTTTTTTTTCCAGAAACCTGAACCTGGCTAAAGAAAAGCTAAACCAAAACCCCTCCCTAGTCATAATGTCATAATGTTATTAGATCATGTGCTGACTTTGTAGAAGTTTTGTATTTGAGGAACACATTTTTCTAATTGGTATTTTGTTAGAGAAGACTTCCAGTTTCAGCTAGTCCATAAGTTCCTCTTGGCAGTGTATACTACACCGCATTACTTAATGCTATACAAAAAGCACTGTACTTCCAGAAGTGCTAGAGCAATACTGCTCTTGAATACTTCTTAAAATTATAATATATCAAGACAATCATAGCCTACTTCCTGGTCTTCCCAGGCATCCTACTTCATTTATTTCTCTGTATCTAACTAGAGCACTTTCTTCATTATTCCTGCTTTCTGATTTCTATACCTGCTACTTATTACTGTTGAATTTTATGCTGTGTTTGAATGTTTAGACTGAAATAGATTATGATTCTGATAACGTACAATAACTTAATAGCAAGCAGATACGACTAATAGCTACATCTGTATCCACTCCTGAGGACCACCCGACAAGTGGTTCTCTGTATGGAGCACTTCTGCTCACATCAACATTTAAATTCCCTAGACTCCATATCACCCATGCTTTGTCCACTTTGCATTACAGACAGAAGCTACAGGGTACAAGAGCAAGCCCCTACTGCAGGCCCACAAAAGTGCTTTCTGTGCTTGTTCTGCCTCCTCTGCCTTTTTTTCTGCATTCTACAGTTCTCACAGGGTGAAGTCTCTAGTGAGGAACCCATCAGACTCTTTTCCTCTCTGCCAGTGGCTTCTAGTAGGTGGAACAGGAAGGACAGTAGACTGGCCAAGAGTGTTAAAGCCAACGTAGACAAAATCAACACCTTGCAGACAAAATTCATTACTACATAAGTCTGAAGAGGGAGCATAATAGAGAGACATATACAAATATAAATCAACAACCGCTGCAGTGTCATCAAGGAAAATGGTACAAAGGAGCATGGATGCATTTGTAATAATACTTCGGTTATTTTAAGTTCAGCATTTCCACTAAATCAAATGGGGATAAGTTAATCAAGATGCTGTTATATGTCTTAGTCTTTCTAACGTTAAAAACAGCTTTATGAATAATGAATGTTTCATCAAATATGCTGTCACCTTTGTTAAAAGGAAACTGAAAGCTATTTTTAGCAGCACGGTACCATTTGAATAAGACCTGCATTTACACTCGCCTCTAAAAAAATTTGTCTTGTTACCTCTAAGACGACCATTACAGAATTGAAAAAAAACCCAGAAGCAAGGAAGTTGGACTTTGGCAATTGCAAGTTGCATTTACATTTTCAGAAGGTGATTCAGGTGAGAAGCTGGAGAAGACCCTACCTACATCTTAACCCAGAGCCACATATATCATAACAGCTCTGCTGGCTGCAGCTCTATTTGGAATTATCAAGCAGGATCATAGAATCATGTTGGAAAAGACCTCCAAGATCATCAAGTCCAACCACCTACCCAATATCACCGTGCCTACTAAACCATATCCTGAAGTGTCACATCTACTCATTTTTTAAACACCTCCAGGGATGGGAACTCAACCACCTCCCTGGGCAGCCTAGTCCAATGCCTGAACACTCTTCCAGTAAAGAAATTTTTCCTAATATCTAATCTGAACCTCCCTTGGCGCAACTTGAGGCCATTGCCTCTTGTTCTGTCGCTAGTTACTTGGGAGAAGAGACCAACACCTGCCTCACTACACCCTCCTTTCAGGTAGTTGTAGAGAGCATAAGGTCCTCCTTCAGCCTCCTCTTCTCCAGACTAAAAAGGCGCAGCTCACTCAGCCGCTCCTCATAAGACTTGTTCTCTAGACCCCTCATCAGCCTCGTTGCTCTTCTCTGGACATGCTCCAGCACCTCAATGTCTTTCTTGTAGTGAGGGGCCCAAAACTGAACACACCACTCGAGATGCGGCCTCACCAGTGTGGAGTACAGGGGCACAATCACCTCTCTACTCCTGCTGGCCACATTATTCCTGATACAAGCCAGGATGCCGTTGGCCTTCTTGGCCACCTGGGCACACTGCTGGCTCATGTTCAGCTGGCTGTCGACCAACACCCCAAGGTCCTTTTCTGCCGGGCAGCTTTCCAGCCACTCCTCCTCAAGCCTGTAGCGTTGCATGGGGTTGTTGTGACCCAAGTGCAGGACCTGATATTTGGCCATGTTGTAACAGTTGGCCTCGGCCCATCGATCCAGCCTGTCCAGATCCCTCTGCAGAGCCTTCCTACCCTCAAGCAGATCAACACTCCCGCCCAACTTGGTGTCATCTGCAAACTTACTGAAGGAGCACTCAATCCCCTCATGCAGACCATTGATAAAGATGTTAAACAAGACTGGACCCCAAACTGAGCCCTGGGGAACGCCACTCATGACCGGCCGCCAGCTGGATTTAACTTCATTCACCACCACTCATATGCTCAGCCATTCAGCCAGTTCTTTATCCAGCAGAGAGTACACCCATCCAAACCATGGGCAGCTAGTTTCTCCAGGAGGATGCTGTGGGGAGCAGTGTCAAAGGCCTTACTAAAGTCCAGGTAGATGACATCCACAGCCTTTCCCTCTTCCACTAGGTGGGTCACCTGGTCATAGAAGGCGATCAGGTTGGTCAAGCAGGACCTGCCTTTCATGAGGCCATGCTGGCTGGGCCTGATCCTCTGATTGTCCTTGACATGCCCAGTGAGTGTACTCAGGATGAATTGCTCCATAATCTTACCTGGCACTGAGGTCAGGGTGACAGACCTGTAGTTCCCAGGATCCTCCTTCCGGCCCTTCCTGTAGATGGGTGTTATGTTAGCTATCCTCCAGTCATCTGGGACGTCCCCTGTTAGCCAGGGCTGCTGATTGATGATGGAGAGTGGCTTGTCCAGCTCCTCTGCCAGTTCCCTCAGCACTCTTGGGTGGGTCCTATCCAGACCCATAGATTTGTAAGTGTCCAGGTGGCATAGCAGGTTATTAACTGCTTCCTCCTGGATTATGGGAGGCTTGTTCCACACTCCTTCCCTATCTTCCAGCACTGGAGGCTGACTACCCTGGAAATGATAACTCCCTTTCCTCTCCACCAGGTCTGCTTTCCCCAGTCTCTATGTCAAGTGAAGCATTCTACAGAAGGATCAGGGGCCAATCAGTAAACAGCAAAAGTGGTGGATAAAGTCTGAAATTCCCACTCACGAGTGCTAAAATACTGTACCAAGAATAACAGTATGCAGGTGGATGGCTGTTCATACATATGCAAATGTACAATATCAAGGAGTTAAGTTTCCAGACGACAAGCCTCAATATATAACTGGTAGAAATGAGCAAAATTTTCAGCATCAGGACTGCGTTTTTGTTCTGAGATGGGTTGTGCATGTTTATTCATATTAGCAGACAGGCAGCAGCAATTCCATTCAAGACAGAGACAACAGTCTTGAAAATAAGAGCTCATCAAGCATTTGTTACACATTGAAACACTCAGCATTGCAAAGATATTAAAACTAAAATGTAATAAAAATTACTAAAGTAATTACAGAAAATGGAGGAAGCATTATATTAGGTGGTATACTCAAAATCTGACTATACAATAATTAGCCTAAAAAGTGTAATTGAGATTTGCATTGAGGCAGTAGCAAATGCATGTATTGTATTTGTTGTTTGGTTACGTGATTTTGGTTTAATTTAGCTTTTAGAAGCAAACATTTCCTTTGCCACATGGCTATAAGGTTGGAATTTATGTAAGCTGGATGAATATACACAGTCCCATGGACTCAGTTTATATTAGAGACCAAACAAGATTTGGTACTCTGTTGTTCTGGCCACTGTGTAAGTATTCACATCAGAGAAACTCATTGCTCTAGATAATTACAATCTAGAGAAATAAAACATATATAAGGAGACAAAAGGCTTGCTCTAAAAATAGTATGAATGATTGATTAGATGATCTAGGCAAACATTTAGAATCTAATTCCATGTATGTGTTTCTTGCATCTTACTGCTTAATGCCAAATTCAGTATGTCTCTTTTTCTTTAATACTTCTTACAAACCTAGGGTTGCATATGTTCATATATCCAAAATGGCGCTGGGCTTCATAGCTGAGGCATCACGGCCGTTCACGCAAAAGTTGAACTAGAGACAAAAGCAGATTTCTACCATAGTCCTTTGAACAGCTTTATCTGATAAACCTTTCAGAGCATATCCAACAGGTATTCACATCATCTTCAAAAACGTCACCATTTCTTTTTGAAACTTGTCAGAAGAATGAGAAAGTGACAACATAAAAAATAGAAGAACTTATTTCAAACCTTTTCCAAAGGGGTTCAAAGCCTCCGCCTCCCCCCACGCCAGAATTTTAAGATTCAGTCTGGTCTTGACAGGATCTCTGTCACTTATTTTGAGTTCAAGAACAAAAATTTTTTTGTATCAAAATTCAGTTCAAAACCTGGCTTTATAGAACCCCTAGGCGTGCAAGCATCCTAACTCCCTGAAGAAACAGAAAATAGAATCAAGTTCTTGGTCCTTCTGGAGGAATACCAGTACCTTACTATTCCTGGAGTTTTGGTCCATTACATCTTTTCTGTGTTGGTTGGTGTTCACAGGCAGTGAAAGTGAATAATTATCCTCCTTGAGGTAGGATTTGCACATTTGTGTCCCTTCAGGAAGAGAAGTCTGACCTGGGGCACTCATATCATGTACTTCAACCACTGGGCAACCCTAGGCAACCTGCTTCTGGTGACACTGTTTGAGCCAGGAGGGTTGGACCAGATGACATCCAGAGGTTCCTTCCAACCTCAACCATTCTGAGATTCTGCTAGATTTTTGGGACATTACCTCTTTGTTCTCTGGCTGTATTTTGGAGTGAATGCAATCAATTCCCCTGTGGTTTGTACAGACCTTGATTGTGTGTTTACAGTCAGAATGATTGAAACACAGCTATTATATTTAGTGTCCTGAAGGGGACATGAAAGAAATATCCCACTGGAGGGTTAAGCATTGATCTGGTAAGTACTAACCAAAATAAGGAAGTTGTGGACGTCTTTAAAAGTAGAACTTCAGTTACCCAGGGAAATTGGGAATTTGTTTTTTCTGACTGAATACTTGAGGTTTGTGGTGTTAAGGGAGGATTTTAAAAATTGCAGTCTTAAATTAGAGTGCTGGTTTTATGTGAATGGATCCTAGATGTCAAAGTCAAGTAATGGACCAACAGCAGCACTGGACTACACAACACAACCATCTAAGCATGCCACTCAGTGCTTTATTCACAGGATCCTGCTGCTCTCAGAAACCACTTCCTTTATTTTCATCCTATTTATATCGTGTACATCTTTCCGGATTTGAACCCTCTATCTTGCTTTTTAGTTCCATTCACTTTCAGTTATAATAATATACACATTTCTTGAATATGTAATGTAGTAGTACCCATAACCTTAAGTCTTGATGCTGATTGTGTTGTTATTAATTGTTCTCTGCAGTCAGGTATACTGAAGTTAGTATGCTTTGATACACATCTCTAGCATACTAACGTTGCATATCTCCTTCTCTTTATTGCTTTTCCAAAAAATTTATCTCCTGAACATGTTTAACGAAAATGCAAATGAAGTAGGTCTAATTAGTTAGTTAGATCTAATTAGTTAAGAAATGCAGGTTTGAAATTCCTTTAGTTCACTTGATTGTTTTATGAAAAGTTATACTCAAATATAGTGAGTGACAGGATTATGTGCAGGTTTTGATTTCAGCTATAATTTCTTACAACTTTTTTTCATTTTCCAATGCTCTCTTTTAATAGGGTGTTTTTTCAAATTAAGAAAAATTTTAATACCTTTAGCTCTCTCTATATTTCTTTTCCTCTCTGTTCTTTACATTGTGCTGCACCAACCAGGAAAAGGTTGCCATGTTCTTTTATGGTTTACCCTGAGTTTATTTTTATGGTAATTCCTAGATTAAATTCACCCTATGAATCCTTCCTCTGTTTGTCTCTGTTATGGATGTTAGTTCTTCAGTCAACTGTTGTCCTTCCTCCTTGTCTTTGTAAGCCCTGCACCTTTTTTCTCTGTCATAAGCCACTTTATACTAATATATGTTTAATAATAATCTGTAAATGTTCCATACTGCATCTGTAGTACCTTCTGTTCTATGCTACCTCTGTCAACTCATAAATAAAGTAAAAAGTAGCAGTTTTCAGTTCTGTTCTGTTTTGTTCCTCTCATCAGAAAGGGAAGATGATTCTTACAAATTTCTTCTGTGTATTTATTTTTCAAGATGTGACACTCTACTGCTGCCCCTTCATTGATGTACCTGCAGGAAGCACACATGTAGGCATGATATTAAACATAAGCAACACGAGCAAAGCAAAATTTAGGGAAAATTTGTAAAACAGAGGAAGAAAGACCACAAACCAATAATCCCTCAATATGTCTTTCATTTTGTATTTTAGTAACAGGAATGATCTTTGCACAAGGTGCACACAGTGAACTAAAAGCATCTAAATTTAATAATGTAGGCCATCAGGTTTTTTTAATGATTACCATCCAAAAGATAATACATTACACTTGGATTGCCGTTAAATTAAGTTTAAAATAAAACAAAAAACCTTCTTATAACAAATTTAGCCTGCAGAAGAGAAGGCTGAGAGGGGACCTTATAAATGCCTATAAATATCTTAAGGGTGGGTGTCAAGAGGATGGGGCCAGACTCTTCTCAGTGGTGCCCAGCAACAGGACAAGGGGCAACGGGCACAAACTGAAGCAGAGGAAGTTCCAGCTGAACACGAGGAAGAACTTCTTCCCTCTGAGGGTGACGGAGCACTGGAACAGGCTGCCCAGGGAGGCTGTGGAGTCTCCTTCTCTGGAGATATTCAAGACCCGCCTGGACAAGGTCCTGCGCAGCCTGCTGTAGGTGACCCTGCTTTGGCAGGGGGCTTGGACTAGATGATCCACAGAGGTCCCATCCAACCCCTACCATTCTGTGATTCCATGAAATTACATTGGTTGTTGAAAAATAGAGATTCTGCAATATGTGTTAAGATTCAACAAACGTTTAGGGACATGTAGTATCTTTTCACACAGCTGAGACAGTTCAGTAAACATACAGATGGTAATTAATGTATTAAAACCATCTTTTAAAATATAAAGCCATATTTGATATACTTCATATAAATATATCTCTTTTTGTAATATCTGCTAGCCATATGTTTCTTTTTTATATCCTGAATATATATAGTGAAATGTGGTGAAAAAATGATGCTTGTCATTGCTAGAATGTTGCATCAAGAAATACATAATAAATGCATTTTGCTCCTAACCTCCTGCCCACTCCAGTACTAAAGAATTTGTATATTGCCTTATGGTCTTTATATTACAGAGTTGCAGAATGAGTGAGCTATCAGACATCTGCTTCTTAGGTAATCTTTAACCAAATAGTGTCTTCTCAGACTGAACAAACATTTCTCATTTAGTATGACTAAGCACTCATTCCTGCATCCAGTTGAAACCTATTGTACCTTTCATGCAGACTTTATCAGCTTGTCAACCGATTGCCTGCTGATAACTCTGAAAATCTTCCCACTGAGTAAGGTAAAGATGAGTGTAAGTCGTAAAGAAAAAAATAGTTTTAAACTCACTGAAAGGTGCACTACTACAATGCATTTGTCTTTACTTCTTTTATACTTGTCATTCTTTCCCCTAAAATACTTGAGGTAATACTATAAAATCGGAGTATAGACAAATCCATTAGTAATCCAAGCACTGTTACAGTCATACGACAATCTGTACAACCACTGGCTCATCTAGGCTTGTCCAGCCTGGCAAAGGGAAGGCTTTGGGGACACCTAACAGTAGCCTGCAAATACCCACGAGGAGTCTACCAAGAAGGCAGACACGTGCTTTTCATATTTACGTATGTTGGGAAGGAAAGAGGTGATGGGCATAAGCTGAAATGAGAGGTTCAGACTAGATAGAAAACTTCTTCACCAAGAGGACAGTCCAGCACTGGATCAGGCTGCCCACAGAGGTTATGCTGTCTTTGTCTTTTGAGGGTTTGAAGATCCAACTGAATAAAGCCCCTTGGTCTGATCTCATATTTGATGCTTGCTAGAGACAGCCTGAGAGCTTTTTCAGCCAGAATTATCCTATGATCCAGTATTCAATGTGTGATCTATGAAGCACTGATTAGAGGGAGATAACAACACTGCTTGAGCTACCAGCTGTGCTTCTGTGCATACAGCCCAGGACAGTGTTCGCTTGCTTTGCTGCCAGGGCTCCCTGCAGGCTCTTGCTCAGCTTGCTGTCTGCCAAAATCCTCAGGGCTTTTTCAACAGAGTTGCTCCCCAGCCAGGCAATGCCTAGCCTGGCCCCACTGACTGCAGGGTTTTTTCTTCCCCAGTGCAGGGCTTTTCATTTGTCCTCTTCAAATTTTATAAGGTTGCTGTCCGTCCATTCCTCCAGCATGTCTAGGTCCCTCCGGATGGCCGTCCTGCCCTTGAGCATGTCAGTTAGTCCTCCCAGTTTGTCTGTCTCACCTGCAGACTTGAAGAATGTGTACTCCTTTGTGTCCTCCAGGTCACTGATAAAGATGTAATGACAGATCCTTTGTCCTTAAAGATATAAGGACGGATCCCTGGGTAATGCCGCTTGCTATCAGCATCTAGATAGAGTATAGCCCACTAATCGCTACCTTCTGAGCCCACCCACCCATACAACTAATCACTCATCTAGTTTCCACCTATCCAGCCTGTAACGTCCCAACTTGGACAGAAGAATGTTGTGGGAGAAAGTGCAGAAAGCCTTGCAAAAGCCAGGGTAAGTACTACCCACTGTTCTCCTCTCATCCATATGCTCAGTCAGTTTATCGCAGAGGACAGTCGGATGGATCAGGCTAGGTTTACCCTTGGTTGGTCCAACTCACCCTGTTGTCCTTCATGTGCCTCAAAATGTATTCGATGAGAACGCACCCCAGGATTCTCCCAGAGCCAGAAGTGAGACTGACTGACCTGTAGCAGCTAGGGAATCAAGCAAATAAACCTGTATATCGGTGTTAACCCAACAGATGTGAATTTAAATGTTTTCAGTATTCTATCTTGATTGCACTAATGAAAGAATAACTAAAGAATATCTGGTGTACTGGGTAACAAGCTCACAAACAGTAGTTCAGCTGATTAATGTAATTTCCTCAGGTTTGCCAACAGTCCTTGATTTCCTCAAGCACAAATATTTGCTCCATTGCATATTTTCCCTTTAGCTACCACAGAATTTTTTTTATATATATAGAATATCAGTAATGTGAGTGGTAGCAGACCTGCAAATGCTTCTGGGTATTTGACAAGATTTTTTTCCCTTTTGAACTGTGCACTAAACTATGCTACTCTATGTATCAAGTATACTGTATGTACTATTCTATGCTATATCTTTATGACTACAATAATTAACGTAAAGTGGTGTAAGGATGATCTACCAAAGATCTTATTTCTGACAAAAATGGTTCAATTGCTCTTTGTATCCCTGTTACTGATTGCCTGTGAATTTGGTATTTCTGGGAGGGAGCAGTATAATCCTATTGTATATTGACATGTCCTGATGGAAGTACACAATGTATAGAATTACTGTGTGAAAGATGTTTTTTCACCACACTCAATTTCCTTCACTAAAACCCTCATAAAGTGTAAGAATGGCCTAAGTTAGATGAATTAAATTTTTTAAAGATTCCTTTTTTTCTTCTTGAAATTTGGTGTACTATATTTCCTTCTGATAACCATATATTCTGAAAGAGATTTTCTTTATATGTAGCTTGCTGTTATCTCAGATGAAGTCACATGAGGTTAGACTGGTTTTGCATAGTTCACACCTGTGCCTTTCTAAAGTCACGTGGCCACTGAAGTCAGATTCGGAAGACCGAACCCGGTTTCTCCCAAAAGTACTAACACACAATAACTGCAGATGACTGATATTGTTGAAACTTCTCAGTAGCAAATAAAAAATATTGGGGACTGAGAATTGTTTTTGCTGTTAAGGTTCTTGAGTTTGGTGCTTTTTTATTCCACAAATCATAAGGGCGGTTGCACTAAGTGATCTCCAGAAGTTCCTTTCCAACAACTACCATTCTGCGATCCTGTGATATCAAAATTCAGGGCCTCAAATTCATAATAAAGGCTTATTAAATGAGCAACCTAAAGTCATGCTTAGCAACACAGTTTTTTTAGATATCCAAACACAGATTTCAGGATATAGTATAATAAATTTAATATTTAGAATTCTGGCTGTGGATTCTAGACATCTGTTCTTTTCTTTCCCGTGAGGGAGTGAGCTGTTAAGAGACAAACTTTCTGCATATTTTAATCTTTTTGTGGTAGAAGCTTGATTAAAGGAGGAGAGGACAGAAGCATACACAGTTTGGACAGCATACTGATTCTGGAACAGGACGCAGCTTTGTGCTGAAACCAGAACAACGCTGCTTACGTGAATGTGCTACTACCAAACACTGCCACCGAGCTCTGTGCTGAGAAAGCTCTTAGCCGTCAGCCGTATTTCATCTGTTTCCCATCCCTGACCTACTCTCAAAACTACAACCATGTTTCTCAGGCTAGACATGCAGATAGTAATCTCTCTTAGTATTTTCCAGTGGGAAAAAAAAATCTTAATGTTAGTGTCCCTTTCGTTTGACATCTTTCACATTGATCTTCCACAGCTCAGCTGCACTGAGCTGGCTTTGGCCTGTGTAATGGGTGCTGCTTTTCTAAGGCAAATCAAGTGTTTAATGAATGGGCTAATTTTATGACCTGTGTCACAAGACCTCCAAATTTAACTTTGAAGTTTCAAAGCTATAAATGTCAATGGAGTTGTCATTCCACACTGCACAGGAGCTTGTTGCACTTCTTCCATTTCAGCGGGAACTGAAGTTGGACACCGTTCCAATATGCAGGAGAAGAGAACGTTAAAGGCCCAACTTAAGCGAGTATATGGAAGTTACGCACAGCACTAAAACATGGTTGTCACTGTGAACATAATTTTACCTAGTAATTTTCACTTTAATATGACCTTATGTAACCAAGAGTGCTTGAAACCAATTTTGAGGGCAATATGGTCATCCAAAACCAGACCTCCCTCCCCCAAACCCCTAGATAAAGTATTTTATTGTGGGGCCAAAAATTTTTTTTGTTGTACTGGAATGATTTATCGCAACTAAGTAACTACTTACTGTGCTTCATTGTTTTGATCCATATTTAGTAACTTGAGGCTCAAATACACCGGGACTGAACACCTTCCCTAGGAGAAAAACAATCTTTTGAAATCAGTGTTTTAAAGGGAAAGCGACGTTTTAAACATGCAAGACTAAAGACAAGTACTCATCATGTGCTACTATGAAGCTGCTATTTGGAAAGATATTTATAAGGTTGACTATTTGATCTGAATTTAAAGGCTAATGTGTGTGACACTACACTTCCTAGAACACATTTTTCCGAAGATACAGAGAATTTTGTGTTTATCTCGCTTTTGTGTGCATATGAAAAGAGATGAATGGATTTTTTTAATAGATAGTGAGCTTATTAAGCATAATCAAAACTTTATTAACTGAAATTGTAGTTGTGAATGCCGTTATATCACTTTGTGTATGGTATAAATATGTATTTATTGCATTATATAACATAAAAATACATTTTACTTGTACACCTGAAGCTCATCTATACATTCAAACTCTTCTGTTGAACAAAAAGCTGGAGCGTTACCGAGTTCTGGAAATTTACTAATTCCAAGCAGTTAAATGCCTTTTATGCAGTTGTGTAGAAGGCAATTTATGGACAGTAGGTACCATATAGACTGAAAAAGCCACTTACTGTACGCTAGGTGAATTCAGGAGTTCTCGTTTAGGAAAACAAAGATCTTTATAAGCAAAATCGGGCTGCCAGGTTTCACATGTTTACTGAAATAGAGAGTTTCAAAAATTTCTAGCACTTGTGTGTCATGTGAAAATTAAACACTTTAAGATTTCAGAGAGGAAGAATGGATGCAGCTACAAAATAAACAAAAAATCTCGGTAAAACATTCTGTGTTTTCATATTTTTATGGTTCTACTATTCTGTAAAATTACTAGCAGTATGCTAAATTCCATCTAGATTGCCTGAAACACTCTTCAAAGCTGAAGTCTTTTTAGCGCCATATGCCAACAAAGTGAGTTTGGACAGGGATTAGCGGCCATTGCAGCTAACCAAACCGCCAGGATCCCAGCGGGCGTCCTGAGGCTCCTCTGGGAATGGCACCCAAGATGGGGTGAAGACGGAAGTCTGGCGGTGTTTGCACCGCTGACGACTCTGCCAGCCTTTCCCAGGGTTATTTTTTGGCAAGGGCGAACTGCCACCAAACACCCCGCGCCCCGCCACTGAAAGTTTGACCAGCTGCCTTGCTCTGTGGCTTGGTAAGCGGGAGGCCCTGCCATCAAGACACGAATTTTCACGCCATTGCTCCTCCGTTTCCTCTTTTTTTCTTTCCCGAGTAGCTCTGCAGATCGCCACGGGCCCGGGCTCCGCGGTCGGTGCCGACAGATCCCCCGACCCGTGGTGTGGGAGAGCGGGGGGAACGGGGCACCGTTCGCGCCGCGACATCCGTGACGGTCCCTCGGCAGCGACGGCTGAGCGGAGGCTGCCGAGCCGGGCTGCTCCTGGCCGCCGCTGAGGCGGCTCCTGAGCGCGGAGCCGGTCACCGGGCCGGCCTCGCCGGGGGACAGCGGCCGCCGCGGACCGGCCGGAGCGGCGGCGGCGAGGGAGCGGCCTCCCCCGGCCCGGCGACAGCGAATCTGCGCGGGGGAGCCGCTCCGCCGCCCCCGCCGCCCCGCGGCAGCGCGCTCGGCCCGCGCGCCAGGTACGCGAGGGCGGGCGCCGCGCAGGTGCGCAGGTGCGCAGGGCGGCCCGCGCGCAGCCCCTCCGCGCCCCCGCGGCTGCGCGGGCGCTGTCGCGGCCCCGCCGCCTCGTAAGGAGCGGGAAGGCGGCAGCCGCGTAAACTTTGGGTAAGTGTTGCGCGGGTGCGGGGACACCGTCTCTGGGCGCCGGGGGGCGGGCGGAGCGGTGCGGTGCGCGGGTCTTGCGGCACCGCCGCGGAGTCGGCGGGCGGTGGATGCAGGCGCCGGACAACAGGTACCGCAGCTGCGCGGGGGGCGGGAGGGGCTGCGTGCGGGAGCGCCTGCCTGCCTGCCTGCGTGAGAGCGTGTGTGCCGCCTGCGCCCTCCCCCGCCGCCCGGCCGGAGGGGGGTGGGCGGTGTGCTGGCCCGCAGCCCCTTAAATGCGCGCGGCCCGGCGGTGGCCGCCTGCTCGGGGAGGAAGGCGGCTGCCGCGATCCGCGCTGCGCCGGGGCGGGGAGCGGGGCGGCGGGCGGCGGTGGCCCCGCGGGGCCGGGCGCGCTAGGCTGCGGCAGCCGGCGGCGGGGCGGGGGGGGGGACGGCTGGCGGCGGCGCTGGCGGTCGCCCGCCCGGCTGGATGGCCGGTTCCCGCGGCCGCGCAGGGCGCCGGGCTCGTTCGCATCCCCGGGCCGTGCGCTCCTTCCTCCCGCATCGCACTGCAGTAAGTTCGCGAGTCGCTGGGCGGCCGAACCGGTCGCGGTGGCGGAGCCGGGGCGGGGGGGGGGGTGGCCGTGTGCGTACGGGTGCGCGTACGGACGTGGCGGAGGGGCTGGCGGAAAGTTGCGGTAGCCGTGCCGTGCCGTGCCGAATTTGTCACGACTCGTGGCTTTGGTTTCTCGTTAGCGCCTCGCAGACCTGGAGCGGTTCGCTCGACCCCGGTCGGTGTCGCGGGGCTGGCTGGGTTGTCCGCGGTGCCCGGGTGCGGAGCGGGGAGCTGCTGAAGCCCGCAGCGCGGGGGCGAGCGCGGCTAGTGCGCGAAACCAGAGGTGCGGCGGCGAACTCGCCCTGCGAAGGGCGGTCTGCTGAAACTTGAGGGTGATGATGTGACAGGCTGGCTGTCCAAGGGTCTTCTCAAGGGAGAATTAAAAATCCTGTACTAACTGACAGAACTTTTGGGTGTCTGAAGTCGATTTAGACACAGCTCAATCTTATTTTATGTGGTCCAGCGTTGTTCGGGTTCATTTTGTTGAAAAGAGTTTTGTTTGTCGGGAGTGCATGTAATCACATTTTTCATTGCGAGTATCTTGTTTTGGAAATGCATGAAAGGTTTTCTCGGAAGATTACTGTATCGTAAGTATTTTTTTCCCTAGCTAAACAAGCAGATTATAGGGTATCAGTTAATTCTTCTTTCCATTTGACTGCTTTTCCACAAAGATAGTGAGAACTTTGTTGATTTCCAAAAGCAGTTTTATCTGGTTGAGGTAACTTTAGAAAGCAGATGGAATAAGCTTTTAAAATCCATGTCGTAAAGTAAGAAAGAGAATGCAGCAGGATGGGCAAAATCAGTGATTCTTGGAGGAGCAATAGTCTTTTCTTAAAAGAAGCCACTAAACATTTCTTCTTCTCCCATTTAGGTCAAACGACCTAATGTAGCAAGGTAATAGTTTTTGTTCTTTGTGCTTGAGTGGTATAATGCTTCCACATATATTGAAACGTCATTATACGTTTTAAAAAAATCCATACCAAGTACGTACATTGCATTCCCAAATGACAGATCTTGTGCTGTGCTTTATGGATAAAATTACAGGGAAGAAGTTCTTTGTTTCTCCCCAAAGTGATGATCCAATATTGCTCAGAGCCTGGAATGCCTGTCTGGTGCGGGATGAAAACAAGCATAAAGCAAAGTGGGGCATCACAAAGCAATGCTTTCCTCCTGGGGCCTGTGTCGTCCCTTGTGCATTTGTCAAGGTGGAAGGACTTTGTTGTTCATCATGGCAGGGAAGTCCTGAAACAGTTACTCAACAGTTTGAAATGTGTGTGGAGTGAGAAATTTTATGCTATGAATTTGAAATATTTGGGGCCCGTATCTGTTGATCTTAATTTAGATGCCTGCAGACAACTGAAGTTGCTGCTCTCAAGCAGGTTTAGGAAAAACCCCCACTTTGTTTAGAAAGAAGAAATATGTATGAATTGTTACTTACAAATTGAAGTCATCTTTTGTATACGCCTATAGGTGTCTCAAAATAAAACAAAGAACAGTGCTCAGTAGTAATATGTAGATGAACAGATAAGTTATTTTCGATGAGTTTATGCAGTTTGTGAGTAACAAAGCTAGTGTCTGTTTTGAAGAACACTAAACATCAGGTTTTTATTTTTAAGGAGATTCTGCACCATATCTGCTCTGAAACAAAATGTCATTCAGGTGACACTTTATGGGACAGTTCTAGGTACCTCTTGCCAACAGAATGAAATCACTGGAATAGGAACGACGAGAATGATGAGAGGGTTGTAGGAAACCTGCTAGAGCAGCATTTTGATAAAGCAGGGCGTAAGTAAATTTGAGAGTAAAGGTAGTAACGGGTCAACACTGGAAAACTTCAGTGGACTGGGTGGCTGGATTGGACTTCTTTTGCTGTGTGCTTGTGTGACAGCAGCACTGAGTTCTTGTGAATGGCACCTATAGAATGAAAGACAATGGGTTTAAGTTATGTTTTATAATTCAATTAATAAATATTAACAGCATACGTAGATGATACGTAGTGTTTCATTCTCACTGAGTTGTTACGACCTTAGAATCCTTGTTACGAATTAGATCATTGGTAAGTTACACCTTCAGCACACAGTTTTAACAGGTCTTTCTAAAGTCTCTGTTATTTCTGATGTTGCCCGGGTTAAAGTTAACTTGGTTGTAAAGAGTACTTTATGTGATGTTGTCTGTATTCATAGCATATCTTCTCATCTTTTGTCACGGTGAGAGTTGTGGACAAAACGTTCCCATCTGTATCTAGAATTATAAAAGAGTGACAACCGTCCTAAGGGAGAGGAAAACAGAACAGGTCTTGTTTTGTAGTTTAGTGTGCAGGAGCAAAAGAAATTCAGCCAGACTTTACCTGGAAAGGAGAAGGCGCTCTGGAAAGATACCTATGTTTATGTTAAAGTTGTGGTGTGAAATCTGGGAGACATCAAGAGAGTGCATGAAGGACAGGATGCTGACCTCCTGAATCATTAGTTTTGGATTCCAGCTCCCCACTTCTTGTCCCTATCAAGTGAAGCTTGCAACCTATTTCAGGAGTTGCAAATTGAGCTTTGCACTACTGGCTCAAACAAAAAATAAATCAATAAAATGTACTGGGCCTTACTCTGGATAGCATTCACAATTTTTTTTTTTATACCTGCGTGGAATGAGTTCTGAGCCTGATTCTGTAGGAATTCCAGCATTTCGCAGACAGTTTAATGAATAGGAGATGATATAAAAGGTTAAAAAAAATTCTTTCTGTGAGAAGAATTCCCCATAAAAGATCTGCTGACCTTCAGTCATGAGTTTCTTCAGTCAGAGAGCTCTCGTCCATTGTTTCCTGCGGCACTTACAAAATAATTAGTAACAGTAATAGTAGACTTAGGACAATTACTTGTCCATAATTGTAGTTTTTCATAACAGTATTTTATTAATAGTTTTCTCTTTGGGGACTAGCTTTATAGCTGAACCAGCAAATTCACAGTACTGGAGGAAAGCTTAAGAAGTGACATGCCGGGTCTTGCTGAAAAGAATGAGATGTTTGTAGTTATTTTTGATACCTTGTCTACAAGAGTGGAAAAAGTTATAAATTTGGGGTTTGAAATTGGTATCATTAGTTTATCAACCTGACCTAGTTTCCATTACACTAATGATGCTCTTACTATGGGTAGAAATGATCTGAGGCAGGCAAGGTATTTAGGCCAATTTAGGAAGTCGAGAAGTAAATATTTATTTATTTATTTGAAATCGGGATGAGTAACTGTCCCCACACACCCAGTAAAACAGCTTTATGCAATCTAGAACACATTTTCCTTTTTTGTTTCTGAAGAAAATAGAAGATTTCTCTGAATAATGTTTACAGCAGCTTAGCCCCGAGGGGCTATAGTCTTGTTTAGTTAGTTTGCCACAAGTTTAAAAGCTTAACAAATGTAAGTATTTGGAGGCTGTTTAATTATTTCTTGTCCAACCTTTTAATACCAGTTTGGAATGTAAATGTACAACTCTGACACTATTGTGTTGCCCTAAACTAGTTTTAAAAAAATAAATAAAACAAAGAAGGGCAAACTTGCAAACACACTCGTCAGTTCAGTGTTCCTAATTGGACTTCTAATTGCTGGGACAGATGAACTTTTTATTTTTAGGTTATGTTTGTTACTTACTGTAATAAACCATTAATAAAATGACCTTCAGATACTTATTTCTTGTCTGTTAATGATTTTAATTTTCAGGAATGGACCTTTTATATATGCTTGTAGAATGTTTTGTTAATACAAAGGCCATGAATTATTCATTAACCTTTTTTTTTAGTTTGATATTCAGCCACATTTTGATTACTTGGTTTAGAATTGTGATTTTTTTCATTATGGTCAGTGGGATGTCTAGTGCTCAGTACCAGTGATTAGTAGCTGACTCTCTGGTCCTTACAGGAGGAAGAATCCCAACAGATACATAATGCAGTTTTCACAAAAGTTTGTTGTGCTTGTGTTCATTAAGCTCTTTGAGTCTTCTGCTGTGAAATGATGTTTCGGTTCCCGTTTGAGTTGTCTTGTGGGACATTATGAAGGATTCCAGTGTAGTGGTGGTTTATTCAGGGAACATTGAGAACTCGTGGATAATGGAAACTTCATCTTTTTTTTCCTTTGTCTTCTAAAACATGTTGCATAAAGGAAAAGCAACTACTCAAACTTATTCTGTTTGGTCTACATGTGTCTCCAGGTGGATGCTTCTGATGCTTACACTGGCTCAAGTTTGGAAATTATCTGGTATCAATACTGAACACTGTTGAAGTACATGTGACTTTTTCATGCAGTTACATATTTGTATGTTTGTAGTCCTAGATGGCTGACAAGCTAAATTTAAGCCAACGTTAGAAATGGCAAATAGTAAGGCAGCTGTATCAGCCCAGGAAAGAATCGTGGATGATGTGAAATCAGCAGGCTTTCCTGTCTTGCCTTCTGAAAGGAAAAAAAGTGGTGTCTTGTAAATCTGGTATGTAGAGGCTGTGGCCCAGACAGAAGCCGTATGAACTACCGCATCCCAAGAATCAAGTCTGCTGCTTTTTTTTTCCCCTGGAATCTTTTGCCTCTTAAATTGTGGATTTTCTCATGTTTCCTGCATGAATGGTTGCATTCATAAACTGCATGGGAGGTAAATTAGGGTAAGGCCAAAAAGAAATTTTTAAGAAATGAGGAAAGAAAAAAGAAAAAAAAAAGTAAAAAAGGGAGGATAATAGCATTAATAGCCAAAAGAATTGATACTGAACTAGATGAAAACACCCCAATATGTGATTACAGACAGGTGTAAATTAAGCATGCAAAGGGGAATTTAATGGTTGCTGTTACTTTTTCGTTTTTTTTTCCCCAAGTTTAGTCTTCAAAGAAAATATTTTTCTAAAATTTAAGAGAATTTAAGTTAGTGAATTCTATGAAAAGGTTTTAGGATTAGAAATGTAAAACTTGGATGAAGCTCTTTTATATAGCCAGGATGCTGCTTCCTTTTACCTGTAGAATTTTTTTACTCAAGATTTTTACTTTGGTTATTTCTTCATAGTTTGTTAATTTAGTCATCATTTACAGTTAAAAAAATTGTTCAAAATATACATAAATAGGCCTAATATGTCCTATATTCATTATCTAAATACCATCTGGTTACCTTCTGTCTCTCGTATTATTGCTAATGGAAACACAAAAGCACCTGCTGAGGCAAATTTTAATTTTAAGATGAGCATCCTGTATAGGTCAGTTGAAGTACATTCCGGATGTATCTAGGTCTCTCAGTTCATTATAAAGGGTGCCTGGCTGGGATGACTTTTTCACAGTTTAAGGTCTAATTTTAAGGCATACAGCTTTGGGTGAGACAAATCATACCCCTGGGTATTTTCTGAACTAGAAGGAAAAGTGTAAGGGAAAATTGAATTCCTAAGAATGTATCAAGCCTTCTCCATGCGTTACTGAAAATAAACACGAAGTAAAGTAGTCTTAAAAAAAGTAGTTGCTTAGAATCGGCCGCATACCAGAAGTGAAATATCAAAGGACCTATTTTTAAATATATCTAAATAAACAAATACTTTGGAGCATTTCCATTTTTCTTCATGTCCAAAAAAAAAAAAAAATGGCTATGATATGCTTTTATCAAAAAAGCTTCTGTCTTAATTCCTTATTGATAGAAAATATTCCAGTAAATAAAATTATAGAAATTTATGGAACTCTGGATTTACTTTGAAACCATAAAGGCTTGCTCAGGAATTTAGTTTAACTTTGTTCTACAAGTCACACAAATCGAAAAAACTACTATGGCTGTGCCCAGGCTTATCTTCATATGCTGTTGCAAATTTAAAATTGTATAGTACTACAATGACTTCTCAGGAGGGGCAGTGGGTCATTTTGCTTTTTTCTGCTTTAAAATCACTCATGACAAGGTTTGTGTTTGAACAGCCTTACAACTTCTATGTCAAAGAATTCAATCTTCTAAACAATGTAATCTTTTATATAACAGACAGATAAAACTTTGTACTGCGCTTTTAGTGCTGTTGACACAACCATTTCTTCATAAAATTAAAATGGCTGGAGGAATCCTGGGGAAGCCTCCCGGCTTTGAAGATTAGGTGGTATTAATCACAGTAGATTACTCTGATAAGACTATTCATTTGCTAGTCTTTAAATTTAAAATGCCAAGTGGTTATTTGGTGTTCCTTACATAGTAAAATACCTTATTCAGTTATGAAATCTTTTTGCCTTTGTGAATTCAAAATAATGACTCATAGAAAAGCTTTATATTCTGTCAAAGACTGTTTCCTATAAATAATTTAGGTATTCTGAAACTACAAAAAACAGCTTGTGAGGTTACTTGTATGAGTGATCAAGTTATTTTTCTACCTGGTATTACACAGTGCACCAGTATGGTTTTTTTTACATGTCTCTGTTGGTGTTGAGAAAAATAGTCTTGATGGGTGATCCAGTATGTGTATCTAGTTGCATCTCTAATGAACAGGAGGGAGGAAATTTAAATCTCTAGTAAGGATTTCTGTGCGTTCTTATTCGGGTCTAGTGAGCCAGAGGTCAGGGTGGATCATCTGTCAGTGACAGAAGAATTTGTAGCATTGTACAAATACACTTCTCCAAATAACAGTAACATATTTGATCGTATTTCAGTGTAGTTTAACGAGCAGGCAGCTGTAGAGGAAACTAATAAGACTGTATGAGCCATAAGAAAGATGGTTATACTTTTGAAGAGCACACTTTCAGGGTTGGGGCCACGCTCCCTCTGACCTTATTTCAGTTTGGGGCACGTTGCTGATCAACTCTGGTCACTCAGTGAAGCTTTTTCATTTCAGATCCTACATTAGCGACTCTCAAAATGCTGTCCATCTAAAGGAAGAGATGACCTATTGCCCTTTCAGGATCCTAACACGATGACGTATTAAGGCAGCGCATTCTGCATGATTAATCCAGGACCCTAACTAAAAAGATAACAACTGCTACGGGGGTGGAGTAATGCTTTCATCATCTAGAGACCCTGAAAACTTCTGTAGTTCATCTGCCATCTTGAGATAAAATTAAGTACAACTATTATTTGCAAAACCCAAAACAAACTACTGTGAAGCAGGGATTTATGATGACAGCAATTACAAAACTGAAAGATATTCTTGCTTTGTTTACTTGTACTAAAATCAGATCTAAATCTTCTATGTATCCTGACAAGGTACAACTCCTTAGATTTGCTGTGAGGTCAAGGTCTGGTTCATCTTGCGTTATTTACGTTGTTGGCTAGCTTTCACTGGAGAGCATCACAAACAGGAAAAGTTTGCCAATTCTTGTGCATATTTCTTGGCATGTTCTGCAGTTTTCATTCAGATTCAAATGCTTCATCCCTTCCCCTTAGAGATTATTAATCTTTAATTTATTCAGGAAAAGTTTCAGCACTCCTCCCCGTGTCTTGTTTACTGCTCTCATTCTTTGGAAAGGCAAATATGTGTTTGGCAGAGCAGGTGCCATCTCTTTTAAACCACGAGGAAATTATTAACCCATGGAGGAGTAAAATGCTCTTTCTCTCTGGGGAAGCTGATACTTGTATCCTGACATGATGATCTTCTGTACTTGCTGAACCTTGCGTTTTCATGCCAACATATACATCGATAACCACGCTCGATACTAACATATGAATCTCATGTGTAGCCCATTATTACATGTTGATATCAAAACTGATTTTCATCCTGTTCAGGCTAACTGGATCCCAGCTCTATGTTTGAGGGATTCATTGGTACTTAACAGAGCTGTATAGAACCTCTGTAAATAGAACCTGTATGTGTACTTTCTTTATAGAACTTAAATGTCCTCATCTGCTATATCCATTTAAATGTTTTAGGGTTAAGCAAGAGATGGTAAAGCTGTTCAAAGAGAAATTCCTTGTCAAAAGCACAAAGTTTAGAGAGATTTTAAACTGTTCAAAAGACAAACACCTGAAGGCAGAACAGCTGTGGTGATGATCTGCAGCCTGTGGGTGTTGTGGAAGGGAAGATGATACTTAGTCTTACCTCGTCTTCAACAGTGTTGTCATTGTTTCTGCAGATTTAACACAAATTTCACTGAATATTTCTTTTTCTGGATAATCTGTTGGAATTGAAGAAGGGAAAGGAAAGAAAGATGGTTCATGTCAGCATATCCTTTCTGTCTTAATAAATGCCCCAAAGTACCCTTAAATACCTTAAAATGGATGTGAACAGCATAATGTGAAGACCTTAAATATTATTGTTACGTTTTTCATGGAGAAGAATCATATATAGAGTAGATGGATTCTTCTGAAGAGTTGATAATGCAGATTCCTTTCCTCGATATAGTTGCAGTGGGATTCCATAAATGACTGCAAGCACAACTGGAATTTAAAGCGATGTTTTCTGTTAGTTAGTATCTAGTTATTTTTGAAAAACTATACATATTTCCAGTAAAACCTATGGCACCATGTTTATGGGAAGTATGTGCTGTATGTGTGGCAAGTGAACACACAGAGTACATAGTGTGGTAAATGTTGTAGCATTTAGGTGTTTTTTCAGAGGAAAGCCATGACTATTTACCAGTTTTGTCCAGACATTTTATTTTTGTGGAGTGATGTTCTGCATGTTGTCCTTAAACTTCACTATGGCTTATCCATATCAAAACAAGGCACTGTTAGCAGGACAAGTGAATGAGATCATTCTGCATCCCTCTTCTTAGAAGCATAGAGATAGCTTTACTGGATCAGACTAGAAGTATGTCTGGACTAGTGTGCTGCCTCCTAACAGTGATTACTAAGGGAAGAATATAACAATAGGCTGAATGTCCCCAGAGCATTCCTCCAGGCTCCGAGACTCTGTACACGTTTTTTATTTCAGAGCTCTCTGCCACATCCCATTGCTTCTTTTTGAAGCCAGATCAATTCTAGTGTAATCTTTTGTTCCTTATGAGCAGGTTGCTCCATCTTTCTGTCCTTCTCTTTTTGCACTTCTACTCCAATCAATTTAAACATCCAAAACCTCTATATGTTATTCAAAATGCAAGTATACCAGGGATCTATACAATAGAATAAATTGTTTTATTCTCTATTCCTTTCTGAATACTTTTTTTTTGAACGGTGCTGAGCGCTGATCTGATGTTTTCCGATTATAATTCCAAAATTTTATTTCTGAGTGATAACTTACTACTGATGAGCTCACTGCTCATCACTTTAAGTGTATAGCTAGGATTTTATTTTCTGTGTGCATTACTTTATATTCGTCAGTGCTGAGGCATATGAGACTGTTCCAGGGGGAAGTGGAGGGCAGCGTTAGCAAGCAAGAGAAAGGAAAGTCAGGCTATTGGGGGATTTAGTGTGTATATTATACCTAAATTCTGTTTCAACTCTCTAAATCTTTTCCTGTGTCTGTCCTTAAAAACATTATGGTATCTGTGTTAAATGTTTCGTTGGTGTGGGTGTAAGAACAAGTAGAAGAATGACTTGACTGTCCATTGGAAATGGATTCTTTTTCTTTGTGAATAAAGAGAACATAGTGAATTTAAAATTATTTAAAAGATAAACTTTGTGCCAGCCTAATGAATCACATCTCTTGGGTAAACTTATTTAATGAATTATTGGAAATAAAAATGTTTTAAAATTTCTTTTGAAATATTAAGATTTTTTTTTTCCTGTGTTTGCTAGTTTTCTAGTTATAACATAATACAAATTAAGATCAAATAGTTAACCTGCTGCTGCAGAATACATAAAGCACAGAAACAGAATGGAAGGGACCTCTGGGGATGATCTAGCTCAACCTCCCTGCCAAAGCAGGGTCACCTACAGCAGGCTGCACAGGACCTTGTCCAGGCAGGTCTTGAATATCTCCAGAGATGGAGACTCCACAACCTCTCTGGGCAGCCTGTTCCAGTGCTCCGTCACCCTCAAAGGACAGAAGTTCTTCCTCGTGTTCAGCTGGAACTTCCTGTGCTTCAGTTTGTGCCCGTTGCCCCTTGTCCTGTCGCTGGGCTCCACTGGGAAGTGTCTGGCCCCATCCTCCTGACACCCACCCTTCAGATATTTATAAGCATTTATAAGGTCCCCTCTCAGCCTTCTCTTCTGCAGGCTAAAGAAGCCCAGCTCTCTCAGCCTCTCCTTGTAGGAGAGATGCTCTGGTCCCCTCATCATTCTCATAGCCCTCCGTTGGACTCTCTCTAGTAGCTCCTCATCTTTCTTGAACTGGGGAGCCCAGAACTGGAGGCAGTACTCCAGATGGGGCCTCACTAGGGCAGAGCAGAGGGGGAAGATAACCTCCCTCAATCTGCTGGCCACACTCAGTGCACCCCAGGATAAATACCTTGACTTTGTCTATTTAGAACATGGTTCTTCTTATATAAATATGCATACATTCTATATAACTTTATATTGACTACATGCTGAATATGCCAGCATACATCATTGTGTGTTGTGAACATGGTTAAATTTATAGCTGTCAGAAGATATCTATTACAGTTTAATTACTTATAGGAGTTGAAGTTTTGAGGTGGTAGTTAGAGAAACAGTTCCCAAACAGGTGATTAACCCCAGCCTGGATCATGTTAGTTCTGGATGAAGTGTAAAACCTGACAGACATGTTATTTTTATATAGATCATATGCCCAACAGAAGCGGCGTTTGTAAGTAACTGGTACTCTGTATGTATATGTATTATTACTAAATAATTGACTGCATAATACAATATTACTATTATTTTAAAAAGTCGACATCACCATATTCATCCTCTTCTAATTGACTAAGATAGCAGTGGCAACATGGACCTGGAATGCATCACATGGACCATTGTGTCTGGTCATTTACAACCTCCTGAAACCATGTCATAGATGCTTCATTCAGATGGACTTCACTGAGCACACCCTTACAAAATGTCTCCCTGCAGTCTAAAAAATAGCATAAGATTTATTGTACAAGACCATGACATTAAAACAATAATACAAGAAGAAACAGGGCAAAATACTGTGATAATATTAGTTTAGAGTAAAACATAATACTTTGGTTATGTTTGTATGCCTTCTGTGCTCTTCTATGAAGATAGTTAAGTAAAGCAGTTACTGTCACAATTTTTTAAGGTCTGCTATTTTAAGTATTGGAGAAGATGGGAACAACGTTACCGCTTATTTGAAAGTGTGACTATTCTCAGTGGGAGTCTGTTTCCAAGCATTGTACTTCTGTGAATCTGGTGATCATACTTAATTGAAAAAAATACATAAATTATTCTGTATGCACTACTCATCATTATAAATAATGCTTGTAAATAATAGTGCTTATAAATAATACAGTATGTAGCCTTGCATTACATCATTTCTTTAATCCTTTTAGTAGGAGTTACAGTTCTGTGACATGTTATATGCCTCTAAGTGAAATACTGTCCAGTATTTCCTAGGTAATCTGAACTAATGAGATAGACTGGTGCTACCCTGTTAGGTGTATGGTACAAAAATTTTCATTACAAAGGAATCCAAGCAATTTTAGCTCAGTAAGATATGTATTTAACAGTAAGCACTGAAATGGTCTGGGCTAGTAAAATTAATGAATACTGAACACTAGCAAATGACAGTGTGTTATTCTGTGGAACTGACAAAGGCGAATAGAATAAAGCAAGGGAATAGTAAATGGGGAAGGCTGATGCTGTCAGACTGCAGTTACTACTTTTTTTTGAAGTTCACTTGTTCTGAAAACGTTGAGGTAGACTGAGCAATGTTTCCTATACTTAGAAGTTTGAAGAAAATATGTATAGTATAAAATCAATGCGTTGTAATGCTGACTATTGAGATATGACCTTCGGTATTGTGGGTATCTTGGCAAAATTTATTTTCTGTGTATTTTCCTTAGGCTGTATTTGTGTTATGGCTCTCATAGCACATGTATAGAAAGCATATGCAGACAGCTTCTAACCTACTGATACTCTAAGGGAGTTACATTAGGATTTAGACCAATATCAATTCATGCCTCTGCAACTGTCAGTGACCTTCCTTCTGTGTGGAGTGGCTGCTGACGTGCGTGGGAATTTCACTCGTGTGCAGACTGTGGTATGTAGTCCCTGAGAGAGGCTTCAGTGAAGCGAGTGTACTCTGCTGTGTGTTATTAATCAACTATGCATTATATGATAGCTTTTTCTTTTGCACTGGTGCCATGGTAATAAGAATCTTAGAGGTATCGGAACATACTGATATAATCTGGGGAATGCTTTAGTAAGAGTTATGTGGGGTTTTTTATGCTACATGGAAATATATATTCAGTGATATGTAGAAGAGTTTTGTAAATTAAAATGTTAATCTGTGTGTGTGAGCTTCTTTCTAGACTATTATGGTGAGTCAGTAAAATGTGCGACAGGTGACCTCAGCACAGTTACTCACCTTGTTGTCACCCTTTTTTATAGCGTTCTGGAAAAAATTCCTGTTGCATTTCTTAAAACAGACCACCAGAAGAGCAGCTGAGGAAAATTCCAATCATGTCTGTCTTATACACCTTGTCTTACGTCCTCTGACTGCTGATGCAGCCCTGTTTTTTAAATCTCTGCTGCTGCCTCCTTGCTTTCCATGTCCTTGAGCTGTTCCTGCTTTTTCTTTCCCATTGGATGTTGATAGTGCACTCTGGGGATTAGGAGCCGTGAGGATGGGAGCTGCTTGGCCTGATCTCAAAGGCTGATGGGGCACTGCTGGTGGTGACCCCAGTGGAAGCGACTGCAGCAGAGAGAATCTGCATTTCTACTTGCTCAGTTAGCTATTTTTGGTTTTTTGTGGTTTGGGTTTTTTTTTTTTTGTTGTGTTTTTTTTTTTTGTTACATTGGGTTTTTGTTTTTTGGTAGGTTTTTTTTCCCGTTTTCTTAAAGATTGGGGAGAACTGGTGTGTGCAGGAAATGAAGGGAAAGAAGAGGGAGAATTAGAAAATCTGTATCTTTTCAAATACTTATTGACTTGAACAACTGGTGAGGGCTTCCCCCCCCTCCACCCCCCCGAATGGAATTCCATTAAGAACTCGAGATGCCTCCATGTGGCCTGAGCTCCAGGTTTGACTTAACCATGAATCTTTTGTTTCCATTTCTGTGAACGTCAGGTTTGGTCGGTATGGACACGGTATAGGGCAAAGTGATTTGCTAGCATCCGATTACTGGTGGGCAAGCGCTAACAGGACTGTCATATGCACAGTCATGCTTGGTTTGCATTTTATTTCAGAGTGTTTTGGGTGTATTTCTGTTTAAAAATATTTACTTTTCTACTTGGGGTGGTTACAGCAGTTAGTGATGTGCAAAAAGTCAATCTGTGCTCCTGGGGTTAAAATTTCAGCATTGTGTAAAAGCAAGCAGGTCCTAAGCAAAGATGCTCAGGGTTGAGTGACTCTTTGCTTTTTAAATGAAGGAATGGATTGTGTAATTTTGTGGAAATTGTACTCCGTGAGGGTTGCTTCTTTGGAGAGCCAAAGTGATACTGTTAAAGATAGTTTGAGAGAGCAGACAACAAATTGACTGCCAGAGCAAAGCGGCAGGAAAAGTTTGTAGGAATAACCACACGCAATCAAATAAAATCTGTCACAGGCTTCTTTCTTTTTTTTTTTCCTTTTTTGTGTGTGTGTATGAGAGAGATGCTTAGAATCATTTACTTGGTAGGTAAAAGCAGAGTGGGAAATGGTTGTGTGGATTTGAGAGGTGCTCTGTAAATGCTGTTGTGTTTTTTGGGGAAACCTGTTGGCCTGAGTGGAAACCTCGTGACAGCATCCTGCACGGGCAGAGCAGGAGAGCTGGAGCTGCTGCTGGATCCTGTTGTGCTGTGGAGGCAGGCGCAGGGATGTGAGAACCGGAGGTGTGGGACTCAGGATCGGCACATTGCTCCTCAAGGGTGAGAGGAGCCGGGACAGCTCTTGGTCTGCTGGAACGGGTAGAGCAAGGAATTTCTTGTTTGAGGGCGTAAACTAAGCCGTCGGTGAATTCCAGAGCACAAGAGAAACAAAAAAAAAATGCTGTGGTGAGTGTTTGAGCAACACCCAGTTACAGAGATGTGAAGTGGTGCTCAGAAGAAAGAAGCGCACTGGGATCGAGGATAAGTTGAGGATGTGATGTCCAGGAGGTATGAAGGGGGAAAGGTTCTTTGACAAGGGAGAGAAAGATGTGGCTTCATGTTGCGATTGCTGTTATTTCGTATCAAGTTGTTAGAAATTTTTCATGATATTTTGCATGTCACTTTTTTATTACTAGTGTTCCAGCTTGGACGTCTTTTGACAGGGACATCATCTGCATGACTAAAGCAATTCTAAGTATGAAAAAAAAATGCTCCCTACCTCACTGATATTTAAAAAAAACCCCAAACAAACCAAACCCTGAACACCCATGTGAAGTGTGTATTGCGAAACTGTGATATCTATGTGCAATGTGTGGAGAGTGGGGGTTAGAGTCATTATGCCTTTTACATGTTTTTAAAGTTATTGCCTGTCTACCTATCTAATTGAAGCAATTCGTGGAACTGGTGAAATGAATGTTGAAGTTCTGTGATAATGCTGTTACTGTCATCTGGCTATGTTACTGCTGTCTGCCTGGACAATTGTATGAAAGGATACAGTACCTTTGAACTATATCCTTTGACCAAAAAATATTAATAATCTAAGAGCATTGGTTATGCTATGAAAACACTGGAATTCTTAGATAATAGCATGAAGTCAGTGGAAGCTTTTGTCCTAATTGTAAGTCAGACATGAGATAATATGAAGCTGTACTGATGCAGAAGGTTATTGTTCTGTTGAAAGAGGTTTCAGATGACTTCACCAGGGGATTTCTGGGGATGTTCCTCTATGTATCTGTTGTAACATAACAGCTCTGGTTCAATGTAAATAAGGATAATATGCCTCTTAATATAAAGTATTTGTTTTGGACTTACATCAGATCTTTATGATTACTTAGGTATTAAACAGAGATCTTATCTTCTAAAGTAAGTAAACAAGGAAAGTCATGGTATTTTCATGGCATTAAAATTTGTATTTGCATTTTCTATCAGAGAAATATTCTCAAAAGAGAGTAGACAATGAAAATACAGATCTCCTTTCTTGACGTTCTGTAGAGCAGGTGCAGTGCCTCTAAGGTATTTGGCATGATGAACTTTGTTCATTGTGTTGACACAGAGTGCAAGAAAGGTCGCCCCTGCTCCCCTCTGTGGTCCTTCCTGAGGCTGTGGCATCCGCACCATTTGTGGTGGACCCTGTGGAAGGACTGGGACGGCATTGGTCAGACGCGAGGGTAATGTTACGCTGGCAGATCCCAAAATTCTTGTGCTTGTGGCTGTCTGGCCTCTCTAGGTCAATTCCCCCATGCCTGCGTACTTTTGCTGGTATGGATAACGCTGCTGGCTGTTCGCAGGTACCTGTGGTGCAGGGTGTTGCTGGTGGGGGTGCGAGGGGAAGGGACAGGACCCAGTCGGACTCGTCTCCTGGGAAGGCTGGGGCTCCCCATTCAGCCCCTGTGTCATGGGATCCTCCCCTGCCGCTCCAGCCGTGGAGGGGTCCCTCGTGTGGCCGTCTCTCCGGGTGCCTAGTCACCTGTTTGGGAATAGATGAAGATTAAAGGGATAATTTAGGAGTAACACTACAGCTTGCTAAATTTTCCAGAATCATTTTAATCAAAAGTATTTAAGTTAGGTAAAAAAAGTACTTTGGGACATCTTGTTCCATTTATTATTTAAGACTGTTCTCCATAGAAATCACTGGAGAGTTCTTCTTCAAACAGATGGCACAATGTGGGCCATTGTAATGCAAGTTTCTTTGTAAAATGCTTTGTCCCAGGGCAAATTTACCACAAATGGAGCAATTGTGATGTCCCATAAAAGAGAAGACATGTGTTTTTGCAACTTTTGATATATCTAAAAAATATGCATAACTCTGCCGACTCTGCCAAGCAAGCAAAGCTTTCTATTTTCAGTAAAGTGTTTTTGGGCTTTTGGTGTATTTTGAAACTGCTTGTACAGTAACTACTTTGACTATTCAGGAAAATTTTGTACATCCAAAATTTTAAACATAAGTAAACACAGTATTATCTGGAATTATGACTAGCAAGGAGACATGTTAGATCTCTATCCCCTTGAACTTTTTGGCAGAAAAAAATGCACACGTTGTGTTAATATTATTTGCTGGAACTTTTTAGTTAACATGTATAGATTTTTAAGCAATAAAATAAAGGAATACTGCAGAGATATCAAAATAGAAATATTTAAGAGTCATCTTTCCGGTTCACAACATATCAGTGTATCTATCTCATCTATTATCTATGCCGGCTTGGACTTAGTAGTTAATTAAACAGCATTATTCTAAGAAGTCTGCTACCATTATTCGTGACACCTGTTATTAAAAGGGCTAGATAAATTTCATGAACAATTAAAATCGGGAAGAAATACGCAAAAGAGTATGAAAGGTTATTTATTTTCATCAGAATATTCTCATGTATCTATACAGAAATAGATGTTCATAATTTCACCTTTATCATAGGTAGGTTTCTAAAATACTAGGAAAATATAACAGCAGTAATGTTCAGTATACTTATCCTGAAGAAAAATGAAAATAGGAAACATAAAATTAGGTTGCACATATATGTACAATTTTTACAGTGAATTTTGTGGGTATACTAAATCTATGTTTTCAATTCTTTTAAGATGCCAAGAGAAATAACTTGCTTATTTTAGTTGTGCCAATTTAAGAAATGTAAGCTAAATCTAGTAATGCAATTGCTGCCTGGGAACCTCGAGGGCTGGAAGCTGCTAGTAAATGTTAGAGATCTGTAATAATCTCTTGAATAATTTTTTCTTTTGTGTATCTGAGAAGGCCAGATTCTGAAGAAAAGGCTAAATGCACTGAATTCTCACTTCCTTCTGAAAAGAGTATTTGGCATTTTTGCAGTTTTGTATTCCAAGTAGCAGCAGGTTTTTCTTAATTTCTCTTTACTCTGCTTCAGGTACAGACATTTTCCTTCCTTAAGGGGAAAGACAGTGCAGCACTTGAGATAGGAGACCAGGCGATCTGTATTTGGCTTGTACCCTAAGGCACGTTGCTCAGAATCTCCATCTTCCACTTATTTAGGTTGCTTTTACTGGGAGGAAGCAGGGGGTGCATAGGAGTGTTCCTGGCCTTTGGGGTGTAGGCTCAGGCCCTGGGCTCTCCTCCCAGCACCAGTGTGGACAGGGCTTGGGCTGGCGCTGGCCCACCTCTGTGGGAAAGGAGTGGAGCTGCTGGAACTGGGTGGGAGCTGGGACGTGTTCCAACCAGGTCCCCGGTGTGGGTGACTGGAAAAGCAGGACCCTGGGGCAAGCCGCAGGACATACGCTCAAGTAATTTAAAAACAGCCACAGGCTTACGGAATGGTGACATTATTGCTTATATGGAGTTAAATCTGTAAGTGACAGTGGTTCTTCAGCAGTATCTACTTCCTGTGAACTACTCCTTGTTTTAATTAGTGGAATATTGACTAAAGCTAGCTGTACATGAGCGACAGGGGATTTTAATTAAAATTCTGTGGTTTGGGTAATTAGGTATCAGTGGTAATTTTTATAATCTACAGCTTTATTCTAAGTTATAAAGTACTTTTTTTAGGAATCTAGACTTAAATTTACCAATCCAAACTTGATAGGCTAGACAAAAATAAAGCTGTTAGATATACGAGTGTTTTATTGATTTACATAAATTAGCACTATTCATGTGTTTAAGGATATTCAATTACAGATTTCAGTTCAGTTCCTGACTTTTCCACATGCTTCCTGCGTGATAGTGAGCAAATTACCTGAGAACAAATGTTTTAGTGTGTCTAGTTAATTTGAAATGCAGTAATTAATGCCAGCTGAGATCTAGCCACATCTAAAATTCAGCAGTAGGTCTACATTAACTTTTAGGAATTTCAGTTCTCCACTTACTTTCTGTAAAATGGGATATTTATCTTTCTCTCATTTTCTGGTCCTTGTACTTAAGCAGGTCTGTCCCTTGTGTATGTTGTACAGTCAGTGATACAGTAAAATCTTATCGCAGTTTCTGCTTTTATAATACAAGCACATACTAACATAATTAGTAGTTACTTGACATTTTTTGTCTGTTCCTTTGGTCAAGCCAACTTGTAAAGAATGAGCAGAAGAACGAGGTATATGTAGGCGTTACTGAACATCAGAATGCAGACCACTCCAGTTTGGGTCAGAAAAGCAACATAGAGCTCAGGCTGTGTAGTCCCAGTTGCCCAGTTCAGTTTAGCTCTGGAATTTCTGCCTGCACAGTCTAAGCAGTGAAGTCTAAGCAATAGTATCTCAGATTTTGAATCGCAGATTTACATGGACACACATGACCTGATATGGATGACCTTTCTCTCTGTTTTTTTTGTTTGTTTACTTTTTCTTCTGGTGGCTAACAACCATTCTTTATTCCTGGGTAAAACAACACATGTTACTTGGCATGTCTCAGATGGTAAAACTGAGGGGCTAACTTGCTTTTGATTTGGTGCAGATACAAGCGAGAAGAAATTAATTAGTTATAAAAGTTGCTGGGGTACAGCAAAACTACTTCTGTGAATATCCAGTGGAACTTATAAACAGGTAATGCATTTTATCTTTTTGAGGGTGGAGGGTTTATGAGGCTTTAGCTGATCTTTGGTCAATCTTCTCAGAAGATAACCTTCTGTTTCATTAGTAAGTATAACTTTAACATTTAAAATATAGTCTTTGGAAAAAGAACTCCTCATGGAACAGTTTTAAATAACAAATAGAGTAATTTTTCTCTCTGTACCAAAATAGGGTGACCTTAGTGAACTGAGTGATTTACAGATCACATAGCTGTGATTTTCTTGTGATATAAAGAGGATGCAAGCGGAGGAAACTTTTTTAGGCTTATTTCATATGTAGAATTATTCAGTTGTGCATATTTTAATACAGAACAGGTGAAAGGAATGACTCGTATATAACAAATCAATTAGTGAAGTTAAACACTATCATTTCTTTTAACATAACTGTTTTTAAAATTCACGTGTTCTCTAATTGAGGAAAGTGAGTTTTACGTGGATGGCTCCTGGGAAGAGTGTTGTATGTGTAGATCCTACACCTGTTGATAAGAGTAGACCAGACAATTGAAAGACCTCTTCATTTGAAAACTTTCATGGATCAGTTCAGGATGGAACAATAGAGAACAATTATTACGCCCTAAAAAGTCTGCTTGTTTTTTTTAAAAACATTGTATTTATAGTCTCTGTTGCAAGATTTCAATGGAATCCAAGCTCTGTAATATATATTTCATATAGTGACAGCTTTTTACAGGCAGGTGGAAGAACTACTACAGTGGTTACTGACTAAGTACAGACTGAGCTATATAAAGCAATTACAGGATAAAAATGTTGAAAACCAATGAAAGATGAAATGTGACAATAATTGTGTGCCTGTCCAAAAGTAACAAGGTTTTTCTTTATAGTTTCTGTCTAGTAATAGAAAGCTGAGCATAAACCTTCTAGGTAATTTTGCAATTTGCAGGAACGTGTGGCAGTTCTACGGGACCAATGTTTTGACTTTTTTGGTTATCAGTGTAAATGAAATTTTACACATTTCTGTTTGAGACACCTTTGCTTCAGTGAGGAGACATTCAGTTGTGTTAAGATAGTTGCACATGCAAGTTCTAAATGTTAAGTTGTAGGATCAAAAAGTTTGAAGGAAACAATTTGAAAGGACTTGAGCTTCTGGCTTGCAGTGCATCACGCACTGTGCGTGCATCCCAGTGATTCATCTGTGAAACTAACAAAACCGGCAAAACAGATTGCAGGTTGAAAGCAAAAAGGCTTTTATGGATATGAAATAGTGTAGTAGGTATTGGTTTGCAGTTGTTTGTAATTAGTGCTGCTGCTATAAAAGATAAGAATATACATTCATGGAGGCAGTACATCTGTAATTATTACTAGGAGTGGTAGCGCTCTTATCTGATACCTCTGTTCTGTGTGGGAGTGGAGTCCAGAAGATTAAATTATGTAATTATTCCACTTATAGAAGAACAAATGCACAAGCTGCCATCCGTTTTATTATATTTTTTTCTTTTGTCATTGAAGAGGAAGTCTTTTAACATTTTAAGCACAGAAACAAAAATGAATTGTTTAGTTTCTTTTTGTGTTTGTGTGTGTATTCTGCTTTCCTTACTTTATCACCCCCTTTGATTTCTGGCTTTTCATTAGTTACCGTAGTCTAATATAGAAGTCTTATTGTTGTAAGCTTAAAAAATTATGTCAGAATGGACTAAGTTTTTTTTTCCTTTTCCCACTGGATTTATTTATTTATTTATTTATTAAGGGAAACAAAAGGAAGTGTATTGAACATTGTGTATCCTTTGCTAAAGCTATGGTAAAAAGGAATTGCACAGAAAATGATTAAGTGACAAGGTTTATGATTCAGAAGTATACATATAGACAATTTTTAGTTTATGACAAATATAGTAATAGCAAAAGAAGGACAGCCTACACTAGAAGATGTCTGGTGCTGTAAAAGATGTTCCAATATGGAGATGCAATACTCCTGACCACAGTTTGTGGATAAAGTTAAAACTCCCTTGGGCAAAATCCTGTGGGTCCCCAGTGGAACTGCAGAGGATGAGGAAACACAAGTGTAAAGATTCAGCAAAGTTGGAGGAAAGGGTTTCAGATTTCAAGCTGCAGTCTTACAAAGTGAGTACAGTTTTGTATGCAACAACTGCATATATAAAGCAAATTGCTCACTGGAGTGTCATAAGAACTTCACCTGCGTTTATCCTGTGTCTCTTTTCGGGTAATTTTGAGCATATTTTATTACTGTATTCTAGGCAGCCTATTCCCAAGTTTATCAGTAGCATAATCAAAAAGAACTGGAAGGTGACAAAATCAGACATTTGTCTTCACAGGCTCATGAGGATGGGTCATGCTGTCACCCTGAAGATGTCAGGAGGGGCAAAGTGCCACCAGTGGCCCCTCCAGCAGTGTATGCAGCAGTCTATAGACAAAGCAAGCAAATCCGAAAACATATCCTGAAGGATATGTGTGTGCGGTCCAGACCTGCAATAGGATACTAACTACACTTTTCTCTCAAACTATGTAATAATGTAGCATAAGCTCAATTCAAAATTGATCTTAACCTATACTTAGCTTGAAGTTTCCTGCATCTGTTTTCAGACTTAAGGAAAGGCTTGTGTGTCTGAAAGCTTCGGGTGTTAGAAAATATTTTACTTCTTTCTGCCAGTGCCACATTTCTTCTATCTTTAGATAATCATACTTACAATAGCAATTATGTTAGTGCCAAGGACTACTGTGTAAAAACATAAGCTAAATCTGAGGAGAATTAATTGCAACATTTAAAGAGAGAAAATAATTAGGTAGAACTCCAGAGAAAAACATACTGGAAAAAGATAACAGAAATGCGAAGCCTTTCTCTGGAGAAAAAATACTTTAAAACTGCAAGCATAATATAAGCTAGCTCAGCCAAAAAATTCCCAAGGGAAAGAGGAGACAGGATCAACTTGTTTTCCCTCTTCCCTTTAAGATGGGAAGAACACAGGGGAATACAGATTAACAAAAGTAAGATTTTGTATTGAAAACTGAATGCCGTGGAAAAAGAACACAGACTTAAGTTGCATAAAAGTACAGTTATATACCTTTGTCAATTAAAAGTGCAATTAAATACCAATTTTTAGTTGTTTAAAAAATTCATGGGAATATTGGCATTCATTAGCTACAAAGCATTCCAGAGACAGCTTAGCATGTATAAAATGGTGGGGTTTGGGATGGAGGCTTTGGATGAAAGGCTGAACATTTGCAGTATAACTGCTGTTCGTATCCTGAAATCAGTAAATGGAGGACAGACATTTCATTGTTGTCTTCTCATATTCCTCCCAAAATAATTAGCACAGTTAACCATGAGGAGGTGATGTTGTTCCATCTGAAAGATGAGTGAGTGTGTTAAAAGTTGTGTCTTTACAACTATAAGTCTGTCTGGGTGGGACAGACAGACAGACAAACAAATGAAGGACCCTCAACCAGAACATGCGCTTCCATCCCTGACCAGATCACACGTGTGAAGTTCCACAAATGCCAGTTATCTGTCTCAGATCAGTGAACGGCAGTATGTAGCCTGTAGGAAAGTTAATAAGGATAGAAGCTGATATAAGGAACTCAAGGTATGTTTATGTTGTTGAAAGAGGTGAGGCCAAGCTGCCTTTGAGCAGTAGTTTAGGGTACTTAGAGCTGTGGCACAGTGACAGCATGGACTTCAGCATTGCTTGGGTGTGTGGGCAGGAGATTGGGCAGGGGTGCAGAGCCTGCCCTGGTGCTTGTAGTGCTGGGCTGACTTGGCCGTTCCCTTCTGGCCTGGCTTCAGGAGAACTGCCTCACACGTGGTCTGCTTGCACATCCACGACACTGGTGGCAGTGTGGATGTGCCATCGGAGCAAGCGCTTGGATCACACAAGTGGCGATGCTCACACAGCCCTCACAAACCTCGAAATTGCCATCTCCTTGGAGCTGAGTTTGAGCAGGTCAGGAACTGCGTGGGTGAACAGGGAATGGCAGTTTGAGATGCTGCTGCCATCACGTAGCTCCCTTTGGCTGCAGATATGCATTCCTGTAGGCAAGGGCCTATCCCACTCTGTGACGTCCCATTTGGTAGCTCACCATCACTGAACTCTTTTGTAGTAATACTAATGAATAAATGTGAAACCATTTGTAGTTGTCTAGAAGGCTCCATGCTATCCCAGTGGACAGTGACATAGCGCTGGCTATTCATATCGCAGGACTGCAATAGTTTAATCAACTTCTGCATGTCACGCTCTCCCTAGAGAAAAAAGAAAAAAAACCACCATATAGTAGAACACAGCACAACATGAAGTTCTGCTATAAAACCCACATCCTTGCCTTCTATCCTGATCTCTATTCTCTCTACAGATTTCCTATTGGAGATTAAATCAGGTTCATATTTTCACAAGTTACTTAAAAGGAACTCCAGTGCCCTGTTCCTAGTTTATTTTAAAAGTGCATGAAGCTTTGGAATGAGGACAGCAGTTAACAAATCTTTTCCTCGAGCGCAGTGGAACATTTTTGTCACAAGACTAAAGCACATCTCTTCAAAGGCTTATTTCCGAGCATGAAGTAGGAATTTCTGCCCCGGGAAATTAAGGATCATCAGAAATCTTCCCTAGTTTTAAATTACACTTTTCAGCTTTGCCTTCCTCTAATGTAATCACCCCTAGAGCACCTAAATATGGAGAGATTAATTAAACCCAACAATCAAACAAAAAAAACCCTGTAGCTTATTACCAACAAAAGTTAATTGTTATGCAGAATTTACAGTTCATCCCATGAGAGAGAGTGGGAAGAAAAAGGGAAGAGCACTTGGCAGATAATAGTCGATGAGCTTAGCGCTCTGCTGATACAGGCTCAGGTACTCGTGGTGCTGGGTGTGGGGAGATCTGTGCAGAGTTTGCAGCAAGGGGTGCACTGCTGGAGCCGGCTTTCGTGGGGAAGGGGGCAGATGCACACTTTGGAAGGCAGAGCCTGCCCTGAAGGTGTTTATTCTGTGTCGTTTTAGATTTTGGAGGGGGTTTTGGTGGACTTGTACAAATAGTAGTGGTTGACATGGAAAGAATTGTGATTAATCCTCTCTGCAGAGCGATTTGTCCAGTGAACAGCCAAATGTGCTGTACTATAGAGAACTTCCTACAGATTACATAGTTATACCTATCAAATCCTGTGCTTTCTGTCCATCGTTGCTTTGTTCCATTTATGAAAGAATACCAGTCATAAGCCCTAGTGATTCAACCTTCTTTTAAAGCTTTTAATATTCTAATAGTATATTTTTGAAATTCACTGATTCTAAAATGCTAACAGCTGTCTAGCAATTCTTCTGTCTAAACAGTTTAGTGTCTGTTTTTTTGGTGGGGTGATTTTTTGGTTTTTCTTTTCTAATTTAAATATGCTTATAATCAATCACTTGTACAACCAAAATATTATTCAGTGTGATCATTTAGTCATAAAATAAATGGAACCGAATTTTAATGGCCCTATGGACAAATTTGCTAGTTTAGTCATTGATGTAAAGTGATAAGAAGGATGACTCCTCAAATTTCCTTTTTAAATTTTCACTTTGTAAAATCTGTTTTCCTAAAATTGTTATTGAGGAGTTTTTAACATTGGGAACAACTCCATGCGTGTCACTTAGGGAAGATTTTTGAATTATGTACTGTTTCTCTCACAAGCATAAAATAAATTCCAGTCTGAAAAGACGTCAGTTTAGTTTATTCAGTTCTATTATTTAAAGCAAGAATAAAGCCTTTACAAACCTATGATGCATCAGCACATATACATTCCAGTATCTCCTTGTCCCAGATTCATTTATTTCAATACTTCTTTTAGTGACGAAAATACTGAGAAATTTGAATGTGATTCTTCTGACTTGATATGTAATTAGTGTAGCAACATAGAAATAGCAAACCTAGGACCTGGAGAAATTTAAGATGTATCCGAAGTTGCTTTTAAAGTAGTCGTATGATGAAGTTAATATACATGAAGAGCAAAGTAAAAAATATAATTAAAAATGTATGTCTGTATTTTACATGTAAGTAACTATATTCAGTGCTGTTGCTGTCTTGCATTCTGATCAGTTTTTATTGATGCTTGGTTTTTGTTGCTAATATTTCTTACTGTCACAAACTGTAACATAGGTGAAATGTTTTCTCAAAGATTCAAGTATTCTGCTTATTGTATCACAGTGTTTTTTGTGCTGCATGTATTCCCAGTGTTTACTGATATATTCCATATAAATGATTCGAGGAAGTGAATTTGAATAATTGCTTCTCTGAGGAATACAGTCCATATCTTTGTATTAAAATTTAAATGAATGTTTTTATATGCTCTAGACTAGTACACCTGGGAATAAAATAGCCAGGAAAACATGTATGCTTTTGAGTTGTGTTGAAGTCGCTCCTTTAAAGGGGGAGATTTGCAGCTTGGCAGGCAAATTTTCACTGATTTCAATGTATCAATGTTTAGAGTTTGTATTTCAGAATTACGTTAATTTACGTCAGTAAGCATCCTTTGCTAAACTGAAAAAGAATGTGTACTACTAAAATGACGTTATGCACCCTAAATACTGCAAGAAACAAGAGGATGTTGTTATGTTGGAAAAAGCTGTTGTGTTTTGTTATGAGGGCTCTTTTTTTCATCCATGCCATTAATCCAGCAGTAATTATAAATAATCTTAATACTTGAGAACAAGTCTTACGAGGAGCAGCTGAGGGAGCTGGGGTTGTTTAGTATGGAGAAGAGGAGGCTGAGGGGAGACCTTATTGCGCGCTCTACAACTACCTGAAAGGAGGTTGTGGTGAGGCGGGTGTTGGTCTCTTCTCCCAGATAACTAGTGGTAGGACAAGAGGCAATGGCCTCAAGTTGCGTCAGGGGAGGTTTAGATTAGATACTAGGAAAAATTTCTTTACAGAAAAGAGTTTTCAGGCATTGGACTAGGCTGCCCAGGGAGGTGTTTGAGTCCCCATCCCTGGAGGTGTTTAAAAAACGTGTAGAGGGAAGTGGTTTAGTAGGCACGGTGGTGATGGGTTGACGATTGGACTCGATGATCTTAGAGGTCTTTTCCAACTGTAATGGTTCTATGATTCTGTATTTGAGAGTAAAGAAACCAGACTGGTGATTAGCAGATGCTTTTGATTAGATTTTTTTTCCCCCAAAACCTCTTTAGAATAAACTTTCAACAATGCAGATTTGGAGTATTTCTGACATTAGAGACATTGTTTTCTACAAAGTGTAAAATGAATTGCAGGCATACCTATACAAATTGTCTTGTATATCTGTACATAATGTCTGCATTTCCAAGAATTTAGAGATTGTTAGCTTTTTTTTTTTTGTTTTTTTGTTCAGCTGTTTTGACAATAGTAACCTTGGTGGAGAGAATATCCTGGGGGTTCAATAGCAAGTGTGGTCCTTCAGTGCCCAGGAAATATTATGTACTTTGATCATAACAGCTTAATTAAAAGAGAATAAATAGTGCAATAGTACATCATAATCCCTTATATAGTGATGCTACATAGATCTTAAAATATGATCACAAGAGAATATATTTTACACATGAAGGGTGAGTTCTTTTACAAGTGTTGATGAAATGTGTACTTTTCCATTGTTTGCTAAACCCACAAATGACACTGAATTTTCAGAGGACAGTGGCTTTGGTCGTGTCAGTAAAAAAGAATGTACTTGATTTCTGAACTGGTTGTAGGAGTTAATAAAGAAAACTGTTTCATGTATATGTGTCAGCATGTGGTATCTGACACGTAAAAATTCTCCTTTGGAGAATCCATGATGTCACCCACACTGAAATCACAGGATACAGCTAACTGTGGTGAAGGTGTAGGACCCAACTTAAGGAAATACCAAGTACATTCTGTACAGAAAGGTTCTTGAAAAGCATAATTGCTTCAGCCTCCATAGTAATTAAGGTACGAAATAGTCTGTGTTATTTATTCCTACTGTTCAGGCAAAAATCCCTAATCGGTCATGTTGTGGAGAACTGTAGCTTCCCTGGAAGGAAACTTGATTCCTTTAGGGTTCACGTTCTTTCTTTTTTTTCATTTTTTCTTTTTCTTCTTTCTCAATAAAAACATAAGCATACTAAAACAGAGGGAAATATGGGAGAAAGGACTTGAAGGTCTCAGTCTTGTATAGCATGGAAGATGCTTACATAAGATCCGTCATTTTGTCACCTGCACCCCTTCTTGTTAATCAGCCTTACCCTGTCCCTCCTTTACAGAGTAACTGGCAATTAAAGATGAAATTCTGTGTGAGGTGTGCATTATGAAAGGGCTTGTAGAAAGCAGGAAATGGCTGAGTAAGTCCAAAAGCCAGTTTTTAGGCTGTTTTAGGTTTCCCTGTTACGGTGAACAGTGAGAAGTCCCTTCAGGCATACATTAAGGAGTGTCGTGCTTTCAGTTGCGGCAGTGAGGACAGACCCCAGAAGAAGTCCTCCTGCCTTGCAGGAGGCAACAGAGGACTTGGGTTGAGGTGGTTGAGGAGCTGGAGTTGTTTGCACAGGCCACAGTCCTCCTCTGGAACCAAAGTTCAAAGCTGAACCCAGTATTTTTTTGATTGGTTTTGTAGGACTGAAATTTTTTTTTTCCTCTGCACTCTCCAAAAACGTGTCTTTCCTTGCAGTGAGGACTTTATGAGATGATTTGAATGTTGAAGTTGGTGTATAGGGGATGTGCCTTTATATTTGTTTTTTTGTCCACTGTATATTCCTTTCTCTTCTCTGCTCCTCAGCCTGGTTTCTGCAGAGCAGCTGAGGATTTCAGTGGCTTGAAGAATCCCAGGAAATCTAAGTTTGTTAGAATTGTTGGCTGAATTCTAAGTAATGTGATTTGCAGAGCTTTTAACAAAGCTTTGCTTCCTAGTTTGGGTATGTGGCCTGGTAGCAATTCTGACAGAAAACTTAATAAACCCTCAAATTTAGAAAGAAAAACACATTATAATAGAGAGAATGGAATTCTAAGACCCTATTGTCGGTGGGTGGAGGAGGAAGAATTTTTTTTCTAATTCTTTTTATGATAAAATGAATGGATTCTTAATGTAGTGTTTCTAATTTCTCTTATTTGTAAGGCCTGCTTTCTGTCTGGTTGAGAGGGCTGTGAATCTTGCCTAAGCAGATACTAACAAAATGTGTGCACGGATCCGCGTTTCCTGGACTAGGTCAAACTCTTAGAGGATCAGTGGAAGAGCTCCCTGCCTGACATCCTATGTATTTTAACTGTATGCTACAGAGTGTTCTTCAAAGTAATTTATCTCTGCATGGAGATGTCAAATCACTGTTTGTGTCTGTTTAGTGCTACTGATCTTCATTTTGCCTGCCAGCAAGCACATTTGATTAATGTTCTAGTTCAAGTTTTTGGTTTGTTTTTCTTTTCATTTATTTGCATGATAGTATTATCCCTGTTACTTCTTTCTTTTTCATGTACATGTATATATAGGTTGCTCACTGCATTACCTCCCTGGAGTACTGAGAAAAAGAGCTCTGAAATAAGGTTTAGAGGAGGGCATTTAAATTAAACACTATTAAAGAAGATGAAATAAATGAATATTTTCTTCTACAGAAATTAAGGTGACACACATCATATAACACAAATATGCATTGATGGCTTTTGTCCTCAGCATCTGTGTAATGTGCTTGATTTTTTTATAGCTACATTATTATCTATATAAAATGGGAAAATGCCACTATAAAAGTTTAACTATGAAAACTAAAGGATGCAGGGAGCAGGGACCTTTCCTTATTCAGGCCTCCCCTGCAACAGAACTTAATAGGAGTCTAAAAAAGGAAGCCTCTGTAATGTTCCTTTTGCTGAGATTTTCCCTGTTACATTCCTGCATCATGTGCACTGAGGTGGTGTACGGGACAGGCTGCAGTCCAAAGACCAGCTAGCCATCGTCGGAGGACTGCCTACCTCCCCATTGCTGTTCCTGGATTAAACTTGGCAGAATGCTTCCTCTAGATCCCCTCAGTCTTCCCTTTCAAAGGGAGGAACTTGCATTTGGAGAGTTTTGCAAGATAATCACGTAGCTTTAAACTCTGTCTCTTGCATGATAACTGTGCTGGCTTACACACAGACTACATCGTCTTTACTGTGGACTGCCATGCCCATACTCAATTTTCCCATTGCTCTCATCTCATTTAGGTCATATACTTTTTCTTGCAGCACTGTAGGCAGTAGAGCCTGGGTGTCTGGTAAAGCAGAAAGAATATCAGAGGGGGTAATTTAAATCTGAAGTTAGAGAAGGGCAAGTCAATGGTAAAACGTCAGTTTTCACTGCCGATGTACTGTGTATACAACAGACCCTATAGACAGTGGTCAGCTGAAGATACTGCATGTGAATAGATTGATCAGTTAAGAGTGCACAGCAGTCAGTACCTTGCTAGCGATAGCAATTTTAATTGTAGCCTTCTTATCACAAATATTCATATTGAATAATTGAGATAATCTCTAACTGTAGAGCATTCAGCAGTATTAGCTTTTGCAGGTATATGAAGCTAATGTAGTTAAGAATACAAAAAGTAATACTGGATGAAATTGGGGTAGAAAATTTTGGTTCTATTAAATCAATTATGCAAATATAAAAACATTTTCAGTAAAATGGAATCAGTTGTCAAGAATATGGGAAAAATAGATCTATTTGAAGAAATAAAAGCATCTTTAATACAATCTAATCAACTGCCAGAAATGAAACATCTCTAATTTGATTAAAATGTCTGCATTGACCATAGTTATTTTCTCTTAAGAAGACTGAGGTTTTCGAGACAGAATGATAGCTTTTCTTACTGAATATTAGTTTTAGTGGTTTTAACCTTTAACTTTTGTGGTTACTGCTCTTTTTATGGCACTGTCGGTTCACTGATGTTTGAGGGCTGATGTGCCTTGGTCTTGGCCAGCATAATCCACATTAATGTTACTTTTCCCATGCCAATCTACATGCTCCTATTAGTTTTTGTTATTTTTTCAGTTAATATTTCTAGATCTTACCTCTTCCAGCTTATTATGCTTTATTCTAACTTGAGGAGATGGAGAGCACAGGAATATCTTCTGATTCAAATTTTTATAACACAAGGCAGCTGCCAAGTAGTCTGTTAGTGTAGATAGCCTTACTTGTTCATAATATAGGTACATGTACTGAAATGTTTTCTATCATTGGGTTAATGTATCTTTTTTTCATACGCTTCTGTTCCTAGCTACTCTGGTGTTTTTTTTCTTGTTTCCCCCCCCCTGCAAGGCCAACTGTATGGATTTCAACACGGCCAAATGTCAGGTCCTGCACTTGGGTCACAACAACCCCATGCAACGCTACAGGCTTGAGGAAGAGTGGCTGGAAAGCTGCCCAGTGGAAAAGGATCTTGGGATGCTGGTCGACAGCCGGCTGAACATGAGCCAGCAGTGTGCCAAGGTGGCCAAGAAGGCCAATGGCATCCTGGCTTGTATCAGGAATAGGGTGGCCAGCAGGAGTAGAGAGGTGATCGTGCCCCTGTACTCCGCACTGGTGAGGCTGCATCTCGAGTGGTGTGTTCAGTTTTGGGCCCCTCACTACAAGAAAGACATTGAGGTGCTGGAGCGTGTCCAGAGAAGGGCAACGAGGCTGGGGAGGGGTCTAGAGAACAAGTCTTATGAGGAGCGACTCGAGGAACTGGGGCTGTTTAGTCTGGAGAAGAGGAGGCTGAAGGAGGACCTTATAGCTCTCTACAACTACCTGAAAGGAGGGTGTAGTGAGGCAGGTGTTGGTCTCTTCTCCCAAGTAACTAGCGATAGGACAAGAGGCAATGGCCTCAAGTTGCATCAGGGGAGGTTTAGATTAGATATTAGGAAAAATTTCTTTACTAGAAGAGTGTTCAGGCATTGGACTAGGCTGCCCAGGGAGGTGGTTGAGTTCCCATCCCTGGAGGTGTTTAAAAAACGTGTGGATGTGGCACTTCGGGATATGGTTTAGTAGCATAGTGTTGTTGAACGAATGGTTGGACTTCATGATCTTAGAGGTCTTTTCCAACCTATGATTCTATGACATCTCTCCCACCTGCCAGCATCTTCCTCGTCTGCGCTCTTTCCATTACTCTTGTCAGTCTCTTCTGGTCTCAATTTTTCATTTGGTGTCCTAGTTTGCTGGCTGCGAGATTAAACTCCAACATTTGCTCTTTTCGTAATTTGATCCGTGTAAATGACACATTGCTAGGCGTATAAAGAGATTCCACTTACAGTCTAAAATTAGCTTTCTAGTCTGAACTTGTCATCTAGGCAACCTCTGTAATCAATAGCGAAAGATAAATACCACAAAAAGGCAATTCATCACATTTTAAGATTATGTTGAAACTGGGGGGATTAATTGCTGTCTGGGCCACCTGTCTCTTTCTGCTGATTAAAGAAAGCGCCCTAGATGACAGTCTCGGATGAGGTACCTGACTTTCAGATGGCTAAAATTAGATGAAAAGTATCCTACCTGTTGTGCAAGGAGTGGTGTTAGGAATGAATTGCCTTGGTAAGGTCTGTCCTACAGAGGCAGAAACAGCGTGAAATGGGAATGAGATGGCACCCACAGTTTCATCTTTTTTTCCTTGAACTGATTTGTAACAGTGCCAGCAGTCATATTTGATTTTCAATAGTGACTTCAGCAGTGTTGTGACATTCTAGAAATCAAACCCCTACTATTTTGTTAGAATAATTAATATTTCTATAGCTCTCGTGAATTTGTAACCAAACTGCAGAATGCATTGCATTTCTGACGTGGGGAGTTAGAAGCTTCAGAACATTTCTGACAAGGCCACACAGGACTGTACAACAATGTAGCTGGATACAAACCCAGTTACCTGAATCCCATTTTAAAATCATAGGGAACGAAGTTTGCTCATAGGTAGTATCTGCTGTTGCAGTGGTTGTTACTGAAAGAAACGTTCCTACACAAGGTGTCCAGATACAGTTCAATCATAAGCCATTGATAATTTTTGATTAGCAATGCTGCACATAAGCATTTGAAATTATAAAAATAAAATTTGGAGATACATATAAAACTATGGATAAATATTGTATGGAAAGATTTTTGAGCAAAACTGTATGCAACAATATATTTATCAGTTACAATTATTTAAATAAAAATACTGGTATTTATGTTTCTAATGCTTGATCTTCTTTTAACAGTGCTGTAACTCACCACTGAAGCATACATTGGGAGCAGTTCATAGCATCAAAAACGTCATCCACATAGACTGATTCCATCTTTCCAGTCTCCAAGCACTGTGAATTGAAGCTACAGATCTTTATGGAGTTTGTATTACTTGAGTCAAAGGGAACGTTTTTCTGATATTTAACGAGGACCCTTACGGCCAGTATGACGAGCCAGGAGAAGTGGGTTAACCTTAGTCCTGGAGAGTTCTCTCAGCTTCAGAAATATGCAGAATGTAAGTAATTTTTACAATATATGATTTTATAGCTAATTAAAAATTAAGAATAGTTTGAATGTAGAATATAATATTATTATATTATTGATACTGTTCACTGTCAAGTAAGAGGTTAAATTATGGTTTATGTTTTTTATTACAATAAATGTGTTCTTTGGAGGGGGAAAGAAATGAGTTGGGGTCTGTAACTTTATGACTTTGCCACCTTAAATTCACCATAACAATTTGTAGGCCCCTGGAGTGGGGTTTGTAGTTAAAGCTTGCTCAGTCATGGAGGAAGCATGGAGATTCCAGGAGAAACACATCTAGATGTTCAGTATGGAGATGTTTCTAATACTATAAACAACGCCAAGGAGGAGTTATCCTGTGAAAGAGAAGGAAACAAAAATCTCTCTGAGCTGAAGATCCAGTTCTGCAGTTATTGCTCATGCAAAACTTGCTTCAAGTTGCCTGAGCAACTTAGATGGCTCAAAATTACGTGCTTAGAAGTCAGATACTGAACATGAGAAGCTAGATTTTGGAGACAGTTTATGAAGCCTATAAGAACTAAACTGGAAAAGGTCAAGAACATTTGGGAAGTTTTCCTGTATGATAAGTAATCTAAATTTATATTTTTAAATACAAAGAAAATCTCATATGATTTATGAATATTGTTGATTTATTGCTAAAGGAAATACTTGCCTATAAGGTAAAATGAAGACTCGTGATTGTTAGGTTTTTTTGTACCTATGACATCGCAGCAAATGCTTAATTGTATTTCAGTGCAGACAACTAACAGAATAATCATAAAATGCTTATTAGAGTTAACTTTAATAGTACATTCCACTGGAATGTGATTGAGATTCATACTATTTTCATGATATGAAGTTAGGCTATGAATGATACTTTATATAATGCAATGTTATTGAAGGGAAAAAAAAATATCAGGTAGAAAAATTTATGTGGTGCTTTTGGAACAGATGTATTTGAGTCTCAGAGTTTTCTACAACAATTGCTGTATAGTTGAAAGTAGTCTGTTTATTAATGAAGTATGTTTCCTCCCTATGCCACCTTTTTGTCTCAAAGCATAAGCTGTAGAGATGAAGGAAATTTTCTCTGTACACTGCTTTAAATCCTTAACGATATTGCCAATCAAGGAGCTATTTCATTTCTCATTTCATAGTGGAATATAAGACATTGATACCTGTCCAATATTTAATCAGTTGGGACCTCCTTCTTAAAAGGCAGCCTTAAAAATCTGGTGTGAATCTGAGAAATGAAATGCAAATATCCGTGCTTTTTAGTAGTTCTGTTGTTTCTGTGTGTTACATACAAATATTAAATAAAGTGAAACGAGATGCAATTACATGAAACCTAAAAAGAACACATCAAAATTTTATATTGGTGTTCCATTGCCGTCAGAGACTATTGCAAAGAAAATTTTGTATTACATGTTTTTGATATGAATAAGCTTTTTTCTCTTAAATTACATCACCAAATAGATAGTAAACATATCATAGCAGTTTGAAAAAACCTGTTGACTTCTGAAAATATTTACTTTTTCTTGGGAAAATATTTTTAAATGATTCTTCATTATCATTTTCAACACCAGAAACTGAAGACTTCTAATAGAGAGACAGCGAGCAGTTATGGTTGTTTTTTTTTTTTTTCCCCTACGCATTCATATAATTTAAACCTTCAATGCAGCTTTTGCCAAAGTATTTGTTTTCTTCCTTTTGGGGAAAAAAAGGCATTTAATATATTCCTTTTATTTCTGCTTCCCTTTGCTCCTCCTTCTTGCACACAGCGTAGTTCAGAGCCATTGCTTTAATAGGACTATATGTATCAGGATAAAGGATTTGGTGAAATTGGTTGTGTTTGTTTGTGTACATAAAAGAAATACATGGTGTCTTTCCAGCTTCCCCTGCTTTTCCGGAATAAAAGGATGTTAGTTGTTTGAGAATGTGAAATGTGATGCATCTTTGTACAAATAGTTCAATTTCTGAGGCAAGTAGAAAAAAGATCGTTAATGGTATATAGATGTTGATGTATAATGCTGAGGGAATATAACCCAGGTATGGGCTTTATTTTGAATTTTTGAGCTGTCCAATTTATTTTTGCTAAATGAGTGAATAGCAGTATCTGTAAAAGTGTGATTTAAGACTTCAAAATGCAATTTAAAAAAAAAATTTAATTGGATCCAACACTTGCATTTGATACATTTTTATCTAAATGGCAAGATACAAAATGTTGTGACAGTAGATGCCTTTACTCATTGCTATATAGTAATTAAATTGTGTGAAATTTTATGATGTTTGAGTCTATAATTGCTTTGATATTGGACTGTCGTTGTTGAACGTGACAAGACAGTGAACTGAAAATCACCAAATTTCTAGTAGAGCTGATTGTCTGAGTAGAGTTTGATTTATTTTTAAAAAAAAAAAAAGGCATTGTGGACTTCTCTCCAGCATGTGACTTGCGGTACCAGTGGGTCTCCTGCAGGAGAGAGAGCTGTGGTTGTCAGAAGGTAATACTGTCGGGAGGCTTGACTCTATGGCAGTTGCCTGCGAACAAGTGTTGATGAGACCCCAGCTTTGCCTTGTGCTAAGGAGTGGGTTTCACTGAAGGACTCTGGAATACAGTAGGGAACTTAGTGAAGTGATTTGTTTTCCACTCACCTGCTGATATGTGGGGGTGTCATTTACTGTGCCTTTCATTCAGTTTGGTGTAGAGACTTCATAAATCTTACCTAAATTACATTATTTTAACTGAAGAAATATTTAGCAGATATACTTTCTTGAATTAACAAAAGACGATATTTATCATCCCTATTTTAGTTTGAATCAAGCCTAAAGTGAGTACTGGAACAAAGAGTATAGCCTCCCAAAAACATGTCTACCTTGGATGTCAGTGAATCATACGTGTAGTGGCTGGTAGTCACATCTTCTTAATGAGGTTGCTGGAATTGCAATGACTTTTGTACAGCTGTGGTGGGTTGACCTTAGCTGAACGCCAGTTGTCCGCCAAGCCACTCTATCACTCCTCACTGTCTTCTCCTGCTCCACTGTGGGGTCCCAGCCATGGGAGACAGTCCTCCATGAACTTCTTCAATGTGGGTCTTTCTCAGGGGCTGCAGTTCTTCACAAACTGCTCCAGGGTGGGTCCTTTCCACATGGTGCAGCCCTTCAGGAACAGGCTGCTCCAGTGTGGGTCCCCCACAGGGTCCTAGGTCCTGCCAGCAAAGTGCTCCGGCATGGGCTTCTCTCTCCACAGGGTCATAGGTCCTGCCAGGAGCCTGCTCCAGTGCAGGCTCCCCATGGGGTCACAGCCTTCCTGGAGTGCGTCCGCCTGCTCTGGCTTGGGGCTCTCCACAGGCTGCAAGTGTGTATCAGCTCCACCATGGACCTCCATGGGCTGCAGGGGGACAGCCTGCCTCACTATGGCCTTCACCATGAGCTGCGAGGGAATCTCTGCTCTGGCACCTGGAGCACCTCCTCCCCATTCTTCTTCACTGACATTGGTGTCTGCAGAGTTGTTGCTCTCACATATTCTTACTCCTTTCTCTTGGCTGCTGTTGGCGCATCAGGTTTTTTTTTCCCCCTTCTTAGATATGTTAACACAGAGGTGCTACTGCCATGGCTGATGGACTCAACTTTGGCTAGTGGTGTGTCGATCTTGGAGCTGGCAATGATTCTATCGGACATGGAGGAAGCTTCTGGCAGCTTCTCACAGAAGCCACCCCTGTAGCCCCCTACTGCCAAAACCTTGCCAGGCAAACCCAACACAACAGGCTGAAATATGAAAAGAACTCTTCTTGTAGGTTCATTATACAAACACATATTAGATTATTTTTTGATTTAAGTCAATTTATGCTGGTATTTGATAGTAAGATACGCAGAAGACTGAAAGAAAGTAGTACAGCACTTCGAACAATAATACCTACAGAAGAAGTTTTTTTCTGATATATTTGCGTACACACATTTTGATGTGCAAATAAAAAGTAATAATACTGAATGGTAAAGACTTAATTAAAAAAAATAAAGAAATTATTAAACAAACTGTTAAAGAGGAGTGTACTAGACTGACCTGAGCTCAGTGGGTAGAATTCAGAGTTCACACTTACACCTCTATGTCATATTGCCATGCTCAAATGCTATGTGTTGATGATTCCCAGCATCTGCTACTGTTGACACAAAACAGATACCTTTAGCTGATGAGCCCAAAGAGGGAGTGTGCTGAGGTGCCTTGCGCTAACCAGTAGGAAGGTTTAAGCACAAGGTGTATTTCAATTTCTGTTTCTCTTTGGAGCCTAAGTAAATTTGGTTAAGAAACTTTGCTCATTTATTTTCAGGAGAGGAATCTGTTCTGCATTATATGTCCCTATCCCCACAGAAAATATTCTCTTTAAAATGCATTTGCCGGTGTTTTGCATATTTGCTTGTGGTCAGAAAAAATCCTCACAGAGTTCCTTTCTCCAGCTAAATCCCCTCAACCTAAGCTGGCTACGGAGTGAGGTAGTGTCTTGCTTGTGTGGCACCTGCAAGCTGCTGCCCTCCACACAAGCACACGCCACCTTTCTGGTCTGATAACCTTAGTTTTGATCCCATATTGAAAGGGGTGCCGGACAGGGCACACTTGTGGGAGTGAGGGATTGGGGTGTGAGTCTTTTGAGGTTGTAGCTCAGTCTGAACCCGTATCTTCGGTCTTTCACCTAACCAGAAGGTAAGCCTGTCTCACTTCCACTTGTTTTATGAAGATGACTGTTGCTGCCAGACTTTGCTGAAGTCAGTCCCATCTACAAGTGTTATGATTTCTGAGAGCAGCAGAGGAATTAGTGCGCTCAGGTTCTAAGAGAGCCTCTTCTTACCTTTGTATTGTAGCAGAAGTCAGGAGGCACTTAGATGAGATGCTTCACTTCTGCATCAGTTGACTTCCGTCATGTAAAGGAATTTTCAAACCATACTGAGATACAGGCTGCACAGATAATTATCTTAAAGTACTTCCACAGTTAGGGTGTATGTGCAGAACTGTAGCTGATAGGGTGTGGACATTATAGATCCAGCTGTCCTGGGCTTAGAGGTCTGAATTTAGCCTAAATCCCTGTTTTAGTAGCCAAAGTTATGTGTGTGTATTTTTCATTATATAAAGCCCATTAAACTCATCATGTGGATTCTAGTGCCCTGACAGGGACATGTGCTTTCCACTTTCTGACTGAAAGAAACTTTGCTCCAGTTTAGTGTAGTTCCAATTTTAGTTAGTTTTCTGTCAGCTTGATGATAGCCTGTTTACTCTTGCAAGTACAAATAGACAAACAAGGCCTGCTCCTAACTCTATGTGCAGGTGCTGTACTTGGTATCCCATTGAGAAGTTCCTACGACATCTTGTCTGGCTGTTTTCTTCATCACATATTTATGGTATGATTCTCAGCTTCATCCAAGTGTGTTGTCTAGTGAACACAAAACCTGAATGTAAAATTTCTTTCTTTACCAGCTGTTCCTAATTTCCATAAATGTAACTAAACAGCAAAGGAGAAGTTCTCCACTACTTGTTCCTAATCACAATACATTTCCCTCTAAGCAACACTCAGAACTTAATAGTGAGTGAATATCTTCCAGTACATTAATCCAAGGAATATCCATAATTTCATTTTACTAAATTATTTTTGAGCTCAATTAAAGGCAACTTTATACTTCCAATTTAAGACCTTTCTTCATCTGCTTGCCATGGTTAAATAATTTGGGGCTTCAAATGAATATTTTAGAACAGTTTAAATACTACTTTAAAAAGAAGAAAAGTGTATTTCTAGAATTCAAAAAGCATATTACCTAATACTTGTCGCTTTGCAGTTGATATGCATATGTGTGGTTTTTGGAATACTTATTATTTCCAAAGACAGTTCTTCTGTGTCCTCCTTGCTGGTCAAATTAAAAATCTCCTCTCTCTTCTTGTTCTGAAGAAAGAATAGTAGAAAATATTTTGCATTAGATCTTTGCCTGGTTTTAAAATGTCTCAGAAGAATAAGTGAGAAGAAAGAGAGCTGAAATAATTGGTGTGTTCATTATATAATAGTAATAATAACAACAACAATACTGTAGTCCACACCAAACCCTGAAGATCCTAGGGAAATACACGCACTCAAGAGAAGAAGATTCTTTTTTTTTTTCTTTCTCCTTTAGATTTCATGATCAATGCTGGCTGTGGGAAAGAAAGGCAAAAATATGCAGTTTCTTCTGCACAAAAATGTCACTGCATAGGGTAATGTACATACAGGACTTTTCAGTCAGAGGCTCTTTCTTCTAAACTGCATAGTACCACGTATATGCTTAGTTCTGTACTACTCCCAGCAGCAGCCTGAATTGTAAGGACATTAGAAAGAAACAATATAAATAGCTTCATTGTGATTATCGTCTATATGGAAGATTTGTTTAGTTTGGACAGGGTTTTTTGTATCCTTTTTATTAAATGAATTTTGTATGTCCTTTTTATTAAATAAAGTTTTATGGCTGTTGTAGTCCAAGTTATGTGTTAAGGGGAGTTTAAAGGATCCTGCTCCAAAAACAAGTGAGAAAATATCGAAGATATTTGAAACAGTTGAAGCAAGACTGTGTCATGATTCAGCTAGGCTTTAAAAGAAGGAAGGGAGGTCTGTCCTGCCCTTAGTAGATGGAGAGAGGCAGAGGAAAAGGCCTCTGAGCTCTGGCAGCATGTGCACCCTGGGGAAATAGCTTGGTTTTGTGTTGTCCTTTTGAGTTTGTCAACAAAATGTGCCCTGAAGAAACAGCCTGCAAAAGACTTTTTGCAAAACTTTTGGCAGTGATTTTTTCCCAGGCTGGTGAAGGAGCACTTGGGCAGACTGTCACAGCCTGAAATAGAAATAGATGTTTGAGTGCTACTGAGATGGCTGTGAGAACAGGATCAGCATCAGCAGCTGCAGCATCTTTTGATGTAGCAGCAATAGCTACTGCAAGAACTGGACAGTGTGAGAATTTTATAGGGGAACAGGAGGGAGGTACTTGTGAAAAACATCTCTGAAGAGAAACAGGAAGGTCAGCAGAAGTTTTGATCCAGAATTAAGTTGCCAGAGACTCTTGGGTGGGTTTGATTCTGGGGCCCTCACAGATGGAAAAGATTTTCTTTAACAATGGATATAAATGATAACCTGCGGGGAACTTCATACATGTGGCAACTGGTCACCATCAGCTATGAGCCATTATGCAATCCCTCAGAGGGTCCTAGGCTTCTAGTGCCACATGGAATTGTGCTAATTGTAATGGGGGAATGGACCTCATCATAGAATATAGATCGCTAAAACCAGCCATTTTTGGCTATTTGGAAAGCGAAGAGAGAAAATTGCAGGTGATTATTGAGAATAGTTTTACCCCAAGTACTGGATTTTCAGAGTATGGTGTTTCTGCTCCTGTTAGCAAAGATGGAGGAAATTAAGTTCTCAGAATGTTTTGTCAGAGCCTGTCGGACTGGGTGAAAGATGGAGCCGTCTGCCAGCACTGCCTGTACTGTAGTCTGTGTACTTGGAGAACTTAATGGAGAATGGTAATGAATCTAGTGAGAGATCTTTTTGCATGCAAGGCCTGTTGGGGGTTGAGTGGCCAGAAGAAGGGGCCAGCTGATGATTTGTTGAGTCTGAATCCTAGTTCTAAGTCTATGACTGGGTACTAAAAATCTGAGGAAGAGAAACTGGAGTCCCACTCAAGGGATAGGTGGGGCACTTGCTTTAGTTCTTCTGAGAGGTGCACTATGAACTATACTTGTTGATACAACACTAATTTTTTTGTAAGTTCTGTGAATTTAAATCCCTGATACACATTCCTGTGTTGTACCAATTTAGAGAAAATGGGATAGAAATATTATATTTGACAGGTTTAGGCTCTAGTCAGATTTATTCTTTAAAAAAGCTGAACTCTGTGTGAAGGTAGGTGGTTATATACAGTCTGCACTAATGAGGATATTAGATTCAACTTTATGACTCGTGCTAGACTGAAATCCGGAATAGAAAAGATAAGAAGTTGTGAATTTATTTTTCATTTAACCAGTCATAGTTGGGACTTGGCCTCTGAAGGTTGTTTCATAGATGGAAGTTGTTGTGGGGGGTTGAGAGCTGGGCACCAATGTCAGCTGCAGAAGTACTGATGGATTTCTTTCTCTCATCATGAGTTCTGTGTTATGTCTTGAAGAGAATGTGAGGTAGGTATCATAAGCCAAGCATTTCTGAAGGAAGAAAGCTGATAAACATACAGTAATGCAGTATGATCTGAATCTGAGGTGGGCTTTCTGACTTAAAATGCTTAGTGTTCTTGCCATGATATATGCCTTTCTATGACTAGCAGATGTGTTTTTACCCAAGTAGAAGCCAGTTAATTCTCCAGTTAACCTGTCTAGGGTGAACAGCGTCATGTTGAATCTGTCCACAACTGTGAGTAAGGAGGAACCTTCTCATAGCAGTCAGGCGGGATACTCAGGTGTATGCAGAGCTTAAAACAATCTTTTAAGATCTAATGGCTTTCCCAGAACTTTATTTCAGTTGTACGCAGTAATGACACAAAGTCAAGTCACATTGAGTGACTTTTTGAGTATGCTAAAAGTGATCGTACTACAGTATTATGTTTTTGTCTTAGCTAATTTCAGGGACCGTCAGCTGTCTTCTGACTGCAAGAACCTTCGTATGCTGGCTGCAGAGGCATATTTTAAGAGGGGAAAACAGTCAATTTATATACATTTGTGACTATCAGATCGCAAAATTGGGACGTACTCTGCTGTTTATAAGATCCCCTATTCCTCTGCAGAACAGAGGATGCTCCCAGAAAAATCTGACTTGTTCAGGAGTTCTGATAGAAAGGGATTGTAGACAGCAAAATGCAAGACTACTGTTGCTTCTGCATGCTGTTGACTGGAGATTGCTAGCGAGAGGTCATATATCATAGCAGAAATAGACTTAGTCCATTTAATAAAAGCAGAGAAGGCGATAGGCCTTTAGAGTAGACTTGTAATTCAGAATTTGTAAAGATATTGACGAATTGGTCTGGAGTAGGATCAGTTCAAGGAAGCATCAGCTGTTTTTTAGCTTCAATTCCTGTCCTAAAGAACTGTTTCTGGTTCCTGAATGAGTGGCTGGGTCAAAAATACGATGGCTGAGAAACTTGCAACTTTCTTTTAGGGGTAACAGAAGTATTATGGAGCAAATGGTCTCAGTTGTGCTAGTGCTAAGACACTTCATTTGCCTGTTTTAGGAAAGCTAGTGAATGTGTCAAAGTTTTGTACCTATTTAGGTCTGTATGGAAGAAATGTTAAGAGGAGTTAGAGAAGGAAAACATTCATGCAGCCAGATAGATAGTACAAAGTTGCCTTGATCTCAGACTCCAGAAATAAAATGCTGTTAGAAAAGGCTGTTATCACTAGAAACCCATCCTTTGAGCACACAGAGGCGCTGGCTGTACTTGCTGTGTGATGAATAGGACATTGTCCCATCATGAGGAGCACTTGGTGGCCTTACTAGAAGATGGTAATTTACTTGCAACCATCTTGCATATTTGCTTCATCTGGGGGAATGGGGGAGAGAAGGCAATTGCAACATCTGGAGAGGACTGTAATATTTACTCAGTCTCACTGAGCAGTGAAACACAATAGTTCCATACAATACAGTTATTGGTTGGCTGAAACTGCATAGTTTGGCCTTTATTTTTGGGATAATAATATTATTTTCTGGATTATGCTACTAAGTTTCCTGTGTTTACACTGCGGGTGTAGTGGCTGTTTAGGTATCTGGGAAATACTAAGTTAGTCAAAGCTTTAGCACTGCCGATAGTAACAGGGCTAGTGTTAACTCTTAGACATACAGATAGATCCATAGTTCTTAAATTGTATAATCAGGCTCCCAAATGCTGGGGCCTCTATTGAAACAGAAAGGAATTATGAGTAAGTCTTTAGGGGAAAACTCGATGACTAAATGACTATGCTTATTCATTTTCAAGGTTATTGTTGCAAGAAGCAAATCTAAAGGTTTCCTACAAAGTCCAAAATAGAAACTCTAGTTCTCAAGGTTCTGTGGCTGTGGGATCCACGGTTTGCGGTGGCTGGCAGCAATACCGCCTGTCTTAGAATCCTGAAAGGCAAATGGTGCCATCTCACATTGGTTTCTGTTTCCTCTGTCAAAAATAATGATTTCTTTCTAGAATTGAAGCTGCACAGATATACACTGCCAGTCATTAGTTCCCGGTGTTGCAGCATCAGCTGTTGCTGGAATTGAACACATAGTGTGGTTGTTACAAATCTGACATACGGTCATAAAATTACTGAACGTGTATTTATACACCGTAAAATGTATAAACATTGATTATGCCTTTTTTACATTTCCTGTGTTTCTATGTATCTTCTGTGTTTCTTTTCCTTGATTGTTTGGTTGTTTCTATGGACATTTGCATGTAAACAGTGAGAAGCTTTTGTTTCTTAAGAGTTCATCTGTTCCTATTGCTTATTCCCTATTATAAAGATTTGGGGGATAATTCAATTGGTTGCTGTGGAAATGAGCCTGGTGTCACAAACAGAGAATTACAGCTCAGCAAGCCTTGAAGAAACAAAACGAAGGGAGAATGGACTAATTGGGGAGCCATGTGACTGTGGCAGAATCTCAGCTCTCATTAAAAGCATTTATTTTTAGTCTTTGTGTTTGTATAGAAGAGCTTGAAAGTGTAATTCAAATGATGACGATCCGTGACTCATCAGACAAACTGAAAAAAATAGCTCTGAGGAAGAAGATGATCCCTCTTTTCTTTTATGGGATTCAAAGAACCAGTAGCCCATGGCAGGTCCCCTCAGCCCAGCAAAGCTTCATATGCCTGGAGAGAGAAGGGAAATGCTGCTTGTCCAACTCATTCACTGAAAAAATGTACTTTGCTATTAGCATTACTGCTTACACTGTTCTGCCTTTCCTGGATTTCTGAAGAAAGGAGCCATTCCTTATTGCACTGGATAACAGGAGAAAGGTTGCTCTTGATGGCTCAAATGGAGAATCAGAGGCCTCTGTTTAAAACAGAGTGGGTTTAGGGCTGCCTGATGGGGTCAGAAGGCCTCTCTCCCTGTGCCGTTTGTTGGGGTGGAAGGGCCCTGGAATGCATTCCTCTCCGTTGTTTCCTGCCAATTAAAAGAAGCAAAAATTTTAAATGTGCTTATAATTATGTATGTTTTCATTGTTTTTTCAAGTGCTAAAAATATATTACTTTTTGTGTGGCTTTGGAAGATTTTTAGTGGGTGTTATGGAGTGTTACTGCATAGTTTTGTTGGCTGCATTGCAAAATGTAATGGCTTTCTGAGGACATTACTGATTGCTAAATTTTTTTTTAGAACTGTCAGATTTTGTGTAGTTTAACATTTTATTAAAGCCAGTGTGGTATGTTAAAAACTTGTGATTAAATTCCAATATGTTTTCTTACACAGTTTCTGAAGGTATAAATTCTTTAATTTTCAGCATAAAAGTTTATAAATAATCTGAGTTTTGGGACCCTTAAATTAGTTGTAGCAGTAATGATAGTTATTGATAGTGAATTTGTTATGAAGAATGTATTTCGCAGAATTAACTGGCCTAGTAATAGATGTTTTCATTCATGAAGGCACACCGAATAGCTTTAAAATGCTTAGTTCACTGTTGTTTGTTTGTTGTTGGTTTTGTTTTTATTTATTTGTGTTTCTTTTTAAGTAGAGAGCCATTTCTACTTTTAATATGTTATTTATGTGTGAAATTCACTGCAGAAATGGGACAGAATCTAGCATCCTTACCTTTGTCAGTACTGATTAATTAAAGACCTTGGAAGTCATTACTGAAATCACTGCTTTGGAAGAAAACGTAGGCTGTATGTTATATATGAACCTACATATTGTAGAAGTTGAGAGGAATGGAAGGAAACACCATGAAAATTTTAGGCAGTTGTGGGAGGAGGATGGGAAGACAGACATGTACTTAGTATATAAACTGAATGCTTTATTGAACAGGGGCACTTCAGTACTGGATAGGCTCTAAGAGTTTGAGAAATTATTGAAATGATACTAAAGATGGTGAAAGCAGATTGAAGAGATGCAAAGAAAAAGAGAGACTGGCAAGATAACTGCTTTACTGTAGTTTTGAACTAAGGTTACAAATAGTTGCTAACTGTACCATTTTAGCAGCATGAATACAGGAAACTCAGAGTTCCTGGGATGAAAAAGATGAGAATATTGAATGAGAAAAAATTATGCAAATAAATGAAAATTAAGCCATTGGAAAAAAAAAAAAAAGAAAGAAATGTCTTCAAATAAAGTTGGAGTCTACCAACTTTTGGTAGACCAAAATTCATGAATCTGTGCTATTTTTACAACTCACAGATAATGCATTAAGTGCTTTGATGAAACTGAGATAAGAACAGATCTCAGAAAGAGATGACTAGGATAAAATCAAAATAGGCTTTTAAAGAGTCAGGACAGCAGACAGGAACCAAAACAGAGCTCAGTGCCTAAAGACTGATTTTTTTTGTAAATTCTTATTTGACATTTGGGTGCTTGATCATAAATTATAATTAAAAAAAAAAAAGGCAAAAAAATAACAACCACAACAAATAGTGAGATTGAGAGGAATCACCTGAGGCAGAAGGAAAAGAATTCAACAGCTAGCCAAATTTTATCTTGTAACAATGATTTAGATTACTCTGAGATAACTATTCCATGTTCTGTAGAGAGTCCTGTAGGAATTTTTCTATAAATTCTTTATGAGTAAAATCTGTGAAAAAGTGCACAAGTGCTATTATTTTTGATTCTAAAGCTTGACTACTTATTTAGCTAATATTGGTTGAGGGTGAATCCAAATAAGTACTCAAACTGGAATTTGAAATAAGCCACTTGCATTCCCTTTGGAGGTGCTCTTATTCTAGAATAAATCAGAAGTGATTATTCATTTAGAATTATTTTAGTAGATAAGATCGTAGTTAATTAGAAATTAGCTAATAGTTCAGGGAATACTGACCCATCTGATATTCCTTTGTTTTTTTTTTAAGTATAGAATCATATTTTTTACATTTTGCTTCGGACACCATGAATCTTGTCACATTGCTCGTCAATTCCAGGCTCATTATTTCATCTGTGATCTAACAAGTGATACCTCCAAAGAGGACCATGATGTCTCCAAACAGTATGTGACACTATGATATAATTTTAAATTATCAGTGCTGTAAGAGGATCCTGAGAGTTTGAGGGGTCCTCTGAAAGAATGACAGAATATGATTAAGTTGTCCCAATTGATACAAAAGCACATTCTGAAGTATTTCCCAGTGTAACTATGTGTTTAAATTAAAGCATTAGGTTTCAAGAAGCAAGTGCCAGAGTAGCACTTCCTTGTAATAGCGGTCTAGAGATGTAATGATAGATGATGTAGGAGGACTACAAAGCTGCTCTTCAAACTACAAACTCTCCAAGACAGATTCGACTCTTAAGGTAAATACTTTGCAACTCTGTGTACACATTGGAGCTTAAAGTTATCCAGTCTCATGTTTTAAAAATAACCTGAATAAGTTTACTTTAAATTTTGTGATTTTCTTACCATTAACAGCTTTCATAATAACATGAGTTTGGGGGTTTTCCCCCCCCGTCTTTTTTCTGTCTGCATTTTGTTACCTTGCCTGTGTAGCATCTTTGGCTAACGACACCCCCTACCCTCCCGCCCCCCGGACAAAACAAACCCCCCCAGTCAAGTCCAGTCGTCTCTACAGCTTAGCGTCCTGTCACTGGGAGGCATGCATCTGAAAAGTTTTGTAAGAGTTCCAGGCACAAATATGTTAATCTTTATTGAGGGTCTGTCTTGACATAAGAAGCAATACCAAATTTTGCATAATTATGCACACTGAGCTATAATCACATCTCCATTTAATTATTTTAGTGGAAATTAGCAATATGGTCTCAGCAGTACAGAAGGTCTTTGGCTTGAAACTGAGTCAGACCTCACTGAGTGTTGTGTTGCTTCTAGTGAATAAAGCTGCATAAACTGCTCTAAATAACTTGGGTTAATGAAGAAGGAACATATATAGCTGCATTTTTGCATGCTAAACTTGCCATTTGATGTGTACTTCAGCTTTTATCCTGAAAGGTGTTATTTAAAGTAAGGAATGACATAATTTTATTGGCTAGGAAGACCCACCTGAGATGTTCTATGTACAGAAAGTTGTCCTCTCCTATGCAGAAAGAATTTGTCATGTTTTTTTTCCCCTTCAGGAGTCGTGTAGTAGCAATCAGGGATACACAAAAGCTCTGTTCTCTGTTCAGGGGTTTGCTGTTCATGCTGCCAATGACAAAGAAGTTTTGTTCACTTACTGCTGGCTGCTACAGAAATTGTAGTGCCAAAGAGTAGTATGAGTAGTGTTCTGAGGTGGTGATTAAGGAAACTTTGTGAGGGTTTTTAATTGTGATTAGTCTTGTATATAACAGTAGATGAGTTTTTGTAAGTGCTCCTCTTATTCAGACTGCTAATATGTCACTATGAACTTGTCTCTAATAGCATTCTAGTGTTTTTAGGCCAAGCTTCTTACAGACCAAATACCCATCCCTCTATGTTTCAAAAATAAAGAGTGATAATAAGAAAAAACATATGCCCACAGTTCTGAACTAGTTTTAGCTTAGAAGAGTTGATCATCTGCTTTATTTTACAGGTTGTGAAGCGTCTCTGGGGATTTGATTTCTGCATTGTTTTACTAAATGCCTGTATTTATCTGCACAATCTTTTCCATAAGTGCAGTCTGAATGCCCTATTCTGTTTTGAGCTGTGGACTCTACCACATTTTCTTTCTCCTTTTGTGAAAGAAATGAAGATGCTTCCCATTTCTCCCACCTGTTATTACAAACCAATAATTGTTGTGTGAAAACAAAACAGGTGGCAGAAATGGGAAGCATCTTCATCTCTTTTACAAAGGGAGGAGGAGAACAAAGTCCTTTATCATAGTAGATATTTATTATTTTAATTATACATTTTTTCTTACTCGGTTTTAGTGTTAATAGTTATGCAGAGTATTAGTCTTGTCCTAATCTTTTGTGAAACAACATTTAACTAGGGGAGATTCCAGCTTTTACTGATACTGGCTTTCAGTTTAATGTAAGTAATAGTCTTCCATACAATTCTGAAAAAATTGTTTTCTTTGCATACATATTCTAGAGTTTGTTTTTTTTCTCACCGACTATACATATTTAGTCTTGAATAAAGATCTTGTAGCTAATGCTGCGTAACTTCAGTGGTCAGCTGAGCTTTGTAAAAGTGGGTACTCCCAGCCCTTGCCAAATGACCATCAGTAGATAGTTTTGGAACCTACTATAAGAGCTGAGATTTTTCAAACTGCTTTTTTAGTTGGCATCCAGTGGCATTTTGAAATTTTATGCGTTAATGCCATTGAACTAGTAATTCTAACAGTCATTTTAGGGGAATGTGGAATGTTCTGCTCTGTTTCCATTTGCAGGTCTGGAAATTCAAATAGCATCTTAAAACCTCTAAGCATTTTTTAGCAGTCTGTTTATGGAGTTTTGAAAAAACTGAAAAAATGATTCTTAAATCTTCCTGACTCATAAAAATTTAATTTTATCAATCTTAATTTGTACATGGTATGTATTGCTGTTCTCTATGAAATTAATTCATTATCTGAATTTCTTCTGAAAAGACCATTCCTTGTCATTTTCTCACACTTTCTCTATTGTCAATCATAGTCAAAACATTGTAGATTTTAAAAATTACGTGAATCCTTCTCCTTAAATAATGGTGCATATCAAGTACAAACATGGAGAGAATGAAAGAGGAGGCCGATAAGGTCTGATTTTCATTAGCTAGTTAATTTGATTATAAGATTGCAACTATGTAGCCGTCAGGAAAAAAACATAAGTACTTAGGAGGCATAGATGAAAAAAGCAGTAACAGTTAAGAAGATTGGAGAAATTTTGGGTAATAGAAAATAAAGACAAAGAGGAAAGAAAGCTTAATGGGAAGCAAGGTAGTATGCATGAAACTATCAAGGGTTTATGTGAGGGTGGGAAGAAGGTAAGATGAGAATAAAAAAAATCTACAGTATTCCTCCGATGGAAGAATTAGTTCATTGTGTTCTCAGAAAAGTAAGAAGTAATACTTTATGAAAAATGTATTTGTATTTCTGTGTTCAAATTATCTACTGAATCGCATGCAAGCTTTTAAACAACTTGAATTATAGCTGTTCCTTTTAAAATTGGACAGAAGTCAATTCTTGATCTTTGTAAAGTGCTCAATGCCTTCACAAGACACACAGCAGGCTGAATAGGAAGGCTTCATTCTGATTTTCCCACTTTTGTGCGGTTACAATTAACTCCATATGATGCACATTGTTGTATTTGTGATTCAGGTTTCCAGGGAACGACTTGAATTCTGATAGCAAGAAAATGGTGTGTTTTCTGTCTGCAGCGTGAGTCCAGTGCTGGCAACCATGTTGCTTTGCTGAGCTTTTGGGAAGCTCCACCTGTCTGCAGGCTGTTGCCCTTATTTACCCTCTCAGCAGCAGTTTGCGACTGTCTCCCCTGCCCATTTCAGATGGGTGTCCCCATTTACACCCCTTTCCTGCCAGGATTCATGTCCTCCCCCCTTCATCTCTCCATGCTCTTGTGGCGGCACCATGGCCAGTCCCCACACAAACAGCTCTCCTTTTCTGCTTAAGGACATCCTTACAACCCGGTTTGGGCAGGAAAGGCTCACGGGTGAAACTGAGAACCTGTGTGGAACCAACAGAAGGTCTGCGCATATACCTGTGTGGTGCACACTGACTTGGATCTTCTTCCAGGAATAAAAGGCTGTGATGTTTGGGAATTTCCCGGAGAAGCAACATGGCTGTGCTATACTTTGCGGTGTAGTGTAAAGACTCCTAAGCTAGAAATCAGCAGTGAACTGGTGCAGCAGCACAGCTGGAGTCTATTTTCAGTTTGTTTCAGGAGCTCTAGAATTCCTCCAATGCCTTATTCAAGCTAATCAGAGTATCTTTACATAGTAGTGCCATTTGTAGACACACAGAACAACAAATTCTTTTGATGAAATAAAACATTGCAGTGTTCCTTTTGAAACATTTGGATGCTTGTAGGATTAAATATTTCAATATTTTACTTGGGGGAAAAAAATAAAGTGAAATCTGATTGAAAAGAATAGAAATATGGGGTTCATTAGAATATGTTATCTACTGAATTTGACTTTCTTCTTAAAGGAAATTTCTAGTAAAAATTTCATCAGGTTGTTTTAATGGGACAAAAGTGAATAATTTGCACAGTTTTATATTAAATACATTTAAATATTAATAAAATCATTGGAGAGATTTCTGTATTGGCTAAGCATTTTGATTTGGGTAATCTGATTTCTGAAGACAGCTTCAAAAATTTTAGTCTTTACTTTGTTGTCAGAAATAAGTTATCCTCCTGTCAGAAATAAGTTATCCTCCTGTCTAGCCATTTTATTTATATTCATATCCATATCTTATCTCGGATAGTGGGGTTTTTCCAGATTTAGAGTTTGTTAGAAGACGTGGAAAAGGGGTGTAAATCATAGATTCTTTATTTTACTGTGTCTTGTATGAATATATTCTCTGGTTTGCTATCTGTGAGTGACACTAAGCTTGAGATATTCTGGCAAGGGTCTGGCATATTTCTTAATGGTGCAGAGGATTGTGTGTCACTACTTTCAGGACACCGGGTCTTTATTGTATGACTTATCTTGAAGCCATGATCTCATACATACTGAAAGTTAGTAAGTCATTTATCCTCTGTCATTTTTTTAATGCACAGTCTGGGATAAGCTCTCTTTTACTAAGTGCATACAACATTAGGAAAGCTTTAGAACAAAACCAAGCCATTGCTCTGTGAGAAACTTGACCATCAATGCGGCTACAGTTTTCTTATATGCCTAATCAGAGATCCCATCCATGCTTAAAGAGTTATCTTTTAAGAGAATTTACTTATAAAAGTACAGGCTCGGGGCGGACCTGCTAGAGAGCAGCTGTGTGGAGAGGGACCTGGGTGTCCTGGCGGATGACAGGTTAACCATGAGCCAGCAGTGTGCCCTGGTTGCCAAGAAGGCCAATGGCATCCTGGGGTGCATCAAGATGAGTATGGCCAGCAGGTGGAGGGAGGTTCTCCTTCCCCTCTACACTGCCCTAACGAGGCCTCATCTGGAGTACTGTGTCCAGTTCTGGGCTCCCCACTTCAAGAAAGTTGAGGAGCTACTGGAGAGAGTTCAGCGGAGGGCTACAAGGACGATGAGGGGACTGGAGCATCTGTCCTATGAGGAAAGACTGAGGGAGCTGGGCTTGTTTGGCCTGAAGAAGAGAAGGCTGAGAGGGGACCTTAGAAATGTCTATAAATATCTGAAGGGTGGGTGTCAGGAGGATGGGGCCAGACTCTTTTCAGTGGTGCCCAGTGACAGGACAAGGGGCAATGGGCACAAACTGAAGCGTGGGAAGCTCCAGCTCCATCTGAACATGAGGAAGAACTTCTTCACTTTGATGGTGACAGAGCACTGGAACAGGCTGCCCAGAGAGGTTGCGGAATCTCCTTCTCTGGAGGTAATCAAGACCTGCCTGGACACAGTCCTGTGCAACCTGCTCTAGGTGACCCTGCTTCAGCAGAGGGGTTGGACTAGATGACCCACAGAGGTCCCTTCTAACCCCTAACATTCTGTGATTCTGTAACAAGAACATATGGGGCTGAGGCTTCCCAGCTTGGATCATCCTAAATGCCACATAAAAATGACATATCCTATATTTATTGTTAATTGTATTTGTTAGGGAAGAATGTACCTGCTAAATAGCAGTCAATAAATTCTGGTTTTACAGTTGTTCTATGTTTGTCTATACAGTGGTATTTAAAGCACATGATAGGCTCTAATAAAGCATGGTACCACTGCTTAAGGAAAACCGTACTCCTCAGCTTATCCCCATAGACATTAGAGTTTGTTTCCTTGAGACGAAAATGTCTTCAGTCTTTTGTTAAGATACTGTCTACTGTGTATTGCACTTACTGCATGCCTAGCAGGCTCCAGGACTTCCAGTGTCTTTTTTCAAGAACAGATTCTGTGTGTTACAATGCTTTAGAGCAGTGTTTATACAACACAGGTATTCAAATGTTTTGCTTTTTCTAATTCTGAAATAGAATGTAACACAGGAAAGAAAGAGCCCAGCTTGAAAAGCAAGGGAGGAGTCTAAAATATTTCCTTCACCATCCTTTGACAAAGCTTTTAAGTCCCTGAAGTCTAGTTTTGTTTTTCTTTTCTTTGCGCTCTGATGTCTTACACTGGATCAACCAACTTCCCTTTTCTTCAATTTTTTTTTTAACCGCGCCAAGCTATGCCTAATAAGCCTGATCTCCAGAAGCAATTGAGTCAAAAAGTTTGCGGATGGTTTGCTCTTCCATTTACTTGGACTGTAACTCCGTTGCAAGTGGAGTTCCGTTGGAAGTGGAATGTAGCTTCCTCTCAGCTAGCCTGTTCCCCAGGTTTCTAAGTGAGTTTATTTCCAAACATCTTCTTGCCTCTTTTTCTTTGCTTAAATCAAACTATTTTATTGTATTAATATACTTTTACTAGTCAGACTTACAGAACATTCAGAATGTTCAGCTGCAAGTTAATGATTAATAGAAAAACTTGGGGAAAGTTAAGGTTCTGCTTGTGACTATAATTTCCTAGATCTGAATGCTCTAATACTAACTTTTAATGGTTCTTTTTTCCCTATGTAGAGAGTATTTGATGGAATGTCTTTATTCTGAAAAGAATCCTGTTAGAACATCAGAAAGTTAAGGTCTCTGGAAACTTAGAGTATGATCTCAGAGTTTTCCTAGATTCTTTAAGGGCTTTGTAAGTGTTATAGCATTTGTGAGAGCTCTTTCTCTTTAAGATGCATTAGTTAACAACTCTAAAAAAAGTGTGAAGGAGCAAAAGAAGAGAAAGGTGAAAGGGAAGAAGATCAGAAGAATCAACTTTTCTTTCCTCTTCTGTTTTGTCTCGCTGTTTTGAAGTCTCATTTGGCTCTTCCTATCTTTCCTTCTCCCCATCTTTTCTTGGTCTTCCCTTGTTCCTTTTAAATTTGCCAGTGCTTAACTTTCATCCTTCTTATTTGGATCTTAGATGCTCTGGACAGTATCATTGTTAATCTTCCTGAATCAACAATATAAAATTAAATGACCAAACCTGTCCTGTGTGTGCATACTGAGGTGGAAGTGGATGGGTTAGGAAGGGATATAAATTAGAATCCTGGGACCTGGGAGTGTTGCTAGTTCATTACTGTTATGTTGCCTTTTGTCCATGGCAACATTAAGTTGATGAATGCCAGTGTCACGTTACTGGTGTTTCGCTACCAGGTTAGATAACTTAATGTTGTTATAATACCTATATTTTAGGGCTACATGTTCATAAAACATTTCGGTAAGCTTATGTTAAGTTTCTATTAAGCTTACAGTAAATCAGCATTTGTCTTTGTCTTCTAAATATATATTGAGTTGAGTTTAGTGACGTATGTGTATAGTTTGAAGCATAGATGACAGAAAAGATGTTTTATTAAATTGATTTGTTTATCTCCTGATTTTTTTTCCCTGTGCTGTAATATTATGGATTGGCAAGGTAGAAAATTCTTGCTCCAAAGGCTATTGATTGTTGGCAGGATTTGTGGCAGGGATGATTTAAGGAAAGACCTAACCAAAGATGAGGAACTTATTTGTGATTTGGAAACAGATTTTGGTGAGGAAATTCATGGTGAACTTGCCAGAAATTGCTGAAAGATATTCTGACATAAGGACAGTTAAATGACAAAATTGTTTTATAAAAAGAAGTGATTTAATCAGTATTGTACTTATAGTAACTGTCTATAGTGGGTGTTAACCTGTAATGGTCCTTTACATGGAATAAATTGGTACAGTATATGTTCTTTAAGGTGTTTATATGTGTATTGTGCCATTTTATAATAGACACATCATAGGGCTACATGTTTCTACAGAGAAGACAAAAAGTAAAAGTTTGATATAAGTAAGCAGAAGTAAGATTAACTCAGAGTATGCTCATGTTATGGTCAAATAGTGATTGTGTCTCACACAGCTTTAAAGGAACTGGCTTAATTTAGCTACTTTTGATACCTCAAGAGTAAATTTCTGACACAGAGCAAGTCAGTATACTTTTCAAATCTGTGAAACTGAGGTCTGTGCTGGTACAACTATCTCTGTTGTAGAGTATTATCTCTACCCACAGTCATTTGGGTGTGGATAAGGGAGCCATAGTTGCAATTTTTGACTTCAAAGTAGACGAAACCTCCACTTGGTAAAGACATTTTCAATATAGTTGGTAATGACCTGTGGAATGAAGGAAAAAAAGAGCTTTCCAGTTTGTTTGGAAAGATCTGCTTAGGCTTCACTGAGATGAGAAAACCAAATTATTAATAGGAGTGGAAATTAGGCAGCAGGAATGTGCTCTTGTGAAAGATCTTGTTTGTCTGTCATTGTCACCAGTGGTTTTCAGTCATTGTTTTTGAGATCTTATTCTGAAAAATTCAAATGCAGAAAATGATTTGACTTACACTGTCATATGAACTGTAAAAGGATGATATTCTACTAACCTTAATATAGGGTTCTTTGAGAACTGGAAAGGGTAATGGAAGAAGTTGCTGGTATATTGTCTATGCCTGTAGTAAAATCTCTAAGGGAACTGTTTTGAGGATTCTCACAGGAACAATTAACTGCTGTAAATGGAATCTGCTGTGCCATGTTGTTGAAGGAAAGACAGATACTGCCATCTCTTTGTTTTAAAGACTCCTATCATACTAGGCTGTAGCAAAAGTCTTGAAACCTTGCATTCATCATCATAGCAACCTCCATATCTTTGTGTTTTCAGTGGATTTTTAATAGATGTTATGCAGTAGTATTCAACACAAACACAATAGAAATACTTCAAATAAAATATTTTTTAATAATAATAAATATTGCTTGACTTGAGTTGGGGACTGGTTCCTCTTCTGGTCTAAACTGTTAGTTAAATATCCAAATAAATTGCATAAATCACTAACTTAGGGTTAAAATAACCCCTAGTGAGTGTTAGAAAGTTACTGTGTTGGAAATATCAGGAATAAAACCCCAGTTAATACAACTGAATGTTGAAGGTTTTCTACTCATTTAACAAGTTCTTTATACTTACTTGGCATCGTTCTTGGTATTCTTGTAGATAAGAAGCATTTTTAGAATGTACGTATTTAGAATTCATAGAACTTTGATTTACCCTTCATTCGATTAAATTATGTGCATTTGTAGTGTAAGATACTTCTTTTTTTTTTTTCCCCCAGCTCATTTGATGGGGTTTTTGGTTTGTTGGGTGGTAGGTTTATTTCATGATGTCATCCTGTTTATTTTTTTTCTGTACACTCAGTGACTAAACTTGTTTAGTAAGTAGGAGTCAAGTGGCTTCTTTTCACATGATGCCTTCATAATTACATCTTTGTTCATTCATTTTGGTGTATTTATCCAAAAGTCTATCGGCAGTGTTTTGAGGCAAAAATCAGTCTAGATCTGCAGTACTTCTCGTTCATTTCTCAAAACAATTCCCTTTTAATAAAGGTTTGTCTTACCTATGACTCAGATTTGTTGAAAGCAATCCATTTTGCATTTCCACAGAGTAAAAAAAACCTGTGGTGATTCTTTCAAAGACAAGGAGGTAAGCTTACAAGGCTGGACAGAGAAGTTTTAAAACATAGATACCTGTGTACTACTATATCCATCACACAAAAACTGTGAATTGGTGGCAGCACACAAAAGAGCAAACATCTATCCTGGGGAATAAAATTGGAGAAAATTAAGTAAACAGCGGGGAGAATATAAATGAAGAACAGATTGATGGGATAAAACCATGGAAAACTGATTATGGGATAGTTTTAGGATTAAAGATATTTCTGAGGGACTAGAAGAAAGATGCCTGAGAATTTATATATTCTTTTTTGTTTGTTTTATTAGCTGAAAAGTGGATTCGAGAAAGTGGTAACAGAGAAATAAATAAAGAGCGCAAATGGGCTTTGGCTTCTAAGCCTCTAGAGGGCAACTAACCCAAGTATATTAAACTGCCTAAATTATATAGTTAAGCGGATATTGTTTAGGATGATTAGAGAACTCTGTAAACTTACTTGAGGGAGCTAGTTATATGAATAATGTTATTACCTTGACAGGTAAGTTTCCATGAAAATGCAGTCTTCCTTGGAGTGTCCATCTCCAAGGACTGTTGTTTTAACATGAAAATGTCATTGGATAAAGTCACAAATAGTCCTGGTAGTAGGGTTTAGTGCTGTTTTTATTAATGGCCTATATTAGAAGGTTTATTCTTGTTTGCTGTCTCCTTAGAATCCTGGAATGAGCAAAGAATTGTCCTATTCCAGCTTTGATATTAAGTTTGAAAGGTGGAAGGTTAAATCCCTTTGAACTAAGGCAGTTACAGAATCTAATGTATTTGTAGGGAAAGGAAAATGATTTGAATTGCATCAGGCAAGGATCAGTAGCACACAGCTCTCCAGGAGCATAAGCTGATTTTATGAGCTTTCACTTCCTTGATGTCCATACATGGTACCTCTCTCCTGTACTCTCTATTTCTCAAATATTGTCTGTTATGGTCAATATAGTCCATAAATTTTGTTAATAAATGAATGAGATAAAGCAGTTAATAAATAGAAGGAAGTATTTAATGCTGACAAAATAAAGACTTGACATAGCAATGCTGTGAAAGACCTGTTTTAACTGTACTGGACTTGGACACAGATCTAGCTTAGATGGAAACAGAATTATTAAAATTTTCAACTCCATGGCTAGATTTATGAAAGTAGTACTTGAAACATATTTGTTTCTCAGAGCAGTGAACATAAAGCAGATGTCACAGAATAGGTTTGCAATGGTAATTGTTAAGATAAATGAGCATACATTGAACTTAGTTAATTTGTATATAGTATAATTTGCTATAGTATAAATACTGAATTGCCTGTAATAATGGAAATCAGAAAACTCCCAATCTTCCTAACATACAATTAAGACAAATTTGTAGCCTTCTCAGTCCTTTATTTCATTAAACTTCAAGTTCCTGGGCATTAGGAGAACAATATTATCCCAAAAGAACTGGAACTGAAACTTGATTTTTTACTGCTCAGTCTGTAGCCTTTTTTCTTTGAGTTTTATTTTTTAATTCTGTGTATTCAACGGTATGCTTTTTCAGTGGCCTTATAAGGTAGCTAAATGTCTAAATACCACAGTGGAAACAATCTGTGCATCAGACCATGCCTTCGTAATTAAAGCAGTGGTTGGGAGGCTGTGACTCCTAGGCAGGTGTCTACTTAGCAGCTCATTCTTATGGACAACACAGCTGTTATTTTTTTCAGTGACTAACTTTAAACTTTCTATGATATTAATGTTTCCACAGGCTCAGCACCTGTAATATTATAAATAATCAAAAATTGTATAAAAAATGGAACTATGGCAAGATTCTCAGCAGAAACGATGGAAAACTAGAACAGCTGTTGCAGTGTCAAAACTTTCAACACACACAAACTTAAAAAATCCTCTACAAAGGAAATACAAATTAGAGAGGCTTTATATAAGCAATAATGATTTTTTTTTTTTTTTAAATCAGGAGTATTGAGTCATGAACCTTCAGGCAGTTTCTTATTATATTTATGGGAGCACATTTTTACCAAATATGAAATATCAAGCAGCCAAATATGCTTATGGTGTCCAAAAATGTATAGAATGTGAGCAGACTTTTTCCCTTCCCCAGGGCATGTTGTATAGGGCAGCCTGAAGCTAATTTTTATGGAGATTTGATAGATTGGATCAGGTAATATCTTAATGACTGCAAAAGTTGATCATAATTAACCAAATTGAACGTATATGTGTGTGTGCATGTATGTATAAACTAAAATGCGAGAGCTTGGCAACATTCTTGGCAGCATTGTATGTATACAGTGTATATGTAACTGCATCGTACAGTTACATCCACATCTAGGCAGGCAACAGAGAATTTTGGGCATGCCAAAACAACAGAATACAATAACAGTGCTGCAGTACTTGATAGAGTTTTTGATAGTTTTGATTGCCACTAAATGTTGAAAAACTTTTGATAGAGTTGTCAAGGTTTGTTTCTCTGAGTCCTGGGGAGAACAGGTTCTAGTGAACATTTTTTCAGCTGCTCTTCACTACTATACCAAGCACGTGATCATGAAGAACAGAAGTTTAGAAATCATATTTAGAACAGACAAAAGGGAAAGCAGCTTATTACTAGTACGTATCCTCAGCAAGTGCAGGAACCTTCATCATTTGTAGTTCAGGATCCAGAGGAATGTGTTACTGTGTTGCTAATTCTTTTAGTTTTACAAGCTAGGTTAAGTATTAGACTTTAAAGCCTTTGCTCCCAAGATAAACTAGAATAGAGAACCAAGAATGCAAGAAGTGCAGATTTTGTCTTTAAATGACATTTCTTTGCAATACTAAATACATCCTGAAATGGAAGAAAGATGTGTCTTAATGGCTGAGAAACCTGTAAGACAAATAAAACAAAATTGAGTTGGATTTTAGTTTTAAAAATAATCCCTTGATTCAACATTTATATCTGCTTTATGAATAAGATAATAAATTATTGTATATTAAAAAATTCTTAGGTAAAAGTCAGAAGTGTTGCCTCCAGTGTCAAGAGAGCTAAAATTTCACCTCTGAAATACAGTTTCACTACATAGGTTGTGAAGAACTGTCACTGTATAAACCTTTAAAACTTTGTAAGAGAAAGAGTAAAATAAATGTGGTACTTCAGAAGCAAGAAACATGATAAAGCAAAAAAGGGAGGGGGAAGTAACCATTAAATCTTCCTGCTTCCAGAAGAGTACAAAGCCATTCCAAGAATTGTCCGTGCTGCAAGGAGGAATGGAAGAACCAGATGTAGCTTTGAAATTATGTCTTACAATGAAACAGGGGCTTTAAGGCATCCTTCTCATTAAGAAATAGGGGGAGAGGGGAAGACAAACAAACAGCAACAAACCAACCAACCAAACCCCCCAAAGGCACAGAGCAACTTATATCGCCTGAGGAGCTTCCTCCAAGCTGTTTAAAATAAAGGCAGGCAATCAAAAGAAGGCGTGGTACCTTGGTAAAATATGTTGCAAATTTTGACTCACTCTCATTCTGAACAAGTAAAATGTGTTAGCTTAAGCTACTTGACAGTTTCCCTTTGCATAGTTACTGTATTTCATATGATATGTGATAATTTAAGTGGTAATGTAAATTCAAACCCCCAAATTTTTAACATCTTTGTATGCCTTGATATTGCATAACCATTTTGGCAATTTTGTATTTGGGATATATGTGGAAATATGAGAAACACATGTATCATTTTTAGTAAGTATACGTTGAAGGAATAGACTAATTTTGCTGGTAGAAGAAAGATCAGGCACATGTTAAGCCTAAGATACTTTATTTCTGCCTATCTGTAGAGGCTTGGAAAGGTTACGTGGTAATGCTTTCTTAATTTTACTTCTAGCATTTTTTAATTTTTGTTATTTTTTGGACTTCTATAAAATATAGGTATCTACTTCCATGTTGGTTGGAACGTTTCAAAATATTTCTAATTTCTGACTCAGAGTATGCAAAATATTTAATTTTAGACATGTAAGCAATCCTGTGCTATTTTTACTTCACTTCTTTAAGCTACTTTTTTATAATAACTGCAAAAATCATTTACATTTTTATAGACCTGTGTTTAAGTACTTAGGTATGTAAGAATATACTGTATGTGCATACATCCTGCTTAATACTTTCTGAAGCCATAGTTAAAGTTTAGGTTAAATAGGTAACGAGTTCAAAGTATTCATATTACAAATTATAAAGAGTAATTTTGGAGAAAATAGAAGCAAGTGAACTACTGTATTTTTTAAAGTGTAGATTTTAAAATCAGTACAAATGTTCTCAAACTTGTAAAGCCAATTCCCTATTTCTGCTTAAAATGAGAAAGAATACATGCTAAATTTCCAACCAAACTGATTCTTCACTGTTAGAAAATTAGTGCTTAGTGTTTGTGGTGAAATATGTTGTCAATAGCATTGCTTCCTCAATTTAAAGGAGAATGGTTTCATCGTCTTTCTAACTGGAAAGGTTATGAGCTGGCAGTCTGTATCAGATATTGTGACCAGCTATAAATAAGCAGGAAATGAGAAAAGGGAAAGAAGGAGCACAAAGTTACCTGCTGAGGGTTTGTATTAGTTTTCAGGCTCAAGCGGGGTGATGGGACCTGAGGGCCGGAGAGGTCTCCAGAGGCATCTCCTTCTTCCCGGTCTCAGGGCAAGCAGTTTCTGAAGGGTGGCATATTTACTATGTACACAAATACTGCATTTGGAATCTATGTATTAGAAGGAGTTGCAATATCGTGGTTTGTCAACTCATGAATTTAGGATGAGGGAATGCTGCCTCCAGGCCGTACGGGCACTGCCAGGCCTGACTGTCCTGTACCTGTCTGGCCTCCCCCAGGGCTCCCAACCCCTGCCTATGACACAGGACCCCATGCCGGCCCCCCGGGGCCAGCCGGCCCTGCCCTGGCAGCACCGCAGCAGGGCTGGTCTCCGGCTCCGTAGTGTCGGGCCCACCCATGGGCCGACCGCCCCGGGCTTGCCCCATCCCTGGGGAGATGCCCTGTGCCTGGGGCTGGGGCTGCCCCCCGGGCTGCCCTGCTCCTGGCAGTGGTGGTGTGCGGGGCCCTGGCTGCCAGGCCCTGCCCTGCTGCCCCAGGAGGGCCATGGGGTCCCGGCCCCAGGGAGCCCCCAGCCCTTGCAGCTCCCTGACACCATGAAGCTTGCTCTGAGGATCTTTTGGACTGTTTCAGCCTTTTATTTCCTGAATGTTGGGAGACAAAGGAGTCCAAAAGCCATTAAGATAGCTGCAGTAATTATAAATGGTAAAAGATGATTAGTTCTCTTTCTTCTCAAAATGATTGTAAGTACACACAGGAATTACCTGCAGATCCTCTCTAGTCCTGGAGTACGTTTTTGTTCTTTACTTATTTCTTCCTTTCAAAGGTTATCCCACTAGCAGACAAAAATTAAGCCTCCCCCTACTCCCCCCCACATCCCTGTTGTTTGCCGTAAACTTTCATTTGAACATCTGCTGTAGGGAAGTGGGATTTGGTGGACATTTTTTATTAATGTGGACTAAAGACGTGCTGGCACGTGCAGTCAGTATTGCTTTTTTCAAATGAATCCTTGATTGTCTCGTAAATATCACTTACTACATAGCAATGGATAAAATGGGCCACTCTTCCTCCTTGTGATGCCAGGCCCTAGCAGAGAAAATGGGTGGAAGAGGCAGCTCCTACTTTGGCATCAGGAGGGAGAAGCTGTCCTCCTCTGTCCTCACCTCCTTCACCTGTCTCTTCTTCCACCTCCTCCATTTTCCGTTGCAAAAGTGACTTGCAGCTCTATTTATTTAGGCAGCATCATCCAATTCTGCCTTCATTTCCAGGAACCTTTTTGCTAATTGTTTGTCACAGAATTGAATGGGAATGTGATGTGCTGGGGGATGTAGTCACTCAAATTCTCCAGTTTAAGGAGTTTAACCCAAAGTTTTTAACAACTTTGGTAACAACTTCTTGAGGGGAGGTCTGCTTCAGACCACTGGACAGTGATTGCCTTCCCAGCCTGGCCACTCTTTTCAAGGGCACAATAGGTTTTAAATTCCAGTTACAGGAAAACCAAAATTCATTGTTTATCCCACTTAAGGTTTTAAATGTTTGATTCTTTTGTGAAATTTCTATCAAAAGACCACTTACAAGTCACAAACCAAAACCGAGGCATGACCTATATTGAAAGAGCTTTGCCAGCAAGCCTGAAGCCAGATGTGTGAGAAGCATAGGGCATATAAGCTACTACCTTCTGCTGGTTCGGTGTCAACCATCAGGCACCTCTTACCAGCACAATTCATACTAGGCAAACTGTTTTTACTGCAACAACCTGTTTTGTTGGAAAGTGAACAGTTTTTACCCATTGGTGCTGCATACAGGTTTGTTGGCAGGCTTGGACTTTTTAACATACTGGTATTTCTAGACCAGTAAAGCTTTAGATTAAACATACCTATAGCTTGAGCAAAAACATTATCCGGTTCTCTGAATAAAATAACTATGCAAAAGGAAAAAAAAGGTATGTGTATAATTTCTTATATGTATGTACACACATATTTTTGTATGGTTGCATCCACAAAAGAAAGCAAAGTCCACAGAAGAACAAGAACCCATATGAAATTTGCGATGTCAGCTGAGTGCTGGGTTTTTCCTTGTGCTTCTCATTAGCTTATCTATCAAGCAGGGCTTTCGAGTTTGAGCTAGGCTTTAATGACATGCAGAACATTGTGTATTGAAGGTTGCACCTTTTTTTTCTTCATAATCCTAATAAGGTGTATAGAAAAATCTCTGTGGAGCTTCTGTATATTATTTCAGAATTCCATGGTCGGACTTTAGATGCCTGTGGTATTTTTTGTATTGTGTAAATTTTACAAAAGGGAAATAGAGATAGAAAGTGGTTATTACTCTACTTTTTATTATGGGTGTTAAAATTAGTTACAGGCCATTAAGTATGGAGATTATTACGAACTTTTGTTGATATTGAAAAACATATCTGGATTTATAAGGGATTTACCCATAATTCAATCATTGTTTTCTACTGCTTATTTACCTTTAAGTTGTAAAACAGTTTTGTGTCTAGTTTTTCTCTGAGTTTTATGTGAATTCTTATAAGTCTGTCTTTTTTTTTTTTCTTTTTTAAGAAAAATCCTTTTCAAGAGTTTTTCTGGGAGGATGTGGGGAAAAATGTAGACAAAGTGTGTGATCTGGGCAAGCTTTCCTTCTCTTTTATGTTTTCTGATTATGGGAGAAATGGTACATCAAATTTCGATCTCAGTTGAGTGCTCAATCTTCCTCATCTAAAGTTGAGTCATTTAAAAAAAATGAATCATAATTTTTAATGTGGGCTAAATCTTAAATGTTTTTGAACTTAGTATGTAAATTTGTCTTCAGTTATAAAAAGTATCTTTGTTAGGACTGAAAGACAGTTAAGGAATAATCAGACACTTTGACATTTTTACTGTTATATATGCAGGTTTCTTATTTCTAGTGTCATGATTTTAATTGTTTTGCCTTTATTCTGAAACAATACAACTTTAGTCCAAGTCTCATCTATATATCTGTTGTTTTGGAATCTTTCTTTTAAAATAAAATTTCTGCAGCACCATGTGGAATCCAGCTACTTTTCTCCCATATACTAGTAATAGCTTCTCAGTTAGCAGTCTTCCATACCATGCCTAGCCTGTTTGCTTTGCTCCAGACTCACTGGAGCGTGAAGTGGGAAACCACCTCTTAACCTCATCCACGGAAAGCGCTCATTCCTGGGCCAGAGTTTCCCTTTTTCTCCTTCCACACCCTTGGCCGAATGAACACTGCTGCATTATATCCAAATTGCAACAGAAGACAGACTGAATGATTAATAAGAGTTTAAATCCATTCAGGAAGAGAAGAGAACTGAAGGTCTTCCATATGAAGTGAATGCGCAAAGCACTGGGCTAGTGGGTAATAAAAATAAAGAAATTTTGAGAATAAAAAAAGAGATGTTTCATGAAAAAACCTTTATATTTAAGGCTATGTGAAATTGATACTGTGCCAGCTATATAGCTTTGCAGAGAAGATGGGATTTAAGAACTACAGTGACAGGCTATGTGCTATATCTACACATATTTAGAAACTGTCTCTTTTGAGGAGAGCTTGGAATACAGAGACTTAGAAAAAGGAGGAGTTTGTCCTTGATTTAAAAAACAGGTAAGAGTAATCCAATTGAGTTTAAGACCGCATTTGTATTTTAACATGAGTGGTTCTTATGAATTTACTGAGACTACTGACAAAGCTGTAAGTTGCTGAGTTATGCAGATCACAGCATCATACAGTGGTTTGGGTTGGAAGGGACCTAAGAGGTCACCTAGTTCCAACCCCGCCTGCCGTGGGCAGGGACACCTTCCACTAGACCAGGTTGCTCAAAGCCCCACTCAGGCTGGCACCAGTTGCTCTTTCCTTGTCCACCAATGCTGTAACCCTGTCATAGAAGGCTACCAAATTTGTCAGGCATGGTTTGCCCTTAGTGAAGCCATGTTGGCTGTCACCAATCAGGTCCTTATTTTCCATGTGCTTTAGCATAGTTTCCAGGAGGATCTGCTCCATGATCTTGCTGGACACAGAGGTGAGACTGACTGACCTGTAGTTCCCCAGGTCTTCCTTTTTTCCCTTTTTAAAGATGGGGATTGTATTTCCCCTTTTCTGGTCAGTGGGAACTTTACTGGACTGACACAGCTTCTCAAATATGATGGTTAGTGGCTTAGCAACTTCATCCATCAGCTCCCTCAGGATCCACGAATATACCTCATCAGGTCCCCTGGACTTGTGCATCTTCAGGTTCCTTAGATAGTCTCGAACATGGTCTTCTACAGTGGGAGAAGACTTCCACATCTGTCTTTGCAGGTAACAGTGAGAACACAGGTTATGGCTTGACGCTTGTGTTTACACCACCATTTTCCAGTGAGTAAGTAGATTATTTGGATCAGACTAAATAAACGGTAATGGAACCCATAGCATTGTTGTTATTTTCTTGTTAGGAAACTTTGGGAAAACAGTTAGGAAAACTTCCTAATTACTTCTGTGTATATTTTCTGAAAATTTTTGTGTATTTTTGACAGAAAGTGTGTGCTTGACTTTTTTTTTTTTAAGTAGAATTGATACCTTTTATTGGAGTTTCTCAATTTTATTGGTATACAGCTTTCTTCATGTTCCTTTAGGTCAGCTTATTAAAGATGGAACATGTGCCTAATACGCATTTGCCTACTAGAGGCTGAGAAAGGAGAATTAATTTTTCCTAGGAATGTCAGCACTGTTGAAGAGTATGCATGCAGAAGATTGTCAACTGGTGTTTGACTTTAAATATAGATATGTTGAGTTTTTAAAATAATGTCTATTCATGTTAGCTTAGATACTGTCACATGAACTGAAAAAAAAAGGATTAAAAGGCTGTGAACAAAAGATTATGAAAAATAGTTCTACATTGGCTGTGAAATGTGTGTTGTGGTTCTCGTAATAAATACAGCTCCTGTCCAGAATGCGGAAATCTCTTGAAGAGTTTTGCTGGGACAACCAAAGCAGAATTTACATCTGCAAACCCTATTTTCTTGATGGTTATTTCAAGCATGGAATTAGCTATGCTTTGTACACGTGACTGCTTTAAGCTCATGCACCAAAAAGGTGAATAGTTGTGTTGGTGCTGGAATAGAGAATGTTTTTTATCTTAATGATACTTGACTAAGAAGAGTATGAACAAAATTAACAGCAAATATTTATTTTTCATAAGGAACATAACACAGGTTTTTGGTTTTAATTACAATTGCATAGGCACAATACTCATCTGAAGATGAATAGACTATATCCGGCAAATTATGAAATAAAAAAAGCATGGTCATTGCAGGAAGAAAACCTCAAGACACTGTTTTAAAACTGCTAGAAAGTAGACCATTTCTACTTTTTAATATATTTATTTATTATTTTCTTTAGATAATAAAAGGTGCGTGAGGAGACCTTGCTGTTTTTTAGTCTGATGTGTGTTTAACCTCTTTGCTCCAAATCTCAGAAAAATCCTTTTTTAGGGTGAGGTTCAGTCACCTCTGTCATACATCTGCTCATCTCACACTGCTGCTTTCATAGTGATTGACTTAATAAGATGCAGGGATTTTTATATACAGCTATGTATATGACTACTTAAAAACATTGAAATAATAGAGATCAAGTAAAAACGAAATTGTTATAAGTCATCAATTTGTGTCCTTGTCCTAATTAGTAAATATCTAAGCCATCGACTTCTAAGTCCAGTTCTTACTAAAATTTAACACACCGATTTATTATTTTTTATAGTTTTTGTCTTTTTTCACATAAAATTATAATTATTTGCTGTATTTCAAATGACACAGCAAGAAGACCATGGATTACTTTATTAGGTAAATATTTGCTGTGGCTGCCTGTAAGACCAGCTAAACTCTGTTGCTTACAGTTGACTGTAACGTTGAACTACGTCCGATTAGTGAAAATAAACTGCTTTATTGAGGCCACACATAATGTTGAGTGTTTTCATTTAAGAAAATTTCATAAAATGACAAACATTGGGAAAAGCCAGTCTTATCAACGACCTGGATGAAGAATTAGAATGTACCCTCAGCAAGTTTGCTGACGACACCAAACTGGGAGGTGTGGTAGATAGACCAGAAGGCTGTGCTGCCATTCAGCGTGACCTGGATAGGCTGGAAAGCTGGGCAGAGAGGAACCTGATGAGGTTCAACAAGGGCAAGTGCAGGGTCCTGCACCTGGGGAGGAACAACCTCATGCATCAGTACAGGCTTGGGGTGGACCTGCTGGAGAGCAGCTCTGCGGAGAGGAACCTGGGTGTCCTGGTGGACGACAGGTTAACCATGAGCCAGCAGTGTGCCCTGGCTGCCAAAAAAGCCAATGGGATCCTGGGGTGCATCAAGAAGAGTGTGGCCAGCAGGACAAGGGAGGTTCTCCTTCCCCTCTACACTGCCCTGGTGAGGCCTCGTCTGGAGTACTCTGTCCAGTTCTGGGCTCCCCAGTTCAAGAAAGATGAAGAGCTACTGGAGAGAGTCCAGCGGAGGGCTACAAGGATGGTGAGGGGACTGGAGCATCTCCCCTACGAGGAGAGGTTGAGGGAACTGGGCTTGTTTAGCATGAAGAAGAGAAGGCTGCGAGGGGAACTTATAAATGCCTACAAATATCTGAAGGGTGGGTGTCAGGAGGATGGGGCCAAGCTCTTTTCAGTGGTGCCCAGTGACAGGACAAGGGGCAATGGGCACAAACTGAGGCACAGGAAGTTCCGTCTGAACATGAGGAAGAACTTCTTCCCTCTGAGGGTGACGGAGCACTGGAACAGGCTGCCCAGGGAGGTTGTGGAGTCTCCTTCTCTGGAGATATTCAAGACCTGCCTGGACAAGGTCCTGTGCAGCCTGCTGTAGGTGACCCTGCTTCGGCAGGGGGCTTGGACTAGATGACCCACAGAGGTCCCTTCCAACCCCTACTATTCTGTGATTCTGTGATTATTACAATCTAAACTGTGTATGAGGGTGAGGGGGAAACAACTCCTCCCACACCTCTTAAAACTGAATTTTACTGGTGTGTCCTGTTTATAGCTGTTAAGAACTGTCAGAAAGCTATTTTTCAAATCCTTTACTGCTATATTTTTTCCTTCTGGGTTGCATAATTTACTAAATATACTCATTGGAATCAGGTTTAAGGTGAATTTCTGTAACTTTTAAGAACTCTTATAATGCTGTATTTTGTTGTTACAATTATAATATTAGTAAGACTAGCTCCTAATGCTTGTAATTTTAAGTGTCTAACTAATTGCTCATGTGATAGTCCTGTTCTTGGTGCACTCTTTGCTTCACTCCTTTCCTTCCAGGTTTTGTTGTAGAAATAAATATGCAGCCACTAAGTTTACCTGTTTTCTTCTATAACACATCTGCTGCTGTTCATGGTTTACTTCAGTGTTGTGGCCGTTATGCACATTTGACTATTATGCACTCGACTAGTGCATTTGAAAGTAAAAATTGACTTAAAATTTTTTTAGTTGTATGGCTGAGGTATTTAAGGTGGAAAAGATGGTTATGTGCACGATGTATTATTCTAAGTGAATCTGAGTTTAAGAGGTTTATGTAGTGGCTACTTACTGAAGTAACTGTTCTGTTATTCTGCATGTAGATAATTTAAAACAAATTGGAAAGGTTAGACCTATGTGTGTCTGAATCACAGAATCACAGAATGTTTGGCGTTGGAAGGGACCGCTGTGGGTCATCTAGTCCAACCCTCCTGCCAAAGCAGAGTCACCTAGAGCAGGCTGCATAGGACCTTGTCCAGGCGGGTCTTGAATATCTCCAGAGAAGGAGACTCCAGAATCTCCCTGGGCAGCCTGTTCCAGGGCTCCGTCACCCTCAGAGTGAAGAAGTTCTTCCTCATGTTCAGACGGAACTTCCTGTGCTTCAGTTTGTGCCCATTGCCCCTTGTCCTGTCACTGGGCACCACTGAAAAGAGTCTGGCCCCATCCTCCTGACACTGACCCTTCAGATATTTATAAGCATTTATAAGGTCCCCTCTCAGCCTTCTCTTCTGCAGGCTAAATGAGCCCAGCTCCCTCAGCCTCTCCTCGTAGGAGAGGTGCTCCAGTCCCCTCATCATCCTGATCCCCTCATCTCCCTGAACTGCAGGGAGTTTGCACAGTTCTGTTAGGCAAAAGTTGTTCCGAAGTTACTGTACCTGACAGTGGTTAGAATATCTTAGATGTCTTAAAAAACTGAAGTTTTGATATCAATATTTGTTTTCTGTGGTGTGACCACAGATAAAGATTTGTTTTCTTCATGTTTCCCCTTTGTCTTGATATCGTTTGGCTCCTCTGAGAGTTCCTCTACTCACTGGCAGCTGTGCTGGAGGACATTTAGTAGCACTGTTAGGAATGACCATGTCCCATACATGACTCGGGTTTCAAGGACAAGAAAAGTGACTTGAAATAGTCCTTGCAAACAACTCCTTCAGAAATATGCTGCTCAGCAATAGTTAAGGATTGGGTCAAAGAGTGTTTGTGTCTGTGGTTTTTGTGTTTATTTGCTGATTTTTACAGTATTTGGTGAGAAGATATATTATCTTCTCATTTTCTTTGTGCCCACAGCTCTCATACAGCTAGAGAAAATTGTTAATGTGCATTGAGAAAAGCTGTTAGAAGTTTGGTGGTTGTTGCATTAATTACATTTCATATTATGTAGATCAGTTTTATGTATTTTCATTTTCTCTCTCTTTATTCTTCATCCAGATTCCACCAAGAAAATAAAGGATGTCTTAGAAGAATTCCATGGCAGTGGTGTATTAGCAAAATATAATCCTGAAGGGGTAATTCTTCTTCTTTCTTCAACGGTCAGAAATGCTGGGGAGAAATATTTACAAATGTAGCAAATCTAAGCATTTTAAATAGAATATTGTTTATAAATCAGCTGTTTGGGGTATTTGAAACTGGAAAACAAAAATGTGAATATTTTGAAGAACTGAAAGTTTATGAACATCACATTAGACAAAACTGCTTAATTATTTACATAATTCCACATGTTCTTTTCTAAGATTTAAACAGACACAAAAACCCCCACACCTTAGGTAAGGTTAACATACTTCCCAATTCTTTATAAAGATTGGAAATGTTAAATATAATTTCGAAAGTTAGAAATGTGAAATCTGTTTAGTTAGGTTTTCTTTTTAGGTTCTGTTTCTCTTGTGTTGTTTCTGATAGTGGGATCCCCATTATTAAAGGAGAATTTCTTTCTGATGTTATGAAACAAAGTATTGAGCTGAAAAAAAAGTGTGTGTGTGTGCATTGTCACTACAGATTTACTACTAGACAAGATATTCTGGTGTGACTGGTAGAAAAAGCCATGTTATTTTCTTTTGTTATCCTCCATTGCAATTTGTATCTGCTTAGCACATTGTAATCGTGATTCAAAATGTAGCTAAATAAAAATCAGTTTCAGTAATGTTTCTAACTGCTTGCATTATATGGATTCCAGGATAGAAAAGTGTGCTAACAGTTATGAACTTTACTTAATCTTCCATTTCAGGATGTGAAAGACAAGAATTATTGTCAAGTAAGGTAGTTATAACTCATTAAGTATTGAAAAATTATTGACAGTGAACTTACAAAAAACCATAATGTTGGTCATTTTAGTTTGTGAGGAAAATATTTCATAATTCAGTAAAATAAGATAAGTTGATCTTGTAAATGATCATCTTAAATCTCCATTATTTTAGTCAAGTAGAATTGTAGATGATAACAGGATGGGAATACCTTTATCATCTGACTTATTCTCCAAATAAACATAGGCTGTAGGACCTCCCTTAACTGATTTTTGTTACAATGTAGACACATTTTTGTTTTGTTTTTTAGAAAAATGTAAACTGTTGATTTTCAGACTCAGTACTTACTCTTTTTACTATTGCAATTTTCTCTGTGCTCTTAGTGTATGTGATAAAATGGTCTTAATTTATTATTCACATTTTTTAGAAATTCTGCACTTTTAAGTCATACAATGCTTTCAGTTTAGTGAAGTATAATCATTTAAAATACAGAATAATTGTGCATTTTATTCATATTTAAATAACATGTTGCCATGTAGGTAAAACATTATCAAATTATCAATGTTTGTGTGTAAACAAATCAGTGTTTGAAGTTGTGAGATTACTTTATTTTAACAAAGTAATTCCTCAAATTTGAGTGTACGTGGAGATTGAGTCGTGGCAAAAAGTGATCAATATGGGCACCTGGGACAATTACTCTGACTGAAGCCAGGTGAATTGGCAGAATTTGTGCAAAGCTGGAATTAATAAACCCAGCATGTCTTGAGCCGAGTATGACTCTGGCATTTCCCAGAGTTCTTCATTTCATAGTGATTTGCTTAAAGAATCCTACCACCGTACTGAAACATCCAGGGATTATAGAGCAGCAGAGCACCCAAGCCAGTGAGCAGGGTGGGAGGATGGAAGGAGAGGAGGGAATGCAAGTCAAACACCCTGTGATGGGCTTCAGCGTCCTCAGCAGGGATCAAGCTGTTCACTGCTACTGGGTCAGTGTTGGACCCAGGCTAACCCTGACAGCTTTTGTACTTTGCTGATTAGCACTGCGACTTCAGGGAGTGCAGCATAAGGAAAACACAGCTAGCAGCGAAACTGCTTTGGATCTAGTAGGATTTATTAGCTCAAGTTTCTTGCCAAAAGCTGCTGAACTATAAGCAAAGTAGCTGAAATTTCCTCTGCAGTTGAGTGAATATTCCAAGTCAGACAGAACTGTGTTTGCACAGGTGTGTCTGTATTTTTGGCATGTGTTCAACCTGCTATGTGGATGAACTCTTTAGAGAATGATTTGCAGGTTGATTGTATCTGGTCAGATGAGGACTCCATGAGTTGAATGTACTGTTTAAGTTCAGTCATTAATTATTATCTGTGAATGAGATGATAAAAATTGACTGATCCAGCTGAAATCAGTCATAGTGCAGCTTTTTACTTTTGCATATTATAGACGGCACTTCCGCGTTGTTGTGTTTTGTAGAGGATACCATCATGTTTCCTTTTTCGCTGCTTCCTAGATCATTATCTCATAAGCACTCTAAGTATTTTTCAAGTCTTTTCAATATTCTACCAAAAAGTGGTGCCATTTTTTTACCAATAAACATGGGGTATAGAGCTATGGCAGATTTAGCAGTGTGATAGATTTATGTACTTAGGAAAAGGCCTGAAGAACTTCCCCTTTCAAGCTTGTGCCTGCTTAAAGGGTTCAGGAATTTATTCTACTCCATTGCTTTGTCGCGGCGGGATTAAGGACTCGTCATATGACCAATATGATCAGACAAAGCCAGTTTATTGCGCTACAAACCCGTGTTTATATAGTTCCTTGCCACGCGATAGCTCTAACGTGATTGGATGCATGCACTGTCCACGCGCCGTTCACCTGTACTTCTCAGTCTCTGATTCGTTTGACGTTATTAGCCAGGCGCATCAAACTCCTCCTCAAAATCTTGTTTGTCTTGCTGACTGCGGTTAATGCAGGCCCTTTAGTTCCTCATTGTGACCTTGATGCCTGCTCCTTTACAGGCTATCAGGAGTCAGGCTCGGAGTATCTGGAGGGCTTACCACATGGCCGTGGTTCTCCAAATATCCCACATTGCTTCTGTACTGCAGTTTTTTACCACGAGCTGATTTAGTGGGACGCGAATAGCAAAAGAAAAGCTATTGGTATGCAAAGCTTGTTACCTGAAGTCGTCTGGTTTGTTTTTCCGTTATCTTATATCTTGTCAAGTGAGTGGTTTTTGGGCTTAGTGGAAATGATGTATCTGATTATCAGAAGGTCATCCAGTATAGGGACTTTATTTATGGAGCTTTTACTCTCTGCTTTGGTTGTAAGGGAGGTTACTAAAACTTCTACAAATGCTACTGAACCTCTGCCCTTCCACCTTCTTCTCTGAGTCAGTCAGATACATATCTAAGAATAGATTTTATACCCGACGTAAGGCACACAGGTAGGTTAAGATCAGCCTCCTGACAAGCTGTGATTTATAAATATTATTTCTATCATTCGAGATTTATTTAAATTAATTAATTTCAGCCATTTCACTTTGAGAGAAGCACTGAATAGGCTGACAAGAATTAGAAAAGCAGATGGAGTTAAAGACTGTATCTAAATGGACAGCAAGTACACATCATTGTGTGCTTGTAGACCTCGTGTCATCATCCTTTTTGAGGGATCAGTTGGAGCGCAGCATAATTTCTTGTTTATCTGGTTATCTGCTTACCTTCTAGAGGTCTTAGGGTTAATCAGTGCATGAAGAGTGAGGGTGGAAGGTGCATGAAGGGGTCTCAGCCAGACAAATGGTCAGGGTGCAGCTTGGGTCTGCATGTGGAACAGAGCAATGCTCCAGAGTTACACAGTTGAGATGTGGATAAAAAGAATAAATGTGCCTGTGCAGAAAGACTAGGAAATCAAAAATTTCCAGGAAGGTTATGACAAAGAGTTCATGACACAAGGCACATTCCATGATCTGATCTGCCCAGAGAGATGAAGCCTCAAGTTTGGCAGAATGTTTGTAGTCGGGTTGCAATCATCTGCCTACACCAAAGGATTTTTTTTTTTGGAAGTGGTGCAGATACTTCTAAGAAGCTTTCTCCAGGGTCCTTCTGGTTTCCAGAGGTTTTAGGGTTTTTCTAACTTAAGTCTCTGGATGTATCAAAGATATGTCTGGTAACTCTAGTTTAGCAAGTCTGGCATAATCAGTGTAATTTATGCAGAGAATACAACTGTTTCTATAATTTTAAGGTAATACCTCTTATTGGGAAGTAGTAGTAGCAGTTTGTGATGAAGGTAGAAAATATGGTGCCTTTATTAAAAGGAGTAAAAATTGTTAGAAACTAAAGCAGCATATAGTCATAGAGTCATAGAATGGTAAGGATTGGAAGGAACCTTAAAGATCATCTAGTTCCAACCCCCCTGCCATGAACAGGGACATCTTCCACTAGACCACGTTGCTCAGAGCTCCATCCAACCTGGCCTTGAACACTTCCAGAGTGGGGGCATCCACAGCTTCTCTGGGCAGCCTGTTCCAGTGTTTCACCACCCTCATGGTGAAGAATTTCTTCCTAATATCTAATCTAAATCTGACCTCTCTTAGTTTAGAGATGTTCCCTCTTGTCCTGTCACTACACACCCTTGTGAAGAGTCCCTCTCCAGCCTTCCTGTAGGCCACCTTCAGGTGCTGGAAGGCTGCTCTAAGGTCACCCCAGAGCCTTCTCTTCTCCGGGCTGGACAGCCGCAACTGTCTTAGCCTGTCCTCATAGGAGAGGTACTCCAGCCCTCTGATCATCTTTTTGGCCCTCCTCTGGACCTGCTCCAACACATCCATGTCCTTCCTATTTTGGGGGCCCCAGAGCTGGATGCAGTACTCCAGGTGGGCTCTCACGAGAGAGGAGTAAAGGGGCAGAATCCCCTCCCTCGACCTGCTGGCCACGCTTCTCTTGATGCAGCCCAGGATAGGGTTGACTTTATGGGCTGCAAGCACACATTGCCAGCACATGCTGAGATTCTCATCCACCAGTACCCCCAAGTCCTTCTCCTCAGGGCTGCTCTCAAGCCACTCTCCGCCCAGCTTGTACTTGTGTTTGGGATTGCCCCGACCCACGTACAGGACCTTGCACTTGGCCAGACTAAATAAACCCAGTTCCCTCAGCTGGTACTCATAGGACTTGTGTTCTGGCCCCTTCACCAGCTTTGTTGCTTTTGTTTGGCCATGTGCCAACACCCCAATGTCTTTTTTGTAGTGACGGGCCCAAAATTGAACACACCACTCGAGGTGCGGCCTCACCAGTGCTGAGTACAGGAGCACAATCACCTCCCTACTCCTGCTGGCCACACTATTCCTGATACAAGCCAGGATGCCATTGGCCTTCTTGGCCACCAGGGCACACTGCTGGCTCATATTCAGCTGGCTGTCAACCAACAGCCCCAGGTCCTTTTCCGCTGGGCAGCTTTCCAGCCACTCTTCCCCAAGCCTGTAGCGTTGCATGGGGTTGTTATGACCCAGATGCAGGACCCAGCACTGAGCCTTGTTAAACTTCACATAGTTGGCCTTGGCCCATCGATCCAGTCTTGTCCAGATCCCTCTGCAGAGCCTTCCTACCCTTGAGTAGATCAACACTCCCGCCCAGCTTGGTGTTGTCTGCATGCTTACTGAGGGTGCACTTGATCCCTTGTCCAGATCATTGATAAAGATATTAAACAGAACTGGCCCCAGTGCTGAGCCCTGGGGAACATCACTTGTGGTACTGGACCGGCCTCCAGCTGGATTTAACTCCATTCACCACAACTCTTTGGGCCTGGCTGTCCAGCCAGTTTCTTACCCAGTGAAGAATACGCCCATCCAAGCCATGAGCAGCCATTTTCTCCAGGAGAATGCAGTATGAAAGGCTTTACTGAAGTCCGGGTAAACAATATCCACAGCCTTTCCCTCATTCACTAGGCGGGTCATCTTGTCATAGAAGGAGATAGAGTTAGTCAAGCACGACCTGCCTTTCATAGACCCATGCTGAGTGGGCCTCATTGTCCACCTGGGTGTCCTGTATGTGCTGTGTGATGGCACTCAAGATAATCTGCTCCATAACCTTCCCCAGCACTGAGGTGAGACTGGGGGGCCTGTGGTTCCCAGGATCCACCTTCCAACACTTCTTGTAGATAGGCATCACATTTGATAACCTACAGTCAACAGGGACCTCCTCAGTTAGCCAGGACTGCTGATAAATGATTGAAGGTGGCTTGGTGAGCGCTTGCACCAACTCCTCAGTATTTGGGTGGATCCCATGCGGCCTCTTAGGTTTGTGTGTGTCTAAGTGGTGTAGCAGGTCGCTAACCATTTCCCCATCAATTATGGGGGCTTCATTCTGCTCCTCGTCTCTGTCTTCCAGCTCAGGGGTCTGGGTACCCTGAGAACAATTGGTCTTACTGTTAAAAGACTGAAGCAAAGGCAGCACTAAGTACCTCAGCCTTTTCCTCATCCTTGCTCAGTATGTTTCCGCCCTCATCCAATAAAGGATGGAGGTTGTCCTTAACTCTCCTGTTGTTGTTAATGTATTTATGGAATTTATCATGGTATTCACTTCTGAATAAGTTGTTTTGTTAACAACCATTCTTGGCAACGAGTAATTTTTAATATGTTTTTTTTTTTCCAAGTACACAAGGATGAAAGACAAATGCTATATTGCTTTTTTTTCTTGATTATCTATCATTGCATGATTAAAAATAAATTGCTTGCACTCTCTAATCAAGACTAGAATGCTGACTTAGAACCATTTTCTTGACATATGTGCTAATTCAAGAAAATGGGATGTTCTATCTAATGTCTTAAACTTGTTTATCTACATCACTAACCTTTCAACAAAAATAGTTTTTTTATAAAAGCAGAGCCTGAGTGTTACAACACTGCACTAATATACGTGTGTTCTTTCTTTCCTTGCATGCGTTACAGAAACAAGATATACTTAATCAAGTAAGTAATCTTAATTTGATTTTTTTTCCTTTTGTTATGCATAGGAGCAGTATCTTTTATAGGCTTCCATTGAGATGTCACTTATTAATAAATACTGCATGTGGCTATTCTGCGAAATAATAGACAAATATTTAAAGCTGAGAGCAAAGTGCACTCTTTTTCTGCTGGCAGACTTTTTCATTAGGTGAATTTCATTTTTGTCATTCACAGTACATAATTTTGCTAACATTAAGAGGAATGTGAAAAATAAGAGCAAGTAATTAACTTGTTCCGTACTTGTCACAGAAATTTCTGCTTAGTAATGAGATCTCATAATGGTTTGTATTATTCTAAAATGACAAAAGCACATCTCAGAAAAATAATATTACTGTTTCTATAACCATATAATACCATTTATATGTAGCAGGCTTAAAATTGCAGATTTTATAATTTGAATCGGACTTATAGTGTGCTTTAAGCAAGTGTGACTTTACAATGATTGCAAGAGAAACGGTTAAAGACTTTATCATCAACCCAAGACTCGACTCCTGAGAAGCTTCAGTAGCCTAAAATCAGGTATAAAAATACAATGGAAGCAAAAGCTGGGAAAGAAGAACTAATCAAACAGACTAGTTTTTTTATATGACCTGGTTATTCTTTCTTCGTAGGTGTTAAAAAGCCCTTGCTCCTCTGTTCTGGGAAGAGGCAGCCAGAACATGAGAACAATGAAAAAGTCAAGAGACTGAAAGGATTAGTTTTGTAGGAACCCCTCACTTTCTGAGGTCAAAGGCCAGTTGAGCTTTTGGAGGTGTGTTACTGAGAGCAGTACTCCCCATTCCCAAAGGGGCTCAATTTTCTTCAGACGACCGATATTACTTTTTTAGTAAGCTAACAAAGTGACTGCAACGGTTCCTGAAAGAGAAGGTATTCAGGTTAAAGCGGTGTGGCTAGGACTGGTCTGGAGACTAATCTCATTAGTATTTTTGCTCATAACTTTGTCAAAAGTAGAAGATGAATACTAATAGAATCAACTCACGAAACCAAATTTGGGAATTGTTGCTAAAATGGAGAAAAATCTGAATATTGTACTGGAAAATCTTCATGACGTTATGGACTAAAACAAATGGAATGAAGTGCACTAGTTCAGAGTACAGTGTGGTGTACCCTGCGACTAGTGGCATTGTTAGATAAATTGCTGTGTGTGATAGTCAATCGCAAGATGATTGCAAAACATCATTGTGGTTTGATCATGAGGAAGAGAAATATATTACTGGGACATTGTAATAGTACTAATTCCTGTGGCAGTGGGCTGAGAACAAGACAAGACTTGTAAGAAAAGGTAATATCTTAGGCCCATTGGCATAAGTGGAAAGCTAGTTAAAATTTCAAGCACACAGAAATATGGATTAAAAGAAGGACTTTTGTGCTGTTTCCCTCAGCTACGTTCTTTGATCTGACAGAAGATACTAGTTTACTGTAAAGACCTTGCCTTAGTATAATACATAAAGTATTTCTAGTATAGACAGGAAGATTTAATTGTCTATTATAAGGTACTGCAGAAACCATATCTTTCTGCTTTTGACCAAATGATGGGACAAAGTGAACTCAAACTGGAACTAATTTACAGAAGGGTTAGTAGGATTTTGAGAATTATAGCACATCTATTATGTAGGAGAAGCCTGTCCCTCCCGTGTAAGAATCTGAGGACTAAGAAAGGATGTTGTATCTGTCTAGCTACAAAACAGAAAAATTTAGCAACTTGGAGTATCACCAGCAGAAGTCTCTACCCTGCAGATACTGGGCACTCAGTATTTTTCTGGCTCTCTGGACAGCATTTCTAGGGAAACAGCTTCCTGGATACCTAGAGAGTTGGGAAGTTTGCCAGGCAGCGATGCTCGCAATCTGGCTGTGAGTCTGCTTTCTGCAGAAAGCGCTGAGGGCACTGAGGTGTAAAATGTTTCAGATAGTCAATTTCTGCTTCAAAACTGTTCAATTTTGAATATTTTTGATGATCTTTAGTGGTGCCTCTGTCTCCTTTTCTCAATCTGTGCTGACATGTCTTCCTCCTTGATAACTTCCTTCCCTTTTGATACTTCCCCTCTGCCTTAATATCTCATTTTTATCCTTTTTTTCTCTACTTTTTTGCATTGCACAGTACCCTATGTTTAAGCTTTATGAGCCTCGTACTGCTTTCATTTAAATGTTACCTGTTTATTTCTCATAGTTTGTTAAATGGCTAACTCAAGGACTGTTTTCGAATTCTGAATAATAATATAAATATAATATAAACTGAAATATAAATGTTTTTCCTTTTAAAATACCTTGAAAACACATCTAGTTTATTAGGGTGCCGTCATCAGTATTTAGATAGAAGCTGATAGACAATTTTAAGCTGTCTTGATGTTCAGGCCAGAGGACTATTCTATTTCAGAGAATGTGCTGCTTAAAGCTACACCATTTTTAAAGGAAAATAAAGAAAAAATGGAGGGTCACACTGGTGTCTACTGTATGTTTAACATATTTTATCTGAAGAGTGACAGACTACTCTGACAACAGTTCAGCTCCTCTAACAGCATGAAAACAGTATAAATATGGTACCAATTATGATACTGAGTTACAAAGTATGAAAAACGCTATCCTCATGTTTTCATATTAATTTGAAATATCAGCTAAGTTGTTCTTTTCTTACAGTGAGTAAACACAGAAATAAATTCCTTGAGAAAAGATACATTTAGTGTATTTCTTGATTTTTACATTGCAATTAATGAATATTTAAAATTTATGCATTTCGGCTCAAGTATACATGAAAAGGTGCAATGTTTATGAAAAATTAGAGTTACAGCTTTTTATTCTGCTAGTCATTGGTGATAAATTTCATAATATTTAACTACTAAGATGCGTTTAGCATCAATGGGAAAGTATCCTTCTGTGTTTTTAAATGATTGTAATTTTAATTGCATTACCCTGTGCCTTCATTTATCACTACTTCTCTGAATTAATGCTGCGAAAGAAATAGCAGGGAAGAGGTATTAGGCTAATGGGTATTTGGACTCTGCAAAACAACAACAAATAAAGACATTTTCTTAGGAGAACAGCATTTAATGTTGAAATTCTGTTTAATTTATAACATTGAGAATTCTGAAGCCATCGAATGAGTGCTGTGTTGGTGTTATGGTGTTTTTTAGTTGACATCGTATTTGTAACAGTTGGGTAGTAAAGGACTATGTGATGCTTGTGAGCAGTTCTACAGGTGTTTATGTTACCTGGTCAGACACAGGGCAGGTCTATTTTGTTTACCTGCAAAGGATATTACTTAGAAATTGCAGGCAATGATGAGGCTCTAGAACAGCCTAATTTTCGTTAATCTCTGGTTTAGATCTCTAAACACATTTAACTTACTGTAGGTTTACTCAGGCTGAATTAGGAAAGACAAATTAAAGTGCTTTATCCAGAGTAATTATGACTGGACTTTTGTGGGATTTTGTTTTGGGTTTTCATTCTGGATAACAATAGATTCTGTTGTGGTTTGGTTTTATGATGATTACTGCAGTTACAATTGATTCATCTGCATGGTGGCATCTAGATACTGCTTATGAAACTGCATGGAGAAACAAAATGTAGAAAAAATACTTTTAATCATAATTTATTGCAGGAATTAGTCAACAAATGGAAATGGCTTGAAGTCCTCTTGTGCAACACAGGTACTATTGCTAGCATTGACCCGTAAGCATATATATTTTAGTAGATGATGCTGCTCAAATCTTCTTGTCACTTTCTAAGCTATACTTTTAAATTCTGGTGAGGACAAAGTCAAACTTAGTTCAGTTAGCATAGCTCCACTTTCCTCTGGAAAGTCCTAAGACTGTAAATTTACTCAGTGCAAACTGGATGTGAATTGTTGCCAAGTGGAATGGAACATTTTAAACCTTCTTCTGTTGGTATAAGTGACTATTCCAAGTGAAAGATACAGGTAGATGGGCTCAGATTGTGTTAAATCTCAGCAAAAAGTTCATTCATTAATTGAAAAGTTATGAAAGTTTGTCAATTAGCATGCTTCAAATCTTTTAAAGGAGGGATGAACGACATCTTCACATGTTATTTTTCTTAATAAAAGTGTTGTAGCAAATATTTTTAATGAAAGTAGCTGAAATAACCTCCACAGAAGCTTGTAATGGACAGAGATGACAGTTGCAGTTAAAATATGTGAGAACGTTACTGACGTAGAATGCTTATAGAAAAATAATTCTTCTTAATTTTAGCCACGTTATGAAAATGACTATTCAGCCACTTTTGTCTGTAAGTTTTTGCGCAATCTTCACAAGCAGATAAATTGTTTAATTCAGCCAGAACTTTTTGGCATAACTGACTTTAAGCCATTCATTTTGCTATTTTATTTAGTTTTAGTCTGAAGCATGCCACTTAGCCCATTATTCTAAGTTCTGTAGTAATTGTAATTAGCAAATGACCAATTCTGCTGGGACAGAATGCAAGCTGCCTACTCTTCACTTTGTTTAGTACATAATAATTTATGTATATTTTTTCTAACATTCTTTACTGGTAATATATGTAAAATAGATCCTGGGTGATAATGTGCTACAAGATCTTTCTGGAAGTATGTGCTTAGCTTACTTTTAAAAAAACCCCACCTTTGTATGGTAAATATATTTAGTAAATTTATGTATTAAAATGGCTGTGCTGCCATTCAGCGTGACCTGGACAGGCTGGAAAGCTGGGCAGAGAGGAACCTGATGAGGTTCAACATAGGCAAATGCAGGGTCCTGCACCTGGGGAGGAACAACCCCATGCATCAGTACAGGCTTGGGGCAGACCTGCTGGAGAGCAGCTCTGTGGAGAGGGACCTGGGTGTCCTGGTGGACGACAGGTTGACCATGAGCCAGCAGTGTGCTCTGGCTGCCAAGAAGGCCAATGGCATCCTGGGGTGCATCAAGAGGAGTGTGGCCAGCAGGTTGAGGGAGGTTCTCCTTCCCCTCTACACTGCCCTAGTGAGGCCTCATCTGGAGTACTGTGTCCAGTTCTGGGCTCCCCAGTTCAAGAAAGATGAGGAGCTACTGGAGAGAGTCCATCAGAGGGCTACAAGGATGGTGAGGGAACTGGAGCATCTCTCCTATGAGGAGAGGCTGAGGGAGCTGGGCTCATTTAGCATGAAGAAGAGAAGGCTGCGAGGGGACCTAATATATACTTACAAATATCTGAAGGGTGGGTGTCAGGAGGATGGGGCCAAGCTCTTTTCAGTGGTGCCCAGTGACAGGACAAGGGGCAACAGGCACAAACTGAGGCATAGGAAGTTCCGTCTGAACATGAGGAAGAACTTCTTCCCTCTGAGGGTGATGGAGCACTGGAACAGGCTGCCCAGGGAGGTTGTGGAGTCTCCTTCTCTGGAGATATTCAAGACCCGCCTGGACAAGGTCCTCTACAGCCTACTGTAGGTGACCCTGCTTCGGCAGGAGGGTTGGACTAGATGACCCACAGAGGTCCCTTCCAACCCCTACCATTCTGTGATTCTGTGATATGTATTTGTGTGTGTAATACATATGGATATACATACTTACACACACTTATAATCATGTACTAAAGAAAACCTGCTGGTAGTAGAGTTCTTTATTTTTTCTTACCCAGATATAAGACCAGGATGAGACTGCAATGATCAGTGAATACATTCCAGATTTATTTTAGTAATTAGCATCAATTTGTTTTAATAACATGAGAATGTAGAACAAGGTTATGCTTAAAAATCTAGTTATTGCATAAAAATTGAATCTTCTCATTTCCTTTTGGTATGTTTTGTTGAGTTTATTTCTTTGAAGAGACATGCTATCTGCTCTCCAATATTGCAAAACAGTTGTTTCTGATAGGAGACATAAAGGGAAAATTTTGGCAGTTATATAAATATATAAATATCCAAATTTTTCTTGGCCATGTGGAGTATTTGGTAGGAGGAGCCTGTAAAAGCATGTGGGTTTTTTTTCCCCTCAGGAGGTGAGAATTTGGATTCTGCTGTATCTAAGAAGTAATTTTATTTTGTCACCAGAACTTTGAAAATGAAGTATGTAAAAAATATATTAAATCAAATGCTTTGATCAGAAAATGCTAAAGACTTTAAACCAAACTTTACCCTGATGCACAAAGGCAATCTCAATGAGGAATTCTAAATTTAATTTGAATTTCTGCCATATGAACATCAGAAGTATGTTTTAAACACCAAAGACTTGTGTATTCTTATATAATTAATGTGTTGTAGTTTATTAGTTCTTTCTAAATGGTCTCTGCTTTTTTCCCCCATATTTTAGCGTAAGTCAGGTTTTGAAACATTGTGAGCATCAATGAATCTTAAAAGCTTGGACTTTTACTGGGGATGCTTTAGCATTGCTTTTTGCAGCTGATAGTGTAATTATCACTAGATTAATGTGTGCACAAATGTGTGTAATTGTGCACTAGCATTAATCTGTGTGATTGTTGTCACAACATTATGTGTGAATCAAGGCCCTGTAACATATACTACTTTTTCAACAGCTTATTTTTCAGATATTGGGTCAATATAAGTTGTTTAAAGAGGAATGATCAGTTCAGGGGACTTACCCGTGAACAAAAATAGCCCAGAACTATTACTGTCAGTAGTTTAAAGCTTATTATACTCTACAGTTTTGGCACCATTTGGAGATCAGGCAACATAATTTTAAAAGTAATTAATTGGAAATTACATTTCAACATAATTCTCTTTCCATTATGTCTGAAATGTTCTCTTTAATAAGTGAAAACCGTATTTCATGGAAGTCTACTGGAATGAATGATTTTTCTTCCCCCCCCCCCCCCCCCCCGCCACATTCAGTTTTTTCAGGATTATGAAAACAGTGGCTTATGTTGAAATATTTTGTAGAGATTTAAAAGAAGAAAAAGACCAAAGAGAGTGTGGTATTTTGAAAGAATTTATGGGTGGAGATGAATTCCAAACACTAGATCATGCCTTGTTCCCATTTATGTGGCCAATGTGGTGGGGAGGAATAAAAGGAGTTATTATTCTACCCCTCCCTGCCCTGACCCGTCAACAATGGCAACTTTCTTGTCAAGAGACTATTAATAAGGTTGCTTTTTTGCATCTTGTGAGGAGAAAAAAAGTGGTGTGATACAGCTTCTCTTCTCTTCTCTTCCTTCCTTCTACATGTCACCCAGCAGAAATGGTTGTTGCATTTACACCAGCTAGGAAAATGTAGGAGGCAGTTAGACCTCTTCTGCTGCAGACTGGTGTTAGGGTAGATCTTGAGTCAAAGCCTGTCAGTTTTTTCTGACTAAATTATTTGTTCTCTTCAAATGTCTTAATACGGTAGGAGTTAAAGTATTATATAGAACAGTTAAAACCTCTGAATAGTTTTCTTTATAACGCAGTAAAGGGTACAAAATTTACTTTAGTGGTATATATCCAATTTTTCACTGAGAAACCATGTTTTATGTATTCTCAGTATCAGGATATACAGAGTTGTGGTATCTGTACCACATAGAGTTCTGTGTATGTTGGCACAGAACATACACATAAATGCATATATCTTCACAGTATGCGTACGTGGATTTTTCTTGATCTTACATTTCTGTGTACCATCATTAAAGCAGAAGAGCAAATTGTAAAATTGCACAGCTTAACTGCAGTAGGAGAAAGGAAGGAGTCAAATACAGTATAATATTTCTTTTTTTTCCTCAATTCCCCACTTCTCCCCTCCACCCCATGCGTCAGTTGTGCTCTGTGAGATGGAGGAACAAGGGATGAGTTCCCACAGCTCTCTTGCCTTGTATTTACATTCATAGTTAGGGACACCAGAGCCTGAAATTCATAATTTAAGGGATATTAACTTCTGCTTACCACAGGAGGGAAGAAAGCTCAAATGGTGTGTAATATCCAATAGCTGTATGAATGCTTCATATCTTGTAAGAAGTAAGAGGCCAGTGAAAATTGCTTACCATGTGTCAGATTGTTGGCTTATAGTTTCCTGTGTGTTCTTGCTTATGGTTCCTATGAGTCTCATGTGCACGATTCCTCAGCTCCCACCCATGCAGATTTTTACTACAAAACAGATAAGTTATGGGAGATTTTGTGATATCAGTGTCCTGGGTTTGGCCAGGACAGGGTTAATTTTCACCGGACTCCAGGAAGGGGCACAGCCGGGCGGGCTGACCCCACCTGGACAAACAGAGCCGGGTATTCCATACCGTGTGCCGTCATGCTGGGTTCCGGTGGGGGGGAGCTGGGCGGCGGGAACTCACTTGCAGCTCGGGAGTGTGAGCGCTGGTCCGGTCCGGGAGAGCGGCCCTGTGGGTCGTGCGGTTTGTGTTGTGCTTTTCTCCTCATCTGTATCGTTGTTGTTCCTGTTCCCTTTGTTTGCTGTTCTGTTAAATTGCCCTTATCCCGACCCACCGGTTTCTGCCTCTTTCTTTCCATTCTCCTCCGCACCCCGGCGGGGGGAGGGGCGGCCGCGTGGCGCTCTTGTTGCCGGCGGCAGCCAAACCAGAACAATCACCAATTTTAAGAGAGTAGAAGGCAATGTTGTTGTATATGACCAGTCACCTGAGATCATTCCTATTCAGTATGTAGTGAAGGATGAGCAGAAGACAGTACGTTTGTTCTGGATTGTGGAAGGACAGGCTTCTGTTCTCTGCAAATACACTGGAATTCATAAAGGTGATCCTATGCTTTCAGTTAGCCATGATAGATCTTTTAAGGCAGAGTTTACAACCTACTAACTTGGCAATGCAGATGGAGTTCAGCCTCCTTCTCTCTGGCATACAAGGTGTTAGAAGCCAATCTGCTGTCTGGACAGAGTCAGGTATTTTAAGGCACTTTCATAGCTTGTTGTAGCCATAGTCAGAAGATCAGAGACCTGAGCAAGCCTTATATTTTTAGTTGAGTATTGGTCTGTATATGTCGAATACAAAGATAGAAGATGCCTGAAATGTCTGTTATTTTTCCAAGCACGGTCATAGCTGCTACTCGGAAACCAGTCCTTCAGTTTCTGTTTTTCCTGAGATTTAGACTCACCCTCTATGAAATAGCGCTGAATTAGTGTAATGTACTTATCAGTGTGTGCTTGAGAAGAAACAGAACTCTTATCCTAGTAAATGGGGATTTATTTCAGCATATTAAGCATAGATTGACCTCCATATTTTTTTTCCTTGGAGTCCCACATATTCTGGGAATCTGGGATTCAAAAGAAACTGAAGGGTGGGAAGTAAGAGCTCTGCTTTATGCCATTGATGTAGAGTAGAAAGAGAAGTAAGATAAATGCATTCTTTAATGTTATTAGTAAGGTAAAAGCTTCTCATCACATATCTGTGAGATACGTGGCGTAACTGTAAAGAAATATGCATACAACCATGATAGCACCACGGAAAATAGCGTCACATTATTGTCAGTTTTGAAGTATTATGTGCAGTAAATTACAGACTACTCTGTGAACAGAATAAAGTAAGTTTTTTAATACCTGTAAAGATCCAAAACTAACTTTAATATTTTGATTTCCTAGAGTTGAGAATTCTGTAGACAATGTGATCAGTGTCATCCTGGAAACTCTCTTGAAAAATGTAGTTTATCCTGAAAACTGTAATTTATTTATCTTGTCAGTTGCCAGGACTTTAATCTCTTGGTAACTTTCAACTCTTTATAGTCAGGATTCCTTAGTAACATTTTTTCTAGTTCAATGATTGTCATTTGTTTGTATGTGTCTTTTTATGTGTTCTTACTGTTCTGTCATAGGATTTCATGTGGTATGTTGAAAAGGATACACTAATAAAAGCCTAGGCTAAAGAATTTTCTACAGAATTGGCTTTTTAAATCTATTATGACAAAAAAAATAAGAGAACATGTCAGAATGCTTGGTCAAAGCCATTAGGGGTTTCCCAGGAGCTTTTAAGCAGCTGGGGAAGAGGGAAATACAGTGTTCTGTAGAGGGACTTCCCTTCAGATCTTACCTCAGTTCTTTAACTGAATACAGATTATTCCTTATAACTCAAAAAAACCTCCTCGTCAGCTCCATCACCATTTTCCTTACTAGAGTCTGGAAGCTGCTGCAAGTTGGTTGCCTTCAGATGTGGTTGAAATCTCTCAAGAGTCCAAATCTGGGATCTGTAGCTCATTTCCAGCATTCCTCCCCACCCCATACACACTTACCCAGTGATGCCTCCTTGGCTGCTGCTGGAATGGAGGAAAAAAATTAACGAGTAGAGATGCAGTGTAGACTGAGGTGCTAACAAGTTTGGAAGAAAGATTGATCACTGCTGTTTCCACACCACTCCCCCTGTGCCTGCCTGGCTCAGATGTTACCTCCTCACATACTCCAGTCTGTCCATAAATGGCACCGTGTCTCCCTCTCCAGATTTTTCGTTCAGACAAAATAGGTGCTACGTGGTATTACCTTTTGCAGCTGCCGCTTTGTATATCCATATAGCCAGTGTTGTTTTAGTTTTGTATTCTTTCATATTACCATATCTGTAAGACATTGTAACCGAGTTCCTTGAGTAACTAGGTTTTATTATCTTATTGCAAGAGTATTATTATGAGGATAATTCTTGGCCTAAATATTTCTGTTTTATCCTGATTCTTAAAGGGCTATTTGAGGGAAGGAATTTTCTTCAAAGTAGTGGGAGGTGGCAGAGCAAATTCTAATCGTTTGTGTTTGCAGCTTACTTGTAAAGAGAAGGATGCCCTAAGCTTCAGAAAAATTTCCACCACAACACGTTGGTTGGGTCTGGGTTCTGTAACAAAATGAATTCAGCCGAAACGGAAGATCTGGGCAAGTCTGTCTATGTTTGCTTAGTCAGACATCCCAACAAGAATGTTCTCACAGTATCTGGAAATAAGACAGATTCATCTGTCTTGTTTTACTGTTATAACAATTGCTTCTGTTATTCTTAAACAAAAGACAGTAATAGCAAGTTACTTGCACTGATGGAACTTTTTGTGTGTAATATGTTCATGACATTAACATAAAAAAAACTTCAAAGTTTTGGACTAATGCATATTTGCCAATTACTTTTAAAATATATGTAGCATGTGAGATGACATGTTATAATCCGAGAGGCACTGAATGACTGCTCTGAGAAATCAATAATTGCTATTTGCTGCTTCATTTAATAAATAATACTGTATATAATAGTATGTATTAATGAATTTTTATTTTTATATATGCAATACATATATTTGTTCTGTTTCTTTTAGCATAGGCTTAGATCCAGAATGGGTTACTTCCACTCTGAGTGACGTTACCACCCAACTCTGGTATGGCAATTTAAAAAAGAAAAGAAAGAAGAAAGTTGTCTCAGCCATTTTTTATAAATTTACCTAAGCACCTTAATTTTTTCCTTAAGTCCAGAAGTACTGCTTTAACAGCTGAAATATTTTGGTGTCTGTTTTGATACATCTCCCTGACTAGCCTGATCTCTTAAACATGTTCAGATCACCTCCTTATTCAAGGGACTATTTCAGTAATTTGTTCGGTAACATTTTTACAAGTAAGTATTTAATCATTTTGTTGGCATAGACATACAGAAACCTCTTTTTCTCTCAGTGAATCTTCAGCTCTTTTCTGATATTTGGATATGCTGTAAAGAAAGAGGTACAAGTTTGAATTTCCCTGGGCAAAGAAGGGAATTCAGCCAAGGTAACCCCCACTGGCGAGGTATCTTTACCAGGAAATTTTTCTTCCAAAAGCTGTGAAAATCTGTCACGTTCACTGTGCTTTCAGAAGGACATTGTGGTCTCCATTGCACTTAGTGCACAGTGCCTTTTTTAAATTTTTTTTTTCTGTTGAACATGTGTAGTGAGACCTGGTAACACAGATTTATGTACCCTTATTGTAGTAGATATCAGGCAAATGATGAAATCTTCAATCCAGTGAAGACTGTAATATTTTTGTTCATGTTCAGAAACAAGTCTGTGGACAGCTGAGGAAGCTAAAGTAAAAAAATCTAAAGGGTTTTATCAAGTATAAGTTCTGTATGGATTAGTAGCACTCGAGAGAGTCCTTCAAGATCCCAGTGTGAATAAGGGCATTGATGTAATACCTACATTCAGCTTGAGGCTTCTTCATTCCTTTGCTGAATGGACCCATATTGTTCTCATTAGACTGTAATTAGCTGCTTGGTTTTACAGTTACGAACTCAAATAAGGTGTCTTAGTCTGCAGAGTGTTGTGAAGTAAAAGTCGTGCCTTATCACAGTATAGTAATGAATGGGCACAGTTGATAAAGGCATAAAAGACACCTTGGGATGCCTTTCTCTATAAATCTCTTGTGTTATGTAGTTGGATGCAGTGGGGCAAGTCCAGAACATTCTTTTTGTGGTCGGGCAGTCATTTTGAACTCATTGTAAACTTTGGTCTGTTTTTTCTTTTTCAGTTTATTGTATGGATCTGTTTGGAGGGGAGCTTACAGAAAATCAGTACTTATGGAGTAAATTCCTATTGACAGTACTGGGATTAATTTTGAAATTTTGTGAATGGTTAATTAAATGTTGTAGATTTTCCCTGACAATTTATCACATAAAAAATGCATATTTTAATTTTCCTCTGCATTCAGTCATACTGAGTCCAGTTTCATGTTTGCTTTCAGAAAAGCTAAAAAAAGGTTTAATGGTTGTGGTTGACACATTTTATTTATTAAAAAGAATTCAAAAGTTGAAATTGTGCAGTTTGCTTCTGCCTTCTGTCCTTTCTCCTTTCTTTTACTCCAAGGTGGATATATGCCTTGTTCTTAAATTTCAGGTAATTGGAAACATTGATAAAATCTGTAAATGGGAAATGATAATAATAACTGCTTCTAAAAAGTGGTAGTAAAATTAATTTTACATGGATGTTATGGTTTAGATTAGCTGAAACTCAGTGGTGTTTTTGAATGTGTACTTCTCTGGGCTTATATAAAAATGTTTCATTACCAAATGAAGTTTTATTACCCAATAATATAGAAGATTATAAAGATTTATAAAGTCTTATTTTGTAAAGTTTATTTTTCTGAAACATAAGAAAAGGAGGTCCAGTAAACTTGGTGAATTGGTTGTTTAACATATAAAAAGAGGATATATATATGATTATATAAATAATAATATATATTATTTATATATATAAAAATATATAGTTATATATGATTAATATAAATCAGTTATATATGATTAATATAAGACTACCTACCTTTCTGTCACCTACAGGCAGGGCTTTTGGTACCTTTTTTATTTGAATCAAAGCTAAAACTGCACAGATTTTTATTCCTTTTCCCCTCCCTGTCTCCTCAGAATATTTAGGCCAAGTGATTTGAAATTTCTTTCATATTGATAACATGAATAACTACTGGCTGCTTCAAGCGTGTCCTTATATATCTCCCTGTTATGTTGAAAAGTTTTATGAGATCCCTAAACTTTTGATCATTATCTCCATACAACCTGATAGTCTCTTGTTAAATGGAATGAATTAATTCATGTGCCAGATTAATTGTAGTCAGTTTGGTACATCCTCTCACGCTGTCATCCCCTCACTTGGGAAACGTCATGGAAAATGCCTTCTGAAATGCTAAATCCTTCTTTCTCAGATTCATTTGAATTCAGCAGGAGCTTCTGGAAGCCAAGCGACTGTTGAAAATTAGACAATTAGCCTGCATGCTTAAGAAAACAACATCCACCAATATGGCTTCTATATTATTCTGATATTATTGATCTGAACTGTTTAATTAATGCTTGTGAATTCATTAACAGAAATAAATTCTTTTCAAACCATACCAAAATTTATTGAATTTTTCATCTGAGAAATTCTGATGAGTGTGAAATTTAGAAGGAAGATACTGTGGTTTGCATAGCAGAGTAGCTGGGGTTGGGGATAAATGCTAATAACTAGAAGAAGGATAGTTACTTACTGAAGCATCTTCCTATTTTGGGAGGCTAAAATTTCATGAAGAAAAAAAAATACTATACAATTGCAGATTAGCGAAATTCATATAATATTGTGTGGTGTTCTCTCTTCTGTGAGTTATTTTACATTAAGCAGAGCAAATGTTTTGTATCTTTAAGTGTTTTGGTCTGAATGAACCATACTTGATACTAAAACCTGTACTTAATAATACTCTAACACCTGTAAATCTTTACAATGTTCCTCACAGGATTTCTTTTAAGAAATTATTCCATTTTTCTACAGTTGTGTAATGGCTTATGTATATTCCAATGAGAGAGAGATGATAAAGCACTGGAAGTAATTTAAAGTTAGCCTATTTTGAAAGCTCACCCCTTTTTCATTGGAAAGCTAGGCAGATAAGCTAAACTACTCCTAGACCTGCTATAGTCTAGCTCAGTTCTGTTATTTACTGTATATACATTTAGAAAAAGATATTTCCAGAAATGACTGAGTTGCCTTAGAGCTCAATTCTAATCTATGCCAAATATGTTAAGTCCACTGGGAAAATGTTTTTCAGCTATGGAGTGTTAGAATCATGGATTTTGTGGGTTTTTTTCATATAGGCAAGAACCTAATCACAGGACTGTATGCATAGATGGCCTTTAGGCAGGACTGTTGTTGCACATTTGTCTGATACAGCGTGTGGTTTTGCATTTGCATTTTGGGGTATTATAAGCATTTTTGATGTGTATTCGAGTCACTCACTGGCTTCTAACTAACTTTCAGCATAATTTGAAAGCTTTTGGATGCGCAGTGTCTGAACTCTGGTTGTATAAATGTTGCTGCTTCCCTGGAATATAGGTCACAGAGCATGTGAGAGGAGAGGATAAAGCACTTCCAGCTGAAGAAGTCTGGCTGTAGAACAACCTTATAGAACAACCACCCAATTTTTTTTCTTTTCTTTGCTGAGCACCTTAATCAGTGGCAGTCAGGGTGACTAATATAATAAATGGACATGCAGGCCAAGTCATATGTTACTTTGATATCTCTTGTCTTTCCTGGCCAGAAAATACAAGGCAGTTTGGAACACTTGGTTTGGAGGACACTGGAGTAAATGATAATCTGTCCATCTGTAGAAAATACTGAAATGTTTGAACATCTTTGAGAAAAAGACCTTCAGGAAAAATGAAACACATAATTTTAACCTTATTTATTAATCCATGTCTCTACCCAGGCATAATTCTGAGCCTATAAATGGAAAAAATACAGCATTAGGGATTTAGTTATTTCTCGTGTCTTGGTGGACCAGTATCACTCAGGCAGCAGTTTAAAAATATAAGATAGCTGTAAACTCAAGAAGCATTTTTGGTGGTATATACACAAAATCCACAGACAAAGTAAATAAAAGAAGCTTTATGCAATACAGTGATATTTTGTGTGTCATTCCATAAACCTTAACTTAAATGGGATTATAATTGTTTTTCTGTTTTCCTTTTTCACTTGGTTATTCCTCTTTGTATGTAATTCAGTGAAATAGTTAAGACATGTTTCGTTAATGAACAAAATAACAAAGCAATTTCATGTTGTTAAAGTCAGTCAATTTAGTGATTAATGTATTTGTTATGCTTGCAGATAAAAAATATGTTTCGATAGTGTAAACTAATGACTGGTTTACTTGGACGCTGATACAAATTTCTGTGCCATTGTGGTTTTGTAGTTTGTAAACAGTGAATGAAGTGTCAGTGACTTCATTACTGGGGAAAAACAAAAAGTTTGTAGGGTCAGTGAAACAGTGTATGATTTGCCAAAGTAGAAGAGAGTGGCTGAAATTATGTGATGAGACAAGATAGTTAGTCTATGTCCGGGTTGATTATTTCCATGTTATGCCCATCTTGAGCCTTATGGAGGCATTTTTTTTCAGTCACTGCTATTTTGTGTTCAATAAGTGAGAGTTTTATTGATTTCACAGAACTTCTTTCTCAAGTAAGGTGTTCTGGGTTAGAAGCTCAGCATGGATACCCTCTTGCCAAGTTTCCATTTGTAATAATAGTGACTTGCGCAAGATCAGTCAAATTTTGCAGTCTGTGTTGTTGATCCCTAGTAGACGGTGATACACGTTGAAACCATTACGCTGGGGTAGTTAGGTCTTGGCCTTAATGGAAAACACCTTATTTCACATGGACATAACATTTCTACATCTTACAAATTAATAATTAAAAAAAAAAGAGGCAGAGGGAGAGAAATCCCTGCTCTAAAGTGTTGAAATGATATTAAAGTCATTGTAAAAATTATTTATACTGTGACTCAGATTCCAAAGTCACTGAGGCAATTTGAAAATTTAGTTTCAATTTGCTTTTTCTGGTTTTTGAAGTTGATTTCTTGGTAGTCTTTTCCCTGCTAATGCTGCATTCACTGTACTGAAGGAGTTGCACTGGAGTTTTCTGTGGAGAAGTGGAATTTTCCTGAAGCGTGGCGAAATTTCTCCTAAGTCGATTTTGTGGTATCACGTGGCTTTGTGCCTTTATTATTTAATGATGAAAAGTTGCTGTCCTGTTTGATCTAGAAACAAGGACAGCGAGACTATGTTTTACAGATTAATGAGTGGTAAGCTGTTTTAAAATCACATACATAATTGAATAGCATGATTGATAAGTATGCAGTTGTGTCACAGTTATTTTTGAGATAAAACTGAAATTGTCTTAAACTCTCTCTATATGTTTCAGGACACATCTATTTTTAGTGGTTCTATATTAGCAGGATAAAATGGGATCAAAATGCTTTGCATTGCTGTAATCTCATTGCAGTCTACACCTTCCTCAAGGCGGGGCAGCAGAAGGGGAGGTGCTGATCTCCTCTCTCTGGTGACCAGCGATGGGACACAAGGCAATGGCATGAGGCTGCATCAGGGGAAGTTCAGATTGGACACTAGGAAAAGGTTCTTCACTGAGAGGGTGGTCAGTTGCTGGAACGGGGTTCCCAGGGAAGTGGTCACGGCACCAAGCCTGCCAGAATTCAAGGAGCGTCTGGATGATGCTCTTAGTTGTATGGCTTATTTTTAAGTAGTCCTACGAGGAGCAGGGGTTAGGACTCAGTGATACTTATGGGTCCCTTCCAACTTGAGATATTCTACGATTCATTTTATTGCTTAAAACAGACTGCTGTTTTACCAGGAGAAATCATCAGTGAAGTTTCAATAATAATCTCTTACCTTGCTGGCAAGAGCAAAACCAGATTAAGCTAAATGATAAATGTTTCACATCAACAACTTTTTTTTTTTTTTCTCCCTGTAAGCAAAGTTGTGTGTGTCAGCACTCTCATTTGACTGTTGGAACCTGTTTGACAGGGTGATTATTTTCTCTTTGACAAATACCAGCAAAATGTGTGGCCACATAGAAGAAGACAGGGGGCCTTCAATTCCCTGAATTAGGCATCCAAAAATCCCCTGCTTGTTGTTTGCCGAATTATGTCAAAAACTAAGATTTGCTTGGTACATACCTGTGAGTTCTGTAGGTGCCTTTGGTTGCAGTTTTGTATGTGCTGCTAAGCCATATTCTAAGCAAGAAACTGGAGAGCGTGGAACTTAGTTTCATGGTCCTGATACAAATGTTCTGAATTTACTCTGGGCTATCTTACACTGTGCTCTGGGCTACTGTAGCACTACTGTGAGTTTTCCAAGTAATACTTAATTCAGTAATCTGTCACTTTCAAGGATAGGTATGCCAGCCTATGTCTTCAGAAATCAGTATTTTCAAAGACAGTCTAAAATTTTTGGTAACAGAGTATTATTTTATGGACTAGTATGAAAGCTTTTGCAAAATAAACAATTCAAAATACTTTTTTTCATTTTTCTTTTTTTTTTTTTCCATTCTAGACAATTGATTTAGAGGGGTTCAAGCTGTTCATGAAGACTTTTCTGGAGGCAGAGTTACCAGATGATTTCATTGAGCATCTTTTTACATCATTTAGCAACAAAATCTCTCACTGCAGCCCTTTAATAAAAAACAAACCCCAACATCTTTCTGGAGGTAAGTAATGAAATCACAGTAATAATGAGCTGAAGGTTCCCTCCCCCTGCTGTTTTACTTCCAATAGCTATAAATGTATGGAATTCTGAACTATATGTGTTTCTTTTTTGTTCTGAGATTTGTGAAATTCAAGAAACTAAATCATGAACAAGAAATATGATGAAAAGAACTGGAAATTAAATGGTTTTGTCTTTTTAATTCACAATACTGATGCAGCTGAGACACCAAGTGGACAGTCTTTGTCACATTAATGCTAATCAGATTGCTATGGCTACATGATCTTGCTGCTATTCTACTGTATGAACACCTAGAAACCTTCAGAGCATCACACAGGAGGCTCCTGCTGGTGCTCTGCAGTTTCTGTGCCCAGTTACTGCTGCTGCTTTTAGTTATCTAGGTGTGATACTGCTATTAGTAATCCTACATACTTATCAGCTACTGATAGTTTAAATGTCCTACAAGTTTTAACGGTATTTCTTTTTCCAATGTAAGGATCTTCTTTAATGCAGTTTGAAATTTTCATGCTACACTCAACGTTTTTATTAAAAGTGATTTTGAGTTTAGAGGACATAGTGTGTTAAAATACTTCCATGCAAAATAGTGTTAAAAACAGTCTACTGAGAAAATTTTATAAAACTTTTAAAGCAAACTTGCAGAAGAAATTTAAGATTACCTTTCTAACTTGAAATATTTGTTTTAGCACTTCAGCAGTTTGGGAACTCTATCAAAAACCAGTAGCTAAAAGCAGAAGCTAGACTAATTTAATGAAATAAATTGCATGTTTTGAACAGCTGGGATAATCAAGCACTTAGAGCAAGTTAACAAATGGTTTGATGGGTACTTAATCGGTTGAATTCCTTATTTGAAGATTAGGTGTCTTCAAATTGCAACACACCAGAAGCTGTGAATTTGGTACAAATGCTACTAGTTGAAATGTTAGCTTTTCGTGCAGACACCAAGCACTAGATTTCCATAGATGCCTCGGTGTACAGTAGTAATTATAGTCTTTTACATATTATCCATTGAGTCTGACCTGTTTTTCCTTTTTCATGCATGCTGTTCTCAACTATGTTAAATAGATGAGTTTCAGTTATTTTTCTTTATTTAAGTTTACAATAACTGTTATTTCCACTTCTTAGCTTTGTATTTCCTGAAAAAATACCTAAACAAACAAAAAACAACATATTACATTATCATCTTCTATTATATTGTGAAGTGTATATATGTAATGGTCACTAACTGTAATTAGACTTCACTGAAAAGACTTTTTTCTGCTAGCAAAGCTTGCTGACCACTTCGAGGGTGTGATTCTTCATATAATTTTTTTTCCATTTGAATTGAATTCTTCAGGGTTGGGGTTTTTTTTATGCTTTTTAACCAGAACTTTCGTGGACACATCTCCTTCCATGAATACCTACTGTGTAGACAATACATTTCCAACTTCTCGGGCTTTTGTTGTTAGTTATCTAGACTGGTTCCATGTGCAGAGCGGTAGGCTTAGTAGACTATGATGTAATCAGTTGTGTGTAGTATTCAAATCTTGTTGCTAGTTACAGCTCTGATAATGGCTTTCTCACAGGTTTGGGCAAGTATTTTGGACCAGTGATTCAGTCCCTTTCCCTTAAAGATGCTTTGCAACAGAATCTCTAAGGGCATATCTAAGCATATTCGTTATTGTATGCTACAGCGTATATTTTGGATTTCTTAAATTTTCAGCATTACACTTTTTCAACTATGAATATAGATTCTGTTGCCTATAAAGTCTCAGCAGCACAATTTCATTTCTACTTTCATTACTTTTAATTTTTCATTGAAGTTTTCAACATGTTTTTGTCAATGAGTAGCGTCAACAATAAACATGCACTGTACCAGCCACCAAAATTTGTAATCTTTTACTCTTACCAATTTTTGCCTGATAACTCCAATAGCAACTGCCATTTAGTGGTGCATATTTATTTATTATGGTGTAGTTTGACATATGTGTCTGAGTACTATTATTTCAAAAAATCATCTTTTATCATTCTGGTGTTGTATTTCTATGGTTCGATACTTCGTATGTAGAAATGGTAACAGCTGGTTTTAGGTCATTGTCAGATTTATAGCTAAATTCTGCCCAGTATAGGCTGTGCTCAGCTTTACTCACTTTCACTATTTTTCTCTCTGACAGATATTATTCTTACGTTTGTTAAAATAATAATCATACAAAATAGTTGTTGCTTAAACTGTAGAAGTTTATTACTCTACAGCTACCTCCTAAATTTTTTTCTCCTTCGCTCGCTTTTCCCAGTTTGTCACTAATTTTCATCTTTTTCTGTTAGTAAGGACTTCACAAATAATGTAACATGAGACCAGTTTAGTAGTCTTCTGTATGTATGTGGTGTAATACCAGAAGGACTGTTTCATAAATTGTTATATCCAAAGCGTCTTCAGAGAGATAATTCAATTTACTTCATGGAAGAGTTATTGATTATTTGTGCCTGAAAATGTGCTGTTCGTATTGTAATTCAATTGCATGAGATTTAAACTAGATGTTACATCTTTATAATTTGTAGCTTTTACAAGGAAAAAGTATGCATTGGTACATTTTAATGTACAAATGAAATTTATGGAAGCCTTCATTTTAGGATAACTAGTAATTTTTAAATGTTGCCAATAATGAAAAAAAAAAAAACCTGACTATACTGGGAAATAAATTTGTCAGAAACATTTAACATTCTTCTGGAATATGGAAAAGTACACAAGAGCTAGAGAACATCACAAGGAAAATAGCAGGGTTCATAAATCTCTGTGATATGTGTCTGTCTCTTGGTCCACTCATGTCTGTTTATAAATTGCATTTTCAGTTAAAGTGTCTGAAGAGAGATGGAAACAGATGCCAGGTAAGAAGCAGCACTGTAAGTCAGCACACTGCAGCCACCCCTCTCCCACCTCTGATTAAAAAGTAGTACTTTAACCTGTACCTTGTAACTGATGATAAGCTAAAAGATATCTTAAAATTTCTATGCAATTTCATTTGGATTTCAGTGGAATTCAGGACTATACATTTTTGAGATGTGTTAGGCCAAGTTTTATAATACCTGTTGTTCTGTGCATAGGTTCACTATGTGAACTATTTGTGTAAATAGTGTGATTAAAGCTGGCATCTTAATCTATTAACATTTTATACTGTCTTAATTTTAAGGGCACTTACTGATATGCAAGCTTATTTAGTAGAACATTGTCCTGTTAAATCTTTTTATTCATTAAAGTACTTACTTTCAGTGTTTGTTATCTGCCTGAAACCATGGACATGAACTTGATTTAAAGATACATTTTCCACATGCCAATTAGCTCATATTTACTGAAAAATGTTTGGGGTTTTTTTGAAGTATGTACCTCAGTAGACTTTTGAAAATGTCTTCAGATTTTAATGAAGTTTTTCAACATAAAAATAGGGGAGGGGGGAACTCACCAGGATTCTGTTTCCATTTGCTTTGTTTATTAACTTGTCCAAGACAAATGCATGAGAGAAATTATGTATGCAAGTTACATATGCAATGACAAATCTGTTCTGAATTAATTATAGAAAATATTTAAGGACAGTAAATCCTTTTGGAAAGATTCATCTTTAACATCATTAAGATTAGTGGGAAATGTACCAAACTTGTGAAGAAAGTCGTTTCATTGCTTTCTCTGTGTACTCATGTCCTTCCTGTTTTTTTCCTCTATTTATTTGTTCCTGAAGATTTCAGTAATATCATCAGGACTGGTCATATTAATGTTCTCTTGAAACCAAAAGTTTGGCAATTTTGAAACTTGTATTCCAGGTGGTACACTGGAACTGCTTTTGATCACAATGTTTGAGCAGTTATTACGACTATTATTTAATTTCTATGTTTATTTTCATAGTATTCTGTGCCCAGGTCTTCTGTGTTTTAAATATGTGTTGCTATGACACACATCTGGCTGTGCTTTTGGGAAGAGTGCACAATTGGGTATTATCAGAGCTTTCTGTAATACTAAAGTATCTGAAATTGGTGTAGCTAGTGTTGATCTATAAGTTAGATAAAGCTTCTACAAGCACAAGGAAGTGGATGCAGCATTGGGAAGGGATTAGCTTTAATACCTAAATTAAAATGTGATGTAGCTGAATAAAATTTGTCACCAAATTGTTTTGTAGTCAAATGACATTAGATCAACACAAATGAAAAAAAGAGTTGTGCCATTCCCATAACTGAATTTTTTTTTTAACAATAATTTGCTTCATTGGTATAATATTTTAAAACCTCCATGTCATTTTAATTCTGCCTTTGCTGGACAAGCTATGAACACAAATTGTTTAAAACTTCACATTTATGTTTAAATTAAGAAGCCATCTGAGATTCAGATAAAACAAAGATGCATGTATGCAAGAGTTCTGTTTTTAATTTTTTGCTTATATAATACATTAAGAGTAACAAAGTCTATGTGTTATTTCCAGGTCTGAGACTTAACAAAGGTACCTCCACATCCCGGCCTCCTACTCCTGCCAACTTACATTTACCAGACGTGATCCAGCTGAAAGATATTGTTTGCTATTTGTCACTGCTAGAAAGAGGAAGACCTGAAGACAAGCTAGAATGTATGTTCTTTTATTTTGAGTTAATTTTGTTTTTAAATTTATTTTCAGGGTAATAAAAAAATATTAAAAAGTCTATTTCTAAATTTTCTGAGTTTAAGACTCAGTTTTGAGTAGCTGCATTGTAAAAACATGATTCTGTGTGATTGTTACTGCAGGAATGGTCTTATTCTTCATAATATATTACTTTGATGATATTTTATCTCAGTTCTATCTAGCACATGCTAAGATGGGGAATAAGGATCATACATTCCACAGTTAAAATAATCCTTTCTATATTATTGTCTATTGACTGATACCAGAGCTGTAAAAAAATTAAGTATACGGAGGATGCTTAGAAATATATAGAAATGGTGAATAATCTGTAGAAAAAAAGCTAATGCAAGCAAAGAATATTTGTTAATATAGTCCATGGACTCGCTAATATTAGTGATAGAAAAGCCAAGAATGAGCTAAATCTCCACTGCTGTTGGGAATGAAGGTTTGACACTGGAAGTTAGAAATGACTTGATATTTTTTGTAAGTAGGGGCCTGATTCATCGAAGCCCAACACCTCTACCTGTTAAAAAAAGAACTAAGAGTTTGATCTGTGAATTGGAGAAAAAAAAGAAAGAAATTATATGTTTCCCCATTATGGAGTTTTAGAAGCCAGTTTTCCAGATGGATAAACAGTCAATCCAATCACATAGTCCATTACTGGCACCAAATATACTTTGATATACATAGTTGATCTGTCTATAGAAGAACTATGGGATCAGGTTCTAATACTGTATGGAAAGTAAATACTCAATATAATGGGGAATGCAAACAGTAGACTTCGTCTGGTGGAATAAGAAATTCATTACAAGGTTACATGACCGCATGTTATTGAAATATCTTGATGTTTCATTGCCTGTAGTTAGCTTACTAACCAACATCCTTCTGGACAAGTAGTCCAGCTGTGGGTTGAGCGGGTTTGTGGTGCACTGGGTGAAGAACTGACTGAAGGGCAGAGCTCAAAGGGTTGTAGTGAATGGGGCTACATCTGGCTGGTGACTGCTCACCAGTGGTGTTGCTCAGGGTTCAGTTCTAGGGCCAGTTCTGTTCAATATATTTATCCATGGTCTGGATGTGGGAGTTGAATGCACCATTAGCAAGTTTGCTGATGATACCAAACTGGGAGGTGCTATTGACTCTCTTGAGGGACAATATGCCTTTAAGAAGGATTTAGATAGATTGGAGTGTTTGACAGTGATTAATGGGATGAAATTTAACAAGTCCAAATGCTGGATTCTGCACCTAGGGTGGAGTAATGCTGGGCACAAGTATAAATTGGGAGAGGAGTGGCTGGAGAGCAGCCCTGCAGAAAAGGGTCTGGGGGTGCTGGTCAACAGCAGGCTCAACATGAGTCAGCAGCATGTCCTGGCAGCCAAGAGTGCAAACCACAAACTGGGGTGCACCAAACACAGTATAACCAGCTGGTCAAAAGAGGAGATTGTCCTGCTGTATTCAGCAATGGTATGGCCTTGCCTTGAGTACTGTGTGCAGTTCTGGGCCCCATGATTTAAGCAGAATGTGAAAGTCCTGGAATGCCTCCAGAGGAGGGCAACTAAGCTGGTGAAAGGGCTTGAAGGAATGTCCTATAAGGAGCAGCTGAGGACTTTGGGCTTGTGTAGTTTGGAGAAAAGGAGGCTGAGGGGTGATCTCTTTGCTCTCTGCAGCTTCCTGAGGAGAGGACGTGGAGAGGGAGGTGCTGAGCTCTTCTCCCTGGTACCCAGTGATAGGATCCATGGGAACGGTTCAAAGCTGCGCCAGTGGAGGGTTAGACTGGACATTAGGAAGCATTTCTTTACCAAGAAGGTGGAATAGGCTGGAACACTGGATCAGGCTTCCTAGAGAGGTGGTCGATGCCTCAAGCCTGTCAGTGTTTAAGAGTCGTTTGGACAATGCTCTTAATAACATGCTTTAACTTTTGGTCAACCCTGATATGGTCAGGCAGTTGGACAGGATGATCAATGTTGGCCCCTTCCAGCTGAAAATATTCTATAACAACTTTGTACTGTAAGATCACTGAAAGCTTTGCCTTAGAAAGTATTTTAAGGAGCCATCCCCAAATTTGGTAAATACCAGTTTGGTATCATGTGATTAGAATATGAGGTTATATGAGTGAGCGTGCATTCAGAACACAAGCAAAGGAAAACTGAGATCCTAGGGTTGAATTCAGCTTAAAATATAGTAACTGTTTCGTTGTAGCAAGCTACGCAAGCCTTATCAGAGCTCTAAAGTGCTCTATGCACAAACCATAGCATGAAATGGAGGTGGGTTGCCTCCCCTGGTGCCAGGAATTGGTACAACGAAAAGGGGGAGAGAAGCAGGTGATGATTTTAGTGTAGGGGATGTTCCATGAACTTCCTGCAACAGGACCTGCATAAGCAAAATACTGTGAATGATCTGTATGATTTAGGAGTGAGAGTCTGATCAAATAAATGTACTGTATTTACATGTTTTGTGTATTAACGATCATTTGAATTTACTGCATATTATTAAGGACATGGTTATTATATAGGTTTATTTTCTACTTTGTCATACATTGTTGAAATATACCACATACTGTCACTTTTTAGTGTCTAAGTTTTGGATTATGCTGTATTATTAATACGCAGAATTGTCTGTTGATTTTAGTTGAATTCTTATAATTTAATGGTATAATTTAACAGTTGGTCTGAAATAATTTGTAACAGTAGGTCCTGTGGGTGTAAGGTAAAATATGTATTAGCAGCAGAGGACTGAAAAATGAAAGGATAGCTTATTCTGGACTTGCTAGCATTAATATGAATATTAATCTCAATTCATCATTTTTTTTCTGTTGACAAATAATGGAAACACTCTGAATCATAGCTGAGTTTGGAAACTAGATTCAGGACAAGCACAATCTGGAAACGGTACTTTCAAATAAGATATGATAGAAGATGGATAATTTTTTTAAGATAAAATACACTAAAAGGAAATACGTGTTTAAGTTTTGGATCTGTATGATCTATAGGTTTTCACAGATTTACAGATATTTCAGGAGAAGAATGAATTCACTAGCCTATTAGCAGTGTATTCTGAGAGGTCTTAAGTGCTATGAATCTCACCTGTTTGACATGCGCAGCATATCTATTATTCATAAACTACATATGGCCTGATTAGAAAGAATATCCCAAACTTTCCTAGCAGAGATAAATCGGAAAAAATTTAGTTCTCTTTTTAAGGTCATATTTCACATAGTTCAGGGTGCATTTGTATTGTTAAGTACCTTCATACCCTGTGGCTCAACCTGTAGACTTGATCTATTTTCTGCTCTCCATGTTCTTTTCACATGTACCAAGCTTTGCTTGCTAGTGTCCGTACAATGATTCTTGAATGTGTAAGAAAGACCCCTTGTAAATATGCAGGGTAATTCCTAAGAACTGAATAGTGGTGTTCTGCAGCTCAACTCTTCTTCCTTTAATGACCCCAACCGCGGAAGTTATTTTAGCTCACATCTACATGAGGCATTATCAGCATAGCCTGTTCCTCAATTTGTACATGCTTTTTATTGGTATAACTATGGACGCCAGGCCTGTATCTCTTGTGAAACTGTGCAGAGAAATGCCAGGGACAGTATGAAGGGTATTCTACTGTACCAGTAGAAGCTTCAAGAATGCCACACCATTCTTTTGTATTTTTGCAGTGATATGATTAGTTACCGTCTTTTTTTTTTTTTTTTTGGCTATACTATGAGTTGGATGCTGAGGCTTCTGAGGGGAGTGACAAGCGTTACAGTTTTCAAAGTACATGAGCTGGTGAGAATGGAAAGTATGTTCAGCACTTGTTTGTGTTTGTGCTTTTGAGAATGAATTCCTCAATTTCTTCGCAAAAGGCCATAATTTTGAACTTTTGGAATTTCTGGGATGCCAGCTTTTGTCACATGTGAGATTAGAAGTCCAGCAGTTGCAGGTGAAAGTATAGCAGTGCAGCAACTGATCTCATCTTGGTAAATTTTTTTTAATACATTTTTAATTATTTACAAAAGGTATGCAGTCTAGTAACAGAATTCGAGTGGCCAGTCAGTGCTATCAGGTAAGGGAATAAGGAAAGAAATGTAAAAGATTGACATGGGCTCTGTAGTTTGCATCAGAACTTTTGTTCAGTTTTTTTGTCATTTTGTCGCTGTTTTTTCTCCTAGAGTGTGTAAATCAGCAAGAACATGAATATTTAGCAGGGTATGAATAGAAAACAGGTCGCATGCCACACCAGTAGCTTAGTTTTTCAAAGTCTAGCCAAGAGCACAGATTGAGCCTTTTCACTACCGAATACTTGTGTAATTGGAGAGACTTTGTTTGCTACAAAGGTGAAACAGTTAGAATTATGCTAATGTCTGTTTTTAAATGACTGGTTAGAACTACTGATTCATGCAAAAGGAAAAAAAAGTTGTAAGCACTACTTCTCTGGAGTGGGTAAAGATCAGGGAGATGCTAAAACTTGCTTTCATCATAACTGTAGAACATTCTTTCAACCAGTGCATTACAATCACAGAGGAGGAGGAAGGAGAACCAAATGATTTGAACTTTTATCACTGAGTGATTCAGCGATTCGTCCCTATGGAAACTAGGAATGCTTAATGGTACTTTTGCCGGATAATATTAGCTGTCATGCTCTGAGCAGCTTTAGTAGAAGGCGTACTAGCAGGGAGTGTACCAGTCTCTGGTGGCTTTTAGCATTAACTGTTGTTTTACGCTGAAATGTTTCTGCTGTCTAACTCACGGATGAAAAAAGATATTTTTATAGGTTTTCTTAGCCTATAATTGATGAATAATGGCCCTTTGTAGCTTGAAACAATGTACTGCAGTAAATATCTTCAATCTTTTATTACAGCTCTTAAGAGCGGTGCAATGTAGTAGCAAAAATTGCTGAAGTGGTAGAGAGGTATAATACTTACCTTTTTCCCCACAGTTAGGTGAACAACTTAGGAAATAGATGACGGATATAAGGGAAGTGAACCAATTCATATAATAGTTAAATATGTTTTGGCTATAAGTCAAAAATAATCAAATTCTTTCTGAACTTTACTTTGTAATTGCTAAGAATTTAATCTCACTTCTCATTATATTGTTTCCTGAGAACTGTTATAAGCTTTGCTTGCAAAATTTATTGGACAGTAACAACATTTGCTGTGGATTTAATGTGGTGGGATTGTTCAGTGTTGAACAGGTCATATGTTGTGTTTCCAAAGACGTCTGATAAGGCAGTTTGTAAGCATATTGCTTGGTTTTTGCTGTAAGTCAAGGCATTACATTGTCCTGGCACCACTGTGCATGGCTCTCTTCTTACTCCTAGAAAATAAATCTAGGAGGGGGAAATGAGCACTTTTGAAGGGGTTGGTATTTAGATTTCAGAGCTCTGACAAACTGTCAGAGAAATTAGGGACAAAGAGTGAGGTATTCATATGCTTCTGGTTTTCATCTTTAGCCTTGTAACAGTATTCCTACCAAAGCTTCAGGCTTCTTTCTGCTCTGCAGTCTGATGCGGTGTACGATTAGCTGAGTAACCTGCTTTGAAAGATCTTGGTAATGGTGGACATGCTCGTTCTTGTGGCTGACATCAAGTTATGATACAAACTTCAATGTATATATTCTCTCTGGATATTGTTAAAATGCAGTTGTTATTGTCTGGGTGGCTTCCCAGAACGTTGGGAATACATTTTCAAATTGATGAAGCAAGTCTGGTCCTGGGAGGAGTCATGCTGGTAGTCTGTGAGGAATGTTTATTGTTTGATATGGCTGATTAGAGACTTGAAATAATAATCCTCTGTTTCATTTAGTTGTTCAGAAAACATTTCTAAAGCAGTATCACCATTGAATAGTGATAGCTGCAACCAAGGGAGTAGGATAGTGTTATAACTTAATCAGGTTATCAACATTTGCCTGACCAATTGTGTGTTATCCTGTGTTTGGTGAGATGACAGAAAAGGGCCTCCTCACCACAAATACAGATAATCTCTGGGAGGAACCAGAATTGAGTTCACAGACCAGATTAGCTGTTGGAGTGATTATGTGGAAAATGTGCAGTTCCACTGTCCTGCTAATATGTGTCGTTGGAAGCACTGTGGCAGGGTAACTGCTGAATGAACCTCTCGCATAATATGAAGTTTTTGGGGGATCTACAGTTAGTGTGATCATTAAAGAAAAATGTTAAAGCTTGTCCTTTCTTTGAAAGTAAGGCTTGGTTGTTTTGTGTTTTGGTTTGGATTTTGGTTTTTTTTATGAAATAATGATCTTACTATGTTTTCTAACTGAGTTTCCTTCTCTTTTTGTTTTCTTTTTAGTTATGTTTCGCTTATATGATACAGATGGGAATGGATACCTGGATAGTTCGGTAATGTTATTTATGTATTTTAATGCATTGTGGTAGTACGTCATAATGGCATACCTATACAAAACTACTTTAATCCAAATCAAGTTTATATTTGTTCTGAATTAATAGAAGCAGTAAAAGCTATAGTTGATAAAAAGTCACCGACTGTGAAAGTAACTCTTGAGTTTTCTTTTCCGTTAAGCTGCTGCTTCTACAACTGTATAAATTTTCAAATGCTGACACTGCAGTCGCTGAGTCATATTCTATAGTCTTCTGATTTTTAATCATATTACTGTAGGGAAAGCATTAATATGATTCCTAGAATTCTAGTGTGCTGCTGGGAGATGTGTATGAAAGCACCATTTGTAAAAATTTCATTAAAAGGGGAAAGTATGACAGCCATGCAGTGGAGGGATGTCAGAACTAGTCCATGTTGTTATTAAGAACAGAGGAACAATATTAAAGACAAAGTTTTGAGGAGTAACCCAACCAAATATTTGAGGGAAAATCAGAGATATAGAAATCATTTAAAAAAATGTATCTATTTTTTCTTCTATTAGCTAACAGAAAGAAGTATTTTACTGCCAGCTCCACACCCCCCCCCCTCCGCCCTTTGTATCTCCCTGATCTCCCTGAAGTAAGATAGCATAAATTGGATTGGTAAAGAAGAGGAGGTGATTCCCGTAACTGACAGGGCAATAGGGAAGCTAAGTTATACAGACGTATAAAGTAAGTACTGTATCATAGTTTTAGGCAATACAAAATATGAATTACATAACTAGTGCATAATAAATACACACGAGAATTCAGAATGGTTCTAGATACACATATGAGCATGTTTACAAACCAAATTGTAGATATGAATGTGGAAGAGCACTAGTGGTACGTGATCAAGGGAAATTACAACACCGTAATGGTAAGAAAATATCTCTGTATTAGTTTATACTGTCTACTTCATACCTTATTTCCATTAGAAAGTTGTGAAATATGCAATTGCTGTCAAAAAATAGTTTTTTAGAGTACTGTAATTTGAAGGACTTTATATCATATCGTAGAGTGAACTTCAGATCGTGAAACCAATGCTTGAATGACCAACTAGGAAGGAAGAATCCCAGAGTCTGTCCTTTGGTTGTGGGGCTTTATTTCACCTCCCTGCATGCTTTGCAGTCCATGCCTGCATGGTTTTGCTAGTGAAGCAGATTCACCTAAGAATGGACAGCTTCCGGTGTGAAGGACATTTCATTAAGAATATTGATGAAGCAGTGTCACTGAATACAATATGTTTGAATTACAAGTTGCTTGCAGTACAGTTTGTCTTTATAATATTGCATTAAATATTATCATTCTTTTCCATTTATCTGTAGGAGCTGGAAAATATCATTTCTCAAATGATGCATGTTGCAGAATACCTTGAATGGGATGTTACTGAACTGAGTCCAGTAAGTATCCATTTTATCAGAAGCTTTTGGTGTTGTAGAGGTGGCTTTTAATCAGAAACATACTTCAAGTCAACATGTGATTCTATATATTAGTAAGATAGAAATAATAATAGTCTGTGCTCCACTATGACACTGTCAATTAGCACTTTTACGAGTCTTTTTCTAATTAAGTCTGTTCTGTGAAAAATTCTTGCTGCAGTGTAATGCTTTTCTTCAGAGTATGTAGTAATTAACATAACACAACTGATTTGTCTCTGGAAATTTCTGAAAAGTAACGGCCTCTTATTTGTGTTGTACATAGTAAGTACACAAGGGGGCACAACTTGGTTTGGAAACTGTAGGTGATAATAAAATGTAAATAGGAATATGACACTTCATTTTCTGAACTGTCAGTACTCATTTTACTACATGTGCCATACAACTAAAGTTTTCCTTACTTTTTGCATGCGGGTGAGGGAACTGGAGATCTGCACATGTTCTAACAAGAAGTTGCCATATTAGAATACGGAATTTATGACATTTTTCATTAAACTGTGTAGATCCTTCATGAAATGATGGAAGAAATTGACTATGATCATGATGGCACTGTTTCTCTAGAAGAGTGGATCCAAGGAGGAATGACAACAATCCCTCTCTTGGTCCTCCTTGGGTTAGAGAATGTAAGTATTAACGTAAACGTGTCAAGTTTCTGCTTGCATGTCAGCTGTGGCCATCAGGTTAGTTTCTCTGTGGCCTATATGAAGAATAGCTTTTCTTTGGTTTTCTTTACGATGGCTGAATGACATGTGAAGAACAGAGTGCATCTTCAAAGTCAGAGGTACATTAACATGTTTGAAGCAGTACCAAATGAGCCAGCTCTGGAGCTGGAAGCTGTAAGCCTGCTGTAGGTGACCCTGCTTCGGCAGGAGGGTTGGACTAGATGACCCACAAAGGTCCCTTCCAACCCCTACTATTCTGTGATTCTGTGATTCTGTGAAAAAGCTGATTGATTTGTACTGTTAACAGCATATTCTTAATTTCTAGCTGCAGTAGTGTCTCTTGAGAAAGTTTTACTGCCCGTGTATGTGTTACAGATGGCTTGGTGCAGTGTTTAGGCCTCTCAGCATGGTGCTGTGTTGTGTGGCCTAACCATACCGAGTCACAGAACAATCTATGTTGGAAGGAACTTCTGGAGATCATCTGGTCCAGCCAGGCAGGGCCACAGATTGAGTTATCTAGGGTCCTGTCAAGCGCAGTCCCGAATAATTCCAGTGAGATGGATTCCACCAGTTTCTGTGGGCAGTCTCTCCCAGTGTTAATTGTTCTCAAGGGAGAGTGCTTTTTTGCTTAGGTGCAGATGGAATTTCTTCTGCAGCAGTTATTGCCTGTTGGCTCTTGTCCCATCGTAATACATCCCTGTGAAGATAGTTCTTTCGTCTCTGTAACTACCTTAATAAACTCTACTAAATAGCAATATCAAAGAGAACACTTACACCAAAGGATGAAGTGTTCTGCAAGAAGAGCTTATGTCCTGCACATTTATAACTTCACATTAAAGATAAGACAGATGTAATATGATCAGTTTTATACCAGTTCAACACAGCTGTTTTAACACTGGCATGTTGCCAGTGCCACCTGCTGTCCTGTATTTGAACTAATTTTGAGCACATATATCTTAGCATATGTTTCAAATGCTTTTCTGTTATTTGAGAGAAAACATTTCTATTTAGTTTTTTTTCTGAAGTCCTTTTCAGATATTGAGGTGAAATAATAAATAATATTTACTTTCCCCATATACTGCTGCAGCTGGAACTAAACCTAGAGTGCGATAGCTGCTCTATGGTCTTATATTTGGACAAACAATGGTCAGACTGAGAATTTCCGTAGGGAAATAAGCAACAAAACAGTGCATTTAGAATAAGATCTAAAATTCTTGCAAAATCTTGTTAATCAAATTACCAGCTAAATCTCTGAATTAAGGGTAACTTTCAGTACATTTGGGTCACTGTAAGTATGAATTCCCTAATTCTGTATGTGTGACTGAGTAACAAAAATGTTAAATTACTTCCCTGTCATCAAACAACAGATCTTTGTCAGGCTGAATTCCATTATTTCCACAGAATTACTCTAAACAAAGGGCAGCAAGTGCTCTCAAGCAATCAGTATAGCAGATAACTGGTAGTCGTTTTCAGTACAAATTTTTCTTTTGTGACAGGTAGTGTAGATATTCTGGGAGTATTTTTTAGTGTCTACACTTCATTCTTTCTAAATTTAAAACTCCTTAAATTCCGTGAAAAATTAATGCAGATCCTTCTGTAGAGGTTTATTTTCATATTAAAGCAATATCTATTAGAAAGAAGCTATGTAAATGTTATCAGACATTTTGTCATTCTGATGAGTTTTACTACTTGTTAGATAATTTATCTTGCTGTGCGTGGCTTTACTACAGAAATAATGAAAAATACGTAAACAGTGATCAAAATTCTGTAGCCTGCTATCAACATGGGTCAGTGATTCTGTCATCAAGAGTGTTCCCAGTACTTTATATGTTGAAAAGACATAAATGTACAGTTGGGAAAAAATATTATAATGGTTTGCAATGTATCATTTTGATCAATAAGCATAGTTTTATTAGTTGAAAGTTGGCATAAAATGGATGGGGTGGCTTTTAATTTTTTTTTAATATTTTACTTTACTTTGCTTGAAGTCCATTACCTACAGAACTGTACAAGCTGAATTGCTAGTCACTTGCTAATGATTTACTAGGAAAAGATGCCAGTCTCTAAAAGGGCTCTGATTTTTCTTTTCATATTCGAAAGCGCTCTTGATTTCTTAAACCATTCTTATAATATGTAGAAAGAAGCCAGATTTTTAAATTTTCCATCAAACCAGCAAGAAGTTACTACTTCTGTCTGTACACAGTTCTAAATGATTAAATCTATTTTAGGACGTTGAAAAGTTAAATCAAGAAAGTTTAAACTCTAATGCGTGTTTATTGGTACTTTGTGTAAACTGATAGAATGATTTTGATGGTGTTACAGCATCTAATGTATTACTCAAGCTCTTCATTCCAGTGCATCATTCCCATTAGTGGAATGCTGTTATTTCTTTTTACATGCTGTTGTTAGATTTTGCAAACCCAGCTTCTCAGTACTCTGCTTGTTAGCTGTCTTTCTCTCTCCTTTTAGTTATGATGATGAAAAGTAAAGTAAGAGTCTTTTGGGCACAGTAATCGAATAATAAAGTTCTGATATCTTAAAGTTTTCCACAGGCTGATTAGTATGTGAAAATAAAGGGAGTAACCTACTGGCTTATGCTGCTTAGACATGTCCAGGCTGCCTTCACATGTTGAAAATAAGCAAAAAAAACCTCAAAAAACAAAACAACCACACAATTTTCTCACCTTCTTCTAACATTATCCAGCTACGCTTTGGCTCTGTGCTGAACTCAGGCAATGATGAAATTTTAAATCCAAGAGATCAATTTCAGAGCTTGTCTAGTATGATAGTGACAAAGGATTTTTTTTTTTAAATATGATACCAGTGAAGTTTTTAATTTGTTTTGGGTTGGGGTCCATTAATTTTCTCTAATATAGTTGACTCTTGTATAGAGCTTGTACAAACAATACAAGATTCTGGGTGTAAATTATTACGTCAGTATCAGTGAAGCAATGATGATTTATTTCAGCTGAAGATTTGTCATAGTACCTGCAGAATTCATTTACATTGTGTGTACTTAATCTTTAGTTGCCTTTAAGAGCTGTATAGAAAGGTATCATGTATATCGTGTAAAAGTTTTATATTACATGTAAAGCCTTTCAATCAGTTTTTATTACATACTATATTATATGCTTTAGTTACAATAATCCCCCAAAAACCAAAGAAGCATTGAAGTATGGAACTATATTGTACAAAAATGGAAGAATAAACAAGTTAGTGTTTATAAACAATGGGGTTGAGATAGCCTAATCTCTCATAGGTTTGTGATCTTTGCCCTCTGATGTTATTAGTAATCCCGTGCGGAGCAAGACAGGAGTATTAGGTTGTTATTACAAATATTAGCCACTCAAGTGTTGCCAAATTAAAAAAACTCACAAGGAAATCTGCCTGATTTTGCTTCTGATCTCTCTCTCTCTGACCCCCACCCCTCCCCCCTTTTTCTAGACTTTCATGAAACTTCCAGTGCCCTCACAAATTTAGTTGAGATTACTAAATTAGTTTCAAAGTTGCTGGAGCAGTTTAGAGTCATGGAGTTAAAGGGACAAAGAGCATAATTAAGTCTCAGTTCTCCGGTTTGTTTTATCTTACTGGGTTTTATGCTTTCTATTTCCTCCTAAAACTTGAGTTTAGAGTTGCTTTGAAGGTGGAACTCGGAAATAGAGTTTTCTCTCTGGGAATGTTCCAAGATAGAAACAGTGTATTCTTATTTTGGTACTTTTCAAGGCAATTAGTGTGCTAAACAAACAATTTCAGTACAAGATAAGGAATTAAAAAAAGACTTAATTGGTTCATATTCTGTAGGGGTGCTGTGATACACATACTGTTTGGAAGATTATTTTGGAGGAAAAGACGTTGGAATTGTATAATCAATTTGTACTTGAATGACTACACTTTTCCCACTTAGCAGTGGCTGAATGTGTTCTGTACTGCACGTACTGAAACCTTTGTCTTTAAGACCCATATAGTTCTTACTATGAGGTTTAGTTGTGCTGGTTTCATGGAAGTTATTCCAAGAAATTATCTCCTGAAAAGTGAGATTTTCATGAAGGAAAAAAAAAGAATTAGATAACTGTAGAGAAAATTGTTATTTATGTGGTGCAATTTTTAATAATAGATGTATGAGGTAGAGTTTTTTGCGTGTCACGCTTCAGTCTGCAATTTTCACAGTCCTCGTCAATTTTCCAAATTTGTTGTTGCTTCTTAAAGCAATAGAGATATCCCTGCGTTACTCCGTCTGGTTGATAATTACACTTACAGGAAGTGGCCTATTGCACACTAGTGATGACTAGGCTATTTATTCTATTCCTCCACAGTAGAAACCTGCAAAGTTTCTGATCTTTTTATTTCATTCTGCATTAATTTAAGTACATCAGCATTGTCAGTGAAATTTGAAAGTTACCCTGTTGACTCTTCTAGCATTGCTGAATCTGGACACAAAAAGCCACTGAATGCCGGTTTGCTCCTAAGGGTTTTTGTCAGCCGTGAACATTGTACTTTGCCCTTCACTAGGAGTTCCTCACTTGTACAATATTATTCCACCCTGTTCTGATAAAAGCACTCGATTTCTCTTCTAAAGGGATTCCATGCCAGATGTTTTGGTCTCACTTCTCTCGTAACGGATCATTACTACCATCTCTGTCAGTGATTGTACAAGAAGTAGGTATAAACTGCAAGCTCACAAGTGCTAATGTTTAAAAAAATCTCATGTTTTTGGAGTGGAAAGTGTTTTGTTCCCTCTTCAGTGGCCACTAGATGTCAACGTTGCACTGTACAATTGCTTAAAAGCTGGCCTAAGACGAGAGAGAAATTCAACAGCTAAATGCTTCGTAAAGTCATCAGTAATCTGAAACCAGGCCACTATGCCTTTCTTTTAAGTCACGAATTGTAATTTTCAACCCATTTCACCCTTTAAATCAAGGTGAATCTGTATGAGACAAACATATTTGCGTTGAAGTGTGACCATGCTTCAATGAAATCAGAAGGAAATACTCTTACAATTTAATTTGGGTCTTCAAGCAGCAAGTACTGTACTATTGCACTCAAAGAATTTACGAGGTAACTCTTTTTTATTAAATATGAGATGGAATACTGGAGTGTGAATCCACACTTGGGAAGTACTGCTTTTTGCATTGTGTATTAAACTAGTGTTGGCTTACTTTTTGAGCTCTGAGTATGTGCGAGTGGAACCAAACGGGACTTGCAAACATTTGCAAGTCTGGTGTGGGATCTGTTGCACCCTGAGGAGTCCCTCTCAGGCTGAAGTCTGAAACGACTGTTTAATACCTAGATGGTTTTGTGGAGTTGTCGTTCTTTCATTCAGCGAGGAATGAGGGCGATCTGGCCTTTTGCTGTCCCCAGTGATATTTTTAGAAGTCCTGTCTGAAGTTTGGCGGGTGAGTTTTCTAAAAGGCCGAAGTGCCAGTGAGCCGTATGCTATTTCCATATGGACAGAGGGCAAACCCAAGCCCCTGCTAGAAGAAGCTGTAGGTTGTCCTCTTTGTGCCAGCTCCTTGCCAGCTGGGAAAGCAGCTGCACCCGGAGAGGTTTCACCAGTGTCGCCCCGTGGTGGTGCCAGGAGAGGGGGTTACACTTATGCTTGGTGAGACTCTGGAGCCCAAGCGAGCTGCTGAAAAAACACTCCTCTCTCTTCTTGACAGAGCTGTCTGCTTTTATTCTGTGCTAGCTCCCACTGCTTTGGAGGGAGCTTGCAAATGCCTTTCCTTACTACATTCCTGCTTTTCCTTTTGCCTGTGGGTTGGTAAAAGCCCAGGAGAAGTCAGGAGTAACTCTAACCTGTTGGGTGTATGAGGCGTAAAATAAATAGTATTTCATGCAGATACACAGATTTACCATCATTTAAAATGTAATTTCTGCAGCATTTCAGTATCTGCAGATGACAGTTGACTACCGCTTTAGGGACAGGGAAACTTCATAGTGTGGCAAATTATGAAGCTTGTTTAAACACATTAATTTGCCCTCCTGTGCTCCCTTTTCTATGCTGTCAGTTTCTTATGTGCATGTGAATGCTTAAGCATTTCTGGATGATCGGGATAGTACACTGGTGAGTGTGTCCATGAAGGCTGGGGAAGTGATTTTGTTATTTATTTTTCCTTTCTCCAGCACACACACAGATGCACACAAAATATCTCAGAAGTTAGAAGTGAAGAGCCCTCCCAAATAGTGTGTCTTTTGAGTCAGGTTTCTCCCTCGCCAGTTGAACCAGAACAAACTTAGAACCCCCTCTCCCCAAGCCAGGTTGAACAAAACAAAACCTGACATGAGTTCTTTGCTGAGAGCCAGCAAAGGAATATAGAACTTAACTGCATTTGTATTGAAAGGAGGTGCTGTGAGGTTTAATGGACAGTCTTCTTCCCTTCCCACTGCCTGAACAGTACCCAATGTTCAGTCATAAGAATGTCTTCAAGTCATGTAAATATTTTTTAAATAAATTAAACAAAATGACAGTAGGCAGTGAAAGAATAACTTAGCAGACTTGCTAACGTCCTTCTCCCTTCGTTGCTTGTTACGGACTCTTCTCAAAGAAACAGCTGAGCATGCTGATATTTCAGACACTGTGTAGCTGTTGTAAGAGGGGATACTTGCTAGGATGAAAATTGATCAGGGGTTTCATTACCTTTTTTAAATCTCAGAATCTTAAGTTTTGTGCTTGAAACCTTAAAATCTATTTGGCTACCTTAATTGCAAATATCTAAAAGGCTGAAGTAAATTAATATTAAACCGGATTAGGGATGTGTAGTTAAATTCTGTGACTGCATAAAACTTTCCACTGATTCTAAGGTTGGCTCTTTCACGGTTGAGTGGCTTTTTAAGGTCAGGTCCTTTTGGCAATCCATGGTAGAAGGGTCAGGACCATAAGTTAAGAGAACCGTTGTTAACAAAATAAATGTTACTGTTGTCATTATGTGCTAAAGTCTGCATGTGGCATATGGAGGCTTCATTTTCAGCAAGGTATAATGAAGTGAGGAAGAGATTTTTACTGTACCTGCCCTGCTTTGAGATGTTCTTAATGACTATTTGTTTTTAAACTCTTTCTCAGGATATGGAAGCAAAATGAGTGAATGTCAGTAAATGCACTGATGTTTCAGCATTGTGGATTTTATTCATACTTAAAGACTTGCATTGAGGGGGCTTTGTTTCACATTATGTCTTTTTTTTTTTTCTTGGCAGTGTTTTAAAAAGCTATGTGCATGCATAATCATATGCGGCACTTTATTGCTTATTTTTGGTAGTGCACAGGAGCAAAAATTTAATTTGCTGTTTTCCAAAAGTGCATTGTGTTTATGTAATGGATTTGCATCAGTTGCAGTCTGTAACACAGTTAAGTGTTTTAATTGGCAAAACACCCACATCAAGACTTGTTTGTTTTTCTGATAAGGAGAATGCCAGCTAAGTTAGTCCATATGTTCTGTTCAAATAAGAAGCGACATATTCACATGTAATGGCCATCCTTTAAAAAATTAAAATTAAAATGAAGAAGTAACACAAGACTGATGTGGAAGAGGGGCGAGTTTATGCATAACTATGAATTTTTGTTAATTTTCAGAAATAGAAAATATTTTGCTAAGGAAAGCTGGTCAGCTTGTATTTTTAACTGCTTGTGGGTTATGACTGTATCTGTTGGTGATCTGAGTAGTGTTAAATGAAAGTGTACGTTGCTTAGTGCTTTTTCTCAGAAGGATTTACATCATCTTTATTGTCTTGTGAATAATTGTCTGCTTTCAGAAGACTTGAAACTCCCATACTATATTACAGTTCAACGATATCTTAAAAATGTGTGGAATATGGTAGTAATATGGAAGAAAAATACAAGTTACAGAGCTCCATCTAATGAAATACATCCTCTTCAGCTGCCAGTCGTGAAGGAGCTTGACAGGCTTCTAGTGCTCCACAGCTGCAGAATCTATTTCTGCTTCTTCAGGGGAAATTGGAAAACTTCCACAATTTTTGCCAGCCTCAGAATCCCACATGAGGCATCTGCTCTGCTCTTTTTGCAGAAGAGGGACCCTGACATTGCCCAGCTGTCAGAGATGGCATTTGAACTCCTGCTGATACCAGGGAAACTTCACTTCAGCTCTGATCCTGATGTCCGAATCAAGAAAAAATATCCCAGCTTATTTCCGTTCCTTTTGTTTCTAGGTCATTTGTAGGAATTGTTCAAAGTTGTGTTTGGCTAGGACCTGGCTTTGAACCAAATATTCTTAATTTGTTGGAGTGCTAATCTTCCTTCAGGATTTTTTTTTTCCCCCAAAAGGGTGAAGAAGTCTTCATCATCTTTGACTTGTCATTAACGGCTAACTTTTTGAACAAAGCAGTGCTGATTTTTAAGGGCATTACTCATCCAGTATATGCTAATATAGGACAAAACTGAATTTTTATTAAAATTTAGGTCCACTGACTTACATTGACTGTCCTTATCAATGCAAGCCATTATATTATTGAAGAGCTAGTCAAGAGTATTGTATATACATGATGGCAAATATTTTTGTAGTTTCATGTGAGGAGTCAGAAACTGGATGAGAACCAGCTGTTGATGTGGCTTCTGAGAACCAGAGGTTGATAATGGCTTCCTTCAGCTATGCAACAGTTTCTTTTTGGTAATGAAATAACCAAGAAGACCATAGTGTTTCAATAAGACACAATGAAGAATCAAACTGCTGCAGCCCATTTCCAGCTGGTAGATATTAACTACCTTTGTTCCATTGGATGTTATATTTGTTTAAAAAAAAAAAAAAAGTGATTTTACATTAGGTTAATGCTATTTTTTTTTAATTTCAAAACCTCTGATGATTGCAAAAAGGAAAAAGTCTTGTGGCCACACTTGCCAAGAAACTTGGAATTTACAGGATTAATTTAACATCTGTACCAAATGCTCATAATTTTAAAAACCTTTTAATAACAGTGAGGTCTCAGAATGATTCCATTAAGAAGGAAGAAGAGAACCATGTAACTTAAAGCTTATTTCGTAAGTGTCAATGATTTGATAATATTTTAGTTGTATGCCTGAGTCACAGTGAGGACCTGAGATGTAAGTGCTGATCAGTTGATCAGTCTGTTCATGCAAGATTTGAGTATAGTGCTACAGCTAACTGAAAAATGGGGGCTTAAATGTGAGTTCAATTTTTAGAGGAGAGGTTTAGGATGTAAATCCCACCCTTAAATACTTGCTTTTTTATAGACTGTTGGCAGTAGATTAACATAAATTAAAGCTAGCAATAGGTATTGTTATGATGTGGTTGGATTCCCACCTTACATATGTTGATACATGTCCTTAATTCTAAGGACCATTAAGAATATCTTTGCAGTTTTAAAAAATCTTTTCTCTTGTTCCTTTTGGGGAGTTTTACCTTCCAACCTGCAGCACCTTTATTTTTAGAATGAGTCTAGAACAATTTTTAGTTAGTTTTCATACTGGTTGTAATTTAGTATCAGCCTAGATTTATTCCTAGCATTGTGTTGCAGTGGTAACAGCAACCTAGAGTTTTTTCTGAAGTCGTTTTTGAAACACATGGATGTCCATGAGCTTCTGAAGAATTTTTTTAGTATATCATTGCCTGTGTATTTAGAATTATACTGTGATCTGGTGCAGAGTATTAAATGAAGTAACAGCTTGTCTTTTATGTTCTTGAGTCAATCTCCAATTTTTATTGGCACTTACATATTTCATTGTTTATTTTATTAAGTAAAATCTGTTTCTTTTATGTCCTTTGCAGAATGTGAAAGACGATGGGCAGCATGTATGGAGACTGAAACACTTTAACAAGCCTGCCTACTGTAATCTTTGTTTGAACATGCTAATTGGAGTAGGCAAGCAAGGTCTTTGCTGTTCTTGTGAGTATAAGCATTTCAGTGTCAATTTGCATACACGTCTATTCCTAGAAATATTACGGTTGCTGCATAGCAAAGAACTAATAGCTTCCCAGTACAAAACCATTGCCAGCACAACGGTGTCTCCCCCTTTGTGTTCTGTGCTTGAATGCTCAAGGTTTCATTCTTAATTTTTCAGGATATTGGGATTTCAAAGCTGTTGTTTGAGGGAGTTTTCTGTATTATAATAGCTCTCAGTGTTAGTTCCCTGTGGAGTGTGCCTCTTTTTTTTTCTTTTTTTTACTTTTCTCTTAGCAATTATCATGCTTAAGTTTCAACCTTGTATTTTTGTAAATTTCTTTTATATGTATTAATAATTATTCATATTCTTTAATAGCTATCAGCTTGACTAGCATCTAAGTCCAATATTTGTTTACTCAAATTTTGCACAGAATTTTTGTTTTGTTAATTGTGAAGGTCAAATTGCCAGTTTCCCAGAAATCTAGTTTCTGTAGTACTTCTAAAGTTCTGTAGGTTTACTTGGTTTAAAATCGTAAATCTCAGTCTTACTATCCTTTCACATAGTAACTGATTATAGATTTTAAGATAAAGGAACACAGAAAAACTACTGCATCTAATTTGACCTTCGTTAGACTATTAGATGCAGTTAGTACAGTTTAATTCCTTGAGTTGTATCTATGTATCTCCTAATAATCTGTGTTTGACCAGCTCGTAACCTGTATCTTGAGAAACCCAATTTTGCTGAAAGGTACCTTGTGTCTGAATGTTTCAAGAGATGGATGATCCATATCTTTCTTTTGTGGTGTGTTCCAATGATTAATCATCTTTTTTTTAAGACCTATTTTCTGATTTGAATGTGTCTGGTAGATGGTTCCAAAGATTGGTTCGTGTTATGCCCTTCTCCATTAGATTAATGAGATCTTTAGTACCCACTGTATTCTTCTCATGATGGTATCAAGTCACCTTTCATTGTTCTTTTTGAGAAATTAATCGGTTTCTTAGAGTAACTTACTTTCTGCGTTTTTGGTATGAAAGATAGCCCATCACAGCTAATCAGGACCTTTCTGCCTATACAGTTGTATTGATTTAATTTGAGATTAGTCTGAGTGAATGAGGGGTTTGGAACTGACCATTTCTGTCTCCTCTAAGGGCCACAGATCTCTTTAAAACATAATTCAGATGTAAATTCTCCATGTATGTGTTTTCACATCATATAATTTCATTCACAATACTATGGAATGAGAGATACATTTATTAAAATTCAAACAGATAGAGATTGCATAGGTTCAGATTAGTAAATGCAGATGACAGTATCTGGAATATATATGTCAAATGCTGAATTGACTATTAGATCTTGAAATGTTACATTCTTTAATTTTCTTTTATGTCAGACTGATATAAACTTAGTCTTTGTGAGGAAATATGACCCATATATGTCTGAAAGAGAAAGTTCTGTTGAGCACATAACATAGATCAGCATCTTCAGTAGTTGTCAGAAATGTGTAGACAGGTTATATAGAAATAAACTGCCCCAAAAAAGAGCAGCCTTACAAGAGCTGTAATTTTCTCTGCTGCAGTGTACCTCTTTAAAATGCGCTTGTTATTTTGCTTGACATTTATTTGGTGAGAACAATGATCTCGGAGTATCTGGAGAACATCCACACACTCCTTTCAGTTACTTCATGCAGCAAGGGGCATGAGTCTACTTACAAAACTGTTACACTATTTTCTTGTCTCGCTGAGGTTCTCCAATATATTTTTAAAGCATTGCTATAGATTTCATTATTTGCATTTTAGATTGTGTGGAAGGAAAAAAAAAAGAGGGAGGAAACTGCAGGGGGCCTCGCCATCCCTCTGTGGTCCAATCAACAATGTTACTCCCTGCAGTTTGTCTGATTAATGGCTGCGCCTCCCACTGGGTTTGTGTAATAGGTGCAAGCAAGGTGTTTAAAAGTACTTTGTGCTTAATTGCTCTCGAGGTCAAAAGCGTGAGGCGTGTACCATGCAGGGAGAAACTCATTCTCAGTTTTTAATAGTTGACTTTATTGAATGCAGGTATAAGCTGTAGCATTATTTCCCTCAGCTAGGCACAGTTGTATAGTTGAAGTCAGGAGAGCTTTGCATTATACCCTGACATTTGTACGCTTTCCAAATGCAGCTGGTTTGATCTTTACAGACCTGGTCAACAACAGCAGTTACTTAAAACTGGTGTGGAGGGGTTGGGAAAAAAAAAGCTTCTCAGGAGTTGGTATTTGGGAAAGTAAGAGTTAAAACTGGGGTGATTACATGGAAAGCATGAAAACAATTGCTAACTGAAAATGGACTAATCAGCCATTTAAGATTTATAAGTCAATAGAAGGAACAACATAAATTCATTGGCTTTTATTTTTGTGCTTGCCAGCTGCTCTCATGCCTATAGTTTGTAAAATATAGATTTCTTTCTGCTAGCAAATTACAGCAAACCATTTGGCAGTCATCAATTTGTCTTTAATATTTTTGTCATTTGGGAATTATTGTGAAAAAATTTAGTAAGCTCTAATTTAATTAAGCATTTCCTGTTACGCAATGATAGTGCATTCTTGGATTTCTCACTTGCATAATATTTCCTGTTCTAATTGGCCTTTTGTATTCCATGGAAAAAGCAGTCTAGTTTGAGTTTTCATTGATTGATTTGACTGATTATATAGAGATAGCATGCTGGTAACATGATTTATTTCATAAAAATGTAGTCAGAAACACCATTGCCTCAACTTCTATTAATGTGTTTCTTTTTTCAGTTTGCAAGTATACAGTCCATGAACGCTGTGTCTCAAGAGCTCCTGCATCTTGCATCAAAACATATGTGAAGTCCAAAAAGAATACTGATGTAAGTTTGGGGTAGCATTAACTTTGTCATGTACCTGTTAATTTAGTAACTCTGTGTATATCCACACTTTTCTTTTGCAGGTAATGCATCATTTCTGGGTAGAAGGAAATTGTCCAACAAAATGTGATAAGTGTCATAAAACTATAAAATGTTACCAAGGCTTGACTGGACTTCACTGTGTTTGGTGTCAGATCACAGTGAGTATACTATGGTAAAACCTTTAGCACAGATTATAGAGACAAAAATCTGCATATCTTTTATATAGCTTCGTAATTCAAAAGGTCTTGTTCAGTTTTTGTCATCAGGAATGAATAGTGTGTGTTTAAGAAAAGGTATATGCAGAATATTCATAGGAGTCCTTAGTTGTTGCAAACAAATACACTGAAAGCTGTACTCTGCTGCAAGACAATGTACAAATGGAAATAATATATGTCACACTAAAGAGCACAACTCCCAATCTACATTACAGAAAGATTATAAAAGAGTTTTCAGTATCAGGGAAAGTCAAGGTCACTGTGACACTGGGGCAGAATCCTAATTTGTGGTGTACTGACAGGCAAATGAAATTGAGAATATCTGGCAGGATACAGTGATTTCAAGTGTCTGGGAATAATAGCAGAGACATCCTGATAATATACTAATCTGTGCACCAAGTCTAATATATACAACTTTTGTGCACTCCTTATTCAGCAGGAACTGTTAACTGCAACTAATGACATTCAAGGAACACTGCCCTTATAAGTGAGATCTTCATGCTAGAAGGAGCAATGCCAGTATTTCTGTTCCTAGCCAGGGCAGGATTTAAATCTAAATGTGGGGAGAGATTCAGCCTTCTAGGGTTTTTGCTTTTTTGCTGATATCATTATTGTTAATGTTATGGAACAGCAGTTGTTTGTTCAGTGTTTTAAATAATGAGACTGAGACATTAGTGAATGTTTGTTTTCAGCATACAGGTTTGGATGTTTTATGACATATTTTCTTAACACAAGGATACAAAATATGAAACATCATCAAAGAAAATAGATCCAGGATACTTTCAGTAATAAGCTGTTATGATTACTTAAAAAGCAATATTTTAGAAGAAAGCAAATATGTAGTCCAGATTGCTGTCAAAATTTGTATAATTTATGTAGAGAGTAAAACACCGAGTCCAAAATTTTTGCATGCAGATAATTAAATTTAGGCAATGGCTATTTCTGTTTAGATAGATAAACAAGTGTTTTCCGCTCTGGATATAGAAGTACTTACACCTGTGTAATATCTGTATATCATTCAAAAAATATGTATGTTGTAAGGCTCCCTCTTACAGTCAAAGGAAGCTGCAAATTCTGTAGCTCCTCAGAAAAATTATTTTCCCATTATTTCATGTGAATCTGGACCAGATTTGTAAAGGCCTTTTACTTCTTGAAGATACATATCAAGATTTAGAGGACTTCCAAATGAGGAAATGCTGAGGAGTGGTTTATCATTGAAATCACTGTGAAGCAAGAGGCTAAATCCTTTTGAAAATATCTTGGGTGCTTGTGTGCGTAGTTAAATACTTAAATATCTATCAAAATTCCAATTAGAAATAAGCCTATGTTTTTTGACTGCTGAAATTGAAAATGTTGGCACTGAAGTTTACAATTTTGTGATTGTATTTCCATCAGTAATGTAAAGATTTTTATTTTCTGTAAAAGTAATGTTGTATTTTCAAGATAACTTTAGTAATCTTTTTATTTAATTTTTATGACTTCAGGTGTAAATTAGACATATAAGTGGAAAAAAAGTAATGTTGTATTTTCAAGATAACTTTAGTAATCTTTTTATTTAATTTTTATGACTTCAGGTGTAAATTAGACATATAAGTGGAAATGAGTTTTAAAGTTCTAAAAATATTGCAATTTATTTGATTTTCAATTTCCGATCCCCTTTTCTTGCAATTCTGTGTATTCTATATAGTCTATTGCGATACTTTCTTTGGTAATGGTAATAACTTTTTTTATTACTGAAAAAAGTTTTTTGAATTTGTAACAGATGCGGGATTTTTGAATGGATATTCTGAAGTTGTGTAATTGTCATCACATGCTTCATACGTTTTCAACTCCTTGTACAGCAACACATCTAGGGCTTGTTGCTGACATATTTCTGTAATGTAGAAAGATGCTAGTTATTACATAACTAATTCTGAGCCTATTTCATGCATTTTAAATATCTCTCCCTCTTACAACTTAATATATTCACTTCAAATGTCAAATAACTGAATAAAATCCCCAAAGCTAGGCGTGTTTTTCACTGAGGAGGCTTGTATACCGAGTGCTCAGCCAGGCCCATGATTCCCTCTTCCATATACTCTGTAATTCTCTACCATGGTCTAGTAAATGGTTTTTCCTCTTTTTCTCTCCAGCAAATATTTTTTTTCCTACTTTGCAGGCATCTGGTTGTGAGGGAAGTAATATTCTAAAGGAGCTAGGTTTGGAGTAAGGGAATTTTGGGGAAATGTTTTAAAACATTTTTTTGAGAAGAGGTGCACATTATTTTATTTCGTTGTGTCAAAGTGTTATTTTCATTAAAGCTACATACCTTCTACCATTTCTGTTTGCTATGTGCCAGTTCTGTTGTCAAAGATCAGCAGAGACTAATAAGAAGATTAAGCTATTTTTTCATAGATAAGTTTGCATGCCACCGAGTAGCAAAGCTGCTAATTACCACTGAATTTGTGAAGATACTTTTATTTGATGTAACATGGCCTGGTGTGCATTAATTATGGTACAAGTAGCCTTACCACTGAGGCAGAGAATTAGCATGACAAATGATTTAGATTACAGGGCTACCAAAATACCCTCACAATAAGTCTTTAATACTTAGAGTAAATCGAAACTCGTTAGACTTTTATTTTCTGTTGCTAAGTAACTGCCTGAAAAGGTAACTTTGCAGTATAAATGAATATGGACAAGGCTAATATTAGGTGCCATTCAGTTCAAAATCCAGAAATGTTATGTCAACATTAACTGTACCAGATAACTTTATGAAGACCATATTACCGGTAAAGCTTGTATACATCAGAAACTGGTATGATTTTATTGTAATTTTAATAGAGTTCATACACACATAGTTAAATCATCTAAGGGAAAATGAATCAGTCATTGGAAAAATGTGATTTATGGAAGCAGACATTGAACTACAGATTTTATGATGGCTATTGAACCTGTTGAACTAATGCTGTATGCTACCTATTATGTTAGTTAAATCACTTGTTAAAAAAGATTTTTACTTCAAAATTTCTGGTATTTATTATCCTAATTATTTTTCTTTAATACAAATATACATGTCTTCCCCCCCCAAAAAATATTAATCTCTATGGGAAATGGGTATTACCTGAAGACCTTAATGCACAGTTTACTGATACAGTGCAGAAATAGAATCATAGAATCATTTAAGTTGGAAAAGACCTTTAAGATCACTGAGTCCAAAATAACAAATTTTCACCAAATTTCACATTATGAAGTTGTGTTTTGTGGTGTTTGTTTCTAATAATATTGTGAAGTATACCAACTAAATGTGAATGCATGATCCAGACACACAACTGTGTCCTTGTACTGTGTGGCTGGATATATATGTTGAAATATTCTATTTAGAGACATTTGAGTTGAGTTAAATCCTAAATATTAACAAGAACTCATGATTGCTGATGCAAAAAATTTCAATAAGTATATCATTATTTGTTGGCATTTTATGTTGATGTTATATACACATTTTTCCCATCCACCTTTTTAAGAGCCAGTTCTCTTTCAGTCAGCAGACCTGAGGATATTATTTCCATGTTCTCAGAGTAGAACTCTTCTCATTGCTTTCAGGAAAACTGAATGAATGCTAAGAATAAAGTAGAAAAAGGACAGTAATTCAGGTTCCTCATCAGTTAATGGAAGGCTGAACATTGATTCAATCAAGACCAAAATTTCCCCAACATAGCTTAAAGCTCTTAGATATTCCTGCGTTATTCTCTTACATTTCATATATATTTTCATAGCTATTGCAGCATCACAGCTGAGTTGGTAGTGACTTTATCAGCTTCAGGTAGGAAGGAGAGATACCAATAATGCCAAAGACGGTCCTGAATTACCCCAGCTTGCCCACTAGTAGTAGAAAAGTAGTTCCTGGCTCAGTGCAAGAAGCTGTCTTCTGAAATGAAGGTTTTGATCACAAATAACACTATGCTGATATTACTGTGCTGCCATGCAGTGTTCTTCCTTGGTGTGCTGAACCACATGTGCAATTTCCAAAGCAGAAAATATTTTCATGCGCTGGTCTTTGCTGCAATATAAATTCATTGGTTTTGTCAATCGTAAGAGGCTTTCCACAGCAGTGTGTTTCATTTTTCTTGTAGCACTTTAGTAAAAATTAGATTAATTAAACTCAACCCATTCTAGGATGCCCATTTTCTTAGAATGTAGTAGTAAAATGTCTAAGTTGAATCTTCATTTTCTGTCTTCTCATAGTTGCATAACAAATGTGCTTCACATCTAAAACCTGAATGTGACTGTGGACCCTTGAAGGACCATATTTTACCACCCACATCAATCTGCCCAGTAGTATTGGTGAGTTGTCCGTATGTTTTTTCTGAAGTAATCCTCTGTCATAGGTAATGGCTAAAATGATGCTGGGACGGACTGCCAGAGTGTTTGTTAAATTCACAGAACTGTGTGAACCTTGAACACAATGGGTAATGCTGGCTGATGAGTTTATAGGCACAAACGTGCTTTATCCTCTGCATATTGCATTTTCCTTCATGTGAGAATGAACTTTCTGTAGGGCATATTACAGCTGAAGCTGACTCAGGTTTTATCACTTACTCAGACTGTACTTACCAGAAACTGTATAGGCAGAACACTTCTACATTTTACATCTTTTATAGATCCAACTTCCCAGAATAATGAAGTTATTCTTATGGACAGTTTTTGCTTGGGATGCATATTGTATATCTGCAATGCTGAGGTCTCTGATCTAAGCCGGAGGTTACCTAGAATGATGACATTGGTCTTGCAGTAAGCTATGCATCAACATTATGGTGTATTTTATTCTGCAGTCGTGGACAGTAAATTTATCTGTCTACAAAAACAATAATTCAATGAAAATAAAAATGCATGCTATGTGTAGGTTGTATAGAAAAGAGCTGACCAGTTTATTATGAAAAAAGAGCTTCGGAATTAACTTATGTATTCATATATTAAATCAGGTGGTTTATGCTGATGAAAGTAATAGCATCATCATATTGATAACAGAACAGATGTGTGGTCCTCCTACTTTAAATATATGTCACAATAACAGTAAGAAATGCTTGAATTTAAGAAAGAATGATTTGTTGCAAGGAGGAAAAACAAGAAAATATACCTCCTAATCGTAAACCTGTTTCTGATCATTAAGAATAATACTCATGCCTGTTGTAAATTACTTGTTTTCTGATTAATCCTTTTGGCTGTTTGTTTATGAATCTGCTAAGGGGTGGAGGCCCTCTGCTTCAGTAAACTAGGACTATTCCATTGCTGTCAGTGAAGGTAAAGCAATGGAAAGCTGCCTTTAGTACTTAAATATTTTTTTAATATTTTTGAAAAGTCAGGAGAGTAGTTTTGTAGTTTGTCTGTATTAGTATTTTGATAATGCCTGGACAAGTTCTGAATAATAATTGCAAAGTATTATTTTAACCTTTTGGGATGATCATATTCTGCATGACATTATTTAATTTTCAGGATTTTAGGTCATACTTTAAAAGTTAACATGTAGAAATTATGATTTTGTTATGGGACTGTTTTTGTTTTATTGTTACTTATTGTTTACCATTCTTATATACTGAATAAAGCCTCAGCATGAAATTTCATCTTCAGTTAGATTTGCATAACTCCATTTTCTTTTCAGCAAAGGAAGAGGGATAGAGGAATTAAGATTTTCATTCCACAACTGGAGTTTAGTTGTTTAGAGGATACATAAAACCACTCTAGAGTCAAATCACCCTTGAATAGGTTTATTTTATCTGCAAATTTTGAAGGCATAAGCAGAAGTAAATATGTTTTCCTGTATCAGAATCATGTTTCAGTGTTACATACTAATAATGTAACAAAAAACATGTATTTCAGCACAATGTATTTTGTTAGGAATGGAAAATATATTTTACTGTGATTTAATGGGAACTTTACAATTTTGTAGAATATTTGTTCAGCTAGTAGTTTCTGCCAAAAATGCATCAAAATCCTGAGTATACTTATGTTACAAATAATACATCAGTGATCTAGCTAATAGGAATTCCTCCTAGAAATGATCGGTTACAGTATACATGTTATTTATCTTAGTAATTTTTGAAGTAGTTTCTCCCATTTCCTGTTGTGGGGATTCCTTTTGAGAAACATGGTACTTCAGCGTATGTGAAACCAGCACCCTCGATAAAGACAGCAAAACCAGTGAATATAGACAATTTTGACATGGGTAAAGATACAATAGGAAATGTGTCTGTTAATAGCGGTGGTGTGTTCAGACACCTCAAATCATACCTGATAGTGGAAGGGTCTTTCACCTAAGACACACATTTAGCTTCAATGATCAGCTGAGCAGTAATATTCTTGCAATACTACATATATGTGGAAGGTAAAGAAAGGCACATAACCACAATGCTTTCTATACCAGGTTTATACCTGAGTATTTTGAGGTGTTAGAGAAGAACATATCTCCTTCTCCCATAGAATAAGTTATGGGAGTTGTGGGAAAATAGCAAGTTGAAAAATCTTGTATCTTTGATCTCCCAAAAGTTTTGGCTCTCCCTTCCATCTGTAACTTTGGAAGTCCAGACTTCTTCCAGGAAACTGTCAGTTCATCTCAGACCAAGATGCCTTCTCATAAGTTTTCCTTCAAGAGTACGTGCTAAATCCCTTCTCATCTTTTCTCTTTTGAGGAACTAAGGACATTCATATTTTTACCTTTCTCATCCAGCATGTCTCATTTTTTCATTTCTTGAGAACTCTAGCCTCAACTCTTTCTGCAGAGATAAAGAGAATTTGTTCATAAAGTGCATTTCACAGCACCACGTGTTATACCTGAGCTACCAAACCAGTCGCTCAGCTGCAATTTGTTGTTCAGGTCCATATCCTCTCAGTTTTTCCATTTCTGCAACTGTGACGAATAAATTAAAAAATAAGATTTCCTTATTGTAATATCATAAAGGGTGACATTTCCCTCTAAACATAGCCATCTCAGCTCGGGTGACTGTTCTAAATTACTCATTTAGGGTGTCTTTAGACACAAGAGAGATTCCTTTAAAACAGAGTGACTGGCATGACCCTCTCATACTGTCCCTTCTCTTCATGGCTGGAGAGACAACCTAAATGCCTGGTCATCTGAAAGTTAGATGGCTGGCTGAAGTTAAATAAAAAGGCTTCCATCTTCAAAACTGCACAAAAAATGGGACTTATCAAATTTTATTCCTAAATATGATAAGCTACATTCTCAGCTGAAAAAGAAACCATGGGAAAACTCGTGCAGTCGATACTGTGAATATTATTAAAGAGTCACATATCTGTCTAGATTCAATGCCATATAAAGATTTTTCATATCTCACTTCAATGCTTTTTAATGTTTTAGTAAAATACAGTCTGTCAACTTTAAAACTAGCCCTTTTTACTTTTCTGTTTACTGTATATAAGGCTTGTTGTATGGTGAAGTTTTTTGTTCAAGTTAAATGAGTTTTGTTATAAACTGTGTGTGCAGATCTCAAGTGATAGTCTTTTAATAGATGTCAGATACACTTTAATGTTACTCTCTTTTATTTCAGTAACGTTTTAATTAATTCTTACTGATTGAATAAATGTACATTGAGACTTGTTTCCTAATGAGGGCACATTTAGAGGAAAGGTTTTGCATCATTCTGATATCCTGTGGGTAATTATATTCTAATTATATGGGGGGGGGGGAAAGTCTATAACTCAGTGCTGATATTGTTCATTGGGCCCAATTAATTACATGCACATAATGAAAGTTCATGATAAGGTTGACTGGCAGTGAGTTTAAAAATCTTTAACTCAATTGAATCCTAGCCTATCAAGAGTACAGAATTAGATCATAACCAGGTTAAAAACTGGGTATTGGAATGAGATGAGTGAGTAGTGAAGAAAAAAAGATTGGTCTCTCCTTATGATACAGCTTCTCTCTCCCCACCCCTTTATAAAGCAGAAAGCCAAAAATGGTAACATACATTTTGGCTTCTTTATTTCAGGTCTTCCTTTATTTTGCTCCGTTTATTGATGAACACGTAGGATGTTCTAATTCATATTTGTATTTGTAGAAAAGTAATTAGATTTTTATATTTCCCACCAAAATAGATATAGCCTTAGGTAAGGACAAATCAACCAATAACAGCCTACTATTTAATAAATATGTATTTATTTCGTAATGTATGATGATTTTGATTCTTCTATTGTTTATATGAGTTTCACAATTAATTATTTTTTACTTCTAACATTGGTTTTGGAATCTGTAATTAAAACTGTTAATTGTGGAATAAAAACAAAATTGTGAAATAAATTGTAAAACATAAGGTACCCTGATTATGGTGTGAGCATTAGTATATGACATTTATCACTGTCTCCATAGTAACCAGTTTATTTCAAAGGGGAAGAGCCTGTTATAATATTGAAGATAAAAAGTGAAAGAAATAAATTTTAAAATTAAACACACTTACTTGTGTTCCATTTTCAACCTCACTGTTCAGCATTCTGGGACAAATTTGTCATCGTGATAAAAAGTTTGGAACAACTCGCTTTTTGTTTCTTTTCTCTTACGAATAAATCTGACTTTTGTCTAATGAAGATGCTTAGAACTTTTTAGGACAAAATAATTTCAGCATAAATTCTGTTTATGTAAATATAGAATATATATATAGAGAGAATTCAGTATATATAAAATATATATAGAATTTTTAGACATCGTAGAGTAAATTTGTTTATATACACCTAATATAAAATACCATCATAAGTTGAATTCACTTGACCTGTTATTTTAAAGTATAAATGGCTGTATGTTTTGGTGGAGGAAACAGGTGTATCTGATTATGGTTTCGGTTGGTTTGGCATTTTATTGTACAAGAACATAAATGTTCAAAGATCTTTTGTTTATAACCAATTCTATTTATGTATGTAAAACAATATGCACATCCGATTACAAATGTTTTAACAAAGAAATGTGCCTTGTGCAACTATACAATATACATTATGATCTGTAGCTTTCAAACTTTGTAAATATAGCAAGTGTGTTGAGATGCTGGCAAAAAGTAATACGGAATTAAAGTTGAAAATATGTACAAGAATTTTCTTTGACTGTCGGTATTTAGAGGCACTAGATAGAATAGCTAATGGCTGTGTTATAATTGCAACATAGTTCAACAGACATTTTTTCCTTGTCTGATAATATGTTTCACTAATACTGTTTTCCTGTGAGGTAGGTAAACGTTACTCACATAGAAAAGCAAAGATGTAGAGAGAGAAAAAGGGAATTAGCAGTTGCTGGTTGTAGAATGAGCTTTTCTTAATCCCTTTTCCAGTTTTTAATCCTAAAATGATTCTTCTGTTTTTATTATAGTAGAGATCAGTTTTAACTCAGTTGAATCCAAGCTCAACATGGAGCACAGGAGTCAGTGCAGTGTGTAAGCATCCTTGTGAGCAACTTGATCCTTTGAAGTTGAGTACTAGCCTTATTCTGAGTTTCTGAACAAAGATACTACACAAACCCAGTCATTGAATATATATGCTTTGGGGGGGGCTGGGGGGAGAGGGAGGGGGTGACACGCGGTTGAAATCTGGTTCTTGAATATTCAAAGTAATGACATAGCAATTGAAACAGAGTTTAAAAACAAAATTTTTCCCTTTTCAGTTGCATATCATATTGCAGATTCAGTTCTCTAAGAATTTAAAACAGACGTGAAATATAATGGTGTGCTTATCTACACTAAGAACTTTTTCATTTCTTTGAAGTCAGAAGGAAATTAATAATTGCCCTGGAGGAAAATGTATCTTCCTAACTAATTATCTGTTCGGCAAACACTGTTCAATGTTAAAATAATAAGATGCTGATAAACTGAAATGGCAGCCATTCAATCATTTTAAGTTATGTCTAGTTGCCTGCGCACAACTCATCACTACTGTCTGTGCCTAAGTTTATTCCTTACATCCTCCCCCACTGGAGTTTAACATGTTTTTATTTTCAAAATTCTTTTCCAACTCTTTTATTTTTCTTGGACAGTGTATATAATTGCCTGATATAGACCAAGTTCATATTAGGTTGCAAATTGTATTAAAGTCTTGGGCCCTACTGTAGTTGCATGTTGATGCATATATGGAATGGATGCAAGATGTAAGGCCAAGTTATCTTCAGCCAACTAAATGAACTAAGGCCGACATGCTAAACAAGAAATAGTTGATTGTGATTTTGATGTGTAATTCTTTACATCTCTATTAAGACATACTAAACAAGCAACACAAAGTATGTATATAAAGTTATCATGTAGCGATTCCTTGTTCAGAACAGTCTTATGGTCAGCTGTTTTGGAAGGTACTCTGAAATGACTCATCTCCATTCCAGCCTTGTCTTTTTCCTTGTGTTTTGGCTACTAGTATCACGAGTGACAAAATACGTCCTTCTGATTGACATAACGTGATTTTTAATTTCTTATTTTCTTAGCTGCAATTGTTTTTATCAAGATAGCTCTTAGATAAATTAGAAGCCTTACCTTTCCTTTATAATATGGGCATGTGCAGCTCACTGAACAGTAGTTTCGCTAGTGAATTGGTCACTAACCTTGTCCACAGGATGACTTTTATCTTCAGTCCGTGGATGTAGAGCCGGGTATTGTGCTACAGCTCTATGAGCTTTCAAAACAGCATGATGTGGTGTCCTAGTATTGGCCCTTCTCATTAGTATATACACAGGGTTAGAGCTGGAAATGTGGAGAAAATTTTATAAAGTAAATTTTCAAAATATTTTAGCACGCCTATATCATAGTTAGCTGGATTTGATATCTATTAGATATTACAGATAGATTGATCCCTAGGGTTTTAGACTAGTGGTCATGGGCGTTTTGCAGTTTTCAGGGTGTGTTGAATCTTTGATTCTCTTTGATTGTTGTGTAACTATGGACAGAAATTGCATGGAGTGGAATTTTTGTAAGCAGAGTCTTGAATACCTCGTAGGTTTACAAAATGACAGTCTAGGAGTACCTATTGTAATATTTCATTGCATGTTAAAGCACAGATTTTGCATCACTTGGAGATTCCTATGTCATTAAACAAAATAGCTGTGAGAAATCATGGAGCAACCTTCCTCCAAGTTCTTAAGAAAACCCAAAGCATCCATTTGGTATTCAAGTCACATATTTAAACTTCCATGGCCTTCATCCTGCAAACATTTGAGGATACCTTTACACTGCATTCCATGCATTCCGTCTGATCTTCCTTGACCAAATTCCCCTGATCAATATCTTTCAAGTTCAAATTTCAGAGTTCTAAAAAAAGATTATTTTTTTTAATAACTGTTTCAGTTTATGCATATTAATGTAGAATTTGTCTCCTTATGCACCCTCATCCCCAAGTTGGGTTTTAGGCTATATGCTTCCTCTGAAGGCACGTAGTACAAAAGAAGTAATTATCATACATAAATACATCATACATATCATTACATACAGAGTAATCTCAAGTTTTCAGTGGTTATGTAACAAGCTGTGTAATGATATTAACCATTCACTAATGGCTTTACAATCCTATTTAATGTATAAATGAATTGTTGCTTAATATATAAAAAAATAATTTTAAACAATTTCAGCTCTGTATAAAATAATTCTGAAAAATAGATTTGCACTTATTGATTAAAACACAAGGTGAGAAAAAGCGATTTTTGCTGTATTGGCACTAGATTCTATGTCAGCAGTTAAAATGTAAAAATTTAACTATCTAGTAAGCTGCTAGTTACTATTCATTCTTATAACAGCTGTGATAGAGTTTGATATTTCCAAATGTTAGTGTTTTGTGTAAAGGAAAAGACTGTCCCTCTGTATAAGTAAAGAGTGGAAACACTTTTTGAGAATGAATGTTGTAGAATTTGTCAATTGTACTAGAAGAAAGCTTTTTAAATAAGATTCATTGCTGTGGATGAGGATTCAAAGACTTGGAAGATAAAATCAAGACAATATTCCCCAGGTGTCAAGTATATCCTGTTACTGTTTGAAAGAATAAAGTCCTCAGGTTTTCTAGTATTTTTAGCTGGTGCTAAAGCAGTCCCACATATAGTTCCCAGAATATGAATTATATAATATGACAGCCAAAACGTTGGGGGAGTATGGTTTTGCAAATGTGTAAAAAAAGCACAGTGTATGGTTACTGTCAAGTACAACTGCTGCAAGGGAACATTCCTCGTGAGTGCGCTCTCCATGCCCCATGCTGTCCCAGCTGTTCGGTGTTGCAGCCTAACGTTCTCTTTTTCCAACAGACGCTACCCACTTTAGGAGGTTTGCTCCCTGAGGTGCGTAACAGGAGGTATCCATGTACGCACGAGTACTAACGGATGATGATATTGTACATTCTCTTTGCTATAAAGTGCATTTTGGGGCTGAACTAAAAATCTAGACATGATATTCTGTGTTATGATTTGAAAGGCCCTTTCTTATCAATTTTTTTTTCTTATTTGGATGAATAAGGGATGGATACAATTGAGTAGTTCTTATCTGACAATGACCTCTTTGGAGCAATACTGAATGGTAGAAGCTCCAGTTAATGGATATTGACTTGAAAGTGAGAATTCAAGGGGAGAAAAGATGGCATGAGAGGTGCAAAAAATTTTTGTTGTGGTAAGTGCTATTTTGAAAGGTATGTGCTCTGGCATATACCAGAATAACAGGAAAGCTTGATTCTATGAGCCATCAAAATGTACAATAGCTTTAAAATGCTGTATTCAGTATCTCTACAACTTCATGCATGTCCACTAAACAAAATGGTTCACAGATACATTAATCATTTTGTATACTTTAATTAACAAGAGATTAAATGCAGCACAACTGTTGTAGGATCATTTCTTACCTTGAAAAGTGAAGTTTTGCATTTCCAAAACCATTTATTCAATGCATGTCAAATTTGTCTTAACATTGCTAGAATTTGTAGGCTATTATCCACAGTTGATTTTATTAAGCTGTTATTATCTCATTAAATAATGACTCTGTTTAGTTCCTGACACTCTTGGATAGCTTAGTAATGTTATAGTAATATTATAGTTCCTGAAAGAAAGTTATTCAGTCATGTGCAACTGGATTAGAAAGCCAGCTTTCTATTCCATATATAAAACAAAGTGTCTGTGCAAGAATATTTTAAATCGATTTCTTTAATGAAATGGTAATTATTCAATTTTTGTGTTCCATTAATAGATTCATTCAATAGAATTAAGATACACATTATTGTATTATTTCATATAAACTGTAAGTCAGATCATCACTAGTATGACAGACATCCCAAAATTATAGGGTATTTAACTCTAGGAAATCTAGAATCTCCTATCATCTTCTTCAGAAATGTTTCATAGAGCACTACTGGTACATGCGGTGACATGTATTGTGGTATCATATGCATGTAAGATGGGTGATATGAAATACTGTAATTGTACTTTCTTCAAAATTGTCATTGAAGGAAGCAGACCTTCAATGATAATAAGGTCAGATATCTATATTTTATTTTTTTGAAGACACTTTAGAGAATTCTGTGTTATGAATATGCTTTTTGTTTTATGTTGTGTGAGGTGTATGGCCTAACCTTGTGTAGTCAGTGCTTAGGAGAAGCTGTCTTTATCTGTGAGCCAAGCAATTGTTTTGCATATGGGACAGGTAATATAAATTCAAGAAGGAATGTTGCTAATGCAGTAGTCATAGGGCCAAGGCCAGCTGTTGCCAGGCCTGCTGTTATCTGTGTCATGCTGGAAAAAAACCCCAAACAATATCAAAAACTTTGCTTGAGGTAATTGTTACTGCATTTTGCATATGAGTGATTGATAACAGCAAGTTTGGGCACTGTGGTAAGCATCCTTTATGTAAAGACAGTTCTCAGCAGTGTATAAATACTTTTCCTCTAAGTAATAGTATGATATATGCAAGAAGATTTTTAGTACCTCGCTTTGTAGGTAGGCCTCTTTTGAACAGTGTTTTTTTAACCTCTCTAAGTGGACATATTCAGTGTGCTGGATCTGTTCCTTTCTATTACCTTTTTCTTGAAACTATCGCAGATATGTTGTTTAGCTTACCTTTTTTCTAGACTTCTAAAAATTTGCTTTCCGTCTCTGATTTTTGTTAGAAATCGGGGGTTTTTACTAGCTATGTGTCTGCATTACTGACATCTGATTTAGTTTTTTGAAGATGTTGCAATATCCAGGAGCCAGATTTGGCTGTAGTATAAAATCACAGAATCACAGAATAGTAGGGGTTGGAAAGGACCTCTGTGTGTCATCTAGTCCAGCCCTTCTGCCGAAGCAGGGTCACCTACAGCAGGCTGCAGAGGACCTTGTCCAGGTGGGTCTTGAATATCTCCAGAGAAGGAGACTCCACAGCCTCCCTGGGCAGCCTGTTCCAGTGGCTCCGTCACCCTCAGAGGGAAGAAATTCTTCCTCATGTTCAGACGGAACTTCCTGTGCTTCAGTTTGTGCCCATTGCCCCTTGTCCTGTTGCTGGCCACCACTGAAAAGAGTTTGACCCCATCCTCCTGACACCCACCCTTGAGACATTTATAAGCATATATTAGGTCCCCTCACAGCCTTCTCCATGCTAAATGAGCCCAGCTCCCTCAGCCTCTCCTCATAGGAGAGATGCTCCAGTCCCCTCACCATCCTCGTAGCCCTCCGCTGGACTCTCTCCAGTAGCTCCTCATCTTTCTTGAACTGGGGAGCCCAGAACTGGACACAGTACTCCAGATGAGGCCTCACTAGGGCAGTGTAGAGGGGAAGGAGAACCTCCCTTGACGTGCTGGCCACACTCCTCCTAATGCACCCCAGGATGCCATTGGCCTTCTTGGCAGCCAGGGCACACTGCTGGCTCATGGTTAACCTGTCGTCCACTAGGACACCCAGGTCCCTCTCCGCAGAGCTGCTGCATGGGGTTGTTCCCCCCCAGGTGCAGGACCCTGCATTTGCCTTTGCTGAACCTCATCAGGTTCCTCTCTGCCCAGCTTTCCAGCCTGTCCAGGTCACGCTGAATGGCAGCACAGCCTTCTGGTGTATCTACCACACCTCCCAGTTTGGTGTCATCAGCAAACTTGCTGAGGGTACATTCTAAGTCTTCATCCAGGTCGTTGATGAAGAAGTTAAACAAGACTGGGCCAAGTACTGACCCCTGGGGGACAGCACTAGTTACCGGTCTCCAACTAGATTCAGCGCCACTGATGACAACCCTCTGAGTTCTGCCATTCAGCCAGTTCTCAATCCACCTCACCGACCGCTTGTCCAGCCCACACTTCCTGAGCTTCCCTAGGAGGATGTTATGGGAGACAGTGTCGAAAGCCTTGCGGAAGTCTAGGTAGACAACATCCACTGCTCTCTCCTCATCTACCCAGCCAGTCATGCTGTCGTAGAAAGCTATTAGATTGGTCAGGCAGGATTTCTCCTTGGTGAATCCATGCTGACTACTCCTGATAACCTTCTTTTCCTCCACTTGCTTGATGATGACCTCCAGGATAAGCTGCTCCATCACCTTTCCCAGGATGGAGGTGAGGCTGACCGGCCTGTAGTTCCCTGGGTCCTCCTTCTTGCCCTTTTTGAAGACTGGAGTGACATTGGCCTTTCTCCAGTCCTCAGGCACCTCTCCTGTCCTCCAGGACCTCTCAAAGGTGATGAAGAGTGGCTCAGCAATGACATCCGCTAGCTCTGTCAGCACTCGTGGGTGCATTCCATCAGGGCCCATGGATTTGTGGGCGTCCAGATCGCTTAAGCGATCCCTCACACAGTCCTCCTCGACCAAGGGAAAGTCATCCTCCCCTGTCGGTTTCTTCTCTTACCTCCAGGGCCTGGGATTCCTGAGGGCCTGCCTTGGCACTGAAGACTGAAGCAAAGAAGGCATTCGGTAGCTCTGCCTTCTCTGCATCCTCCGTCACCAGGACACTCGCCTCATTCAGCAGCAGCCCCACATGGTCCCTAGTCTTCCATTTGCTGCTGATGTAGTTGAAGAAGCCCTTCTTGTTGTTTTTGACATCCCTTGCCAGCTTGAATTCCAGGTGGGCTTTGGCCTTCCTCTTCGCATCCCTGCATGCTCTGACCACATTCCTGTACTCTTCCCAAGTGGCCTGCCCCTCTTTCCACATTCCATGGACCTTTCTCTTCTGCCTGATCTCCGCTAGAAGCTCTTTGTTCAACCATGCAGGTCTCCTGCCTCCTTTGTTCGATTTCTTTCTCAGGGGGATGCACCGCTCCTGAGCGTGGACGAAGTGATGTTTAAAGAGCGACCAGCACTCTTGGACGCCCCTGCCTTCGAGAGCCCTGGCCCACGGGATTCCTCCGAGTAGCTCCTTGAAGAGGCCAAAGTTAGTCCTCCTGAGGTCCAAGGTTTTGATCCTGTTTATTGCCCTGCTTCCTCCACGCAGGATCCTGAACTCGACCATTTCATGGTCACTGCAGCCGAGTCTACCTCCGACCTTCACATCCTCCACTAGTCCCTCCTTGTTTGTTAATACAAGGTTAATTTAAGCTCTTTTCAGTAGTGCCCAGCAACAGGACAAGGGGCAATGGGCACAAACTGAAGCACAGGAAGTTCCGCCTGAACATGAGGAAGAACTTCTTCCCTCTGAGGGTGATGGAGCACTGGAACAGGCTGCCCAGGGAGGTTGTGGAGTCTCCTTCTCTGGAGATATTCAAGACCCTTCTGGACAAGGTCCCGTGCAGCCTACTGTAGGTGACCCTGCTTTGGCAGGAGCGCTGGACTGGATGACCCACAGAGGTCCCTTCCAGCCCCTACCATTCTGTGATTCTGTGATTCTGTCCAGCAGAGCACCTTTCTTTGTTGGTTCCTCCACCACTTGCATCAGAAAGTTATCATCGATGCTCTGTAGGAACCTCCTGGATTGCACCTCCTGTTCAAATTGGTATGCTTGCATTTTATAAGATGTAGTGACTTTTAAGGGTAGTTATTCGCAAAGTGGTTTGAATTCCCAAAGCTGCTTCTTACATATGTAGTAAATTCTGAAGCTTCCTTCATACTGAAGTTTCTTACTGTTCTTGGCACTGACCAGTACCATTGTGCATTAATGTTTTGTGTTAGTTCACAAATGTTGTTGTGTTTGGGTGCCTCATCAGAGTTCTAGTTTCTGAAAAATCATCAGTAAGTGCAGAGTTGGTGATTTCTTAGGCAGTGGTATGGACAGTGTTTGTTTGTGTTTTGAACATTAGGGCAGAGATGAATAGCTCTGATTGCTTTTACTGTTTTCTGTTTAAAGCAATGATACTGGAGTCTAGACTCTTGGACCTCCTCTTGAACTGATCAACTACACAAAGCATCCAAGAGCTCAGTTAACTAACCTCTTAGGAATGTCACCGCCTATGGGAAATAGTGTGGACTTCCCCATTTTTCTTCTGTGGCGTAGGTTTGTCAGTCCTTCTGTGGGAAATGTGATCAAATTGACAGAGTTTCCAAATGCACTTGGCTACCCAAAGCTGCCTGGAACGAATTGGACCACTGTTTTTATCAGGACTAGACTGAGGCTGTGTCAGTCTGCAGATTTAAAGGAAACCAAAGATGGGTGTAAAAAGAGTGATTGTCCACATCTGTGTTACGGTAATACCAGGAGGGCACTATATTAAGCTGGGAGTTATTCTCTTCCTGCTAGAGAATCTGTGTCAATGTTTCCTACCAGTTTAAACTGCTCCAGAAAGAGTGGCATGGATTAATTGCTAGTGCAATCCCGAAGGCTTTATCAGAGGTAGCACGGAGATGGTTTAGGCCTGGTATGGAATGTAAGTGGTAGCATTTAATGAACTGCTTACTGAGTGCAGTTGCAGGGGGTGCAACAGTGTCCTTCATGCTCGTTTCTAGTGCAGCAGCTTTGTGCCAGCCCATTCCCCTGAGTAGTTTAAAGCCTCCTTGCACTTGTGAAGAAAACGACTGGGGTGCAGTTGGGACTGGGGAAACTGATTCTATTCGATAAACATCTGCTGTCTTAATTTACGGTACATTTTTGGACAACCTAAACAAACATGCTGGGTGCAGTTTATAAATAGCATAAATGAGATACAAAGAGCAAGGACATTTTTTTATTTTCATTCAGAATTCTATGAAATGACCTGACAACAGTTGAAAATATGATTGTAGCAACATACTTTTGAGCTTTCCTCTTTCAAATAACGATCTGATTGTGGTGTGTATCAGCATCAAAACTTGCCAGTGGCTTAGAACTTGATGTAGATTCTGTTTTCATTCTGATGCAAAATACATATTTTATAAAAAGCCATTCAGCCAATTGATTATGGTACATTTAGAATGGGTATATTTTGCCGAAGTGGTAAAGTACTCTAGAAGTATCCAACCTTTGCTAGCAGTTACGATGAAATTTTGGTATATTACTGATCTCTTACCAACGTGCTTATTAAATGATCAAGTATTTTGTATGGTTGGCTTTCAAGTTTCAGAATACCATCTTGGCAATGTCAGATTGTCTTTTCACATCATTGCATTAATTTGTGTTGTGACTGCACACATTCCATCCATCTATTGCCTAGTCATTATGGAGTGTCCAGGCATATAGATAGATGTTACATGAAGTGGCCAGACATTGTGTAATAACTTGACTGAGATCTCATTTTCATTAAAGCAGAATCTGACATTACTCTCTAGTCAGAAGACAACTTTGTGGAGGCACAGTCTCAGTTACAGTTGTATAGCATTATATAATACGTTAAAATGTTCCATTTTCTACTTTTCTCTTCTTTTTTCAAGGAAAGACAGGCAACAGTGAAAAAAGAAAAGAGTTGCCCCCAACAAATGAACAAACTGGGAGAACGGAACAAAATGCAAAGAGCAAATTCTGTCACCGTAGATGGACAAGGTCTTCAGGTGTGATTATTGTTATTTTAATTTTAAGGAGATACTTAGAGGTATGAAGACAATGATAGAGTAAGCAACCTTTAAAGTAAAATATTTGCTATACATTGGCTTCAATATTTCACTTTTACATATTGAAAAAAAAAAAGGATAAATTCTTCTGTCTGTACAGGAATCGTGCAGTGCAAATCAGCTTCTCATGTGATTGGTAGGACTTCCGAAGACATTAAGGCAGGTGGAGAGCTAGCTCTAAAACACTTGTATTGTGGGATGAAGCTGAACTCAATTGTTTTAGAGTGTCATGCAGCATTGTATGAATTTACATTATAAATCTGAGTCTGTGTCTTGATAACTGTTCACTGTTTTCATCTTGACCTGTTAATGGATGGATGCAGTAAACTTCAAGGATGTTATTTGTCCAGGTATTTCCAAGTAGGGTATTTGGCACATCGAAATTAAGAGTGGAGAAAAGCAAGATGGTTTCAGTAATAGCGATATCTGGAACAAAAACGGAAGTTTTTTTCTACTCGAGTGAAAAACCTGTGTGTGTAATGAGCTCATGTTATTTTAGGGAGTTTACTTAGAGTCATGCCAGAAGTTCTGCCTGAACTGCTTGACTTCTTTCCCTGGGGATATGAATAGTTTTGACTAAAATCAATGTTCACATATATGATGCTGCTTCTGTATTTCCTCAGGAGTTAAATGATTATCGTGATAACAGTGTGATAATAATTTAATTCACATAGATGACTGTTCTCTGTATCTTTTGATGTTTTGCAACCGAGGTTCAGTAAAATGTAAAAGATTCCATTACCATATATCAAATGTTATATACCTCATAATTTTTTCATTGTACATCTTATAGTGCCAGGATTGAAGAGCTTATTTTATTACTTCATCTTTTTAGGTTAGTGAAACATTCTTGTTATAACAACCCAAAGAAAAGGAAAAAAAACCACCAAAAACCCAAACCCTAAAACCTGTGCAGTCACATGGCTGCCCCATTGATGGTCTAGTAGGATATTACAGCGATCGTTATCCATGGCTTTCAAGGCTTTCTTCCTGTACTTGCCATCCTCACGACCTACATTGCTATCCAGGTTGTCTGTGACAGAGCATGAAGCAAAAAGGTTATTCATTGACAGAAAGCTCAAGTTCTGTCTAAGCTGTCACAGTGTGACTAATAAATTGGGTCTAAAGGAAGCACACGGTATTTTCTAACTTTTGGGCGATATCCATGTAATTTCAGTGAGCCCAACTGCTCTAGACAGAGGCGGATCTTTGGCATCTCCTTTCGGTAGCAGTGCCATGTATCGTTATGAATTTTGGTGTTACCCCAACAATTAGATTGCTTATGCTTGTAGTATATTTTCAGGTATATTTCAAGTCTCTATTTCCCACTCATGAGATACAGTGCCTGGGCTGTAATGCCTGGGCTGTTCAAAATAGTGAACTCCTAGCACCACTGACTCTTGCACATACAACCTTAGCTTATTAAAATTTCTTCTTTCAGGTAATTATGGCATAAGATTTTCTGTAAGTTTGTTAGTATGATCTAAAACTTATGTGCTATCTTCTCTTTCCATGATGAATCCAAAGCCTAGCATTCATCGTTGCTTTTATTTATTGTCACTTGAGAAGGAAAGAAAGAAGTAGTGAGGACTAAGATGGTAGAATAATTATTGAATGGATTTGAATTTTTTTTCTGAAGTGCTTGGAACTGTTCTGTAATGCCACATCTGTGTAATGCTGGTAATCATAGTGATAACATGAGAAATAATTCTGCAGTGATGACCCTAATTTGCTGATTATACTGTGGTCTTTGTTTGTTGGATAGGATTGGTTTCAAGTAACAGGAATCCATCTTAGCACCAACTATTAAAACTTTGATTAATATCAGGAATGATAACCTGATCATTGTGAAGGCTGAGTGGATCTTGAAGGATACCATAGTGAAAGGCTGGGATCAGCGAGACTGTTAGGGTGTTTTTTTTGCTCACAGATTTCATAATTTTGGAACTATTTCCACAAATATGTAAGATTCCATAAATATAACTGGTAATTAATGTTAGTATGTTGCCTAAAGATGATCTGCAGCAAAAAATATCTGTAGCTGTTCAAAGTATACTTTTCTTCCATTTGGCCAAAGCGTGCTACTCTGATTCTAATGCTCTGATTTTGCTGGCATGGTCTCATTTTAACATGATCTTCAGTGAACATGAAGAGGATTTTTGTGACTTTTCTTGGAACATTTTTATTCAGAAAATTCAACTGTTATGTTATTTGCATTTGCTTATGATTTAAGTTCCCGAGGTAACATATCAAAGTTACCCAGCAAATCTTCATCCTACTCTTGTTAGACCTCTTATTTCAATATAAGAGAAGCTGTATATAATTGGGCCACCACTTTTTCTTTTCTTTTTTTTTTTTACTTTAAGTCACTTGTCCAATAACTTCGTGGAGATTGCCTTTAAATCATGCTAGCTTAAGTCTTGAAAACGTTCACCAGTTTAGTCTAAATCTTTAGTTGCATTATTTATTATATGGAAGGATCTATGTTGTCAAGAAAAGTATTTTGGAAAAGGTGTAAGAAATTAATTAAAAGAGACCTTATTTTGGAATTGAGTGGAATACAGACTGGTTATTATATTTTTTTTAATTTATTTTCCTAAACGTTCTACTTGTAATAATGTTAAGTTTTGAAATAAAAGATTTAAAATAGAAATAAGTTTATCATTTAGCTTTTATTGAGAAAAGCATCAAGACTGAACCTTCCTTCCATCAGACAGCAGTGAGCTGATAACTTAGTGGCAGTGGAGATCTGCGCGACTTAAAGACAATTAATCATAGTTAAGCACATTCATCTTACTTCTTTCTAGCTAACCAGCATAATGATCAGGATTATTATTTCTAATTAGAGGAAGTAATAGATCATGTATAACCTTAGGATGAGTCTCATTAATTAACCTGCGTCCTAAGGGAATTCAGTAGGTAGTCCATCTCTGTCACAATGAACACCATTGGTTTACACTTAGTTCACAGGAACAAACATCATGGGAATTGGCTAAATAACTAAAATTGATTAAAACAGTAGATAAAAATTAAATATATGACAAACTTCACTATATCCTGCAATTTGATATATATTTCAACGTACGACGCTGTACTATAACAACATACTGTGCCAGACTTTGATACTGGGTTGGCTTTATGCTAGGTTTAATTCCCCTGAGTTGGCTGGAGTTTTTAATTATTTGCTTTGTATATTGGAACAGATTTGGATCCGTTGTTTGTGAAGTTATGGATGGAGTTGACACACTAGTGCCTAATACTAGAAGAAAAGTACTTTTAGATGGCTATAGGGCCATCTATCTATATATGTGCCAATGTGTATAGGATGCCTGTAAGACTCCTTAGCTATCGTGTTTCTCAGGTTCTGCCTTAAATTACCTTTTATGAAATCTTCAGCCAAAAAGATTTTGTTATTTGAGGAATTAGGAATAAGGATTTGGAGCAAGGGCTTTCAGTGTATTATTTTGAAACAGAGACAGTCTAAGCTTCATCTCTGAAGTTGTTAGTGCATGACTTTGGAGATGTTGACTTTGAACTCTTAATATGCTTTTAAACATTCTAGAATTGATATATGTCTAAAAGTGACAATTTTAAATATGAATAGTCTACAATTTAAAAACAGATATTGGAGAGAGATCATCTGATGTATTTTTTTTATGTTCTTCAAGTCTGTGGACCAAAGGCAGTCAATAGGCACCTCCTGCAGTGTCTGAAAATGCAGACTAACACTATTACTTAGAAGGAAGGTGTTAGTTTGTAAAGGTAAACATTAATGTTACCATGTAAAACTTCCCGTGCACAAAAGATTTAAAAAACACAGTACAAGTCATTGTTTCCTTCAGTATATCCTCCTCTCCATTCTTTTCCTCAGGCTTTCCCTTATTCTACGTGTTTTCTCCTCTACTTCTTTAAATTTTCCAGCTTTCTAAGGAACTCATTATTGTTACAATTGCTACATTTTAAAAAGTGTGTGATTGCACATCATATCAAATATTGCAGGTTTCTGTAATTTAAAACAAATATATTCTGTCCAGTTTAAAATTTCATACAGCTATATTTGACCTTTATAGTATAGTATCATTTCTCTCTACAAAATACAGTCTCTTCATAGCTTTTCCATAGGAAATTATTCTGCAGTCAGAATCAGTCATGCATTTCTTGCATTTAAAGTTTTCTTCTCTATTGATGGATATAACCTATATAGATCAATATTTCAATGGAAATATAGGTTAAAAATGCATCGCAGCTGGAAGACAGACAGCATTAAAAAAAAGTCACTTGCAATTTGTGGCAAATTAATGAAGTGAGGATTCTTGCAAATTATGGAATTGCTTCCAGCTGGATTACATAGCATAACATAGAGTTTGCATTAAGCTTTTTGTTTTCTGTCTACTATAGGAAAAATGAATGCAACACACAGCATTAATGAGTGGCTGTGTTATTCCCTTCTTTTAGATCACTCCAGTTCCAGGCACTCATCCACTTTTAGTTTTTGTCAATCCTAAAAGTGGTGGGAAACAAGGAGAAAGGTAAGGTGTCTTTTCTTTTTTTTTCTCTCTTTCTCTATTCTGATCTCTGTGTTTAAAAATGAACGCTAAAAGTTTTTGTATGAAGAGAAATTCAATTTTATACTGTTATGCCTCGCATTTTAGCATCCCCTTGCCCTGTTTAGAAGAGGTATACACTAGGATGTTGTTACAAATTCTGCAGTTATAAACTAGAATGAGTTCTATACAACAGTTTAATTTCACATCAGAAAAAGCAGCTATATTCAGTGTATGGTTTTGTGTGATTTGCATGAAGATGTGAGTTGCTAATGTTTTGCATTGCAGCTTTGAAGTTGTAACGGTTTTCTTTTAATCTCTGTAATAATTATGCAGGCAGGCCAATCATGTAAGTTGGAAACAGTATGCCATTTTCTAACGTATGACTTGCCTTTCAAAGAGTTAGTGAGTAGACTCTCCAACCTCTCCTTAAGATTTCCGACACAGAGAAAACCTTCTATTTCTGTAGATAGGAAGTATTCTAACAATCCAGTTAAAGTATTAAAGTACAATCACACAAACTTTAAAGAAATGCTTAATTTTATATATGTCAGTAATTACACAGATTTAAATTCAAAATGCCTAAGTTTATGTTTAAATGTTAGTATATCAGAGGCTTGATAAAACAGTGGTAAGGAGCATTCTTCTCCTACTGTGTCCATCAAACTCAGGCAGAAATGCAGAATTAGTTACACCCTGAGCAGATTTTTCAGAGTGTACTTCAGAATCACAAATGCTAACAATATGGCCATTTTTGATCATCACATAAATCGCCAGATTTTTATAGCCTAGTTTACCATGTCAGTGCTGTAATTTATCCTTCAAGTCTTGAAGAAGGTGATGGTCTTTTGGCCAAGGTCAGGCTGAAGATGACACCTGTGGATACTGGGTGATGTGGGTACTCAAAAGCACAAAAGGAGGAATCCACTGTGATTCTAAACCTTGCAGCCAAGCAAGTAAACTGCAGGTGGGTCAGCTTCACCTACCTCTTCCCCACTGCCTCCATTATACCGCTTCTTTCAAACAGCGTCCCTTAAAGTCAACTGACAAAAGGGACAAAATCCTGCAGAGTAGATGTTAGGGAATTCTCAGAGCTGAAGAACATCTAACCAAAACTGCATTCAAAGACCTCTGAAAGAACAGGTTGTCATTTAGGAGCTGATTATGTAACCCCTGGACTGGTATAGCTAGGTATCAGCAATGCCAACAATGCTAGTTATGTCAAAAGCAGCTGATGATCTGAAAGATTTGTTCTAAACAATTTCAAGAGCGTGCCTTTGCAATCACAACAAAACTATATGAGCCATGCTGAGCATTCATGTTTCAGACATAGTAGTAGGTGAGTTAGCCCTGGTCTTCTGTGCAGGCAGGGGCATTGTGGAATGCACTCAGCTTAGCTTTTTTATAGTACCTATATGAAGTGAGTAGGTTGGGCATCCAGTCTGGAATGTGTAGGTGCGAGGCAGGTTAGAGAGCTGCACTTACTGTAGTTAGTTATAACCTAGAAACAATTTAATTAAATGCTGTTTCACAGCTTTTAGTTCCCAGCTCATAATTGGTCTCAAGTGTTACTATCTGAATGGGCTTAATGCAAGAGGGATGTCATTTAATGTTAAATATTCTCCAGGGTAAAAGCAAGTTTAAAACCTGATCCCCTTCCCAAGCTCCTATTCCCATTCACATGGGACTTCTTAGTTTATGTTAATGCAACTGTTACGGAGGCCAAGCAGATCATAGGAATGATTTGAATTTAAAAAATGAATGCCTTAGACACGTTTCATTCACTAGCACCATTACCTACAAGTGTCATTACACAATGAAGTGTATAGCACGAGGGCAGCCATCAGCAGCTGAGTATAGTGAAGTATGAGAACCTCTGAAATTGGCTTTGATGCCACACAAAATGTTGAATTGCATACTAATGTGTCAAGGTTGCACTCAATATTTCTGTATTAGGAGGAGCACATCAAAAGGTCAACTGTATAGCCAGGTAGACATATCTCAAGTCGTTCACCAGCAGGAGATAATATCTTAGGGTTAGATCTAAATCTAGATTCTCAGTTAGATCTAAATCTAGATTCTAGGTTAAAAGAAGTCCACATGTGGACTATTGGATGAGAAGGAGTTTGCCCTTTGCCTTTTAGGTCTTAATATATCATATCGATAGGAGTAACATAATAAAATTATAAAATAAGGATGTTAAGAGTACGTATTAGCTTGAAGATTTAATCTAAAGGATGAAAAAATTTTCAGCAAACAATAATATTTAACTTTTTACTTGTCCTTGTTTTCATCTGGCTACTCTACTGTCAGTAACCAGAAAGAGAAGAATCGCACTTCCACCCCCTCGCCCTCCCCTTCCATTTTGTTGCTGTTATATGTTGTGAAAAGTAACATCACAGCACATTTAAGACATAAATAGCTTTGCAAAACGCACAGTTATGGTGATTCAAGTCAGGCTTTTTGATTCTAATGATTTTGTAATGTGGTCCAGTATTGAGAGGCTAGGAGTAGAAGATAGGCTCTAACAAAGGTAAGATTTCCACAGCAGTGAGGGGAAAAACCCAAAAAACATCGACAACCTACTAATTTCTGTAGATGACAATTTCATTATCTTGACTCGTTGAGATTAAGGTGAACTTTTACTGAAAGCTATTCTTCAGTCTTTACTTAGGATTTTCTATATTTGATAGATCACAATGAATGAAGTTATGATATCTAATTGACTTTCATTGAGCACAGAAAGGTTATTGCGGATACTGTCAAGACTCCAGTGTTCCCACAGTTTCCCATATGAGTTTTTATGCCTTGCCATATGATAACCCAACCCATTTCATTGCCCTTAGACTTGGAGAGAGTGTATGCATCCGACAACCAGTTGAATAAATGCACTCCCCCATTAATACTCTCTCATTTCCTTTTGTATTTTGCATTTTTTTTCAAATCTTTCAAATGCAAAGGAAAAGAGCTGAGGATCACTTTAAGATAAAAAAGGTTAGGTGCTTTAGTTTTGAATATTGAAACAGCGGAGTGGTGGGAAACAGGTGGATATGTAGAAAAAGTGCATTCAAAACACAAAAATACTTCTTCAATCAGATCTAATTACCTTATTGATATGTTTTACAACTTCAGTTCTGTTATAAAGCCGGAGTTTTGCAAAATGTATGGTGACAAATACCATGTTCTTCTTGAACGGCTTTTTCTTTTAAAAACTAATGCTATGACTTGCAGATATAATTGTAAAATAAAGAACTATGAAAATAACCTGGTTGTACTTTCTTTGCAATGGAGAGATTAATACTTGCTGCCCATCACCTGAAACACAAACACATTTACAATTATTTGGACTTAAATGGTTTAGTGCAATGGAGAAGACATATGTTTGTAATAAAATAGAAGAAAAATATAATTCAATGTTTATTAGGAAAGTAGCAAATTAGAATTTAAGTTGGCAAGTTTAAGCCTTTCACATACCAAAACCAGATTTTAGTTAATCGGGAGATTGGATAGGAGTTCAGCAAACCCGGTCAGATGTCTTCCTCAGGCTACATCACTCTGTAACATGTTTTCAGTGATTGTGCATACAGTGGACAGGTATGAGTTAATCAGAAAAAACCTGCAGTACGTCCATTTCATCCTAGGGCTAACAGTCAGGTATGTCTGCGTTTAAGATCTGACTAATCAAGGGAACAGCATTCAATAATCTGTGAACAGAATGTGTATATTTAGCACATCGTTGACAAAATAGTTTCTTTCAATGAAAATAATATACAACAAGCACGTGGTGCTTCTAAAGACTGTTGTTAAGGGTAATGCTTCTCACATAAGAGTCCTTCTAAATCATGCTGTTGTTTTGCCATACTCATTACTTTGTTTTCCACTTCCCCATTTCCCAATTTATTTGCCTGACCAGCAGGTGAGTTTAAACAATTGTTTCCTTGACAAATGTGCGGTTGGATGCACTGCAGATCAGCTTCCATACACTGATGTTTCTTGCTGACTCCACGTTCAGTGTCTGTGCAGTACAGGTTGATGATATCTTTGACCTTTCTTGTTTTCAAATAACTGTGGTTCATAGTAGCTCTTCCCTCCTACCCTCTGATTAGTCAGGCTTTCTAAGCTTTCATATAGCATTGAGACAAAATGTAGAAGCAGTTTCAAATTACCTTTTTCAAATGTTGTATATCTAGGAGAGAAGATCGCTAGCATTCTTTTGATTTTGAGGAGAGTTCTTGGCATCTTTCTTCTCTGCCGTTAAGTTTACATTAAGCCTGTACTGACCACATCTTGAATAGTCACCCTCTACCTTACTGAAGGTGCATCCCCCAGTTGGCACAAGGCACTGCTATGGCCAGCTTTTTCCCCAGTGTAGTCAACTTTACAGAATCACAGAATCACAGAATGGTAGGAGTTGGAAGGGACCTCTGTGGGTCATCTAGTCCAACCCTCCTGCCGAAGCAGGGTCACCTACAGCAGGCTGCACAGGATCTTGTCCAGGCGGGTCTTGAATATCTCCAGAGAAGATACTACCAGTTTTGAATTGCCAACAGGTTTCTGTCTGTCTATTTCTTTTCTTTCTGTAAAGGAATGATCTTATGGCTTCAGAAGACAGCTTAGCCTAACTCAGCCCAAGATGCACTCAAGAATATTTTCTTCAGCAGCAGAGCTGTTTAAAGATGATCCCAGTCCTCCTGGCTGTTCCTAATATAATTTTCTGCCTCCTGACTTATGCTAGTGAAGCTATTTTGAGGTTCATATGAGATCACGGGCATCATTTAAGTGAAGGGGAAAAGTGACAATGGAGAAACTTCTCTGAGGATTTGTATTTTAAATTAAATCTCTATAGTTTTCCAGATCATAGAATAACCCCACGAACAGTTATGGAAGCAGAACTCTTTGTTGATATACAGTTTCATAGGGTAAGAACTAGCGCGGGGTAGTGGGGACAAGAGGTAATTTCATGAACTGGCTTTGTACATGAAATTGCACTCTGTCACAAAAAGCTGTCTTTTGGGGCATTACCCACTACACTGCCTCATGGCTTTGTCTGTGCAAATCTCCAGTCACAAGGAAACAATGTCCAATTCCATCGTTACATGCGGAAGCAAGTCAGAGACATGTCAGTATCAGTAGGCTGTTTGGTACTGTAGGTAGAAAACTGGGAGGCTAAATTACTGTTCATTTACACATCTTGCATGTGTCACCATTAACTCTAGTTGCAGTTTAGTGTGAAGGCAAGCATTTATAGACAGTTTCTTCCTCTTTTTGAGAATGTATGAATGGAAATGAACCATCAAGTTATGAATTTTACACAGACTATCATACATAAATATCTTGTAACAACTGAAAGCATGATGTGTCATTTGCAGTGAGTCATTATAGAGTGATTATCTGGTATTGATGTTTGACTAGCACCTATGAATATCATGTACTGAATTGAGTATGATTCAATGTAATGCCTTCATTACTGTAGGTGGACTTCTGGGTTTTGGCTAGAGATACGTAGCTCCCTGTTTATTAAGAAGGCTTTTATAGCATTTCACTGATACCTGACAACAGTATTGTGAGTGTAGGTAATGGCTAGTGTGTTTTGTAGCACCAAACTTTTAGGCAAGTAACTCTTAAGCCTTTGGGGCTTCGTAACCGTACTGTTTATGAACTTATTATTGTCAGCTACACAAATTAGATTAGCTGCACCTTTGACCCAGTTAAATGCAATATGTCACTGAGAAGCAACTGAACACATAAACTAGAAAATTAAAAATACGATATAAATATTGGTAAGATTCTGCAAATGAAATGGAAATATACTGTGTTGTAAATCCACTGTCAAATGTCTGATTTACTCATCATCACAACCGTTGACAATGATGTGGCATGCTTGCAAAGTGAAACCAGTCATTTCACATTGACTTTTTCTGTCAGGAATGGCATCAGGAATGGATTGTGTGAGTGTGTTTGAACACAGTGCTTTTTGAAGAAGCTGATGTTGTTAAATAATTGAGAAGTTAAGAAAATGTTCCAATTTGGCAATTTGAGTGATAATTATAAATTTGTTTGTATTCAGTATTCTTACATCCTTGTCTTCCACCTAGCCTGATAAATTATGCATTACTATTAAGAAAAAAAAACCAAAATAAACCTCAATGTGCGCGTAGATTGTGTCTAGACAGTTTTATTTTGATGAATTTGAAAACATGTGGACATTTTAACTTAAAATTCAGCTCTTATTGTGCTTCTGTTTTATTTAAGGCAGTAAAATGAAGAGAAATTTCAGTGGCAAAAATAAATGCTTTCTTAAAAGTATTAAAATATTAATTAGCTTGAGGACATAAAAATTGAAATTAAAAGCAAGAAAAAGGGGTTTATGATTCAAACTATTACCATGGATCCCAGGTATATATTTATTCATTCTGAGCTCCAACTCCTTCATGTACTTACTTGTTTCTACATAAGAAATGAAGCAGCTACCACATTGTAGTCAATGTAGAAAATTGCATTTCTAATACTTGTAATGAAGAAACAAAATGTTTGTCATACTTTTAAGACAAGTAATCTCGAATTGATGAAGTTACAGTTTTTGAAATATTCTATGAATTAAATATTTTCTGAGGGTGGGACAGCAAATGGGGTTCCTTATGGGGTAGGACAGTGCTTTTCTTGCTATATCAATAAATTGCTTCCTATTATTCAAATAATTTTAAAGCATGTGTCATTTAAGTAAAACAATTGTTTTTAATCTTTTTATTGCCATTTAAAAATAATCCAAAGGAGGCATAGCTGACAATAGATTTGGTTTCTCAGAATGTTGTTCAACCTGTTGGGTCATTGTTGGTGGGTGGCAAAGCCAGTTTGCTTTTGCAATTAATTGTACTTGTAATTTTGTCTTAGCAGTAAATTTCAGGAATATAACTCTCCTTTACCATTGAGTTACTTTAATAGGACCAATGTGCTCTTCCAAATGCTTTTTTGACTCACCTTTTCTTACCTCCTAACCCTACCTTTTTTTCTGTCAATATACAGCATGTGAATTTTAGATAGTTTGTACCACTTCTGTCTGAATTTGTGCCCATGGTACACTGTATGTACAAATTATAATTGCTATGTTCAAATATTTGATTTTTTTGTATAAATGAGATCCTGCAATTCAGATATTATAGTATGTGTTAGCTTCTTGAATTTTTTCACTGATAGCTTTTAAAAGAAAATCCAAACATGTAAGTAAATATTTTCTCCTTGTATCTTTTACCTCTTCAGAATTTATAGAAAATTTCAGTACCTTTTAAATCCTCGTCAAGTTTATAGTCTTTCTGGAAATGGACCAATGCCAGGGTAAGTCTACAGTTAATATTCTTACCAGGAACTAATGTAATAAAATGCTACATAATCAAATGAACAGACTGAAGCACATATAGCATGTTTTGAATGTATCAACACTACAGACCTCTGAATGGTTGCAGAAATTTAAAGGTATTACTTCTTTACATGTACAAATAAAACTAGGTATCATATGTTTTACTGATAACCATGCAGTACTTTATAAGAACTGTGAGATAAATTTAATTCAGTTTGTGATTTTCACTGCTGTATCAGCAACCCGAGTTCATGTGAGGGTTACTTTTATGTTACAGATATCAAGCAGCCTCAAAGACTGACCTGCAGGACATACATTTCTTCTACGTAAACACATAGGTGTGGACACATATGTGTCTGGGCATTATATATATAGTGTACATATATATACATTCTTACTCATGCCAGACACAGAATGTTTCAAATTACAGTGGCTGCACACTCTGCATCAATTCCATAATCTTGGGGATGTAGTGGGCAGAAAATGACTGGCCAGGCTAGATTATGCTGTCAGTGACTTTCTACGGGGACTGAAGTGTAATCCTGACCAAGCAGTGTTGCAGTCACTCGCCTAACATGCTTCTTCCATGATGCTTCCTATTCTGCATTCATGTGAAGACAGGAGAATTGCAGTATACCAACTTTTGCCACCTGAAATGGTCTCCTTTTTAAGTAGTGGATACTTTGGTAGAAGAAAACAAATAGACTCGCATTGAACTTCTGATCTGTGTATCATTTTGTATGTTTTGGATGTTATTTAGTTATATCACTGATACATGAAATTTTACGTCAGTGAGAAGAGTTGCAGTAGCGTATTAGGAGATACATTTTCACTAACATGAAGTTTATACTGTTTAAATGCTTTTATTTGTAATCATGGGAGTTTTTATTTATTTAGACTTTTCTTCTTTTAAATTGGAGGAAAATAAAATGAAGGTGGAAATGTACGTGGTTTGTGCCTCACAAAGTTATACTTCAGTTGTCACAGATCCATTGCTGGAAAGAATATGCTCTGAGAGTTTCTGCTCATACTTCTGATTTTAAGGTCAAATATACAGGAAGCTATTCTCTCCTAAAACCAGTGTACATCAGCTGTGCATTCATTTATTGTGTTAGACCTGGGATGTGTATAGCATTGATGAAAGTGAAGAGTAGATTGGGCTGGATCCTTTTTGAAGTTAAGATTCTCAGGGTATCTTGCACTACAGTGTGACTAATGTGCAACCTGCAGAATGGTGCAAAATCTGTTCAAAAAACAGAAATAATGATGCTCATGATTTCTTTCATGCCTCTAATTTTATCCTGTACCTGAATGCTGGTGCTGATTTATTACTCAAATGCTGTTTGTTGTTTGTGTTCTGTTATGCTAGTCTTGACACATATGGAAAACTTAAGTAATTTTAGTCCAAAGAATACGTAGACTAAAAAAATTGCAGAAACTTATTTCAGGAATTTGTAAGAAATTTTAACTCAGACAAAACTAGTAACCAATATTGTTTTATATATGATATAACAGAAATGCCATACTAGAGACTGAGATGATGACTTTTAAAACAATGGAAATATTTTTGTTCAAACTTGTCTTGTTGCATTGAGCGTTTTTTTTTTTTTAAATCAAACTTAAAAAAAAATATATCAAGCCCCACTTACTGACTGTGTTTTTGTCCATTACTGACTTCCAGTTTTCATGTATCTTGTGAGGTAAAGGAAAATGTATTTTAAGGCAGAAGCACAAGAGGACAGTGTTGAGTTCAAACTGAAACCCTGCACTGAAGTGATTTAAACTTTAGTCTTTTGAACAACGGCAGTGTTTTTTAGAAAATATGGTCAATTTTGCTTCCTATTAGGAATTGAAATAGTTTTTCTTCAGAGTCACTTTGAAGAAATTTCTAATTAATTTTCAAACAGACACTACATTTTATTAAGCTTGTTTAGGTATATTTTTTATTCATTCCATAGAAATGAATAATCCTAAATTTTCAGTTTATCTCCTCCTGCCATCACTTCTTGCTACTGGTAATACTGTGTAGGTTGCATATAATTTGTCCTTTAAGCAAGCAGTTGAGTAAACTCTCTACTTCACTTACCAGTCCTTATTTCTCTTTCTACAAGGGCTGGATTGCCTAAAAAACCCGGCCCATCCATCCATCTGTCCACTCGCTCTTCCATCTCTGTAATGCCATTTATACTGGATTGTCAATCAAAATGTTACATTTATATAATATTGTCCTATGTGCTGTTTAAAAATGGAACAGAGCAGGGGTTTGTACAGCACAGAGAAAAACAAAAGTGTATTCTTCGTGCCAATTACTGTTACTTAGTGGAAAGGGATAAACATAATGTGTATTTATTTTAAAGCATTTGTGATTATTGTAATACATTTTAAATGAGTCTTATGAGATTTTTTTTCTTTTGAATACTACTTTCAGAGATGTTTACTCAGCCTATAGAATGTTTGTAGCATTAGGGTGGAATTTGCATGGTTTTGGTAGAGCGAAGCTGCCTGCTTTAACCCTGTCGTGGTTTAACCCAGCAGCCAGCAACTAAGCGCCAGACAGCCACTCACTCAACCCTCCCCTTCCCCCCAGTGGGATGGGGAGGAGAATGCATGAAAGGTAAAACTCGTGAGTTGAGGTAAAGACAATTTAATAAGACAACAAAGGAAATACTACTACTACTACTGATGAATATTCAAAGCAAGCTATACACAATACAATTTTTATGAATCCCGGACGACCAGCTGCGTAGCCAGTCCCCGAGCAGCTACTGGCAGGAAAGTTAATTCTATCCCAGCTGAAACCAGGACAAACCCACAAGTTAATGTTTTTTATTTATGATGGTATTTTTCTCATGGACTTCTGTCATCAACCAAGAAGATAACATTCACAAGTTTTCTAACTTGAGTTCCAAACATTTGTGGCTAACATGAATTAATATTTCCAGTTCATTTCTGTCAATAATCTAAGTATCTCCTGTTTAGATAACAGGGAGAAGACAAGAGAACTAAGAGACTAATAAAATCCTAAATCTTAGGGGGACTGTCAAACCACTGTATTTTTTTAAAAAAGTCAATAGCTAATTCACTAGGTCTTTCATTCTTCCTCATCAGTGGGATAACCATGTTCTTTCACAGAAATGTGTTGGAATAAAGGGCTCCTTAGCAGACCTGAGCTGGAACAGGGTTAAAATAATCTTTGTTAAGAGGAAGAAGGACCACTAGTGGAGTTCTGTATTTTAATTTCTTTGGAGTCTGGAGATAATACATTTCATTGTCCCTTTCAGTCCTCTCCCTTAAAAGACAAACAAATAAAAAACCCCACAATTCTCCCCCCCCCCCATATAATCAGTTATTATACCTTTTTTGCTAAATGTACTGGTGTGTAGCAAGTCAACAGAAAAATACTTTGAACAAGTTGACAATGAATTTTAGTATTGCTATCTGCATGTGCAATTACTCAAGTGGATGTGTCACCTACTTTCGTAATACATGGGAATGGTACTTGGAGAACTGCAGGGACAGCAACAAAGACATTTCTTGTACCTTCTTAGCATGCCTAAGCCAAGGTTTCAGAGCTGTTTATGCCAAGACTCATGTACATAATCTATATAAAAATATGTACATGATGCAAATAAGTCACGTGGCACTTGACTTTCTGACAACGATTCCTTTCCAACAGCGGAAACTGACCTGCTGCCAGGCCTGAAAATCAAGGAGCTCTCAGACAAAGGGCAACAGTACACTTTAAACACTGGTATATTAATTAATGGCTTAGGCATTCTTTATTTGGGAGTAGAGAGGTACGGGTGAGCTGGAGAAACCCTGTAAGCTCTGCAGCTGAACACAGGCATAAAAGATACTCCACAGTTATAGACTGCCACAGTTAACAAAGTGACGTGAAAATTGCTAGGCTGATACGTTGTGTAATTTGTGCCTAACACCTGTGTTTTTAGCCTTGAAAAGAGTTTCCCTGTTTAGTTGTTATATCTCTATAGGAGTCTTCTCCTTCTGACAACAACTGTTATTGTGGATTTAATGATCTTGAAGAATGTGAAATTCAGTTATTGTTCACCTCACAGAGAGGTAAATAATAGCTGGATGAATAGCAGTTGAGCCACAGACCCACATGACTCTGTAGAGAGGTCACCGTCTCACAAAGGCTTTGTCCCTCTGAAAAGGCTCCAGTTCCCTGAAGTCTGTTATTTAGAATGTCTAATTTATGTTATTTTTATACTCTATAATAGAAATTATATCCACAGAAGTTGTATTTCTTTGTAACTCCCTTAAACATTTAATTTGGAGAGCATGTATTTTTTAAATTCTCTCCACAAGTTTACCTCAACAGGCCTTTTTAAATCATAAATTCTGTCCACTTATAAGATGCCCAAGACAGCCAGACTGAATCCCTGCAACTTACTCTGTAATTTAGTTGGGAATCTACAGCACCTGGGCCTTTATAACTTCACAAAGCAATAGGCCTATTTTGAAAATTACACTATTTTCCCTGATTATTGGATTTGATTGCTAGAGCATTTCTTTGCTGCTGGACGTTTGGAATATACAGAGTATTCTGCGAAGACATATACACCAGAAATATTTTTAGAAGATAACTACTGCATAGTTATTTTCTCTTGAACAAAACCTTGAACCTGGTCCATATTTCTTTGGAAGAAATACATTTTTGCCAAAGAAGGGCAAAGCAAGCTGTGATGGGTTGGTTGTACTCTAATGACTAAACATACAGTTGTGTACTGTAAATCGCTAGAACTTAGAACACATCTTAACATGTGAAACTTCAGCCTTGGGTTTAGCGATACATTTTAAACAGCAGTTTAACAGTATTTTTATTTGTATGACATCTGTGGTGTTTGCTGTATAGATAACACAATTTTTAAATATTGTAAATATCACTAATTTCATCTCCAGTCTTGGTCTAAACTGCCAAAACTGTGATCCAGATGCATTCACCTCTCTCTTAACCATTTTAGTTGTTCAGTAGTGAGTCTGCCAGACTGTTATAGCCTTTGTCTAAAATCTACCTGAAAAGCCTCTGCCACATCCTTTAGCCTGCTGATTAGTTTGCGCTTCTCTCCTCGCATTCTTGAACTGGTTCTCTTTTCCTGCTCACTCCAAACTAGGCTTTTGCATATCACAGTTACTTCTGAGCATAAGAAATCCAGCATCTTTACTCCACCCGCTACCCAGCATATATTGATTCACTTTTCCTACAAATGCTTCTGTATTTCTTCTTCTGACTGGCATATATCTCTCCCAAATCAGCAAGGATGCTATCCATCTTGTGGGTATTATGCAGATAAAGCAAATTTTATTCTTGCAGGGATCATAGGTTTGACACTACCATTATTATTCAATATCTGTATCAGAATGATTTGGGGCCACCTACTGACTGCAATGCTATACTGTAAAAATAGGTTGGTATACTTCTTAAGCAACAGTCAAGAAAAACCTAAGTTTTGGTTGAACGGGGCTTTGAACTACCTGTTCTAGAGAAAAATATCTCTCCCATGGCAGGGGGATTGGACTAAATGACCTTAAAAGGTACCTTCCAACCTGAACCATTGTATAAATTCTATTGTGTTAATGGTATTTCTGAGTGTGTAGTATATCATATGGACAAATGTTTTCAGTGTTGGATACCTGACAGTAAAATGTCCTGTGTATTCATGGAGTCCCTCAATATCCCATGTGATCACACACTGAAGGACTGTGATCTTGTTTTTCTAAATGTGCCATCGTCGTTTTTAGCAAGCCAGTGATTTGAAATTGGCAGCCACCTTTATCTTTAGAATCATAGAATCATAGAATCATAGAAAGTTTTGGCTCGGAAGGGACCCCCAGAGGTCATCTAGTCCAACCCCCCTGCAGCGAGCAGGGACACCGCTAACTGGATCAGGGTGCTCAGAGCCCTGTATTTTCAGCTGCAGTATATGCTCTTACCAGTTAACTTTTGCACATTAAAATGCCATTCCAGGAGAGGAATATGTTGCCCCATGCGATGGTAAACTGGATTTATTGAAACTATTTTCATTCAAGTGATTTGCTGGAAATACTGTCTCATGAATAGTGTCATTACAATATACAGAAAACTGCAAGTTGTAATTAGGTTAAAGTGTTTATGTTGTCCAGTTACATGGCCAGCTTAGCTTGGCAGTCTGGAAGAGGAAAAACTGTTTAGTTTTCATTCATATTCTCAAGTAAATAACCATTTCTCAGGGACTGTATTTGCTTTGTTTAGTAAAATGATAGTAATATGGTTATTACAATAAAGGAATAAACATTGCAACAATGCAATTGCTTTGTCTTTAACTTGCTACTTTCCTATGAACAGTTAGTTTAAGAAGAATCAGTGGTGAGTTGAACATCTAAATTAATGAAATTGCTAGATTAAACCTAGCATTGTGAAGTCACAAGTGGACAAAGTTTCTAAATTACAGGGTTCAGCTGGAAGTGTGAGATATCTATCAGATTGCTCCATTGTTGACATAAATCTGTTAATGAAGGTTTAGCTGGCTCTAATTTGCTGTGAGCTGGCAATATTCAGGGTGAACGTTTATCTTTCATTCGCTTGTATTCATGCACAGTGTAAGTTCCATTCCAATATGCAAATGTTGTACTAGTTCACTTGTAATTATCAAACTGATAAGTCACAGATGCCGTTCGAGTAAACTTTGATAATATTACTGTATTTGATTTATGCCACACTTTAAGAAAAAGAAATATTTTTTTAATTTAGTGAACTTACATGTTTATTGGTCAGTGTTACTGTCTCAATACCTTCAAGGCCAGACTACTTTTTTGCTGCAAATGTAAAAGTTTTGAAACAGAAGTCTTAAGAAATAACTTTTAATATAGTTTCTCTGTAAATTGTAACGCAGAGCTTCTGAAGTGCTCTATCTTGCGACTAATTAAAATTAGATGCAAGTACTGTAATAGGCAAAGTTCATGTCCTGTGTATACTAATGTTGGCTGAGAAGCTACGAGACAAAAGTATTTACAAATTTTACTGATCATCTATCTCTAAATTACTCTCCTTTTTTAAAAACTGTATCCAGATTATTCAGGTGTAGTGGTAAAGCATCTCTAACGCTGAGTATTGAAGAGAAAATGTCTCTAATGTAGACAGATACTAAGTTCTGTTTCTTGTTTTTGCACTTTGATCTTCTCTGCAGTGGAGAAATTTACTAAGTTAAACAGTGTTTTTATATCCACTGATAATTTGCAATTTACCTCACATTTAGCTGATAGCTATCCTGAGATACCAATATCAGTGGATTATTATTTGCTGGGGCTATTGACAGTGTTGATTTTTGGTGCCACTGGGAGTGAAGAAGGCTGGCTGAACCATTTCACACAGTGCAGTTGCTCTGCTGCCTTGTGTGACTGAGCACCTGAAAGCTCTGCCTAGTGCAGTGCTTCTGGGCATGAGAGGCAAAAGTCATGTGCAGGTACCTAAACGGAAAGCATTGCAACTTACATTTTGAAATAGTTTTACTGTGAGTGGGACAGAATTTCCTAGAACAGTTGTACAAGAATAAAGAGAAGGGAGGAGGTGGGAGGGGTGTGTGCTGTCTGTGGGTAACTCAACTAAATGCATGATTCAGCAGCAAATAGTTAAGTCCTCTAGTGCTGGTATTTTATTCATAAGTAGTTTCTCTACATTCATACAGATTTGATGAGGTGATTATGAGAAACTGAATTAGAGTAGTATAGGTAGTTGAAACAGTTGCCATCTTTCAGGTGGAAATTTGTTGCCTTCAGAGGCGTGGCGACCTGATTCAGGAACGGCACGGTGACCAACCCCAGGCCGCTCGGGCCATCAGCTCACAGACACCAATGTGGTGGACGGCAAATGGCGTTTATTGGTGGGTAGCACAGCATTATATAGTCTAGGTTTACAGTGTCACTTCCGTCTTCTTGCGTCATAGGCTAAATGCTATTGGCTGTCTGGAGAGGGGCCCTATCTTTCCATACAGCGTGACATCTTCCAACCGCCAAGCCCTAACTATCCACATTTCCCCCTTCCTTATGCTTAACGAAATAGGTTAATATGAAAATTTTTGTACTCAGGTTTAAGTTTAACGTTTAGATTTGAGATTTACTCGTAAGACACAACTATTAAGACTTAACGTTAACTAACTTTAACTTCAAGTAAAGAATGTATCAAAATCTTATGATAACAAACATAAGGCACATTAGACAAATGTATTTGCAAATTAACTGAAATATAACAATCTTAACAGTTCTATTGTTATTCTTATTCTATATTTTATAACACTCTTAAAAAGTATATGCTATAAACTTGAGTAAAAAACATAAGGCACAGTAAACGAGTGAAAGCCGGGGTAACTTTAGGGATAACTGGGGGTAGAACTGGGTAGATAAATTTTTAAAGCAGCTGCTGGCGTTCTACCAACATAATGTTAACTTTTTCTAGCCGGCTCTTGACAAACAACACGATTCTATTCAGTATACAGGGTCCAAAGATCAGTGTCATCATGATCATCACGATCGGCCCTGTCAAGGTGGATATCAGGGTGGTTAACCATGGCGAATGGTTAAACCACGATTCAAACCACCCTTGTTGGGCTTCCCTGTCTCTTTTTCTTTTTTCTAGCCCCTCTCTAAGTTTGGCCATGGTATCTCTAATGACTCCGGTGTTATCTGCGTATACACACCATTCCTCTCCTAATGCAGCACACATTCCACCTCGTTGTAGAAACACAGATCTAATCCTCTACGGTTTTGTAAAACTACTTCTGACAACGATCTTAATGACGCTTCTAAAGCGCTGATCGATTGTTCTATTCGAGCTAAATCTTTGTCCACTGTTATTCTGAGGGAGTGAAACTTCTGGTTCTGTTTGACTAATGAGGCTATTCCTGTTCCTGCCCCTGCGGTCCCTATAGCTAGTAGCGTTGCTATGGTCAAGGCAGTGAGGGGTTCTCGTTTTTGTATATGATGAGAAGTTAAAAGGGTTTGATAATTATATACAAATTCCTCAGGATGGTATATGATTCTTGGAATAATTATTGCTTGTATACAGGATTCATTACTTTTGGTGAGTTGTTTAAGAGATGTACATGGGGTAACTCCAGTTTTCGAACATACCCATTTAGTATTTTTGGCAGGAACTAGCCAATCAGATTTCGATCCCCTTTTTAATGTGGTCTTGTTTGTACATAAACGCCTTTTTTCGAGGGGTATATCGCCGACACATGTGCCCTGTCCCGATACATATTGCATCGTTATTCCTGGGTTGCTCGCAGTGTTCCATACACATTGTGTAGGATTAGACCCATCCACTAGTTCTGGGTCAGAGGGTACACCTATCGCTTCATAAAAAGGGGGCCTTATGTCATAGCAAAGACAGCAGTTTGTTGTTATATTTGGATTTGTAGAGTTCAATATCTGGTATGTTGAGTTTAGCAGTTTCCGTAGTGGGGGCATTTCAAATTCTAAAGTATTCAGAGTTTCGGTGTCATTGGGAGCTGCGTCCTCAGTGTTGTTTTTGGTGTTAGATATTAAAGGTTTAGATGTTCGTGGGTTAAGAACTGGGTTAGGCCCGACTGCTTGGGGTGTTTGTGGCATGGTTCTAATGATTTGTATCACTGTTCCTGGATCTTTGAGACCGTGATGAATAAATACTGACCACGTTTTCCCTATCATCCAACCCATGTTAGCCGGGTTTTGGATTTCCAAAATCAAATGGGAGCAAGTACCTCTTTCAGCCAGTAATCCATCGCGTGCGAATTTTGGATGTTTACACTTATTTGGTCCCCATCTCACCCGCAAAAATTCGTCGTCTTTTTCTGGTTTCCATCTATCACTTGTCACAATGGTCTCGCATCCCCAATATCCACAGAAATAATATCCTGGATAGTTACAATAACTCTTCCCTGGGTTTGAACTGGGACCCCAATATGTTCCCCATAATGACTTGGGTTCTCCAACTCTAGAGAATAAATCAAAATTCGTTATCGTAAAAGTTGGGGCACCTACTGTTACGTTTTCTTTTATCACTCGATCACTTGCAAGGTCCCGTAGGATCCACCTGTATGGCTGATGGTGATGGTAATTTAGTTTTGCCTGTCCTATAGTGACAAGCTGCAAAATCAGGATCACACAAAGGCATCGTAGCCCCCCTTTTGCGGAGGCTATTCTGCCGTTGTCTGGGTTCTGCCAGTGAGGAACTTCCAGGCTTGGACAGGACGTTTGCCGACTTGTCATCTTCTGTTGCCACCGGGGTGTACGGGTTACGGGGGTGTCCGATGATCTGGCCCTGTGAACAAAAACTCACAGTTTTCATTAGTTTTATTCTGGAGGTCCGGTTTAATGGACTTAAGCGGACACCACCTAACTTTTCCATCTTTTTTGGCCGCGGCATACCCTCGCCCTGTAAGGACTAGCCTCCACCCTTGTTCCCATTCTCCCAGCTCATTCCTAATTATGACCAACGGGCCTTCTTCTAGTGCTCGAGTGGCCCAATGTTTTTGGGTGGGGCTATTTACCTCTTCCCCCCTGGGGAATTGATTTAGTGCTAAAAGAGCGGTAGCTAACAAGCGTGCTTGGTCCCCCGGGGGAACGGCGTTAGCAAAACCTTCTGTTTTTGCTAGCACCTCTAATTTAGATTTTAAAGTCTGATTCGCTCGTTTGACTATAGCTTGTCCTGTGCTGTTATACGGAATGCCGTGTGTTAGGGTGATACCCCATTTCGAAGCAAATGTTTGGACTGATTTAGAGACGAAGTTCGGGCCGTTGTCTGTTTTGATTTGATTAGGGACACCGAGCCATGCCATGGCCGTTAACCAATGTTGGATGGTCGCTTTGGAGTCAGTTTTAAGGTGTTGTGTGGCTACGATCACTCCACTATATGTATCTACGGTTACCGCTAGCCACGCTCAAGGTTTCAGCAACTGGCAGAGCGTAAAATCTGTCTGCCACACTTCGGAGGCCTTAAGACCTCTGGGGTTGACTCTGCTGGACCACAGTGGTGTTTTCTGACAGTGAGGACACGTGGCTGCTATGTGTTTCGCGTCGGTGACTGAGATCCCGCATTTTTTTGCTAGCGCTTTAGCTCCGATGTGGAGAGACTTGTGTGGTTGACGGGCATCTCTTAGCGTCCACAACCCTTTTGCAGCGGCGTCTGCCTCGTCATTACCAATTTGGAGAAACCCTTTAATTGGGTTGTGGCTGTTGACGTGGATGACTGATATGGTGCCCTTTCGGGGAAAAAAGTGCTTCTTCTAGCATTAGAGCTGCTGTGGATGTTGATACGCCGGGCCCTGACATAGCTAAACAAAGTTTGGCCACAAACATTGAATCGGTCACTATGTTGAGGTGTTCTGTTAGGAACAGTCCACGCACTAGTACTACGGCCGTCGCTTCTAATTGTTGGGCTGAAAGCGCACGATCGGTCATTTTAATGCAGTGCCATTCTCCTCCTGATTGCCATACCGCTGCCGCGGTTGAGGTCGCCGAGGATGCATCTGTGAAGACCGTTGGTCCCCGTTGGGGCCAGTCTATGATCTTTTGCGGGAGGTCAATGTTGACAATTGTCATCATTTGAGTCCAGGGGGGCTTTGTAGCGTACCGGACTTCTCCGCCAAATCCGACAAGGGCTATGGCCAGATACTCTGACATTACCACTGATTGCACGGAGAGTTGTTTGCGGAAGGGTAGGTATATCCTGGCGGGTTCGATGCCTAGGTGTCTTAGGGCGAGTTTTCTGCCTTTCATAATGAGATTACCGAGGCATTCAACTCCTGGAGAGAATGCACGTGACGGTTTTCCCAGAACTATCCATTGTATTGGTTGAGCTTTTTCAGGGGCGCCCTGTGCTAGTGCTCCCACTCCCCCCCCCTCCGTGAAGTGTACATACAGATCAAGTGGCACATTCGGGTTCCATCTGGCAAGCGTGCTTGACGATACCTGTTGCTCAATAAAGTCGAGAGAGTTCATTGCTTCTGTTGTCAGAGTTTTTTGCTCCCATGGGTTCTTTCCTTTTAAGAGATCGTACAGGTGGGCCATGGTTTCGGGAGGGATCAGGACAATGTTGCGGAGCCATTGTAAGGACCCTACTAATTGCTGCATATCATGGAGCGTTTTGATGTGACAGCGGATTTTTATTTGGGGGAGGTCACGTAAGAACTTGTGATCCCCACTCCTAAAAAACTTACGCATGGTCCTCTTTTAATTTTTGCGCTCGCGATTTCGAACCCGTTTGTTTTCAGAGTTTCCGAGACCGTTGACACTAGCTGGTCCACCTGACTTCCCCACGGCGCGGCGATTAAGATATCGTCCATGTATTGAATGATGGTCGCGGTCGGATCACTGCGCCGGACTGGTGTCAACACCCGATCTACCGCAATCTGGCAGATAGTAGGCGAGTTGATCATCCCTTGAGCCAGCACTTTCCACTGGAAACGCAACTTGGGGTGTTGGCTGTTTGGAAACACAATAGAAAAAGCAAACCGCTCCTTGTCTTCATTATGCAGAGGTATCGAGAAAAAACAGTCTTTAATGTCAAGGACAGCACAAGGTTGCCCTGCTGGTATCATAGAGTTCATGGGCAACAACGTTTGAACGGGACCCATTGGTTGGATTTTTTTGTTTACTTCACGCAGGTCATGGAGGAGGCGAAACCCCTCACTGGTTCGTTTGGGTATTACAAAAACTGGGGTGTTCCATGGGCTAGTGGAAGGCTCTATATGACCTCGTTGTAGTTCGCGGTCAACTAGCTCGAGAAGGGCATCCATTCGAGGCTTCGACAGGGGCCACTGCTCGACCGACACCGGGTCGGACGAGATCCACATCAGTTTAATTGGTGGAAGTGGGTGTGCGGCAGTGGCCCTTACGGTAAATTTGTCACCCTGGCTTTTAATAGGGTTAGAGCATCCCTTCCCAGCAGGGGTGGGACTCCTGACATGACATATGGAAAGAGGGTAATGGTTTTCTCTGGTCCTTTTTCAGTGTGAAGCGTGATTGCTACCAATTGAACGCTCTTTCGAGCTCGGGTTAATCCCCCGACCCCACCCACCATGGGGGCGTCTTCCAATTTCCAACGTGGGGGCCAATTTGTCTCAGGGATAACTGTAACATCTGCTCTGGTATCGATTAAAAAGGGGACACTAATGGTGGTGCCATTTAAGGTATTATAGAGGGAGCAGATCCCCCACACCACTGGTGGGTCATCACACTTTACTGCCAGGGCCACCCTGGGGTGGTCCTTGCTGTCCCTGAGGTGGGGACAGGTTCGGCTGCATTGTCGGTTGAACTATAAAGTCAGTCGCTTCTTGAGCGGGCAGCGGGTTCGGGAGCGCTTCGCCCCACCTGGGTTTGGCATAATTGGGCCGCCTCACGTCCCAAGTGGGAGAGGGCTGTGTGCGGCCCGGGTGCCCTCTCCCCCTTCCGTTTCCCTGGTTTTTAGATCTGCATTCTTTGGCGAAATGCCCTTTCTTTCCACAGGCCCAACACGGTCCTCTGGGTCGATTTTGGCGTGGGGGGAGCAGTGTTGGCAGGTCCCCCAACCGAGGGCAGTTCGCTACGACGTGGCCCGCCTGGCCACATTTAAAACATGTCATCACATTAGCCATTATGGTGCGAACAGCCACCTGGATCAGGGTTAGATGCTCTTCCTTCGCGACATGCTTAATCATGTCCGCACTGCTTGACCCCGCCGGTAGCGATCGCAGGATTTCTTTGGTTGTCAAATTACACTGCTGACGCAAACATTCTGCTACGACTGGGCCTTTTGCCTCCACAGGCAAGGCCGAAGAGTCGACTGCCGCTTGGAGACGATCCACAAATTGTGTAAAGCTCTCACTTTCACTTTGCTTTATTGTGGACCATGGCGATGGTTTGGCAATGACTCTAGAGGCTGTGCGAATAGCTTTTCTGGCCGCACGAGCAGTTGTAATAACTTCATGGGCCCGCAGGCCCTGGGCTTGCGCCTGGGGGGTAATCACTGTGGGATCTGTGCCCATTAACCGCTGCTGGCTGGAGCCATGCAGTGGATGATCCGCCCCAGTTACTTGGGCTAAGTGCCTCATACAGTTGTCTTCCCATTCTTGTTTAAAAACGATCATCCCCGCCCCGTCAAAGATCAATCTACAAGTTTGTTTTGTATCGAACGGGAGCATATCGTCTCCCCCGAAGACACCATCTATGAGGATGGAGATCATGGCAGAATTAAGCCCTTTATCCGTGATTGCTTTAACAATCGCTTGTATATCCTTTGGGTTTATTGGCGAGTGGACCCTCTGTCCCCCGTCCATCACCCGGACCGGGAACGCTAGTGCGGCCGATGGGGCCCAGCCGGCGCATGCAGTCTTTTTTTTCCTCCAGTCCATGAGAGGGATTTCTCCCCCTCGCAGTTCCTCTTTAATTTGGATGGGGACATTTTGGCTCTTGACTTTGTCTATCTCTGTTTCCTCCTCTGTTAAGTTTGAATCAGTTGCGAGCCACTCGTCCCAGCTAGTGTCTGATTCAGAGTCGGAACTCGACTGACTGGTTACTTCCAGTTTCCAGTACCTTTTTGTCGGGCTTTGGCCCCGCCCACTTCCTTTGTGGGCAGGCCATTCCTTCCCTCTCGACCCGCCCCGCCTTCCGCTCGGCGGGGTGTTTACCTGATAAGAGCATTTTTTGAAATGCACGTTCTGATTGGTTCTTTGCCCCTTGCTCGTTTTCTTGTCCCCTTTTTGGCCGCTCCTATCGCCCTTTTCTTTCTTGTTCTCCTCCCCCTCCCGTTTGTGTGCGCTTGTTCATTCTAGCGCTTCCTCCCTGTTCGCGCCAAGGGCATCTTCGCCCTGCCCTTCTCCTTTGTGCTTGGCGCCATCTTGGGGCGCATAGGGCGGTGGTTTAGCCCAGACTTCCTCACACTGTTTTTTTCGCGGCGCCCCTAGCCTCCTCGGCTAACCCACCCCAGAAGGATTTAACTCGTTTCTGTCTCTCCATAAGCGGGTCGGGGTTCGGGAATTGAGGGGACGTGTCGCCCTGTTGCAGATTTTTAGGCTCAGCAGAGTCGTCATCGTCTGCGGGGTGCAAAGTCTGTGTGGCTGCCCCGATTCCCAATTTTGGGGTGGCCAACAAACAGTTCTTTGCCGCCCTCCAGGTCTCCTGTTCTTGTATGGCCTTCTGCAAGGCCTGCACGACTTTCCCCCACAACTTAAGGTTTTTCCCACAACCCGAGGATATCATCTCCTCGGCTAATGCTTTAGGGCACTTATCCCACACTTCGGGGTGGAGAATATCCACCGGCTGGTCAATGACCCCAATTTGCAAAAGCCTCGCAACTGCGAGAGTAACATCTTTGGGTTTACAATCAATACCCCACTGTTTATGTGATTGCGATACAACCTTCACAAGGGCTTCCATCCTCCTTGTTGGTCCAGGAGCGTCCTCCCCGCCGGGCTGGTCCTGCCGCTCCGGCCGCCGTTCACCTGACTCCAGGCGAGCTTCCCGGGTTTCGGCACCACTTGTTGCCTTCAGAGGCGTGGCGACCTGGTTCAGGAACGGCACGGCGACCAACCCCAGGCCGCTCGGGCCATCAGCTCACAGACACCAATGTGGTGGACGGCAAATGGCGTTTATTGGTGGGTAGCACAGCATTGTATAGTCTAGGTTTACAGTGTCACTTCCGTCTACTTGCGTCATAGGCTAAATGCTATTGGCTGTCTGGAGAGGGGCCCTATCTTTCCGTACAGCATGACATCTTCCGACCGCCAAGCCCTAACTATCCACAGAAATTACTAATTACTTCAGCAGAAACTCTGTAATTGCCTGTGTATGTGAACATTGTGTCTGGCAGAATAAAATAAAAATAGGCTAGTATCAAACACCTTCAGTGGTTTAAATTTATTTGTTGTAATCCAGCAGACAAGAAGCTGGATTAGGGAAGGCTAAGACAGGTCAATTTACAAGGGAGCTATCAAGTTGAAGATGTCTATTGATGGGTTTTCCAGCTCAGTCTTATGACTGAGCCCATTACTATGTCAATAATTGACTATGGTCTAAAAAGTACGTGTATGCTTATGAAATTTGTAGGATGTGAAAAGCCGGGAGGTGTAGTAAAAAAAGGGAAGCTTATGAAATTTGTAGGATGTGAAAAGTTGGGAGGTGTAGTAAAAAAAGGGAAGCTGCAGTGTAATGATAGAAGACTTTGATCATCAGGCAAGAATTAGATGATCTTCTAAATTTTGATGACAGAAATACAATCAAATATGATAATCTCTTGTAATCGACATTTAAGGATTGGTTGTATTGACATTTCTCAGTAGAAAGAAAAATGGTTCATTTTCCAGAATCATCTAACAATTCACCTAACAAAAATATCCTGCTATTTTAAGGCCTTAGTATGCAGTCATGCAGCCATACGTTGGGTTTTTTTTTTGTCTTCCTGTGGATTATTATAGTTGTGGCTTTTCATCTTTTATTCCCAAATGAATCAGGAGTTTTGTTTGTCCTGTGGGAAGAGATGTTAGTAGAAGTTCTGCTGTTCTTTCTTGTTGCCTTTTTGCCAGTGATTGAAGAATAGGTGTAATGGGTTACAGTCTGTACCACCTTAATGTTCTTATTTACCATTCCAGCTCTACTGACTTATGTTAAGTGATGTAGGAAAGCTTTTTACTATAATATCCATAAAAATCAAATCTGTATAAAAGACTATCTACCTATTCTTATATCCATAAAGAAAAGGGGATTTTTTTAGTGGCTATATTTTTATTAATTGAAAAAAAAGTGTGGTTTTAAATGTTTCCGTGTAAATTATAGTACAAACTAATTTGACACCAATAAAATACATGTTTTAAAGTTTCTGATTTACCTGTTTCTCATATTCTATTTGATTTATATCAAGGTTATTGACATAATTTCAGTAGTGGTTATTGATATAATGGACATCAGTTCTTTTTACGTCATGTGATACTGAAAATAGTAATCTTCTAAATTGTTAAAAAATAATTTTTTTAAAAGTAGAGATAAAACTTTTGGGGAAGAGACCCATTGTAAGTACTGTTTTATAATTTTATGTTTTTTGATGTTGATTATATATACCTAGAATTGTTGTACAATTTTATAAATCACTTCAAGAAAATAGGACTAAATTTTCTATTCTGGCCCTTTACCTTAGTCTGACAGTGCGCAAAGCCTTTACAAAGACTTAATATTTTTTTAATTTCCACTTCAAACCATTTTTTCAAAGTTTTTTTCCTTTTTTTTTTTTTTCCTGAACCATATAAAAATGTTCTGTGGATAAGAGGTAACAGATGCTATTATTGCTATCAAAACACGAATTGACTAAAGCTATCTTGGTAGGCAATACTTACTCTTTAAGTTCTATTAAGAAATCTTTCAAATTCTTTCTTTACAATTATAACAGTGAGTTTGAATCAAACCTTATAAATGGAAAACTGTGTTCCCTTACCAACTCTTAATGTAGGCTGCATATTCTAATTCAATGAATGAGATTTATTTACATACATAATTATATAACTATATTTAATTTTATAAATTAATTTGATTTTATAAATATTGATATATGTTATAGTATATTTATATACACTATATTTATATATGCAAATATACAGTGTAAGGTATATTATACTTTATTTTTATGCGTTATTTATATATGTGTCATTTTTATATTTAAATTTATAAAAAGAAAAAGTCATGTGAACTTAATGCCATGCTATGGAAATGTTTGGAAAATTCGCTATGTATGAACATCACATGCTCCAGGGGAAATATGAATGAAGCTTATTGACAATTATTTGCCAATATAGTTTTGTCAGATTCTTTAATCCTTCACTTTCTTGGGAAGTTATACTTTTTGGATGAATATTAAACATGCAGTCAAAACAAAAAGCATATTTGATAGCCATCTGGCAAGGATGCTTTTTTTATAAAAAGGGAGACAGAGGTTTAGGTCTATGTTCTGCCTATCTGGATTAATGCTAGCATCAACCCTGTACTTCTGGTGTTGGTTTTTTTTGTTTGTTTGTTTATTTGTTTTTCCCAGTCTTTCTTTTTGTTAGCTGTTACATGTGATAGAAATGCTTAAATATTTATAGAAGTTAGTACCCTACCGTCACCTCTGGCCTATAATTTCATATTAAATTAATCTGAAATACCCTCAGTACTGGAAGCAATATAATTAAATCTTCTAACTTTCTACAGACCCAGCATGTTGGGTCAAAGTGGGAATGCTGATGATGGGAGGCATTTGTCTCTTTGCCAGGTCTTTGTAAAGTGACAGAGATGCACACCTGTGGGCCAGGGCAGATCTCAGTGCCCATTCTTACACTGGCAGGAGGTGACTACCAGCAGCAGGTCTTTCAGCACAGACACTTATTAGAAGATGTGTTTCCCAAGTGTATCCAGCCAGATTTGGCACATGACGTTTTGGATCTGAACAGATCCTGTAGCACTTGTCCTGCAGATGTGTGAAATAGAACCTAGGAGGTGAGAAGGGCAAAGCTGAGTTTAATACAGAATGAGTAAGCATGCTTCAGGCATTGTACTTGACACTTGAAATTGTCTAAGAGCTCTTCTGAGCCGAGAAAATTAGTGGGACAACAATGTGATGGGCTTAATTCTATGTAGCTTTGCTAACCTTAAAATTCTAGTCTAAAACTAATAGACTAAGAAGTTGTCCTGTCATCTTCTACATCTTAAATAACATTTTTTTTTACTGTTCTGCTTTTCATTTCCCTCTGCCAATGCTCTTTCGTTTACTCTGTAGTTTTTCATGTGTTCTTGATTGTATCGAGAGCCCTAAAAGAATTTTTAAAACTGTCTAGGGACAGGAGCACCATTCTCTGTGCAGCATTACAGTTTCATATGGGAAATAGCTTAAATTAAACACTTGCAAGTTATTGAGTTATTGTGTATATTTATTTGTGTTTAAGAATTTGAGTACAATGTGCTAGTTGTACGTTTACCAACTGGAAATCAGATCTGGTCACTAGCACATAGAATATGCATTAAGAGGTCTGTGACACTAATGAATAGAATATATGTGAATGTACGTACACACACATATATATTTATATAGTAATTCAGCAAAATTACTGGAAGGTTTTTGTCCAGTCACAATTTGTGTGTAAGGACTAATTTCAGTATGTGTCAAAAGCTATCCTGAAAAGATACTTTTGCATTTAAAATACTGCAACTTAGGATTGTTTTAATATATACTCACTTTTCAGTATTATGGAACATTGGTATTGAGTGAAATGGAAAATGAAGTGTGATACTGTCCAGCACTCAATGAATACAGAAGCAGAAATAGGCAGGCAAATATTAACAAAGATACTCCACTTTTAAGTTAAGGTTTGTAGGATGATGGAATGGGTGCATTCAATTTGATGCTTAGTCATTTTGTATTAAACCATGGTGCAAAGTTGTTTTTACCAACCACAAAATGCTCAGCTTACTAAGTATTAGTGTACTGTCAGAAATATGCTGTTTTCATATGCTTTTATAGCCAGCACCTCACAAGGAAATGTGGTCAGTACATTTAGCCACCATAGACTTTTCTGTCTTGGGAAACTACATACCTGTTTACAACTAGGTGAATAGATAACATTTTCTGACCGTAGTTTCAAACAAGATTTGAACTGAGACAAAGATTTGGATTAACCATCAGGTCCAAGCTATTTCTAGTATTAGCGTACCATAATAACCCTTGAATTAACAATTTCATATTCAGTTTTTCAGATAATACAATGTTGGATTTTATGTGTCTAAAAAATGAATGCATGAGCAGAGGTGATTATTATTTCAAGTGTTCACTTGCCATTTACTATTAAATGAAATGGCTTATGCCATGAAATGTTTGCATAATACACGATGCATTTATGATAATTAAATAGATATCTTCATTTACTATTTTTAGGTTAAATTTTTTCCGAGATGTTCCTGAATTCAGAGTACTAGCATGTGGTGGAGATGGAACAGTAGGCTGGATTTTGGATTGCATAGGTAATCAATAGAGTTTGCATAGTTTTGCTTGACTCATGTTTTTCATTTTACTGCTCTTCCTTGTATACCAAAGTATGGATACAGCTATTTCAATCAAGATCTTGTTCATTTAAATTTTTAAAATTTGTTAGTTTGGGACATGATTATTTTAAAGGATATTCAAATTGCAAAGGATATTCAAAATCCTTAGACAAGTCCAGTGTTTGTAGTCCTCTGGATTTCCAGAAGGCAAGAAATTTGAATCAATTTATTTTCATTTCAGTTCAAAGTCCATTCCCCAAACTGATTCAAATCTAAATTGTTTCTTTTAAGACCATTTACCTTAGCTCGTATGCTTTTTCAGTTACCAAATTTTTGTTTATGTTCCATTATCCTGTAATGGATATTATGGGCTAACAGCCATTTCAGTTTTGGAGCTCTTTCAGTCAGTTGTCTGTAATCCTCTGTACAAATTATTAGGAAGGCCCAGAAGTCAAGATATTACAGATATAAACTTCCCAAGGCTTACCAGAGAGAATATCTTCCACACCAGGTGAACATTTATTTGATGTTAGAGGGGCTACAGGGAAAATAGGAAATGGGAATGTGTGACAATGCAAATAAGGAGAGAGATGAAGAGAGGTGAAAAGAATCAACTGAAAGTTTGGATGAAGTGTGTTTAAAAGTGTGTGCTTTGTGGGAGGTGTGGACCAGAATACCTTTTAAAGTTCAGTGAAAAGTAAAAATGATGTCATGGAGGAATGACAATATGCCATGCAAAGGCATATTTCTAATCTTGGTTTGAATAAAAACCAAACCTTTTTGCAAATACAAACTATTGATTATAACTCTCAAATAGCTTGCAAAATCATAAATTGATGTACATAAATAGCAGGTATATTGCCTAAACTTGGAGGGGGTGAAGTTTTGCAGCTGTTAATTGTGTCATCACTTTTTTCCATGAGGTCTAAAAAGCCATGCAGTTACTTTCTCTTTCAGTGGCATTATTTGAACAAAAGCCTGGGTTTTGTCATAATAAAACAACGATCTTCCACAGAAATTTTTGTGATACATCCATTTGTTTCAAAGATGCAAGAAATAAATTTTGAATTCTGTCTTTTAGCGAACAAAGCCCTTTGTCACATGTTGTGCATATAAAGTTTAAGAAATCACCTATTTTAAGAAACAGACACTTTCTAGTTGGATCTTTTCTTCCTTGATCTCCTGATATACAAAGAATCTTAGCTGAGAGCAAAGCAAGAAGAAAAAGATAAAAAAGAAACAAACCACAATAAAAAAGAAAAAAAAAAACAACCAAACTTTTTTCTCCTTGATTTGAGACTTCTAAACTTTTATTATTCATTATCCTATTAACTGTTAAATTCTCTTAAAGATTTGCAGCGCACTGGTATTGTGAATGCTGTCTTCCTAAAAAAACTGAAAAGAGAAATGGATAATAACAAGATGTCCCTGCCACATCCATTGGATATATGAACTCCTGCTGAGAATTGCTGATAATTGTGCATAATTCTATGAACAAAAAAGCTAATCATTTAGTTATTCAAGTATCACTTTTAAACTAGACATGCTACTTATTCCAATTAAATGGGGAATTTGGCAAGTTACAGATTTGAAATATTTTACCTGGGCGATATCTGCCCCCCTTCCAGCTTTCAGAAAGGCTGTATTTCTTGACAAGGGTTTTCCCACTGGATTTTGAACAGAGATCCTTTGACTTGAATTACTAGAAAAGTACCGATAAAGATACTGTAAATTATCATATCTGTGGGCTACAAAAATCCTTGTGATAACAATCAAGTAAGTTAGGATTAAGGATTGGATATTGACTGGGGAAGGGGCTGCGTAAGGGAGTGGCTTGGTGAAATGCTTGTTGCTGAGCAGGCAGCATCATCTCATATACAAAAAGTGTATCACTGTCTTTTACTGAAAGAAAACCTAACACAGTTACTATATCAGTACCATACAATTAGATTTTTTTTTCCTTAGTTATGTTTTTCCTTCTTTATTCACAGAGAAAGCGAACTTGATTAAGCATCCTCCAGTTGCTATCTTGCCCCTTGGGACTGGCAATGATTTAGCAAGGTGTCTGAGATGGGGAGGAGGTAAAGACAAATTAAAATACACTGCATTATATAATTAAATAGAAAAAAAACACTTTTGCTTCCAAGTCTGCTCTCAACATTTGGATTTCTTTTTTATGATGTATGTAATGAACTGTTATCAGCTTTCCTTTTTTTTGGAATTAGTTGCCTATAAATGTTATACAAACGATTCTATAGTTATTAAACACTGTAATCACTCTTTATACCTTGCTTGTAGCTTCTGCTGACACCAAAAAGGCTCTAAGGTGCAAAGAGAGTAGTATATAGCTGTTTGGTTGGCTTTTTACCATCTATATTGCAGTTATTTCTTTGATCAATACCTTATAAAGGGAGTATACTTAAATGGATTTTAATTGAGGCTGTTCTGAAAGGGTTACTGAAAACAGCTAATAATGGGTTTGGAGTGGTTTCATCTATTTTAATATTCATAAATATTAAATGAAAAATGTGTCTCGGCCTCAGACTAGTTCCTTTGATCCACTCCCTTCTCTTCTCCTACAGAGAGTTCCAGACAGTAAGTGCTGTGGTGCTATTTATCAGGAAATGAGAAGGCAAAGAATGCTGAAAGGAGAGCATGTGTAAAGTCAAACCTTTAACACCATTTGCATCCTTTCCTGTATGTATGGAGCCTTACTCTCAGCTCCTCCAATAACTTATTTCCATTCAGGATTTGCATGACAGGATAACTTGAAGGAGACACAAAGAAAGTCTTAGGCAAGACTCAGTCTCTGGTGAAAGCATGTCAGTTTATGGTCATTTCAGTTAAGATGTGTATTTGGAACTTGGCTATTTTTTTGGAACTTCTCAGCCTTTGTAGAGATTTCTGCCTTCTTCTGTCTAATCATAGCAAGTTTCCTTTCCAAAAGTCTGCCTTATTACCAGATAGCCTTTAGCAAATTCACAGTAGTTTCCATGCTAAGAACTTCTTTGTTAACCGTAATGTTCTGTCAGATCATTTGAGGGTCTGCTTTATTTTCTCTGTCGTGACTGGTGATTGTTTATTCATATAGACTTAGGAAAGAAAATAAGAAAAACCAACCCAAAACCCAAGCAAATCAGCCTTGCTTCACCTTCTGAACAGTTCATAGGGTAGAGTCATAGAATAAGTCAGGCTGGAAGGGGTCACAGGAAGTCACTAGTCCAATCTCATTCTCTAAGCAGGGTCAGCTATGAGGGCATTTGATTACATTGGTCAGGACCTGCCCTTCCATTCACTTCTATTTATCTACCTTCCATTCAGAGTGGTTCCTCTAGACTAATGTGGAAAACGACAGTATGAAAATATTCTGGCTTTCATCATTCTTTGCCCAGTTGCTTTGTGGTAGACAATGCTGTAACACAGATTTTCTGGACCTTCTGTAGATGGGAGAGGAGACAGGGCTACCAGAAACTAAACTGCAGAGGAGTGATCTCGAGGATGCAAACAGATGGAATTGTGCATGCTGTTGTTAAGTGGTGGTTAACTAACAAAAACATACTATACAACCATGAAGAAATAAGTCAGCAGTGGGTTTTGAGCAGGAACTCTTTGAATCGCTTTGCTTGATAAAACTGTTAATGACCCAGGAAGTACATACTGCTTGAATATGAAAATTTGTTTCTGATTTGAAGAAGGATTGAATCCACAGATCTGAATTATCTATTACAAAGTCATTTGGTCTGAGTAGTATCCAGAGCTGATAATGTCCCTTAGTAAAAGCCCCACACTTATTATGTGTGCACATACATGTACTGTATGTTATTTACACACCCCTGAGTATACACAAGTTCTCTACTGAGTTGAGCATATGGTGTAGTGAACTACTGCTACTAGTGAATTACCTAAAGACATGTGAGTGCTTCTTGACAAGTAAGAGTAAGATCTCTCTACAGAGCAGGCTGAGGCTCATAAGTAAGTTGTTGAAAGATGGAAAATGTCAGTTCTGCTGAGAAGTCGTAAGGTATGGATTTCAAATTTTGGATTTGTTATGCTAAACCCCACTGAAACAGTCAAGAAAAAATAGTACACACCTTTTAACTTTCCACTCTTTTGTCAGACTTTATTCAGACAAATCTATTGTATGTCTTTTTTCCATAAATTTTGAAATCAAAGGACTTTAAATACTGAGATGAACTTCATAGCAAGAACACTGTGCAAAGTATAACCTTAGCTTTTTCTATAGCTGCTTATAATCATTTGGAAAATTCAAGGGCTTAGCAAGTTTTGAAGGTCGAAGTATTTTCTCCAGTATGAATCTGATACCCAGTGAAATCTGTAGAATTAATCTAAGTTTACATCTATTTAGTGGAATGCAGAAATCAGCTTTGTATTTGTACTCCTTTTAATGACAGATGCTGGACAATTGTCAATAGTTCAAACACAATCCTACTTTTCAGGTGTTATATGTATAATTGTCATTTTTCCAGTCATCTAGAAAGAGAAAGAAAATGGAATGAAACTTTAATATGTTTGATTAAATAACCATTTTCATGTTTTGCTAGGTTATGAAGGTGAGAATTTGATGAAGATCTTGAAAGACATTGAGAACAGCTCAGAGATTTTGCTGGACAGGTGGAAATTTGAAGTCATACCCAACGATAAAGATGAGAAAGGAGACCCAGTGCCTTACAACATCATCAATAACTACTTTTCTATTGGTGTGGTAAGACTTATGTTTATCATTAAGTGATTTCCTTTTTCTGTGTTGAATAAATATTTGCATTGCATGTCTTCAGGTGAAGAATTGTTGGCTACAGATCATTTATAATGTTATTTTGCCAGTGAAATGAATACATGGATGACTGACAGCAATTTACATAAATTTACTTGCACACATTCAAACCAGAATTATTTTTCAGGACCTTCTACCTTCCCATCTATAAAAAAGATATTTGTGTTGTTCCTAATGGTTTATGAGCAGCCATAGCACTAAATTTAGATTTGTCATTATGAAAGTCCTATAAAAATATAAGGGAAAACTAACCACTTAATAAGACCTCTAAGTAACCTTTTCCGTTAGTATTCATGTAATCAGAATTGTTTAAAAGAACGGTGGCATTCTTTATTTCTTCAGGACAGTTTTAAATAATAGAATAATAACATAACACCCCCACACACATACACACACACACACACACGCAGGTATCTTCGTGGTTCTGTCTTATGGGGCTATTCACAGTTAGAATGAATTATGAAGAAAAAGGGGTTTAAGAAGCTCTTCGTGTCCTAGGAACTGCATCTCTGGCTTGTGCTTCTTTATGGTTTCCTGTTATATCTGCTGTCCACGCTGCAGGGGAATTAGGCATGTCTGGTCTGACTCTTCAGTCTTTTGCTTTGGATATGGTTTCAAACACAAGCAGATGGGGGACTGTGATGAGGTCCAAATTTCACAGACTGAATAGTTCATAAATGAGGTTTTTAACTCGGACACAAATGAAGGCGAATTAACTTGGGAACATGCCCTCCAATAGGCAGCGCTAGCTATTCTGAAATCAGTTTGCTCCACATACATTACATAAATGTGTATATTATTTTTTAATAAAAAAAATCAAAATCCACTTTTACAGGGTATCTAATTCTGTCTTTTAATGGGAAGTAGAACATACAACATTGTAAATCCACGGAAATTTAAAGATGTGTGCTTAATGTGTTTGATCGCTGTGATTCAGTATTAACAAGGTTCTGCCCCAACTTTAAATGGTTGATGAAATTTTCACATATTTATTGAAATTCTGTGATTTTGATATAGTGCCTATCAGCAACATGCAGAGACAGTGTATTGCTTAAAATCATTCCTTCTCTTCCTGTACTGTCTAGTCCTAAATGCTGAAAAAACAATCAGGTGTCTCCAAGGTGAAGATATTTAAGTAAGAAGATGTTGCTGGGGGTTTTTTTGCTTGTATAGCAAGTGCAGAGAACAACTAGATGCAACAGAAATAACAGAAATTAGTACATAAAAGTACATAAATGCAAAGTATATGCACCAAAACTAGAGCAAAATTAAGTTCGTCAACAGGAGAGAAAGTGCAAATGAAAATGTTTGGTTACAGAACAACTCCATGATAACAGAAAGTGCCCAGCAGAGGGGGACGTATTCAGTGACTTTGTCAAAAGGGAATATCGATGCTAAAGCCTCACAGATGAAGAAAGAAAATAAATGTAGTTTATTAAGGAAGCAAGCAAGAAGTGTGAGGGAGGAGGGATGAGATTTTACACCTATATGTTAATACAGTGCAATTTAAATGGTTTCTAAAATGTAGAGTACCACCACATGTAAAGATACAGCACAGAAACAGGAAACTGAATGCCAAGTAGATAGTGGGACATCTGTGAATGTGCTAGGCTTCAAAGAATCCTTCAGCATTATGCAAGGGAAGAAAACAGAAACACATTCAAGAAAAAAAAAGATGAACTGAAATTATTCAGTGGCAAGATCACAATACTGTTAAGGACAATGTAAATTATTTGTAGAAAACTGCAGGAAAATAGCAGACTCTACTCTATACACCAGGCTCCATGGACAGCCAGAAGACTCAGTTTTCAGTTAAAAACTTTGAATTCATGAATTTGGTAACACTAAACTTATGATTCTTCACATAACAGAAATGTGAGCACCAAAAAATTATACCAGGAGTGGACAATACAGTATGGTGCATTGAGAAAAGCTTCTAAAATTGTAAAATCACATTTTTGAAGGAGTAAGATCTTCCAAGTTTGTCATACGTGGAAATATATAAAATGCCTTTTTCTCGTTTTTGTTGGTGTGAAAAAGACAAAGCAAATGGAGAAAATAAGAAATTATATTTTAGACTTGGTAAAATTGTGCAATTCATATATTAAATAGCATTCATAATAATTCTTAAAAATCCAGGAAAAATGTTTGTCTATGTAAATAGACAAAGTATTCAAACTTGGCTATAACTGAAGTAAACCTAATTTCGTAAAAGCAAAATAGTTTTCAGTACTTGGTGCCTAGTACAAACTTTGGCAAGTACTGAACTGGGAAAGCAACAATCTACCACTGTGTTACACACCAGTCCATTACTGCTGATACCCAAGAACATAACTGGAGTCAAGCCTGTAGCAAAAAAATACTAGTACCACCTACAGTGTTATAGTAAGAGAAACCAGAAGGATTTGTGTCATACATAATGTTATTCATAGAACCATAGAAAATCATTGAGTCATCAAGCCATTCCTCTCCATAAGGAGAGGCATCACTGGCACTTGCCTAATTCCTGATAGAAGTTTATCCAGTTTGTCTCTAGATATTCCCAATAACGGACATTTCCTTATTTGCTTGTGATGACCTACTGTATTACTTTGTTGTCCTTACTCTGAAATTTCTTTGTCATATCTAACCTGAATAGTCTGGGTGTAGCCTGGGCCCAGGTCATTTTGTCCTGTACAGAGTGGAGAAAGAAAACAAATTATTCCATTCCTGTTAAACTATTGCCTAGTAGAAGATCTGTCAGATCATCCCTTAGTCTTATGTTCTGTTGCCTTTCTATCTCCAATTTCTTCAGCCTTTCCTCATCGAAAATGTTTTCTAGACATCTGATGATACGCATTGCTTTTATCTGTGCTCAGATAAAAACTGAGAATTCAATCCAGTTAGTCCCTTTGGTCTGTATCTCTATGCAACCATAGTGCTCCCAAGTAGACACAATGCTGCATTTGGTGTCTTAGCAGCACTGAGTGGAAAAGAGGAATTAATTCATGTCTTGCAGAGCATACCTTTATGAAGAAAAATTAGCCTTCTTACTATTGACATGAATTTCTTTATTCTTATTTGACTTGTGATTCGTTGTTCATTTCAGATACTACTCTGAAGAATCACTACTTCATATCTCATTTGGGTTTTCCATAAGTGATTCTTCCTGCCTGCATGCAGAAACTTACACCCTCTCTTAATTTTCACTATTTCTCCAAGGCACTATGAAAACTAGTAGTAACCTACAACATACTGCACATTGTCTTATAGATTCATGCCAAATAATAAGCACAGTCTCTAATCTGATATGAATAGAACCTGCTGTATGAATTTTGTAACAGAATGGCAGAAATTATATTTGACAACAATCAATCTCAATGTATACTTAGAAAGGCCGGGGGAGTAAAATTCAATAAAACTGTGCTTGGCGTGGGACTCTTACTGCCTTAGGACCATAGTTCAGGTTGGAAGGGATCTCCGGACATCATTAGTCCAATCTCCTATTCTAAGCAGGACCAGCTATGAGAGCTGTGGATACAAGAACGCTGGGGTAGACAGTGTTCAAAACCTTGCTGAAGTTGAGCATGACATCCACTGCTCTCTCCTCACCTACAAATCTCACCTGTTTTATCATGGACATCAGTTTGAAGGCAGTGTACCCATTGGAAGGATAATGATGCACTAAGTCAAAAAGGAATGTTTTACAGTAGTGTGTGTATGTGAAAAGTTTGATTAGTGTGTTCAAGCCAAAAAGATTTCTTTTACTACAGCAGTCTCTGAGCTCTGATAAGTACATAAGTATATGTTCTATACTGCGTAGAAGTACAGGGGAAAAAAGTAAGAAACAAAGTGAGATGTAGTAGCTGAATGAGTATGTGCAATGTTCAACCTGAAGAAAACACAAAGCAGGGAAGAACCATACAAAGCATAAGCCAAGCTGTGTGTCACTTTCAAAGCAAGAGCTGGAAAACATCTAAGAGCAATGTAGAGTAAGATAAAGATTTTTCAAGTGTTCACATCCATCATTCTGTCAGGATGGCAAGATACCAGGAGAGGAGATCCATCTGCTTCCCAATAATATTGGAGTCACTGAAACAAACTAAATATCAAAGAAGAATGTGTATTAAAGCAGTCAAGTCATATTTGCTTTAAAAAACAGGAATAAAACTGAAAACACCCAACCAAAACAAAAAATTCCTCCTCAAGAATATAGTAGTAGGACCATGTGAAAATGGAAGCTTGTCTTGGAAGGTCACGGATTCAGTGAGCTAGACGAACATAACGGATTATATTAGAGGACAGATAAGCAGGCATGATAGGAACAGGAAACATCAGACCAACTGTCAGACAGTGGCAAGTACAATTACTGACATATTTTGGAGAAAGCAAAAAATAATTTTTCCCCATAATCTACTCAGCCTGCTTTAGTAGTCATACATTCATGCACTAGGTTGATATTATCACAGTGATCATCAAAGGCAGATTTCAGTAATGTTAGTATTGGTGTGTTATCACTGACTGTATTCTACACAGTGGACTTGCAATGCATTTTTGTAGTTGCTGCAGTAATGGAATTTCAGTCACGTCACATCATTTAGCTAACTTGCTGAGGTTATAAACTATTAGAGGGAGTGTGTGTGTGTAGACAGAGTGTGTCAGCTTGTGCATAATATTTGTCATGGTTAGCCTTTTCCCCATGGATCAAACAACATAACTTATGCTGCTTTCTTCAAGGACTCAGCTGCTTACCATTAATGATGGGTCAACATGTATATGTGGACAGTTACTTCACATAAGCTTGTGTACTGTAATACCCCTGCACATCTGGTTTCTTTTAGCCTAGCTAATTTCCATGTCACAGACCTGTATAAATGTCCTGGGTTCGGCCAGGACAGGGTTAATTTTCACCGGACTCCAGGAAGGGGCACAGCCGGGCGGGCTGACCCCACCTGGCCAAACAGAGCAGGGTATTCCGTACCATGTGCTGTCATGCTGGGTTCCGGTGGGGAGGAGCGGGGCGGCGGGAACTCACTCGCGGCTCGGGAGCGTGCAGCAGCTCTCTCTGCGGGCTGTTTTGTGTTGTGTATTCCTCTTATGTGTATCGTTGTTGTTCCTGTTCCCTTTCTTTGTTGTTCTGTTAAACTGCCCTTATCCCGACCCACCGGTTTCTGCCTGTTTCTTTCCATTCTCCTCCGCACCTCGGCGGGGGGAGGGGTGGCCGCATGGTGCTTTTGTTGACTCCGCAGCCAAACCAGAACAATAAAGAAAAGTGAAACTTCACTAATCTATTAAATATCATACTAACTTAGCATAGAGAAATATTCTCACAAAATTCAGTAATATCTCTTCAGTTCAATGCTTGAACTTAAAAAAAACACCCTAAAAAATGCCTCCAAAACCCCAACAAAAACCAAAACCAATCAACCAAAAAAACTCCCAAACTAAACTCCCAGATATTCACGACTGTATGTCAGCATTACTTTTAAGTGGCAAAAATAATAAGAAAAAAGTGGATATAGATTCGCCTAACAATAAACCCTATTTTTGCAAGGAATTGCTCACAAGTCACGTCTCACATCTTGCCAGGACCAAACAATTTTCACCAGTTAAACAGTAACAAGGCATAGATACAGATTGTTAATTACAAAATGTACCAGTGGAGGGGCATATATTCCATGAAATTCACAATAAATGTACCAAATTTGAGTACACGCAAAACAGATAAGCATGGAAGATGGTGAAATAGTTATTTGCTGAGTGAGACCTGAGCAGTAGGATGGGGAAGATGAATGACCAACAGACAGTACGGCAAACTGTTGCATAAAACCAAGAAACACAGAAAACAACTTCAGAGCAGTCGTCGTTACCTTGAGAAGGACTTGCATCTGCACTATCATCAAACCACATAACAGCATGGTCAAAAATTTCACATAATGCTAAGATGTGAAGAGACAATCCTTTTAAGCTTAGAGAAAAGTAGCTTAGTTGTTAAGCAATTTTAGTTAGATAATAATCAATTAAAATCGAGCGACTGTCATGGCTATGCATCTTTTATGGGGAAGTTATTAAAGAATGTTAAATATGTAGGGAAGTTACAATGCTTGTTTTTAGTGTTTCTCAAGTGATTGTCTCAAAAGTGAGACAAAATGGATACCTTAGTAAAAGCTTTCTCAAAGAATGCCTCATTAAATGTTCAGTTGTGACTGAACATTAGAAACACCAACTTTCACTAAATGCTTGGTTGAAAAGAGCGTGTGGAAGAGGGGAGAAGCCATCTTATATACTTAGGGGTAGGAAAAAAGGGAGCGAGAGCAACAAACCTCTGCTGCTTAGGCTTGCTGTGCTTTTTCTTCAAGGTGGGTACTCCGGAGAAATGAATTGGTGTTTGTCTCTACCTGGGCTTTCTTCTAATTTTTAGGAGGGGCAGGAGAACCACAGGAGATCTAGGAACAAGCCATAGACATGCAGGATGGAGACAGAGTTGTGCAGGCAAATTCACTGTGGAGATTTAGGATCTGAATTAGTTGATTAAAAGCTCAGGAATAATATCAGCTAGGCAAAGTCCATTCACTGATATGATTATACAGGATAGGAAGTTCACTCATACTCTTTTTTAAATCCTTTTTTGTAAATCGCTTCCACTAGGACTAGCCAATAAAAGTTTCTGGACATTTGGCCAAAATGTACTAATTTTCTAAGTCTTGGAGTAATAGCAGTGCTGCAACTGCCACACATTCATTGAAGATTAAAAAAAAACCCCAACCAAACAAAAATCCTAGAGAAATCAGGCAAGAATTATAATGGAGTCCTTTAAAAAAATCTCATTGCTATTTGATATCTCACAATGAACAATTCTTATTCCTAGAGATAGGTGAGTACTGCAGAGGCCCATCCTTGACTGGAACAAATAGCCGTAGGCCCAACCAAAGGCACAAAGGTGGCCAGCTGAGTATAAGCATCATTCTGCAGCAGCCAACTTTGCTAGACCCTGTTTTTTTACAATTATGCAAACAACTTGAAAATATGTTAAAAAAAATATTAATTGTACTCAGATAATGACTGACCTCAGAAAGACTAAAAATGCTTAAACCAAGCAATTTGTATATCTCCCATTGACTTCCTTTATAGATGCTCATAGCACTTTGGGTTGTTTTCCATCTTGTGGGTTGTAATGTTGAAAGAAATTATGAATGGATTTGGATTGCTGTTAAGATGAGAGTCCTAAGGTAGGTTTTGCAGAAGCAAGCATGATTTTGAATTTACTGTTCTGCCAGTTCATTAGAGATTAGCCTATATGGAGCCAAAATTAAGTTAACATGAATCAGTACTGAAAATCTTTTACCATAAACATTTTCTTCCTTTGTTTTTTTTTCTCTTTTTTTTACCTTGTAAATTAATCATAAATTTATCTCATGTTAATAGTAGATAAACTATTGACACTGTTTATTATTTGCATTTTTGTAACTGCATAGGGTATTACAGAGCATATGCTACTAAGCTGCTTGTAGCTCTGTAATTAGAGTGCTGAAGCATAATAAACTGAACTTGCACACATCTGCATTGTCTTTTAGTACAAGTTTGTATAGAAAGAAATATTACTGAGATAGATTTTAAGGCAAATTATACTAGCTTAATTGTGACACAATGCAACCTTCCCTATGTTAGAACAGTAAAGATACTGTTCTAAGATGAAAGCAGTTCTCATTGCTGTCAATGCAGTATTCAAGGTGTAAGAGTAAACCAAATGCTATAGTAATGATCAGTATTTACAGATAGCAGCTGTGAAGATTATACTAGTGATCACTGTATGTCCTGATTAAACAGAAATGTTCTGTATGAATGACTGATTAGGTAAGTCTCTGATTTTCATCTCAGTTTTGTTCCTCTTGGTTAAAATATGAGTTAGTTTAAACTAAGTCATGTAGCTGTTATGAAAAGAACATACGTATTCTGTCTGTTCACACTTAGTTGGATTGCCTAATGGTCTGTCCGGAAGAACTGCAAGGGATGCTATCCCTTAGGATAAGAAGCAGAGTCCCTTAGAGGCTTACGTTTTTTGTAGATCCAGAATTGCTTCTCCCTTGTCTAGGCTGATCAGCTGAGTGCGTGCTTTAGGTTTGAGCCTCCTTGGGATTTTGCTATTTGTGCTTTTCTGCATACATACCCAAAAGAGCCGTTGTCAACAGAATCAGACTGCTTAGGAAGCTTAAAGCTATAGCTAATCTTACTCAGACGATTTCATTTGCACAAGATCCTTATGGTATGGAAAACATCTTAATCTGTCAACTTGCTGAGACAGGATTTAAATAAGAATCTTCCAACATCCTTTCAGCTGAAACTTTGAATACATGTGCAAACACATACACAAGAACATATTGCAGGGAAAAAAGGAGTGGAATGCTCTAGGACAATAATTAAGACCGTAACCTGGAAGAGAACTGTGATATCCAGATTCTTGTTCCATCTGTTGTTTTTGTCCATTTGATTAACTTGTACATGGCAATTCAGGAACTTACACTACATGAATGACTGCTGGAAAGTTGGGCAGAGAGGAACCTGATGAGGTTCAACATAGGCAAATGCAGGGTCCTGCACCTGGCGGGGAACAACCCCATGCATCAGTACAGGCTTGGGGCGGACCTGCTGGAGAGCAGCTGTGCGGAGAGGGACCTGGGTGTCCTAGTGGATGACAGGTTAACCATGAGCCAGCAGTGTGCTCTGGCTGCCAAGAAGGCCAATGGCATTCTGGGATGCATCAAGAAGAGTGTGGCCAGCAGGTTGAGGGATGTTCTCCTTCCCCTCTACACTGCCCTAGTGAGGCCTCATCTGGAGTACTGTGTCCAGTTCTGGGCTCCCCAATTCAAGAAAGATGAAGAGCTACTGGAGAGAGTCCAGCGGAGGGCTACGAGGATGGTGAGGGGACTGGAGCATCTCTCTTACGAGGAGAGGCTGAGGGAGCTGGGCTTGTTCAGCCTGAAGAAGAGAAGGCTGAGAGGGGACCTTATAAATGCTTACAAATATCTGAAGGGTGGGTGTCAGGAGGATGGGGCCAAGCTCTTTTCAGTGGTGCCCAGTGACAGGACAAGGGGCAATGGGCACAAACTGAAGCACAGGAAGTTCCATCTGAATATGAGGAAGAATTTCTTCACTCTGAGGGTGACGGAGCACTGGAACAGGCTGCCCAGGGAGGTTGTGGAGTCTCCTTCTCTGGAGATATTGAAGACCCGCCTAGACAAGGTCCTGTGCAGCCTGCTGTAGGTGACCCTGCTTCGGCAGGAGGGCTGGACTAGATGACCCACAGAGGTCCCTTCCAACCCCTACCATTCTGTGATTCTGTGATCAATAGATACAGAATTTTAATGCCAAAACAGAACTTATGCAAGTGGAACACCTCAATCTTTCATTCAGACTTTACAACATGTAATAATTGATTTCGTAGCAATATGGTGATATTCTCACTTGAATGATCTACAACACTAATACTTTTTGAAAGTGTATTTAGTTAAAGCAATAAAGATATCTGAATGTGCTTGGAAATGTTCTGTAAGTTCTTTGAAAAACAAGTCAGTATTATATGCTGGTTTAAAAAAAATCAGTTATCAGGTAGAGGGGAAACTTCTTTAATACTAGTAAGTAGTGCTACAATCAGGATGTGTTCTTCACAAAATTATTATCAGAAAGTAGTAAAGGTCTACGACAAAGACAAGTGTGCTTTTATGACACCTAATATGTTACTATCTAAATGCACTATCAAATAGATATTTGCATGGTCATGATTTAATATCCTTCAGCCTTAACCAGTCACTAAGAGCCTCTTATTCTGCCAGTGGGGAAAAATATGACTGCTTAATTCTCATAATCATAAATTTGAACTTGTTATGCGTCTGCTTCCCCATGACTATACTCCAAATCATCAACCTCCACTTTCATTACATCTCCTTAAGTATTTTTTTTCCCAAAACTGCAAAAAAAAAGAAAACCTCTATAAGAAAAATCTTATGTAGAAGCCATATTTTTGCCTTTTCTCATGAAAGAACATTTCATTAGCATCAATAGAAACTTTGGCTGTCAGAATTTTTAGTCACAAATACCAGAGTCTAAGTAGTGTTGTTCGTCTAACTGACACTGTGATCCCATCTTCTTTTATTTAATCTGGGTTGTTTTAGGATATATTTATTTCTCAAAAAAAAAAGATTTTATTATGTTATATATAATTTACAAGAGGGAATGAATTTTAATTTTGTGGTAGCTACATATTTTGGAATTTCAAAGCCTCGCAGCATTTTGCTCTTCACAGTGGTTAGGGGGATTTTTTTTTTTCAATATGAAAAAAAACGTAAGGACATTTGCTGTTTAGTCCCTGATTCAATGCAGGACTTAAGCACATGCACATCTTAACACTAATTCATTGTGACATTTGAGTATGTGTTTAAACTTTCCCGATCTAGCAAAGCAGTTAAATACTTGATTAGTTTTTTAACCATTTTCTGCAGTTTCATTAATATGACTGGACAAATGCACATGTTGAATTCTAGGCATTTGGTGTAGGTTAGTTAACTATGCAAGTGAGATTTGTGGGTATACATAACTAAAAATCCTGTTTATTGGTTTGCTGAACTAATATGAGTATAAGCACATGCTTAAATGATTTTGTGAATCTTAATCATCACTTTGAAGGTGCTAATGGAATTCTGTGATATATTGCATTATTTCTGTGCCAGTGAGGGGAACAACATTTCATAAATAAAGAATATTATTGCTCTGTAATCCAAATAATTTTTTTCTGCAAAAAGGGTTAAGAGAATGAATAATTCATCTATGTGTAAATGTAAGTATAATTTAAAAAAATTCACATTGGTATTGTGTATATCATAGCCTTAGTCTTGTAGCCAAATCTGTGAAAGTGATTGCTCTATCTGTGGATAGAATTCTGGTCTCTTTCAGAAGAAGCATGTTCAGAACAGCTTCAATCTCAAATATGAAATACTGTCTTATTTAGGAGTTATTAGTAGTTCAATCTACAGTTATCTTGTTTAACCTCCAGATATTGCTAATCTTTTGCAAATTAACTGTTCTTACAGACTTTTGCTCTTTGCACATTTGAGGCATCTTTATTCTTTTCAGCTTTTGTTGCTACTGAAAGTCTTCTGCAGAAATTTTGGACATTATATATGGGAAAATAGGGGTGATGCAGGGTTTTTTTTGTTGCAGGTAGTTATTTTTTTCATATGGCAGAAAGCCACAAACACATACCACATGCCATAGAAAGCTGTACCTGTAGAATAATTCATAGATAAGGAGCAAAAGGAGCCTCTCTGAAGGTTTCCTCTCAATGCTGTGCCAATAATATTTCCCTGGACATGGAGAATGGGAATTTCCATAGTTAGAAAAACTGAGCCTTAGAATTGGTAATATCTGTGTTGCAACATTACTGTTGGTGCTTCCTGCTAGTTAGTTTCCTTCTACCATGGGGCTTTAGGCTGCCTTGTAAATCCCTCCTGCTGTCACAACCTTCTACACTGCCTAAGGTGTATCAGGGTGCCCTAGCAAGAGAGCTGCACTGTACTGCATGCAGCGTGTAAGCTACATTCATGCACAGAACAGAAGATTCATAGCTTACTCTACTACTTAATGAATCTTGCTACAAAAAGTGATAGTTTCCTGAGGTACCATTTCTTGTGGTTTATAGAAGTACAAAGAAATTCAGAGAAGTTAGATTATTCCTACTGTTTGTTTGCTTATTTATTTTAAATGTAATGCTAAAATATGAATGTATGCCAGTCTGTGCTGGAACTTCTTGAAAATATATATATATATTACGTAGATAGATTGAGAATTGTGTGTGTAATTTCCCTTATAGCACAGCGAGAATACTGAGGACTGTGCTGAATTCACTGTAGATTTTTGTCAGGTTCAGTGAAAATAGAGTTCTGTGGGCTATATTTACATTAGCAAGTAATTTGGCTCAGTAGGAGTGTAGCAATTGATGCTGTGTCCCTTCTGTCTACAAAGGATGTAGCTTGGAGTCTTAATTCAAACTGGATGTAGTCTGTTCCCCTGCAATGAACTCTCCTGGCACATGCTCGTCCTAAAGTGACTTAAAAGAATGGTCACTGGTTTGGCCTGTGTGTCCTCATATTATGGGAGGAGCACATTGGCCACGCTAAATGTGTTTCCTTCCAAAGGTATCTGGTTGAGATGCACCAGTGTTCACTTCAAACATAATCACAGGAAGTGGGGATGATTGAGATTCGCTTTAAAATTTCTTTTGCTGCTCCAACAGTTTTGCGATAAACCTGAAAAAATCATATAGGAGTATATGGTGTCTAACTTTCACCTCCCTTCTTCCCCTCCTATTTTCCCACATAGATTTTCTTCTTTTGGCATTTTAGGTATTTGAGACTCTGTTTCATCTAACTTTTCATGATGAGGTTAGAACAATGCTGAATACCTTGAACAAAGAAAGACTCCCTTGTTTTAGATTTATGAGTAGCTCATGCACTTGCTACCCCTTATTACCCATTCCTGTCATGTAAAATTATTCTTCTGGTGTGAAACCAAAGGCTAGAAAGTGACTTATTTCCTATAGTCAGTAAAAACTTTAAGAAGGTTCATTTGGAGAGTCTTTGGCAGTTACCTACATCCTCTTTAATTTATAAGGGATTTGGAAAATAGAACAATTTATAGAACTGAGAAGATACATGTTAAAAGTCATGATTGAGAAAGCCAGTTATATTAAATAAAATGCAATGAGGCATTAAAACCTTACTAAGCAGATGCTATAAAGTGTATTTTGTGGGCAGAAGCACAGTAAAATGAAACCTGCAGTCCCCTAGTATTTTGTCTTAGCTTACCTTAGGCAGTAGAGGTTTTTAGTCTTGTATGTTCAGGGATTTTTCTGGTGGGTTTTGTTTGTTTTGTTGTTGGGGAGGGGGTGTTGCATTTCTTTCCATAAAGGAAGGTTCTACAAAGCAGCGTAGCCAACAGCTACTGTCGCAAGTGACAGTTATAAATGGGAGTATGTGCCTAAAGACATAATTAATCTGCAGTGAGCTCGGAACAGCTCCTTAGCTAAATGCAACTAAATCAGCTACATAGTGTGTAATTAACTTACAACTATATTAGTCCTTCTACAATATTATTCATTATATATGTAAGTTATTATTTTCTCCATATGAAATTTGTAATATACTAAATAATGATTAAGAGTTTATTATAGTATTTCATTCATATTATCATAATATAATTGTGATGTACGTTCATCTCGTTAATGCTATTATTCTTAGTTGTTGTTAAAAGAAATGTCAAGGATATCAGGAAAATATGATTTTTTTGCACACAGACTGAGAAGCATCTGTATTCAAATGAAATTGAAATTTTAGTCCTCATATTGATTTTGTAATTCTGCTTGTTAGTGATCACAGGAATGTAATGAGGGAAGGTAGAAGCCAACAATACTTTATATTAAAGCCAACAGTAAGGTGAATAAGGTTGATCATAAGACTCATGCTGGTCTTGAAGTAGGAAGAAGCCTAGAGTACTCAGAAGATAACTTGAAGAAAAAAGACAAAGATTTTGAAGACATATGAGGCTAGCAATGGAGGTAAACCACATCTGGAAATGGAGTTTATGAAATGTGCAAGCTGTACAGAGCATAGGGTGGACTGTGGGTACACTGATACCTTAACCTGGCTAAGCTACAAAACGTGTCTCTTTGTACACACGTAAAACTGTGAAAACCAGCTCAGATTTAAATTGTAATCATTCTGTTTTCATGTGAGAGTTAATCCTGATATGTGTAAACAAGTTTATGTAAATGAGTTACTTTACCAACTTCTCCATGACAACATCATTTGCCTTTTTCCAATGCCATTAAAGATCCTGTCTCAGAACTTTACTTTCACAGGTCTACCAGAGCCTTACTGAGTCTTTTAAGACTGCCCATCTGTAGCTGAGAGTGACCAAAGAAAGCATGATCATGCTGACCCTCTGAGGACATGAAGTACAGTTATTTCTGAGAACACAGTTTAAAAAACAATCTATTACAGGTAACAAAGAGGGAGATCCATTTTATATGCATTTTATATTCAAATAAATTTATAGATATTTAATTATTTACAATTAAGAACCAAATTCTTAATTAATTGCTTAGAATTGCTTATTGGTTAGAAAATGAACAGTGTGATAGCCATTGGAAATCTTTTTCCTCTGCCTTCTAATTCCAGTTGGCTTCGTTTAGAAGAACAGTCCACCTGTTGATTACATTCAAAATTGCTGTTAAAACTAGAAAACTCATCTGAGGTATTAATCCTTTGGGTGCATGATGAATACGGTATGATGCTATTTTAGTAAGTGTTATGTAGTCATACCTGTTGTGTTCTCGATGCTATGGGGGAGAATAATAAATCGAAAAAAAGAGGTATTCTGGCCACAGACACAGGGATAAAGAGGAGAAAATAAGCAAACATAGAATTCTGAGATTTAAATTGGGCACCTCTGCAGAATTCATAGCGAAATCTGCTGTGTGAATTGAATGTGAAATACGTGCAGGGAATTTTTGTTTTGGCATTCACCATACAATCATACGTACAGTAAATGTCTGTGCTCAGCCTTGAGCCCAGATAGCAGAGAGATTATCCTTTAAAAAATCCAGCAAACACTATTTAGGAAGATGTTTTTAGTTCTGAGAGACTTGCATATATCTGGGAAGAGTTCATGTCACAAGATGTAAAAAAATAACAATGGTATATCAGTCATTTAAATTGTGTGCATTATTGATTTTATTATATAGGGGAGAAATATTGTAGGGAAAATATCTAAAAAACTCAGATACCTAGATTTGTCTGCCATTTAGCATTATTTACATATCTAGAAAGTTGATAGATTAATTGAGATTCCAGTGGTACAAAAATATTCTTGACATCTCCAGATCTGCATGTTTTCTGCTTTTTTATGGCAGAGCCCCAAAAGGAACATGATTTAACTAAACTGAAAGTGGGTGGATTTAGCCAAGAAACACTTAGTCTTATGTTACCATCCGAACCAGGTGGAGCTAGAGGCAAATTACTGAACAGAAGTTATTCCGTGTCCTTACTGGAACAATTTGTACTACAGAGCCTCTACAGACACATAGCCAAGGAACTCTCTATTCACTATGAGTGATTTTACAATTTCTTCATTTAAACTGGAGTTCTGAGGGTAAAACGTAGCATATTCTTTGTTTCTGTGACAATCCCAAGAGTACTTTGGCTTGTAACATGGCAAAGAATGGGTCAAAATTGTTGCCCTTATGCTGTCATTTTATATAACTGCTGGTGGCGTCACCGAGGCCGAATGGGCTGACATAGCACACCAGAGTAAAAGTCATAGGACCACACGTTTTAGTCAGTGCTTTCCATTGCATCCTGCTGGTCAGTCTCACAGTAGAGGATGCTCCTGTCAAGAGCCATGCAAGCTCGTGAACATGAATTACACAATGCACTACGGTAGAATATGGACCTACTTGCACCTTAGTTTAGCACGACCAAGCCACATACAAACTCTTCAATAACTGTGTACTGTAGACAGGTCACCCATTCCACAGCAGGCAGTGATGCCATCCTGGTGATGAGGTTCCTGCCTAGAGGGGTGTCCTTAGCATTACATGGAGTGGAAAGACTGTTCGTGAAGCCATTCTGGTCCCTACAGTGATGAAGGAAGAGATCCTCAGCTGCTGGATTGTCCAGGGCTTTCAAATGCACTCTCCTTACTTTTTTGCTCTGGCTTTTCATTTTTTCATTTTCCCTATACTCTGTAACTCATGTTGTTATGCTTTCTAACTCATGATACCAGTAACTAAGCATCAGAACTGGTACCAGTCACTTCAGAGCTGATGATGGTATTAGCCATTTACGGTTGCTGTCTGGAGCTGTTACCCTAAAAATTCTTTGCCTCATTTGTCCCACATTTAATAAGTAATTAATCCATATATATTGCATGTTTACTGCATTATTTCTTTCTTAGCTGTATCCTTGGCACTCAAACAAATCAAGTAATCCAGAATGCTAAAGGAAATAAATAGCAGAAGTCCTGGTGTTTTCTGGAGAAGCAGATGCAAATTGGGATTTATGGACTTTTAAATGAGTACTTAGGAATAGCAAGATACAACAGATTATATAGATCCAGCCTTGCCAATCTTGGCTGAAGGGAAAAAGAAATTCACTAAGACACACAGCCTGGGAAGTCAATTCTGACCCTTACACGGCTTGTCTAGATTGCTGTAGCATTTTGATCCCCTTAGAGAGCAGCAAGAAAAAGGTCTACTGCTTTCAATCTGTAAAATCCAGTAGTTTGTGACTAAGAGAACTCACTTTTCAATCTTAGGCAAACTCCATGTCAAGGGGATGATGTCAGATATTCATTGATGCGTTTCCCTGTTTGAAAAGGCTGTCTGTCACCTGACACATCCAACTGATACGTCTCCTACCTGAAATAGCCAACCACATTCACTTCTGCTAGGTTCGCAGGAAAGGAAGCATCCCTACTTCCCAAACAGCAGTGGTCGAAGAATCTTCAGGGGGGCAAATATACGCAGCCATAAGCATTGATGCCTGGGTGAAAACTGGGTGATACTACATGTAATTTGTCTTTGGACTCTGGGTTTCTACTTGCCTCTCTTGATTTCAAAGAGAATTTCACTGTGGTGATCCTTCTTTTGTTCTGTCAGTTTACACTGAGTATGTTATGAGACTGAGAGGAGGAAAGGTCCTGCTAATGTCGAGAAAAAATGCTGTGTTAAACTGAAAAGAAACATGTTGGTAGGAGGGTTCTTTGATTGTTCTTCAATTCAGGAAGAGAAGTATCGGTTCAAATACTGACTATTTTCTGCTTGCATTACAACGTATCTCTGAAGAAAGTTCAGCATTTTTTGAGGGGAAACTAAAAAATGGGGTCTAGTGAGAAAAAAGTAATTTTCTGTGACCGTTTTTGAAGTTATTAGATTAAGAAGCATAGTCTTAGTTAAATGACATTTCCCTTCTGAAGAATGTTATTGACATTTTGATATGAGACAGAGAGACCTTTAATGAGATCTCAATCAAAGGTAATATTTATATAATGATACATGAATTCATAAATGCTAGTCAAATAAAAATGCTGTAGTCCATTTTGGCCTTCACCTTATGGAAATTTGTACAGGTCATAAGATGAAAAAGCTCAGTGAATGACGACTAATACTTTCTCACTTGACTGTCTAATTATGTCTGGCTAATTGTGTGAGTTAATGTTTGAAGCTGAATCTTGCAATGTAACTTAATCCATCACCCAGAAAAAATGCATGGAAAAAGATACTGAAATTTTCTCCTTTGTTAGACATATGATCTGCTTAATGTTTGAGTTTATGGTGATTTCACTTCTCATGGAAAAAAAAAAAGAAAAAGAGGTGTTAGTTTAAAAAGCAAAAAGCAGAATTTATGTAAGCTGTATGTTAGCTACCAAAGAAATGTGTAGACAAGTGGACAGGTCCTTAAAAAATCCTGTTTTGGACCTTTTTTTTTACTAATGTTTTTTGTTAGGAAATGCTCTATTTTACTAGTTCAAGTTGCAGTCTCTTACCATCTTGTTATGGCTTCAGAGGGCAAAAACATCTTAAGAAATCAGCACAGTGCATGAATTTCTTCACTACTTGAAGAGAAAAGAAAGAGGAACATATGAACTGCTATTTCATGTGTTCTTTAACACAGAATATAGTTTGACTCGTAGAATCTCTCTGTTACTTAAGCTTTAGGGATAGAGCATAGAAACCAAATTAACATCCTGGGTGATCTGACCCTGTCACAATTCAACGCCTGAGTCCAGTTACGAGCGTTGTGACACCTGTGGGAGAGGGGGAAAATGAGGGGGTCACTTGTCTGTTAGCTTCTAGACACTACAGACAATAGCACTTAATAGTACTTTTCAGCAAATTCCCAAACTCAGAGCACTTGGAAAAGACGCAGATTTCATTATCTCTGTTTTATTCATAGCTAAAGTGACTTTTTGGGGCCATTCAGGAAGCCATGGGTAGAACTGGGAACAGAATCAGATCTGCTGAGTTTTAGACAAATTTTACCTAGAAGGGAACGCTGCCTTCAGAGTAATTTCATCTTGAGCTTTTAAGTCCACTCCCCATGCATGGAATAATATTATTTTTCTGCCATAACTTTCTTTGCATGCTTTGAATTTATACTATTAAGTACAGATGAAATAGTGATGTTATTCTTGTACTTTTGATCATCTGCAAGTAATCTGTGCTGTGGATTTTCCATTACATGAGTAAAGATATATATCATGCTGTCTGAGCATCAGCCCAGAATCAGAGCAGTCGTCTTCATGTAATACTGTTCTGTGTGCACATACCAGATCAGGTCAGAGATAGCTTGGGGATGACCAGTCACAGCATCAATGACTTTTTTTCTTCATTACATCTTTCTTCTCTGTGTTTATAGCTTAGCTGACACAGAGTTTAATCTGCTTCTTTCTTTAGTTAAGTTGTCCCAAGTCCAGATATTTGAAAAAAGTGCCATGTAGTTATAAATTTTGACCTAAAAATTTATTTACTTTTTTATATAATATATAACCATATAATCCTTCTACTCTCACAATGTCTTCAAAATCTAAAGAAAATAAATTCCTTAAAATATTTTTTCAAAAGCAAGAAGGAGTATTTTGGGTTTTTCAATTTCTGGGCTAGACAACTTTTGGAGATAAAATAGGTAGTAAATGGGGTTTGGTTGTATTTTTGAAACCCTATTTTCAGACTTGTTCGTACTCAACCTAGCTTTATCTGTTTGACTAAGAGAGGCTGCCAATGTCTCAAGAGGAAATTTTCCTTTTCAGGACTTCTGAAGAGCCCTGGGGCACTTCAGTCTAGTCAGATCTATCCAATTTTAACATTTAATTCTGAAAATTTCATGCTACCACTGCCAATGCTTTGGTTTTTTGCTTTTATTTTTTTCCCCCAGAATATCAGGGGAGAAAAAAATGCCATGCCAGAAAATGAAACGAACAGCAAATAATCAGAAGGATCAATATTTCTGAACTATCAGATGAGATTTTAAAATGAAGCTTACAATGCAAAGCAGCATTTGTGTGCACAATATTAGATACCAGTTTTGCTGATATGGCACCAACGTGTGTGTGTACAAACAAAACATAAAAAAAATCATGGGGCTAATGAATTTGGGTTCTGGTAAATTTTGTTGCCACAGTGTACCTGCATTTCATAAGCAATTGTCAATTTCAATAAATACCTCACCTCTTTTCGTTTTGTAACCCCAGAAGTGAGTATACTTCATGTCACTTGATTCACAACTACATTCATGTTAGTAGTTATCCCTTAAAAATGACTCTCATGAATAATGAAAATAAATCCCCTTTCTGCTCCCATAGCAAGAGGTTTTAAGTGCTACCACCTGGCATCTTAGCGAAAGATCATAATAAGCATGTTTTCTTACAATAGTTCATTGAGATGGTACATGGCAAGAATGAACAAATTTCCACTCTTAGAGCCAAATTAGAAGCTCAGTCTCTACTCAGGCAAAAATTAATAGCAGCTTTGCCAGCCCAAGACATGGATGGTTGTTCTTAGAAGCATGATTTATAAAATCTTTATTTTGTCTTTACTGCTTCAGTTCTTGTTTGTTCTGTAGGAAGTTTAAAGCCAAACCGCTCTTCTTTCCCCATGGTGTTCTGCCTGCTTTTCTATTTTATCCATGAATCTATTCTATCTTCATTTGTATTCAGCCCTTCACTCTTTTCCGCTCTTCATGGTTCGTTCATTTATCCTATAATAGCCATTTATTATTACCTCATCTTCACCACTCTCTCTTTTTAACTCTGTCACTTATCTGTCACTTTTGTGTGATAGGAATTGTTCCTGCTTAACAAAATCAGGTTCTAATTCCATTTAGCTAAGTAGGTTCAACTGCTTTGTGTGGACATTGAAGCAGTTTAAAAGTGGCTAAAACAGTTTTAGCTTAACCCAATTAAACTAAATCAATTTTGACCACTCTTTAACCACTTTAAAAGCAACCACACAAATGAGTGCATCAATTTGGTGTAAATTAATTTAGATAAATCAGCACATTTCACATCTGTAAATGCTCAGTATCCCTTTTCCCAGTCATTCTCGTCAGAACACAGAGTCCCACACATTTTCTTTTTGTTCCAGTACTCTAATCTCTGGACCAGGCTGATTCTGGAACATCTCTGACTATTGGTGCAGATGAACAGACTGCAAAATAGAAAATTTCAGAATACAAAAAAATGGTTTCAGAAGAACTCTATCTCATTGCACAACACTGTGATTAACTCCATACTACAGCACAGAATGTATTCTTGGAGATTAAGTTGACTGTCATTGATTAGTGTACACTTCAGCGTGTCAGAAATGTTAGCAGGGCTTCTCAGATACCAAATACTGGAAATTGCAAGGGCAAATCTCAAAAAATAAATTTATTAACAAGTATGTTATCTGGATCAGCCTCAGTCTTTCCTCTGTTCTTACTTTTTGGGTGGTAATGGGTATTCTTATCAGCCAATATTAATGGTTTTCTGTTTTAACACTGTCAGATATCTAGAAATGAAGCATGGGAATTACAGTTAGAAGGCTGCATACCCCAAAGCAGCAACTCTAAAGCACTAATTGGCCATGTTCAGTAATCACTTGAATATAAGTTGTTGCTAGAAAGGCAAATATGATCCTTGAATTTCTTCTGAGGGTAACACTGAGTAAATATAGCATGCTTTAGAAGCAGACTTTCTAAATTTGTCCAGCTGTGGCATCCATATTTCAAAAAGGATGTTGAAAGATTCAGGGAAGTTCAGAAAAGAGTGACAGGAGTGGTTCAGAAGGTTTAAGAGCGTTATTGTAAAAGGCAGTGAAGAGACAACTTGATCAGTCTAAATGTACCTTAATGGGAAGAAGATATGCAATAGTCAGCAGTCTGTTAAGATAGCAAAGATCCTCAAGATATAAGCTAAAACTAGACAAATCAAGGTTAGACATTGAAATTTAAAAATTAAGCAAATTAATAAAGAAGAAAATCTGCTTACTTTCATTACTTCAGCTTTCAATTCAAGACAGTACAGTTTCTGGAAAAAATAGCTCAGGAAGATATGTTATTTATTTATTTAGGAATGGCAGTGTTGAATGTTATTTCTATGCTATTTAGGCTGGAGATCATAGTGAACTCTGAGTAACCAGGGAATCCTTAGTGGAACTTTTCCTGCATAGTTCACTTACACCGGGAATTCCCATTCCAAAGGACAGAAGGAAGGGAAGCAGCAGCACCGAGGTGGGCTGTTGCTGGGGTAGCTGGGGCTGGTCCTGCCCGTTCTAGCTTGCTGGAGCTCCTCTGCCTTCTCTGTGCCTCTGACTGCCTATGGTCGTTTGCCGCTCCAGCACACATACTACTACACTGCTGCACATATGTAGTAAAAGAAATTTCAAATGGTGGAGTAGATATACAACTCAGAGGAGGCATAATCTTTTGAAAGCAACAGAGTTGAAAAATGTTGCACTAAGTATAATATGAAGATTTAAGTGTATCATAGTTTAAAATAAGATATAATATTATGATGATAGGGTCACAATGACTACGGTACTTATTAAGCAGCCTTTTTTTGATACAGAAGACTATGTGTTTCTATTTTGTCTACCAGGTACCATATAAAGGAAAGCATGGAAAACTAGTAGGCAAACTTCCCATTTCTTGCAAAGCAAAAATATATAAGGGTTTGATGTTTAAAAAGCTGGCCTACTTGATTTGAACCCTGTTACATATTTCTTCTTGGGATGGTTCATAATGTTCCCAAAGTATTGTCGAAGCAAATACTTCAATTGAAAAACATTCCATTCTTTAAGTGTCCTCCTTGATTACATCATCTCAGCCACTCTCTTCAGGCTTTACTCCCTTTTCTGTTTGAAATCTTCTCAAAAATGTTCCATGTGGGGCTTCATTGAAGCTATTTAAAGACTGCTGAATTTAAAAGGCCCAATTGATTCACATGACAATTTAGAAGTGGGGTTAATGGCAAGAATAATTTTGTAATTCATAGAAAAAGAATAATTGAAAATGCTGCAGAAAAAAGAGCATGTACCTATGTGAAATTCAGTTGAAAAGCAGCATAGAATAATTATGAGGTCTTCCTCAACCTTGGCTCACTGCTTAAACTGTGTGGAGCTGTGTCGTTTTGTGTACCATTTCCCTTTAACTATATTTGAAGTTAAACAGCATGTATGGTGTCTTTTTCTGTCAAGAAGAATGACAGCTTCTATAATTCCCTTGTTTCACAGAGTATAAATATTCCAATGACTGTTTTGATGGCTACAGTCATTGAGTTTTAACATGTATATTTATTGATTGCCTTGTTCTGATAATTTATGGTCAGCTGCCAAGAACAACTAAGCTTTGCAGTTAAAGATTTTTTTCAAGTTAGGCTGAAAAAATAAGGTTTCTAAATGTAAAACACGTGTAAAATAACACAGATTTCTTGTATTTTGGTGATAGAAGCAGACTGGGCAGTTGATAATCCCCCGAGAGGCGACTTTCTGGAAGCCTCTGCCTGCCATTAATTTGCATAAAATTTCAAATGCAGAATGCGAACACTTATGAAAGGGCTGCTGAGAAATCTCTAGCTCCATGATGTATTACATATCTTGGCTGGTCAAATCAAGCTAGGAGATTGCATACTGGGCCCTATATTCTTCTTCAAAATGTGTAGGCACTTCTTCTTGTGGGTGGAATATAAAATCACCCTGGATGACTGCAAAAATCTGCATTTTCTGCTAACTTGGATATATACTCATATAAACACTGAACAGCTAACGACGTAGAAACACCAAGTGGATTTAGGATTCTTATCTTTGGGAAAGTTCTGTTACACTTCCGTTCGTGATTTAGCTTTCAGTAACAGAAGCAAAAATTGATGTTGTTAGTTGAAGTACTGTAACAGCTACAAGACTCCCAAGGTCAAACTGGTAGCTAATGTCTCAAATGGATACAAAATGCACGGTAATCGCAATGAAAAAAGTAATAGACTGTAGTTTTACTTGCAGTGAGGCTCTTTGTAATTCAGTCAGTATATAAAGATGTCTTATGTCAGTGCGAATTTAGTGAAATGGTTAATGGGGCTATAGCCCTTTTATTCCCAGCGCTGTGCCCAGAGCAATGCATATCTTAACCTTTGTGGTATTCAGTAAATTTAATATCACAAACATTTCAGTATGTAAAAGCTGATGATGAAATTATGCCTTTGTTTATCCTGGTTTAGAACAGGGGTGGAAGTTTGTCTTCTTCTAGATAAATACCTAACAACATTATCACACTTGCCAAGGATAGCATTATTATGCAATATTATTTATATCATTTGTAGGCTGAAGGACTGGAATACCTTCAGCTTATGGCCCCATCAGATAGAGGAGAGGGTCAGTATGTTCCTCTCCTGATTGGTTTTCTGGCCAGTTGGTTGAAGCCTTATGTTCTGCTATGTTTAGTTATTATCACCCTTGAAAGTGAGTGGCCCAAAAGCTTGATGGAAGGGAGAACCAGGGTTTATTTTCTCAAGTATAGGTCAAGCTACAGCCTCTCTGGAAATTGGAACTTTTGTGTCGCAAAGGGTAAGATGCCTTATTGTTTCATCATGAAACTTGCCTATGGACTGCTGTTTTAGGTTCTGTATAGCATGTTCCTTTGAGGATCAGACAGAGCTTGCTTGGGTTTTAAGGGTTTTCACAACAACTCTTTCTTTGAACCAAAGTGTATATATTTTGTTTGTTGAAAAGGAAAACATAAAAACCCAGAAAACATATTAGCACAGTTCTGTTTTCTGTGGTATAGCTATATTTAGCTCTCACAAAGTCAGCCAGATGAAGTCAGTATTTCCTAGAAAAGCCAAGGGAACTTTTTTCCATCCATACTTTCTAATGAACTAAAGGCTTATCCTTTTACCTGGACAAAGTGCTTTAAAATTTGCACTGACATAAGACATCTTTGTATACTGAGTGAATTACAAAGAGCCTCACTGCAAGTAAAACAATAGTCTACATTTTCTTTCATTGTCGTTACCATTGGCAAGTAACTGCCAACAGCAATTATATCATTAACTAATTAACAGTCACTACCAAGCCATAAGTAATTAGCACTTGGTCAGTGTTTTCTTCTGGATACAGGGATCTGATAGTGAAGTTTTTAAGCACATGATGAAGGTCTTACTGATTTCATAGGTCTGATGAAAATGCATGGTCCCATAGAATCCTTAAAGAATCAGATGTTAAAATTCCAGCTACTCTCGTCCTCAGTCTAACCACTGATTAAACTACTGCAGGTAATTCTAGTTGTTGGTGCTGTTTTAATACTAATGTTTGAATGATCTATACTGCATTGCAAAAAATTCTGAGACTTAGTGTTCTCACGCTTGAACAAGTTTTAAAAAATATTTGTGCAAGCATCTAAGTACATCACAGCATTGAACCTGGATGGAGTACATCCAAGTATCCAAGGGTATCAAACAGCACTGTCAGTATGCCATCTAGACATTAATTTCCCACATAAAGGGTTTACTAGCACTTTGCATGTAAGTTGTATAACTTGTGACCAGCTGCTTCCGTGTGCAGTGCGTAACTGATGGGAACATATGGCTTTAATTAAGTAGCCTATTCTAGCTGATATTTAGGCATCCATCCACATGGCGTACAATATTTGTTGAATCCAAATCAAGTTTCACAGCTGTCTCTTGAGATAAACTGATTGACTGACATGAGCTGCTTTTAAACACTCTGTCAGGTTAGTTCCCATGAACTCAGGAGATTTGAACAATGGGAAAAAATGGCTCAGCCATATGCATTAGAGCTCACGTGACTGGGCCATATATATAGATGTGTATAATTTTTGACATTTCAGGCTAGCCTTAATGGATTTCTGTAGCTACTGATGCTGGCAGGCAACAACACAAAGCCAAACTGATCAGAAAATGTCCATATCTTTTGGATTTGACTGTGTTATGTACAGTGGCTCGACACCAGTCTGAACTTTAACAGTAAGACCATGAAGAGCAATTTTGAGGGAGAAAAGAAGAAGTATCAAAGTGCAGAACTGGTGCCTCGCTGGTTTACATCAGCGTAGAACTGGCTGGTGTTAGCTATTAGGAAAAACAGTAAAATAGACAGCTATCAAATACAATACAATTCTTCTTGCTTTAAACAAGAGTATGTTTGTTTATTGCACTTCTATAAGTGCAAGTGTATTTTTAGTAGTCTTTTGGAGTGATCCATGCTGAAAGGGAACACTGATAATCACAGCTGATCTCATAGAACAGACTGACCATAAATTTTACTAAAGGTTTCAGATGTGAAATCAGAAGTTTTGTATTTTATTGGCAGGGCTGGGGAGCACCTTAGGTGTTTGAGCTAAATCTCTAGGTTTGTTTCAAAAGGTTGTATTTTATTACACAATATGCAGAAAGTGAAACAGGGCTAAAAAGTATTATGAAAATAATTTTAGAGGCCGTGAAATTCTGCTTGGGTAAATTAAGCACTTGGAAAACTGATTGAATCTTATAATGAATTCTGATTTACTGATTTTCTATAGTATAGTGGTGATGGCAAGAGCCCAAAACTGACAAGTGCTGTGAGGGAAGGGTGAGAGCACTTTAAATGCCAAGTTTGGAGCTCTGTAATTAATAAGCTGTCTCTGGTCCCTATGAAGATAAGAAGATAAACTAATGATTGTGAATTTGAGAAGATGTATTAGTAGTGATAACTTCTTACAATCAGTAATTTATACATGCATGGTAGACCTGTGATCTGTGGCACTCTTGAAAATATTGTGGTGAGCTGGATGTTATTGAAGTCAGAAGAAACAGGCTTAGTCAAATGATGGAAGTGGAAGATACCTTTCTTGACACGCCTACACTGAATAGTAATATAAACCAGACTGAGAGGAAAATGGGTGACTGACCCTTAAACAAAGGAATAAAGAAGGTAAATGTAACCAGTAAACCCCTCAAGGTTTAGTTGTTCGTGGGGATTAGGAGTGGACTAGTTTCCTTATCTATCCTAAGCCAGACAAGATAGTGTAGCAGTTAGGAAACATCTTTAATACTAAAAATAGTCTTGAAATGTGTTTTATTGTTATTGATTGCTGTATTCCACTCTTGTAATGACTTGTGAAATTTGAAATCAAGAATTTGCTCCTTTTTTGATAGAATACATTTGTTTTCACATTTAGTCTTATTTAGTATTCAGTGTGAACTGTGACGTAAATAAATTTCAAATGCTGGATTTGATCAGAATTAATAAATCCAAAGGAAATGATGTTTCAGATAAAGCTTTTCATGCCACCAATTCAGGACTGTCATGACAAGAGCTGACCTTTTACTCTGTGTTTGTATAGCTCTTCTTTGCACTGGGAAACCTGACAACAATTCCTAAATGCTGTGTTAATACAAATAATAAATAACTGTGTCCTGACACAGGGCAATAGGAAGAATTTTCATGGAGGCAATCACAATATTTTAGGCCAGAGAAGGCCGTATTTTTATACTGCAAGTAATACTGCGTTCTCTGTTCACACCAACATTTCTAACCAAAGAGAAATAATCTTTTAGAATTAATCTCTATACAATTAAGTTCAGCAGCCTGCTTTGCTCAGGGTTTTCTAACTATTTTAGAGATGTTTGGAATAACATATACCTGCAGGCTTTATGATTCTGTCATTAGCAGCTAAATCCTTGCCGTCTGGAAACCATGGCAGCAAGATATGATGATGCCAAAGAGAAAACAACTGTATCAGGGTGACACTAATAATGGTTATTAAACTGAAGACAGTTGTTTTTTAGAGAATTGTTTAGCTAATAGTGAAACCTCTGATCTGTGATCAGGGATTCTGGACTACTGAATTTAACTTATGCAATATTGTGTTGGTAACAGAGTGCTGCCTGGTTTCTGGGGTGGGGGTGGTGGTGTATGTGGTAGGAACTTTGCACCAGAAGATCCAATTAAAAAATCAATATGATGATATATGAGAGATGTATATTTTTTTTAAGAATTGTTAATTTTAATCTAAAATTGACCTAGAAGTATTCTTTAGGAAATTAGTTTTAGTGCTTACTTCCCCCACAGAGCAAAGAAAAAGCTGAGTAACAGCACAAAAGTGATTTTAAACTTGCCTTTCCCACGAAGTCCCTTGTACGCTGCAGGTTACTGAGAAACATCCCTGTATGCTTTTACCTGTGATTATTTTGGCTGTGCTCTCTTTATAGTTCTAGTTTTCCATAGCTCAAGAACTAGAATTTTTGTTTCACAGTGCAAGATAGGAAGGTTTGGTTTGGTGGGTTTTTTGGTGTGGGTTTTTTTTTTTTTCTTTATCCAGTTAGGGTGTTTTGTTGTTTTGGGTTATGAAACTGTATTTTCCATCCCCAGAGAAGAAAAAGAAAATACTGTCCTGTAGACTCTGCAGTTGACTGTGAGTTGAGTCCGAGGTACTTTTGCTTGTTGTGCTTTTGACTCTCAGTAGGTCCATCTGTGTCGGTAGCCCTGCCAGCATGAGCGAGGGGTCTGTTCCCCTCCCGGCTGTCCTGTGCTGTCTGCTTCACGTGTAGCTCACTTCAGTTCCATCTGTACCGCTCGTCGAATTTGCTGTGTCTGTGATTCCCCCCATTTGATGTATCTGTACCTGGCAGACCCCATTTTTGCAGTGAGATGATGTCAGGTAGCTGAGAATAAATGTAGGCGTGGGAGAATATACCTGGGGGGGCAACTGCCTGGTTACTGGGTGTATTTTTGTAGGCTGGGACTGAACCAGCTCAAGCCAGTTTTGTGTCACGCTTGTGGAGAAGAGGTTCAAATTCAAGCGAGCCCTTAGTCTGCCTGGTGAAATTCAGCACCGGCTTTCTGCTCCTCAAAGCAAGAGCAGGCCAAAGTATGAACAAACAGGCAGATTGTGTGAATGGAGACAAATCTGAGCTGAAGGTAGCAGAATGATGTAGAAAAACAATGGGCAACTTCAGGTCACTGCTCAGTGGTATCAAGTGCCCTTGTGAGACTAGGAGGATAATGCTTGCTAAATGTTGTAAGGCACTTCGGCCCTATTGTAGTCAAAGAGAGTGTTCCTGTAGACTGTAATAGAGTCCACACAGAGCTTTTGAGATTTTAGGTAGAGGTATTGGTCTAGGAACCCATTAGTATTCCCATTACCACTGTCAGTGTTTTATTAAAAAATAAAAGTAAAATAAAATGAAACAACAAACAGCGCCATTAATAAACACACCTGAGGTAGTATTTTGACTGCTTACAGACTCATTTATATTTCTGGCGGCTTCCTCTGACAGTGAATTCCTATAGAGGGAAACAACAAATAGTGTAAAGCCTGGAAGAAGTCACTTAAAAAAGAAACACCAACTACAATATTATTGAGAGTTCAAGAGATTCTGTATCTCTTTTTAGCAGTGATAGGTATTTTACAATTCTGATTATTTGTTTGTATATGCAGATTATTACATACAAAATAACTTTTCTGAATTCTCACCAAATTTAAGTTTGAGTGTGTTAATATATGGCTGTCTAGTCCGTGATGTGTTTGTTTATTCAGTGCATTCTCAGGATTGAACCTCTGCTTTCTAATGACGGGGTGAAAAATATTTATTTCAAACATGTTTAAGAAACAAATAAGAAGTATGAATATATGATCAATAAGAGGTGTGTTGTGCAACTAATTCATGACAAAACCAGTATTCCAGTGAAGTGAAAATTGTTTTCATTACAATTGTAGGCATAGAAGTACTGTTCACTTAATGCATAGGGATTTTTGATCATTAGTTCCACCAGCATTAAATGTTGTGTATTTAAAAAAGAAATGTAGAGAGCAGAGTAGGCTTCAAATGGATCACTCATACTTTAAACACTTGTGTAGTCAAAAAAATATGGGAAAATCATTAGAAAATGCTTTTGAGAGATTTCTAAAACTTTACTGGTTTTGTTGATAAGATTTGAATGTGTTGATTTTGGAGTAAAAGAATTGTTCTGGAAATACACGAGACACACACTTGATCTGTATAAAGATGTTTTTTACTACAGTAGCTTCACAATTACTTTATATTTACTGAAGTGTATAGATAGTTGCGCTCACAGTGCTTTTACTACTGTGAAAGCTTTTATGTTCTACTGTTTTACTTCAGGAGTAAAGACATTTTTTCCTTAAGATTGTTATTAAGATAAACTAAGCTGCAAAGTGTTCATGTCTGTTGTTACAATCACAATCTAGTATAATTGAAAACAGAAACCCAAGTGAGAGGAAATCTCTCTGTAAGGATCAGAAAAATTGATCATCAACTGGATGTGAGTATTTTTAGTAACAGTCTTCATTTGATTCTCAAGAGCACCTTCTGCCATATTACTGGTGATAGCCTGAAGTAGAAAAGTGAGCAGCTCTTCTCCAGGCAGTTTGAGGAAAACATTGCAGTAAGTTAATTATTGAAAAGTTTGCCACTCTGAATTTGTTACTCAGATATTTTTAAGATGGTCTTCATCCTGAAAAGAATGCCAAAAAAACAATTTTTGTTTGTTACAATGAGAAATTTTGCTTTAATCAGTAGCACTAAAGCTATTTGAATCTAAGCGATGGGTTCAAGTTACAGCACTGAATGTTTCTTTTTAACTTCTAAGTAGGATAACCATCTATTTCTTGATAGCATTGAGGGCAAATCTGTAAAATGCAAAGCTGAAGTTAATTTTATTCTTACCATCTCTTGTAGTATTATTTCCATGCTACAGAAGATACTTCCTTTATATGTTGTCAAGTTTCTTCACTTTACAGTTGCTTGAAAGCACTGTATTAATCAAATCAAGAGTTTTTAACAGTTATTTATTAATTATGTTTTATAGTGCATTATTCAGCAAATAAGCAAACTACTAAAATGCTGTACGTGTGTGGTTGTCCTAAGTTGAATGTTATGAAGTCAGTATTGCCCAGTGATGTTTTTTTTAGTAGCTGTATTCTCTGATGTATTAATCAGAAAAGACACTCCCCTGATACATTTGTAACATCTGCTGATGTAGACTTTCATAACCTCTGCTGAGGAGACTTTCAGGAAAATACATGAATTCTGCACTTGTTAGCACTGTTGAACTTCAGGAATGTTCATATATGTGTGGCCTCTCTCTGTGAGCATAATTGCAAGTAGTGATGACTTGTCACTATTTACTTATTTTCAAGTCATCCAGTCTGGATTCTTCTCTTGTACAACTAGAGGGTCAGGTGGGAAGGGGATTGAAGGAGGGAAATAAATGCAGAGAAATGCAGTTTGCTTGTAACGGAGGTAAATTTTAAAACCTCAGTCTACTGTGATTCAGTGGCTGAATTACTAGAGCAGGAAGTGTAAATTAATGTTTCTCTCTTTGCCTTGCTGGCTGGGTTTTTTTAGCAGGTTAATCATCCTTTTTCAATATACGTTTTCTGTTTTACTTGTATTATTTATCCTAGTGCTTTTAAATATATATATATTTAAATTGATTAAGAGTCTAAATTGGCAATACTAATCTGGTAGGTTAGAGTGCAAACACATATGCTGAGTGTAGAAAAGCCTTTAGTAGCTTTTAAGATTGATTAGTTAAAATAAATAACTATTCTGTATTCTCCAGTAGCCAGAGAAGGTTTTCCTACGCAGCATTTTACTGTGGATATTTCATGTGATTTAACATTTAATAAATTGAACTTTTAGTCATGTTTAAAAGAGAAGCAGGAGTAATTTGTATGCATTGGCTACTGATTGTAAATTATAAATCTGTGGGATTGAGTTCAAATTTCTAATTGGTGGAAAAAAAATCAGTAATTAACTGGGAGGACAGAAACGATTTTCTATCAAAGCTGTCTTCCACAGAGAATTCTGCTAAAGCTGTTCACGATTATAAGGGTTATGATACATGGAAACACTATAATTTGTATATAAATGTCAGCATGGTGTAATCTGATTATAAAATGCTTTTGGAAATGGGAATGTTCTGATCGGGTAAAATAGTTGAATGTATAACTATCTGCTTAGAGCTGTGTAACTGTATCAGTTTCCACAAGATAAGGATGCCTTGAGAAGCAGGGTAGGTATGAGTAGAAACAAAGCGAAGAAAAAAAAGATCTTCGCTTTCTCTATACTTGTAATCTGATGGATACCTACAGAAGCATAAACTTCATGGCACTGCAGTGTCCCAAGTGCCTACAGTTTTGCATTTATTTTTGGACAACTACACTTATGATCACTAGATTTCCTGATTTTTCAGCTAAAATTTATGTCTAATTTATGTTGATCTGTTCTAAATGTTCTCTGAGGCATCTAGCACTTAATGAAATGTGTTGTATTTCAAAATAATTACATTCTTTATAATTCACACTCCTTTTCAGCTGACGCCAGAGGAATTGAACCGTTACTTTTATGAGGTCATCTACTGGACAGATTTTGAACAAATACAAAATCACAAACATGTATCTATGTCCACTTTCTTATTTCACTCATACCTTCGTTTCCTACAATGGGCAGATAAACTGACATCTAAATTGAAAGGTACACTACTGGAGGTTTAGATAAATCTGCCCTACTCGTAGAGACTACTTAGATTGGTGGGGAGACAGTTCCTTGATGCTTGTGGGTTTTGTTTGGTTTTTTTTTCCCCCAGGGGAGTGGGTATAAGGTGGAAAGATGAATTGGTGATCTGGTTCAGACAGAAAGTCTACATCAATGTTTGATTTTGTGCAGGTCTCACAGAAGAGTTTAACCACGTCTGGAGAAACAGTGTTGAAAGAAAAGTAATCTGTCTGGGGCTGTCTGGGTACTCCTTTTTTTAAAGTATTGTTATTTTAATCATATTGATCAGTTTTTTGTCATCTGCATCAGGTTCTAAAGTAGAAAGGAAATATGGTAAAAACAAACCTTTTCTTGTGTTATCAAGTTGTTAAGAATATGTAACTGACTAGCTTTCAGCTCTTCAAAGTTTGTATTTCTGTCTTCAGTACTGTAACTTTTATAAACTTACCTATACAGATGTAGCTACATACAGTTACTGAAAATGTAAAAGTACTGACATGATATGGTTTAGCTGTATTGGTTTGCATAAGGTCAGGGACCAGAATCCGGTTGGTCTGTTGTGGGCAAATGAAGAAACAACATTAAACTGTAACAAAAATAATAACTTTAGCAGCTGGTTTCTTCATGAAAACAGGGATGCAGGAGGATTCAGTTTCTTTATAGTCCTGTGTTGTGCTGCATTACAACTTCATCTGAGGATGAATTGCTAGTGGATCCACAAAATAATAATCCACATATTAGATATGTCTATATATCTGTTGCAAGAAGGACCATAAGAACTTCAGCTCTTCTTCATTGCTTTTCCTTATGCTTGAGAAGTTTAAGGTACCATCTTGCTGAAACTCCGGGATCAAAAATCTATTGGTATCACAGTAAATCTATTTTTGAGAGAAGTCCAAAGAATTAGCAACTTTGTGAAGAATAAAAAAGTGCTCATAGGCAGAGCAAAGGTGGAAGGCAATTATACAGTATATAGAAACCCCCATATTCTTCTCTTGCCCCCTTCAAAAACACTTTTGAGATATAGGGATTTGGTCTGGTGTTAAAGGAAAATGTAAGCGGTTGTGGCTTAGAGCGGCAATGTTTTTTTAAATAGCAAATGAAGAACTGAATGGTTAATATATCAGTAGCCATTTCTTTTTGTTTCCGTAGCAGTATTTAACTAGGCATGCTGACCTTCAACAGAGATTCATAATCTCTGATGGGCCATGTGAAACTGGATTTGGTGCTAGAAACAGACCTGCTAAAAGCAACAGGATCATGAATGGTAGAAGGCAAATGAACCTTTCCTCAGTTTTCTTGCTTTGTTGTTCATTCTCTGGGATTTTTCACTCCTCTGTTTTTTCGTGGTGTTCCTGAAGGGAGAATTGACTACCTTGTCCACCTCATCTCTCTGAGGAATCTGGGTGCACATCTGGGGGAGAGCTGGAGGAAACAGCAGAAACGAGTGAATGGGAGCAGAGAGTGCCAGAGCGGCAGGAGAAGGTTTATTTAAAAAAAAAAAAGGTATGAAAGCACAGATAGAGGATGTTGCAATAACTAGGAAAGACCTCTTGCTTAAGCCTCAAAGTGATTACCACCTCAGGTGGTAAATCACAAATACACATCAGATGAAAATTTTGTGCATACTTGGCAAGGTTTCGTAGCTCATTTTGTCCTTGCCTGAATCTGCTCATGCAGTATCACCTGCAGCTACGTAGACTATACGTCAGCTAAATCAGTCCTTGTACCATTTTCAATGTCTTAAACTAATTTATTCCTCTCTGCACGTTCTTATACAGGAGATAAACATATGGGCTTTTATCCTTTAAGCTTCCAAACATATTTTTTGAAGTAGAGTTGCAATCTAGTGTGGGCAGGTATTCACTGAATAAATGGGAGTTACAGTGTTGTTTATTTATAGACTTTTATATGTCTCTCTCTGCAGTAGAAAATGGTTGCAAATTAATATAATTTCAGTCTGTTTTGATATAAGATAGTATTCCCATTTTACAGAACCCAGGGCCTGAGAAAAAGATTTCAAAAGCACCTAAATCTTCAGGAATTCATGTTCTGTAGTGAATTTGTTTGAAGAAAATTAGGTAAGATTAGATGGTGGTCTAGAAAATCTTTCTTTTTTTTAGTTGTTATGTTGGCATTCTATGAAAGAACTTGGTATTTAAGGTGATGTATCTAATTGTACTCTCTTTAGAAACTGCTGTGCTATCAGGGAGTTGAGATATAGAAGGCTGTTGTACTACTCTGTGTCAGTCTTTCTAAGTTCAAAGAGTGACTTGAAGTCAAATTGGTTTTTTTTGTCTCTCCTCATATTTTATATATTTAATAAGACTATTGTGTGAACGTGATAGGTTCATTTTAGGATGGGATTAGTGGAAGTTTCTGTGAATTTATCTAAAATGTGTTAAGAAAGTCCCTTTTGCAGCTTAACTACTGTCAGTTTGGTTGGGTATGGAATTCATGGACAAAATATTTACTTACAGGAGGCTTTTTGTTTGGGTTGTGTTTTGTTTTTTTATTAAAGGGATAAAATGCGTCTGCTGAGATTTTTCAAAGAAGCTGAAAGCAAGGTTTGCAGGACAAATGATCTTAAAGTCATTTTAGAAGGCCTGCATCCATTGGAAAATGCATGAATGATATCCTCTTAAATCACTTGGAAATTTTTCCAAATCCAGTTCTTTGTCTGAGCATCTCTGTTGGGGAAAAAAACCTCCTTTATTTATGTTAAACAATGCTCAATTAATTAGTATGATTTTAGAATAATTTTCCTGAAACTTTTGTACATTTCTGTAGAAAAATCAAAGACCTCAAAATAAAATCGTATTAATTCTGACTGTAAGCAGTCAATTAAAAAAAGAAAGTCATTGTAGGAAATCTAGCGTAATCATAAGTAATGACTCTTATATCTGATATGAATGAGAAAAATTAACTTTTACTTTTAATTAAATATAATGCCAAAAGATATTCAAGCCATTCTGACATATGTAGAAGATAGAATAATAAAGTACAGACCCAGTCTTAATCACTCTGCATTATTAAACATTAATATACTGTCATTAACAGTACCTGTTATAATCCATGTCATTTTGTGTCTTGCAAGAGAAGCACTCATCTCCTTTCAAATACTAATCACAAAAGCAGATGCTTAAGATACTTGAATAACCCTTTTATTGCCATGTTTTGCACATGTGGATCCAAAGCGAGTCTGAGAAGTGTCAGCGAGGTATATTGTAAAAAAAATGTTACGCTCTGGCTGTGGTGTGGGTGACTTCTCTCATTATATTGTACATTGATTCAAATAGTAAATTCCAATTTGAATACGTCTCACAAGCACATTTTGCCCAGTGTTGGCCAAGATCCCTAGAAATGTGATGACTTGCCATCCTGCAAGTGTTTCCATATTTTTTCATTGTTTTTCCAGTCCCTTGAGAATTGAGTTTACAGTGTACTGCCACGTTTTCCATTGATGAACTGGAGTTGATACACTGATTTCTAGGTGTGAACAAAGCTAGTAGATGTTGCAGAACTACCCATTTGACAAAAGTAAAATGTGACAGAACTGAGACAATGTCCTGCTCTTCAAACTCTATAAACCTTACTGTCTGTATGTAGGAATTGTAACAGAATACTATTTTTTTCCTGTGTTTTCCTCTGTGATGTTCAATCATTTGACGTTAAGCCTAATCATACCTCTGTGAGGTAAGTATGTAATTGTCCCCTTGTTGTTATTGGGTAAAGTTAGATTCAGAACAGAAAAAGTGTGAAGTTAAATCCAAATCTGGGCAATCTGAAACACTGATGTTAATGTGGTCTCAATCATTATACCTCTACTTATATCTCCCACAGTAATTTTTAAGGATTGTGAAAGATAAATATTTTTCATTTTTTTAGGTATTTATTCATTTTACTATCCTCCATTGCTCTCTTAACATACTCATACCTAAGAACAGAAACCACACATGTAAATACTAAAATACAGCAAAAGACTTCTGAAGTTCACTGTATTAGCAAAATGGAAAATGGAGAGCATTATTTTTCATGTATGTCTTAATGGTAGTAGATTTATGCATACTAATACCAGATGAATCGTAATAACAGGAGCTAAGTCATTCTGAGGCAGAAGCGTATGAATTACTTTTTTTAGTTGTCAGTTTCCCTGTAAGTGACTTGAGCAAGGTCACAAAGACACCAATACTTTCTAACTCACAGAAGGTGCTAAATGACCATAAACCACTCTGCCCTTCACTGTAAGCGCATCTTGGATTTCAGCATAGAAATTTATGATCCACTTCTGGTGGAAGCTGCTGCTTTAGTTTTAAGATTTGGTAGGAATGTGGTTTTGCCAAATGCCGTACTGATACATGAGGGTTACATAAGTTCCTTATTGTTATAGGAAGACACATAGTATTTGGTTTTTTTCCTGGGTTATCAGTTCGAATTCCTTATCATTTTTTCCACATTTAGATTCACCACTGGAAAAGGAATGGTGCCCAACATAATTCTCTACCCTTGGGTAAGCTCAAGGGATACTTCTCTTGAGTACCAGTCCTTGCCTCCTTCCCTGTTTTCTGTCCTCAGCCATCTTTGCAGCTTCATTGATTTTCAATGTGTTCGCTAATGAAATAAAATGTACGTGACCACATTGTGAGTGTGTATGAGCATTGGGCTGACTCCAGTGAAGGTAGAGAGATGTGAAGATCTCAGTAATCTGTGAAAATCAGTAGCTGGTGTAGGAAAGAGGCTACTTTTGAAAGAAAAGCAGACAGATTTCAGCTGCCAATCTAATTCATAGCAATAGTGCATTAACTATCATACATTTAGTTTTGAACTAGCTACAAAAGGCACAGTTTCCTGGCTAGCAGGGTTGTTTTGGGAATTACAGGTACGTAAGCATAACACGCGGGTATGTGTATAGACATACATCAGTAAGAAACCAAATTTCATTAGTTCTGCTGCTTGAAAAAGAGTTTCTTAAAGTTCATTCATCTGTACCATTTTTTAATTTGGTTTGTTGCATACATCATAGGCATAATACTCTCACATAAGGAGTGATTTTGATTTTTATCTTAATGTCTTCAACCTTGCAGCTTTCGTGAGCTTTCTTGCAGCAATGGCTATTTAAGATCTTTCTTAACATCTTCATAATTCTCGTTCTTCAATACTTTGTCTCCAAAATATATGTGTTTTTTGAATAGTCCTAGCTTGTTGTCTTAAACTTTTGGTCATTTCATCAGATATAGTTGCTGTCATTTGTGGTTTTCTGGTGGGTCCTCATTCTGAATTTTTCTCTTTCCCATTTTAGTCAGTGCTGTTGTTTGCAGGTCTTGATGAGCCTGAAAAGATAGGTATCATTCGTGAATCTGCTTTTTAACCCTTCTCCTATATAGGGACAAACCTTCCATTTTAATCTCATCATGTCAAATTCATCATGGCTTCCAGGACTGAATTAAGGTGGATTTAGGAGAGACGTACCTTCTTTTGGATTCCTGCAGCATATTACACAGTCTGCTGTTGTTACAGCTGCCCTGTACAAACAGGAAATTTAAAAGGCATTTACTTTCACAGCTATGATAAGTATTATAGTGAAGGGATGGATGCCATCACCAAATATTTATCCCTCTGCTCAACATGCAACATCTCTGTCATCTGCATATATGTGTAATTTGTTCTTTTTTGTGTGCCTGATCAGTTTAACAATCCAGGCAATAATCTATGTTTCTGATGCCACTTACTAAGCCTAACTTCGTTTTCCAGGTATAGTGGAAAGAAAAGGTTTAACCAGCTGTAAATATGTGGTTTACTGAAAACGACTTGAAACTTTTAGCTCTGTGGGCAAAAATATGTTTTGCTCATGTAAGCTTTATCTGTGCGAGCTTGTTTTACATGTACTGTTAAATCCTTTTGAGAACAGACAGGTTCTCTCTGGAATATTAAAATATTCAATTTGTTCAAGACACTGCAAAAGCAAAGTAAGAGATAATTTAGCAGGCTCTTGACAGTTACAGCATTGTTGGGGATTACACTGCTTTTTTATCTGAATTTTGTTTTTCATTTCAGACAAACTGCTCTCTTTCAGTCAGTTCCCTGGACATGTCAAACCATAGACAACTGCTATAGGTAACCAATAATCACACATCTTTTCCTCCACAAATATTCCTGCAATACTTTGTGATTCCTTATATATACATCTTTATAATCTGGAATTTGTAATATGTTTACGGGCCATTTCCTGCTCGTATTGAAATCAGTAGCAGGCTTGTTGTTGTGCTTGTTTCAAGGACACCAAATTTGTCTTCTTGTTTGCCGTAATGTTTGGCATGTACAAAAGCCATCCATCAAGAAATGTCTTAAGAGACTCTAGTTGATGGTCTTTTGTGCATTGTATTGAACATTGGTAGGTATACTATTGAATCAGCCCAAGTTATCTGCACAGAGTGAACTTTCCTACACTGCTGAATTTGTAAGGATGGATCATTTAGTAAAACTAATGAAATTGTAGCTGGCAACATTTTCCCACAGAAGTTATACTATTACATGCTATGCAAGCAAAAAATCTTTTACCATTGGATAGGTGCTGATACAGAATTCAGTACTGTTGCTGGAAGATAAAGTTTAGTAAGCATCAGAAGATTGGGTTGAGTTTTTTTTTTTCTCAGATATTCAGTTCTGTTTACAGAATGGTGTCTATCTTTCTTTTTGTGTGGCTGTTTTCCAACTTACAGAAAGATAAAAGTGGTACATTAAATTGCAAAGTAATGTTCATGTTGCATGGATGTGCATTTACTAGCAGGGAACATTTTTTAAGAAAAACAAAATGTAGTTATTTGCGAGATTCCATTTGAAACTTGAAATTACAGAAGTTTACATCAAAATCCTGATTGGAAGAATTTCTGTTCATCCAAACAGAGGACAAAAACATTGTGATTGCAACCTTTGTGTACCATCAACAAACCAACTCATCTCTAAATGACAAACATACATAATGAAAATCTGTAGCGATTTAAGGATAAGAACCAATCACTGGAATACCATGGAAAATAATTTCAAGTAACCAGTAAGCACAAAGATATCTTAACCTGTCTTGGGGCAGTCTGTAAGCAGAAAAGGAATGAATTCTGTTGAAAAAAATAACCGGTTAATAATTATTAGCTGTGCTAGAGTACTGAAGAATTTAAATGAAATTTGCCTAGGCAAAAATCATTGCTTTTGGTCTTCAGATGTAGCCCAGACACACTGTTTGTAAAGTTGCCAGGCAAAGTAGAATTAGAGCTGTTTCGTAGTTCCATGATTATGGGGACAGATAAGGTTTGTAAAGCTCCAGGTACAGTTGATTCTGCTCAGCCATTGGTGTATTCATAGTGCTTTGAATAATTCCTGTGAATCTCCAGAGTAGAACATTTTGTTCTTTTATTTCCTGGGAGCAGTTGTATAATCTGGGAATAAGAAGAAAGAGGAGGGTGTTCGCACAATCAATGTGCGCTTTTGCAGTACAGGCATTCCCTTACCCAAAGGCTAATTCTCTGCTCTTTAGATGAAGAGCTTTGGCTGCACAGTTTACCACAGCAGCAAGCAACAAGTAGAATGGGTCTGGGAAACAGGGGCCCATTTTCATAGCTGTACCTTCTTTTTTTTTTTCAGCTGTTAAATGAAGTAAAGAAATGAACACAGGAGTTCTCTTGAAACTCAACTGTCTGCCATTTTCAGCTCCAGGAACGTTTTTTATTTGAAAGGGAATTTAGTACAAAGCTGGATTATTGATGACAATTCTCTATAAACATGAGCTTGTAAGATCAGGATGGACAACTGTTTAGACCTTCATGGCTGGGAATCATGCCATTACTACCCACAGTCGATGCACATACATGGCTATTTGGCTGTGTACCTCCTGCCATCTGTTCAGATGGCATTTTGCCTGCTCACAAATTGGTTAGACCTGTGCCAAGAGCAATTGCTCTAGATGGTTACACTGCAAAACACTGCAAGTGGCTCCTGTTTTGTACAAAGTCTCTCTCTTTTGGACACTATTTTAACACTTTGTTATATCCTGCGGACATACCTGTATACTGTACTGATTGGAAATAGAAAAAGGTCATGTGCTCATACTAATTCTTTTTTGCTAGAGGAGCTACCTTTTCTAGATCCAAAGAGGGGAAAACGAAGTATGTGTCATTTGAGTTGAAACTATTTCTCCTTATTTTCCACCTGAAAAATACTTGTTCTATTTCAGTTGGAAAAAGCTAATCGAAAGCTCACAAAAGTTAACAGGAATATTTGCACTGGTATGAGTGGGTTTTGAATTGGAGTCATCAATTACAGTAAACTGTCTGCTTGCTAGTGGACAAAGTCAGGTCAACTGACAATTGCTACATGTGGTTGGCTGATTGGTTTCTGGGATAAGTTTCTGAGAGAAGTAATGGATTACAGAACTTTTCCTTTCCAGATCAGTTATTTAAATTCAGCTGAGGTATACAGTAACCAAAAGTTATCACCAAGTGACATTTATACAACCTATAGAATAATTCTGCTGAGTCTTCTCTGTTGAATAGATATCCATGTCATACAATTGGCACATTTGTTGACAGCCTCAACTGTGAACCGTAGAAGTGAACTTAATGCTTGCCAGCAGAAGTAGCTCCTGTAGGTAAAATCCAAAGGATATTGGCAAGGAAACCTAAGCTCGGTGGATAAATATAGGACTTTATGTAGAAAAAGCTGTCATCTTGCCAGTTTTCATAGCTGCTAAAAGCAAAACTAAAATAATATTTCTGTTACTAGAGAACTACTATGTAGAATTCAGAGTACGTGCAAGTGTAAAGGAATTATTTGCCTGTTTCTCTATGAGTATAATTAACTGTAGGAGTATTGTTATTTTCCTTCTATGGACTTCTCCCTGTGCATGAATGTCACTGCTCAGTTTGAGCATGCTTAGTTCAATCAGGATGATACAATTTATGTGGGTGAGTTTCCATATATTGGTTAGTGGGAGGTATGATATTTTGCTGATTATAATCTGGAGGTGTTGCCAAAACCCTTTGCCTGAGTTTCACGTAAGTAATACTGACTAGCTTTTGATTCTTAGGGGAAACCCAATAGTAAAGAGATGGATAAGCCTTAAAAAGGAAAGTAAAGAGATCAAAAATCAGAGCTGTGTGGAGTGCAGGATGTAGTTTGGTTGTAATTTGGGTGAATTTTTTCTTGTTTGCATAAAACACTATAAAGATAAGGTAAAGATAAGATAAAGTCCTTATATAGAAGGACTGTAAGGTCCTTGTAAGTCCATTACAGATTTTATATTGTGCAGCTCCTGTGCTGTGAGGTGACTCTCAGAGCTGATGACCAAAATCCTGACACACTGAATATCTGTAAAAAAAAATTTCTCATTAATTTAAAAGAGGCTTAGTTCTTCGACCACTATTATTTCTCACTGAAATTTTCACTAGCAGAGCAGTTGATACTTGTTCCCGTGATTGAATCTGTGTGATTCCATTACTCATAACAGCTGAAATTTTATGTAAGGACTGTATCAGTTTTGAAGAATGTAAAGAATGCTTTAGAAGGTCTGTTACTTCACATTCACACTAGGCTGATAGAACCTTTTATCCCATTTCAATATCCCAAGCAAGCACCATTGCAGGTTCTGTGTTCTAATAAGGTTTCATAATTCAAATTTTGTTCAGTAAAAAAAGGTAACAAAAGCTATAAAGGTGAAAAAATACCAATAACAATTTTGTAAAAATTGACACATTTTGTACTTTTGCATTTATCTACAGGGGAGACAGTTAGTACTGAAATCTATTGGGTTCACAGTGAAGCTCATTTAGTACTGTTAGACTAAAAAAGATTTTACGTCTACTTGTATTTTCATAATAGAAAATTGTCCGCTTGTGGAAATGGTGAAACTTCACCAGTTTAAGTGGCATAAACATACTAGCAATGCTAGCAATTTGATGGGCAGAGTGAAAGCTGGTATATTCTCACAGGTCTAGTGTGCACTGCATTCTAAGCTGATAATTGGACATAGCTGAATACTTAGTGACCCTTTAGCTGAGGCATTCTGAAGTAATCTGAATAGCAGTATTCTTCAAAAATCCCTGAAACATTGGGAACTGATTTGTTTTACTTCTTTGCAAATGAATGGGAATTTTCCTTTCACTTCACTGGGAGTAGGATTGGATGTTGCTTGAGTTGACTAGCACAAAGTAACATTTATAGGCAGAAAAAGGAGAGGGTTTTTTCAGTTTCAGCAAGTTCATTTTTAAAAGGCACTTTGCTGTAGCCATGTAAACCTACGTAACCCTACAGTTTGTTAACACTGAACTTTAATGAGTCCTGATAAGAAGCCAGTCAGTGGATATCCATTTAGCTAGTGATGATCTGAACTCCAGCTGGTTGTCCTAGCAGCTGTGTGACTTCATTACCATTAGAAAGGCATACAGCCAAGCCAGCTGGAATCCAAAGAGGCTGCTCAGTTCACATAGCATGACAGTTTCTTGGTTTACGTATCAGAATTACAAAGGACTCCTATTAAAAAAAACCTACAAAAGAGATTCTTTATGAAGTTATAGTTTAAAGGCTAAGTTTAAAATCATTATTGTACCAAATGGAGGCTACTTTGTCATATGGATGTTTTTTCAGCCATGTTAGAGCTGTTTATATCTTGTTAATGGAAACTAGATAGAACATTTGCACTTTCAGTTATAAACACAGCCCTATCCTATAATTCCTCATTTCTTAGTCAAGAAAACAAAATTTTGTTGTGTTTTGTATTAGTGTTTTGAGAACACATTATTAGTTTCTCTTATTGTTTGCAGGGGAAAGAACTGCTGCTCTTTGACAATACAGGTTTGCAAAAAACAACCCATAACTGTTGCAATGAATAGTATTTAACTGCTAGAGACAATATCCCTGAGTAACATTTCTACCTATGGCCATTGGTATTTTTAAAGTGAAGAATGGTACGGAGGGAGAATGGTGAATACAGAGGCCTTAGCACTGGTTTGTACATATAGCACACGATAATCTAATGCTTAAAAAAAACCAAAACAAACCCCCAAAAAACAAAGGAAGAAAATTCCAATTTCCAAGAAGGGCATGAGGGAAGACCCAGGAAGCCACAGACCTGTTCTTAGCATTGGTGCAGCCTCACCTTGAGTACTGTGTGCAGTTCTGGGCACCACGATTTAAGCAGAATGTGAAAGTCCTGGAATGCCTCCAGAGGAGGGCAACTAAGCTGGTGAAAGGGCTGGAAGGAATGTCCTATGAGGAGCAGCTGAGGACTTTGGGCTTGTGTAGTTTGGAGAAGAGGAGGCTGAGGGGCAATCTCATTGCTCTCTGCAGCTTCCTGAGGAGGCGATGTAGAGAGGGAGGTGCTGAGCTCTTCTCCCTGGTACCCAGTGATAGGATCCATGGGAACGGTTCAAAGCTGCGCCAGTGGAGGGTTAGACTGGACATCAGGAAGCATTTCTTTACCAAGAAGGTGGAATAGGCTGGAACACTGGAACAGGATTCCTAGAGAGGTGGTCGATCCCTCAAGCCTGCGTTTGGACAATACTCTAGATAACATACTTTAACTTTTGGTCAACCCTGAAATGGTCAGGCAGTGGACTGGTTGGACATTGTTGGTCCCTTCCCACTGAACAGTTCTGTTCTGTTCTGTTCTGTTCTATTCTATTCTATTCAAATGGTCCTAGGAACTGTCTTCATAAGCTTGTGTCTAAAGTAAACTTTTATTGAATCTATTATATTCCAGGAAATGCAGAGTTTATAGTTATGGTCTTGAAACTTAGGAAGAATATTCCTGCAGAACCAGAATGACTAAAGACTTGTCTTGTTAATCAAGAAGTACTATTGCTACTTTATATTTAAATTCTTTTTCCATGTACTATAGACGTAGTCCACATAAAATGGACAAGAACGCAGGAAGGACTTTCTGAATTAATTACTTCATCATTAATCCACTATATCAGTCTGCTCTGTTCCTTGCATGCACCTGCACCATATATACATGTGCAGTCATGCCTGCTTTCTTGCCCTGTCTTTTTTCCTGCGTTCCTTCTCAATGAATCTTTTATCCGTTCTTCATAAGACCATGACTTTCCCTGTAAAAATAAAGGAAACAATTTAGCCTGCTGATTATATGCTCTGTTTAGACAGTGAAAATATGGGTTTCAACCATAAATATCTGAGCATATTACTGAAAGTGGGTCTCCTGTTTGTTTGGTGACTGTTTCAGACTCTAGCTTATAGTATAAAGGGTTGCAGCAACAGCACTATTCTCTTATTAGGAAAGTAATAAAGAAAAAAAATAGAGATTACTATTATGCCTGAGGTATGCCTGCCTCTTGAAATAGCGTATACAGTTTTGGTCCCCTCATTTCACAAATGTTGTTATCAAAATGGAAGAAGATTTAATGAAAGTCAGGAAGGATGATGTGGAATAGCTTCCATAAGGAGAACAGGTACGTAGGCTGAGATTCTTTGGTATAGAAAACACAGCAAAGAAGATAGGGTCTATATAATTATGAGTGAGAAGTAGAGGGTGGGTGTTGAATTTATGTTTTCTGTTTCTTCTAGTATAAAAACTGAAAGCCATCAAATGAAGCTATTAGTTTCCATCTTCAAGGCAAACAAAAGGAAACATTTCTCTATGCAGCATGCAGTTAAACTGTAGAACTCCTCCAAAGATGCTTGCAGTGCATGGACTGAAGAGACCATGAAATTCATGGAAGAGTCATTCGGTAAAGACTATTCAACAAAGACCTCTGGCTCTCAGAGAATAATTCAGATTAGAAGGATCCTGTGCAAATCCGCTAGGTGAACCTCCTACTCAAAGCAAGTCTAATCAGATCAGTTTCCTCAGGGACTTCTCTAATTGAATCTTGAACACTGCCAAGAATGAAGATTCCATAACCTGTCTGCGCAGTGTTTGACTTGTGTCTTGTTGCCTTTCACCCTGCCTCTGTGCACCTCTGAGAAGAGTCTGGCTGTCTGTTCTGCATGCTGTGATCAGGTAGCTGTACACAGCAATAAAGTCTCCCATTAGCAGCTTGCTTTGAGGCTGAACAGGTTGCTTCAGCCTCTACTCAAGGGGCATGTGCTGCAGCCCCTGAGCAGCTTCATGGCCCTCTGCTGCATGTGTTCTTGTATGTCCGTGCCTTCTAGTAGTGGGGACCCCAAGACTAGACAGTACTCCAAATATGGTTCCGAAAGTGCTGAAAAGAGGGGAAGATTCACTAACCCTGGGCATAACACCTTTGCTGATAAAGCCCAAGATGCTGTTGGCCTTCTTTGCTGCAAGGGTGCACTGGTGACTCATGTCCAACTTATTGTCCACAAGGACCCCTGAATCCTTTTATGCAGGTCTGCTTCTCAGACAGTCAGCACAAGCTTGTATTGTTGCATTATTCCACACCAGGTACAAGTCTTTGCATTTGCTTTTGTTGAAATTCAGGAGGTTTTTGTCAGCCCAGTTTCTGAGCCAAAAATTTTTTGGAGGATGAGAGAGTATTCTGAGAAAGTACCATTTCATGCTCGCCTTTCTAAATTTTGCCACAAGAATCCACTTTTAACCCCAAAAGGAAATGAGGGACTGGACTAGGTGGTGTTATTGTATACGCTCTGCTAAGCTCTTTTAGAGAATAGACATTAGTACCTCCTTGCGAGTCTCTGGATATGGAGTGAGTGGAGGAACTTTGCTGAAGTCTCCAGTCAAGAGGGCATAGTGGTATGGCCAGATATATTTGACTCATAAAACATGCTGGATTTTGAGTCAAGTTTTGAAGCAGCTGGTTGTATAAAACTTTCGGTATTGTTCTGAGGTTTGCGTTCTGCTCTTGGGCTAAGCATCTGAAAGCTAGGTATTGGGGATTCTTAATATAATCTAAGTTCCTCAAAGAATACAGTATTTCAGAGATCTTTAAAGCAGAAATCTTGAGGAGGACAAAATTTGTCCTGCATAGGCATTTGAAAACTGGTATTGTTTTGTCAACAGCTTGACTTTCAGCTCTGAGCTGTGTCCTTAGCTTGTCTTTCTCTTCTTTTTAGATGAACTTTTCTGCTTTGGAGTCAGAGAAAGTTGAATATTTTCAAATTTGTTCTTGTTTTTGATAGTTTTGTGGTTTTTTTTCTCTTATAATGTACGTTGCAGTAGTTGTGAAGTAGAAGAAAAGTATTTCTAGTGCCTGGAAAAAGATGTCTTTTTTTTCCCCTCAAAATAAAATAACCCACAAGCCCTAGTATCAGCTCTGCAGATCAGCCTACACCACATTTATAAGAAACTTGCTTCCAAAAAAGTTTTAATTATGAGAGACTTTTAAATATAAGCATCATTCCATTCATAGTCAAAACTGTAAGTTGGGCCTTAGTTGTGAATATATTTTAATCATAAAATCATTTCTTTATCAATGACAGTATTTGTAAATTAATGGGAATGTTTTCCTTGAAGAAAAAGTTGAGAACCTGATTCTAGATCAAATGCCAGAAGCAAAATGCTTTTCAAGATAACATTGGCATGCCAAAACCAACAAACGCTATCTATTTTGCAGTAGTACATTGTCCTTCACAGGAATGAAATGATCTGTATCATTAAAAAGCTAACTTTTAGTTGTATGACTGCATCTACAATAGGAGGAAAATGGCACAGCCAGGAAAATCTGAAATCATACCTATACACGAAACTGAATGATTGCATAGTTGTTGGAAGTTTGTAAGGTAGACATGTGTAAAGGCATCTAATATTTCATCCATGCCCAGAGTAATTAAAAAGACGACTTTCATGTACATAGTCTAAAAAAAGATCATTACTTTTGTATTAAAAATTTTTGTTACTTGTATATTATTGCTTCCAAGATTGATTGATATTAGACATTACAAAAATCTATTTTATGCTACAGTTGATAGTACACCATTGTTCTTAAAGGTGAAATCAGAAAAATGCTGTTTCAAAAGGAGAAAAAAAACCAAGGCATTAGGTTAAATATTAATTTGAATGTCTGCAATAATGGGTACATACGCTATTTAAGGAAGTCATTATTCCACTGTGTAGTCAACAAGAGTATCGATTGGAATTAATTCACTACAAAAAGTCTCCAATCATTTTTAACATAAGTTTTTCCTCTTTAACAGTACCCTGAAGCTTATCTTTTTCATGGTCAATTTAGCAACAAATTTGCAATTAATCATTTGTTGATTGCAATGAATGGTCTGTCGATAATATGCAGCTTACATTGCTAAAAGGGTTATACAGAGCTTTATTGTTTTCCTTTTGTCTTGGGAACACTTTGTCTAGCTGTGTTTCCTAGAATGGATTTTGAATAGATGTTTTGAATAGATGTTTTGAAGTAATGCATGCCAGTTTTAAAGAGACACCATGGACTGCTCTGAGAGTATTAATCAAGATATGCCCTAACTTTCTTCTGGCATTACAGTATTTGGACATCTGTTCTGACTCCTTGTATGTGAAGTAGGACACACTGGCATAAATAAAGGGTTTCATTATCTTAAATGTCATAACATTTGTTTGAATTACTTTGTGTAGATTTTAAATGCTGAAATTGTAATCTTGGTTTTTTATAGATTTCATTGTCCTTTCAAAAGACCATAAAAATGGAAGCCTTTTAAAAATTCCATCCATAATTCAGAAAGCATAATTTACAATTTGTTCAATAACAGTGAAATCGCTGTAGATGATACTTTAGTAATTTTTAACAGTGTAAGTATTTTTACTGAAAGAAAACTAAGGGCAAAAAAATGCTGCTTATTCCAGAAACAGTGGTTTTGTCACAGATAATGTATAAATGAAGGCCATTATGAAATGCTCCTTTGGGGAACGTTGACATGGAATAATTTCTTTGGAAAGTCATGGCAGCTCAAACTGCAACTTTTGTTTTGTCAGAAAGAAGTATCTATTATGTTCCAAGTTGTCCTTAAAGGAGTGTCTCAGTAGTATATTTTATGCATCTGGACAGTACATGGCTTTGAATACAATGTACACAACTGAAAGTATAAGAAAGACTGAAGCCTGTTTTTGGACTTTTCCAAAAGTTTGGAAATGTTTCGTTTGCACTGGTCTTTAAAGTGCATAAATATTTGTGGGTTTTGATGTTTATTAGCAAAGCTAAAACACTAGTAAAAGTAAGGTTTAACTATTTTACAGTGCCCTTATTAATGCTAGTATTATACAAAATACTTCTAACTATTAAAGTATTCTTACTTCTAGAGAACTTCTGATGTCATATAGATGTGATATGTAAGCATGGATGCTTAAGTAAAAGTTAATATTAACTACATTTCTCTTCACTCTAATTATAAGGATTACTTATTACAAATATTGGGAAGACAAGTGTCTGCTTACTGTGCAGCAAATTTGGGAATACTAGCTTGTCATTTAGTATTGATTACATTATTTAAGTAGCTGATCAAAGCAGCACTTTACAAACAGGTGCTCTTTGATTTGCAAATTTGTAAAAATCTAGGCGCAGCTTTCAGCCTACTGCATTGTTGTTTTTTAAGGTGAAAAGTTGAAGGGTGATTGGAGTATGCTTTCATTTAGACCAAAGATTTCTTTAGAACTTCTGGCTCATGAAGTAAATTGAGTTACAGTTACCAAAAAACAATGTGGTTCTCCATCTGCAAAATATGTTTATAACATAACTATCTGTCCTGGACTTCAGAGAAACTGTCCCATTCAGGTTGTTTGCAATGAAATTTTATGGACCTGACTCTGACCATGCATAGTTTGCCATTTCTGCATACTTGTAATACCTCTCTTGCACATATGTGGCTGCATATTCCATGGCTTATTTCAAACTAAAACTATTATTTTGAGGGATACTGGCTTCAGAGAAGAAAGAAACTAAAGATTTTATTTTCTCGTTCTACTTGTTCCTGCCTCTTGCTGCACCTTTAGCTTGAGTGTTTGGGGAGTAACTCTGTAAACTAGATAATTGATTTGGAGAACTGTACCCCAGTATTTAATGTAAACAGCTTAGCCTTCTGGAAAACCCTGTCTGTGTTGGAAATTCTGAATAAATGGGACTTACGCAAGGAGGTTTTTTGCAGATATAAAATCCTCCCAAACAATTTGAGGCTGAGAATGGGATACTGGTATAATATACACGAAAGCCGTAAGTTGCTAAACAACCATGACTCACTGAGCCTGTCCAGATGGTTAGGCAAAAAGCATTATGCAAGTGTACACTTGGGAGGGGGAAATTTTTTTGCTAGAAAATCTAAGGAAATTCACAGTTCCACTCGTCATACACTTCTCTAGACTTTTTCACTAGTGTTCTGCAAACTTGGATCTGTGGTATGTGAAAGGCAACAAAATCATTTCTTTAGCCCTCTCTGAAGGATCAGTGCAGCACTTCTAAAGCAACTCGGACGTTTTTTATTTCTTGGGTTCAAAATTCTGTTTGTCTGAAATTATAACAAAGAGCTTCAGTGCAGTTTCCAGGGTTTCTGACAACATCAAGAACCATATTTTTTTTATTTTGCTGTGAGATTGCATAATAGTGAAATAGTGTTGCATAAATGAATAGTGAAATATAGAATTGGTAGTTTCTGCAGTTGCTGGGTGTTTTTTCCTTTTCAGCTGAAGCCAATTTTAACTGCATGTTAGTTTTGTTAAAAAATGTTTACAGTTCTTATTAATGACTTCAGAACAGCAAAGAACAATTTTTTGTTGTCCTTGAGTATCAACATTCTGATAATAACCTGTGACTTATTCCCTGTATACCACATAGTAGAACCTCTCTGTGGAATAAATAAATTTATTTAACCTCAAAGCTTTTTAATGTCCAGAGACTACAAAAATAGACATGGCATAACCTCTGTATGCTGTACACTGGGTAGATCATCTCTGTAAAATGTTTTATGTACCTAAATTATTTATTCAAAGCATCTATAGAGGAAGCTCGATCTGTTTCAAGAGGGGAATATATGTGAATCAGTTTTGTAAAATTTTACTATACCTACCATAAACATATCTTCATATTTCGATATATTTTAACACTTTTCCATATATCCGAATACTAAGTTCAGAAAAGGCTTTTTATTCTATAAGCCATAGCATGTATTACAGTTTTTTGGAATACAGGATCTTGTTATTCGTACAGAAAATCTTTTTCAGCCCCTGAGTGCTCAGTAAGATGACATCAAGTTCCATTTTTTGGTTTAGTTTGCATTTCAGGTAGGCATTACTGCAGAGCCTAGGCTTTATTTAACTTGGGGGCAATTGATATCATACACTGTTTATGTGAACTAATTATATGAAGTTTTTGGGATAGCAGGCATATTTCAGAGAATATTGACACACTGTTTTTCATGGAAATATTGGTCATTGCTGTGTAGCATGTGATTGGGTTTTGCACTCCAGGAAGGAGTCTGACCACTTACACTTTGTATGAAGACTAGTATGCATTCACATTTAAAGTTACAAATCTGAGCAACAATAGCAGTAAAACCAGTGTGTGATCAAGATGATCTGCTAGGGTCTAATCTGTTTGGTTTAATACCTTTGTAAACAGTTTAATTTCATTCTATTTCTGCAGTACGCCTTTAGATACTCAGAGAAACCACTCTGATAGGGGTAGGCTTGGAGTGAGTAACTCATGTGAGTCTAGCTTGTAATCCTTGGAGGCTTCTCAGTTGCCCAGTTATTTTCAAAGTACCTGTTAAATAGATTTGTCTCAGTTTGATAAAAAACTCTTCTGCCATTTTCCCTATGACCTCACTCTGTCGTAAGGCTGTCTGGCTCAGCTGTGAGCACTAGGGAGAACCAGGCCATGTGTAGGTACTTGCATTAGATTCTTCTGCTACTTCGTCAGAACTTGGAAGCCCTCAAAGGCTGTACAAATATTTAATATGCTTAAACACCTGAAAAGAGCAGGATACCTCTCACTCTTCTCCCATCAAGGCAGCATTACCCAGGGCCTACCAGCATGCTCTGTAGTTGCTGTTGTTCCCTTCCCACAGCTATGTCATACTTTGACAGACCTTTAAGGTCTGAACGGGATCCCAGGTGTTCAGTGGTACAAGGATGTGGCCTAGATTGGTACAGAAGAAAGGAGGAAGGAAGCTTGATGGAACCTCTGTAGAAGGCTGTGTGGGAATTAGGAAACTTATACCCTTTGCCAGGATTGCAAACCAAGATGTATCACCAAATGATGGCAAGAACTGAAGGCTGAAGGACAAAAAATCCTTGCAACCGTCACGCTCTCAAACTGTGGGCAAAAGAGTTTGCCCTTAGTATGTGGCACTTCCATGGTTTCCTTGGTATGTAGTCATTTAGAAGTTACATCAGGCATTTGGCAGTGAGGACTTGCTTTTCTTCCCAAATTGGAGTATGCTAAAGTTGCTAACTTAAGAAGCTTATGGTGTAGGTAAGATTAAGACTGCATGAAAAATTGGCAACATAAAATTACGGAGAGCCAAAACTCAAAAAAATAAAGACGGTGCTTGAATTGACTTTGTTTCTGGACCAACAGCATTTGAGCCTAAGCAGTCCTAAATTCCATGAGAGAAAACAGACCTTGTTTTGCCATTCCAGATATTTTGCAACAAGTGTTTAAATAGCAGGCTATGAAGAAAAAACTAAGCAGCAAAAGCTAGGGGGGACATTAATATAGTAATCATACAAGCAGTATCGACTGAACAGTGTTTCCAGGGAGGGGAACTGAAATCCCAAATAAAAACAAAAGCCTCTAGGCCAGTACATTGTTGATAGGTGGATCTCACATCTGAATGTCTAGTCTTATGACCCAGGTGGATATGGAGAAGGTGGAAAGAGTAAGTCTGAGGAAGGTGGTTTTTCAGACATAACTCTTATGCTGAATACAATGAACAAATATCTTAGTCATCCACAGACTCTCAGGGAAGAAATGCAAACTGAAAGAGAAGAAAAGGGTACTGACACTGATTGTGGAAAATGATGTCAGAGAGGAGTGGTGTTTTAACCCAGCAGCTGGCAGCTAGGACCCCACAGCCGCTTTCTCACCACTCTCCTTCCCCCCCCCCCCAGCAGGTTGTGGAGCACAAATGGACAAAAGCAGAAACTCGTGATTTGAGGTAAAAGCAGTTTAATAGGGCAACAAAGTAAATACTGATACTAGTAATACTACTACTAATAATAATGATAATAACGAACATGCAATATGAACTGTATACAATTGTTCTCATGACCTGATGACCGATCCGCAGTCAGTCTCTGAGCAGTGATTGCAGAACCTGGAAATACCGAATTTCATGAAATTCCCCAAAAAGTTTGAACTCCCAGACAAAAGAAGATTCAACATGGAAACAAGAGCAGATAGCTCCCTGCCCCCTGGGCCAACCCGCATTTGTAAATTTAGCATGATGTCTATGGCATGATATGTTTCCATTGGTCAGCTTGGCTATCTATCTGGCTATGCTCCTTCGCAGCTCCTGCACACTTGCTCATTAGCTGAATATGAGAAACTGGAAAAAAGCACTTGATTTCTTAGCAACAACTCAAAACATCAGTGTTACCCACATTCTTCTCGTACTAAATCCAAAACACAGCAGCTACTGAGAGGAAAATTAACTTTATCCCAGTCAAGATGAGGACAAGAGGGAAGTTGTGGAAGAAGTTCCTGGGAGAAATTACTGAAAAGTAGAGAGTTGGTGCTAGTGGTAAAGAGCTGCTGATCAAATAATGTGGACCGACAAGTTAACTGTCCTTTTTTTAGGACAGAAAAAAACCAGAAGTTTGACTCATTTACAAGTCAAATGGAGGAGATGGTGGAGGTGAAGAATGTCAAAGATAAGGCAGTTAGAAAAGATGAGCAGGGAAATCCTGAAATCTTTCCAAGGAAAAAGCTTGACACAAATGAAAAACACTTTAAAATGAAAGTGAGTTATGAGAAGATGGAGAAAACCTGTGTCTGATAGCTGCATGTCTGCTTAGTTGGGGATGACACAAGTGAACACAAAAACAAAATAAAGTAGAAGGATTCAGAAAATATTTTGATCGATGCAACACAAGAACAAATGCAGATATTGAGCAAAATGTAAGAAAGTTGCTTTCAGGCCTGTAAGAGAGCAAAGGGGATATAAAAGACATGAGGGAGAGGATCTCAAAAAGTTTGTAGTGAATCAGTGGAGAGAGAGGGAGAACATCTGTAGATAAATAATGTAACATCTACCCCTAATTTATGAGTATGTTGATTTTTTTAATAAATTAATATTAGTTTGTCCAATAGGGAAGATAATACATAATATTCTAATGCAAAAATTTAAATTTCAAATTGAAAACATAATGAATGAGGAAAACAGTACCTTTTTCAATTAAGAGAAAAATATTCTTTCAGAGTGTAAATCAATGAGAGACGTTTCAGTGTTTTGCATGCTTCTTATAAAAATAAATATCTTCGATGGAAACAAATGAATAACATAAATATGTATTAAAATTATAAAGCTCTGTTGCCAAGGCTTTGACTAACAAGTTATGGGAAGTTGCTAAGGAGAAGTCAGGTGAACATTTACCATTTGATCCCTATCAGGCAAACGAGCATATAAAATGGATGGTGATACAAGAACCTGGTGAAGATTTCATAGGACTGCTCAAACTGTTGCATTTCAGGCATAGCTTTGTAAAGTTGAGAAGCTAGATGTGTTCAGCTTCTAGTATGATCAATAACAAAAGACTTCCAAATGACGATTCAGAACACAAATTTGTCTACATGCCTTTTGGAAGAACGTTTGCAAAGAGCTGTGTTCTTACTGTTAAGCATACTGGGAGGCTAGAGAGATCATTCTGCCAGTTTAGGCGCCTAAATTAAGGGCCTAAGTTTAGCCCCTAAGAATATTACTCTAATGCCAACTTAATCAAAACTCAAAATGAAAATACCCAAAGGGATTTGTTTTTTTTTTTTTGTTTAGGTGTTTTGGGTTTTTTATTAGGACAGTGTTTGAAAACCATAAACAAGTTGAGTTTAATTTTTCAAGACAGTGCACAAGCAATTATTCCTTATCCCATATATGCCTTTTTATGTTAAGTTTTTAGTATGATGGCAATAATTAGTATTTCACAAAAAATGCTTAGTAATTGGTTTTTTGGGGAGAATTGACCACTTTAGTCAGAACTGCAAAAGTGCTGGGCATGATAGTCTAGGCATTCATTTCAAGCTAGACAGCCTCTTAGTCTAAACTTTGTTTCTGTGCCTCTTACTGAAGGTATCTGTGAGCTATTGCTGTGTGTTTCCGAAGAACAGCTAAAGCAACAGCCAATTTCATTGCATTACATTGCTGATATTGACTTTCAGTCTGAGTTGTGTCCTTGACTGTGTTATGCTCAAACTCATTGTGCAGAATAATTTGGGACAATTTCAACATAGTTCTCCATCAGCAGCTGTCAGAAATGCTACTAAAGGTTTACCACAGAGATCTTTTTAATATGCAGGATATTTAATACACTGTCTGTATGGCTATGTTGGCTAATTACCGTGTGATCACTTTTCTTCTTCTTGTTTTAGTGACCACATGAAAACTCAGCATGGATCTAGAAGAACTCTTCTCTAGTTACAGTAAATTTAGGGTGACCAAATAGAAAGAAAGGAAGATGTGCTCGATAACACAGTGTATGCTCAGCAGAGCTCATCTTACAGCGTACATGTCCTCTGCATTGTATGGAGTCATGGGGCTCTGTTTCAGTGATCTAGTCTGATGACTATCTTATCTTCCAGTTTTCTTTGATGGTCCGTGAATTTGATTAGTGACTTAAAAATATAGATACATAGAAATGTAGTGTCAGTTTCTAAAAACGGAAATAGCTCCTCAAGTCCTTCAGATACTGATACAAAGGCTTGTCTTACAGGACCAGTCCCTGGACTGGTCCCTACACATCTGGGACAAGTGGTCGCCCTGTATGAACTGATTGATAGTAAATTGTGATCAGTCAATTTGTGTACATGTCCACATGTCATAGTTATACATAGGCAGAACATAAGAGTGGGTTGGGTTTTTTTCACAAATACATCTTTTCCTGCAAAATGGATTCCACTTTGTGAAACATTTCTAGTACAAAATTATGTATATACAATGTCAGAAACTCAACAGAGATTTGACTTCAGATGAAAAGGGGGAGGAAATACACTTACATTTGAAAGCCTGTTCCAAATATTTTGTTACAATTTCCATGTATACCATCCTCTAGTCTTTTGCCTATCATTTATAAATACTGTGGTTACTGATGTTTCATCCTAGGTTTAGAGATCACAGAATCACAGAATCACAGAATAGTAGGGGTTGGAAGGGACCTCTGTGGGTCATCTAGTCCAACCCCCCCTGCCGAAGCAGGGTCACCTACAGCAGGCTGCACAGGACCGCGTCCAGGCGGGTCTTGAATATCTCCAGAGAAGGAGACTCCACAACCTCCCTGGGCAGCCTGTTCCAGTGCTCCATCACCCTCAGAGGGAAGAAGTTCTTCCTCATGTTCAGACGGAACTTCCTGTGCCTCAGTTTGTGCCCATTGCCCCTTGTCCTGTCACTGGGCACCACTGAAAAGAGCTTGGCCCCATCCTCCTGACACCCACCCTTCAGATATTTGTAAGCATTTATAAGGTCCCCTCGCAGCCTTCTCTTCTTCAGGCTGAACAAGCCCAGTTCCCTCAACCTCTCCTCGTAGTGGAGATGCTCCAGTCCCCTCACCATCCTCGTAGCCCTCCGCTGGACTCTCTCCAGTAGCTCTTCATCTTTCTTGAACTGGGGAGCCCAGAACTGGACAGAGTACTCCAGATGAGGCCTCACTAGGGCAGTGTAGAGGGGAAGGAGAACCTCCCTCGTCCTGCTGGCCACACTCTTCTTAATGCACCCCAGGATCCCATTGGCTTTCTTGGCAGCCAGGGCACACTGCTGGCTCATGGTAAACCTGTCGTCTACCAGGACACCCAGGTCCCTCTCCGCAGAGCTACTCTCCAGCAGGTCCACCCCAAGCCTGTACTGGTGCATAAGGTTGTTCCTCCCCAGGTGCAGGACCCTGCATTCGGCTTTGTTGAACCTCATCAGGTTCCTCTCTGCCCAGCTTTCCAGCCTATCCAGGTCACGCTGAATGGCAGCACAGCCTTCTGGTGTATCTACCACACCTCCCAGTTTGGTGTCGTCAGCAAACTTGCTGAGGGTACATTCTAAGTCTTCATCCAGGTCGTTGATGAAGAAGTTAAACAAGACTGGGCCCAGTACTGACCCCTGGGGGACACCACTTGTTACCAGCCTCCAACTAGACTCAGCGCCAGATGTTACTTAGTTAAACGAGTATCTAAAATGTGAACTGTCAATTGACTTAGTAATGCACATACAGCTGAAATGTGTTTAAACATGACCATCGGAGGGCTGGCTGTCAAGAATATCACTGACAAAATGAATAGCAGTATCTTGACAGTTTCTGTGTTTTTCTTCAAAAACCAGGAACACAAGTTTCTCAGATTTATTTTTTTCTCAAGAAAGTGAATTATCATTATCTTTTAGTAAAGCTGTATCAAAAAAGAGCTTGAAATCCCTTCTTGCTCTGACATTCTCAAGCTATCACCTTTCTCAGATGTACTGGTTCAGAATATCAGTAGAAACTAAAATGACTATAGTAACTAGTGTTTCACTAAAAACTAGCGTATTAATGAATTTTTTTTGGAAGATCACATACTTTGTCTCTCAGGTTACTGCATGTAATTTGATCAAAAATACTTGGGAGTCAAATATGAAATGACAGCTTGATTCAACAAGATGGGACCTGGAGCTTCTTGAGTACCTTTTTCTAGACTTGGTCATTGAATGGTTGAGTATTAGCCATATTATTTGCTTATCTGAGACTCTCGATTATTATGGAGTGGGAAGTGTTAAAAATAAGGATGTATCTATGGGTTTCGCTTGTTGTGTGTATGTGCAGAAAGTGGAATGCATCATTATAAGGATGTTTGTTTATCCAGAAAATAATTTTTACTCTTAAGCCACTACAGCAAACTTTTCTTAATCTATTTTCAATGATATTTTTTGTACATCTGTACAGTTCCACATTAATAACTGGTGTGAGCTAACTGGTTGTTCAGGTTAGATTTGCATTCTGATCCAAAGATTACAGGTTGCTGAATTATCCCTTAAGCTTCCTAGCCTTGTGGATCCACTAAGCCTTAATTAAAGAAGCATCGTAGAAAAAATAATCAGACCATTTATATCCAAAGAAGCAGCACACTGGTCATTTGTTTGTTCACCAGCATAAAAATTATTATTGAATGGAAATTTTAGTCACAGCAAGCTTATAGATAGACATATATTAAATGCATTAATCTTTCTATAAGGTTATTCACAATGTATAAGGTTACTCCTCTGAAAAGACTGCTTCAGATTGCTTTCCGGTAATGCTAATACCCATTAAAAAGATGAATATATATGTGTGTAAGTCAATCATAAGGTATTAAAGAGGTGCAGCAACTTAAGCTTCTTTTCTTCTTGGCAGGTCACTTTGAGAAATGTCCTAGTTCAATTAAAATATTTTTTCCATTTCCTAGGAGTAGATTCAGATATGCTCTGTCTGTTCTCTATCTTATCTTCACTGTCAGGATTTAAAACAAACCTGAGTGAGATATAAGAAGGATAGTCCAGTTACTTTAGACTCTAAACAAGTACGTATTAAGGGTATATATATGTGTATATGTCTGCATGTTCATCTCGTATATGTCCAGGCTGAATATTTGAGAGATAGAGGTACATTTTTTTAAGACTCTGTAGGTACATTTTCTAAGACTCTGTTTACAATTTTGTAGAATTTAAACTGGGATTAACTGCATTTTGTGTTGTTCAAACATCCATTCCTTCATCTCTGCTTTCAAAATGCTACAGTAGTGACTGGAAAGCATCTAAACTAGAGAAGCATACAAAAGAGAACAAGGTGTCATTTTTTCAGATTAGATTTGTGAAATGAAAGTTCAGATAAATTATCATTTCTAGGCTAGTGTTATGTATATTGCATGTGACATGTAAATGACTAAAAATATTGTGTATCTTAAAAAAGAAATTAAGTATTTTAGAAGAGTAGCATACAACTCAAATATTCATATAATATTCTCAGAAACACAAAGTTGTCTAGTTAGTTACTTAGTTCTGCTTTAAATGCTCTGTAGTTAGCATTACTTTGCGCGTCAGCATTGATTTTGAATGCCAACGGGTTCCTGAAAAAAATCTCCGTTCTTTGATACTTTGGTGGAAAATATTACAGTGCTTTAGGTATAAATGAGCTTTGTGACTGAAGCATGGACTTACTGAAAGGTTCTACTTTTATATTACAATGATCCCGTAAGACCTTCCTCCTTCTTTTACCTTGCAACAGGCCTGACAGCGTTGTGTCTCCTCAGATTATTATTAATAATATGGGTCTTGCAAATTTTTGGCGTGTTTGTGTCTACCTATGGTGTGTTACATTTAAAAATGGAAAATATTTAGATTCAGGTATCGTACTGCTGCAAAATTGTATTTCAGGCTAGCATACATATCAACTTATTAATACAACTTAATAAATAATGTCCACAGGTGATTTTGATTATAGACCAGTATCTGACTGTCAAATGACCTTTCAACGAAAACCTGTTTACTTGTTACCTTGCTAGGTAATGTCATAAAGCATGTGAGTTTGCTTTACTGACTCCTGGGTTTTCTCTTTTACATCGGTTTTATTATCAAATACAAAAATCATTTCTCATATTTTACTGGCCATCCACAATATCAGGTACGAGGAAAAGTCAGCATATTAAGGTGACAATATGCAAACAATATTCAACTTACCATGCATGTGGATATTACTCTGTTTCTCAGTATAGTTAACCAGGTGATTTTAATATAGTTTGTGGCACAGAAAATAAATTAATTCTCCACTGGTCCAACAACAGGTGTACGCTCTAAACAGGTTAGGCTAGATCTCTCATTTTGAAATGGCTGAATAAAGTCTGCTAAAATGTATCCTATTTCAACTGTAGCTGAAACAGCTTACAGTGAAGGACTCTGCTCTCCTCATCCAGAAATACAAAACTTGATGGTTGTTCTTCAGGATTCGGGGATGACATCTGGTAATTCCTGCAGCTCTTAGGAAACAGAACTTACATTCCTACCCACTCTCAAGTTCCTGTTACTTTCAGTTCTGCTGGTTGTTTTTCGTTTATTTATACTAGTCTGTGTGCTGCTATCTTAACAAATAAAAGATTCTAGACATTTTAAAACACAGAAAACTCAGTGCAGTTTTTCTTTTTTTCTCTTTTCTTTTTATCCCCTAAAGCAAAGGATTATTTTGGTAACATGCGACCGGCATGGGCTCATTTCAGCTTTTTCTATAGTGTGGAATTATTATTGGGATGAGGTCCCTGTGTTAGAGCATCTAAAGACCCTTTACATTGTATTCAATTAAGGGTTCAAAGGAGCAGTTGGACAGTATAAACTGAAAAAAGCCATAGCAGCTCCCCTACTTTCGAGCTTCCCTGTGTATAGGTACTACTTTGGTCTACAGTCTCCATTAACAAAAATAGCCTTTCAGCTATTTTTTGTATGCATCTGGTCTGATGTGCCTGTCTTGTGATATGCCCATCAAAATTAGCGTTGTGTATTACTTTGTTTACCTCTCAGCTCATGAAGTTAATTGATCCACTTTGGAGTCAGAAAATGTTCAGGCAGGGGAAAATTTTGATCAAATCAACCTTGCATGGAAACAACTTCCTGTTTGCCATCTGCAGTGGGCATTGATCCCTAGCTTGTTTGTGCCTTGCATTTGTTATGCATGAGTAAGCACATTAGCCTTTTCGTTTCATTCATTAGGCAGTTAGTCCTTGATTAGTGTTTCCTAGTTTCTGTCAAATATGCTACTACTTCTTTATTCATTTTGTCTTGGGTCTGTCTTTTGCTTCACTGTGTAGAAAATGAGCAGTTAACTACAACAGTAGTCCTTTTATTTCTTTTTCATATAGAACTAGCTAACAAATACACTTTTCTATTGTTGGCACATCTAATGTGGGATAAAGCATGAATGATGGGTCTTTCTAAAGTTAGCAGAGTTATTGTTTTAGTTCAGCTGGCAGGCTTTGTTTAGAAGTGTAATATCTCAGGGTTTACTGTCAGCTTTATTTCATCCGTCTCCAAGAACTGTGGGATCACCTGGATACTTGTGGATATTAGCCTTGTAAAATTGCACATAAAAATAAACTTAAAGTAGTAATGAATGCAGTTTGAGAATATAGCACTGGAAGTTTCAGATGACAGTTTAGATGACAGAATAGAACAATAAGGCATTTTATGACTAACACCAGTCCATTCACTAGGGATTTTTGCTGTCATTTCCTTGTAGAACAGTAAAATGTTAAATGAGAATTCCATTCTTAAAGATAATATAAAAATAAATAAATCATTATGTGGTGTGCATAAAGCAACAAACTATGTACATCTTCTGAATCTATATAACAAGACCATGAATAAAAGTGAATGTTTCAATGGAGTCAGTACATTTAGCGATGCCACCAGCTGTTTTTATTTGATCAGTGACCACAAGTTTTGCCTAAAAATTCTGTAATATGCTACATCCTTATGTAGGTAAAGCATGTGTAAAATACTATGATTTATGCATTGTTTTTATTCATAATCTTAAAAGTTGATTTAAAGATTATCAATCTATCTGAACAATTTTATCTTTGACATGCCATTAAAGTTCCTGCATTAATTTTTTCAAAGTACCCATGAGTTAGTAAACCAAACCTTGAAGGCTGGATCAGTCTGTTCTCTGGAGCGTGCCCTGCTTAAGATTCTAGTAAATAACAAACTATTTAGACATGAAGTGTTGCAGCCATGTTTGATGTTAGTGGGTATCTATATATCTGCATGAAATACTTGCTTGCTTTTTTGAGATTTATATTAATAATTGGTTTAAATAAAAAAGGATTTTAAATAAAATATTGTAGTCAAATTTGGAATCAGCAATAATATAAAATTTAAGTGAAGTATTTGATTTTGGTTTTTTCCTCCAAATTCTAATGCTATTTGTTTGAAAATCCTTTAAAATGTTGCTAGATATAGACTTCATACTGAATCTAATACTTCTGTCAAATTCTTAGCTTTTATATTTCCATAATCTTTAAAGTTGATAGTTTTTTTTCGTATACACAATAGTTGATTACAGCAATAGTTTTATTTGTAGTTTTTGTCAAACTCTATCTACATGGAAACTGGAATTCATTTAAATTTCATACTAATATTACTAAGTCTTCTTGTATCTGTATTCTTACATATGCAGAATTTTAAGACATATTTATTAAAATATTATCCAAATGGATTTGCCTGTGTTTTTTATCCCTACAAGACTGAAGAGTTGGTAGGTTTTGTGCTCTCACACCTCATTGAATACTTACATGAAAAGATGAAAAAACTTTTTTCTCGCTTAATTCACACTTTGTAAGTTTTTAATGATTAGTATGTGACATAAATGCTACGTGATCTGAAATGAGGAAAATATTATTTTCATACCTGAAAATACCTGGAAAGGAGATATACAAATGTTGTGAAAAGTGATTCTAACACATCACTTCCAGATACTCTATTTTCAGCAACTCCCATCACCACAATGGTTTGATTCTTTTTAAAATGTTAGACACATATACGTATTTCATACTGTTATTTCATTTTTCATATAAATTATTTAAATGTATTATTACCATAATTTACTAAATTTTAAAATATTTTGCTAAAATAAATTTAATTAACAAGTCTCTTTTTTATATTAATCTTTTTTTTCCCCCATATGATTTCACACCCTGATGTGTAGCAAATGGGGCATATCCTGGCATTTATTCCTATTTTCTACCAAATTTTAGTGAAAGCTGTTGAATGACCAGATGCAAATATCAAGCTGTATGCATGTAAAGTAACTCTGCTGAGTCTATGACCCCCCTTTACTAAAGAAATAGATTTCATAGACTTCCTTTAGTGTTCCAACAATAAAGAACTTCATGAATGTTCTTATGGTAAGCCTTCACCAGGTCTGGATGACATTTGCTGTACAAAATTTGAAGACACTTTCAGTAAACATAACTATCATGTCTGATTTGTAAAACAGAATAGTGGATGCTGTAAGAAGTGTAATAAATTATTAAGTTCAGATATATCACATGCTTGGAACAGTGTACCTGTAATCTTTCTAAGTGATAAGAGTATTATAGCTTTTGTGGAAAATAACAGCTCACAGAACACCTTACAAATGATATGCCTTGTTTACAGTTTTGGTCTTCTGATTAGCAATTTTCCTGTCATGATAGATTTACGGTTTTCTTTTTCCTGTTAGGATGCTTCAATTGCCCACAGATTCCATATCATGAGAGAAAAACATCCAGAGAAGTTCAACAGTAGGTAAGAATTTTTTATTACTTGCATATGAAAAGATTTTTTCCATATTATTGTTACATTCTGCGAGGGGTTAAATTTTGCATGTCTTTTAAAATATGGATTCTTATAAAAGAGAGGAAATTCGTACATTTTATGTAAAGTATATGCTCCCAGACTGCCTGTAATGTAAGTATTTTATATCTGGTATTTCAGCTGAAAGGAATAACATTATAAATAAACTGTTCTCACATGCGAAACGTTTGACTTGTAAGACTAGCGTGGACAAGATGATGCATTGTGGTATCTGAGGATCCCTGAATTGACACTTTGCCATTAGGCACTGAAGAACACTTATTAGACAGCTGCAGATGGTGATCCTTATGTTTCATTCCCACACGCGCACTGGTACACTGACAGGGGGCTCTTCCATATATACTCTTAGTAAGGGCAAGTGAATGCCATTTTACACATAAATGCTTTTATCATTAAACAGCTTTGGATATGTAAAAAAGTCAGGAATGAGACTTTGCATCTGTTCCTTGTGTTGCTTTTTGAATTTGCAATGTTATCTCAGAGCTTTTCTGGAGATTAAAAATGTATTACAACATGTACTCTAAATTCACCTTCTTTCAGTATCTGGTTTGTTGAGCAGATAATTTTCATAATGCAATGCTTATGTTTGTTTCTTCTTATTTAGGTAATTTAGCAAGTAAGTTTTGATGGGTAAAACAAACATTTCAGAAATTTTAATGAACATTTAAAGGCACATGGGGAGAGAAAAGTAAGATATGAAGTTATTCGGAATAAACAGGAAATGTCTAGAAATAATTATTAACACAAATGTTTTGTCACTGTGAGCCTACCTATAGACTTCCTTGAGTTTTCTGTGGGGGTGACCTGGGAAGTCTTGCGTAGATGCAACTCTTCATTGACCACAGGTTGATAAAATATGCTGTTTGTGCCGTCATCTTAGAGCTGTACAGAATGATGTTTGAATATGTTCAAATATTATCTAACTTCTTACTGTTTTCATGTTGAAAGTATAAATTTTGTTTTTAACAGCCAGAGACAGGGGCTTTTTTCTTAAATATTCAATCTGTTTAACATCTATGCAGTGACATACTAGGAACCCAAGTGTATGTTTCTTTTTAAGTTCCACAGTAAACGTTTATTTTGTATTATCTCCTCTTCCTACCTCTGATGTTTCTTACTCTGAAAGAATTATACTTTGAAAAGATCTGATCTCAAGCCTGATCTGCACATCCCAATGTATTAAACTCCTTTAGCAGGACTAGAGATATTGGACATTTAGCAAATGCACATATTCTAGGCCTTGAAGATGAAGCTAGTTTATCAGTGGTCTTTCGGCATATTTTCAGCAGTAGGCAATTATAATTTATAAAGAGCTCAGCTAATAACATGAGTTTCAGATCAGATTTCATGTCACAATAAATCATATGCCATTAATAACATCTGCTAGCAGACTCACCTTGAAATTCATCTATATTTTAAGGAACCTGATATTTCTAACATTATCTTAAGGAAATTAATTACAAAAATATATAGTTCCAGTCCCTAGGTGCTTTGGTACTGTGATATTGAAAGAACTTGAAAAATGCGATGATTCTTTGGGTATGGAAAGACTATTCAGGAAGAATATGTATTTCTAAAAAAGAATGTAAAAACTTGAGCAAAGTATTGTAATAGAGACTGATGTTTTAAAATGTTTCTTCTTTGGTGTAGTGAGAAAAAAAAATGTGGATTTCTATTTTTCTTGAATATGATTTGCCACATGATGTTAGTTCACAAATAGTTTGTTCCACTAACAGTTATTTGCGTGTGACAATGCTCCATAATATGTTGCAGCAGCGTTTTCCTGCAGTGTGTGAAAATAAAACCCTTTTTCAGATGTCTGCTAAACCACAAGACTTTATTCACCAGAGTGTGGATTTTTCTGTGCAAGCTAAATGATTTAGGATCAGTAAGTCCAGCTCAAGTCAGATAGCACTTACCTGAAAATCCCATGCTGTCACATGTATCTCCTGTGATTTAAAAAATTAATTCTTTTGTCATTTTGTGTTTTTTTTCTCATGCTTGATTTTTAAAATTTTTGAGCTCCCGCAACTGTCATTAAGTTTTTGGAATGAAAGCAGGTCGTTGCACTGAGGTTCTACTCTAAAAAGGAATGTGTAAAGTTTTCCTCACTGAAGAGAAGTGTGAATTGTATGCTGTGTGCAGAGGTTTTCTGAAACCCAGAGGTGTTGTATTTGCTTCAGTGAAGTAAATTTGGTAAAGTTTGGGTTGGAGAATCTTTGGCTTTAAATCCTGGTAATGATCCTCAAATTTCTGAGGACATTCTTTGACACTGTCATCCCAATTTTCATGTGTAAATAGAGCAAACAAGTATCAATAGGAAAACTCGTGACACATTGTACTTGTCTGTAAAAGCAGAATCTTTCTGTACTCGCCTACCTTCTCAAAGTGAAGATGAGAATATATTACAAGGCTTAGAAGGAATTTTTAATGACTACTAGTCAATATTGTAGGATGCTTTGGAAGTAAGTGGCTAATTATTAGGAACTCTGGCACGTTCTGAAACTGTTCATAGATTTTGGATGCACAGATTTAGCATTGCTGACATTCAAAATAGAAAGAAAGAAAAGTGTGGATTACATACTTAAATGTTTAGGTCTATGGGAAATCTCAAATTAAGTATGTGTAAATACTCATGAATTAAAAATCCACATTATCTGTTGTTTCTTAAATCTTCAAATGACTTAGCAGCTACCTTGTGACATTTCTTTTCAATGAGGCACTTGTTTGTTTCAGTTGCTTATTAAATGGAAATGAAGTCTCTTTGTCAAAAGGGTCTTCTGTGTTCAGAAGCTTAAATTTCACTGAAAATGCTTAACACATGCTTTACTCACTTGAAAATGTTATACTTGTAAGCTGCAATATGGGATGGCTCCATGTTGTTTTCCAAATAAGACTCGGCATAAATATCTAACAGTGATTTTAAAATATTCATTACTTGTTCCTAGAAATGGATCTGCGGGAGAAGGATTTTTCTTCTGGTGATGGGCAAATAGAAAAGAATGGAAGTGAGAACACAGTAGCGTCCCCACCTCTGTCAAAAAAATGAATCCTAATATGCCATTTTAAGTAATTGTATCTTCAGATCATTAGCACACATTATCAGAAACCAGTACTGACATTGCATTAAGATTTAAATGTGTTCATAAAACCCAGAATCTCAGCTGTCACATTACACACTCTACAGGTCTGAAGTGCTGAGAGTCCTGTGCTTGAGAAAGCAGGGTTCAGCTCCCAGCATCTTTTGCTTAGTAGTAGGGTCAGATTTTCTGATTTCAGTGTGGAAGGTCTGAGTTAACCTAAGGGGGAAGAAAACTTGCAAAAGACAGCATTTCAAGTAACAGTGTCATTAAACTAGGACATACTGTTGAAATAACGATGCAGTTAGGCCAAAATGCCCTGCAGGGAGATCTGTGTAAACATCATAGACTCGATGCTGGGAATATCAGATCCATGAGTTGTGTGATTGGAATATGCACAGGGAAATAAAGAATGTGTTCAACAAAAAATAATTCAAGTTGATAACTATTCTAAAATAATATTCAGTTAAATTAGACATGCTAATTTGAATCTTTGGCACCCTACAGCATAAAAGATATTTCATGGTCTCAGTAAACTAAAGTAGGATTTATAAATGGCTTTTACAGTCTTGAGTACATAATCTTTGAGATTTTCAAACATCAGTCTAGTTTCATCTTTTATGAAGAAGAAATCCTAAAGCAGAAAAAGTTCCTATTCCGAATAACTCAATTTGTATCATGTTTCTGACCACCTACTTTTGAGATTCCCTTGCAACTTACTGAATTACGCTTTCATTTTGTGCCAGTATATAAGGAAGTTTTTTTTTACTTTTGTGCAAGTGATCTCCAGGAGAGTGTGTTCTTTTAATGAATATGAGTGAAGGAATTTACACTCTTGTTTTGACCTACATGTTATGTGACACTGGTTTAATCTGGAAAGGCCACAGAAAGAAAAGATAGGAGAAATGGCAAGTAAATGAATCTTTAGCAAGTAGTTCTATGTGTCCCAGCTTGAGTACTGCACTCTACAGTGTAGTTATCATAGTGTTATGTCTTGACTGACCTCAAAAAAAAAAAAAAAAAAAAAAAAAGAAAAAAAATCCTGTCCTGAAAACACAGTTACTGTGTTCAAAAGCTTTATTGTAAAAGATTTCTAATACAGCCTGGCAACAATGAAACCAGAACATAGTTATTCCACTTGAATATTGGAGATTCCCCAAACCATTTGCTGTTGAAAGCAAGTACTAATTCCAGTTTGACGGCTGAGATTAAAAATGATCAGCGTTAACTTTCTCCTGTTTTTTTTTGCGTAAGACAACCTCAGTTTAAAAGCAGAATCATTTGTCATGAGGCGAATACAATGCTCCATTCTCAGATGTGCTTAGCCTTTTTTTTTTTTAAAGTTGGCTTATTTTAGCTTTGAATTGAAAAGTCAAATTGTTTCATTTTGAATAGAACAAAACTGTTTTGATATTTTCACTATTCTTCTAGTTTTTCAGTTTAAGTAATGGAGTCTTGTGGCTTGTGCATATTGGTAGTGAATATACTAATCATCAACACAAAATTCCTGACTTGTATTGAAGACATTTCAGTCTCTTTCCTTCAACCTCTCCTCCCTTCCTGGTTGTGACTGAGCTGAGAACGCTTACAAAGAAGACACTGGCCCCACAGAGAGACCAGATTGCAGCCATCTGTTACCTGTCCCATTGAACCCACAGGTATCTTTTCATAAAAGAATAAGACTCCAGGGAACAATACCTCTGAACTCAGGCAGTATTACTGCAATTGTAGTCATCAGAAGAAGCAACACAAGGTGAAAATGTTTGTGATACAGTGTGAAATATTTTCAGATGAGCAGAAGATGGCTTGTAGTTAGACAGCTTACTCTGCTTAGCTCTTGGTTATAATGTTTATAGACAGAAAAAAAAAAAAGAATCAATGTGTTCTTTTGTCAGTCTTCAAACATGTAGTAGCTTGTCATTAGAAAAAAAACACCTGAAGCATATAGTATGTGCTTTAGTTTAGTAAGCTGGGACAAAAGAAGATACTTGGAGAATAATGCTGATTCAGCCTACCTACGTCTGTTGCCTACAGAGCAAAATGACAGCAGTCTGCATCTGCAGTATCTGCACCTCTCTCTGATACAAGATTCCACACTTTTATCATTTCTCTAGAAAGCATTAATGGGAGAAGGCCCTCTGTTTGCAAGACTTCTTACTCTCCTAAACATTTGGAGAGAGTCCAGTGGAGGGCTAAGAAGATGATTAAGGGGACTGGAGAATCTCTCCTATGAGGAAAGACTGACGAAACTGGGCTTGTTTAGCCTGAGAAAGAGATACTTAAGATAACTTAAGGGTGGATATCAAGAGAACGGGGCCAGACTCTTTTCAGTAGTGCCCAGCGATAGGACAAGAGGCAACAGGCACAAACTGAAGCATAGCAAGTTCCATGTGAAAACAAGGAAGAACTTCTTTACTTTGAGAGTGACAGAGCACTGGAACAGACTGCCCAGAGAGGTTGTGGAGTCGCCTTCTCTGGAGATATTCAAAACTCACCTGGATGCAGTCCTGTGCAACTTGCTCTAGGTGGCCCTGCTTTGGCAGAGGGGTTGGACTAGATGATCCACAGAGCTCTCTTCCAACCCCTACCATTCTGTGATTCTATGTGATTCTGTGATTATTATTGGCTCTCTGGGAAGCTGGTGTGATTGTGGAACCTTAGGTATAGACTAGAGACAGTGTGCTGTATAAACTGTGTTATAGTAGACTTTCCTAAGTCCTGAGCATCCCCTGTGATTTCAAAGTACATCAATGAAACCAGTGTGCTATATCAGACCATAAGAAGAGATGAATCGATGTTTCTGTTCTGAGGCCTCAGCTGTCAAATTCACAACTGCAGGACTAAAATGGGGTCAGGTTTTGTGCTGCTACCATGGTACAGGATATCTGTTCATTGGACGCTTCCATTGGAAAGGGTTGTCCTGCCATTCTGCACTTTTAGAAATAAACAAATAACTGAAATATGTACTTTTAATATTGACAGGACATGGGAATGGTTTTTCCTTTAAGGAAGGTTCTGTGTTTTAAAGATATCTAATGATACCCAGTTAAAGAAACAGTTGCTTTAGACGTTGTCAAGTAAAATGTATAGCCATGTTAAAGGGTGAAAATCATTACATTGTCTAGGAGAAAGGATTGCTTAACATGGTGCACAATCATATAGAGGGATTGGCCCAGCATGCTTTCTACAAGTAGCAACTGTTGATTCACAATAGGTCTATCCATATGCTGTAGTCCAAGGTCAATAAAATCCAGTTTTCTTCAGCTGACATCAGGCTGCTGAAGGAATTTAATGAAGATGAAGTTTCATTACTCACAGTAGGTCATTGAACCTTTTCTATGAATTGAAGTGTCTATAGGATGTTTTATACATTCTTTAATTAATAAAAACTACTGCCTTTTATTACAATATGTTAAAGGCAAACTTCGCTGTATGGGAATTAAATCTCAGTCTTTTCCATTGTTTAGTCACACTAACAATAACACAATGATAGAAAAAGCTTTCTGACTACTTTCATTTGTAGTGAATTCACATGTGAAGGGAGTCTGTAACAGATATGAGAAACACTGTCACACAACTACTAAACTACAGCTTGGTATTCTTTGCTTGCTGATAGAGTATGGTTAGGTATTTCTATACAAATTAACAAGGTTATTTTCCCTGATTTTCATGAGCACACACTAAATAAAATGCATTGTGATAAAAGTATTTTTCATCAAATATTTCTTGCTTCTTTTGGAAGGGGAGTTCTAATCAGAACTAATGAATACTAACAATGTAAATTTGCAGTTGGTTTTCAAACTTCGTTTTGGATCAATTAATATTCAAATCTCTGAAGTAAAGAACAAACCTTTACATAAGTTTAATGTTTACAACAGGTGCTGGGCTTTATGAACAGTTAAGCAGCAGCCATTTCTAATATATATCAAAACCAACAAAACCTTTCAAAATCCAGTCAAGGTTGCTAAGTGGCCCCAGCGCACTTACATATAATATTATTGACAACATCCAACGCATTAAAAGCAATGAAATGAATTGTTAAGGAATAAATTTTACACTTCCTATTTAATAATCATAAACACATTATTCTTTAGTACAAAGAAATTAAAATTTAATCACAACATGAAAACCTTTACTCAGAACTGTAGATGCTTTATGAGGCTTTTTTTTTAATCTTTTAATTCCAGTAATTAAGCCCCTATTTTTAAAGAATGTTGTTGTCCAAGCATATACTACAGTATCCATAGATAATGAGGAAAGCCCAAATACTCCATTAGTACAGCATGGACTGACATGTTATACTGCATGTGCCTTTTCCTGCCTTGTGCCATAAGTCATGAGAAATTGGGTCCTAGATTTACTTCAGATCCAGAATCTTACAACTAATATACCCCAGGCTTCTAACTCTACACTCTGAAATTGCAAATTAGTTTGTATCATGTTAGAGAGACTTAGGTAATTGGAAATAATTTTTTTTAAAATTTAACCAATCCTCCTAAGCCTATACAAAATTTTAGTGCTACTGTTCAAAATTCGTTTTTGAACAGATTACCTGAAAAGTAATCCTTTCAACCAATACGCCAGCCCCTGATTTAATAACCTATGGTTTTTATCTTTGCTAATTATATAACTGAAGTGATTTTAAGTACTTAATATGTCTAATAAAGAGCCTCTGTCATCATCTCCATCACTGCAGATAACATTTTCCATTTTCCTCTTTATTCTGTTTGAATGTTGTTTGCCTGGCTCAGGTCTGTGTATTTTCATCTAAATAATCAGACTTCTTTGTGATCAAGTCTCGTATTTTTGTTGCAGCAGGTTACATAGCCCTTTCTAAGAAATGTGCAAAGCTAGAAGTAGTTCAAAACTTACAGTATACATTAAAGAATAATTGTGTATCTTACAAAATAGGATCAGTCCTGTGGATGTCCCTCAGGTAAAGTTCTAATTGACTTCTGATGTATATCTTAATTTTGTTAATAAAGAATATGTTCTTCCAAAGACAATATGTTGAAAATACTATTTTTAATAGCATAAAGCAATTCATGTAATGCATTTTTGTGATAATTGTATGGTAGATGCAGTTGTATGATAGTGTCTATTGTTATAACTGCATTGTTGCTACCATTGCCTTCAGAACAATTTTGGGTTTTAGTTTTGCTTGTAAAATAATAACTACTGCTTTTTATTTCACCTGGTAAGAACATAAGTATATAACAAAAATTGAGAAGTATTTGTCTTAGTATTGAATCTCTTTAGCATTGATGTACCCAAATTATATTTTTTTAGTTTTATATTTAATTTCATTTTCTTTTATTTTTAAGTAGATTATCAGAAAAAAGGTGCAAACAAAGCCCATCAGGGAGAAAAATATTGGCCAACTTGGTGATTTAAAGGAATGACTGTTGCTTGTTTTGCTATGTGACACTACTGCTATTGAAGCCAAGTTTAGCTAAATGATAAAAGTAATTTAAAGTGATATTGCCTGTCTTTCCCTTGCTTCACTTTATAGTCTGCCTAACAGGAGATCTGATGTGTTTGGGCAATAGTGTTTTGATCATTTACGTTTTTTGAGAGTAAAACATGTAATATCTTATGTTCTTTCTCTTCCTAAGACGTGCTTTCTTGCATCAGGATATTTCCGTGTACTAGTATAGCACTGAAAGAATACCTCTCTGGCTTCTCTTGTAACTATATCACTGAATGGTTGGTGACTACTGATCTACCTCTGCTTCTGGAGTGGAAGATTGACGGGTATTCATTTGCTGTCTCATCAGGGTTCAGGGCGCTGGTGTCCTGCTTTCAAATTTTTTCCTTTGTCAGACAGAGAAATTGTGGAAATTTAAGAAGTGCTGCTAACCTCGTCCACAAAAATTGTTTGTGTTTAAGTAGGACTCTACTTTGCACTTCAGGAAATACCCATTGTATCTATGTCACCTGTCTCTGTTGGCTGCTCTGTAATGTTCGGCTCTGGCTTGGGTAAAAGGGTTCAGATCACCATCAGGATTGTAAGGTATGTGGCAGATTGTCAGCTAAAGGATCAGAATACCCCCTTCCAGCTCAGAAGGCCCAGGAGGACCCTCTGGGGAAACTGTCAAGACAGGGTACAAGACAGACAAAGAAACATATGGAGGACAATATAATTTTGGTATTGTTTGTCAAAGTTTTAGCAAACAATATTTACAGAATTCTGAATTCATTTACTGCTCAGTGATTGCAAGGATGTGCCGGGTGCTTCTGGTATGTTGGTATGTCATGGCATAAAATGGATCACAACAGAAAAAGCAGAAAATCACTGGATGTAAGAACTGTTACCTAGTAATTACTTGGAATTTATTAAGCTTGGAAAGCTTTCAAATTGTGTCGAGATTCAATCCCTGAAAGTGTTCTTAGGTATCCCAACAATTAATATTGTTTCTTAGGTTAAGAAATTAGTATGGTATTTTAACATCATACTGAATTTACGTTAAATTATTTTTCTGATGTGCCTAAAATTCAGGACTGGGGTATCATTTGAATCCACATGATGTAGGTTGATGTGGTAAAAGCTGCCTAGGGTTTTGATTTAGTAGTCAGAGGAAGAGGCCGTCTGTTAGGTTTGCCATTTTTTTGTTCAATTTAGACTTAGGGAATAGCTGCAAGTAATATGGTTTCCTGGTTTTTGAGAACCTTTCAGTTATGCTTTTTTTAATAAAGATTTGTCCATTGAGGGACAGCAAGGTCTGTTAACCTTTCTTGCACCATGCTATTTCTGAGCCAATTATGAAGATGTCTAAAGGCATCGAATGCTCTTTGGAACGGTATCTTGTGATTTGGGAGTATAATGGCCAACTGAAGAACTTTCTTTGTGGTTAGAATATTTGTGCTCACAATATATTAAAAACAAGGGCAGCATTGATTTTTTTATGAGCTAAAATACTGCTTGGATTTTTTTTCTTTTAGTTATGATGATATATTAATAACTACAGTAGCAGTAGAAGTAGCAGAAGATTCGTAAGTGATGTGGATTTTGATAGCGAAGCCTTGAAGGCTGTGTTCAGCTGTCAATCTAGTTCTTTATCAAGATTTTGTTGATGTTCAAAGAAAGAAAAAAGTGTGTTAATCAAAGAAATATGTTCTTCTTGCTGGTACGAGGCAGCTGACAACTCACTCTGAATGAAATCTTCAATATGTTTAACTGCTTTGATATCATAGAGAACTGCAGTGTAAATGTTCTGGGAAAGTGATTTGGGAGCATAAATTTAAATGAAAAATTGTTGTGGACTTTTAAAAATAAAACCTGAGTGGATTGACCTTCCTAAGTAGGGCTTGTGCTTCAAAAAAACCTTGCAGTAGCAAAGCTGCACAGCAGCCACGCCACTGCAGCCACGGGACTGTTTTTATATTGGCTTCATAGTGAGGGCACTCAGCCAGGAAGAGGGCGGTCGGGGTTCAGTTCCGCCTTCTGACGAGAAGCAATCAGACATGCTCTCTTTCTTCCTCAAAAAGTGGTTTAATCACCAAACAACAAAATAGCAGCTGGACTACAATGCAGCTACAAATGCCGTAGTTCGCAACCGTGGCAGGATTGCAGAAAATAAGTAAACAGGTGGGAGTTTGACTCTGTCACCAGTTTGCCAGGGCGTTAACCCTGTGAAGATGCATTTTTGTATTATGCAAAGTCTAGTAAAAGGTAAGCTTTTTAATTACTAACAATATTTATCCACTACTTTATTCACATGAGCAAGATAAATATCAAGGAAACTGGACACACTTGCTACATGGGTGATGGTTTATGTGTAGCATACTAGTATCAGCATACCAGAACAAGAGATTCTCAACTGGTTTTGTTAAATGTAGAATAAGAAAGCTAATCTATTCTAAAGTATTTGCGGTCTGGCATGTTGCATAAGTGGACACAGTAGTCTTCTTTCTGTCTGCCAAAGCTCCTTTGACAGCACCTACAATGCCCAAAGACACTAAAATTGTAGGATAACTGTATATAGGCATGATGCAGAACAGTCCCTGTTGGAGAGACGCCTTAGTCAGACACAGCAAGCATTGCCAAAGAGAGAACTACTTATACAAAGAAGATGCCTGTCAGGGCTACACTGAATCTTCTCTGACTCTGCCAGTTTCTCAGAATCATTCCTGGACAGTCACAGCTGACCACCCGCGTAATGAACCGCAGGTCTTCTTCTAAGCTGGACAGCACTGCAGGGTCTGTGGGGAACACACCACCACGTGTTCTTCTGTGCTTTACAGTAGATTCAGACTACCTCAAGCACAAAGCTGTCTTGCTTGTGTTTCCAGGGCTATCTCAGTTAGTACTAGCTCTGTAGTGCTGGAAGCATCCTCCGTTACACAGTGGAGATGCAGCTGAAGCATGGGATAAAACATGCAGTGTTTTATCCTAGACTGTGTTTTGAGTACACTGGGTCACAAGCTAGTAGTCGCTAGTCTCCCACATTATACCAGCTGCTTGATACTTACCAAATGTTTTCAGCTGTCTCAAGTAAAGGAAGTCGTTGAGATGAAATTTTAACTTATAAGTCTGTTCTTGCTAAAAGGCACATTCATCTTTTGCCTACTTTTTCCTTCCTCTGGCATCTTATGACTTCTCTTGTTTCTCTTTCTGCTTGTGACTCCTTTTTTCCTTGCCTCTCTTGACTTTTCTTTGTTCCTTTAGCCTATAAAAAAAATCAAGGATACAGATTTCAACAGAACTATACTGTTGGTTAAGAAGGATTTCAATTTTTATTATAAAGCTAAATGAAGAGCTGCTTAATGCTCATGGTTTAGTGTTTTAATAAAAAAGGAAACGGAGAAGCTGACAGAGCAAGAGGGAAGTGCTTTTCAGCCATGCCTCTTACTTGAAGTCTTAAGTGTTGCTTTGTTTGGTCTATTTATTATTTTTTGTGAAGTCTTTATTATATGATGTCTGTCTTTTTCATAACATGTTGCTTCTCTATGAAATTATAAGATGGTGTACAGCTGCATGTGGTGTACACTTCTACCAGAATACTCTTTGACAATTTAAAGTTAAATAATCAGAAGTGTGCCAATTTAGTGCCTTGAACAGGTAGCACTCTAAAACCTGTAGCCTGAAGAAGGACATATTATTCAGTTTCTATGCCAAGATTTTGGTGTACAGTGCGAAGTCTGAGAGCACTTCTAAAGTTGCAATCTTTTTTTGAAGCATGTAGAAATGAAAGCCAAATATGTCCTGTAAAAAGTAGGAAAGTGACTTTAAGGTTAGAGAAGTGTTCTTTCCTCACTAAAGTCTGTTCAGAAGTATGAGGCAAACTATCAATGCCACTGCAGGCTGAATAACTGCTGTCCTATTTTGCTAGAATTAATCACCTTTATGCTTTTTTGAGAGTGCTCTGAAATACCTAACCGTGAATATTATCTTGTTCTATTCTCCAAGAATTTAGATTTGGGAATAAGCCCAAACCTATTGGAAAAACATTAGTTCTAAAAGGTCTGCCAGTGTTTCAGTGAAATCCTGATCTATCTGAACTTTTGTATTTTTCACCTTTTATTACAGGGCATGCTTTTGATCTTCACATTTATAAGTTTAAAAATGCAGAGAGGTAGAGTTTGTCATAAAAGCATTGACTTTATGGTTTGTTTCATTATTTCAGGTTCTGTCCTGTACATTAAAATTACGTAACCTTCCAATATTTCAGACCGATTGTCTTATTTTACAGAGTACTGGTAATGTCCCAGGTATAATATCACAGAATGTTGGACATTTTTGATGGCTGGATATACCTTATCCACAAGCCACAGGAGGTCAACATTTAACTGTATCACATAATAGTTAAGGAAAATCAGTATCGTTGTAGATGAGGTTTTTCCTCACAAAGAATATAAATGTTACTGATAACCAGAATGACAGTTTTATGAATGAAATAATTATAGACTCTCATGACTAGTTTGATCCATCTTTCTGATGACAAGACGCACAGGATTTTTAGAATTTTCAAACTTTTATGACAGCTTAAGATTTGATATTTTTATGACTTTTATCCAATCTTATAGGACAGAAGAAAAGAATTATGTAACACATTGAAAGAACAGAAACTTGAGTTCTTTACCTTAGGATATTTGGATTGCTTATGAGGGCAAGGTATCCTGCTTTATGGAAGGAGAAAAGAATATGTAGCTAGTAAGGCTCCCTCAGATGGTAGTGCTGGGCAGAAAATAGTTTCCCTGATATGAAAACATTTTTCCTATGTAAAAGAAAGCTAATTCGGATAAAAGAATCAGAACCTGCTGAAGCCTCAGTGACAGAAAGGGAGCTTTGCCTCTCCCACAGTTGCTATTGTCCTCAGAGCTGCAGTGCTTTCTTGAAGTGAGAGTCCCAGCTTCAATATCCTGACAGACTCCTCTTCTCCCTCTGTGCTTCTGAAGTAAAGTACAAGTTGCCTCAAGAATAAGTTAGCCTATGAGAGAAGGTTTGAGCTTTTGTCTGTTTGTTTAAGTCTGCTGTGGTGAATGTTTATTTATGTGGAGTACTTGGACAGCTTTAAACTGGTGGATACAGTATAGTTTCATCCAAGGGCTTCAGTCTGCTGTCCTGCTGCCAGGGTGAAAACTCCAGCCGGTAGCACTGAAAACTGTGGCTAGAATTGCAAAGGAAAGAGCACTTGCCTGAGATGTTGGAGACTAAGTTCGAGCCTTTAGTGCAAATGTACACACAAACTGTTCTGCCTAAATCCCAGGTGATGTGCATTGACTCACCAAACATAGTTAAAAAAGGGTAGCTAAGTATGTTTTTATACGTAGCTTTAAGCTGATACTCCATCTGTTAGCTAACAACTCTTTCTAGATGAAAATTCCATTAAAATTGGCTTCGTTTCATGTAGGTTTTGGTTTCACTGAATGTTCTAGCCTAATCAAAGATAGCTAAAAATAAGACAGGTTAGCTGTACGTGGAAGTCATAATATATACACTGAGAGGGGAAAAAACAAAGGCAACAACTTGCACCATAGTTTTTTACTGCAATGACCAGTGAAAGAAAATCTTTAGTTATTGGTGAGCCCAGTAGGATTTCTTCATTACAGGGCAGACAAGTATGACCCTGTACTTGCTTACAAGCTGGATTCCTGTATGTATTCACAATCTGTGACATTCTGCGACTACTGTACAGAACGCCTTTGAAGATTTGGAGGTGAAATTTCGGTCTTAGGTAGAATGATACCTTAAATAATGATGTATTAAAAATTTCTGACAAGATTTCCACTTTGCATGCCATAGGTCAGTCTAAAGATTGCTTCCAGGGGCAGCTTTGGCAACTCTTAAGATTGTGTTCGGGGTTCTTTGTCTTCTGGGTTGAGATATAGAATGCGAATTGTCTGCTTTACAGAAAAAGAAATAGACATAGAGAGATGACAGTTTTGTCCACACAGCTTATGATTTAGATCAAAAAGAGGAAAAAAAAATTACATTATCTACTTTGTACTTAGTATACGCTTTCTACATTGGAAACTAGTGAAAATAGTTTACATGTTTGCTAAATTATAACTCACAGTAATAAAAAACGCACATAGAACATATTTGTTTCTTACAGTTTTAGAAACAGTTGATATCCTCATTTGTACTTCATAATCCACCACAGTGAAGGCTTAATAGACCATTAAAGAAACGGTGGGATGTTAATTTTAATATGTAATGGTGTGAGGGGTTTTATTTTTTCCTTAACACAATGAAGCTTCTAACAATTTTATTTGCAAAGAAGATGATTATTTAATAAAGTGACAAACTGTCCCACTGATAGGATACATTAATTTTCTTCTAAAGCTGTTCCTTGTACTCCATAAGAAGGTGATAATTAGGTTTGCAGATTAGAATAACATAATCAGACCACTTGTGTGGATGCTTGTTAAAATATATTTTCCTCTTCATATAAGCCTCATAATAATTAAAAACTGTTTAAAAAGAGAACCATTCTTTTTTGGCATGGACTTTTAAAATGAATCCTAATAATATATGAAGTTATTCTTAAGCTAATTCAACTTTTTAAAAGGTTAATATTTGAAAAAGAGTATGGGAAGTGATTAACTGATGAGTTTGAGTATTAGCATTAGGTTTTTCAGGAACACCTACAGTATAAAACAGTGCTCATTCATATCCTGATTTAATTTCTTCCACTGTCACTCCTGATTGTTCCATTTAATCTTTCTTAAGTCACATAAAATTATCTTGTATGTGTAAATTAACAATCATTTTCTAATTCCACTGCAAACTTGAAGCACTGTCAGAGAAAAAAAAAGATGTTGGCAGTGATTAATTCTCTATTTTAAACAAAACTAAATGCACTTACTGTTGAGGTAGAGTGCACACAGACTAGGGTTTTTGGCGATTTTAGACTCAAACAAAGGCAACAGAAAAATAACAATGAATGTGAAATGAGTGGTTCACATCTAAACAATAGTGTCTCGTGTCTATCAGACTGGATCAGTGCAATATCCACTGACCTTAAGTTTTAAAACACTGAAGCCAATTTCCTTTGCTTGGGATTCATGTAGTATTAAATTCTTCTTAAAACTAACTTCCTGGCCTAAGCCCAAGGTGGGAAGTGTGCAGGCTAAGATCATTTCAAGTGCCTTCAAGTGTTCCAATTCCATCACTTTTAATAAGATTGAGATTTTTTTCAGTTTAGTTGAATGAAGTCTTACTCTAGGGAAGAGGGGAAGGGGATTGTTTGTTATTTTGGTTTTGTTTACAATAGATGTGAAGGTAGTCTTATGCTAAAGAAGAAAAACTGTTTTCGCAAATATATCTCATATTTCATCAGTGTTACAAACTTTCAAGGTCTGAGGTGTTTTGTTACAGCAGTTATGATCATTGTGTTGATAAAGAAGGCCTGATTTAAACACTAAAAGAACGGCATGCTCTGGCTAGAAATGATTTCAACTTCAAATAACTGAATACATAAAAAAAAAGTGTTACATTAGCAAGGGTTCACTGAGTTATTAAATATTGCAGTCATCTAATTTGTACATATGTTCTTGTAAGCCCTACTTCATGTATACAGTTCCATATATATATTTGATATACCAGCTTAATCAAATTCAGGTTGCTGTGGGGACATTTTTATGGACGAGGGAAAAATAATCAGTTTCTTTTTATTACCATTATGGAAAAAGTGGAGGAATATTTTTTCTGGTGTGCTAAATATACATTCTTAAAAGGACAAGTGTTCAGTCATTTACAGAAGGGAATGCAACACTGACTGATGTAACAGCACTAGATTAATAGTATATACTCAGTCATGAAGGGATTTATAAAATACATTTTTAATATTGTTAAGTCTTTTTTTAATCATCCTTGGATATTAGCCAAATTTTCTTATCATTTAAAGTAAATCGTGTAACAAAGATTACCCTGTGCTCTTGCCCAGAAACTCATCAATAATGGCTCTATAAGCCTATAGGTCAGCAATTTAGAAACAATTGACCACAGTTTTCCCTTTTTAAATAGACCATTCACAACAATCATCATGGTAAATAGCTACTTTGAATGGCATTTTGTGTAACGTTTAATTCTAGATATTTTTGGTTGGACAAGAAGTGCTTATAAGGCATCCAAAAAATGGTATTTTTTAAAATATCTCTGAACTGCATAATTCTTCAAGGTATTAGTCAGTAGCTGAAGGTCCTGCTTTGTTCATGTTAAGGGAAAAGCTAATATAGGTGGGGTGTTCTAAGGATAAATATTCAACCTTGCTCTCCAGAATCCAAAGCCCGATGAGGTGTACGCCTCTTAGAGCTTTAGACTTTTGTAAGTATGCAAACAGCATAAAGACAGCAGCAGTATCCTGTCAAATTCTGTCTAATGGATTCTGAACACAAGCCAGCTGCAGAATACCATAACTGAAACGTTACCAGAGAAGCATGATGGTCTCTTATCAACTTGTGGGCTCCAAGCCTTTCCGTACATAGCAAGCTCTCCACAGTTTATAAGAGGGACCTGCAGGTGCAAGTAAGTGGAGAAATCCTGTCACAGCTCTGTATAGGACTGCCTGTACTGACCTTCCTTACGTAGGAACCATTGCCATGTTGTAAGCAGGTGGTTTATAGAGACCCAGCTTCAACTCCAAAGCATTTCTGGGTAGTAGGAAATTGAAAGAGAAAATGCTTATGGAGTCATAGTATTCTGCCCCATCTCTAGTTTTAATGTTACCTTTAGAGGCCGAGCTTTGTCTTCTCAATAATAATCTGTGCTTAAACACCCTGGAAATCATTGCAAAATTACTAAGGAAGAGAATTTAAATTTCAATGATATTTACATCATTAGCTCTATGTGTATTTATAATTAATCTCTCACAGCCCATGAATATATAAGACCTCAGATGAGGTCTGCAAGGATAGTGAAACAGGTATATAGAGATGTAAATGATTTTCCAGGGTGTCTAGGACTGAAATTATGTCCTCTGAAATTCAGCCCAAGGCATGAATATCAAAGGATGTTTCATCCTTTTTATGTGTGCTAGAAACACATGCACTAGTGAAAAATGTGGTGTAACTTGGGAAAAGAGTTGATGAAATAGAAATATATAGTAAGCATTCTCCCTTGTCCCCCTTTGCAACAAGCTTACTAATTATTGCAGTGTTTCCTCTGTTGATTACGTTGCTATCCTGAGTCTTCATCTTGCCACAGAGGTGAGCAGAGTGTGCTTTCCTAAATAGAAAAATATTAAGCATTAGCAAAATTATTATGGGACTTTAAATGTTAAAAATGTCTTAGAGAGTAATAAAGGTTAGAAAGTTTAGCAGGTCACCACATCTTTTTCTTATTACTCAGTTTTTAAAGCATTCAAGTGTTAACCTTTTGAGAATGAGAAAAAAAACAGTCTAGATGACTGGGAGACACTTAATTAACTGTTTCTTTAAAGATATAGTCAGTTCCAACCACATTCAGCTGCCAACACTTGCATAAAGCTTGCTGGACGGAGCTACTATGAATACCCAATTGCCTGGCCCTAATCTGGGATAAAATAATGCATCTAACTATACTGTTATCTATAATTGATGGGCACTTAGGAGTGTAATTCATTGAAATCTCACCTCTGGCCCAACCTCTGCCACTCCAGGAAGGCAAGATTCATAGCACTTTTTTTTCTGGTTTTATCCAAATCATTGTGTGAGCTTTATAGGGGGTTTAAGCTGTAAATTGTACACAATAAACATATAGAAGGAGCCTAGCATAAAGTAGAGCTTTTTAATAACAGAGCCTGCATTTGTTTGTTTTCTTTTTCCTCCTTTAAGAATATATATATATATATATATATAGATAGATAAAAGTCACTTTGTTTGGTCCCCTGCTAAGACTAAGCTTTTCTTTGAATGTCATCTATTTTCTAGAACTGTAAAAAATTGAAGAGCTTTGCCCTTTTGACCTGCTAATACATCTCAGTCACGGCTCACCGAGAAGCTGTGACAACGTACACACCGATAACAAGGCAGACTGTTACATCCCCATTTTTTTAATCTTGGCTATATCGGCATTACTGTGATACAGCTCATCAGATTTGGAATAATGTAATTAATTTATGAGATTTCACATAATTAAACTAGTCACTTGTGAATATATCCAAAGGGATCTTTTTATGTTGCTAATCTGCATTTTTCATTCCAATTTTGTGTATAACAAATTATTTCATCTGTGTATTATTGGAGGACTTCATACAATATTATTTCTAGATTAAGCAAGCCTCCTCTCTCATTTGTAGAGAGCAACAAATGTGGTGATATACCAGTATGACTTCCTATACCATGTTCTTCTCCTACCTTAGTTTCTTAGAGTCTAGAGTCCGAAAAAGCAGCATCAGTGCTGTGGTTCTCTTGCACAGAGGTACATATTTGAACAAGGCCCAAGAGGGAATCATATGCATTCTGTGACATTTGCTCTTTTCATGGATGTACAAAGTTCAGAGGGAGCAAGCTTGTGGGTAGTATTTCACCTGGCAGCAATCATTAATCAGAAGTCTTATACAGTTGTCTAGGTTGAAAAACCACTTGAATTTAACTGTTCATTCTATTTTCTATAAATTTAAAAATTATATAATCTAACATTTTAATTTTACTAATTAAAAATCAGTTTACCTTGATGTAGTTTATCCTAATTGAAAAAAAAAAATGTCATTTGCATTAAGGGCATTTCCATTGAATCAAAAGAAGTCTTTATGTACTGACTTGCAGAAAAGCCCCTCTTACAACACATGCAACAAATATAGTCTTGGTCACTAGTTTAAGTAAAAAGGTATAAAGTCAGCTGTCAGTAAAATCAAGGCAAGAGCTGAGCAATATATTGTTAACTTTCTACTGAACAGCCACCGCTTGATCAGCTGTTGACTAGAACAGTTGATTTGTTTCTGTCGCTAGACTATGAGAAGGGATTCTGTCTTTTCTATATCCTGTTAGTTCAGGTCTTGTATTTAAGAATTCCCTGAAAACTAATTTTTTTTTATATCTATCTCACTGAAAATCCATTTTGTATTCCATTTTTTAATTGTATTAGAGTTAGAAGATTCGAGCTTTTTTGATTTTACTTTTTTTCTAGTCAATATTAATATTGAAGATAATTATTACAACTCTGTGTGTGAATTTCTTTTGATTCAGCAGGAATAACCTTGATAAAATGCTCAGTTTTGCAAAGGTGCCCTTTGAAGATGCAAATTAACACAATTACCTTAGTTGAAAACATATTTTGGAGGTATGCAATCAAAATAATAAACTAGTTAAATAAAGCTTGCATGTGTAATTACATTTGGTAAATAAAAAATATTTTCTAATGAGAAACTTGACAAAATCTGCTTAGTGCACTTTTTAATTTGGGTTATACGTAGTTCCAGCTTTATGCCATTGTAAAGGTAGGTGCTTCTCTCCTCTACGTGGCAAGATAGGAGATAGAGAGACAGCAATTCCAGAAATGGCCTGAACAGCATGTCTGGAGAGGAAAAACAGCAATGCACAACATCTAGGTCTTCCTCTTCACCCACACTCTACAAAATAATTACGTGGGACAGCAGTATAGGGGGGGATTAAGTCAGCACTCCGCAAACAACAGATGCACAGGCTCAGCTTCGTTCTTCATAATGCCCAGTCTGAGATGCAGAGCAAATAATGCTTCTTAAGAGGGGAAAAAGTGCATAATTATTGTGATTAACCTCACAGCAGTTGATCTTCAGATGGCAAAGAGTCTTCACAGTGGCTCCCAGACAGCCGCGGGAAGAGGAACATTCCTTCAGATTCGCACACAGATTCGTATGGCAGTGATGCCATGACTCTCTGCTTTCTGTGTGGGTGCCAATCTGTCCCTTTATGCCTTCTGAGGAGTCACAAAGCAATTGGGAAATATTAAGAAGAAAACGCATTTGTTGTGAATTTTCCAGCAAATATTATAAGCTATACCAGAAAAGCTGTGTGAATATAGCGAATGTTCTGTTGTACGACCTGCATGACCTGCCTTGATAGGTATTTTCTGTTGGTTTTTTTTTTTTTTCTTTGTAAGTATGGTACTTTGTGACTTGAGTTTTTTTAAAAAAATATTCTTACTGGCCATTTCACCCCATTTACTTTAAATGTCAATTTAGAATATGCACTGTTTTGGTATCACAGACAAGTCTGTAATCTGGGTTGTCCTACTTTCCTAATAACATTATCAACAGAGTTTATTGCTGGTTTGGCTACAGAAAGCTAATTCCTTGCAAACATAGAATAGGAATCCTAAGGAAGCTGCTGAAGCTGCAGTGTGAGCTTTGATATTGAAAGCGGGGAGAGAAAGTTGATCATAGAGTCAGAAGGAATGCACACCTTGTAATATCCAATAGAGAAAGTGAGTTGACTAGATTATAGGCTAACAAAAACTTTTTTTTTTTATGGAAACTGTGTCTGAGTAAAAGATGTAGGATTTCCTCTCTCACTAACCTATGCTGGCTAGGGTATCTGCTTTGTTTGATTATCCCAGATATACACATTCTCATTAAGTATCCGTCCAAAGGTTTATTGGGGATAGAAGAGTCAAATCTATTAGTTTTCAATTTCTTTTTGCTATAGTAACAAAAACATGTTTTTAATAAAATTGGCAGAAAGAATAACCTGAGGGAGTAGTTCAAACCCTTCTGCTTTAGAATTGGCAATCCACAGAATGACATAGCATCAAGCAAACGGATGGAAGATGGAGACCAAGAGCTATTAAACATTATAGTCTAGTTGCAAGTTCCAATACAGAAAATCTCTGAACTACTGATGGCCAGAAACTAGAGTTAAAGATCTAAAAAGTAAGGGTTGTTCTGTTGCTCTGTATTTTTCCTATTTATGAAGTTAGAAACAGAAGGAAACATCTGAAACATCAAATTCAATCCATTGCTGTCACAGATAACAATGCAATGAAATTACTCAAAAAATGTCCACAGATCATCAGGTCCGCACAGCTAGTACATATTTCTCTACCTGCTACCAGAAACATAGGACCTAATGAGGGACAGAAATCATATTGTGCAATGGAAAGAATGCAGATGTGATACAGGCACCAGCAGCCCTACATCCCTGCAATACAAGGAATTTTTTTTTTTTAAAAAAAACCACCCTGCCAGATGAACCCAGAAGGCAGACGCTGGTCTGTGCTACTAAAATAGCAATAAAATCCCAGCTGGCCTCTGTCCTGGGATAAAAATTCCCAGGTTAGCAATTGATTTAACTTTTGATTATGTGAACAGGACTTAGTGGCATCTAGAGTGCTGGCAGATACCTAACCTCAATCTTTATTTATTTATGGCCAATCCATAGTCAGAAAAAGAGAAAGAAGGGGCAACTCACCATCTGAGAAGGCTTAGGTATGTCATGTATCAAGAAGAAAAAAGACTATTTGGAGAAGTCCTAGTTGTTGGTTATAAACATGCTTTAAAGATACAGTGCATATGTCACAGATTTCTGTATTTTAAAATTAACTTTTTAATTTTTAAAATTAGTCAAATCTACTTTGATCCAACGTGGACATTTCACTCTTGTGGTAGGAGAAGAAAGTGGAGTTTGCATGAAGAAATTAAAATGAGGCTTTTATTGAAGTGGTTTATTTTTTGAAATGATGACACACTCAAAAGTGAAAGCAATGTCCAGCCTTTCTTGATAAGAGAAGAGAAAGGTAGCAGGTACTTATTAAATGCTATTAAAAAAACCCGTAACTGAATTGTATACCATTTGATTTATTAAAATATTTTGTCAGCTTCAGGATTCTAGAATCCAAACTCGCCTAATGGTAGATCAAGAGTATTGCCTGTGGCTTCTGCATTTGTAGAAATCAGCTTTAACTAACACTGCCATATATTTGATGTTGTATTATAAACTTCCCTAAAACAGATGGCTTTTCACATCTGACCATGTGTTCATAAACTCAACTGATAGTCATTGTCAGCTTCTTTCATGCTGTTTAAATACTCAAATAGCCTTTCCAATCCTCTGGTGCTGCTTACAGCACCAGTCTCCCACAACTGAAAAACTAAATGCCCCTCTTTTTTGGCCCCTCTTTTGGCCTGTATTTGAATGAACCCATACTTACACAGAAGTTGATTAAATTCTTTACCCATCAGAGACATGAAAAACTCTTAGTGAAGAGTGGTTGGGTATGTGGGGGGGTTATAAAAAAAATAAAGAAAAAGAACATTCTTTTCCTTCCAGATATTACACGGAAATTTTGATGTATGTTTGTGACACTTCCCCTGTTACAGTCAATCAACAGTATTGATTTTGGTGGAGTAATGCTTACTTAGAGCCAGTGAAGATCTTACCTTCCAATAATGAAGTTGCAACTATTTGGACCATCAGATGGAACTTTGCCTCTTTTCCAGTGGTATAGGAATAAATGCTTTTATTGTCTGCTGAGATTTATCAGCCACAGCCTTTACAAACAGGCAAATGTCAAGATGCTGCGAAGTATAATATTTGTAAATAATACATCTGATGTGCATTTCTAGTGATTCCTTCATTCTTTAGGCAGACTACATATATAGTCTTCCATTTCTGAAAAGTATCTTATAGCTGCATTTTATTAACGAAGGTACATCCATGGATGAACATAATACTAACAAACTGCTCCATGAGCAGCCGAACTAATGAAGACTGATTTCCTACAGATGTATGTCCTGTGACCCTTAGTGTGCTTGCTGTGACAATCCCATTTTCACATATGGTGTAGTTCCACATGCTGATCTGTGCTGTGTGTTTCCGATTAACCAATCAGTATTTGCTGATTTCTGGGCTTTGTTACAAATGGAAAAAATGCCAGACACTTTCTTTAACCTGCAATTATCTTGTTTGTGTTCAGGCCATGTATCGATGAAAGAAGTAGTTCATTCTTTAAGGGCTCATCTTCTATTTGGTGCTTTGTAATTTTGACTATTCTTCCTTCTCCGCACTCCCAATATAAATTGTTTGTAGCCTTATACAGTCAGATTCAGATAAAATTTGGAATATGATTAATCCTCAGTATTGCATCCAATTTAGACATATTGTATGTGATAAGACTGTAAGGCCTTAGAGTAATTGACTCTTGAACATAATGGGTTATAATGCTGTCATTAAATGATTGATTGGTTGTTCTATGCTATTGCAAAGAAATCCTGTGGAAAAGAACGTCTGGGAAGTGCAGATGTTCATCCATCGCAACTGGGGGTAGATTTGTTTCTTTTGATGTGTAATTGCAACTGATAATTGTATAGGAAAAAAAAATCAGAATATTAATGTTTCAGATCTCTTTCTCTTAACGTGCATGACTTCTGTATCCTAATGTTGTCTTGTCTCTGACTCCTGACACTATCCCGCTCACTAAGCCACCTTGTATGTGCATGTACACACAGGAGTGAGCATTTTCAATATCTCTTAATTGTATTGTCCATGCTCCCCATAATCGCATCTACTAAAGTTCTGCTGGCTTTCCTTTCCTCTCAGCCCAGACCAGGATTCAGCATGTGTCTTACTGTTCATATTCCTTCCAGGAAAGTGGCACCTAAAAATACCCTCAGGAAAACCTTAGGATGGAGAGCATACAATGCAGGTTATTTCCTAAGCCCCTGTAGGAAATTATTGGTGTTACGACACTTAAGTCCATTTGAGGAATCTGTATAAATTTCTTAGGTTTTTTAATGAATCAATTGACATAATAAAATTCATCAATAAATCATTCACCTAAAGGGGACCATAATTGATTTAAAAAAAAATGAGCAAACAACATCTACTTCTTATAATTTTGTTTGTGGTCTTGTGAAGTCCTTATTTGTGTCTGTGCCTGTCATCCTACATGTCTATATCAATGTACATCTGCTTGTGAATTATGTGTTCCTTGTAATGCTGCCTTGTACCAAACAGACCTACTGAACCTTGCATGTGAGTATATCTCTATAGTGCGTGTCTAAATTTGAAGTATTTTCCTGAATATGGAGGCTCTTAGAACTTTTATAAAATTTAATCAGTAGATTCATGGGTACCTTAAACAGGAAATAATATTGCCTAGAATTGAAGGAAGAAATAATTGTAACATCCTATGATATAAAATAAAATTTCTGTCAATTTGATTGGTTTTAGTCCTAATTTCATATACTAACCATTTTATAAGGCACTGTCTTATGACATACCTCTTTTCCTCCTAAATATATTTAATGTCCTAACTGAAAGATTTCAGTGATTTCCTAAGTTATTTGTTGTTTGCTTTGATATCTGTCATATTAAATAATTTTTTTTTTGCAATGTCCTCTGTTCTCCTCCTTTGGTGCAAGTGTATATTTTGAGTCACCTTTCTAATTTTTAAGAGAGTATCACCAAAATTGGGTAGACTGCATTCTGAGAAAGCTTATACAAGGGAACCCAAACTCTGAATAATAATAATTTAGAATAGAACACATTGCATACTGTACATCAGCATTGTGCAAAAGTAAAACTATGACTGTTTTCTGTGTGTACTTTCATAATGGTGATTAGACCTAATCATTGTGTTTTGAGCAGCCATAATAATTTCAGATTCTTCTTACATAGGCATTTTACAGTGTATCCAAAAAACCTATAGAAAAAGATTTTCACAAAATTGTGAGAAGCTTTTGCATTTGTAGGGAATGAATTAGGCCCATTTTCTTTGCTGTTGACAAAGTACATTCCTTTTAATGTAGTCATTATAGGGAAAGTCAGCTGAACCAGAGGAGGAAATACAGAGAGATTATAGGAAATGACTGTTTAAAATACATCTGCAAATGAGTAATGCTGGGCTTGAGTTGCAATACCCCATCAATTTTCCTATATTGTATGCTACAGATAAGCTACACTGTGCATTTGTGTGTCATCTTTTTACAGTCTTAAAGGTGCTCCTTTATTAGCAGACATCACAGCATCCTATAACAAGAATTCAAGACATATGTTTTGAACTTGATTTAATAGCAGAAGTACTGAATTTATAGGTTTAAGTATGTTGTCTCTTTTATCATTGCTTAGATCCCAAGTTTGTTGTTTACTGTAGGGAAGATACGTTTTGGAAAGTCCTCAAAATCCGACCAAATTAAGGATTTAGTTCAGAATTAATAATGATGTAATACATAGAAATAGTTATTTAGTTTTTGATATGTTAGATAGCAGTAATGTTGCTCACTTTCACAGTAAGACGATCTTTCAGTCTTTGTTTCTAAAGCCAGCTGCTGATTAATGCAATGGAGGATCTAAGTATTCCTACCAATTATCTTATAAAATTGTCAGTGAAAATACTCTGACCTATTTTTAAGAAGTGACATGTTCTGGGTTTTATTTTCCCAAATAAAAAATCAGTTAGTACCATTTACAAATTATATGCCTCTGAAAACCCATTTAAAAATCAATTTTTTAAGCTTTAAGTCATTCATTCCTGCCTTTTATTGAAAACTCAAAAATAGATACATATTTTTCATTATTTAGTTTTCTAAACAAATTCATCCCCAGCCCAACTTTTAGTGGTAAGTTTAAATGTAGAACATATTTTTAAGAGCTAAGAATAAGAATTTATTGATAAGGAAAAGGCAGACTGTAGTGTATCTGGACAAATAGTACTATTGTAAGAGTGATGGATCTAGCTGAAGAAACTGTAGGAAACAGAATATAGAGTTCCAGGACAAAATGCCAAATAGCTGTGAAGACTGACTATTTTTAAATAAAAGCAATCTTCACTCTGGAGTCCAAAGCTCCCTCTTTTAAAGCTAGAAATAATCATCTGTTAGTTTTTCCATTGTAAACCTTCATTTTTATGGGTTTATAATAGGATCATAAAAAGTCATTCCTTGCTGAAACTTGACATCATAAAAGGTTAGGAAAGTCCTTTGGGTAAGTAATAAATAGATTAAAGGATGATGGAAAGGTATGTTTTCAGTACAAGCACACTGGAACACACAAAATCTTACCCCATTGTCCATTTGACTTATACCCTTTAATCATAGTTCAAATCTAAGCAGAATTTCTTCTTTGAAAAATGTACTTGTGGATTCAGGAGATACTTTTCCAATTTCATCACAAAGTAAAGGGAGAAAACTCAAGAGGGGTGAACTTCTATGAGGATCTGGCTCCATCACCAGAGGAAGCCTGGAGATCATAATACATCTCTCAGAACTTCATCAGTTCTTGGCCAAATTCTTGGCCCTGTATATCTTCAAATGTTATATGTCACTTTCTTGCTTCCTTCAACCTTTCCACCAAGTTGGGTGGCGAATTGATCTGCTTGAGGGATGCGGACAGGCTGGGTTGATGAACTAAGGCCAACTATGTGAGGTTCAACAAGGCTCAGTGCTGGGTCCTGCGCTTGGGTCACAACAACCTCATGCAATGCTACAGGCTTGGAGAAGAGTGACTGGGAAGCTGCCCGGCAAAAAGGGACCTGGGGGTGTGACAGCTGGCTGAACGTGAGCCAGCAGTGTGCCCGGGTGGCCAAGAAGGCCAACGGCATCCTGGCTTGTATCAGGGATAGTGTGGTCAGCAGGAGTAGGGAGGTGATTGTGCCCCTGTACTCGCACTGATGAGGCCACACCTCGAGTACTGTGTTCAGTTTTGGGCCCCTCACTACAAGAAGGACCTTGAGGTGCTGGAACATATTCAGAGAAGAGCAACGAGGCTGGTGAGGGGTCTAGAGAACAAGTTGAACAAGAATGAGTGGCTGAGGGAACTGGGATTGTTTAGTCTGGAGAAGAGGAGGCTGAAGGAGGACCTTATAGCTATCTACAACTACCTGAAAGGAGGTTGTAGTGAGTCAGGTGTTGGTCCTTCTCCCAAGTCACTAACGATAGGAAGAGAGGAAATGGCCTCAAGTTGCATCAGGGGAGGTTCAGATTGGCTATTAGGAAAAATTTCTTCACCGAAAGGGTTATCAAGCACTGGAACAGGCTGCCCATGGAAGTAATCGAGGCACTGTCCCTGGAAGTATATGAAAGACATGTAGACGTGGCGCTTTGGGACATGATTTAGTGGTGGACATGGCAGTGTTAGATTAATGGTTGGGCTCAATGATCTTAGAGGTCTTTTCCAACCTAAATGATTCCATGACTCTACAAAGACAGACACCACAAATGAGAAATAAAAATCGTTGGGTTGGAGGAATATTTGATAAAGAAGGAATTGTCAGTTAAGCAGAGTTTGATGATATTTTTCCCATAGTAATGCCAGTTCCCAGTTCATCATAACATAATGTAACTATTTAATAACTAAGATAATTAAAATTGCCAGAGGAAAAACTGTTAGATAAGTGTGAAAGATAATAAAATGAAGTATGGAAATAGCCCAGTAGTTAGTACAATACAATTTACTGAAGAATTATTTGTTTCATGTTGTAATTCACAATCTCAAATGCTAATTGAATTAATTTTTACTAGAGCTATCAAGTTTCCCACTTCAAATATGGTGGGAGAACAAGGAGCAATTATGTTAGATGTCAATCTGTTTGTGTCTGCCAAAGAGGAGAAGTGAAGCTAAAGACAGAAGTAGATTCAGGCTGTCTACTCTAGTACAGTTGTCTCAGTGCTTAAGAAGTATATAGTGCCTGGTAATTCATGGAAGGTGGTCTGAATCCTTCCAAAAATAGCATGTCTAAGATCTGCTTAAATAGATTTTGGGTAAATATAAGAGATATCAGTAATATCCATTACCAAAACATCCAGCAAACCCAAAGGATTAGTTCTCTGTATTCATCTGGGACTGGACCATTTACATTGCTAGAACACACTTTGTTTTGGAAGGGCCATCCTTGTTAGCATGGCCAATAAAGGAAGGAAAGAGCAAAAGCCATAATCTTAACTGAATGTCTAAGGATTCAGTAATGCAACTGTAAGTAAATGTTATTTATGAAGAATAATTAAGCATTTGCTATCTTTTCCTTTTAGTGCTAACCTTTGTAGGGAATTTACTTTTAGATAGACAACAGCAGTTCATTTTCTATCTTTCATACATTGGAGAATCAGGAATAAAACATTTATTAAGCAAGCTTCAACATGTCCATTTGATGTTTTACTATTACTTCGTGAATTTCATCAGAAAAGATACAGATTAGCTTACCCGCACTTAGAGAGGAAACTGGTTAATACAATGCCAAATCAGGGTTATTATATCAGGCATATGAATCTTGTATAAAGCCATAGGCAGGCAATTGTGTTTGCATTTAATGAAACAGTGATTTTTGTAATGTAGCTAACTAAGGGAAAGAAAGATCTTATGCCAATAAAAATCACATCAGGTGATGGCTTTGACAGAGCATCTCAGTATCCTTGTCACCCAGAGCTGTCGTAAACAAACTACTGATGAGACAATGATAATAATTAAGAGAGTGTTAATGGAACATAGACGCTCACAGCTATTTTTCAGCTACAGTGAGCTGAATGAATGCCAGGCAGTGCATGTGGCATAACATCATAACATGCTTCTTTTTTTGTTTGCTGTGGTAGCTGTTGGATCTTTTCATATTTTCAGCCACAGATCTTTGCTGTAATCTGATGGTATTCATTTTTGCCCTCAAACGAACTGTACATCAAATCATAATATTTAGAAATACCTAATGGAGCAGAATCTCATGTATTGTACTTTCAAAAGCTGGCTGTTTTTTGAAGTTGATTCACAAAGTCAAGATTCTCTGCTTCATTCTGCGGTTATAATATAATAACAGATCACTGTTAACAAAGATTAGCCCTATCGACAAAATAATCTTTTTACTGATAAAATTGGTGTAAAAAAGGAACAAAGATAATCTTGAGATGTTAGATAGAGCAAAAGGCCTCAGAACATTTCCTTCGTCCCTTCCTTCCTTCCTTCCTCCCTTCCTCCCTTCCTTCCTCTCTTCCTTCCTCCCTTCCTCCCTTCTTTCCTCCCTCTCTCACTTTCTCCCTTCCTTCCTTCGCCTGGGATGAGTGCAGATTTAAACAGGAGTGTTAGTGTCCATTTTTGGCTAAAATGCTGGGATGTTTGGCTGACAGCCCAGATGTGTTCCCTCTCTGGGATTTTTGGCATCAACGTTAAAGAACTGTAGGTTGTTTTTCATGGGTAATTTAGACAAATAATGAAACACATTCCACTGTATTCCTAGGCATGAGGGACAGAAAACTAATATTTGCTTTTGTCTTGACTTGCAATGTCACCACCTAATCTCTGATAGTAAAAAGAAACACCACCTCTTTGCCCTTTCTTTATCAAGGTGTTACATGACTAGCATTTTCTCTTTGCAAAAGTGGTTTGAATCTGTCCAGATGCCACTTTTAAATTTCTATTTACATCCTGTCATGCCTCCTTCACCTTGGCTTCCTAAATCTCTTTTCTAAACAATGTGCTCAGATCGACGTATAGAATCCAACCATTTAAAAATAAACTAAAGAATAAATCTAAAAGAAATGCAAATTGGATATTGTTCTCATCTTTAGTCCTTGGTGTTCTTCCTTTTTTTGTATGAACCTTCGCCTGCTCCTTGCAAAAGCTCCCTCTGCAAATAGGAAGTCTTATCCAAGGACTTTGCGAGACGGTCCTTGAGTTGCAAGTGACTCGTGGAACACAGGCTTTTTGATTCCGCTATTGGCAAATAGTATTGATTTTTTGATAAAAAATGTCGGTGAGTTTGAATATTTCTGGTCTCTATTCTAAATTCTGAATTATCAGAAAAGCTTGCTTTCAGTTGCAAATGTGTTTATTTGTCTTTATTGCAGTAGAGAACATTTTAAAGTTATGATTCGAAAACTCCCTTAAACAAAGTAGCAAAAGACAGATATAAAGTACTCAAATACATTTTTTTTCCAAATGACATGCTTTTTGAGGCCTGATGCATGATTTTTTAATATTAGATTTGGCAATACCACTGTTCCGAATCGGAAAACACCATTATATAAGAAATAATAATATTGGCATTCTCTCAGAAATCCACTATCCTTCCAGAGAATAGAAGCCTCTTATCTGATCAATAATGTGGGGAAAAAAACCACATTTCCATTAAATGTAAGGGGTTTCTGATTTGCAGACCATCTTTTTGGTTTGTGTTTCTGACACAGTTGTGTCCTGTTCCATGACAGAGGTTTTCTCATTGCTGTAGGAATAATAAGAATGACAACAAAAATGTTCCCATAAAAATTACAGATTTTTTGCTGTTGTGACTGTCTAGTCAGTTGCACTTCAGTTTTGGAAAATAGTTCTTCAAATTATGCTCAGAAATAATTTTAAATAAGCCTACTTGAAGGCTTAGAGAACCTGGAGTACCTGATCTCTCTAAGACAGCTCTCTTCAAAGTCAGGGCATTTGTTTGGAAGGTGTATACTTATGTAGTCATGAAAACGTTTCCAGTGTGGGATGCAGAGCCCAGCTGAGCAAAGCTCCGATCTGAATAAAACTTCAATCTTCTGGTATAATTTGAAGGACATAGTAGATGTAGTAGATGACCCTGCTGTGTGCACAGCTTTACCGTCCAGTCCTAAGAAACTAACGTGCACTGACAGTGGCAGCTTGCCATCTTAGACTATACTGTCTAATACATGTTCTGCTTTGTAGAGCGCAGATCCTGCCATGGACTAGATCATACTGTGTCCTGTACACATGCTACTACTGCTCTATACTCCTGTAAGTTATCCAAGTATAGTCTTGGTCAAATCTTGACCCTTCTGAGAAGGCATCTAGGCAACTCATCTGTGAGTCCAGCACCACGAAACAGCCACAGCTTTCCCTTGAGCTCTCCCACAGATGTGCTTGTAAAACAGTTTGGAAGTAAGCAGGTCTGGGCTGGAGTGTGGGTTGAGCTCATATGAAAGTGATGCTGTTGATGCAGTCACAGACTATTGTGCAGCTAGAAGTTACTCAGATATTAGGAACATATGGCAGTTTGATTGATGTAAGTTACATCAGTTCGTTTTAAACATGGTATCTTCTGTAATTTTGTATAATTAATTTCAATTGATTATTTTGCACTTAAAGAAGAAGAGCTCAAAGAACGGTAGGTAACTTCAGAGCTCTAGCTCACAAAGATTTATACTGAGATGTTATATCACCTGTCTGTAAAGTTAGCTTAAAGTATCACCCGTGCAGAGGTTTAACACCAGAAAGAATGATGCATGAATTTCAAACTAAAGTTGTTTCTGGTAGAAAGACAAAAGAGGTTACATATTTGCCAGAGAATAACTTTTCATATTTATTTAGATAAATAATGCAAAATCATTATGTACTTTTTGATTTCTTGCTCATAATAGAACAATATTTGGGGATGTGCTTGGTCCCTCTTGTGCACAGGCTATAGCAAGGGATTTTTGTTTATATTTTTCTTATAAAAAATGAAAGAGTATTTTTGTTTGGACCTTTCTTTTTTAAAACAATATTCTTTGAGAGAGATTTAGAAAGTAATTTCCCTAAGGAAAGACGTTATTTTAGGGTTACAACTTTATAAAGTTGGAAACCACCTACAGATATATTTTTGGGAAGTTCTCAGAAATTATCTGATACTCTTATAATTACTCAAGAGTGAAAGAAGATTGAAGCTTTGGAAAAATACAGCTTTCTGTTAGACCTAAAAATGAGAGCTGATGAATAACATTCCAGATGTCATTTGTCAGGTCTATATCAACTTGCAGTGCTTGAACTTGCAAATATTTTGCCACAGGTAGCCACTGTTTTGCATAGATGCAAACAGCTACTCCGGGAGAGCAGGCTGGTGGAGGATATGCTGTGCAGCCCCTTCCTGCCTTGAAAGATGGAGGCTTTTATAGGTTGATCGCACTGGCACTACAGTACTATCCAATTGCATCTTGCAAAGAAAAGATATCTGATGTATATGAATGCACAAGCAAGCATTAATGCTGATAGAAACCGCTAAATCTATATCTCTCCTTGATGACATGTGAGCTTGAAACAATATGACACACTCCTCCCTCAGCCTAAACAGCTCACTGGGCTTGACAAGGACTCTAATAGAAGATGAGCAGTTCTGCATCGTAAGGCTTTTGACGGAAAACATAAAAGTACTGCTCTGTCTGACCGCTCTCTGAACATGCTAGAAAAATGACAGATTGTCAAAATTAAGTGCTGTGTTGTTCACATGAAAACAAAGCAAACACAATGAAAGCTTTTAGTGATAGGCACAGGTTTAGTTAAGGTTATTTTGCCAGCGCCTTGCAGGTGTACATTAATGATACTTTATTCGAACAACTGCTTGTGCATGAAGAAAGAAGATCATTTTGGTAGGTCAAAATTCAATGAGTTCTTTCAAAAATGGCTTTTTTTCTCTCTAAGCCATGCAGGATAAATAACTGTTTGTGTTAAAGAAGTGGCTGTAAAATCAGACTGAATTAAGACACATATATTGAAAGTTCACACCGTGGATGTTGACTTTTGGAGCCCTTTGAATGTCAGTGATAGAAACATTCTTTAAAGGTTGTGGTTATGAGAAAAAGTTAGAAAATATGACCTGGCATAACCAATATGATTTCTGTCTTTGTCTACTGAAAGCTTAAAACAATTATTCTAAGAAGTGTGAATTATCCCAGTTTCACTTTGCAAACTAAAAACAATGCAAAAGGAAAACTACATACATTGTGATAGATGCATCTGAATTTTCCAATTTCTTCAGTTTTCTACTCTTTCATGTAAAATTTGTTTTCTTCTGTAAATCATTTTTTGCCTTCCCATACTTCTTTCTAGGCATATCTTGTATAGTTTTTCTCCTGGTTTATAAGGCATTTACTTATGTTAAATATTTTAAATTAGAACATCTGATATGTTGTTTCTGATCTTTAACTGAAGGGTTTAATAATATTTCTTTGTTAAAAGGGAGTTAGGCTTCTGAATATTTTTGAGTCCCACAAGATTCCAAGGCTTGCCTTAGTTGTGAGAAAAGCTGCCAGGTTTTATTGACATATTAATAATCCCGAATGGGAAAATTTGTAATGAGTACATCCTTTTAGATGATTGATGTGCAACCTTGGGATGTCTGGTTATGTAACTTAGACATTTAGGGACTGTAATGCAAAAGGAAACATCATCAGCAAGACAGAAGTCTGACTCTGATATTAGAAAAGTAGAGGTTTGTGCGCTCTACAATGAAAAAGAGAGACGACATTATTCTTTTTGTATACTGTTCTTAATCCAGATGTTTACCTTTATTGCTCTGAAGGTTGCCTCCTAATACTCTTTGTATTGATGCTTGATTATATCTTACCTGCCTCTTTTGTTCCAGCTAACCCTAGCTACATGATAGTGAGAACTGCAAATATTTTGCCATCACAATCATCATAAATCATAGGCCATAAGATCTGTCCTGTGTTTAGAGGAATCAGCTTTCTTATTGACTGTCTTCCGTAATTAATAGCACTTTACTTTGTAAATCAAATTAGCCCACTTTTTCTATAAAGATTTAGTGTGAGATCATTTTTTAAAACACTAAATGACCTTGACAAAAAACAAGGGATCAATAACACGTTGATTAGAAGTTTGTTTTCTGTAATATTGGATGTTTCCCTTGTCGTTAGTTTTTCCTCTTGCAAGACTTGCAGAGGTTAAAGGTCATTGATACCTCCTGGTAATGCTGTATTCCGTAAATAGTTGATTCTGCTCTGGTCTAACAATAATGGATTCACTTAGGCATATGTGTAGATTTTGCTAATGTGTTCTTTAATTTACATTTTTTAAATTATAAGTTTCTGGGGGTGCTTGCCAGCTATTTTGCCAGAAATAAATACAGTTTTGATTTTAATGGGAGAGGACTTAGGTTCTGATTGTTCCCTGAGATTTACTCAGTGTTACCGTGGCTAAAAACTGTGCTGATCTCTACAAAAGCATGTGGTGTGGTGGTAAAAGGAACAGACTTTGACGTGTAGATTCAGCCTTCTTAAGAACAGACTTTCCAGGTGTTATTAATTCTTCCGTGACTTAATTCCTCATTTATAAGTAAGAGCAGTATAATTGCCATACATAAGGGAAGTCAAGGTACATTCCGATTGTAAGGGCCTCAGTTAAAATGGTGATGAAGGGCAATAGGACACTATAGGATACTTAAATATCGAAGGTGGGCTTAAGTGCGTGCTCTAGTTAGTGAGAGACTAGCAGTTCTGTCAGGGAGGAAGTGGCATTACTGAGACATTTGTTCCTGTCTCAAGCAGGCATTAAGCATCCATACTTTTCATTGAATGAAAAGACTTACAAAGCAAATCTAGAATATTCCTGACATTTTTCAGTCAAATTCTTAGGCTTTTAATTTCAATGTTAAATTCAATAAATTTCCTCACTCTGTGTTCTTCCATATCATTTTCAAAAGTATTCAGTATATGCCTGGAGCGGGAGCTCCAGGACATCAGATGTGTATATGCTTGTGACCAGGGCCAGTGACCTTACTAGCACAAGAGTGCAGTGCCTTTCCCAACTCCTACATAAATACCATCAGCACTCACTCGAGGATGAACACAGAAGGCCCAGTCCAGTTCCTTCTCTCTGGCTGATCAGGGTTGATGTTTTTAAGTGGAATATACACAGGCCCTTACCCTCTTGATTCGCAGTCCTGCTGATAGTTACAGAACTATCAAATGTCATCCTGGACTTCTGGTCTCTCCCATCTCCATGCTCAGATCCTAGTGTCAGCTATGAGGCAACCAGGTTGCTCAGGGCTTTATGCAGTCTGGCCTTGAAAATCTGACAGGATAGAGACTGTAAAACCTCTCTAGACAAACTATTCTGGGCCTTCACGCCCTCTGGTGCATTCAGGTGTCTCTGGTGAAAAAAATTTCATATGTCCTGTCAGATTCTCTCTCATTTCAGTTTATGCCCTCTGTTTCTTTCTGCCACCATACACCACTGTGAAGAGCCTGGCTTAGTCCTGTCAAGCTGTTATTTGTTTGTCCGCCCCCCCCAAAACTGCCTTCTCTGCAGGTTGAACCGAACCCAGCTCCCTTAGTCTCTCCTCACAGAACAAATGCACCAACCCCAACCACCTTGGTGGTCTCAGCTGGATGTACTGAACTTGTTCTCCTTTGATGGTAGCATTGCCTGTGCTCTGTTCTTCACTGATGAGGTTACTTCGTTCCTCTGCCTGTCATTACTCCTTACCAAGTCTTCGTGTTTACTTTGATTAGCCTTCAGTCAGATAACCTAAAACAGAACTTCTTGTTCCAGAAGCCCACAGTCAATGAACTTGACACGTAGTGTCTCAGAGGGAATTTGAGGCCAGAACATTACATTACATTTGGCAGAGGCCTTAATACTGAAGGAAACCATGCTAAAAGTCATATTCCTAGCTATGAAAACTTCTTTACTCACTTGAAAGCAGAAGCCTGCCACATGACCTACACAAGCACCTTTTTCTCAATTACATGACGTGAGCTTGGAAATTTCTTTCAAGAGAGGAATGTTAGAAAATTAAGAAGTCTCTCAAGTTCAACAGCCATCTCTGCCTGCTCGCATGTGCTGAATATCTCATGGGAATTGTAGCTAAGGTGTTTTTGTCCCATTTTCCCCGATGATTAAATCACCTCTCCTGGGTACACCTCCCACGGTGCCTTAAGGCTGTCAGGATGCATTGTGCGAGTCTAGCTGGAAGGATGACTGTCCTGGCAGCACTTAGAGTGCTTGCCCTCCGAACACACTGCTTGTCTTCAAAGAATAAATTCCGTTCTCTCACATTCTTTCAGCACAGCAAAGAAAAACAGGAGTGTCTTAATGCTGGGTTCCGTGTGAGGGCTTTGCAGTAGGGGAAGTCTATTTACCTCAACTATAAAACCATTTCCATCAGACAGATTTGTTGCCACTACTTCTGATAATTATTAGAACTTGTAATGCCTCTGTTTTGTTGATGCCATGATACTTTATGTATGTTGGTGAGACTGCTCATTTTCTCATTTATCTCTAATACGAAACTTCTGCTCATATATTGACCAACTGAGAATGGTGATCACCTCTGAAAATTCAATCACTTACTTAAACTCTTAACTATGGATAATGTTGGATATCTCTTTATTCCACATCAGCTCTGAAGAGCTCTGAAAAGAACTTAATTTCCTGAGTCCCAGCATTTGGATAAAACATTCTGCTTTAGACCCGAGAAACAGAAAGAGCAGATGAGTGAAGAAATAGGAGATTGTTTATATAGAGCTCATTTTCTTAAGATAATCACATTTTAAAATAACAAAATTGATTTTTTTTTAAATTTGCTGTCTTGCTAAAACCAAAGGAAAAGAAGTTTTACAAGCATATGCATTATACAAAGTGAAGAACGCTGTTAAAATTGGACTTTCAAGTGTGCTTTATGTTAATGCCTTGAAAGGTAAAGACTGAGATCCCGATCTCACTGAAATCGGTGTGAATTTTGCTTTGGAGTTCGCAGGGTCAGATTTCATTCTAGATACACGGTGTTAGGATATAAGTTCCCTTACCAGCTCTTAGGATAGAAGAGTGTTACAAATGCGTAAAACATTTATCAAATTATGCAGTTTGTGAAGAGTATTTAGTTCCTGCACAAAACTTTTGTTAAATGGGATTGAGGTAAGGATATAAAACTAAATACAGAAGATACATTTTTTTTCAAAGAAATATCTAAAGATTTTAGTTTCTTTAACAGCATTTAGGTTTCAGCATTTCTTAAAGTAACAGGAGATTAGAAGTACCTTGATTGGAAGGAGCCTATAATATGCTACACAAAAGCAAAAACTCATTTTATGAATATTCTGTTTCTAGTACTCTCTTATAAGCGTGGTATGCAAACTAAAAGTGTACTGCCTACACAGGCTAATCCATAGTTATATATATAGTTACTATATATATATAGTTACTGTTATATTTTTTAATTTTCAAAAATATACAGAAGTAGTTATCTCTTACAGTATAACGTAATGTCTTTGTCAGAGAGCTGTAAGAAAGCATTAGTAGCAAAGTTTTGATCTTATAAATATTGGATGAGTGGTATATAATAATTAAGAAAGGTTAATGACAGTTGTCTAGATGAATTGGTATATGTATGTTTTTCAAACAGCTAAATGGAGGGTTAAAGATTTGGATATCACAAATGTGGGTCATGTGGAGAATGGAGAACTATTTTAGAGAACACTGACTCTGGAAAGGACTAAATGGTCATGCCTGGTAATGAGCTGAAAATGAGATTTTGAGAGTGATTCTGTGGGCTGGAGAGCAGATATGATCTTTGGCTTTATGAGCAGGGGTATGACGCTTATGTGTCGGAAGGTGATTCTTTAAACATTGCGTGGTGTTTATGAGGCAATTGCTGTGATGATGTATGCAATTCTAGTATCCGGCCTTTAAAAAGAACATTGAAAATTGTTAATTTACATCTTGCATACCAAAAGAGAAAGGACAAGAACCATTGTTGCGAAGTATTTTGGAAGGACACCTTTTGTGATGCTTTTTCAGGCACTTCATTCTGTGCCTTTGATTTCTTTGGCTTGTCTTTTCAGCAGACCTCATTGCCTGCCAAAGATTAGTGACATTCAGAAGACTTCAAGGCTCCATTTTTAAGGTGTATAAGCATTATTTCACACAACATTAATAGATACTTTCAAAGTGATGTGTACATAGGAACTTGAGTTCCATTGATTTTCATTACAGTGCTATGTGGAGTGACCTAAAACATTTCACCAGACCAAGTGAATGGCCTTAGGAACTGAGCAAAGTTTTTAGAGACAACATCGGGGGGAACTCTGAGTGCTCTCTAGCTGTCACCTAATGGTGGTCCCCATACCAACAGCAGCTCAGCAGAGACTAAAGCTGCATTATGGGAATTGCCACTGTCGTGAAGTTCCATTTATGCTTCCGTTCAGCATTACTGTTTGGACTTAACCTCTGAATTTAGATGATCCATTATAAGGATCAATTCCTTAGTCTTTGTTTAGGACTCTGTCAACTCTCCTATTTATTGGAGGACTGTTTGTCACTCACCTAAATGTGGTTGCAATCCAGATAAGCAATTCTGAAAGAAAAAAGAATGGTTACTTATTATAGAAACTATACTGTTGCCCTTCAAACCACTTGCCTGATTAGAGCCATAAGCCCCCATCCTTTTCGTGTTTCATTCTTCCTAATAATTCTTGAATTAGAGAAAAAAACCTGTGTCAGCGTGGCAGTTGTGACTGTGAGTCTTATGTGTATTTGTGTAACCCCTCTGAGGTCAGAGTATGAGGCTGTAGATAAAATGCAGCACATTCCCCTGCAGACAGCAGTCTTCATGTGCATAATTTACAGTACGGATCTAGTCACAGCAACTACTAAGTAGTAAATGGTAGGTTTTTTAAATGCTCAGAGTATCTAGAGAGTAGTTACTAGGTATTTTTTTTTCACTGGATGCTAAAGCTGTAGAAGTAATGTTTTGTTAGTCATGTTGTGATGGACTGTTTTCCTTTATCTGAGAATATCTGTGTACACAATAAAAAGGAGTGCTCAGATCAGAGACTGTAACTCTCTAGCTGAGAGCATAGCACAGATTCTGTGATCTGAGAGTGCAGCCTTTTAAAACTTCAGTGTTTAAAAATGAGAGAGCTCTCTTGTGCACTCCTAGGTAGAAGGAGGGAAAATCATTTTAGTCCAGCAAACATCTGGTAGCTGAGGAGTGGAAAAAAGTACTGATTGGTTCTGACAGCTGCCGGCTTTGCAGTGGTATTTAACCAGAAATATTTGAAACAGATTGCTATGAATAATGAAAGATTGCATGATGTATGACAGAAATAAACTTCACCGCAATTTAACTCATTAATGAAGAAATAATGTTACATGTATAAGAAAAATCCTTAGTTACTGTTTACCTCATTTGTGACATTTCATTGTTAATAACCTGACAACAAATAAGATTTTTATAATAATTTTCTCCATCAGGTATTGCAAGTATTTCACAGTGAAATAGGTTGAATGGGATGTCATTGTCCTTTAACTTTAACAAGTGCTGCTGATGGATGTGGTCCATTTAAATGTACAACAGAGAGCTGAACTAGATAACGAACTTATTATTACTCTCTGAGGATTACAGGTTAGTCCCAAAGGAGTGTAGTAAGCTAGAGAAAATCCATATCTACTGGCTAAACAATAGCCAGAAGGCTGACTGGAGATATTGATTTACTTTCTAGGCCATTTAGACCTTAATGGTGGAGAAAAGCTGAAGTGCTGTTTACTTTTCTGCCAGAATCGACCAAACAACCAGTCCATTTTTTACAGACTTTTGATTGATTTCGCTTAGAGGAATTAGAGGTGATTTATTTTTAAGCTGAAAGCAACTCGTAAATATCTCCCACTACACAGGTTCCCTGAGAGTAAATGTTAAGTGGAAATACTTACTGAGAAAGAGTTTGCTGCAAATCAATGTGAGCAGGTAATACTCCTTGGTAGGAACGGTCAGGTGTTGGACACCTTTCTCGAAAGTGGTCAAGCCTCCAGTTGTACTGCCTGAGATACAGTGCTTTTAAAAGTCCCAACTTTGGCGGGCAGGTATGAATCTGCTTGCTTGGCTGAATTTGTGGCAGCTGTACCCTGCTGATTTAGAAAAAGGCCGTGGCTGTGGGAGTGTAAGTGGTGCTCAAGGTCAGTAGTGAGCAGCTTTAATATTTGATGGAGGAAAATAGTAATTTATCACGTGACAATTGCCCATGATACTTCATACTCACAGCAAATATCTAGCTGTAAGGAACAACTCGGAGAAGAAACAGGCTAGGATTTTGGAATGAAGCATTTGCAAAATTAGACAAGGTTTAAGAAATGCTGCTGAGCATACTGCCACATGTAGAGACACAGCTAAAGAGAACATAATACGTTCATTATTTCCTAGACATAACCTGTCTTGAAACTGACTTAGGTTTATACAAAAGACTGTCTGGTGTATTAGGGCTGTAAATGTAAAAGATGGGTTACCGAAATCAAAGGAAAAAATTCTTTGGCGTAGTCTCATGGAACTTATAAAAGTAGAGCTGGTATGTTAATAGTATTCCTGTGCAGAGATAAAGCCACAATTTTATATTAATTACAGACACACAGTTTTTAATTACTGTGCAAGAAAATTCTGCATCAACATTTTTTTGAAGTCCACTTGCAAAGATAAGACCTTTTTTTTCAGCAAGCATTGCATAGTTCTGCTTTAACATTAGAGCACTACTCTGTTGTCCGCTGAAAACAGTGCTGTTTCTGCTAAACAGACTTGGCTTTTATCCTCCTCTCCACCCCCTTCCCTGAAGAGAGTTATACTTGGTTAATGTGCTGCTTCTGTCTTCACACAGAAACATTTACCTGTTACCTGAAAGCTATAATTACAGTCAGCTCTAGGGCTCACACAAGAATGTGTAAATATGGATCTTTTCAATCTGAAAGTTGTCTTTCAAATCCGACACTTGTCTTATGCCACGTCTCCTACCAGCTAAATCATTAATCCTACGCTGATACATTGGATTCAGCCTTGGCACCATGCTACGTAGCTGGGAACTGATGGGAAGATAAAGCATCCCAGTAACTTCCCTTTCTCTGGCCAAGCCCCTAAACAACAGAAAAACTGCATTACTATTAGATAAGAATCATTAGGACTTCATTATATGTTGTATAACGATAATAATTTTTACTGCCCCTTTGTACATGTAGACTGATGCAGAGGAACTACAGAAAAGCTAAGAATTTCAGCGTGTTCTTCATCTGAGTTCTTCACTCATTTAAAAAGAAAAATGACGGATTACTGTGTGGTCTCTGTTGAAAAACTGAAAATGTTTGGTACTCCCTGTTTTTTTTAAAGCGTGTCTTTTGTAGCCAGCATGCTAAGCTTTGACTTCAGAATTTAGTATATGCTGTTGTAAAGTCCCAAGCAGAAAATTTTACAGACTGTTTCATACATGGTTTTTCTGAGCTTTTTTTTTTCTTGAGATTTGGAAAAGTTCACTTGCCCTTTCTCAGATGTAATATTTCAGAACTATATTTTATGGTTTTTATTACTTTTCTTCAGCCCCAAAAAGTTTATGGCTAAAGACATTTTGAAGAACTGTTTTAGATGCTAGACTTATATACTTTAATTTACTCTTAAGATTTGTTTTTTTGAAAGAAAGCTAAGCCTGCAAGCTAAATTCTGTGAGCTTTATACAACTATGAGTGTCAGTGGAAGTGTTACCTGCAGTTCTCATGTATCTACAGCGAGCCCTGTGAAGCAGCATTTTATGTGCTGATAACTTGTATTTCCTTACTGGTGTTCACAGCTCACAAAAAGCTGTGCGCATATGTTAACAAAAGATGTGCAGCTAATGTTTTCTGTATGTCAGATAACATGTCTAGATAAAAAAAATTGTGCCAGTTTAATATAGGGTTTGTCTGTTTGTTTTGTGTTTTTCTTGTTACTTTTTTAGTACAATCTATAGAATGATTGAACTGGAAAAAAAAGATAGAGTAGATATATTTTAACTTTAATTTAAGAGTGGCCTAATTTGGCTTATTTTAAGTCAGTTAAAAAATTATTAACTAACCTAAAATTATGAAATTTTGTACTAAAATAGACACCCAATTCTGCAAGCTTTGAAGTGCTTCATTTTGTCTGTGTATATGAGTACCTCCTTTGATTTCCATTTCTTAGTTTAATAGCATACATCAAATAATCTGTACCTGTTTGTTTAAGTTTAGAAAACTGGTTAAACTGCCACAATTTTCAAGTCAACCAGCGTTTGGAATCCTGCAAATTGGAAGAAATCAGATCAATGCCTCCAGATGACAGTATCCTCATTGACCATGTTTGATTTGCTTATCAAGTTTAAGTCCTAAAGTATTACTGACTTTAAGGCAAAGAATGATTGCTTCCATTTGTCTCAGGAGCTGAAAAGCAGTGAGTAAGGATGAGGCTCAAAGAAATCTAAGTCGGGGGTGGGGGTGTTGTGGGTATTTTTTTCCTTGCAAATGAAGTGCATTACGAAAGAAAACAACAGCTGGTAGCGTGGAGCTGTGAGAGATTTTTAAAAGCTGGGGTGAAGTAATGATTAGAAATGCAATATGGAACTAAAAAGAAGTAAAACTGAAGGCACTGAACAAAGCAAATATAATTCAGGCAGAAGCACAGGTCTAATTACTAGGCTTACTTGATAGCTTAGAATTATCACCCATAAAGGTTGATTCCTCACCAGTTCTCTGGCTGTAGAAAAGAATCTTGCTAGACATTGGTGCTAAATTTACCATTCTTGTAGCATATGATTATCCAAAAATTAAACAGGCACAAGATTTTTTGAAGTGATCTTTGTGTATATCCCTGTAAAAAGGGTCAGTATCTACAGACTTCCCCAAAGTGCAATGTATGTAATCACCGGCACATTCCATTGAAGGCACAGAGGGAACCATTTTACATATTTAAGTATGCTTTTGAAAATTAATTGATTTCTTCTTGATTGCGTGTATTTTAAATTGTAATGGAGCACAGGGATTAAAAAATAAGTGTTCTCACCACAATATTCTAATAAATGAGACAACGACATGCTGGGTGCATAGCAGTTATTTGCTGATAATCCCAACAAAATGTTTGGTGGGATGACTCTTGGTCACATAGGTTTGTACAGAGGAGCAAAAACACTATGCTGTTCTCAGCTTTATTCTCTGCCTGGCAGCCTGCCTCATCTTTTTAGGTGCTGTTCAGTGTAGAAAGTTTTCTAAATTTGTGTTTTAAAGGGTAAGGTGGTAAGTAATTATAGTGGTAGAATTTATTATTTATGCAGCTATCATGTGCATTTTCAGTGCTAAGTTCTGATTTCTAGTAAGACCTTCTGTCACACTAAAAAAGCATTCTGAAGTCTCTGCACATTTACAGAACAACATTTTTAACCACAGCTGATGACTGCGTTCAGTTTTCAGGGGGAAAAAACATTGCCTAAAAATATGGACTCACAAATGTAGTAGTAATTGTAATATTTTCAGGTTTCTAAAAAATCGATGGCCTTTCAAAAACAAACCTGATCCCATCCTACCCCACAAAATAGAAAGGAATGCACCGTTATTTAAGAATTGTGAACTTTTGTTTCAGGAAGAGAAGGACACTTGGCCCATGTGTTTCACCTGTCTGCTTTCTGCTGAATGGTTTGCACCTGAGAGCTGGCAGCTGTGCTGCAACCCTTCCCTGCAGCTGCTCTGCAACTCCTAACGCTGTAGGAAATGAGGTAGTACAGTGTCCATGCATTTCCTGGAGAGAAAGATAGGTTATATGCCTATTTAAAAATTCCTGGAAGATGAGACTAGAGAAGAGAGATAGCATTTAAGGTGCTACAGAGAACACAGATGGGCTGGGTTTGGATCTTGGGTTCTTCTGTGGTAAGTCACTAAAAGCCTCAGATACAAGGATGCTTAGATGCGTTGTCCCACCTAAATACTCATAAGGGTATGTTTTTAAAGTTCTCTTTTAGCGAGTAAAATGAGGAATAGTAAGACTTCCTTTATCTGGTAGGGTTTGAGGGGAGGGTGGTCTTTTCTTCTATCTAGGTGTGTTTTTAAACAAGACAGGTTTTCAGTTTGAGATTAGACAAGTCAATGTAGGACTCAAAAGGTGTCTGTGTACACATGAACGAGACGTTAATGCTTTTACTGTAGCCAGTGAACAGCCAGTTGTTTCTCACAATGAAGCCTGGAGAGCAGTTCTGCTTGCTCAGGCCTGGTGAGTCACATCTTCAGTTCCATTGAGTCTTTTGTCTTCAGTGGGAACACAACTGTCTACTGCACAGGTAGACAAATGCATTGACATGCCTAAGTATGGTGTTAAGCTGAATCCCAGGCAAGCCATCTCATTCTTAGAAGTGGTCTTCTCATAGGGGTGGAATCAGGAGGCAGTGAAGCTTGAAAAGGGTGAGGATTCCAAAACTCATACATCTGCTCCTTCAATAAAAAAAGAAACTTTAAAGTCCTGTGAATCCCAGTCAGACAGACAGAGTCTGTCCCCAGTCCTGTCAGGTTTAAATATTTCTGGAGGGATCCTAAGGAGAAAAGATTTTGTCAAAGATTCTCTCCTACACAGAGTCTGATGCTTCTCCTGTGTGCTCACAGAAGAGCTGCTCCTTGTTTCTCTTACAGCAATTGATTGCTTCCTAATTTTTTTTTCCTTAATCTCCTGATTGTGTCCTGCTTGTGAATGGTATAAAGCATAGTGTTTGAAGTAATTCAAGGAAATGGAAGGATATTCTGGCCAGAATTGAATAGCAGCATTGAGACACTTCAGTTTTTCAGTGGGAGTTAAAATATTGGGTAGAGAAAAAGATTATTTAATTATATATAATCAGCTGCATTACAGAGAAACAAAACCGGTTTATATGTTTGTTTTCTGAAACAGAGCTACGGTTGTGCATGTGAAGCAGCATGAGGAGTTGCTCTTTGCAAACCTGTCCCTGAACCTCTGAACTGCCTTAACAATGGTCTCATTAATTTAAGTACTACTCAGTGTCATATCTGCTTTTACATATCCATATTAGTAGGTAAGGGGAAGGAAAATTGTTTTATTCGTCTGACATAATTTAAAGATGAAATGTGAAGGTCTATGACCTTGCTCTGAGATAGCAGACCTATTACAATATATACACAGAGGGCTTTTTTTTATTTTTAACAGAGCTTTGTTGGTTCTCTAGTATGACCAAGGCTCATAAATGTGAAACTGTTTATAGACTTTATTTTTGTTCTTGACAAAAAACCTCTTCAGATTAATGAGTCATTGGTGCCTCAGCATCTGCTCCCAAGACTGGGGAATTTGGGAAAGAAACTGAGGGGAAATATGAGGATAAAAATAAGTAAAATGTTAAGAGCAGAAATCTTCGTGATGAGGAACGGACACAAAGGATTTAAGACATGTTACAGGAATGTTCTTTTAGTGGAGCAAAATGGCAGATTAAATCACAGATATAATGAAGACACTTTTCAAGTAAATGTTTTGAGAAACTTAATTGTGTGGTTTTTTTGGTCTTATTAATAACTGTTGTTTAAACAGAATGCATTCAAGAGCAACTGCCAGAATTCCTTGTTTAAAAGAGATATTTCTAGCACAGATGAGAAACAGTACCCTGTTACATGGGGGAATATCTTGTAAACTGTACCAGTCAGGTATCACACTGTTTTATAATAGCTGGTTTTTATACCAGGTGCTGTGGGTTAACCTCCTATAATTTGTCTCAGATGAGCGTATGGCTTTGCTATAACTCTAGGAAAAATATGTTATCTTTTTTTTTTTTTTTTTTTTTTTTTTTTGCCGTGAACATCCTGTTGCATATTGGCACAGAACAGATGCAGCCTGAGGCACAGCTCAGAAGTCACTGAGTTCCTCCTGAACTCTAGCACCTAGCGCAGTACTCTGAGGCTCTTAAAATGTCTGGAGTGTATGGTGCTTATATTTCAATATGGGCACTTTTACTTGTGCTTTAGGATAAGATTCTCCTTTGTGTTAGATGTTAGTAGTAGGCTTCTCTCCGCTGGACTCTGTAGTGTAACAAGGGTATGTGAGAAAGGCATCATGGTTAATCCCATGAGAACAGGTTCCATAGCTAATAAGTAAAGAATGTGGGTTATGGATATGACTATCATCCTGGTTTTGCTTGCATTTTTTCTGATAGTCCTAACAGAGGGAGCACTTCCAGTCTGGCTGCTATGTCTCTCAAAAACCTAGACAAATTGCATGCTGATCAGTAGCGCAACAAAATCAGGAAACAGTGCACAGACCCCCAGTGAATTTGTTACATCTTTTGTCTGCAAATAAACAGATAATAGATGATGTTCAGGAACATCAGTACCTGTCTGGAGTGTGTGAACTGACTGGTACTCATACCTGGACTGTCTGTACAAATATTTCAATCCAAATAGATAGTTGGAGCCTGAGATAAGAACTGGTAATGGGTGGTGAGACATTAATTGAGGGGAGATAGATAATCCAGCAAAGATAGTAAGTGAAAAGAGGAAATGTGCTTGGGACCAGAAACCTCAGAACATACAAGTACCCATCCATTGTCATCCAAAAGGGCTATCTAGCCAGGTGGTATTTCTCCAGTGTCATCTACCAATGAATCTAAGAAGAGAAGAATGGGGTAATATGTAATACATTTCCATATCTGTGGTGCTTTTGTTATGTGGACTTCAGTGGCTATTTCTTCCATGAATCCCTCCAATCATTTTTGAACTGATGTAAACTTTTAGCATTCTATTGCAAAGAGTTTAGCATTTTAATTGTGTGACGTGTAAAGAAACATTTTGTTTGTTGTATTCGCTGCCTCCTAGTCCTTCTCATCTGTCCAAGCTTTTTTTTGGGAGAGATGGTGACTAGTCATACCCTATTCAGCCTCCCAATGGCATACATGATTTTAGAGAACTCTATTATACTTCTGTCATTAGTCACCTTTCAAGGCTGAAGAACTCAAAAAGTGTTCCATATTTTGATTGTCTCCCTTTCTCCATACTTTCTCCACTTCTGTTATACTCTGTTTTTTCTCTCTCTCTCTTCCTTCTCCACCCCCTGCCCCCACCCCTTTGGGGAGTGAAGAATTGCACATAGTATTCAGAGCATCACAACACAGTGCATGCAAATGCTATTAAGCACTGCTCCAAAACTTCATACAGCTATTTATTGTAAGCCCAAGACCTTGGCCCTGAGAACTCATCACTGTTTGTAAAATTAGGGTTGTTTTTCCTCTGTACACCACTTTACATTTATCTACACTAAATTTCATGTGTATCTTTACACCCCTATCGCTCAGTACTGTGAGGCCCTTTTGCAACTTTTCATGATTAGTGCCTATTACAGAGGTAACCAGAGTGATAGATGCAAAGTGATCAGAGTGGACAAGGTGTCCAGGAACGGGTTCTTGAATGGACAGGAGACCACAGCTGAAGGCAGGAGTAGAACTGAGCAGGCAAGTATGGTAGTTACAGCTGCAACAAACGGCAGTATTTTGGAGAAAATGGGGCTGAGAGCTGGAGAAGGGGAACAGGCAGGTGGACAGCAGAGGCTGCAGACCAGCTGCCTACACAAGCATGAGCTACAGTGCAAACCTGTTCTAAATGAGAAGAGAAAATCGAGTCAAATGCAGCTTTACAGCAGTTGAACTACTAAATGTTAGCAAGAGACCATCTCACAGTGTTACTTCATGGCATAAGCTTTTATGGTATAAGCTTTTAAGTAGTTTTCCAGCTATGGGTGATAGCATTGTATGATAAGGTCAAAATTTTATTTGTTGTGTAAAATTCAAACTGTTCTTTCAGGATTTTAACTTTTCTGCACTTATCTATACAATCTCTGCTTATGCTATGTGCCATAAGAGACTAACACTTAGATTTGCAAGAAGTACAGTTGGTAATGGAAAAAGACAAAATTGACAAAGATGTGTCTATTAAAATCATGCCAGTCACACATAAATCTCTTATGGATGTGCATCTCCACTGGCTATTTCCTTACCTTTGCGTGTGGTTCATTATAAAGCAGAACAGGAATTATATGATTGTTAAGACAGAGGTGGAAAGAAAAGAAGAACATTAGAAAAAGTCATACATTCTTATTAATATATATTATGTGCTGCAATGAAATCATTTTTACCCAAGTATAAAATTACCTAGATAATAGATTTATGAACGGTAAGAAAAGATGGAAAATATGTTGTCTCTTGAAAACTTCTGTGGGAGGGATAGGACTTGATAAAAATATTCTTTATATTGAATTGTATGAAGCATTAAAATATTTTTTAGCAGCTGAAGCTTTATTTTATCATATATTTAGTGTTTAATTAAATAAAATCCAGTGTATCAGCACACTTTATTAGCAGAAATACAAAGTACAGTCACAGTGACATACAATCTGCTGTAAATTTCACTTTATTTGCTCTTGAACCCATGTCTCGCAGGATGGGACTCAATAAAATGAAAGCAGCAACTTCAGACACACCTTAGAAAATTTTTCCACAACCTGAGAAAAATCACATGGTAAAGGTTCCAGGAGCTTTTACTTCAAATTACAGGGACAGACTTCCATTTCTGCGTCTGCTTCAGTTGTTCCTGGGTGCAGACTTTTTTTCGTCATGCATTGAGAATCAGCACTAGGGCTTCTATATTGATGTTTTTTTAAATGCAATATGAAATTCCAAGCTCTAATAGAGCAGGACACAGCCATGGATCACCATATAGAAGTTAGGATTTAGGGGTTTTGTTTGTTTGTTCAGTTTTAAAAAGGGTAATTTACACTTGTAAATACAGCTGGTCTTTTTTTTTTTTTGTCCTTTTTTTTTCTTTTTTTTCATATTGCTTCATGCTATAAAATGTCTGAATTAAAGTCGTAGAATGGTTTGGGTTGGAAGGGACCTTTGAAGATCATGTGGTCCAATTCCCCTGAAATGTGCAAAGTCATCTTTTACTCAATCAGGTTTCTCAAAGCCTGGTCCAACCTGATTTTGAACATTTCCAGTGATGGGGCATCCACAGCTTCTCTGAGCAACCTCTTCCAGTGTCTTGCAACTCTCATCATAAAAAAAATTCTTCCTTGTGTCTAATATAAACGTACTGTCTTTCAATTTGATAGAATCATAAATAATAATAAACCTTCCTTGGAGCTAGATTATTTCCAGCTGTATACTACATGGAGTTTTACACTGTTCTCCAAAGTCTCTGGTACTAACCACTGTCAGTGACAGAATACTGGAACAGATGTGCAGCTTTTTACTCAGTATGGCATTTTCTGTACTCCCAGTTTTGTTTTTAGACCTTATTATACCTATTTTCAGACTTCAGAAATCTGTGGCTTTGCTTGGATCTCCTTTAGGAGTATTTTCTTTTTCATCCCTTCTCTATTTTGTCTACCTTTTTCTTTCAGCATTGCAGAACTTCAATGCATTTTGAAATTAGGTTCCTATCACTTTCTCATTCTTCTCTTTCTTTGATCCTTCTGTTTTCCCTGATGAAGATCTCTTTTTTATTTTTTTTTTTTTTCCTTTTCACATGTACTTGTCAACCACTTCCTCCCCTTGGACTCTTCACAATTTCATTGCTGTAGAAATACACCTCTGTCTCACACCTCCATTTCTGCACACACTTCCCTGGTATTTTTCATTCACTGCAGAGGTGGTTCTACGCGTTAATCCACATTTCCTTGGAACAGAGGACAAAAGAGTGAACAAGACGGGTAAAGGGACACAGAGAGACCTGTTCCTTTTACATATTACCCTGAATCTATGGCTCTGAGCACCTTCCAGAAATGTGGTGAATGAGATGATAAGCATCCACTCTATATGACTTCTCTCCTACTCTTTCCTACCCCCCCCACTGAAATTTTTCAAAAATTCATTACATTCTTTTCATTGTTGATTATGAATGCTGCTCTTAGAATGAGAGCTCTAAACTGGAAGCTGTATATGAGTTTATGATATAGACTGAGACTAACTCTGGACTCTTGGTGACGAACAAATAGTACTTCCGCAACATAATTGGAATAGATTTAAAAAAATTCTTTTGAAAAGGCAGCGCTTAGGGATTATGTTTTGAGGAACAGTTAGTTTATGGAGAAAACCAAGTGCTGTTTGTCCATGAGCAGACATTCTTGCACAGGTTTTGTGGTAGAGATTGCTTCCTGGCACTAGACTTTTCAAGGAATTTACCTTGGAAAAATTAAGAATTCTAGTAGTTTCATGGGTAAAAATCTCTATACTTTTTATAGTTTAAAGAATAAAAGGTAACAGAATTAGAGACACAAAATTTCTTTCTCTGCCGTATGAGAATACTGAAGGTAAAGCTTTCCCAGAATGTATTTCCGAATGGTCATAATATAGTTAAATTCTGTATGTATTTTCATACAGATGGCCAGAGACATATTCTTGATGCAAGGCTACCCTTGTGCTAAATTTAAAATCTCTGCTCTGAAAGTGTAGCTATATTAAAACAGTTCAAAATGTATGTTATCAAGCACGTTTAATATAAGCAAATATACATGTTTTTCACCAGTCATTTTCAAAAATGGTCAGTGTTTCGTCTGAAATTTTATAAAAATTGCAGTCAGACATTTCCTGATGTGGAAATTTTTAGCTCAAGTCATTGAAACTCGACACTGCAAAATTAAGATAAAGTGGAAATAAATACAAATAGAAGAAAGAGTAAATAGAAGAAGTGTAAATAAAATGTGGCAGAAAGTGTGACAAACTTACAAATGTAGCCATAAATGGTTGCCCCAAATGTAGACTCTTAAAGCGAGAATATGAATTTGTTTCTTAAGTTTAAAGACATTCCTGTTTTATTGTCATGACCTTTTCTTAGCAGCCTGTAGCTGGTCTATTGTTATGCGTATTCTGACAGAGTGTACATACTGAAATGAAGTATAGATGCTCTTCAGGTGTAGAATAAAGTATTTACTATTTCCATATTTAGATACAGGACAATTTTTCAATGACATGCCTTGTAATTGCTTAATCAGAAAGGTTATATCAAATAGTTTTAGCAGTAGGGGGGGTTTTGATTAACTGATAATGGAGCAAACCCGTATCACAGACTATTTTGATCATTTTGCCTTGATTGCCAAATATGAGCCTGAACTTTTCCAAGAAACTTACCCAAGTTCCTAAGTCTGGTATTTATCCACGTTATAGAAACACTATAAGAAAGGCAGTATTAGCCTTTCCTGTCTTGCCAATTTATTTCATCCCTGTTTAAGAAGATCATTCCACTGATCAGAAAATTAACCAATATTTGAGGATGTGGAACACCACCAGCATAAAAGGTGTTTAGGCTCTTGAAGTACAGTTTTAGTTTTGTTGTTCCTGCATCCCTAGACCGTATCTATTTTGACATATGGTCATCCAACAGCAGGGTTAGATAGGTCAGCCTTTAATCATGGTTGGTGTTTTATTTACATTGTATTTTCAAGCACAAAGTTGTTTAAGAGTTTAGCTGTGCACTTTGAAGCATATGCAAAAACACTTTCCTATAAAATAATCTATTGCCTTTCCTATTCCAACAAAACCAGTGTTGTAAAGAGAAGTACTGTGGTACAGAACTGTTTGTTTACTGAAACAGACTTTATCTTTATTTTGGTCATGTCTTATTAAAAGTTGAAATAAATCCAAATTATCAGGTCCTCTAGGACTGGGAGAAAATAAACATGACAGCAGCCTGTGATTCAGTTTCTCACAGTTTTAATGATGCAAAGTTGTCATTAAATATGTATTTGTTTACCATTTTAAAATTTACTTGTACCTTTGTGAAAGAAATTAGAATGGCCTTGAGAGTAGTTAATTAGTCTTCAGAATGGTCTCTTCTACTATTTGCTGCTGTCTTCATAAGCAGATGAACTTCACCTGTGTGAACGAGGAATGCAAGTGGAAGATAAGAATTTAGAGATTTTATTATTAGGAAATTTAGAATATTTACTGTAATAGTAAGACTGATATTGCTTATGGAAATTTTAGTATAATTTGTATTGATTTCTGTATGTTTAACTGTTTTGTACATACGAGAAAAGATCTAATACAGTTTTCTGTACAATAAAAATATAGTGCATTTGAATAAAAACATGCAATCTAATTTATTTCATATCTGGTAAAAGGAGTTGGTAAATCCTTTTGAAAATATAGAATAAAATTATTTGTATCTACATCTATCTTTGTACTGGAAAAACTGTCAAGTAGGGTGCCTTTTTATCCTTAAAAACAGATATAGGCAGCTAGGGAAAGGAGGACAGGTTCACAAGACTACATTTTTTAGCCTAGTAGAATCTTATAGGGTCTATTACAATGACAAGAAATACATTTACCATCAAAGTCTCGCCTGATAAATGTACTTAGACTTCTGTCATATAATTCTACAAAGTTCTGATTTATGGATTGACATTTTCTAGTAAACCTTGAGTGTACTGACAATGCTGGGTTTCGTTTTGCTGAACTCAAAATACGTGAATTTGACACAATATATTCTGAATGACTCTATATGTGTATTTTATCTTTGTGCAAGTCAGTGTTTATTATATACAGAGATAAGAAGTCAATTTAAAGCAGGCTTTTCAATAAAGAAAAAGAAAAGATGCTTCATTTGAGGTAAAAATAACTGAACAGCAAGACAAAAGGCTCTCAAAGGAGAAGATGCAAAGGCTTGTTGATCTTCCTCAATAACAGCGTCGAAAGAAATGACAAAGTATTTTTCTGAATACTTACATCAGGTTTTTTAATGGTTTCATTTTTCGTCATCCCTTTGTAGAAAGTAGCAAAATAGCTGCATCCAGATTTTCCAAAGGGACCCAACAGGAATTCATTGGTTTTTTCCACACTTGTTTGGAAACGAAAGGACTCTATATTTCTTTGTATACATTGGCATAAATAAAGCAGCTGATCCCAGGTCAGTATGTCAGTGTGCTACCTAATCTGCAGGTATAGAAGGAACATACGTCAGACCACTTCCTCCCACAGACTCTTGGAGTCTGGAAGCTGTATCTGATCTGAGCCCTTCTGGTTGTTGGAGCTCTTTTGGGAATACGCCATTCATCCCAGAGCAGGTTCTCCAAAACAGCTTCCAAACATTTTCAGATATTCTGTACAAAAACCTTTGGAAATGCCTGCACCTTTTTCTTAAGAAATGTGTCACTTTGTCTCTTGTTATTCCTCTCTCTTACTGTTCTTATTATTGTTCTGTTCCCCACCCCATGCAGGCTGCTAGGTTGGACATGCTTAGGCATCTCTGGTACTGCACAAGGAGTTGTAGGCTTGCGCCAGCAGATTTCTGGGAATGGCCAGTACTGTAGTGCCCCTTCTCCCTTTATGACTTTAAGAGCCGCTAAGTAGACTTTTATATGTCATTTAAAATAAGTATCAAGGGTAGGATTTGGGCTTTTGGTGGCATGTTTAACAGTCACCAACATCTGCGTTTCACTCTTCTTCACTTCTAGCTCATGCAAACCCAGTCATTTTCAAGTTCCAAGCACAGACATTGTTATGCGTCTGTGTCAGAAAACTGTTTATAGAAGTGGATGAACTGTGTTCGTATCTGATTCTGAAGTGTGAATAATGAATTCTAATTCAGCATCTTTTTTGATTTTTTAGCTTAGCTTATTGTTTTGTTACAGAATAAAAATTACTCATGAGAGTTGAACAAAACTGCACATACTTACTTGAAATGGTACTGTTGGTGTCCTGATTGTATTTAACAGTATGCAATAAATCTGGTAAAACAGAAGTGCAGTCTTTATATATTTAAGAAGAAAAACGTGTAATGTCTGCCTGCTGTCATGATAAACTAAGCGATTTACTAGCATTTATATCCAGTTTTATTCTTCTGTAGGATCTGTTAATGAACTTCAAGATGCAGGTCCATCACCCGTTTAAAATGTGTCTATGAATTAATTACCTGGTAATGTAGCTCTCTTACTGCAAAATACCTAAAGATTGTTAGAGCTGGAATTTTTGTTTTCTTTGAGTATCTCATCTGTCCTCTGTCCAGTTCTGGGCTCCCCACTTCAAGAAAGATGAGGAGCTACTGGAGAGAGTCCAGCAGAAGGCTACGAGGATGGTGAGGGGACTGGAGCATCTCTCCTATGAGGAGAGACTGAGGGAGCTGGGCTTGTTCAGCCTGCAGAAGAGAAGGCTGAGAGGGGACCTAATAAATGCTTACAAATATCTGAAGGGTGGGTGTCAGGAGGATGGGGCCAAACTCTTTTCAGTGGTGTCCAGTGACAGGACAAGGGGCAATGGGCCCAAACTGAGGCACAGGAAGTTCCGTCTGAGCATGAGGAAGAACTTCTTCCCTCTGAGGGTGACAGGACACTGGAACAGGCTGCCCAGGGAGGTTGTGGAGTTTCCTTCTCTGGAGATATTCAAGACCCGCCTGGACAAGGTCCTCTACAGCCTACTGTAGGCGACCCTGCTTTGGCAGGGGGGTTGGACTAGATGACCCACAGAGGTCCCTTCCAACCCCAAACATTCTGTGATTCTGTGATATGAGCAATAAGCATTTACCTTTAGCTAACTTAGGGCAAGCTACATTTTGTCTTGGCTCTCCTTCATCATGGGAGTGCCCTGCTTGCACATTCTAGCAGTCTGTGGGATAGAGATTTTAAGCATGAATCAGAAATTGTGTAGTAGGTGTGAGAAGTGAAATAAAATCTATACATTTTTCTGAGGCATGTCACTGGTTAAGTGACAAAAGTATTCTGGTAGTCACTGAAAAAGAAAAGTCAAAGGTGCATTTGAACCTGTCAGTTCAACACATTCCTGTTATCCCTTTAGGGGATATCATACAGCTTGACACCAACATTTAAGCTTTGAAAATTATGAGCTCATCTATTTCAAATGGGATGTCACATGTTCCCAAGCCTTTGCCATTACTTATAATGGAAGACAGGATGATCACTTTTGTCATACATTGATAGTGAATAAGATCTTTCTTTTTTCTTTTCTTTTTTTCTTGTTTCAGAATGAAGAACAAATTTTGGTATTTTGAATTTGGCACTTCGGAAACTTTCTCAGCCACCTGTAAGAAGCTGCATGAATCTGTAGAAATAGAAGTAAGAAACTAATTGTTGCCTTTATCCTTGAAATGTCACGAGTCTGGCTGAAATGCAGGGAGCAAGGGTGTAGAATGCCTGAATCCAACAAGGCAAAGCAGTGCACATCCTTTCGACCCTATATCCCAAAATATTATTTTTATCGTGTCTATTTGTAGTGTAGCCCTGCACACTGGAACAAAGTTCAGTTTGATGATTAGTGAAGTCTTAATACAGTAGACAAGGTCAAGAGGTGAAATATAACATTAGAAATCAATAGGGAGTGTGGTTAGGTCAGATGGAAAAATGAAAGACTGTTGGAGAAAGTGAGAGCTGCTGCAGGATTAAAATAATAAAAAAAATCTTATTATTTCTAGGTCCCAAGATTTTATAACCTTTAAAACTCAATTCCCTAAAATTGTACTTACTTTCTGAATAAAGGTTAAAGAATATATTTTTTTTTTTAATCATTCCCCTTCATTAAATAGCTTTTCTCTCTGCACAAGGGGTCATCTTTCCATTATACATTGAACATTAACTGAAAAGACACAGGACAGTTACAGACAAGATGGGAATTTGAAATAATATGCTACTGCTACTTTGATGGCTGATAGAATAAGTGGCTACATTACATAAACTGTTTGGAGGGCTGAGATTTATAAATAAGTAAATGAAAAATGTGAAAGAAGTGGAGATACAAATCTGAGAATTTAAATTAAATAATGAAATAATTTCCCAAGAGGATTATGGTGCTTTTCCAATAGTAATGAGAAACTTCACAAGTCAATGGGGTGTTAGTATAGTAGCATGAGGCCCTCAGAAAGATATGGCGAGAGCTATGAGAGTCTGGTCAAAGCCTGCTGAAAGGCAAAGTCTGAAATCTGAAAGGACCGTGGATCTGGTAGAAGAGTAGCAAAGAATATTGGGACTGAAACTGTAAGACCTGTAGTGACAGACTTGCCTGTTATGTTATTGTGTTTCTTTTTAAGGTGGAAACATACTCCACACATGTTAAATTAAAAATTAAAAAAATCCCAAACAACCAAAAGAAAACTCCAGGGAAAAAAACCCAGTGACAACAAAAAACCTGTTGCTTCTGAAGACAGTGCTTTGCGCATTAGGGTTGAAGTACATGTAGCCTGAAAAATATTTGATCAGTTATTGGAAGAAATGCTTACCTGATTTGATTTGAATATACTGTGAGTTAAATGTATCATTCGATTAAATATAAATTGAAGAGTAGGCTTTCACAAGAAAATCTTTCTATCCAGCAAAAATCTTACATAGCCTGTAAGATGTGACAATCTTAAACCATCTAATTGTAACCATTGAAAAGGTTATGAAATGTTAACGTCCCAAAGCAAAAAAATATGCATACAAGTTTGTGATGCTGCTAATACCAGTTACAGAATTGTTGCCAATTCATATCAATAATGCTGTTATTACCAATGAATTATTACATAACCAGTATATGAGACATGTTTGTCAATATTCACTTCATCTGCCCTGGTCATTATCATTAGTCCTACAATTAGAAACAAAAGTCATAGGGGAAATACTTTCCAAAATGTTTACACAGGAAGTGTTAGGAGGTAGTTATTTACAGATTTATTACAGTGAGTAAATTATATTTAAATGAACAATCCTTGCCAGTATGCTTGTATCTAATGTATCTTGTTTGTGTGTTATAAACACTTAGGAGCAGCACTGTTTTCATCTGATTTTTAACTTGCTGCCCCTGGCTTGGGGATGTTACTGTAAATGAGAGCTTAGTGTATGAGAACACATTTCACTCCGAATAAAATGCCAAGGAATACATTTGCTCTACAGCCAAATTTTGAATAAACAAAGCCCATGAAGATTAAGGGTCTGTATCTCTGAGCTGGGAGACAGTGATCAAACATTCTGTGGGCAAACGCTAGATTTGACTTCTAAGCTAATTAAGCTTGGCTTTCCTGATATACATTCATATCTTTTACATTCTGTATATTTTCTTCTGTGTGAGATGCAGAACAGAGTTTGGACACTAAATTCTTATGTTATCCAGAATAAGAGATGTTTTTATTTCCAAATTGGGATCCAAGAAGTTGTGGAGAGAAACATAGGTTCTAAAGGAAAAAAAAATAGGGCAAAATTAAGTGTTTATTTTTAGTAATAACGTATCAGTAAATGAGGCTTAAGACTTCACAGTTTAGAGCACTTACTCTTTATTTGCACTTCGGAAAAAAGGAAGGTGGGTGAAGGGTATTTAATGAAAGCAGGCATAGATGCAGTGCAAGTGAGGGTGGCATGGTCCATACCTGCAGCACTGTGAAAGCATCGTGGGACCACAGGAAGCCTACTGTACCACCTGGTGTTAATGGGTGGGGGAAAGGAGTTTAGATGATCACCCAGAATATTGGACTTGGTTACTCAGCAAAGCCTTAGTCTCAGCTGTTTTCAGGCATGGGTATGTTCTCGACTTAGAGATGATCTGAAAATATTTGATATAATGAATGAAGTGTGAAAGATAATGCCTGAAAAGGGACTGAGGCCAGGAAAGAAGGTAAAAATTAAATTGAAGTGCTAGTGTTTATTTCTAATCTGGGTAGGCATGGTCCACATTTTAAAAGTGTGCTTTTGTTTTTAGCAGCATCATTGCATTTTTCTGGAATTTAAAAAAAAAAAGCAGAATACATCTGTGTTTTGTTGTGGTAGCATATGAATGTGTTAGGACAACGCAGAGCTACCTGTAGCGCAAACTTCTTGTCTGTGTATGAACAAAAGAAAACCTGCTTTACTAATTCAGAAAGTTCCTCGTCACTGTGGGATTCTGAGGTCTCGTCAAATAATTGTCTTAGCGTACTACCTGCTGTGTTCAATATTGAGTGAAAATGGAAGCCAGACCCTATGCCATCCTATTTCACAATTCTTCTTTTATTTAAATAATTCCAGTCAGTTTGGGGGACGCCAGACCTTTATAAATTAACAGCAGGGAAATACCAAAGGTGTCAGATTGCATATTTATCATCTTTCTCGTGTAATACTTAAATATGTATTAAGAAGTGACTGACATAAATTAGGCAGATTTCAGAAGCCACAGGCCGTGGCTTGTAGAGGACCCCCTTCTGCTTGACATTTCATCCTTGTCAAAGATCAAATTATTTTAATTTAGGCTGCAAATTATAAGGAATGAAGACTTCTTTGTGGGAATTCCCTGTGGTAATCTGACTTTTGTTGTTACTGCTGCTTGTCAGTGTGCAAAAGATATAATATGCATGCAAATAAGGTTAAAAAATATGTACTATCTAATTATCCAGCCAGTACATTCCACTTGAAGACAGTGGGAGGCCTGACACACAGTATGTGTTTGATTCATTGAGGCCTGCAGGGTATTTACACAAGATTACTTTTAATTATGAAATTAATATCTGTTTATCTAGAATGTATACCAGTAAGTGAGCATACACATGAGCAGAATTTTTAGTAAAATAAATCATCTTAATATTTAATACATATAAAATAAAGGGGGGAACCACAAATTTGCTTCCAAAATAAAGTGAACACCCATGCCTTTTTTCCTCTAAGAAAAGTGTGATTAAAAAGTTACACATTCAGTTACAGTAGTTGCCACAACTGTCAACTCACTTCCAGATATCTTTTGACCTAAAATTCCCTATATGAATATAATCCACAGATTTAAAATGTAGTTCTTGAAGAGCAAATATGAAATGGAAACCTTAATGTTGAAATTGTTCTCTCTCCAGATTTACACTCTTCTGAGAAGAATTAAGAAGATGTAGAATATGCATTATGATACAGTTCTGTTTTGTGATGTCAGAAAGTTTCAGGGTAAACAAATAATTATGCACAGTTATTTCTGAGTTGCACTTTGCTTTTCTTCTTCAAAGCTGTGATAAAGGTTTAGGCAGAGAGGAAAAGTGTCAGTGACCCACAGAGCAGCAAGCTGCAAGATGTCAGTGGACTATCACTGAAGCATGGTTAATGATTTTTCCAGTTTTCTTCCTGATTATTGTATGTGGAATTACAAAATGAGACCCTTAATCAGTTTTAAATGCATGACTGGACCCCCTACTGGTTTGCAGAACACTGCAGGAATAGGATCTAATGTTTTAAAAATATACTACTATGCACTATAAGGTGCATGTGACTTGCCAGGATGTCTACGTACTCTAGCTATGTTGTGAGGCAAAAAGCTAATCTACCTCTAGCCAAAGTACAAGTATATAAATCCTGAGAACTTTGGCTGGTTCAGTGAATTAATAAGTAGAACTGGATGCTTTGCCTTCCACCTGCAGGTTCAACTGTAGTTATCTAAAATTGGGTCTCTTTTTCTGCTATGGAGATTCTTCTGTATTTTACTGTGTCTTATATGGATTCGGAGTTTCCCCTGATCCTAAAACAATGTGGGTGGGGAGGAAGACTTAGCCTGGGTAAATTATAGTCTATGAGGGCTGGGTGTATCCTATCAAGCTAGGTACATCTCATCCAATGTGTGTCAGGTGAACTGTGTTTGCCAATGTTGTAGGCTTTTGCCACCTGAGAGGATGCTGCAGTTCATCACTAAACAAGCTGATAAGGTCCTTGAACCATTCTTCTGGAAGTTGAAATTAGGGTCCTTTTGTAAGATATAATTTGAAGCCAATGAGATGCCTCAATGTCCAATGTTGCTGTAGGAAGCGGGAGAAATACACATTAGTGACACAAGGTGCCCTACTGTAATGATTCCATCACTGAAGGGACTGTCCCGTAGAGTAAGATTTCTTCTGTGTGTCCAGTAAGTCTTGGAAGACTTTTGGAGTACTGATACCTCTTCTTTAGCTCCGTATTCTGTGTTTTCCTTTGGCAATGCTGCATATTTCGGACAAGTGGCTGACGGAAGATAAGAACTGTTCTGTAGCTGCATCTGCATTTTGCTGTACCCAGTTTTACTAATCCTACCTCTGAGCAGAAATTATTAGTCAGGCGTAGCCCTACGCTAACGTGCCAGTTGTGCCTTTGGATTGAAACTGGTATCAGTGTGGTGTTCTGTGCTCTCAGGGCCCGCTTAGACCGTTTTCCGTGAAGCTGTATGCTCTGTATGCAAGGGCTTTTATATTCAGTTTAATGTGGAAGGGACTTGGGTGTTGCAATGATAAGTATTGCTGCAAAATTGTGAGGCAGGCAGTTGAGCTGGAAAAGGCAATTAAAAAAAACCCAGTTATTGCTACAGAAATTCCTGTAGTATAAACTTTTTTCTGCTAATAGCTGTAGTGAAGCTACAAATATGTTTCACTTGAGTCAGTCAATAGGTAGCAGATAACAACATGGCTCTACCAAACGGTCCCACATGTAAGCACTCAAAAGCTGAGTAGGAATCATGTTTTGCTTTCTGAATGAGGGTCTGTTCCTCTCTCATATCTCCTTGCCAGATATAAGTATAGATCTTAGGTGTAAATGTTGAATAAACCATTGACAGTGTTAAGAATGATAAATTGCTGAAGAAAAATATCTGATAGGTAGATATTTCTGACTTCACTTTCTTTTTTACTGCTTTCTTTCTCTCTCTCTTTTTTTTTTTTTTTCCCCTTTTTTCTCCTTGCTAATCAGTGTGATGGAATTCAGCTAGACTTAATCAATATTTCTCTAGAAGGAATTGCCATTCTGAATATCCCAAGCATGCATGGTGGATCAAATCTTTGGGGAGAGACAAAGAAAAGACGTAGCCACCGTCGGACAGAAAAGAAGAGGTCAGATAAAAGAACCACTGTCACAGATGCCAAGGAATTGAAGTTTGTATGCCAAGGTAAGCTTGCAGATTAAAGTAGGCTATCTGGCTCTGTACGGTCAACTCAGTTGTGTAATTGCCCTTGTATTGCCTCTAATCAAGAAAAAGGATAGACAGTTCTTAGCTATTTCTTTTTATGTGCATTTAGCTTTTCTGGTGGGAAGCACTGGCGCAAAGGCATAAACAAAGATGTGCTGACAACTACAGTCTATATACTTGCAAACCTGCCTTGGATGTTACCTGTTAAGCAGACTAAGCACACCATGTGGCACTGTTTGTTACTACAATATTCAGTCTGGAAGTACCTGGAGATTTTGGAGTCAGAAAATGCTTAGTGAGCATTTATAATGCTTCTTAATGTCAGCGTGCATATAACTTGGGGATAATCATGCCCTATATATAACAAACTTTGGCCAGAGGCTGCGGGAAATTACTCCAGAGTAACAACAGCAAGTTGTCTATGCATTTTGTCTTACTATACTGTGATACTCTATGCAATCCTTGAAGGATTGTGCTGTAGTTTGCTTTCATGGGCATGATCCATCCTTTTAGGGCTCATATACTTTCCTGGTGATTAGACACACTTGCTCCATAAATTTTATTAGTAATCATAACTCTTGAGAAATCCTACAGTAAATAGTAATCTCTATTCTACTTTGTAGAATATGAATACTATGCATTGTAACACATTGCTGTGTATCACAAGTTCTAGTGATTATAAAATGTTATTCCATTCACAACAAGGGATGAACAGACCAGACTTTGAAAACATTTTGGGTTTTTTGATCTTTTTATCCTATGGAATAGAGTATCTTTTGCTTCAGAGTATATTCTTGCTTCTCCTTCGTATTCAGACTGAATAAAGATCAGGGCTTTAACTGTCTGAAGTTATTAAGATGTCCAAAACTAGTAAAAGTATCCCATTTTTTACATTTCATCAGCAGTAATTTTGAAGTCGCTAGTTACATCTTAGTTAATGAATATGTTTTGTAGTTTTAATCCTGCTAACTTATCTGAATGACAGAAGTTTAGTAATAGTTTTCCATGGCTTGGAGGTTGCACTAGGTACTAGGACTCAAAATTTCTGTGTGTTTTAGCAATTTCACATATGTTCTCAGTATCTCAAAGTAGCTTACCAATACACTCTGTCAGCTGAAATCTTATCAACTGCTAAGCTTCTGTATACACTATGATTTCTGTATTATGTTCCAACGTTCAAGAGATGGAGGCAGGCTATTGGGTGATGGGCTTGCCAAAGTTCTTCCTTTTGTGTTGCTTCTGAACATAGGGAGATAGGACATTTCACCCTTTTGATAGCAGTGAAGCAAGATGTTACAACCTCTTTAATTATTGAAGTTATATATGTATTTGATACATGTGTAACAGTGATTTCAAACTACTGGCTGGCTTTGGTGTATTAGAAGGGCGTTGCTACACTCCACTTTCTTTTTCCTGGACAGGAAAAAATAAAATAATAATAAAAATACTAAAGACTGAACAGAAGATCCTACATTATCTGTTGAAGTGTTCATAATGCAGACATTGAGCACCTTTCTTTAGAAAAGGCTTAGTTTCTAATCACTTTATATGCACGGTGGATGGAAGTAGCTTCAACGAAAGGCAATTTCAAAGCAGAGATTGACTTCTCAATGTTGTAAGCTAGAGCATCTCTAGCTTGTCACTGAGTACATGGATAATATTATTGGTTGCATCTACAGTAGCATTTTAGGGCTTAACAGGAGTACACTTCTTGGATTTCTAAATTGTCCATTTTTATTGCATTTCAATTTGCAACATTGAGCAGTCTTGAGCATGCAAACTGGATTCCTTTTTAAATGGAGGGGTGCACATGCTCTGACTGCAAATGGGCATTCAGTACATGAAACCAGGTTAAAAAAATTCAAAGTAAAACTCCAAAATTAATGTGGTGTGAACGTCTGAGAACCAAGTGATATGCTGCATAGATCCATTCCTATTTTATACTGCAAGAAATAGTCACTTAATTTTGCTAGCTCCGATAGGTTCCCAGGTTAGAGTCTGCTTCTTCATCTAAGTATTCCATATTATTGCTGAATAATGGAATTAAATCAGTTTTATGTCCAGGCTTCTGAAATACTTTTGATAAATCTAAATCTACCCACCGTTGAAATAACTGACTGCCTGTCACTTCTAAAGCACTATGATTCCTTCACTGGCTTTGTACAAGCAACTCCAAGAGCCTGATATTGTCTAGCTGATGGTTTTCTTAGGCACATTTGGATTGTACTTTTCATTTGAAGAAGACATTTTACAAATTGTTAATGCCTGGTACACAAACAGGTATTGCTATATTGAGAACCATGATAAACACATAGCTGCTTGTTAACTTCTGTTTATTTATTTACTTATTCTGAATAAATATTCTTTCAGTTCATTTTATGTCCAAATAAAGCATCTAATCACTTAGCAACTAAGCACTGCACTTTCTAGGAGACAGTAATCAAACATCCTCATGTTTTCATATGGATATGTAGATCAGGTTTTGGTGTTGGGTTTTGTGTGTGTGTGTTTTTTGGTTTTTGGTTTTTTTTAATCAGATCTTATATTAGATTTCTGAGTGGCATACACATTTAGTTTTAGTCTTTTGCATTTGCAGTGCAACTGTGGGGTTTTTAACTGTATATCAGTCTGTATTCCTGTTGTCTCTGCTTTCATGGTTTTATAACTATACATTAATTGAAGTTTAGTATTTGAAGTCTGAGCCCATAACTGGGATACTTGCATGGACTAGTGGAAGCTGTCTTTTCACTATGGGCAGTTTGTTGTCCCAAGTGCGTTGTGTTGCTCCTCTTGGAACAGCCCCAGGAGGACTTCACAATCTTGCGAGGAAGAAGAAACCGCTTGTGAGGTTCTGCTGCTGTCCTCCCCCTGCTCTTGTGTGTGTCACCTAACATGAGCCATGTATGTGCAACACAGAATCATAGAATGGTAAGGGTTGGAAGGGACATTGAAAAGAATTTAGTTCCAACCCCCCTGCCATTAGTGGGGATGTCTTCCACTAGACCACGTTGCTCAGAGCTCCATCCATCCTGGCCTTGAACACTTCCAGAGTGGGGGCATCCACAGCTTCTCTGGGCAACCTGTTCCAGTGTTTCACCACCCTCATGGTGAAGAGTTTCTTCCTAATATCTAATCTAAATCTGCCCTCTTTTAGTTTAGAGACGTTCCCTCTTGTCCTGTCACTACACACCCTTGTGAAAAGTCCCTCTCCATCCTTTCTGTAGGCCCCCTTCAGGTACTGGAAGGCTGCTCTAAGGTCACCCCAGAGCCTTCTCTTCTCCAGGCTGAACAGCCCCAACTCTCTTAGCCTGTCCTCGTAGGAGAGATACTCCAGCTCATGCTCAGCACTGCAAGAATAAGAGTCAAAGTTCTGTCAAATCTTTTTTCTTTCGTATATTTCTGTATGATTTGGGGAAGGTAAATTCCTCTGAGACTACGTCCCTCTTTTCCCCCTCCCACCCCACAGGTGTTGTCATCTATTGATGCAAAAAGGCTTGTACTGGGTTGTATTTTCTTTGCCCTTTGAATTATCCACCTCTGCATACTCAATAGCCAGACCGCAATTTGGACTTTAAGTAATCGAATGGACATCTGCTTGGAAAACAATCTGATTATATGCACATAGTTTGAAAAACAAGATAATACTGAAATGTAGTGACTTAAAATGCACACGATTTAAATACATTCCCTGCTTATCTCATTAGGAGTTGTGTGTGTAGCCTAAAGAGCAAAATTTGGCACTGATAGCGTATAGGTATGTGTGTCTGTGTGTGTATCATATTTCTATCTAACTTGTAACTGGCTTTGGTATTTTCACAGAAAACATATATGAAAATATATTTGCCTGCGCAATTTATAACATATTGGAAAGAAAACATTATTTAGCTGTAATATACTAAATATTATCCTAATCTGTTAATGGAAAAAAATACTACAGTTTTCATTCCGGCTTCTGTGCAGAACTATAGAGGGTGTTTCAACAAATGTTAGGATAAAAAATCAGATTTTTTCTAATTAGTTTCATTTTAATTTCTAATTTATCATTATAATTTCTATTGTACAAAATCAATGCATTAGGAAAAATGTCACTACAGACATATGTGACAACTGATGAAGGTAGATGAGTTAATTAGTATTTTGATTTTATGAATGTGACACTTGCAATGTTTCCATTTTTTGTTTTGTTTTAAAATCTTTTAGTATGTACATATCTATGATATATCTATCCACAATCAGGTTTTTTCTAAGTACAGATTTTAAATTGCAGATATTAGATGTAAGTGTGAAGTATCCTTGAACAGTATTTGGAAAGGATTCTTGTTTAGGTATACACAGATATTGGTAAATGCCAAAAATCAATGCTTTAAAAAGATGAACATACTGCATAGAAACTAGAGTATGAGTTGAGAAACAGAAACGTAAATAACTGAGCTACTTGTTATTTGGAAATTACATCCAAAACATAAGTTGAATTATGACAACATATCTTACAGGAAAAGTGTATACCACATAGCAAAATTTTCTTCCTCACAGAGCTACTAAATAAAATTTTGAAACCCTTTGTGACAAAAAAGGAAATAATTATTTTGAAAATCTCTCTAGTAAACCTTTTGCTGAGTGGAGTAGGATTCCTTTGGGGTGGATGTTGTTATGCTTTGATTTGCTTTCGTTGCTGAAGTTCAGTTAGAGCCCTGTCCTGAAATGGAATCTCTTTTGAAGTTTAAAGTCTCTAAAGACTTTATTGCAAACACATATGTAACTTGTTTTTGCACAAGTAGTTCCAGTCACCTCAATGGACTCATTCCTGAAGACAGTATCTATGAACTATTAATGGGTGAAACCTTTAGACCATAAATACTTCAGTGCAATACTTTCTTCCTATTTATTTTGTATATCACCAGGCCCACTGATACTTAACCAAGTACTTGCCAAGTTGATCTGCGCAGCTTGTTAAGAGCTGCATTGAGCTGTTACTCAGCAATATGCCAGACTACTAGAATAATTCAAGACAGCGTGCAGTCATGTCACAGCACCTAGGCATAAACTAAGCTTGCCAGTAAGATTCTATAAGTCCATATGGAAATCTCTATTAATAACTGTATGATGACTTACTGAATGGAACTGCAGAAGTTTTGGAAATAGAATAATGGGTATAATGACAGTTCACTAGAGTTTAAAGAAGGGAACATGCAGAGACTGTGAAGGCCTTAAAACACTTCCAAATATCTCTACATAATAAGAGAGGAGAAAATACCTTTTTTATTAGGTGTCAAATTCCACTCTACAGGGGAGGAGAAGAATCTTATCCCAAGCTTTTCTATAGCCAGGGGGTTCCTGACAAGAGTTGTTCTAAACAGCTTATAAACTTTGTGGGCTAGCAGACTAATTTAATTTATGGAGGTCTTTCATAAACTGTGCTCTGGCCAGGTGACTTCTCCTTGCTGTTTATAATAATCTAAATTTAAAATTTTGACACATTATTAATTTTGAGATCTCTAAATATGAATTAATTTCATAAGTTGAAAAAGTTAGAAACTGTGTTCTGTGTACACAGTATGTATACACTGAATATACACAGTGTATATTCAGTATTGGTAGACTTTGTTATTTATTGCATGGTGCAAGACATGTATAATGAAGTCTCTATAATAATATTTTTATTAAATGCTATGGATAATGTAATGGCTAGATAAGGTATTTGCCCTTATTTTGTATCTTGTTTAGATAATTTTGGGTAACATACCCACTAACACATTACCGATGAAAAAAATACCTAACTGTCACTATTTCATAGCTAGTCTATGTTAAGAAATTCAACTTGGAGACACAATGTGGTTTAGACAGACTATCTAAGTAAAATCATTTAATTGCTCCCCTAACAATCCTAACTAGTTATTTTTGTACACATACGTATGTAGTTTGATGAAAGCAAATAGTAGTGGTCTAATCAAGTTCTACCAATTGTAGTAATCAGTGTTGTAGGTTACTTCGTTGTGTTACTTTAGGGAAAGAAAAAAAAGAAAAAGGTAAATTAAGTTGATCACAGTATCTTTTTAAGAACTTGAGGTAATACATTTGGTGTTCAGAATTCAAGGAAGCAAAAATGTCTAACTAATGAAAACCAGTTACTAAAGCAGTTAAGCTTCAAAGGAAATAATAATTACACACTGTTCTGAGCTAGGATCAAACTCACTAGAACAGATAACAAGGATGTATAAACACCTTCTCACGTTTGAGATAGGACCATAACTGGTTTGCAAGCTTTCTCAGGAATTGTCTACACAAACTGAGCTATATGTCTCTATCCAAAACAAAGATACAAGCAGGGCATAGATGTTGGATGTACCTTGCTGGGTAATACACATAAACATTTATATTTCTGTGAAAAATAACAGAAAAAGAACAGTGAACCTGAGAAAAGAGGAAGCACTGAACACAGTAATAGAAAATCTGTTGATGCATTTCTTAGGAAAAGTGAAGAGAAAGAGAGCTTTCTCGGCCAAATTCTGACTATAAAACTGTTAGATAAGCAAAGAGACTGCCTTCTGTTCAAGTCTTACTATGTCTAAGGAAAAAGATATTTTCTCTGTAATGGTAAGGAAGAGAAAGATCTACCATTCGTGTTCTTTTCCTACTGAAAGCAACTCAAGAAGACTGTAACTTGTCTAATGCACAGATCAGAAAAAGAAACCAAATTTCCTTAAAAAGCACTGAAATAAGTTAAATTTAAAAGGCTTATGGCAGATCGTGTCTCTCAGTTCCCAGAAAAAGGTAAAAAGGAAGGAAGATCCATATGCATGCTTGTCAGCCTATTTAAATGGGACTAATTACTGATGGTGTATGTCAAAACATTAAGTTTATAAAGTTCAGAAAAGTCCATTATTATTTCAATGTAAGCTACTGTAGAACTCATGTGGAACTTATTTCTAGAGTTTAAATTTAGGAAACATATATATGATGAATTATAGTGTTGCATGAATCTAAAATGCTTTGACTATTTCACTCACAAATTCACTTCATTTAGTTATATACCTGAATTTCTTTGCTTGGAAAATAACATAAATTTATCCTTGTATGAAATTTTAATTTCTTTCCAAACTTTTAATTGCTCTGAAAATAGCAGCTTTTTTCATGGTTTTTGGCACTTTATTTTCTGTCCTTGATTGAAACTAGGAAGGCAGAGAAAACCCCTAAATAAATAGCAAAGTTAACCCATCTAATCCAGATACTTCTTCAAAGTTTAAACATTAGAAAAAAATTCCTAGATTCATTTAAACACTATTTTTTTTTCCTGTCCAAGTATGCACCATAGCTATTCTGAACATCTTAAAAGCACAAATTGAACCTTGAGCCTAAATTTCACGTATTTCTGTGTGGAACTTCTTGTTACAATAATGTGAGTGTGTGTTGTTTACGGTAAATTAAATCCTTGTGAGGCCTCTTAAAGTTAGGGTGACATTAACTTCTGTGTCTAAAAATCAACCTTATAGCCAGTAGGTAGAGTCACCTCAAGAAAAGTGTTTATCGCGTGCATAAATAAGGGTCTAAGGCAGGCAGAATAAAATGCTCCCTGGAGGTGACTCTCTCCATTTATTGTTAAGTGGAGCCAAAGTAATAGGCTGAGTTAGACTCTTAGCTTCCAGCTGACTAGATGGTGAGATTAATTTCTGTATGTCCTGCTTGTGGCAACAGTTTATCAACTATCTGAACAGCAGAAATGGGAAATGGGCACTGCTCTGCCAGATGAGCCTTGCTGAGCTGAACCATGGTCTCTTCTACATATCTGGTGCTGGTGTGTCCCATGTCTTTCATGAGCGCTGTAGTCACGAATCTGCTGAGCAGAAAGGACCATGGCAGAAGATCTGACTTCCAAGTGTGTTCAATCCCTTCTTGGAGTGTAGTTTCTGGGGACTTCAGCAGGGGAACACTGTTTGGGGGATTATTGTATAGGCAGTGTTGGGAAGTAGGGTAGCATTCAGTGGTGTTACATACTGCTCTGTCTTTATTTCGGACTGCATCATTTTGTCACCATTTAAACATCTTAATAACATGCTGAATATCGCATTTCCTTTGTGCGTATTTGTGTGGCAGCACTCAACCATTGTGCATTGCCTCTTCTGTCTGCTGAACAGCAGTAACTGGCCACCATGCCGGGCATTTTGTTCCACATCTCAAACAAGACCTCAATAGGCAGTGGGAGCAGCAGTCTCACCGCAGGCAGCTGCATGGTGTAGCTCATCAGTGTGCCAGGTGTTGATCTCTGGCTTTGCTAAGATTGCAAATTTAGCAAGGGCAAGGAACCCTTGCCAATTTGTCTGATGTGGAAGCACCTATTCCTGCAAGTCCAGGACCAGTGTAAGGCAGGATGCAACTGAGAAGTTGCTTCTACTGATGTGGTAGTTCCCAGTTTTTGGTGGTTCTTCTAGAAACTGTGGAACAGACTACTCCGTACTGTGGCGTGTTACCACTAATCAGCAGTATCTTATCTCTCTGGAGTCAGTGATTTCGGGGAGGAGGGGAATAGAAGGAAGAAATAAGTGTAATGTGTTTTCAATTTTCTACATCAAGAAATTCCCACTTCTTTTCTTTTACTTTAAGCAATGGGTTGTGAGTTTAGAATATGGTGTAGAGGTGAGAAAGGTGCTGAGGTACTCAGCATGACAAAGTGATGGCACCTAGCTTGCAACTTAGATTTTGAATGACTTTATGAGGGATGGGTTGGTATTCAAATGCCTTTGTCCCCTCTTAGCTACTGAGGATTGTGTGGCTTTGGCTCTGGATTTTTACTGTGTGTGCACATTCACTGGAATGACAAGAGTAAATGGCACTTTGTGCTAGCCACTTAGTTAAATTGTTCATTGCACCCATTAATTTGTAAGACCTGAAAGGTAAGCATTCATTTTATAAAGCTGGTAAAGATAGCACAGTTTTCCTAGTAAGAAAATGTGGGCTGGACAATCATGATTTGCTTATGCTATTAAAAAAGCCTTTTCCTCTCTTTTGCTGCCCCCCCCCAAGCAGCATATCTTTAAGGTGCCCTCTTTTCCTCTAGATACCTTTATTACTCAAGAGGTGCTCTGTTCAGCAGGAGCTTTACTCATACAAGTAGGCCCATAAGCCTGGGGGATGGAGTCCATAATTCATAACACAGTTTGAATCTTTTAGAAATATAAATATAATTCCTTGTTTGCTGTGAAATACTGATTTTGTTGTTATTAGGAAGTAGTAGGACCTTGAAAAATGGCTTGATAGTCTGATTTGGGTTTATATTTATAAAGCATGTATATATGTTTCTGTGCAATATAGATCATAGTAGAAAAACAATTTCCTTTTATTTACAAGGCAGTTGAGATTGTCATTGTATTATACTTCTAGGTGCACAGAATGTTCATTTTCTTTCAAACGTTATTCATTGAAAGAGGGTAATTATGGTGTATTTCACAGACTGCCAGAAGGAAAATGTATCTTTGAAAAGTTTCATTTCCCTTAAGTTGCTCATTTTCTATAGGAAGACAGAGCCATTAAGTAACATACCCATGACAAAGATTGATTAAAATGGCATAAAGGACTATCTTATCTCTAAGTACAGGGATTTACACGTATAACTCCTATGACATTAAATGCAGTAGATGAAATTAACTATTGCAGAAAGAAAGCCCCAGTAAACTGGTTTGTACAGAGAACAAGGTGAGGGTGGGAGGGATGGCATGTTAAGTAGCAGCCGAGAAATAGGCAGTTACTGTTTCAGGGTACACCTACAATCTAGCATCCAAATAATCAAGGCCCGTTCTGTGCCAGCAGTATTGATTCAATATTCTGCTGGGACTCACTTTGGCAGCTAACTAGTGGAAACATCACCTTGCTGATGTGGCTAAGATGGGGTTCAGCCAGCTCGTTAGAACAGCTCAGGCTCCTCTGCAGCATTCAAGATAAGTTTAGCCTGGGTCTGCCTGACCTGGAGCAAGGGGTATGCCCTGATGTACACCTTGTGCAGGGCCTATGGCTTACCTCAGCACAAGTGTCTGCAGAAGGTTCATATCAGCTGTTCCACAGTACTCCCAGTGCTTAACTCTGCTTTGCTGGGAACCTGTCATGAGTCTTGCACCTTGTTAACCCAGGTAAATGAGTGCTTACCTGTATGACAGCCATTAGTTAAGATGTGGTAAATGATAAGGGATGTGAATGGAATATCCAGAGATTTTAATTTTTTTTTTCCTACTCACTGCAGAATTAGTACAAATACCATTTTTCATTGTAGCAAAACCGATCAGCTTACCCAGGCTTTTTTTTTTTCTTCTCCATTTCTAGTGCAGGAGACAACAGTTTTGCTGGTATTTATCTGTGTAAAGACTTGACTTTCACTTGAAAATACACCTTGCAGGGTGTAAAGCTCTATAATAATTAGTTCATTTGTACGTGACAGGAGAAGCTAAAGTTTGCCTTTCCTGAACTCTCTCCTTGAGTCTTTCCTCCGTGTTGGTCTTTGCTCTGACTGTAACTTTGCTACCATTTTTCAGCAGCTTATCTAGCATAGTAGCGGCAGTATGGTGTGATCAGTCTAGAACTCAACAGTTTGCTAGTAGAGCAGATAAGCAGTTGTTATTTAAAATTTACTGTGCCATGCATCAAATACCATGTGGCTATTTGTACAAGAGCATTAGCGCAGGACATAACTCCTTCTGGGGGTAATTCCACTGAAATTGTAGGATTTATATAAATGAATAAAAAAGGACCATAGCCTAGGGCAGAATTTTACATTTTCTATGTATCGAAATGTGGATGAGAAAAAATTAAGTTTCAGATGCGGGGAAAAAAAAGTGAGAGTGTGTGTGTACATTTAAAACCAGATATGTTTATTGACATTTGGGGTTTTGTAATCACATGAGTATGTGACTTTTCCTCTACTTCAGCAAGAAGTCCATGACAAACAAATAAATAAATTTAAAAAGAATCCTTGTTGGGTATGTCTTCTGGATTGTATATTGATTTATGTGCACATACTTACATAATTCTTTTTTTTTTACAGAAGTATACGTTCTCATATTTTTGTAGCATTTAATTTTTATTTATTTGTATAATGTTTATTTCCTACTGCTCTATAGCACAAGGAACAATTCTTGCAGAAATGTTAAACACATCTGAGAACAGAAAGTAGCCCCATCTTAGTTACAAAACAACAATATCCTATTGTGGTACTTTGATACAGAGTTTTTCTTTAATTAACAAAATGAAAACATCTGTTACTGTCTCAGCATAGTTTTTTAGTTTCATACCAGTTTTATAATTCATGTGTTTCTCTGCTTCTGAAGTTTTTCAGATATAAATTATTTGTAAATGTTACTTTTTCTTCCAAAAGCTTACAAAAAGTCAGCAATTAACTAACTACAACAGGTGTTTTCTTTCTTGGGGAAAGGAATGCATATGATTACAATAATTTAGATTCCTATGTGAGTGAAGGAATTGGCCTGTAATTAGAAAACATTGCAAGCACATGGAAAATGATAACAATGAAGTAGAAAGGTTGGATGATTTTAAGACTGAGACAGTTTTAACCCCTTCAGGCTCTCTTTACACATGAACGTTGTGGGTGATTACCACCCCCACCCCCCAAAAATCCTGACTGTGGCTTGATGTGTGCATATATGGTTTAGATTTACAGTAATATTTTTTTTATGCCAAACATATGGTTTTATATTGTGACCTTTGTACAAAAAGCTGCCATAACCATTCTGCAATATTCAATTTGTTTAATGGCAGACAAGTATTCCCTAGGACCGTCTGATAGCATATTACTCAGATTGTTTGCTCATTTAACCCTGCCCCAGGTGCCTGAATCTTTAGATTAAAGATACAGAAATAAAAATAGAATAGCCTAGCAAATAATTTTTGGCTGCTGTAACACGTAATCATATCCTCTGATCCAGTCGAGTTTTCTGTTACTTGTTAATAGAAAATTTCAAGTTCTTTGAGTGTTTGCAAAAGATGTTGGATTGACAGCAATTTAATTTTGAGTAACAACAGGAGAGACAGCTTCAGTTAAGGTACACATGAGTATTACTAATAAAAAAAGAAGTAAAATATTCTTAAAGTATTGGTGATATGAAGAACCCAGTAAGACCACAGGTTGGGTCTATATACATTTACATTATTCACTGGAGGTAGAAGGGAATTTACAGGAGAAAATTAGTGTTTGCGTATGAGGCAGAAAGATGTGAAAAAATAAGCATATATTAAAGAAAAAATGTCAGGTTCAGTCTGTTGTGTTAAAAAAACTGAATTTGTTCTGTTTTTTTCCCCTCACTCTGCAAAGACTTGTGTTAACCAAGGCGTTCAAATATGCATAGCTATAAATATATATTGGAATCATTTTTTACTAGTGCCTAATTGCTCTGCAAGGAGAGAGTTGGTTGGAGTTTTTTTCATACTTGCTGTTATGATCCATTTAAAGATTTTTTTTTTTTTCCCCCTCTATCTCCATTTGTGTTCTTCATATAAGCACCCATGATCTGCTAGCAAATATGCTATTAGCAGAATACTGTGTAGCAAAAGCACGTGACCAACCACACCAGCAAAAAGCACGGTTTGAATCAAAGAATCATAGATTGCTTTGGGTTGGAAGGGACCTTTAGAGGTCATCTAGCCCAACCCCTCTGCTGTGAGAAGGGACAGCTTCAACTACACCGGGTGGCTCAGAGCCCCGTCCAACCTGGCCTTGAATGTTTCCAGGGATGGGGCCTCCACTGCCTGTCTGGGCAACCTGTTCCAGTGTTTCATCACCCTCATAGTAAAAAATTTCTTCCTTATATCTAGTCTAAATCTACCCTCCTTTAGTTTAAAGCCATTACTCCTTGTCCTATCACAACAGGCCTTGCTAAAAAGACTTTCCCCATCTTCCCTATAGGCTCCCTTCAGGTACTGGAAGGCTGCTATAAGGTCTCCCTGGAGCCTTCTCTTCTTCAGGCTGAACAGCCCCAACCCTCAGCCTTTCTCATCGGAGAGGTGCTTCAGGCCTCTGGTCATTTTTGTGGCCTACTCTGGACCTGCTCCAACAGCTCCATGTCTTTCCTGTGCTATGGGCTCCAGAGCTGGACGCAGGACTCCAGGTGGGGTCTCACCAGAGCAGAGCAGAGGGGCAGAATCCCCTCCCTCGAACTGCTGGACATACTTCCCTTGATGCAGCCCAGGGTACGGTTGGCTCTCTGGGCTGCGAGCGAACGTTGGTGGCTCATGTCCAGCCTTTCATCCACCAGTACCCCCAAGTCCTTCTTAGCAGGGCTGCTCTCAATCCCTTCATCCCCCAGCCTATATTGATAGTGGAGATTGCCCCAACCCAGATGCAGGATCTTGCACTTGGCTTCATTGAACCTCATGATGTTCACACGGGCCCACTTCTCAAGCTTGTCCATGTCCCTCTGGATAACATCCCGTCCTTCTGGTGTATCAACCGTACCACTCAGCTTAGTGTCATCTGCAAACTTGCTGAGGGTGCGCTCGAGCTTGCTAAGTCATTGATGAAAATGTTAAACAGCACTGGTCCCAGTACAGACCCCTGAGAGACACCACTTGTCACCAGCATCCATTTGGACATCGGGCCATTGACGACTACCCTCTGGCTACGACCTTCCAACTAATTCCTTAGGCACCAAACAGTCCACCCATCAAATCCATATTTATCCAATTTAGAGAGCAGGATGTCATGAGGGACTGTGTCAAAAGCCTTACAGAAGTCCAGATAGATCATATTAATAGCTCTTCCCTTGTCCACTGATGCAGTTTGGTAGTAATGTTGTTTGAGTCACATATTTATGAAGACCAAGTGTAAGTCCAGTGATTGTGTGCACTTGTGATGGTAAGTCAAACTAAAGGAGAGGAGTTTCAGTCAGACCATGTCATCTCCATGACCTGCTCCATTTTTACCTGCTGCCTTTAAATCGTAGCCTCCCTCTTGACACTGCTAAGCATTGCCAGTAAACCACCAGGTTGTTTATAAGAGCACATTGTAATGTAGGTTGTATTGGAAAGTATGAGCTGCCCAACAAATTAATGGCATTGTGAGGTGCTGCCTGCTGGGGTGAAAATAAATTTTAAGAAAATATAGGGAGACAGGTAATGGGCACTAGCTATGCTGCACAACACTTTTCAAACTGCTGCTGACTGTGTGCCAATAGATATGGCAATAACTGTCAACAAGATTTACAATACTTTCGCATTTACACAGTGAGAGTAGAAAGGTTGAAAGAGTTCTATAATTTTATTTAAAGTTTAGCGCCAACAATTTCTGGACCTACTATTTCCAGGCAACAGGGTTACAAACACACTGCTTATCTTTCATATGTGTCAGTGGGAGGGTTTTTTATTGTCATCGGAAGTCCTTGAAATTGGACATAAGAAAAATAGCAGTAAAGCAGAGGCATATTCTTAATTGTAATATCCATGTAGGTACAGATTTTGCCATTTGTTGTATATGTTATGATTTCTGATAGCACTAAATCGTGCTACCTATCTATAGCCCCAGTGGGTGGTTCCTGCAGGCAGTACATTTTCTGGCTGTGCTTCTTTGCCTGATACTGAGAAGGCACAGCTTAAAGCTACTGTGTTGGCTTTGTTGTCCCCTTGGCAATGCATTCCATGCTGCAGAAACCTGCAAGAGGCTAATTGAACAATTTTAAAGGTCCATTGTGCAAGGCTCAGGAGTTGTCCCATCATCCTCCTTCTCAGTATTCAGACATATGTCTTTACACTTACAATAACTTTTAATAGCTGTTAGCACTGAAGAGACGGTAAAATTACAGATTTGAGCTGAATTTTCTTTTTCTGGTTTGCACATCTTCAGTGGAACTCAGATATACCTTCTCTGTGCATTATTTTATAATGATGACTCCGGTTACTAGTTAAATAACTTCTTTTCATCTTATCAGAAAAGTTTGCTTGTGTTTTTCAGGGGCTTCAGCTGCTGACCAGTAAGAAAGCATCTTTAAAATATGGACTAGAACAGCCATGGATTTGTAATAAATCACAGATGATGTCGGTGTATCTTTTTTTTTTTTGTAGGTCTTATATGTATCTATATATATGTAGATATACAGGAAAAGCGGTGTTATGCTTAAGAAAAAATAGCCTTTGTAGAGCCCAACAGATATTCTGAGGCTGACCAAACCATTGCTTGTATTACTTTATATGAACTGTATGTACAAATTGGCAGTTGGTGATTTTTGTTTATTTGTTCTGTGGTAGCACCTGAAGGTGTCAGATACTAGGTGCTTCATAAACACAGATCGAACGGATGTTTTCTACTTGAAGAATTGCAAAACCAAAGGATAATTTAGGTTTGAAGGGACCTCTAAAGGTCATCTAGACTAACCCTCTCTGCTCAAAGTGGATCTAATTAGATCAGGTTGCTCAGGGTCTTGTCTAGAACTTACACTCTAAAGAGTCTAAGAATTTATGATCTAAAGTTCATTTGCTAAAATCTAAGGGTTTGGTTCTTGAATGCAAGGTTAAGAAGTCCAATCTCATACTGCACTTATGTGACCCTAATTCAGGAAGTCAGTATGTCATTTGTTTTATTTTCATCTTTCTTGTGCACTTAATCATAGACTTAGCTGACCCAACAGTCCTGTCCCAGAGGCTCCTACTTCTCTCTTATTTGTAAGATTTCTGTGCAGGGGACTTGCCTTCTGGAAAGAGCCTCCGTATACCCACCCATAGTATCTTCTAGAAGGCCTCCTCTTGATTTATCTAGACTCTAGATATACTCAATAATATAATTTTTCTTCTAAAGTCTTTCAGTTTCTTCATATTCAGCTACTTCATGTCTCTTAATTTCAGTTTTATGTGTTCTGAGAAAGTGGCTGAAAGCTTAGGACCTCTGTGTTCCAAAAACACTTGCAGACCTGTAAAAATAATGGCAATAAGCTCCCTGGAGTGCCAGGGGCTTCATATTTAGATGGCCTTCTGCAGATAGTCAAAAGCTTCTCATAGGTGGTGATTTTCTCTAGTCTGTGTGGAAAAATCCTATTCGTGACTGAAGTTTTTAAATTCATTCAGTTAAAAATATTCTTTGCCAGTCTGGAGATGTTTAGAAACATTACCTAAGAACTGATAAAATGGATGATTAAGTCTTTAGAGTGTGGAAAAGTTATGTTAGTAAGAAACAATCAGCAATTTTTGTTATAACATCGGAAATCATATTAAGATGTAGACACTTTGAGAATTACTGAGTAAGACGTAATCAGAAGACATTTAAAACATCAGAAAATAATTGCTGTATAATTAATTTGGGAGTGAAGGAGTTGATTAATCTAGCTCTGTCTGAAGCAATTTATGAAACTCGTTTTCTACAGGTGAAAATCTGTATGGTTAGTCTCATGTATACTGACAATGCTTTTTGCTGGTCGCTTTTTAAACAACACTTCTTCCATGCACAGGAGCAATGCATCCCCCTGAGAAAGAAATTTAGCAAAGGAGGCAGGAGACCTGCATGGTTAGACAAGGAGCTTCTAGCGGAGATCAGGCAGAAGAGAAAGGTGCATGGCATGTGGAAAGAGGGACAGGCAACTTGGGAAGAGTACAGAAACGTAGTGAGAGCATGCAGGGATGCGACGAGGAAGGCCAAGGCTCACCTGGAATTGAAGCTGGCAAGGGATGTCAAAAACAACAAGAAGGTCTTCTTCAACTACATCAGCAGCAAAAGGAAGGCTAGGGACAACGTGGGGCCGCTGCTGAATGAGGCGGGTGTCCTGGTGACGGAGGATGCGGAGAAGGCAGAGCTACTGAATGCCTTCTTTGCTTCAGTCTTCAGTGCTAAGACTGGCCCTCAGGAATCCCAGGCCCCGGAGGTAAGAGAAGAAGCCTACAGAGAGGACGACTTTCCCTTGGTCGAGGAGGACTGTGTGAGGGATCGCTTAAGCGATCTGATGTCCACAAATCCATGGGCCCCGATGGAATGCACCCATGAGTGCTGAGGGAGCTGGCGGATGTCATTGCTGAGCCACTCTCCATCATCTTTGAGAGGTCCTGGAGGACTGGAGAGGTGCCCGAGGACTGGAGAAAGGCCAATGTCACTCCAATCTTCAAAAAGGGCAAGAAGGAGGACCCAGGGAACTACAGGCCGGTCAGCCTCACCTCCATCCCGGGAAAGGTGATGGAGCAGCTTATCCTGGAGGCCATCATCAAGCAAGTGGAAGAAAAGAAGGTTATCAGGAGTAGTCAGCATGGATTCACCAAGGGGAAATCATGCCTGACCAATCTGATAGCTTTCTACGATGACATGACTGGCTGGGTAGACGAAGGGAGAGCTGTGGATGTTGTCTACCTTGACTTCAGCAAGGCTTTCGACACAGTCTCCCATGATATCCTCCTGGGGAAGCTGAGGAAGTGTGGGCTGGATGAGTGGTCGGTGAAGTGGATAGAGAACTGGCTGAATGGCAGAACTCAGAGGGTTGTCATCAGCGGCGCTGAGTCTAGTTGGAGGCTGGTGACAAGTGGTGTCCCTCAGGGGTCAGTACTTGGCCCAGTCTTGTTCAACTTCTTCATCAACGACCTGGATGAAGAGTTAGAATGTACCCTCAGCAAGTTTGCTGACGACACCAAACTGGGAGGTGTGGTAGATACACCAGAAGGCTGTGCTGCCGTTCAGCGTGACCTGGATAGGCTGGAGAGCTGGGCAGAGAGGAACCTGATGAGGTTCAACAAGGGCAAGTGTAGGGTCCTGCACCTGGGGAGGAACAACCTCATGCACCAGTACAGGCTTGGGGTGGACCTGCTGGAGAGCAGCTCTGCGGAGAGGGACCTGGGTGTCCTGGTGGACGACAGGTTAACTATGAGCCAGCAGTGTGCCCTGGCTGCCAAGAAGGCCAATGGGATCCTGGGGTGCATCAAGAAGAGTGTGGCCAGCAGGACAAGGGAGGTTCTCCTTCCCCTCTACACTGCCCTGGTGAGGCCTCATCTGGAGTACTGTGTCCAGTTCTGGGCTCCCCAGTTCAAGAAGGATGAAGAGCTACTGGAGAGAGTCCAGCGGAGGGCTACAAGGATGGTGAGGGGACTGGAGCATCTCCACTACGAGGAGACGTTGAGGGAACTGGGCTTGTTCAGCCTGAAGAAGAGAAGGCTGCAAGGGGACCTTATAAATGCCTACAAATATCTGAAGGGTGGGTGTCAGGAGGATGGGGCCAAGCTCTTTTCAGTGGTGCCCAGTGACAGGACAAGGGGTAATGGGCACAAACTGAGGCACAGGAAGTTCCGTCTGAACATGAGGAGGAACTTCTTCTCTCTGAGGGTGACGGAGCACTGGAACAGGCTGCCCAGGGAGGTTGTGGAGTCTCCTTCTCTGGAGATACTCAAGACCCGCCTGGACAAGGTCCTGTGCAGCCTGCTGTAGGTGACCCTGCTTCGGCGGGGGGGTTGGACTAGATGACCCACAGAGGTCCCTTCCAACCCCAACTATTCTGTGATTCTGTGATTCTGTGAATGCTTTTCAGCTACAAAATTGACACTCAATTATAAAAATAGAGCTATTTAGCTATCAATTCATGAGGATATATATAATGTTTATTTTTAAATAATCGCATCCTACAGGCACTTTTCTGTAGTGAGGAACAAAGACTTCGTTCAAATATCACTATGATGCAGTCATTCTGTTTGTTTATATATATGTCCAGGTTTTTAAAACTTTGTCTGATGAGTACCTAAGCAGTAAAGTGTAAATACTAAGAAGGTAAGACAGCATACTATTATATTACTTTGCAGTAACTTGTATTTTAAAATGTAACTTACATTTTAAAGTAGAAGTCAACCTAATATTAACATTAAAAGTAAAGAAAATAATTTCTAGATTACAGAAGCCCACTGGAGAGGGTGGAATTGTGATACATACCTGCAATGTATAGTTAAAAAAAAAAAAAAGATTCTCTGTTCTTTTGGGGTTTTCGTGTGTATGAATTTTCTGCTTACATTGTATCAAAAGAATTATTTGAGTATAAAGAACCAAGAAGTCACTTTGATCAGAACTCTGTGAAATAGTTTCTTCCTTCTTAAAGGAAAGAACACTGAATGTTTAATCTAATACTTGCTGTGATAATGATTCTAAAAAATGTGTATTTATAGTGTTTGAAATTAAGGCAATCTGTTGATTACTGTGTTAGATGGTGACCCCTACTAAAGCATTTCATTGTATTGCTACAGGATTTTCTCAGAGTTATGATTCTTGTGTATATTAAAAAGTCAGTTTTGTAAAAATAAATGAACAAATAAGATTGCAGTACAACATATGAAAATCTCAAATATTTTATCCCAGCTGGAAAGAACTGCAGTTATATTTCTTGCACTTTATTCCCCTCATACTTTAAACTATCTTTACAGAGACAATGCAGACGAATAACTGACAAGGCTTTTTCATTTGGGCATCTCTCTTTGGCCCCACTAAAACTCCTTGGGAAAGGAGTCTTAAACAGCTTCTGTTGACACTCTGCTCTGAGCTGCTGAGGCCAGTTGCCAAGGTCTGTGTGATACACAGAACATTGCTGGTCTTTCTTTCTTCGGACATGTTCTTAACTACACCAGACATATTTGAAGCGTGAAAATTTGACATCACGTACATAACCGCGTCGGTCCAGTGATATTTTTTAAATCACTTCCTATTCACATGAGTGCACCTTTATGAAATATTGTCTGCTCTGCTACATTGTTTTACCATGTTTTGTCTTACATTCTATGTTGAATTAAGAAGTAGTCGTATGTCAGAAAATTCATGGCAATTTGTTGCCAGTACCAGAAAAGATACAGATCAAAAGGGCTGTGTCCGTGTTTATCTAGATAAGGTTTCATTTGTTTGTGTGGGGCAGAGGTTTTGCAGGTGGGATGGCAATTGCTTGTTTGAATGATTAGAGCTTCCGGGTCTCAATCGAGTTCACTTTTGCACTAATTTGACTCAGCCAGAGTCAAAGGGTGTCACTGGTGTAAAACTATTAGTATATTTGCAAATTCTTTATCTTTGTCTCTCTGTGTATCACATTTCTAACTATGGCTCTTATTTTGTTACAAAAAAAAAGAAAGAGAGATATTTTATTAAGCTAATGGAGGGGGGGGAAATATGTTTAATGGCATATTATCTGTTTAAGACATCCTACAAAACTCTGTTAAGCCTGTCTATACCGATTTGGTAGTATATCTGTTTAGTATATTGATGTCTAAAAGTTATTTCTTTACAGGCTACCTAGAAGGTTTTATCAAATCTGTTTTGAATGACTTTAAAAATGTGTTGAATAGTATGTCTTGTCAAAATCTGAAAAAAATCCTCATATTATCAGATGTTTCTTGAGGGTAATATCAAGGCTTTGGGTAGATTTGAGACATAGGTAGTTAAAGAAAATTTCACTTGTCAGTTGGCTCATGGAAAAAGATTTCTTCTGCTGGGGAAATAAAAGGACTGTGTTAAAACAAAAGCTAATAGGAGAGAAGATGGCCTTTTAGCTTTAAAAGTGGAGGAACTACTTGCAACAACTTGAAAGACTGAGTGACATTGTGACCAGTGAATTCAAAAAATCACTAGATTCCTTTGATTGTACATGCATTAAATATCTTTTGGTCTAGGCCACATGTTTGATTTTTTTTTTTTCCTTTTTTAAGGGATTTGGGGGTCTTCTTAACATATGTTCCATCATTATAGGAATCTGACAGTTCTGTGAAGTTTATGACAAGTCTTGCCAATGTGAGCTGCTAGATAATTGACAAAATGTTGCTAGATAATTGAAAAAGAAAAATCCATTTAGCTAACATATATTACTTGTACAGCATGGTAGATGACACGGTTACATATCTAGCAACAAAAAAAAGTGGCAGAGCATGTGAAGTAGCATAGCTAGGGTTTTTTGGCAGGAATAGGAAGTCAGATGAGTGTGTATTTCTGCCCCTCATTAGAAGTATTGTGACCCCAAAAAGGCATTACATACAGCTTGGACTTTGCTGTTGTGATGGCTTTGCATGACGATAGTGGTGCTGCAAGGTTTATGCTGTAAAGTATGTGTGTTTACAGTTGTTGTGTTTTGAATGTAATCTTGAAGGCTGCGCTAATCTGAAAAGTTAATTAAACCAGTAAACAAAGTAAATCTCTTAATTCAGTGTTATGGAGCATATTTATGCTTGTTGTTTATCAGCTGACAACCTCCCAACATGTATTTCATAAACACCTGTGCAATCACAGGATACTTACTAATGAGTGTAGTAGCCTATCCTTAGTTGTGTAACAACTTTTGTACGTAAACATTGGTTCCCAGTAGTCTTTACTGATGCAATCTTCTTAGAAATATACATTTGTATGCATTAAATCAACTGCATCTTGAGATCACCCATCTTCTTCTCATATCAGTGGCTTTTTCCTCTTTTTTGACTTCCCTGACTTGCCATGGCAGTTCTTCGTACAGTAATTATCATCCAGTGGAGCATCCTGCTGTAAAGCAAGCTTGCATTTTAAAAATAGTCCTGTTAATTTAGTGTATACTTTCACTTTAAAAGAACAAATTTAAAATTTAGAGACAGGTTATGGAAAAAAAAAGAAGTTATTTAAAGCATTTTTAAAGCAGTTGTTTATTTTCTTATAGCCTCATTTCACCCATCCAGAACAAAATACTTTCTAATTGGCAGGAGTTCAGCCTGCTCAGAACTGGTACATGAATACAGAACTGCATAGGTAATAGTTTCGTTTAGAGGACCACACACAGTTGCTGCACATGTGAAGGAAACAAGCTGACAGATGTCCACATCCCCTGGCTCTAAGAAAAATAACCCTCCAACCTAACAGACTGCGAGCAGGAAAGGCTCTCGGAGCACTGTCACCTTTTCGCCCCACTGAGAACCAAGTACATTCCTGCAACTTTTTACATTGTTTTTCGCCAGTCCAGGGATAGAAGTTGCATATCTGAGTGGCATGTAATAAACTTCCCTTATAAGGGGAGATTAATTTGTCTCCCTTTATGATATGAAAATATTGTCACTTTTCTCTACAATAATAAAACCTTGAAAGTCATCTCTCGGTCTCCTGGAAGTGAGAATAAAAGTTGAGCACTCTTTCACACCAAGGGGAAGACTGATGTAACGCTTTAGTAGTCATCTGGAATTAGTAGGTGAAATGCCTGCTGTCTCTTGTCTCTCCTTCACAGAAGACCAGGCATCACCTAATTTATTTTGCCCCACGTGTAGTCTGCAACAAGATATCTGGGTCTCTTAAAAAATCAGATTTCAGTAAGGATAGGCTGTTTTTTTGGCTCTTCTGCTTGCAGAAAAATAGCTGAGTGAAACATAAAGACTCAAAAACTAGAAGGAAAATAAAACAGAATTTTATTTCCGGGGGGTGTGAGGGAGGGGGTATGTGTGGAATCTCATGGCTATGGGATATTACTCATATGTTTTAACTGCCTGAAACTGATGGTGCTATCAATTTTGCAGCCCATTATAAGGAATAGCAAAAGCAGAATTTAAGTATTTGTCTGGTTTTCTGGAAGAGAGGCGATACATTATTTACTACTAAAACCTCAGAAGTTAGAAATACTGTTATAAATTGAAAGTTCAGAAATCTAAAAATTATGTGCTTTCACCTGAGGTGTTCCTGCAGTTCTTGCCCGACGTACCGAGTAGATTTTCAAATCTCCATCACTGCATGAGATACTCAGGAAGAAATGTTTGTGTAGGAAGAGCCATGGTCTTTTAATTACAGACTGTGTTTATACTAATATCACAGCCATCAGCAACTGCATCCATGCAGTGTCAGCAGTAATTAGCACTGAATATATAGGCCTCTACTCAGGAAGAATTGCTGAATGTATGATTCAACAGCACTGGAAGTGCTCCTTCACTGTCCCACACAACAGAATTTTTAGTATAAACTACAAGTGTCTAAAAAGGAGCTGCTGTTTAAGTACAGATCCTAGCCTACTTTGCAGGGCAGCAGAATCCGAGTTAGTGGAAGACTGAACATGAGAGATATATGAGCAGTACGATGCAGCACAAGCAGGGCACACCTCATTTGACATGAAAATTTCAGTCCTAGTCCCATTGACTTTCATACAGTTATGACCACTGTTATGCTTTTTAAGGACATAGCCCAGTGTGAAGTCACTGATATAAGAGTGCTCCAGTGGACTTAGTTCTGACTTGCAGTGCAGCCTCACTTACTGTAATGGAGGCTTAAATCCTCTACACTGCAGTATATTACAAGTTTAGTATCACAAGTTACAAGTTTTCTTAAACTAAAATCCTGTGTCTTCTTAATAGTATGCAGAACCTAGTCCCAAAACCACACAGTGGGTAAATTCAGTTTTATTTTATTTTAGAATAGTGGAGCCTCTATGCATTCTGCAATGAAAGCATGCCTTCAGCTGGAGGTTTCTCTCCATTCCTCAGTCATGGGGTTTTGGGTCCAGAAAGCTCACTGAAAGATGGGTGAAAATTGTAAATAATTAAAAAAAAATACCATGCATTCTAAAAATCTCCTGCTTCTTGTTGAATTTGTTTTGGCATGCAGAGACACTAATGCACCTGTGGAGAGAGTGTTCTCTGTAATGGATGACATCTGGTTTGAAGACAAAAGTGGAATGTCAGTAGACATAGTTAAGGGAATGACAGTGGTAGGAGACAATCTTGCTGGCAACTGCAAAGAGGTTTCTGAACAACTGTTTGAAAACACACGCAGCTTCCTCAGAAAACTCTGCATATATATCTAAAATATCTGCAGCCGGCTTACAGACAATGCTTAAAAAAAAATCCAAAGTAAAATAAAAAATCCAAGCAACAATTTTCTGCTAGAAATAAAGATCTGCCTTAAATTTCTAAGATGTTTTAAGAGTAGTCTTGCAACAGGATTTCATTTCCGGTAGTGTATAGAACAGTACATCTGTTTATACAGATAAAATCCTGCTGCCTGTATTATTTCTTCTTTAGACAAAAGTAAGGATAAATTTATTTGAGATTTCTAATAAGTTTTTAATTTTTTTTTCCATTCTTTCAAGTTTAGCCACAGTAAAGCCAAAGAGTTGTTCTGCCTTATGTAGCCTTCTTAATTTCTGTTGAATTACTGACTGCGTGTATGATTAAACACATGCATAGTCCGCTTAAAATGAGTTTGTTGATGAGGTTTGAAAGACTTGGTCAAACTCATTTAGTAGTTTGACCCAAAATTAAGATATAATGTCAGGTTAATGCTTAACTCTTATGAAAATTCATTATCTAGGAATTTCTCAGAAATCATCCCATCTTTGTACAGAAATATTGATATTTGAAGACAGAACATCCTCTATATATATGTACTTAAATCTGTATAAATCAAAATATTATAAAAAGGAGAGAGAAAATATAAAGTAAATATAATTATCTCTGCTTCTAATGATCCTACGTAAAAAGAACAGCTCCTCATTCACACTGGTGGTACTCCTTATTACTACACCTTATTACTACACCTTATTATTATAAATAAATCCAAAAAACATTTATTTCCATTCATTTATTTACTGAATACCATGTAATTCTTTTAGAAAGCAAGTAGCAAATACCTAGACTATTTTGTTATATGTGATTGATTGACAGTTTTTTCCTGCCACACTGTAAGGACACCTGCCTTGAAGAGCTAGCAAAGGTCTGTTCCTAATTATATTTCATATTCTGGGTAAGACCTAGGTAGAGAAAGACCCCAAAAAAAAGTAACAGTGGAAACTGAAGAAGGCAAGCAGACTTTTTTAATTTTACAGTCTAGGTCTTGCCAACCTTGCCGTAGAAATTGGCTCTGATGTTCATCACACCTACTTTTCTCTAGTAGCTGCACAGTAGCTGTCTGCCTAACCAGGGTGTGGTTCCTCTTGTCCTTCTGATGTAGACGTTTAAGATAGATCAGATGAATCAGATTGTCGTCATGTCTGTTATTCAGAGAGTCAGGTATGGTCATGGATAACTGGGATTACTTATTGACAGAAATACATGCAAAGACGTAGTCTATGAAACAAAAGACGCCCTTGTAGGCTGCCCACCACTGCAGCTGTGACAGGGAAGTCTAAAAGGGGCATAAGATAAGCGTGAAAGGCTTTCCTGTGGTAAACCTTCTTCCAACTGTCTAACAGTTTCCCAAATGTGTCAATATTTTGTTTACATTTGTGTGACTGTTCTCTGAAGGGAGTGCTAATAAAGCCTCCAGATGCTAGAATTGTTCTGAGTTATTTCTCTGTGTAGCAGTCAATATGATGCAAACCAGGTGAGAGACCTGGTTGAATCAGGCCGTGACAGATGCATAGCTTTCCAGCAGCTGTCCCAGAAATTTCTGCCCTCCCAGCAGTTTTTGTACCCACCCCTGCATTGAAGACAGGCCGCAAGGAGCAGGTAGGGGCCAAAGCAACTGTAGCTGAGGTAGCCAGACTGAGATGGAACATCTGCTCATGACTACACTGTACAGTGGATCAATATGCTGCAGAGCTTCTCAGTAATGACTATGAGTTTTTGATGGCTGTGTTTTTAAAGATACCTGTTCTTCCTGCAGAAAGATCAAGAGATTCTCTTCTGTTTCCAAAAGCAGCAAATTCTCTGTGATCCTTTGGAAAAACTTTTTTTTTTTTTTTTTTTTTTTTTTAAATAGAAATTGGCAAGTATGGCCAAGATATACCCAGTCAAAGTCACTGTGATTATTTTTGCTACCGGTATGGCTATATAAATGTAGCAGTACTAATATGATTTAGGAAAAGAAATGTGCTTTAGGACTGGTTGTGGTAATGAGAACAGTATTATGTGAAAGTGGAACTGGACATGAGTTTCTTCCTCTCTTCTCCACAGCAGTGTCAATATATAGTTTGTGCAAATTAGCATATGAAATACTTAAAAACATAAGGCCCGATATACCTGTGAAGCATTCACCATTCAAAAAGGAATTCAGAGTAGAAATAACATTAAGAGACTATTTATTTTTTCAGTGGAGATATTTTTGTGAGTGTCATTACTACTAGGCAAATAAAATATTTGCAAGTTTATTTGTCTGCATCTGGAAAGCTATACACACTCATTTGAGCAGGCCAAGAGCCCTCAAATGTTTTGACGAGGAGAGACAAAGAGGTTACATCTGACTGATGGCAAATTCAATAATTAAACGGCATTTCTTGTTTTTTTTCCCTTATTAAGTGAAAAAGTATAAAACATATAATAAGCAGCTAAATAAGGCAGATTGCACCCGAAATTATTTATGCTGTTCATAACCTTTTTAGTAACAGGCAGATTTCCAACACAGTAATTTACAGGTGTTGTTCAAGAAATCTAATCAATATATTACCTCTTGTTTTGTACAAGCAAAAAATGTATAGGCTGGTTTGTTTAGTTTACCTGTTTTTCTTTAAGTTCCAGGAAACTTAGATCCCAGATATTTAAATATATGTCTTGAATTTTAAGGAAAAAAATTATGTTAAGGATCAGAAACTTCCAGTTCTTTAACAACCAATACATGATATTAATGGTCAAATTTCAGAGTATTAGTGAGGCTCCTAATATCAGTCAGGAAATTAGATATTAATAATGGACCTGAATCTAACCCAGTGAAATACTCCAGAGCTTTGGAATCATTCATATTCTGACCTCAGTAGGAGAGGAACAGCTTATGTCACTGTGCAAACAGTCCAGATAAGTCACTTATGTACAGGACAGTCTGCACATGGCAGCATAATCTTTCAAGTATCCCAAAAATTAAACTGTTTCCACATCTGAGTTCTGCTGACAAGGCAAGGCAAATGACTTTCTAGATGTTTTCAGACCAGTGTGTCTCACTGTCTAAGAGGAAGGACAAGTAGGAAAGACTGTTGCTGTGCAAAACAGATTATTGCGAACCACCTAAACTGAGCAAGTAGCTGAAACAGTACTGTGTATACTGTTGGTTTTGTCCATGTTGTTAGTCACGGCAGATATTTATAGACTAAGAAAAATTATGTTATCCTGAAGGCCTTGTGATTGAGCATCTGTGTGAAACTATTTGAACTGGGAGCTTGTCCATTATTTTCCATCAAGTGCATAAAAACCCCAAGAAAGTGATAGCAGGCTTGAATTCAGTAGTAGTTATAAATATATTGGAAATAACTATTTCTGCTAATTGAACACATTTCTTCAGATTTTTGGTACTCAAAGCCGAAGGCAAAATTGTTTTCCTCCAGGCTATATTTTACTTTCAGCAATCTCTAAGCCGGTCATATAAAGTAACTTTCTTTCTCATCTTAGCAATTCACAGTAAAAGCAATGTTATTTTTTGTCTTTTGTGTTGTTTAAGTGATAGAGCCCATAACTCTCAGATAGGGTATAAAAGCTGTATTCCTGCTCCAGAATAAGACTAAGCGTTTTGGGGAGAATGTGTTGATTTGAATAGTGCATGGGAGGATGGAGAGTGAAGGACTCGATCCAGATCTGAGTGTAATATATAGTGCTTTCCTGGGGCTTGTTACTGACAGTAAATATAGCATGATTATAAGAATTAGCAATATTCAGGTTGCACTTTGACAGAGTAAGTTGTGTTTTATACTCTCAGGTGAAAAATCGTCCTGTCACAAAGCACTGATCACCCTTCCAGTTCAGATTCATTTGTAAGACACTGATGATCTGTTTACCTCTTTATGCTGTATTACATACTGTACCTCCATACCACTCTGATTTTAACTGGATCAAGTCCTGCAGTGACCAGAATGATTCTCTGTCTATCCAAATGATCTGAATAATTCACAGAATTGTGACCGAGACCCTGTGTGTTATCTCTCGCGTACATAACATTCAGTGATCTAGAGGTGGTGAGCATTCCCTCTTTCTGCTGGGGTGCTGCTCAGGAAGCTCTCTTCATTTTCCTCTCCAAACTATATTTTCCACCTGATTTATGATGGGATACCTGATAGGGATTGGGGGGGGGAGCGCCTTTCAGAATGTGTAAAAGAAAAATATCAGGAAATTTAGAAGACAAGCCTATCAAATAAGACTTGATTCTATTAACGGTTCTTCAACAGTTTAGAAAGACTCTTTTCTAGTTTTTGCATCTGTAGTAGTCTTCCATATTGGTACTTACAGTAAATGAGATGTTTTAAGAATGTTATGTGTCTTCACTGGATGTCAGTAGGAAACTTACCTTAGCAGCAATCAGCTTGGCTTTTCTCCTATCTTTATTTCAGTGTCAAACACGCATATTTACATGAATAGATAAAATACTTATTTTTTAGCATGTTTGAGTTTAAGTGAATGTGTAGGTCACCTCAGCTTGCCAGTGACGCAGTGTGCCAAAATAACTATAAAGATCTACTGCGTGTGAAAGATGTGAGTTTTGCTGGTAGATCGTATGCCCACTGGGGAAAACTAAAGTCTTCAAAATCACAAATTTTCTTATAAACAAGGTTTATATTCATGAAGCACAAAACCCCAACCTGACCATATAAGGAAGTAGCAAGAATAGGATTTATTCCTTTTTTGTATAGGGCCTAGCGTACCCCCTGCCCAGGCCCTGAGTAGCGTTTGCTGGCTGCGGTAGTTCAGATGAGAAATAACCACAAGTAATCTTCTTTCTAAATTTTGATGTAAGGAATATTCAATTTTGTTCACCTGAGGTGAGAATTAAGAGGTGCTTAAGTGCTATTCAAACCTAAAAGATTGCAAAAGTCTTTGGAGATAATCTTGAGGAACAGCAAGGGGCATTTCCACTGCCTAACTTAGGTATTGCTGTTAGGCTGCTATACACTGCTTATTGCCTCCTGCTTCTAATTATTTTTTGGAAAAGGTGATCCTAGGGACACACATCTCCTCATTTAGATACTTGACTTAGGTGCCTAACTGTGGGAAGCCTGTTCATATCTGCCCACAAGCCGTAAGGGACTGTTGATTTCAACTGGTGCATCACCATGGAGTGGTACATAATGCTACCAAATGCATAAAGGCATGTGAGCTGTGGGCCAAATATGCAGACAGTCTTTCCTTAATGGTTCTCACTTTCTCAACTTTCTTTTTACAAAACTCACTTATTAAATTACTTTTAAATTCAATAGTCTTCTACTGAAAAAGTGGATTCCTCTGTCTTATGCCTGACCCCACAACAGCAAACTCTTCTCCCATTTACTAGGATTCTTCCATACCTCTTAGTATTACTCTACTATATCAAAAAATAGATATTAAACAGTAAATCTGCTATGGAGCAAGAAAAAATATGTATGAGAATACTTAATGAAAGCTAATCGCTGTACATTTTATAGGTGTAAAGTAAGCCTTAATCATAAACCTGTTAGGTGCTAACATTTAGTCTAGCTAAAAAATGAAGTGTTGCAATAATATCAGGTTATTATATTGGCTATGCTTACACTAGGGAGTTACTAAAATTAACTGAGAATTTCATGCCCACTTTTATGTGAGCTGCAAGCTCACTGCTTGTTGTGGTGGTTACAGTGTTCAGTGCAAGCAAGGAGATTACAAACCGAAGTCACAGGTTATGAAGTCCTAACACGAGGACTGAATGTACAGTGTCCATTTAAGGAATGGGAAAACTCTAAAATATCTTTGAAATTTGTGATAGCTGGAAACATCAGCTTAGTCCAGCTTCCATGTTTCTCAGTTTTTCCTTTGACTGATCATTAGATTAGTTTAACTTTAAACCTGCAAACATAAATCAGTGTCTGAAAAGTAACATGTTGCACTTTTTCCTTAGTAAAATTATGAGTAAAGACTGTTCACCTGGGAAAATCCAAATCCTCGTCATAAACGTAATGGTGCTTCAAAGGAGAACTAATGATATAGTTTATGAATTTTAATTTCTGTTTCAAAGTCAGCAAGTGCGCTTTCTATAAATGTAAACCATCTGTTGGCACCTTCTAAAAGACTAGAATTCAGTTCATCTAAGTATGAATTATTTATTTAGGATTTTTTTTCCTAAGTAAACTCTAGGTTTTTTTCTCTCTTCCATAATAAACCATGTTTCTGTGTAATGTGAAGTTTCAAAATCAGCACATTCGTAACAGTAACTTATATACAATGTGAGACATTTTGAATGACGATTACATCATAAAGATAGTGGAGAGTAGTTTCCATTTTTTTCTGTGAAAGCATATTTTTTAGCGTGTCAAATTATGTTGTTTTATATGGGCATTTCTGGCTTCAAGTAGCATCAATTTCAGCAAAAGAGTAAGGCAGTGGTGGAGTTGCTATTGCAAGGTCTATCACAGTGCTTTGGACAAGTATGTTACTTACATAATTTCTACTGGCTTAATGAGAGCATAGATCTGTGTATACCAGTTTGGTATTCATGACATGTAGATTCTTTCATGATTTTAACAACAGCTAGATTAAATCTGTAGGAATACATTTCCAATATGCATTTATGTTGAAACACTGGTGAAGAGGTGTGTGCATGACTCTGTCTTTGGTAGGAATTCCTCGTGAGGCGCAGCTCCAGATTCTAAAGAAGCTGTGGTTGGTGCTTGCTGGTTTTCATGACACTTTTATCTCACGTATTTTATTTATTTATTTATTTATGTCCTGGCAGCTGTTCTTGATGAGATATATTTGGACACTTGGGAGAGGAAGCAGAAACAGATGATCTATCTTGTTGCACTTTGCTAATTAGAACAATTCCCAGTGACCTCCATCTGCGTAGGTTCAATTTTGTCTTTGAATCATGAATCAACAAACATTTTCTCCATTTGATAGTCCGCTGTTCCTTGATCCTGTGAACAAATAGTATGTTAGCCTTGTCTGTCTTTTTTACGGGCCCTGAAATACTGCTTCCTTTGCTAGTAATTGGCATGAGTAATTTAATGAGACCTGCAGTAGATAGTTTGGTAGCAACAATGACCACGTCATCAAACATAAACTAATTTTATCGCAGTACAATTGACGTTAATGGCAATGTTGTAAGCTCTTTTTAAAATCATCCATGTTAGACACCTCATTTCCATTAGAGTTTTGCACCTGTCATTCAGTGGCATTTCACATTCTGTCTCCAACCATTTCTTGTCTTTACTAAAATTAGTTTCACAACTGCTAATATTTTCCCATTCTTTAGCTAGATTAATGTCGTTACTGTCGTGTAGGTGTTACTATTTCTTCTGAGGCTGTTACTTGCAGCATACAAAGGGAGGAGGGGTTATGCTTGAAACAGATTAGTAAAAATTCCTTTTTGGATAGGAAATATGTGTTTTTTGATTGCTGGCTTCCAAAATTTGGGTGCCCCTCAGCAGTGTTTTCTTCATAGATCTTTAATATCAGGAGTCTTTTTTCTTCTCATTTCTTTCCTGTTTTGTGTAAGTATAGAAGTTGAACTGAGGAGTGATGGGCGGTGTCTTTCACTAATTGCATATTTCGTCATACAATGTGATGAGTTTCCTATGTGTCTGCAGACACCTTGTGTTTTCAGGAATGTTAAGGGAAGGCTTGGGAAGGCAGAACTCTTACCTATGTAAGCACTTTGAGGCTTATCAAGGGTCACCATCTAGAACTGCCCATTTCTCTCCATTTTCTGTGGAGAGGACCTGGCATGACAAACAAACTGATTTCAGGTGTTCAGTGCCTAAAAGCAACTGGAATGAAGCTGCCCTTTCTCCTCCCCGCCCGCCCCCTCTCCACCCCATACTTTTAACAGGTTTAATTTCCTGAAATCGTGTATGTGTGTCATATTACATAATTGCTCAGAGCTGTTGTCTTCTAAGTTCTTGAAGTACTTTCAGAATTGTATTTTCCAACCAAATACATGTTTTCTGTATAAAAGCCTACATGATCTCATGTCAATTTCAAACCAAATTCAGCCCTATGTAGATCCTGATTTGGTTAAATAGTTGTGTGTGTCCTTAGCTTTAAGAACACTCCCATTACATTTTTTTCAATTTATGTTCACTGGATTTACACAGGTACTAAATGTTCTCATAAATACTTACATCGGTTCCTCAAGCTGTGAGACCCCGTCAATTCATTAATAGAATTTAAATGTTGAATGAGCTTTATAGTTCAGGAGATCCATTATTGACATAAAATGTGTATTTATATACATAGGCATTTATACAAAACACACCCCCTTAAAAGTCCTTAAATGTGTGACTCAGTGGTTGATCCCTCTTTGGCACAGTAAGAAAAAGGAGGAAGGAAACCTTTAACGTCAACTGAATCATTTGATGGTACACTGTATCTGAAATAATAGTAATTAACTCATATTATTGGTCTGTCTCTTTACAAAAAAATGTCCGGATAACAGGCAAGAACACAATGGTGTAGTAGGGGCTTGCTCACTTGTTTGCAAGTTTTCCAAGCATTTCAGACCAGAGCTTGCTCACTTGACTGCCTGCCCATGGCTCTGTGAAATATAATCAATCAAATATAGTCTACCAGAGGTAGACCAAGTTCATACGAAAAAATGGCAAAAAGACATTTCAGGTGAGAGAATACATACTTTGATAGGTAAGCCCGTTATCATCCTCGTTCAAGTAAGAACATGAACTTATCTGATCAGTACTAGGACTCCACTGAATGCACTGACAGATTTCAGTACATGACGTAAGTCAAGAAAACCTCAAGATTATCAGCAAGAAAGTAATGAGCATCTGCTGCTTCTTCCCTGCATCGCTAGCAAATCTACTACCCTTGTTAGTAAAAGCAATAAATTAGTAGTACAGGGAAACAGTAGCATAGTTCCAGTTAAAAGCCTCTCTGCAACATTTTTTTCACCTGAAATTTCATTTAAAGTGTGTATTATGAAAAGGAATTAAGTAAGATTTTAAATGAAAAAATCAAAATAGTAATTTTGACACTTATTTTGATAATGTAGAAATTTATGATATTTATAGGACAATATTTTTTAAAAAATATTTCATACATCATTATTGTTTATATAATAAAACAGGTTTGCTAGTATCAAAATAAAATGTTTGAATGGTGTTAAAGCAAAATGTTTCCATTTGGTTAGAACCAATTTTGTAAGAACTTCACGAAAATGTCAACATTTTGAATTTTTATTCCAAAAATGCTGAAAACATTCTTTCCTACACAATGGAATTATTAGCTGACTACTAGTTTTTCATCTCTTCTTATTTTGTATTTGGAGTCAACACAGGTAAAATTTGCTAGCATGCTTTGAGACCACATTTACACAGCAGAGCAATCTTCTAGATCAAAGTAAATGAGAGAATGACCCAAATTCTGTTCTCTGAATTGGTGTGAGTATTTTTACTTATTTCAGTACAATCATTCAATGAGTAACAAAGAGAAACCAGCAAGCACAGGAATTAAATAGCTTTTATGTTAAGCAATATTGATCTTTTGCTTTTTCATTTTGTTGGCCATTTGTCTGGAGGAGAAAAAAAGTCATTGGGGGAAGAGAACTGCAATTTTATTTTTAAGGAATGATTCCATGTCATACGTATGGCAACCACTGAAACAAAATTCAGCGCAGCATGCAGCACGGTTACAGCAGTTCAGTACAATTCATCATTTAGATGGGGACAGAGCTCCTCTGCCCCAGCCAGATTCAAGCGCGCTCTTCTGAGATAGCGACAATGCTTAGTGCATCTGGGTTGCTACATATTTGTAAGGATAACACATGCCTTCTGCCTTCACCTTTCTAATTGCCCAGATACACTGCTGGTTGATGCAGAGGGCTGTGGGCCAGCAGAGCTAGAGCTCCGCCATGTCCTCTTTGTGGGAACGACGGAACGTGTTTCCCTATGAGAGCTCTGTATACCACGGCATCTGCTATTATCCTAATCGAGTTTCTACATAAACATTTGAACTCAGAGGCAGCTTCCTTGTGCTATAGACATTTAATTTAAACATTTATCGTTACGCTATAGCAACTGTGTGAGGCCAACATCTCTCAGTCTAGTTGGCTCAGGGGCTTGTTTTGTAACACTCTCAGAGCTGCCAGCTCTCAAGACATTTGGTGTTTTTCTTCAGTCCCCAGATCATGGAATCATGTGATGCAGTAAGAATATCTTTCATTTTATTAAAAAAAAAAAAAAAAAGAAAACCAAAACAACAAAAATAGCCCTGAAATGTAAAAGAACATTTTTAGCCTTTACGAACACAAAGGAACACTTAGAAATATTTCTTTCATCAGCACCTAAACTTGAATAAGAGGAGTCTTCTTCCAAACTGTATGTTTGTATTTTTAAAAAAGTCTTATTCTGAGGGGGCAGACAGATGATTTCTTGAACAACTGAGGGTGCCTGTTCTACACTCAAGATACATTAGGTGTTCTTGGGACAGAGCCAGAAGACTTTTTCTTCCGTTTGTTGAAGAGCTTTCATGTCTTTGGGTATAAGGTCTCCTTAAAATTTACTGTCACTGACATTTCTATTGAATTCAGAAAGTCTAACTTCATATTCAAGCATTATTATTATTGATTTGGGAAGTCATAAGAGGGGTAGTTATATTTTAGGTATTAGCACTCTTCTGAGGTCACCAATTACATTTTATGAAGAACAGTTTTCCTCTCTTCCGTTTGTGATGTAAGTTATGAATAGTCGCAAGTTAATTCTTAGAGGTTTATTTCACTTTTTAAGACATTGATGGGTCTGGGATTATGGTGAAAGCCTGACCTAGATTACCTAGGATGAAAGCTTGATAAGTCGTTACTTTGTTTGAAATATTAATCCATACCTAAACAGAAAACCTGGCCACTGTAGATTTTACCCTTGGTTCTGTAAAGACAGCATCTGACTCTGTAAATGCAAGCCAGACATTGCAGCCAATAATCTGTACTGTGGAAGCATGAACATACTGAGTGTGTAGCCTGAATTTTCTGTCCTCTAACACAATTGGTCTGGAGATCACTGCTAGAGCTGTGTTAAGCACTGTTTCTTACAACTATTTTGGCTTGGATGATTTATTTGGCCTAATGTCCAATTCTGGATGGCTCAATAATTTACAGAAACATCATTTTGTAGAAGATGAAGTCAAAATTGGTGTCCACCAGAGACTAGTAATAGTGGAAGGAAATTTATGTCAGCATCCAGGCAGGTCACTGACTGCGTTAAATGAAATCTATATAGTTTCTTGCATACTTTGAACTGAAGAATGTAGATTTGCCTTGCACTTGGGTTTTATGTAAATGTGTGTGGAAATGTACAAATTACAGCTGTTCAATAATCCACTGCAATTTGGTGTATTTTTCTGTCTAGTTATATTACAGCTGCTGCTGGTAATATACCCTGCTGCGCAGTATTTTATTTTTATTTTCTTTTTTTCCTTACTTTCTATAGTCCTCTTGAAGAAGGGCATTTGACACTCTCTTTCTCAAATATATGCTTTAGACTTCTTATCCTTTGTAAGTTTTGTGTGTGTGATGCCATGTGGTCATAATACTTTTCTCAGACAATTAGTGGGTTTATTTTTCCTTTAACATTTTCTGAGACTAGTGAATTGGCTTATGCAATCGAGTTTCCAATTCAACAAATGAATATATCCACATACAGCTGAAAAATATTTTTTTCTAACAGCTTATTGGCACAGAAATAGTGAAATTTTTTTGTATGGAAAGGACAAGAATCTTAGAGGAGTAACTGCTATATAATCGAACTATGTCACTGGCTCATTGATCCAGTTCATCTTTCTCTGAATACCTGTGGTGGCTGCTTAACAGAGATGGAAAGAATTCTCACAACAGATGAGTATGAATATCTGAAAAGGAAGTTACTTGCTTACCTCAAGCAATTATGGTTGCTTTATATCTTGAGGCAGAAAGTCTCTGTTCCCCCTGAAACTGTAATGATAGCTCAATTAATATTTCTATTTATTTTATTTATTTAAATTTGTTTCAGAATTGTCCTTTACTTACTCCTCCAGTAGTATTTTCTGCTATGGGTTTGCTAGCTTATTTCATGAGAAAGCTGGTGGGTTTTTATATTTTTAAATTTTGCTTCCTTTTAGTTTTTTTCGAGTGTTTCCATTTTCTTGCCTTAGAAAACAGTATGTTGGCCTAGTTAGGAAGCTGTGAAGTCCTGTATTTGGAGGAAAAGCTAAGATCAGAACTGATGATGACAGTGAAAATACGAAAAAATGATGCTGATGTTCATATGAAAAAAATTTATAGTGGAGAGGCTGAAGTATCTCTTTTGGGCTTAGCGATACTCACATAAACTTCTCTTAAATATTTCCCATGGAAAATTGTCGGTAAAGAGGAATCGTCTCCGTAAGGTTGTGCTCAAGGAGTTTGCTGTCCTGTTTGAAGGAGCTCTGTTTTGTTGCCTTTACAGAGCAAAGCCAGATAGCCTGTAAAGTATTTCATATTCCTTGACATCAGAAATCTGTTGCGATTCCTACATCTTGGATCCCTAGCATTTCTCATTTATCATGCCTTTGAGCCTTGAACTTTCTAGCAGACAATTTTTAACGTTACTCTTCTCTGGCATCAGCAATAACCTTGCCTGAGTTGTAAAAGCTTGATGTTCAAACTACACTTTGTTTTATGTGTTCGTACCATTTCTTGCCTTGATTGCTTATAGAAGTTTAAAAAAACAGCACGTTGGAAACAAAAGCTGCAAAAATGATGTGAAAAGGATGAAGTGGCTGCGGCGTCAGTACACTATAGGTGAATCATAGACTAGTATGTAAACAGATGCAAGCCAAAGATGAATGCAAAATTAATGAGGGAAAGCAAACAGAAAGAGGAGTTAGGAAAATGGGATTTGGGAATATTTAATACGTTTTCTGGGAAAATACCATACCAGTGGCGTGGCAGATCTGTCTCTTCACTGTGGTGTAGTCAGAACTTCATAAGTATCTGTCTGCCTTGGATGTACATTTGAAAAAAGGAGAAAATCTGCATATGTACTTGCTGAACATTTTTTTGCTGGGATTCAAAGTGAACAATTGATCAGATACATAGTTCTAGGGTATTACTAGACCAAACAAGGTTCTGCTTTGTGAACACAGACAAGTAAAAATATTTTCATCAGACAAATAATATCTTGCAAGAATCATATCTCTAGTGAAACTGAAAACCGTATCTTACGATTTTATAACTAAAACATTGTTTAACTCAAATTTAGTACCACGACCAAAACATGAAGGAAAACAGAGGGGAAACATGGAAAGGGAAGGTAGGCAAAGGGAAAATACTCACTCAGTAAAGTAACACTCCAGTACTGAAGAATTAAGGTGTGTGCTATTTCAATCATGCTAGTTTTATTAACGTTGATGATAAACAAGCTGATAGGGCTCACTTGCAGTGGTTTGAGTTAGACAGGATTCAGAAGAGATGTATATGATTTTGTGGCTATCTCAGGCAGAGGGGATTGAAAGTCATACTAACCCCTAACAGAAGGAGAACACTGAGCAAGAAAAAAGATCTTGCCTGAAGTAGTTTTAGTGTAAAGGAAAAGTGCTTTGACTCCTACAAACTTTTAAGCCTTGTATTGTTTCTTTCAGCTGAGGACTTCCAGGCTGCGAAAGTTCATCTAAGTAGGCACTGAGCATGGTTCTGTAATAGGCTGTAAAAAAAAATGAGTCCCCAGTTTGATTCCAGTTTTAGTTTTGATGCAGCACACATAAATGTTCCCTCATCAACAGATACACTGTACTCGGTCTGTTCTTCGTAGTCTGAATCTTCTTTCCACAATCTTTGTAGAAAGAATCTGTGCTGTGTTAACTCTGGAATGGTTCGTACCTTATGCTGTAAAGCACGAGTGCTCTGCTTTTATATGTGGGAAGGTCTAGAAGCTGATGTATCATCTGACCTCAGTAGTATAATTTTCAGCAATTTTTTGTAGTAAACTGTATTATTCAATAATTTTACATTTCTCTTTTGCCCTCACTGTAGATTTTTCAGAATGTTGAGAAATAAGCATCTTTTTTTTTTTTATTTTGAAAGGCATTGTGCTCTGATGGTCATATTGAGATTTGAACAATTAAAATCCCATTTTAATGATCTCTTGCTGTCATCACTGGTCCCTCTCACAACTGCAAGAGTTGTATAGGCAGAGCAGCATTTTCTGTAGAGTTTCCACATGTGTATGTTTCAGACTGAAAAGTACTGTATGCAGTGATTCAGGGGGCATAGCTAAAATTAATCGACTCAGCATATTTGTCACCTTAATAATTTTGACACAAAGTTTTTGTAAAATTAGCACCAATGTAAATTTAATGGGACTGACACTATAAAAGGAAAATAAAACAGGCAGTCTTGAAACATTTCTGTGCAATTTAGGCACATCTCATGTTTACTGTCATAACATTTTATGGCTGCATAGAGCAGCCAAATTATCTACAGGAAGCTAAACATTAATAAATACCTCTTTAAGTATGCAAGAATAGATTAAGTCTTTTCAGGAGAGGTGGAAGCAGCATTAGACAAAGGAATCTACATTCACATATGCACATATACATCCCATCCTGTTCCCAGTTTAACCAGTGGAGATTTTGCTGTTGTCCAAAGTGTGTGCTGAATCAGAACTACCATCTACCTAACTCTCTCCAGTCATCCAGTTTTATGTTCTTATGGACCTTGTTACTTGTAACAAGAGTACAAACAGTAATGTTGCTGAAGGCTGAGGATACCTGTCAGTGCTAGGCTGTCTCTCCCAGTGCTTCCAGAAGGCATAGAGGGAGCAGCAGGAAGACATGGGCAGTCAGCTGGGCACAATAAACCTATAGCTCTTCTGGCCTTTCCTTTAGTCTCTGTATGAGCTCAGAGAACATCAGCTTGTGGTCTGTCCTGTTGCACCAATACATGTGCTTGCAAAAGGATTATACACGCATGTGAGAACTGATGGAGTAAATATGGTTTATGTACCTTTTAATTTAGATAGTTCATAGTAACAGAGGTTCATACAAGATGATGTAAGCCATCATGAGTTTTTTAGTCTTTTCAAACACCATTGTCTCATAGCATTTCTACTCAACAAATAACCAAAAATCATTTTTGTTAAACCTGGATCACTTCCTGTGTCTCAGCGGAGTGATTCGAGAGGTCTGCAAGTTTGCGTGAACACAGTATGTGCTCTGGTGAACAGAAGTGCAAGGACACCATTACTGCTGCTGCTGCTTAATGCAACGTTAGGATTTCTCAAAGTCTTTCTACACTTTGGATATGAAATTTGCCTATCTGGAAAAATTTGGCAAGTGGGTTCTGCAGTAACACGGTTGTCAGTTGCTGCTGGGTGCTACTTGGTGTTTGTGCCTCTTTGCAGTTCTCCATCTGGTTGCATCTCTGCAACAATCTCTCATCATTTTTCCTCCATTTGCATGGTCATGCTGGGCTAGAATAGCATGTCCCTTGCTATTTTTATGGCACAGCCCTCACAAATGTTTTCTATGATTTTGAATTCCATTGTCTTTGGGATCACTGTTTTCTCCACAACAGAAATTAGTAGAATTTGCCTCACTAGCTGACCTAGCTTAGCCTAACTGCGTGATTCCCATGTGATCACGTACAGCCCCAGACTAACATAGCAAAGGGAAGCTTAGCCTTGTGCTGTCTTTGCTTTTGACGTTTCAACAGTGGAGATTCACATAACTAGATAAACTACGCAGGCTAATATTGTATCTGTTTCCAGGCACACTTTGATTTTTAGGATCTTGGCTCTGCCCATGGATAGAATGACTGAGATGCCAATACCTTTCAGTAATTTTCTTCACCTTTCTTAATGAGGCAGTATACAAGTTATTAACCGCATGTTTATGAACATACATCCTAATTCCCATTCCAACTTGAGCATAGTGCTGAAGAGATGCGCCATTCAGAGGACTTAGAAGGGAGCACCGGGACATCAGCTAACTGGGAAGTCTCCCAGCATGCTAGTATTTTGTTAAAGGGGATGTTAGTGCCTTTTTTTCCCTTCCTAATAACCAACCAGCAGTTATGTGTTGTCTTTCAGACAGTGGCTTTCCTTTGGTTATTTTTCTCAAACACAAAAAAACATCCCTTGACATTACAAACAAAATGCAAACTTTGAATCAGAAATTCCTCAGGTGTCTTATGCTTTCTCAGTATTTTCTGGTAATTATAACAATTTGGCTTGTTAATGAAATTGTACAGCTCTTAAAATGGTGTAAAAATGCTAAAATATTGTGGTATGAAACAGAAAAGTAAGGTACTGTTATAATATGAACTGTGCAGAGACAGACAAGGGATACTCTATTCAGAATCTGGCTTTGTGATCTGACGTTCTGAGAATTTTTCAGCTTGAAAGATAAGAAGATTTGCATTCTCAAGTTTTTCATATATTTCTCAAAATGTTCCCCCAAAGTGAGAAAAAAAGAATGGCAAATGGGTCAGTTCACAGTAGTTAAATAACAAAGTGTTTTCTGGACTCACAGTTTGGCAGTATGAATTCATCTTCTGTGTTGGGAAAGAGATTTGCATAAATTTGGGCTGAGATGCATAGCCAGTCTCTGACAAGAGCCTGACTCCACCCTCTTTGCACCCTCCTGTACGGTATTTATATGCATTAATGAGCCCCCTGAGCCTTCTCTTCTCCAGGCTAAACAGTCCCAGCTCTCTCGGCCTTTCCTTAGCCTTTTAGGAGGTGCTCCTATTCCTTAATCATTTTCACAGCCCTTCACTGGACTGTCTCCATGTCCATGTCTGTCTTGCACTGAGGAGCCCAGAACTGGACCCAGCACTCCAGGTGTGGCCTCACCAGTGCTGAGCAGAGGGGAAGCATGACCTCTCTTCACCTTCTGGCAATATGTTGTCTAATGCAGCCTAGAATACCATTTGCCTTGTTTGCAGCAAGGGCACATTGCTGGCTCATGTTCAACTTGGTGTCCTCCAGGACCCCCAGGTCCTTTTCTGCCGAGCTGCTTTCCAGCTGGGTGTCCGCCACATGTACTGTTGCATGGGCTTGTTCCTGTTGTATCTGTTGCATTCAAAAGTGACAGCTAAGTTTCCCATCTTGTACAGAGTTACCTATTTCCCACATTTAATCGTATTCTTTTCTTTTAATGTGCCTAATTGGTGCTTGGTTCATTTCAGTGATCGCATATTCCCATATGTTCAGTTATCTTTATCCACTCTCCAAAAACACTTCTGTACAAATTTCAGAATGAATTCATTAGAACATTGTGATAAAATACTGTGTAAGTGGAGACATACACTAAATAAATGTATCCTTCCTGACTTAATTACCAAATGCAGTGCATAGTGCGGCCGCCAGTAAGATTGTACAAGTTTAACTGAAAACTGAAATTGGCTGCCTGATATTACAAAAAAGTACTATCAAAATCATCTGAAGTATGGTAAACTGTGATCAAACACAATGTTAAGTCTTATTTTAGAATACTTGAAACAATAATAATAATAATAATGATAACAATAATAATAAATCAAGGCCACAGTATGGAGTGGATTATCTGAGGAAAAGATGAATAGGCCTTTTGAGTCTGAAAAAGACAAGGTTTGGGGATTAAGATAGAAGCCTGTAGGATCATTGGATTCTTGCAGAGGATAAATGGGAATTGCCTGTTCCTTCTCTTTCCTCATATGGAAACAAGGAGCTATCAGACAAAGCTGGGGGAAGTAAGCTACTCACTGAAAAATAAAAGAGTTTTGTGTGTCCAAAATAAATCAAAGGAAGCTTTTTTACACAGCAGTTAGCAAACTTACGGAACTCCCTACTAAAGGAGGATCACACTTGAACCTGATGGAGGCAATTTTGAGGAAGTAAGTTCAACACAAGACAGTTGGCCAGTTTGCTGTTAATAGAAATAGAGTATCGAGTGAAATGCCCGAGATGAGCATTGATCAAGAGTTGAATCTCTGGTAATGCTGGTCGGTGACAACTACTAGTTTAAGAAATCAAAGCAGTGGGAATAGTCACAAGTAAAAGACAGTGTAAACAATTATAGCTTAGCTGGATGAAGAAACCTTTAAGACAAATGTCTTACTGAATTGTACCACATGGAAGTGGTAGGGCAGGTACAGGAGGTGACTAGCCCTCAATGCTGACAGTAGTTTCTGGAGTCAAGATGTTGTGGCTTCCCCAGCATCTGGAGCTGTTCAGCTCCTGCGCATCCAGTCTTTACAGCCTTCTGTTTGGGTAAGACCAACATCCGCAACAGCCTCGGCACATTTGGGAAGTCCACCTTTCTACCTCTCAGGAACTGGGAGAGGCCAGAAAAGTCAAAGCACTTCTGATGTAGTTAGAATATCCTGATGCTCTTAGGAGATTCACATCAGCAGAGCCTAACTTAACTTTCTCTGTTAGCCATCCACAGACACCAAGAACTTTCCAACAGTGGAGAACAGGAATCACCAGCTCCTCAGATGTGGTTTATGAAGGCTTCTCAGCGTCTGAGTAAAGGGTTCACGTTCTCTCACGGCATGTCTGACAAGGGGACTTTGCATGGATATAGATCCATATATAGCTTGCTACTTAGGCTAGCCTAAAAATGATACCTAGAAAGTGGGGAGATGTGAATTGCCTGGTGGTGTTGTATTTATGAAGTAAAACTAGCAGTCTGGAATTGGCATAAGTGCTTTTTCTGGATCCTGATTCTAAGGTGGTAGCTAATCTCAGGAGCCGAACACCATATCCCAAAGGCTTAGAGGCCATAAGCTGCTCTTCTAACATGATAGGATTGACATCCTTGGCTACGTTTATGGCTATAAATGAAGTAGGGAGAAGCCTCAAGCCTTGGCACATGCTCATTAACAAGAATACTCCCCGGTGGAAACTGACTTTCCTAGATAATGTCTGGGCGCTGGCCAGGGACTGTTCCCAGTAGGCAATACTGACAAAGCTATACTGTTATCTGGGATAAGAGAGTTCAGCAGTATGGAAGGAAGCCATTCTGTGCCAGTTAGCCTCAGGGTCAGAAAACCTGACCATGTTTAGTTTAGTGTTACAGATAGAATACTTTGACTGGAAGGCAAGAGGAGGGTAAGACAAAATGCAGATGGAGAACACAGGCAATTGATCCGTGGGTGTAGGAGGAGGCATCATACTGTGTGTTCTCAGCAGAAATGTTGAGATCTGCTTGTGCAGATAATATTTATTCTCGGATGATCCAGTAATGCACAGATCCAGTCTTCATGATCACCTAAGCACAATCTCAGATCCTAGAGGTCATTTCTTTAAGAGATCCCTGCACAGTCTGGCAAGACTGAGAGCGAACATGAGGATGGCTTCCAACTCCTTTAAGCAGAAGGGGATCATCTGTTCTGTATGTACATGGAGAACAGAACAACGTGGAATGAGCTTAAATTCTGTCAAGAGAAGACTAGAAAAACTTTGTAATGGTAATGAGAGTGAGGAACTGGAGTGGGCTGCCTGGGGAGGTGGGGAAGTTTTTGTTACAGCCATGAGAATGGCTGAGTGGCATAGGTAAGGGACTCCTGTAAGTCTCTGCTTTTTTTTGTCTGTGGTTCTTTACAAATGTCTGTGTTGGTCATTTTTGAGATTTGTTGTAAAAGTGTTGGTTGCAAGGGAGCATCTAATTCCTCCTGCTGTTTTTGCTCAAAAACTGCATCTTAAAACAGTACAACACCTACCACCTGAGCTTAATTGGTACAGTTCTGTAGCATGAGAGGCCTCCATCCAGTAGCTCACCAGAGAAGCTGTGCGAGTACAAACCTAATTTTGCACCAAGGGTGTGCATCCATGCTGCTGTTTATACCATGCATCTCTATTAACATAAATTTCTCTAATAGAGGTAGGCTCTATTCAATTCTTCTGCATTACTTCCTTCAAATTGAAGCCCTACACAAGATAAGAGTGGCTAATGTCAAGTCAATGCATTGAAGGGGGTAAAGAAGAGGGGCAAAACAAATAATGTTTGTATCATTTGTTTTCTAAATTTACATTTCCTGATCTAATTTGATTTTTTTTTTCCCCCCATCATGGATTGCTAATGTAACTTCTGGTTTTCAAGGGTTATCTTCTGTCTTCTCTAGGAAGACACAATTCTCATTCAGAGGGCAGGACCTCTTAGGGTAGGCATTAGCTTTCATAAGCTCAGTGTATTGCTAGAAAGTTATTCATGTTCCTGATAACAGCCCAAAAGTGGTTTCCAGAATGTTTATATTGGATTTAGTGTCTTTCCATATTAGAGATTTCAGTTTTTACTAAAACAATAATGAGATTAAAAACTCGCCACCGTAACAGGCAGGTCCCTATGACTTCTACAGCAATCTATGGTATTAAAATTATAATAGCTGCATTTTATGAATTAATTCAGAGCATGCTGCAGTGGACAGTGACTGGCTTTGCCAGAGATGTAGAGCAACAACTTAGCCTTTGTCCTCCAATGTTGTTAGCCTCCTGCTTCACTTCCTTTAAATTGAGGAAATAATCAATAATACTAGCTGCAGCTGTTTCTGTCCCTTTGTCTGCCAGCCAATCAGTTTCAATTGCAAAATCAAAATCACAAAGAAGCCTGCAGTCATGGAATTAGCGAAGCCCAGAGACTTATGACATAATACAGTCTCTAAGCTTTTAAAACTAGAAATTTTGCAGTGAGAACTAGGTAAGTCCTTATACCTCTCTGCCTTCTTTCTCCCTTCATGCAAATGAACATACACCTGCATATGCATACACAAATCCGTGTTTACACATTTTTGCTCTATCAAGCTAATGTATGTAATATTTGAAAGTTTGTGTGGGCTTTTTTGGTTTTTGGGGGGCTTTTCTTGTGTTTATATCTTTGTAACTTTAAAAGGATGTCCAGAGCTGTAGATGATGTATAAAGGGGAAATATTCAGATATTGGACTTTGAAATATAGACTTCCAGACATGGACTTCCAAGACAGAGTTGCATGACAGGATATGTATGCTAGACCTTTATAGAATGAAGTCACTGTAACTTAGACCATATATGAATACAAATACTTACCCACCTGTTGTATTCAGACATAAATAGTTCTAAGGATTTTGAAATGGCAGTTCTGTCACCTCAGTATTAATTATGCTAATCTGAGATGACTTACCTTCTTTTGAGACATTCAACTTAACTTGAGGCTTGTTTTTTTAAAATGTTGTGCGGCTGACTTGGAAATTAAGATGCCATACTTACGAGGATAGTCACAAAAACTACTTCTTCCTGTTTATAATACTTAGGGATAATACTGAAATAGTTTTTTATGGAGGTTCTCAGAACTTGCAATAGAGGCAAAGAGGTATCCAAGATCTCCTAGCTGTTAAAGTATGGTCAAGTTCATCAGACTGAAGGAGAGGTAAACTGATGGCTTATCTCTCTTCATTAGTTTTATGAGAGAGAGTATGCTCATTACCTATGTGCTCAATATAAATTTTCTTACATTTCATTTGTTTTCCAAAGCAATTCTGTCTGAGATAGATTGCCTTTTGAAATTAAATATTTTATCCTTAAGTACGATAGTATTTTAAAAGAAAACAGCAATAGCATTCCCAAATCCAAGAAATCCGAATAGCATGCCTCGTTGTTCCTCTGCCAGACCTCACAGAACAGCTTTTATGGCTATTTATGCCACTTGTCTCTGACAGAGACAACAGAGAAATCTATGCTATAACAGCCGCTCTGAATGCACTTCCCATCGCCTAGCAATGCTCTGTAATACTAGTCAGGAAGCTCAGATCTATACCATGTGGGGAACCATGAATCCTGGCCATGCCTGTACAAAGTGAAACCACGTGAACTCTGGTGTTTTCAGGTTTTTTTATTGAGTAAATAGATATTTATTCATAAATTAAGAGATAAGCAGATAAAATGGCAATGTTCAGCTCTTTTTAAAAATTATTTGCAGTGATCTAAAAGTGAAAATCCAGTAACTTTTTTTTTCAGATAGAACTAACACGATTCTCTGCTGCTATTGCAGATGACTGTTGCAGGACATTTCTAAACTGTGAGTTTATTTTTGACTGATGTGGTTCATAAAGAGTTTTAATGGCTCATTCTTTGCTAAAATCTTTGCCTGTCCTTGCTACAGCATGGTTTCAGTGTCACGTTAGAAGCAATCTAAAATTATAAATTATTAAAAATACAAAATACTGTGTAAAACGTTCATGATTTAATTCACCATGATTCGATTCATCTCAATTCAAATATTGAAGTTTGAAATCATCAGTCTAAAGGCCAAATAGTTCTGAATGTTAGTGGTGTGTGAAAATGGAAAAGAAAAATATATATAAGGTGCTATTGATAAAATACTTACAGGTTTTTTTAGTTCAAATTGTGTTCCCTTAAAATTAATAAGTCTTGTGGAAAAGATCTTTTTGGGGGGAAGGGGGGAGTGAAAATGTCATTGCAAATTAATAATTATCAAATAATCTATTGAAAACTTCCTAGAAATTATAATACTATTGTGAAAACTAGAGAATAGAGGGAAATTATTTCAAAGGTAAAGTTGCAATAAATATTACGACAAACAGTTTTCATAATATTTCAGAGAAGTGTTAGCTATCCAAAAATACTATTGTGTAGGAAAGTTATAAATACAAGCAGTGTGAATCCTGTGAAATAGAAAAACTACAAAATCCAGAAATTTGGGGGTTACCATCACTAGTGTACCACACTAGTCGTGTGGTATCAGTGTCTAAACTAAACCCTTTTAGCCTATTGTGTGTTATTCCATGAGAGACACCATTACATTACGTTATGAATTTTTTGTAGTTGGGATTTAACATAGCATACAGTAATATTATTGGTACTTTATTCCTGCTGAGTCTACGGACTGTGGGTCTGTTCAGCATAGTGCTGTAGTCTGTGTGGAGAAAGTCTTGGAAAGCATCAGAGAACACTCTTGTCATTATCAATGTGTTCTGCGGTAGCCATCACTGCTATTCCTGTATCTTCTTTTGTTGCAGCACACACTAAGAAGCAGGTTCTTTTCCCATTTCTAAAGACATAATCTACTCTGTCTGACTGATAACGTGTCTTTTACCAGGAATATAACCTTTGGTTATGTTACAGACCTTTAACACTTTATCACACTTAAAGAAATGTTTGACCGGGGTCAGGGATTTATGTTTCAAAGTGATAAAGATAGCATCATGCCATATTTCATTCTCCTAGCCAGGTTAGTTATTTTAGCTTTTTTTAAATTTGTTTTTTTTTTTTACTTGCTTGCACCTGATTTGTGCAGACATTTCGAAAGGCAATAAAATACATTTCAACTTCTTTGTTTGGATTGAATAGAAACTAATAAAAATTACAGCCACTGTGGAGCAAATCCAGAGTTCCTTACCAAAACCACACGTGACCCAACTGAAAGCTGGTTAGCTGAGCTAGAAAAGAGATAGCTAAATTACATCTAAGCCAGATTTGCCCTTTAACATGTATAAATCCTATAGTTAATATAGCCAAAATTCTGGGAACTTGAGGTCCTTTAAGCCCCCATGATATTTGCTAAATGACCCGTTGTAAGTTAGATTTTCCCTGGGGAAGAAGAGGTGGAGGGAATCACTCACATATGTATACACAATCTAATTCTACAATTACAAATGCAAACTTACTTAAGCAAATCAGGAAGGGATATCTGGCATGTTGATTATTTTAATTGAATTGTTTCCCGGATCAGTCAAGAGATCAGAGCTTGTTTATTTTTCTCAAATGCTTTTCTTTATGCAAGTGTAATAGGAGTATTTATTCTTTTACTTCCTCTCTACCCCTCTTTTATGTTACTTCTTTTTGGGGAAAAATTTCTCCAATTCTTTTGCCTGTGAAACTATACGCTCTACTGCAAAAGCTTCCTTCAACCAAATTTCCATCACTATAAAATGTCTACTCTTTAAAAATAGAGGTCTGTATACTGTAGTTTGGAACATGTTACTATGTGTCTTATTGATTATATTTTTATTTTTGATAGGCATTCTATGTATGGGTTTACACATGCTTTTTGTTCTGAACACATGATGCAGATCAATTTGAGGAGAGAAAAATTTGATACTGTATGTAACAGACTAGTGTAGCATATACTGAGGTAGAATTTCTTTAGTCCTTATTGGGCCCAAACCATAGTGTTAGCAAACAGTACATGTTATACAGAGAAGCGGTATAAAACACGTCATTTTTATGTTGCTACTTCGAAATCAGATAAAAAATGATTTTATGCCCACTACCATGGGATACTCTTTTCAAGCGTGATTCTCTATGTCTCTCAGATTGGTATCATTTATTGTTTTCATTCAGTATTTCTGAAGGAGTGGTTTTGTTTCCACCATAAGGTATGGTGTTCTTTCAGATCAGTGGAGTATTCTACTGTCACTGTCTATTACACAATAATTCAGTGTTTTCATCACTCTACCAAGAGTTTATAATCCAGCTACAGAAATTCCTCAGGCCAAAACATGACATTCAGGGAGTTTCAAAGACAAACAACATATTTTAAATCTCATCTTAGTGTTCAATTTTTATAATAAGCACATATCCAACTTTGATAGTTTGATTGTATTTAGTTTAGGAACTGTTTCATTTTCAAGATAAACTGACTTTCAAGAAGTTCAAGGCATAATTCTTGGGCATGGGGCATTCAAATTTATTAGTATGTAGCATAACACTTCACTATGGCTCACAGTATTTGGTAAGATCTGCAGGAGGAAGTCATGCAGGCAATTTTATGAAATAAATTTTAATATTAAAATATTACTATTAATAGATAGATGGGATCTCATGAATCTAAATACAACTTCACTTGTGACTGAGGTGCCTAAAATCCAATTAAACCCTAGACAAAGTTCTGGTACTTTTGATTTCTCCCACTGTCTAGACCCTCCAGGCACTGAAATGCATTAGGCACTGCTCAGTTCCCTGAAACTACCTGCTTGGTTGGCTACCGATATGGCTATGACTTCTAATACTAATCTGAGCAGTTAGAAGAATATTTCCTACCTCAGTTCAGACAGGGAGATACTTAAGTGCCATACTTAAGTATACTTGGTCAGGAGCACAGATAACTCTTTCTGTACCTTTACCTTTTCCACTGAAGACTGCTAGTTAGGATCCTCATCCAGGAAAGATATCTGGGTTCTGCACTCCCAGCCTGCATGTGGCTGAATCCATGTTTCTTGTTTTCAGAAGGACTTTTTCTTGCTTTCCTCCAAATCCCATGGCACTTATCTTTCTGCTTACACACTGATGGCCCCCCAACATGTTGTGGAAACTGGCAGGCAGTCTTCTGTATGGTTTAACTCTGAGGGTATCACCTAGTACCAGGAGGTAATCAGTAAGTACTGCTGCTGTGGCTTTAATTCTCTTTCCTAGTAAAAGGCAACCTTGATCCACCACTGTCCACCTTGTAACATTGTTGGAAGGATCAGATCCTAAGTGGAAAGAACTATTTGACACTTGCTACTTCCATATGCAACCAATGAAGAGAGAGACCAGCCTAACTTGGGCATCTTCTTGAGACTCAATTGAGGTAGATCATTGTTGGTGAGACAGGGTGTGTGTTTGTAGAAGGGTTGGGTATGCTCATCTTCTCCAGCCCTCCACTGCCCCCTGACCAAGGTGCTAGAATTTAGATGCAGTGGATTGCAATCTGTTGTAATAGTGAATGAACCAGTTAAGTTTAAACAAGATGAAAATATACTGCATTTTCAAAGAAGATACTGTGACATTAAAAGAATCCGTGTGCCAGGATCCAGTAAGCAGTGTTAGTAAGAGGTGAGAGGACATGGAAGACGGCATAGAAAGAATGATACAATAATAAAGGCACAGCAGATGGTAGTTCTGGTACTAGGAGTACCAGCATGGTTCTCCGTAAACTGAGAGAATGAAGGAATTAATATGAAATAAGAAAAAAAGGAAAAGACAAGTAAGTATATGTTATTAATGTAGCTAACAGAAAAAACTAGGCCAGAAAATACTGGCACTTTCCAGAGGAAGCAACAGAGACAGTGATTGATATAAGAAATCTGACATAAATAGTAGATGATAGAAAAGGTAATGCATGCTTTACTATAGGAAATGGTCATTGTTATTAGGGGTTTGGGTTGGAGAGGTTGATTGGTCATTATGAATCTTCTTACCCTGTTTTTTTGCTGTGTAAATTATGGCTACGGTTGCATGTCTGGTACTTAAGAAAGTAGCAGTACCATTTCCAGGTTATTTCTCTTTAGAGTAATTTGTGGGCATGGAAGAAGGGAAAGGGATAGTAAGCGCTCCGAATTCCCTCATTTGTTGACAAGTGTGGCTGTACCTGCTAAACAGGAATAGTCACTTTTGTCTGTTCAATGGCATATTCATGCATCTGCAACATTTAGCATGTTTTGGTACTGACCAACAAGCAGCAGGGAACTTGCAGTTTTTTGGAAATACTCGTCAAGATTTGTTTTGAGGGTTTTGCAGGGATTTTTTTCTTTGCATCCTGTGGTCAGGTTTGTTTTCTTTTTCAGTATGAAAACATGGAAGAACAGTGAGTTAACTGTTAATAAGAATAATTTGAAATGAGTGATAAGGAAGTAAAAGAATACCTAGAACAAATAAGTATATACATAATTCAGCAGGGCCAGATGATGTTCAGTCAAGGATTCTTAAAGAACTGTCAGAATAAATTATGGATCCACTCGCCATAATTCTGACACGTTGTTAAGAACAGATGATGTACCAGGGGTCTGAAGAGGAGCAAACGGTTGCCAATTAGCTGTAAACTGGCAGATTGGACCACCTGGTCCAGCTGTATCTGAAATGTATTTCCCTTAAAGTTTTCCTCCCAGGTCTTTATTCCTAGGCTACTGGGTTCACAGTTTGTAACAAAGAGAAATAACTGAAGATTTTTATATAACACAAAAAAGGAAAGAATACACAAACAAAAACAAGCCCCACAAGCCTGATTTGGTCTTTAAACCTGGTTGTATAGTTGCTACTTGTAAAGCTTTTCAGGTATTTTTCCTTTTCATTTTCAAAGGATCTTTTTATACTTTTACCTGTAACCTATTTACTATATACTTTTTCTGACTTATTTGTGAGCCTCAGCTGTGCTTTCAGCACAGAATCAAGTTGGAGAGATTTAAAAATATAAATTATCAAAAAGATACTAATATCAATGATAGGTTTTGGCCATCACCTAAAAGTAAAATGCTAAAATAAATGCCCTCAATTTTTAAATAAGAGGGCAATAAGTATGGGAAATAGTATTTATTACTGTTCATTTTCAAACATGGTGTTTAATTTATTTCTACAAGCGTTAACACTCATAATTTCAGGTCTTAAGTTGGAGTGTCGTACAAAGAATGTGAATTTAGATTATAACAGTCACAATTTAGTTAAAACTGAGGAGGATAGTTAGATAAAGCAATATTATGTGATATTTAATATTAAAATTTGATAAATATTGGAGTTAAGTGTCTCTTTAATAGTTCTTAGGGTCTTCTCAATAGTTGAGACTGTTTATATACTTCCAAATGATATATTTCATTTGGTACGGACAAAAATTTTTTGGGGATGAAAATAAAATGTATCAAGCCAAACACAATCTATAGATTTATCAGCTTTTGTTGCATGGTATGAAAAGACAAATTCAGTGTTAGTTCAACATGCTTCCATGTCCATTCAAGTATATACTATAAAATGACCAGATAGAGGTTTCTGTTAATCTGTGAATGCCACAACATGGCCAAACAGCTAACTGGACTTTAATTTTTTGTTGTCATCCATACAAGAAACTATGTGGAGGAGTATATACACATTACTTTATATAAGTGGTAATGGAAGATAAGAGGTTTTTTGTAAAAAAAAAAAAAAATTACAAAAGTTGTCATCTACATGCCTTGTGTATGGCAAAAAGCCATAAACAATAAAGAGCCTGCATGTCTGAGCAGCTGATGTTTGTAGCAAGAGGAAGAGCAAGGACAGGCTCAATTCTGCAACCAGTATTCACATTGAGTAACATCTGGTCATGTGAATAGTCCTATTGAGCTGCAGGCACACTCACAAGCTCACAGAAAAGCCATGCTACTGTATACAAGTGGCTTTATGATGGTCAGCCTAGAAAAAGATCATTGGCATTGTCCAAATGAGCAAGGACTAGTCAGCTTGAAAAAGATGTGAAGCCTTGTGTGCCTGATTAATAACTGAATTTCGGGGTTTTCCTTTATACTATGAATTTCCTTCATAACTGTACTCATTCACTCATTCGTGCCTATTAAAATCCCCATGGATGAAAAATAGTTGTGAAAAATAAGCCGGCATTTGCAAGACTGAGTGACTGGGCTGAAGTGGGGAACACTTCACAAGGCAGCCAAGGAAAATACAAAGTAAAGCATCAATCTTCAATGGATGAAATTTCTGCTAAATTCGGGAGGGAGCACTGTTCAGTGACACTGTCTTGTGCTCACGTGTGTGTACGTTCTCTTTGACAAACCTCCCTTGGGAGTCAGCAGTGCAATATGATGTGTGTAGTTTACATCTTAATCTCTTAGATTAATAGTAGCAATTTTTTTTTTTAATTGGCTCCTCTTGCTTATTATTTATGTATATTCCAGTACCTCCTAAGGAGCCTAATCAGATAGCAGAGTTTCAGGGAACAGAGTACTGCAGAAACAAAAAAAAGTAATCCATGCCCTGGAGAGTTCGCAGTCTGCTTAGTGCTTTGTTGATGATCAGATCATGGTTGATTATTGGTTTCATATGTGAAACCAGAGCTATTGGAAAATTCTGAGGGAATGTATATAAATTAAGGTTTCCTTATTCCCGTGAGATCCAGAAGAATCCAGACCTATAGCAACTCTAAACAGTTCTATTCATTCAATAGGCACCATTGAACCACGGTTGTAAATGGGATATGGTGGATTTCCTGAAGTTACAGAGCAGTTATATGGTTGAGCTGAATGGAGTTCAAAACCCCTGACTTTTCTCCCTGTGCTTTTGTCATTCTGTGATTACTATTTAGATAAAAATAAAATGAAAGTGTTTAAGTGATCATTTCTCACACGACTCATCTGATATTACATCCATTTGGGAAGTTAGGATACCAAACACATGGTGGTTATTTTATTCCCGCAGAACTGGCAGGCTTTGGAGCAGATCCCAAATAAAGATCCATACTTCATATTATTAGCAGTAGTCATGATTCCTATGATACAACCTCAAAATATGGTCCTCTTTTGTGAAACAGGAAAAGCAATAGGCAGTCTTTGTCTGGCTTTTATAGCTGAAGTGTTGCAGCAAGAAAATCTGTGTGTGATGGAGGCTAAGCAAAAAAATAATTTCAGTTTGATAAAGCTTTAATTAAATTTTTAACTGACAGCTTTTGCTAATTAAAAGATTAAAAGTGTAATTGAAAAGAAGTGACGAGTAGTAGGATTAGATAAACATAAAATTTATATAAAATGTTTATTGTGTATGGATGCGGAAAATTCTGTAAATTTACTTTATGAAATGTTTTATGTACACAGACCATTAAAAGTAAGTTAAAAGGACGATCTTAAGACTACAGAGTTGGATCTCAAAACATAGAGAATGCCAATATTCAGACAGTCTAAACTTAATTCAGTGCTCTTGTGAAGACCGGAGTTTTCTGGACTCTGTATAGTGTTGTACATTGTATTTTCCATGGTAAGTGCCATGAACTTCAGTGTGTATACTGTGCTTTGATGATATAAAGAACTGTTTAAGCACTGGGAATTAGCATTGGCAATGTTATGTTCCAGAATATTTTGGAAGAAAACATAGGATGGAAAAAAATATCTCAAAACTTAGCAATTAACTCTGTTTTCCCTCACTGCTCTCCTCTTATCTTCCTCTTTGTTTTTATTTGATTGTTTTTCATGCTATAACCAAAATAGGATTGATTACTTTTATTTTATTCTGAGAGGATACTTTTCCATTTATTTAAAAGATTTAGGACTGGGTCCAGTTCTCATTATATCTGAATATGAGTTGAGTCAAACTTTTGTTGAACTTTCTCTGTGCCTGCGATTGAGAGAACACTTATTCTTAGAGTTTGATTTTTTTGTTTGATTTTCCTTGCATAAATCAGGATGAGGAATCTTAGTTGAGTTTTTCAAATATTAACTGTATAGGGAAGTTTCTGCTCTTGCTCATTTATTATTTTGTGCATCTGTTGAATTTGACAATATGTTTCTATTTTAATTAAAATAAAATACCTGGGCAATTCAATTGATTTTAGGTTTTGCAACAGCTTGGGGTTTTGTTTCTGGTTTTTTATATATTTTAAAAGATAAATAAAATAAAAATAATACAAACCTCTGAATTTTTAGCTCAGATTGACTTGGCAGTTCCCTTTATATTAATTGTATACTAAACAGTTTCTTACAAGTAGTCAAAACACTAATGTTTTTACTTGCACTTTTTGAAGCTTTTTTAACTGCACATTGCCAGAAATTACAAGCTGATAACTGCCGTACACTTTTACAGATGTTTCAGCTTCTGCAGTAAGGACTCAAATAAGATTTTCAAGAACATTGATATTTTTAGCATTTTGTAACCCTAGTGACCATTATCAAGTAAAGGCCGTGAGAAATTAGATATTTTAAAAGTAGCAAATGGCTGCTTTTACAGTTATTAAATAAAGCTTTGATTCATGTGGGTTGATGGCACAATTACAGCATGTTCAACCCAACTCTTGAAATACGATTAACATAAGCTGATATCGTAGTTAAATATTTAGGTGATGCATAAGACATTTTTTCTCATTGGTTCCTCGTATTGTTGTCCTTTTCTGGAAACATCACAAGCTGTATCACACATACCTGTAAACCTGGATGAACTCCTTTTTCCTTTAATTTCTCCTATTCATATAGGGGAAGAGTAAAATTATGCTAAATTTTTCATAAGTCTAATAGCAATGAATGAATATTTAATGACAGACAAAAACAAGCATACAGAATAAACTGGTTTCAACAGCTATGAACAGGTTTTCATTTAGTGCATGGCACACTTACCTAGGACTCTCAACTCAATTAGATACGTAATAAACAGATGAAAAGAGACTATGAGTATTCATGCTTTGTACAGAAGTCTTTTTTCCATATAATCCATCAGTTGTGAGATCTTCTTTCACAACCACTAAAGCATTGTTCCTTTTCATTTCAGTCAGCCAAAGCAGCTGGGTCTTTATAGCTGCAAAATATTTGCTCACGACCAACTGCTGTTTTGTATACCGCTTTTCATCACTAGCAAATATTTTGTTTTTCATTATTACTCCACGCTTGTCATAACTTGTCGAGAAGCAGTGTTGTAACATGTATCCAATTAATCAATGACTTCTTTGTCTTTTCTGGCCTGATTCCTCCCGTGATGTATGCCTAGGGAGGTGTGCACACTGCAGAAGATCCCCCAGACTAGCAAATGAGACTGCACGGACGCAGAAGTCCGTCTGTAGGACTCCAGCAACACAATGATCTCTTCAGACCATGAGAGCTTTGTAGTAGTAGACTGAAAGTAATTGGCTGGTAAAAATTATGCTAAAGACGTTTTGAAGTGTGATTGAGAGATCTCCTGACAGGGACACCTGATCCACTTTTGAAATGGCTCCTCAGAAACCACAGCCATTTGGCCTATTATAAGAGAACCATGTCAGCCATATGGTTTGTAATCTGTTGTTGCAGATATGTCGGGACCTTTAGGCTGTGATCTTTTTCTACAGGGCAGTGATTCTGATGAGTCTGTGGTGCTACCCTTGTCTAGCATTAGTAGCAATAATAGTAATAATGCATACAATAAATACAAGTTAAGCATATGGACATACGCATCTGATACTGTGCAACTGTGGAAGCTCATCAGGCTCACGACTGCCTAGCATGAGATGCAAGACTGCCTGGGAATCCCAGGTCCTCTAGGCACACAAAAAGTCATAGCTCAGCAGTAGAGCTCAGAAATGGAATGAAGTGAGTTTTACTAATGTATAATAATACTTATTTATGAACTATATTTTAAAGCAACCATCTAATTATTTCATTTATGTAGAATTGCAACATGCTTTTGCCAGATGGTGTTTCATATCAGGTCAAAAAATAATGAAAGAATTTGGCATTAGAACTGAAGTAACAAGAAAAGATGAGTAACTAGGGATTGCAAATTTGTTATAGCTTTTTTTTTTTTTTTCTAAAATCAAGCTTTTGTAATGTTTTTTGAGTCTCTTCCCTGTGGATTTATTTGTATTTATTACACTTTTGTCGCACGTTGTTAGAAGTTAGAAAAGACAATTTACAATGCGGTGAAACAAACTCCCAATTCCCAGAGAAGTGTAGACTTAAAATAATTTGTCCTTTCCTTTTTTGGATTATTTATTAGACATGCTCAGGAGATTTAATCAGTGGCTGGGGATGGAAGGATGTGACTTGAAATTGCGAAGAGAAAGAAAGTTTTCCACAAGCATTTCTGAAGAAATCCCTTCAAAGTGCAATGAGTAAAACATGGAGAGCTGTGGTTCAGATACTTTAACAGTGCACCAACAAATCTACTCATCCTAGAATACAAACACTATTTTTATATTCCCATACTTTTCTCTTTTGTTTTATTCTCTTCCCAATCCTTTCTTGGGAACAGCTTCAGCTTTCATTGATGCCATGGTAATGGTGATCAGGCAATTGACTTCCACCTGAACTAACATGATTTTTTAATTCCTGAAATCTTTGCCTAATTAAGTAATAAAAGATTAAGCCTGAGACACTTAATACAAAAGTTAGGTCATGGCCTCAATGGACTCTAGGAATTTCACATATTTCCAAGATTATTAGGACTGGACTTCAATGAGTACATCACAAGTGACTGGTTTTGCATCTTCTAGCAATTATTTCAGCCAGCTGTCTCATTCTTTCAAGTATTTTAACTCTTCTACCAAAGATCATCAGTATTTCTGTGAATCAGATATGTAACTTGAATTTGAAATGAAATTTTTCATTTTTTGTTGAAGTTGATTTTTAAAAGTGATTTTACATGAAAATTTAGAATTTTTCAGAAGAGCAGACATTCTTAGAGAAATGTGAAGTTTAAGTCCAACTTTAGTATCTTAAAGAGGAAAAGCTTTCTCTACAGGCATTTTGATCAGCTTTAAATAGATTAAAGGTATGATTCTTCCTTTAATGTTTCTTTCTTTCCCAGGGAAAAATGCTCATTTTCCTTAACGTTACATTTGGAAAATACTAGTAGCTTTGGCCTTATGCTTCTATGAAAAGCAAGACCCAAATAAAGAAAAAAATGAGGCAAAGATCCAGGAATGAAAAGATTACAACTTGTCTTTTGCTATGCTAGAATCTACAGCCAGATGTATAATACAAATACTCTAGTGGAATATGGAGGGAAGACGAGAGATAATCTGATATATACAGATGCTAGCAGTCAAAATTACTCAAGCTGTACTCAAATTTCCTTTGCACCTGGCACTGGAGGTGTTAGCCATGCCAGTACAGTCCCCTGACACAGATGTTCTTGTTGTACCACTTCTTATGTGTAACGTTTAGGTTTCTGTTCAGCCCGGCATAGCATGCAGAAATACTGTAATCCAAAAACCACCCTTTTATTAGTGCACCTGCATCTTCTACTTACTTTAATTCTCTTAGTATATTGCAGTCCCCTTGTGCTGCTGATCCTAGTGCAAAATAGTGTTATGGAAAAGAAAATTCAGCAACTATTACCATGCATGAATTACAATAATGAAAAATATTTTTCAAAATCAACACACATTACATTATACAAGTAAGGCTGAATATTCAGATGCCTCAAGTATGTCAATGCAAACCTGTTTGTTGTACACAACCTTATTTATATTGCTTTATAATTAGTATTCTGAAATCATGTACCATAAAGTAGTTACCATAGGAATAGGCCTGAATGAGCAGAGCGCTTAATAGTCATGCTTGAAACATGCCTGTAGTCCATTTGATATCACTGAATATCCATGCTTAAATGATTTGTTGGGCAGAGACCACAATTAAGGTCCTTTAAATATTTGTCTCATAGCCATTTGTTGAAAGTAACCTGCAAGGTGAAAATTCCAAAACATTTATGAACAATCTTCTGTCCTTACAGATGAATTTCCATACGTAACCAAAAAGCAGTGCTGCCACCCTTACTTTCCAATGTGTAATTGATTAGTAAAATGAAAACAAACCCAGAATGATTGTTCTAAACTTGAATTCAGTTTGAGATTTGCTCCTTCTGTTTTGGACTGGAGGCAGGGCTTTTCAGCCTCAAAGGTGTCCTTTCCTTCTGCATCAGCGGACGTGATGAAGCATGTTAACTCTCCCTACAAGTATTGCCAAACAATATATGGCATATATTGTGCAAATAACACATACAATGGAACTGCAAATAATACATACAATATAACTAACAACATAAACAGCACAACAGCATGTCCCATCATGGCCCACCTTGAATCCCATGCACTAAATTAACCCCAGGAGCTTTTCAAGTTCGTATGTGTCTCAGCTGAAAAAGAGTAATTCTAGATACATACTGTTTGAGTTTTGGCCCCGGTGCCTAGCAAAGGAATTGAAACAAAGATACATAACGAAGATGAATTAGTGAGGTTGGAAAGTAAAAAAAAACTCTCCTGAAGTGCCATCCTATCACAATGCCAGGAAGCAACCAGGAGGCTTGTCCTGGCACCCTCTGGAGGTGTCTGAACATAGCTGATCAGGAATTACAGCAGAACTTCTTCCAGGAACTCCAGATGTGATGACTACTATTCAGAGTAGAATTGCCATATTCAGGCTTAGCATAGTCTAGTCTGAAAAAAACTAAAATGCACATGTTTTCATACAACTCCAATCTCCTTATCTGTTTCTCATGCACTTTCTTTTACTCTCCATCATTCAGAACAAAAATGAGAGTGAAAAATGAGAATGAAAAGGAGAACCATTCCCTTAGTTTTCTAGGTCTCCTCTTTTGCATTAAACTCCATGAAGACTTTTCTTACCATCTCAGATCTTTCTAAAGACAATTTCAGTAAGGCTTCACATTTTAGTATCGATTTTCAGCTCAAGATCTCAGGATCATTTAGCTCTGGGCAAGGAATTTGCTTCTGTATTTCTCAGATTCCTGAAACATAGTGAGTGGCATTATAGCTGAATAGCGTGTGGTTTTTAGTAAATCATTCATTAGTAAAAGACTGTGCCTTTCATTTCGTGGCAGAATGTCATAACCAAATAAGTTATATCCGGATCCAGTTTGAGTTTTAAGTCATCTTTTCTTATTTGGAATGGAATAAGGTTTGTTTTTTTTTCTATTTGATACTGCTCAGGACCAGAGCACTAAAAATAACTTGAGTCTCACTGCTGTGATACTTGTAGCTGACTCTGGTCTTTTTGTCCTTGAGAAGAAATTTGGAACTGTTCTGTAGTTGTCTTGATCATGATTATGGAAATACATTGTCTTCCTGTGTGTGTTGTGAATAACTGTTGGGAAAAAGCTATTGAAAAATAGCTTGATATCAGTCACTTATATTTAAAATATTGAAAAATATAATAACAAATTTATTTTTCTTTCTTTATTATCCTTTGAAATGTCTTTCAATGTAAAGCACGTCAAAGCAGACATTTATTTTTCTTGCAGCGCTATTAGTTAACTTTCCTCTTTGGTTTCTCCAACAATAAAGGTTTCTGCATATCCCAGAACTGTCTTCTTGTAAACCAGTAATAGTATAAAAAATAATGAATTTTTAACAATGTGTGTAGTTCAGATAGGAAGAAAAATATCTGCAATTGCTTGTAGTAACTAGATTAGATAGCAGAGATCAAAACCCACAATCACAAATTATGAGAACAGAACAAATTCAAGGAAAGTAAGCATTGTGAAAATCTGCTTGTGTACTTGGAGCTCAGTTTTGGAGGTAGCAAGCACTCTGTGTCCCATCAAACAGTAAGCAGAGGGCCTTAGCCTCTACAAAGGAGTCAACACATGTGGTAATGTTGGGGTGGTAGATTTAGCAGGAAGTTAGCTATAGACACACTGCTAAGTTGACCAAGCATGCTAGGTTGTTTCCCAACATCCCTGTTGGTGACAACAGAGAAAAACATGCTCCTCCAGATAACCAGACCTCTTAGACTATTCCTCTGAATGACTATCTGGAGAAAATTCTGAGCTTTCTTCAGTTCTCCACATATAAATTCCTAATACCATTAGAGTTTATCTCAAGATACCATCCTTTCATTTGCTGCTTCTGTTGCTCCTGTGTCAGGCGTGTCAGCCCTTTGTGAATGTCCTGTAAATTCTAGGCCACCTCAGACAACACCAAACACATTTAGTTTAGTGAGAAACTAAATCAAAGCTTCCTTACTTTCACTGACTGCAGGAAGTTTAGGAAGATTGTCTGATTTACTTAGATGATACAAATACCTGTCCCAGAGTTCTCTGGATTTGACTTCAATTGCCTGATGCTCCTTCTGCACAAAGAGAAGGTGTGGACAATGTTTGTAATTGAAACTGCAATCCAAAGTGTGATTGTAACATTTGTTTAATTGAATTAACCCAGGTACTGAGAGAGTGAGAGCACAGAAACTTAGTAGGCCAACCAGCCACTAAGAACTTGGAATCTCAGCAAGCTCATATGGACTATATTGGTGCCATCACTGCTGTGTTTTCTTTCCTGTTAGTACCTATAATGACCTTGGATATCTCTCCTGTGCTGAAGACTCCTCCCCCAGCTGCAGTAGACATACATAACGTTGAATAATTTAATACATGCATTCTAGACCATCAGAAATGGCTAAAAGTGATCTATGATACATCTCATTGATTTTCAGAATACTTTCCTGGCTTTAAAAAAATTGCTGTTTTTCAAACTAGTATCCATTCTGCATACTGTGATCTTTGAACACTGTGGAATTACAGCATGGTAGAACAATGGAGCACATGTAGCAAATGAAGTTGGTTCTCATGAAGAGAAAGAGGAATGAAGATCATCTGTGGGGGCTTTCTGAGCTCCTGGACTACAATCCCTACCACTTTAATCAAAAGGAGTTTTAATAGTTATGTAGATGGAATGAAGATTTGTTTATGACAGATAACTAAAAAACTCCTTGGTGGATAAATATAGGGATAATGCCATTATTAGAGTTTGCTACCCTGCACAAAGGGAACATTTATCTCCTATTAATACTAGTCCTCTTAGAAATGTACAAATCAAAGCTGGTTTTCATTGATCAGATTTCTACATTTCCATCAATATTGCTGTATTTTTCTTTTCTAGGCTGTGGCATTTTTATAGGCTAATCAAATATCCAATGTTACTAGGAGCCATTTAAAGTGAATGCCAGAACTACTAAGGAGTAATTTGAGAATTGGATCTATTTTTGTTAGTTGAAATGATCTGGACTTGCTCATATTGTATTGTACCTGGTGCTCAGTAATATGATAGTACCAATACAAATAGAAAGACATCCGGTTTGAAGTTCTTAAATATCTGTTAAAAGTGGTGAGCAGTCCAAGCACATTAAAATTCCATTTTCCCCCATACAAGTGTTTGCTGCAGATGACCCCCACTGATCTTAAATATATTTCTGTATCTGTAACTGAATAGAGGTTTTCCGTACAGCATGTTCTAATGGTACTCTGGCCTTTAGCCAACAAGGCACTGAATAAGGCTATTTTTAAAATACAGAAACTGGGAACAGCTGCAGCAATCAAATTTGATAAAAACAGAGAGGAACTTTGCTTTTTTTTTTTTACGGTTTGTCCAAGTTTAGACTCCTTTCATAGAACAGCTTTTGTTCTGTTGGATGAAGGGAATATAAGAGTAACACAGTGAAATCCTTTTGAATAAATAACTTTTAAAAGAATACAGATTAAAATAATAGGGGGCTTTTTGGTGCAGCAACACGTTCAATGCAATTGTACCTCAAACTATTAAAAGAATAAATCTACAAGAAAAATACATTTTATATGGCAAGCTTTACCATAAAAGACTTGTCCATAATGATCTCCTGAACTGGAAGATGAAACCTCTTGTTTCAGATATTGAACATCTGAACACTGGTAGTTGGGAGTAGTTTTTGGGTGGAAGTGATTTAATATGAATGCTCTGGGGTGGGTTGTTTGGGGTTTTTTAATTTTTCTTCTTTTACTATTAATCAAAAAAGTTACTGTTAAGAACTCTACTTCCCCCTGGTAAGCTGGAAAAAAAAAAGTTCACTTAAGGAAAAGTTTTACAAAGGCCTTCTGTGTGCATTAAAAAGTTTCATAAAATATTTAATTATAAGGACTGATTCTTCCTTGTTTGTCCTCCTACTTTAGGGGGAAACTTGTCATTTAATGATTAATGCGAGTCAGGAGATGATTATATACACAAAAAAAATCCATTACACAGTAGTAGGCTGAGCTATATCTGTTAAATGATTCCATCTGAGGACGGAGTCTGTGCTAGACTGATGCAAGACACAAGATACTGGGTGAAATCTGGGCCCCACTGAAGTCAGTAGGAGTTTTGTGACTGAATTCATCAGAGACAGGATTTTATTGATTGCATTCATTTTGTCAAAAATAGCACCATTGCATTCTTACCCCATTAGAGCTATTTAGTGCATCATCAATTCAGATGATAAAGCAAAAATGTACTGAATTTCTCACATATGCATAAATATGGGTATATATCATATGTGTGTATGTCCACATAGGTGTAAAATATGTGTGCATTTTTGTGTGTGTTTATATATATATATATATTATCTGCTTAATTTATTATCACCATATCTGAGTATCTCACCAGGGTGAAAATTACAACAGTGTTGTATCTTCCTTTCTTCACTCTGAAAGGCAGGCTTAGCTTGTTTTGTTTCATTTTAAAAACAGGAACAAATTATGAAGACAAGAGTAAAGACTTGAGTTAAAAATCAATACTGGCATTAAATAGATGTATGGAGCCACCTGAGATTTTTAAAGTTTACAAGCAAACAGTAATGCAAAATACTCAAAACTGGGTCAAAAACTATAGATGTAGGACTTGATATATATCCTTGAAGTCAATATTAAGAGAGAGAGTAGACTTTTAAAAGCAGAGGGTTAAAATTCAGGAGTTGCTGATTTATTTCCTGTCTCTGCCACAAACTTCACCTGTGATCTTAGCCAGATCAGTTCTGCAAACTCATATGTTTAACTTTACGTGGTAGAAATAATATTATGACTCTTGTGGGCCTACACACCATATATCCAGCTGAGTATGAGAACAAACCCTTTGCAGGACCTAAACTTGTCTGTGTATAATTTTCACTTTGTAAAATGGACACGATAATACTATTTTTCCCCAATACTTTGTCTGTTTTACTTTATAAAATCTTGGAGACAAGAGCTGTCTTTTGTTATATGTCTGTGAATCAGTAACAAAACCGAGCCTTGACATCATCTGGACCTCTAGATACAACTCAGATACAAACAATTATAAACGTTGAAGCATATGTCACTGCAGGTAGCTTCTCTAAAGCAAAGCATAATAAAAACCAGGATGTACAGATTGCTCTTGATTTACTTATTTCTTGTAACCAGGAATCTAGAAAAAGATGCTCATTTGAAATCAGGAGAATACTGTGACATTAAACTACAGCAGTCCCTATCCCTGCATATGGAAGCGACCCCACGTTCCTGCATAATGGGTAACTGTAGATTTAATACATGCCGTGTTCTAGGAAGATACTGAAGTAGTCACGCGGTGCAGAACACTGAGCTCAAGAGATTTTCAAGGATCCTCTGGCATCATACCAGTTTTCAAATTCTTATCCAGTATTTTAAATGGAACCAAAAAATTTCCAGCGTGATGATTACTAGGTTTTGATTACATTTAGTAAGCCATAGAGACCCTTCTCTTTGAAGACAAACTGCTGCCAGAGACAGATTTACCACTAACCAACAGTGTTTGTATGCAAATGTGCCTGAGTGAGTGCAGTAACCCCAAGTTATAATAGAGTCATTCAATCTCTTGCCAGGACAGCAATATTTATATATTGCAAAGATAAATTGGATATCAAAAACAGTTCCATTACAGAGCGAAAGTTCTCTATGTAAATCAGTATTTCTAATCACACCATGCTTTTTCCCACCCCCTACCCCATTTTGCTTTCCTTGCTTTATCTTCACAGATTAATTCCAAATGTGTTTTTCTCTTGTGTGTTCACTTTGAATATTGAAGCATTCAGCTAATGCCAAGCTAATGGATAACGTAAGCTCCTCACTACAAAACTTCAAAGTCTCCAAGTGTGTTTCTTCATGCCTTGGGGAAGTGCTACAAAGGGCTTATATTCATGTACAGTTTTGTCTGCCACTTGTGCAAGTTTCTGTTTGGACTTCTCTTTCTCTTGCTGCCTGATGGGAAGAAATGGGCAGTCATCTCCCTAGTGGTTTTATCTCCCCATCAGGCATGAGTGCAAGGGGTCAGATGCCCCTGTGCATGCTAGTCACCATCTGCTGACAGAAGCGCTCCCCCAGGAGAGCTGGCTTTGTTTACTGACAGGGCTAATATGAGGAGACACGTGAAGTACTTTGGTTTGTGGAAGAGGGCAGGAGAGGCATGGTGCTGTGAAAACATTCCCACACACTCTAATGGCTCATTCACATAGAAAACAAGCGAGAGCCTTCAGCTCTTTCACAGAGCTCAAAGTAGAACAAACAAACTCAAGAACCCCAAGGCACCAGTCAAAAAACACTTTCCTTATGCACGAATACTGATATGCTCTCCATGATAGCTTGCCTATGGGACTTCAGCTCTCTTTTAGGAAACTAAATGACCTGGCTAGAATGAAAAGCTGCTCAGTAGCTGGTAGTTGCTGTTGTTCACTGTTAGCTGCTAAATTGTTTCTGAAAATCCTACCTTCAGTTTCCTAAACCTATACCTCCTAAAAGTGGTTATAATAGGCGAAGCGTGCATTGGAGAATTTTATCAGTACACGCACCAGTTGATGATTTTCCCTTTAGATTGAAAGCTTAAAATCTGTAGAACACAGAAGCAGTACAGCATGGCTAAAAAGACATACATTTTTTGCTCTGTAGTTGACAGAGACACATACAGATGCAGACATGAGTGTGTAACTTTAGAATGTAATCAGAGGATCAAAAAGAAGTGACTTTCTGAATGAGGTCTCAAACACAGCTGGGATACATGTCACGGAAAAGTCCATATTATAGGCTGTTTTAAGTGATGAATGATGTTTAGTGAACAGCAGCATTCGTTACTCTGGTCTGCAATTTATAAAATGTATAAGAAGACAACACAAACAGTGATACTAGGTTAACCCTCAAGTTCATGTAGCTCAGTATCTGAACTCTAACACCAACCTGTGTTGCATAATTAGAAATAAAGCAGAAGAGAGCAAACTCAGAGTGATTCTTCTGTTAAGATATCCTACCAAATATGTATCAATTTGTGATTTAGGGAATTTCAAAGTCTGGTATGGCATCATGGTATAACAAAGTATTATGTAAAAAGGATTTCCTGCTTGTTCTAGAAGTGCTATGAAACTCCTTAGTTCTTGCATTTTGAGAAATACTTCATTACAGTACTGTCTTCACCAGCTCTATGACACTTACTATTTTCTAATCATTCCTCCATTCATCTCTTTACTTCCTGAAGGGTCCTAGTCTAATTTATTTTCATACAGAAGCTGCTCCATATTTGTCACCATGTTTGTTGCTCTGTTATTTCCAGTAATTTTATATCTTTCTGTGCATTGCTGAGTGGACCAGAACTACAAACTCGCTGCTGTATGGATGTACCAATGACAATATTTGGTGATATTTGATCACTATTGAGCACTGAGCTGATATTTTCATAGAAGTAGCCATGGTAACTCCAAAATCTTAATACCTGCATGACAATACTAATTGTATCCCAGTAAAATAAATATGCAAGTATATGTGGGCATATAGACACAAAAACACACACACACCAATTTATTTTCAGAAGTAATATATATGCATATAACAGTCCACATATCCGTAGTTAGCTCTGTTTTCCCTGGTAGGCATTAAGTTACATGTACAGAATTTTCTGCCATTATATAGCCCCATTACTCAGTACTGTAAAATTCATAAACTTTATTTTATAATTAGCTTTTGTCTTTACTTCGCTGAATCCTCAGTAACTCAGTATCTACTTCTATTTCCAGATTATTTAGGGGTATATGTTGAGCAGTACAGAGGCCAGCACATATCTTTCTGAGAAATTAGTGATAATCTTCTGCCAGGATGAAGAATGTCTTGCCCTTTCTTATCTTTTATTTTAATAGAAGACCTGAGCTCTTTTAATAGAGCTTAACCTCTTTCAGAGTCTTTGGTGGGGACCTTTTAAGAACAAATGTAATCCATTCATTGATGTCTTGACCCTTTATATTCAACTATTGTACCTATAGCCATGTAACAACTTTGAAGAATAGGACTAAAATATACACACTCCCTTTTCCATTTTTGCTCACTGTGAGTTCTTATCAAAGTCAATATAGCTCAAGGAGTTGTTGAAATGGTTATGACTATGTGAAAGCACCAGGTCAAATATATTAGCAAGAGCAGGAGTGCAAACTAACCCGAAGTCGATAATTGCATGTTACATTTGCTTTAGTTTTTTACTACTTCTGAAGGAAGGTAATGTCTAATTTAAGATTGGTTCTAAAAATATTCATATATGGCCTAAAATAACCCCACTTTGGGAATATGCCACTGCAAATGTGAAGTTTTTGAAAAGGCTTCACTTTTTTGGTAGATAAGAGTATTGTTCAGTTCCACCTTCCAATGGATGGAAATGTGGTTTAGTATACCACATTTTTTGAGATGTGTGGTATAGATTAAAGGGCAAGATTTGGCCCTCAGTTACCTGCTATTACTGGCACTAACCTCACAGCTATTGAAAAATGATGCATCAGATCTATATCACTGCAAATGTCACTCTTCTGAATATTGCATATGTTGCCTGAGCTGTCAGTAATAAAAATCTGTTCTTAATTATTCTCCCATTTAAAAAATAATAATTTTCTAATAACCCAGTGAATAGGAATTTGATGTTTTCTTTGGCTGGATTTAGTACATCTATAAAGTTCTATGTGCTTTTATAATAGAGTAGCTTTTGCAAATGAGTAGGACTTTCCCATTTAAGTCCCAACAGCTATGAAGAAAAGCAGAATTTGTTTAAATCTGAGTTAAGTTTAAAAGTGAGTAACTTAAGGAAAATATTTTAAGAAAAAAACAATTCATCAGAAAGCCAGACAGACAAAATTGGGTTTACATGTGTTACAGGGATGCAAACTATAAAAATGTATAGTTAAAATTAATCACATTGTATATTTTAATCTTTTGTCCATCTATTGTTTTTCCTTAATTGAAAAGAATAGGGTTTATTTTTGCTTCATGAATATTATATAGAACTGATTTCACAGTGATGGGAGAATGAAAAAAAACAAAGAATATTAAGAAAGTATAAGAAGAAAAATTAAGGCTTTGGCTAGTATCACATTTTCTGGTTGGAAGCAGAATAATCCAGATAATAAATCCTATTTGCTTTTAATACTTTTTTCCCCCCTCCATCACATTACTTCTTTCAGTTAATTACCTTCATTCAAAGCCCAAAGAAGTGAACAGAAAAGACTCCCTTTGAAACTTTGGACTAGCCTCAAAGATATGATAATTAGCATGAAATTCTACCTTCATTAAAGGTTGAAGAGTTTAAAATACACAAAGAGTAACATGCTCTCCTTTCTTTGTTTTTTCAACGTGATGATAAACTCTAACATTTTAGCTCATTGCTGTGCTTCACTCAATAACCTTTTGGAAACATGGTTATTAACAGCCAATCTATAAAACACACATAATATACAGCTACAAAAACAAAATGTTTCTTTTTCACATCCATTTGGTCTTGGCAACATATATTTAAACAGGAGTATGTAAAACATTGCATACAAAACACTGTAGTTGATTCTGGATAATATTTAATAACCTTGCTTGGTTGCTCCACAAACCAGACTGCTATATTACTGTTTAAGTTTCTGGTTCTATCTCTGTTTGTATCTGAAATTCTAGCCAGAATTTGTCCCTGCTCCTTGAAGTCAAGTAAACTAATATTTATTTTGCCAGAGACATTATTTATTTAAATTTTTTTTTGTTTTTAAGTTTAATGCCAGAATGCTATGTAATCAAAAAGCAGTGTGAAACAAAAATATACAACTGGGTGCAAACAAGCACTACAAAGTTCAGGGAAGCTAGATGAATAGTTGCTGATATAAGGGTTTTTTCTGCCCTTTTTGCATTGAAAAAGTTCAAGTGCATCTTCACTTTTCACTCTGAGGGTGATGGAGCACTGGAACAGGCTGCCCAGGGAGGTTGTGGAGTCTCCTTCTCTGGAGATATTCAAGACCTGCCTGGACAAGGTCCTGTGCAGCCTGCTGTAGGTGACCCTGCTTCGGCAGGAGGGTTGGACTAGATGACCCACAGAGGTCCCTTCCGACCCCTACCATTCTGTGAGTCTGTGAATCTGTGCATGAATTGAGGCAAAGATCCAATGAAAAACATAATATATGGTCTCATAATTAATGACTATGATAATATATGCACATAAAGCCTGAATTAGAGTTGTACACATCTGAGTTGTACATCATCTGGAAAGTATTGTATAGAAGAGAATCCAATAAGGTCTGCAGCACTGACTTTTCCTTTACCAAATTTTAAATAGCTGTTGAAACAATGAACGGTATAAATTTCTAAACTGCAAACACTTCATTCTATGATTGTCAGGTAATCTAAATGAAGAAGTCTGTCCTATTTTCTCATATATTAAGTTTATTTGTTCAGTATTTATGTATTAAAATAAACCATTGATATTATTTTGGAATAATTTTGGTCATGATATTTTAGAATGGTGTGACAACAGGCCCAGATGTGTCCGACCTTAAAGCTGCGACCAATTCTAACAAATCATTGTTTTTGCCAGTTCTGTTCACTGTGTCTTTTATTATCATGTGGTCTTCTGACAATTCTTGCTAGTCAGAATGACCACTGTCAAAATGCTGTCTAGACAAAATGTGGTTTTTTTCAACTTTTGCAGATCTAAGTGACCAGCTTATGGAAGTGGTTGGTCTAGAAGGAGCCATGGAGATGGGACAGATATACACAGGTCTGAAAAGTGCTGGTAGGCGGCTTGCCCAGTGCTCATCTGTTGTCATCAGGTATTGGCAGCTTTAATTTGCACTGCACTGTTGTAGTGAAATAGTGAAGTTTTATATATTATCAGTTCACTTTCTTTGGGAGTTTAATAGTCAGAACTACTGTACTTATTTCTTGTGGAAGTATAATTTTTGTAAATGAAATGCATCTATTCCAGCCATATTCTGTGTCCATACATCTTCTTTTCTTTATATGTGCCAAGAAACTAGAAAAAGGGTGCTTACATTCAGTCTTCATATGTTGTATTCAACTGTCATTTCATCCTATGAAGAAATATTGTCAAGCAGTTGGAGCATAAAGAGTAAGGCGTGAACATCTTGGGTTTTATTACTGACATACAGTCTGCTCAGTTTTGAGGAAAAAGTCATTTAACATTACTTTGACACGTTTTAACCCATTTATAATGCACACATCACCAGGGAATACTAGCATGTAATTAGTATTTCTAAAGCATTTTTTTGATCTGTAGAAGTCAAAGTGCTCTGTTTTTAATTTATGTGCTGTTTACTGAACACTAACAAGTCACGATTAATAAATGTGTTGGTATGTGTGAGCTGCCAAGGATGGAGCACTCTAATTTAGTTGTGTTTTATTATTTGTTATGCTAAAAGTGACCAGAACATTCACAATAGAGGAAACTTGGATTAGGACTCAAGGAGAAAACAATTATTCTAACTTTTGGATTAGACAAGGACTGGAAAAGACAAAGAGATGCTCGATTCTTCGTCAGTGAAGAACATCACAGGAAGGAATTTCCAAAATATTAATAAAATCATCACCTATAAAATTATAAGCCCCAAAAGCCTTAAACGAGCATAAACCAGAATAACAGCAATAAAAACTTTAAGAAAATAAGTAGGCTTTGCCAAAGCACGTGGCATATTTTTGAGAAGGTCTGGGCAATGTTGACTTCAAAAGTACTCTCGTGTGGATAGCCAAAAAAGACCACAGAGGCGTGCCATCCTTCTTTCAATACCAAGAGATAATATTTATAATCCCACATCAGCAGGACCACAACTGCAAAACATTCAGAACCCCTCAAAACCTATAAAGTGAGAGCTCATTGAACATTCTTCCCTTCTTCCGCTTATGGACACAGGTGACATTGGACAATCCCATGTACTGTTAGTCATTTTCAAATAACGTCCAAGCTGGAATTTCTGTTGCCCAAATAAGTGCTCTGTTGACTCTTTTTTCCATTATTAGATTTATCTGCTCTGTATTACTTCTAATAGTCTTGTGTGCAAACTACTATAATGCAGAAATATAGGGTTAGAAAAGACCCCAAAATATTGTCCTTTTTTTTATATTCTCATTTGCCTATATTTTTCTTTATGTGGTACCCAAAACTAGAGAGGGAACACTGGCTGTAGCTTTATGTTAAAATCAGTGCCCCTTTACTAACAGTTTAAATTTATGACATGGTATGTTAAAGCCTCTGAATATAGTACAACTGTCATGTTATGTGAGTGCTCTGTATAACCCAGAGTTAGACAGAAGCGTGAATACATCTTTCATGGTTCTAATAAATGGTGATGATAGTGCTAAAATTTATTTCTTATTTTCTTCGTAGTAGTCAGTCTAAACTATAAAAAATAGCAGAGTTTCCTGTGTCTTTCCAGTTAATAAGGTTTATTCCTGAAGTTCTTGAATAATCCACTCTCTATTTCACAGATTACGGACTGTTCTCCCATGAGACAGTTGCGTATTACTAGCAAGATGTGTGAATGTTTGCAATTTTTTTGCTTTATGTGTTGAAAATCAAACTAAGCCTACTAAGTGGCTAGGTTACTTTTGTAAGCATGTTGGGTCATCCTGGGAATTATGTAGAAACTATGAGGTAAATCAGAATTATATTTGTGTGCCATCACATATATCTCTCCTTAATACATTTATCTATTCTGTCTAGTTACTTATACTATTAAATATATCACTTTAGGACCAGCAAGTCTCTACCTATGCAGATAGATGGGGAACCTTGGATGCAAACCCCTTGCACGGTAAGGATACTGGTGATACTGGGATACTCTGGCAAGAAAGCTGAATGAAATATTTAGGAACTTTTTAAATGAGTAACAAAAATTACAACAGTCAGAAATATTAACCAATTTATTTACTTTCAGTTCTTCTTCAGTGATAGAGAATATTTCCATTTAAAAGACAACATTGTCATCAGCATTAAGTCATCTTACTGAAGTAAAATCTTCACTCACTTTTATTACATAGTTCAACACCCCCTGCATTTTCAATTTATCATGCTGGTTTTTATCACAGACTGGGATGGAATAAAAAGGCATTCATTTCAAAGTCTGGAAAATACTCAAAGGGTGCAGTCCCAGCATCCCTTTACCCAATCTGATAATTTATTTATGATGATGTATCAGATTTATAGTCTGCATTGCTGAGGAAGAGCCAATGTTAGTTTTCTTTAAAAATTTAGGAAGATTTTCCATTTTGCTTTTGAGAGTTCATATCAAGGAGGTTTTATTTAAAGCTGAAGTCTTGACTGTGCTGGTTCCATTATACAATAGAACTAATATTTTTAAAAATCCTTACAGTTTAAAGGAGAAATGAAGAAAATTATTAGTCTCTTTTTCAGCGCCCACACATACGAAGTGAGGGCAGGTTAACAGCAATCCAGGGAAGGGAAGGGGAAAAGGGGGGGGTAGGAGGAGAGGAGAGGAGAGGAGAGGAGAGGAGAGGAGAGGAGAGGAGAGGAGAGGAGAGGAGAGGAGAGGAGAGGAGAGGAGAGGAGAGGAGAGGAGAGGAGAGGAGAGGAGAGGAGAGGAGAGGAGAGGAGAGGAGAGGAGAGGAGAGGAGAGGAGAGGAGAGGAGAGGAGAGGAGAGGAGAGGAGAGGAGAGGGAGCTTGCTCAAGGAAGGTTTTTTGAGTAACTGTTTACAGACAACACGAGGAAGGTGGAACTCTAAGAACTCTCCATTTCCATCTCTGAGAAATTATAGAGGCTAACCAAGCAGTTGGAGAAGAAATTTAAGCTCTTGTTGAATATAGTCATAGTAACATGTTTTATTATACCTTTTACTAATTTTGTTTCCCTGAAGAAGACCTGTGTTTTTAAGAAGATGAATTGCTGTAGCCTTGCATCTTGTTAAGTATGACAAAATAGTAACACGATAAGGAAGAAATCCCGCTACAGATGGGAGTAATTCTCCAAACCAGGGATCACTTTCATGAGCTTTGTGTTTGTAGTGGAATTAAAAGCTACACGAAAAAGTAAAAGGGAGCACCTTCAGTAAGGTGCGAACAGGCATGGCAGTTGATAATCTATGGGTTAAGATGACAGAAGAGGGCTGTGGTAGTTCATGTTTGCCAGATAATGTAGAGCTGGACAGCAGCAAGAGTGCCTGAACTCTAATTCTCTGTGGTAAGTGCTCAGATACTGCGATGAGAGGAGAACCATGTGAACAGACACTGTGTGAAGACAGAACAGTGGGGATTTTATGAGATTTATTCCAGGAAACCTTTTGGAGTTAAGAGATATGATTATCTTTACCTCGTCTACAGCGATGGCTCAGTGCAGAGCAACAGTACCGAACCCAGCAGTTACTTGTACAAGAAAAAGACATGTAATTTTTCAGTTGCCAGATTACAGAAGAGAACTTATGGAAAGATGCTGGCAATAGCATGTGCTTCTTTTGTCTTGATTGCTTGCTCTGTGCAAAATCCCTGCTATCTGATTGATAATGTTAGCAGAAGCTGCCTGCACGACTGAGGACAAACCTGGAAAAAGAGACAGTTCTTATATTTCAATTACTGCCTTGAGAAAATAGTAAATTATTACTGATAATTATTGCTGTCTGGTTGAAGTGCCATTTTAGAGGGGATAGACATGGTATATACTTTTCTGTGAAACCCACCCTTTTTGCTATACCGTTGTTAAGAGAATATACTTTGTGTTACATACGAAAAACATATTGTTGAATGTATTTGTGTCCTCTGAGAAGAAAATACATGAACTGTTTGTCTATACTACTGCACCTCTATGAATTTAGATATTATTTAATGTTATATTATTCATTTTTAGGCAATTATTTTTTCTTTGCTGGGGAGTTTAATGTATCTGTTGCAATTGCTTTTGCATTATTGTACAGGTACCCCACTCTGTTTTCCACATCTTACAAAAGAAAAAACACAGATAGTCCAACCTCTCCCCTCCCCACTAATTCTAACCACACTAGAGTTTTTCCTTGAAGTTCTCTGCAAAGTAGCTAGGAATTCCTCCTGAGACAATAACAAAGGTGGATGTTAGCTTTCTCTCAGATGAAGTTTAAGATTTGATTTCTAAGTGTGTGCTTCACACAAAGGAATCTTTGTTTGGAAACCAAAGTGTATTTGATCACGTAAGTATCGGGATGACATATCCATGATGTGTATCCAAAAGCAGAATCTGAAAAAAACCCATAAAATCAAAATAAATTTTTGTTTAGCCAACTATGTAGCCAGTTATTTGAAGTTATTTGCAAGAGCTCAAATTTCAGAAAGAAATATGAGGAGGCCAATATAAGAATCAAGAGCTTTTGTCTTCTCTAGAGACAAAACTACAGTTTTCTCCCAAAATTACCTGAAGGCAAATAATTAATGGCCAGTTTTTAAATGGAAAAAATCATGGTGATTAGATAAAGAAATCCATTAGTTTAGTTCTTTAGGAAATATGTGAGAGTTTGGTATTCCTTTTATTTCCCCTCTTAGGAAAGTTCTTTTCCTAGCTCTTACAAGGAATTGAGGCTGACCTTTGAAGATGCTGGCAATTCTACCTGAGGCACTGAGACATGGGGGGACATTCCCATGCTACGTCTTGTTTCATGTCAGCATGCTAAGGGAAGGCACTTCTTAGTTTACTAGCTACCTTGTTTTAAGGACAGAAGCTACTGTCTCCGCACAGTACTGGCCTGCTTGGATATACCATCTCACTAGTTCTGAGGGAGAGACCCCTGAACCTTGTTCTATTGCACAGGTGATGTACATCAGTTAGACACAGCAGCTGAGCTTCAGGTTTTTTATTCTTCGGTGCTCCAGCCAGAAGGCTATTGTTTAAGAAAAGGCTGTTATCTGTCCTCCTCTAAATGTCCTTTAGAAAGTCAAAAGGACACGTTTTATTTTGGTAGAGTCATCTTGGGAACCTCAGTGTCATCTAAGTTCACCAGTTTTAGGGACTGACCTGTAAATATTGCAGAGACTAAGTGAGAAAGAAATTCATCCAGTCAGCAGGTATTGAATAACCGTCCCCCAAGGTGCAAGTTGTTAAACGCAGAAGTCCTTTTCTGTTTCTGCTTCAGATTTTGATACAAATGAGAATATTTTGCACATGATTTTTCAAGAAATCAAGTTCAACGTGATCAAAATTCTCCTGCTATTACATTATGTATATAAAGGAAAATAAGTTCTGCACCAAATCCCTGCTATGTATGGGATGCAGGCTGCACATGCAAGCTTGGAAATTTATTTCCTGTTGAAGGAATCAACAAGCTTATCTTTGCTACTTCTCCTTTCTGACTGGAAAAAAATTTTATACAAATAGAACGAGTTGCTGACAGCTGTCCTTTCTTATGCATATAGAGGCCATGTTCCCCCAAAATGACAGTGTGGGCTCTGGGAAAATAGTGAGACATGATAGATAATGCAGTGATTCCCCAGAAGCTGTGATCTGTGTTTTTTCATTCCGGTGATCCATTTTGGTACTAAAGAAATTGTTGTGTGCTTCTTTTAACATTTTATGATCTGTTGTGCACACAGCTAGCATCCTTAGACGAGAGCAGAAATGCGTTCCTGTAGGTTCGGTGCATATTTAAAAATGCGAGTGTCTTGGTCTAAAAATATGTCATCCAGAATTATTCAATATGTTGAACACATGCAGACTGCTGTGTCTGACAAAATCATTCTGCTCTAATATAATAAGATGCAGAATCTGAGCGTCAAATTGTGTTGTTTTCACTGTTTTTTACAGAGGAGTCTTTGGAAGAAGGAAAGATGATAATGTTAATGTTATGTTAAACATCTCTTCTGATTAGCTGAAGAGGAAATTCTATCAGACCTCTCCCAGACAAATATAGCAACATGAAAGATATCTACGGTTTCACCTGATCTCCAAACAGGTCATTAATAGTAATGAAACTTCAAAGACTCTCAGGTTAATTCAATAAACTTCTAGCTTTAGCCATCAGGGTTTTTTTTAAGAAAAGTAATCTTTCAATTTAGCTACATAAATTATTAGCATTGTTTTGAAAAAAATCCATAAGAATATTCCATCTTAATTAGAAATAACTGCAATTTCAGTTCTTTCATCTATTCCTGACTTGCTTGGCATTATATCTGAAAGACTGTCAAGGTGCTAGCAACATTAGATTAAAAGTAGAAGATAGAAATGTCTATAGAAGATGCAAGAATATTGCCTAAATGAAGGAACAAAAATGAAAATCCATAGTCAGATCGCACCTAATGGATTGCCAGAAGTACAGTGTCATAGACATCTGAAACACATAGTATTTTTAGAATTGTTTACTGGTAGGAAAACTTGTAGTAAGCCATTTAATAATGAAATTCAGAAGTAATATTTCAAAATATTATCATTTGAATGAACCTTAAAAAGAAGTTTTGAATGAGTGAATGAATGAGTGATTGGTTTCTCTATAGCCTTTCCTTTAGTCCCTGGAGATGTGATGAGCCTGAGCACAAAGGTCCTATTGAAGTCCTACCTTTGTAGTTAAATCTAGAGAGAAACAAGAACTAAAAGAAAAAAAACCCAAACTTTTACTAATAATCACTATATGACAGAGCCAGGTGAGAAAATTAAAAGAGGGTCACAAATTTGCTTTCATCCAGATCCTTTGGCTCCAACACCACACAGATCGCATGAAGAAGCTGCAGCAGTATTCTAGACTTGTCTGTAAAGTGTCTTCTTTCCATGTTACTGAATGTAGTAATGTTTTCTTATCAGTTGTTTGTAATGGGAGAATTTAAACTTTTGAGTCTGCTTCTTTAGAGCAAAAAGGAGCTGCGTTCTGCATATGGTGGCTGATTTCAGTAGAATATTAGACAATTATTGCATAGTTAACACATAAATGGAAGTCAGTTGCTAGAAAAAGTTTCTGGTGTTTCTACTAAACTGCTGCATTTTTTCCCCTTTTGAGCAACAATGTGCATACATTTCTGTTTCGAGGCCGGGGTGATTTATTGAGTTTATAACACTTTATTTTGCAGCTGGGCATTATTTTTTGTGCTCACAGGTACACTGCACATTAATTATTTACCTATGCACATTTTTTCTTAATTTCACAACAGTATTTTTTTGTAATTGACAAAGCAATTTACTGCATGTGTGCTTTCTGCACCCCAGACAAATACTCTAACATGTACTGCACCTTCCTTTCCAGTTCAGATTGTTAAGAAAAGAATTAGTTGTGACTAATTGCCAATTAATTTGCAGTGGTTTTAGGGAGGAGGGGGAAAAACAATTGCACCTACTAATTAAAATTTAAAATATTCCAAAGTGTCATCTTTAGGTGTCTGTGGAATACATAATTTCCATTTTAGTTCTGCACTGGATGTGTAACAACCCTGAGCTTGGCAGCTCTATTAATTTAAAACCTCAGTGATACCTATTAGTACAAAACATGAAAAAAATGCCATTAATCATTTATTTTAATTTTGCAGGTCTGTCATTTTCTCAGTATGTTTAAAAATTATGATGACACCATAATGTTTTCCAGTCTACCTGTGTGAAGGGGAAACGGATCACACTACTTAGGAGAGAGACTAGAGTATATTATTAGAGTTTAATTAATGCCAAACTGATTAGATTTGATTGCACTTTGCACAATAATATTGTTAAGAAATTTATTTAAAAGATGTGTTGCATAACGCTTGTTTAAAACAGCTGGCCTAGATCTGAAGAGATTTTGACCAAAACGCCACATAATGCAAGTCACAGGTTAATTTTGTTTAACGCTTCTATAGGTCTTATTCATATCATGATAGCCAGTACAGCTCTTGATCACCTATGGGAAGATAAAAGTATTTGGTACTCCTGTGATACAGAGGTGTCACATCCCTCCATTTTCTACAAGGGGAGCAGCATATGGGCATCCAGACTGTGGGAAAACCCTCATACCCTCAAAACCACCAACATCCAAACTCTGCCGATAGCATGGAACAAAGTGACTCTAAACCAATAGATCCAACTTGATAAGCTTTCTTCTGTCAGTTTTTTCCTTCTGTCCTTAAAATACAGGATTTCTTTCTTTAACATTAATTGAAATATTATAAGCAGAGCTGATTGTCTCTGTTTTGAGTTTTCTGTTGTCATTTAGCATTGTACTTAGTACCTGTATTTATAACACCATGTTCTGTGTTAATAGTAAATATTTAGGCATTCTGTGAAGCCAGGAACACATAGGTAACCAGCACCTATTGTAGAAAAAGGAACATGAAAGCAAAACTGATTGACCTAAAATATATAATTATCACACAAAACTATTGATGCTCACTGCATTTCATCTAGTGGCTTCAAGGCATATTTTCAATTTTTGACCTGCTCCTGAAACAAATAAATGTCTGTTTTATTTTTTATCTTTAATATCAAAAATTCAGGCTTCTCCTTTGTCAGAAAATTTGCTGTCAACAAATAGGGAGCAATTACCATCTCTTCTTTTAAGAATTATGCTCTCTTTTAATTGGATCTGGTGTTCCTTCCCACAAATATATCATTGGACACACTTTCTAATATGGAAAGTTGATTTTGAAATTGCAAATGCATTATTTTTCTGCTAAACCTATTTACTAGATATTCCAGTCCTTTAAACTTCTGTGATAATGAACTCACAGGGTAAATTCTTGACTTCAGTTAGTAAATGAGGGTTTTGCCTTTGGCTTCAACAGTTTGAGTTTAGCCTATAATGTTGTGTTTTGGGCTTACAACAAAAATCCAAGATAACATAGCAATTCATGTGGCTATTTACTTTCCCCCTAAATGGATTTTTGTTATTTCTTCATTTTGCCTATTTTTAAATATAAATTTGTGCCAAAGAGAAGTTTTTTTTCTCCATCAGCACTTCAGGCACTCTCCTAATATATGTTTAAAATGTCCTCCATATTTTCTGTGAGTTATTATACAATTTCAATAAAACTGAGCAAGTGATCTCAAAAAAAGTTTTGCAGATTTCCGTAGTATTTTTATGAATATTTTTGTCAGGGTATCAGCAGTTACTAAAAATATGTTAGATTAGGGTTTGAGCTTTTGGGCTTTTTTTCTGAGCAATCTCTTTTTCTAATGTGTGTGTAAATCATAGATTCACCTAGCAAAAATGAAAACTAAAAAAAAATGGATCTTATTTGAAGTTTTTATAATTGTGCTTCTAATAAAAAAGACATGAGATTGCTTACTGAATGAAAGAGAGAAAATGAATGGTAAAAGTTAGTCTTTAGGCACTCCATGTGCACACACACAGAATCTATACACAGCTATAAGCAGTGAATTCTTTACTTTTAACTAAACTAAAGCTTGGTTGCTTGTAATTAAAGATTTTTCTTTTTTTTTTTTTTGTCCATTTCAGTCACCCATACAGCACTTTCAGTGTTCAGTCCTACTTTGACTTACAATTCTATTTGTCTTTCTGAGACCCTTAGTGCTGCTTAGTGCTGCTGCCCATCTCCAAGTCTGTGCTGTCACTTGCAGAAGTGCAGTGCCTGGAAGTCTTGAGAAAGACAAAATTGGCCTGTTCCAGGCAAGATAGTATAATGGTCCAGCAGGTATTACAAACATACTGATCTCTTTTTGTCACCCAAAGATACGATTTTTTAATCCTTTTTTTCAGCAGGAAAATAAGGAATCAGTCATTATCATTGTTAACCAATACAGTGTTAACATACACTACCATGCATAAGTAAAAAAAAAAATACTTAAAATTTACACTTCATTTTTGTATTTTCCGAACGTAAAATAAATTTGA